>NC_138103.1:37601056-40001056 GCF_964146895.1 Miniopterus schreibersii | reverse complement strand
ATGATCTGGCTAGGAATTAGGCTGTGTTTATCATTTGTTATAGCTATGATGTCAGGGGCTAAAATATCCCCTACTGTCCTTGGGTTTGTGTTCTGTGTTTTCTTTCAGTATCCCTACAGACACCTTAAATAGAGTCTGGGTCTTGGAATTCTTTTTGGTTTAATCCTGTGTTACGATAAAGAAGCCCTATTGATGTAGTAGAAACAAGTGGGTGAGGGAAAACATCTATAATCCCATGATTCTCAGGAATTTAGTGATCCTGAATTGGGCATTTCCCTTCTCCCAGGTCAGTTAGGTTCTGGTAAATTAGTTTCTCTTGAGGGCAGGCCTTGCTAAGAAAGGTGAGAGAGGAGAAAGAAAATAGTTGAAAGGGAGAGCCGTATCAGAGGAGAACCTGTGTCCAGGTTGAGGAGAATGCCCGTCTGCGTGTGTAGAATGAAATTGCTCATGTCACTAATAGACATGTCCATTTTTCAAGGTGGTTTAGCCAAAACCCAGAGAGGTTTCATAACTGCTCTATTTCTCTTGCATCCCACGTCCAATCCGCTAGGAAATCCAGATTGTTCTATCTTTGAAATGTTCCTGGAATTCAATCACCTCTTACCAATTCTGCCACAGAGCAAGTCTCCATCCTCACTTACCTATGTTATTGCCATGACCTGCTGACTGACTCCTCCTTTGTCTTTTTTGGAAATAGCATTCTTATACTCCACACCGCCTGGCGCAGCCTGCAGAGTCCTGCACAGCACAGCCCTGCACCATAGTCCTCCCTTATCTACTCACTCTCCTCCCGCTCCTTTTTCTTCACTGACTCCCACTAGCTTTCTTCCTATTTTCTAACCTACATCTGCCTCTAGCTCAGAGCCTTTTCACTTGCCAGTCCTTTCTGGAAGGTTTTTCGCCTATATATATTTATGAACAGTTTTCTTTATTCACTTCTCTGCTTATATGTGACCTTTTTGAAGAGAACTCCCTTGCCCGGCTGGGCGTGGCTCAGCGGTTGAGCATCAACCTAGGATCCAGGAGGTCAAGGTTCTGTTCCCGGTCAGGGCACATGCCTGGATTGTGGGCTCGATCTCCAGTCGGGGGCATGCAGGAGGCAGCCAATCAATGACTCTCTCATCATTGATGTTTTCTATGTCTCCCTCGCCCTTCCTCTCTCTGAAATCAATAAAGATATATTTCAAAAAAAAGAGAACTCCCTTGACCACACTTAAAAAATCAATCTCTCACCTATGATTCTCTTCCTACTTTGTGGTTTTTTTCTTCCTAGTACTTAGCACTACTTGGCCATACATATACACACATATGAATACATACATACATACATACATACATACATATATATATATATATATATACTGATTTAGATATTCTCTTACTAGAATGCAAAAGCAGTTTGTTCAATACTGTGTCAGTGAGAGAAGCTATACTTTGTTTGTGGATGGAATCTTCTCAGCTGTAGCAAGTTTAGTAATACAGATGCTGTTAGGTTGATAAGCTAAAGATAGGCCCTCAAACAATGTGGAAGGAAAGTGTTATCTCTGCATAAAAAGACAAGAACAATTATAATGGGTATTTGAGGTTTCAGGGTCCATATTTTTGTTTTTCACATTGGTTTAAAAGAAAAACTAACAACTAAAATTTTTCTAAGCCTTTTCTTTTGCTTAGATTAAGAAGAGACAGCAACTTTACTAAAAACTAACCAACTCTAGGAGACCTGAACTTGAAATTAACTTAAAGTTCTATTACAGTATTAATTAATATTTAGTATCTATGTAGCAGTATATTTCCCAGAGCTTCAAAATCATCTGAGTTATGCCCTTTCATCACTTTTAAAATTCCATTTATTCATTATCAAGTTCTAAGAATCCTGTTTAGTAACTGATGTTTCATTTTACTGACAGTATTCTGATACTGCAGAGAGAAAAAAATCTTAGCCTCTTAAACTATTTCTCAATAGGACCATGGTCTGTACTCCTATAGTTTAAGAAGCTATATTTTTATGTCCATGCCACAGCTGTGCTGAGGCTTAAATGAAGAATTTAGCAACATGCTGATTCACCAAAGACATTTTACAGTAGACACATACTTGTAAGGACTATGCAGTCTGGTAAAATTAAATAGTAAAGGATGCTTAGCATTCTCAGTGCTCCTGCCATAGGGCCTCGCACTTCATTCTGCTTTAAGGGCAGAGAAGGTTGGAAATTATCTGAGACCCTGAGCAGTTCTGTGAAGATGAAAGACACCAGCACTAACATTATTCATGAACAAATATGAAAGGTCATCTATCTCTCTTAAGGCTCACTTGGTGTACTTTTAATGAGTGATGGATGAACTGCAAAGGGTTTGTTGCAGAGGGGCTGTGCCCTGTGAAATTTGGATGACTGTTGCATCTGAAACGTATCCAAGCATTTTCGCAGTCTTTTCCCTATCATGATTTGTCCCTCTGATGGTCTTCAGACCCTCTCATTTCCTCTTTTTCTTGGCATTTAGGAAATTTTATTTGTCTCAAACTTCTCTTTGCTAAGTTTTTTATTTCCACACTTTTGGTTGTTGTTGCTTAAGATAAATGATGGCTTCCCAGGGTTAAATAAATCCTGTGACTGTCGCTTAGGCCAAGGTTTGGTTCATGGCCCCTGTTATGTAACCTACTTTGATCTAACCTTTTAACTGTTTAGTTGATTAATCTTTTCTACATTCCTTTCTTGTTTTCCTTCATTCGTCTCTTCTCTCTAATATATCTACTCTATCCTACTTCAGGTTACCTCACTCAGCCACACCTCTTTGTTTCCTCTATATTTCCAAATAATCTTAAGTAGCCTTCTTCCCCCAGTTTATCCTGTGTACTTGCCGAGGAACAGAGATGGGAAGGATAGAATTTTACCTATCTTGTAGTAGTCAAGAATTCGGCAAGGTCAAGTCACTGTAGATGAAGGGGAATCTAAAAACAAAGAAACTTACTTGGAAATGGCAGTGCTTTGGGCCGAAGGGCTAAAAGTGTAAGCTGGAACAGCATCCATGGGTGAGAATGGAGAAAAGCGAAGTCAGTGAATGGTTATCGAAAGGTATCAAGCTGTTGACACTGAAAGAAAGAAACTAGGAGTGGGATGCTCATCGAAAATAAATGACATTTAAGAAAGAACCTGGTTCATATCAAGCTATAAGTGAGGTTAGGCTTGAGAGACAAAGTAGTCTCATGGATAGAAGGCAGACACGGAGATCTGGCTTTCCTTCACTTCAGGTCCTCAAGAGGGTTCCTTAATTCAGTCACGCAGCTAATTGCTGAATGAGAATGACTCACCTGCTCGTGTCGGGCAGCATCTACTAGCTCTTACTAGGGGTCTGTAAAGCAAATAGGGCCAGGTCTCAGAGTCTCTGGTTTCCCCGCCTTGGCTCAAACTCTCCCCAGGGTGGTGGGATGCCAATACAGTGAGACCAAAGTAAACAGAGCTCAAATGTTGGCATTTGGCAGCCTTTACCATCTAGAAATCAAATCCAGAGGCTATGAAACCAGCTGAAGGAAGTCAAACTTAGCAAGAGAAGGGGGTCATGGAAATATTGAGGTTAGATATTTCCAGAAGTGATTTAGAATTCGTCTTTTTTCTTTTCGACTGTATGTATTCTTTTGTTTTTTATAGTAAAAAGAGCCAACTGATTGCACACATAGCTATCCTTGTTCAATGCATTCCTGGAAATATATATATACATATGTGTGCATTCTTGTGAGTGCACTCATTTTTGTGTGGGCAGGCTTCGGCGTCATATGTGCAGGGCTGTGCATTTCATAGTAACAGAACAGCTGCTCTTCCGAGCTTCCCTTTTAGTTCAGTCACACTGGTGACAGATTTCTGTGGTCCTCCTTAGGGAAACAATTGCCCTTGCCTCCCTACCCTGCCAGGGTGCCTACTCTGCTATAGCTGTTCTTGTTGGCAGTCCAGGTTTGCCTTCTAGCATCTCAGTGTCAAGGTCCTCATCTTTAGGTGTCAAAGTCAGAGGGAATCCACGGCAGAACAGGGTATAACTAGGGCAAGAGAGCCCTAAGCAAAACAAAATTACTAAATGGGATACGTTTTTCTTCTGTGGTTGACTCCTACATCATACTTCTCACTCAGTCGTCAAGTCTCCCTGCTCCTCAGCAGTATTTTGGTCTCTTCCTCTCTCTTTTTCCATCTTCTTCATTCTCTCTCTCTCTCTCTCTCACACACACACACACACACACACACACACACACCCCTTCCCAGTTTAGTGCTCTCGGGCTTTGATTTCTCTTAGTGGTTCTAGGTAACTCTGTAGGGTAGGTATTCACCATCTCTGCAAAGCATGGGTAGACACATACAGATTAATAGATACTCACAGATGAAACGTTTCCCTTCCCAGGTAATATGTTTACATAACTGTAGAGGCAATGTTTTAACCAAACACTGGTTCAAAGATGGACCTTTGAAAAAAATCTGGGCTGTAGTGTATTGGTGTTGGAGAGAACAGATGTTTGAGGAAGACAGATTTTCCAGGGCCTCTGATATCCAACCACAAAGGCTCAGTTGCCCACGATTGAAGTCAGCCCGGCAGAAACGTGTCTCCTCAAGAAGATTACACTGCGTTTGAACTGCACAGGACCTGCTGCCCTGGCTGGGTGAATGGGAAACCCGTCACGGTATCTCCTCGCAGTATAAATCAATAAAGGAAGATCACGAAATTAGACCATGTACACCAAAGAGTTTAACTTTCTTTTATGGGAGAGCTGTTCTAGGTTGTGATCATAATGGGGTATTAACTTGCTTTATGGTGTATGCCAGGATATTTTTCATTCTCCTTGCCAGGGTAGGCAGCTGTCTTTACAGATAAATCTTGCGAAGTTTGCCACTTTTGAGGAGTCATCTGGTTCAAAGCAGAATTGTTCTTATAACCTTAGGAAAAAAATTCAAAATCTCTGCTCTCTTAAATATCTTCAGAGCAAGACGTGTTAAAATCTTATTTTGTATTCCATGCCTCACATTCCTGCCGTCAAAAAAGACCCTCCTAAGAGCTAACTCAGATCTTTTTGCCTCAATTTAAGCAATTTTTGGAGCATGGTTTAAGTGAGAGTTCAGAACTTAAAATCCTTTCTACAGCTGGAGGGAGGCCATTATGTCTACAGACACTTTGGCAGGATACACAGTATCCTTGGCACCTTTCTGGCCCTGACATCTATCCATTTGGACCACTTTTCTTTGCGATCTTCTGGGATTCTGGGCGTCCCCATCAATGCCTTCTGAAGAAAGGACAGAGAGTAAGGATGCTCAGTATCTCTTTTGACTTTTCTGGCCACTGTAGAATTGAGGCTATAATTTATAAGGGAAGAAGGCAATGAAGATATTTCTCTGTGACTTCACTGGAGCAGTCGTGCAATGGGACAGGGCTGGGGCTTACTCTCCACTGTTGTGTTGGGTGACAGACGGACGGGGTTCACTCAGCTCTGCGGGTCCCAGCCTCTCCCCGGCCTCAGCATGAACCTCAGTGTTTTTTCTGCAAAAACTTCCTCTACCAGGTTCCAGTTGGCGCTGTATTCAGGCAGCTCCAAGCAGGGGTTGTGCCGAGGAGGCAGCCTGCCTCTGGGAGCCGCAGCCGTGACGGTAGAAGAACTGATTAGCTTTTAAGAGCAGACCTCCACCAGACAGGCAGGAGTCTAAAGAGTAAATAGAGTAAATAGAGGTGCTGGCCCTGGAATTTTTTTTAAAGGCCCCAGAGGGGTTTGTTCACCGGTGTTTGAATTTCTATAGAAAAGCTCTCTGGAACTCTAAATTAAACCAAGCTGACCCTGTTCACAGCCCGAGTTATTTACAGTTCACAGGTCTTCGGAGAGTTCCATTTTGCATGCAACTGAAAATCGGTCTCCGGTTGGCAAAGGTAGCCTACTGTGGGGCTATTTGCATCACACTACCTTGCTTTCCTTTGGTGTGGGAGAAAGCTGAGAAATGGAAGCCAAAAGACACGGTCAAGTTGTAAACAGGCCTTTGTTTTTTCAGCAAAGGGACGGCGCCAGTAGGAATAACTAAAAAAGAGCCAGCTACTAGAAAGCAAATAACCGGGTCTCTACAATTAAATGCATTCCTCAGAATAACAGCTAAGTCGTAAGAAGGAAACAAAGTAACACCCCTCCCCCCACCACAACTGATTTCCTTTACAGCTTTAACAATCAGATCTGTCAAGAAGACTGGCACTGATTATAGCGCTCAGTTTCCCATTTTGCTTCATACTGGAAGAGTAATTAAGTTAAATGGCTTTCAGTGACTGAGATCTGGTTTGTGTCAAACTCAAATCAACTGCTAGTTCAGGTTTGTGGATCAGAGCCTTGAACTTACCCCTGGCCCTCACTTGTACTTGTAAAAAACCTTGGGAACTGTTGGCTTCGGTGATCCCAAAACCCCACACAGACTTCATTTCCTGTGATTGGGAATTCGCCTCTCTTTTCCAAGCCTGGTAAAGTGGACTTGGGTGATATTTAGGAGAAACTTTTGGTGATTTATCAAATAAAGGAGGATAGCTTGCCAGGAGGTAAGCCTGAATTTGATCACAATTGCCGAAAACTCAATTTCATGGTAAAAGTACAACAACAAACGCTGTAGTCTAGAATCAGGTAAAGTGAGAGTAGTACCCATACTTCCTATTTAGAGAAAAAAAAAGGTGGTCATATAGTTCACTCCTTTGTTCCTTTATCTGCAACTCATTTTAAAACACATTCTCCCTCTTCCAGGTGTGGCTATTGGTAGTGATGGTGGTTGGGGGGTGCGCGGAGTGACTGGAGTAGGAAGAAGGGCCAGCAAGTAAGATGATTGCAGAAGAGCAAGGAGCTGAAATCAGGTCTTTAAGTTGTTTACACCTTACTTGGGAAATATGACAAACACACACGAAAACACATTCATGCAGAAGAAGGTATCACAGCATTCTTGAAGGGAAAGGATGAGTGGGCAGAATAACAGATGATGCATGGCTAAAAAGCCAGGTACTTCAGGAGGAGAGATTGTCATCACTGGAGCATTCTGCTGGAAACGAATTTAATTGTCCATCTCCCGCTGCGCTCTATTTCTTAGTAGAGTGGCCACATTTGAACAAATTTAAGTATTATGTGACTAGATTAGGTAGTATGTGATGACTGAGTTTCTTTATTTCTATGCATTAACACTATACTTATGTAAGCTCCAGGCAAAAATAATTTCGTGAATGTGATACAGAAATGAAATTACAAAATGTGGAAATTTTAGAGTGTCAGTTTTATATAGTCCAAGGGTACATACAAGGTAGCATCGCAACAGAGAAAGTAGAAACCAAGGGATGGGAAATGAGCCCTAAAGATGGGAGGGGAAAAATAAATCTATATTCCATGTTGGACATTTAGACTGGAGATATCCGTATGGGAAGCGACAGTTTTTCTGGGCCTGTGTGGGGGCCGTGATCAATCTCTGAAGATGCAGGTTAGATGCTGTTCTCTCTGGGGAGGCTTCCTGACTGTGTGGCCGTTCCTTTCTCTGCAGTTCCCCAGAGTTCCATCCTGCATTGCAATTATTTGCCTCCTTTTGCAAGAGCAAGAATCCAGCAGGTGTGAGCAGGCAAAGAGTGTGTGGTCATTATAGGCCAGGGACTGTGCTAGTTTCCTCCCAGTAAACCATCTTATGTAATCCTTGCAACAACCCTTTTATTCTCATCATACATTGAGGACCTTGGGCTAAGAACGTGGGTGACGGGTGGTAAGAGGTAAAGGCAGGCTTCAGACTAGAGGTTTCCAGACAACAGGTTCTCTGCTCTTTGCTCCATAGCAACTCCATTCCCTAGAGCAGTGAGTCATATGTGAGGTTTAAAAATTTATAGTAGCTGCATTAAAAAAATAGAAACAGGTGAAGTTAAATTTTTGTAATAACATTTTGATTTTGAAATAGTTTTAGATTTTACAGAAAAGTTGTGAAAGTAGTACAGAGATTCCTCTACGCCCCATACCCAATTTCCCCTAGCACTACCTCTTACATTAGTATGATATATTTGTCACAAATAATAAATCCATACTGATATATTTGTTAACTAACATTCATATTTTATTCAGATTTGTTTTTGCCTAATGCCCCTTTTCTGTTCCAGGGCCTCATCCTGTCTCCTTAGCTTCTTTTTTGATTGTGACAGTTTCTCAGACTTTCTTTGCTTTGATGATTTTGACAGTTTTGAGGATACTAATCAGGTATTTTGTAGAAGGTCCCTGAGCTGGAGTCTGTCTGATGTCTTTCTCATGATTAGACAGGGGTTGTGATATTATGATTTATAATAAGGAATTATATTTGATCTTCCTTCCCTGTTTCTGCCAGAGCTCCTAAAACCCTTGTAATTTCCTAAACGATGAACGAAATAAAAGGGTCTTTATATTCATAACAAACCCCTTTCAGCCACCTCTGAGGTTATGTTATTGAGGTGACTTTTGGAAAGCACCTGGGGATAGGGGTTTTCAACCTGTGATTGTAGGGTTGGGCTTTCAGTCCCACTCTCAGCTTCGGGGAGGGGAAACGGGCTGGAGGTTGAAGTCATTCCCAATGACCAACGATTTACTCAGTTTTGCCTATGAAATCAGCCTCCATAAAAACCCGGAAGGGGGTGGTTCAGAGAGCGGCCAGAACCAGAACAGCTCCATGTGCAGGGCCCCCAACTATATGGGGACAGAAGCATCTGACTGTACCGTCCTTTCCTATCCCTATATATACTTTGTAATAAACTGGTAATCCAGTAAGTAAAATGTTTCTCTGAGTTCTGTGAGTAGCTCTAACTAATTAGTCAAACCCAGGAAAGGGGTCTTTGGAATCTCTGATGTACAGCTGGTGAGTCAGGCTTGCGGCTGCTGTTTGAAGGGGGGGCGGGGATTCAGGCTTAACCTGTGTGATCTGATGCTATCTCCAGGTGGACGCTATTAGAATTGAATAGCTTGGAGGTAGTATTAAAATAATACACATATCATCGGGATTGTGAGAGTTTGGGAGGAATACATTGTCATTCTCATCATATCAAGGGTACATGCTATCAGTCACTTCCCGCAGATGATGCTAACCTTGACCACCTGGCTGAGGTGGTGTTTGTCAGGTTTCTCCGCTGTAAAGCTACCTTGGTACCTCGGTTTTCGAACGTCTGCATTGACGAACATTTTGGTTTCCCAACGCCGTAAACCCGGAAGGAAATGCTTCGGTTTTTGAACGCGCCCGGGAAGTCGAACAGGCCACGCGGCTTCCGCTGAGGGCAGGATCCTGAGGCCTCGCTGTCGGCTGTGGATCCCTTGGTTTTTGAATATTGCAGAACTCCAACGGTCTTCTGGAATGGATTACATTTGAAAACCGAGGTACCGCTGTACTTCCAAGCCCTTTTCATGCTGTAGTCTTCGGGAGGAAGATTTATGTTGTACAGGGCAGGAGAGGTCCTCATCTCCCCCAGTGGCTAGTGGGGGTGGAATTCTTGCGATATCCCAAGAAAAATAATTTTCTGAGACTCGCACGGGAGAATGAGATATGGTAGAAAGCTTTATTTTCGTGGAATTACATCCCTGAGTTTCCAAAGTCCCATTTCCCTTAGTCCAGCCATGGAAGAAGTGTAGCTGGGGCTTTACTAGAGCTAAAACAAGAGCCAGTGTCCAGAGTTTCTTTTCCATATTAGAGCCTGGCCCAGTGCAGCATCAGGCTAGTTTAGATTGTGTTCCCTGCTGCAGTCCATTGGTCCATTGCCTGTGGGGTCTCCCTGGCTGTGGGCCACAGAGGCAAATGAAAGAGAGCCGAGTCACAAGAGTCATGAGTCAAGTGCACCAGGAGCAACAAGAGCCAAGAGGGAGGGCTCTTTTGTTAGGAGATTATGTGTTTCCAAATTTTCTCATGCTTGCAGTGGTTACACCCATTCTGGCCAATGATCTCTGTCCCCAGGTGTTATTGACAACCCAGTACCTTCTCTATGTCACCCCAACTTTACTGGGCGTATGTCTATCTTTCCTTTGTCCAATACCCTTCCCCCACTATTTTGCAGGAAATAGACTGGTGGTTCCCTGGGGAGTACAAAGCTTTAGCTTCCTGGTGAAGCTGCCCAAATGAAATGCCTATAATGTCTGGTCTTCCCTTTGCTCCATTCCTATTATTAATAACTAGCTAATTACAGCATTAGTATATGGGGTGGGAGCTATATTCTACCTCCTTCAGGGGGAATATCTATATAAATCACTTGGAATTCTATATGGGAGATTTATCTATTCTCCTTCATTTATTTACCTCTTGAAAATAAATAAAAGCATCATTTATTTATAATAGTATAGATTTATGACTATTTAATAAAGTTAATTTAGATATATATTTTGTTTAACCCCATAGGTAATATTATCATTTCAATTCACAATCAACATAAAACATAATTTATGAAATATATTTCACTTTGTTTTCATAGGAAGTCTTCAAAATATGTCATGTAACTTACACTTACACCACATGTTAATTTGGATGTTAAATTTTCATCAGAAATACTTGATCTATACTCAGATTTTACAAAATTTGCAGTTGGAAAAGTAGGTTAACATACCCAGGTAATTCTAAACCTACCCCAAATTTTCTAATAATTAAAGCAATTACCAAAAAGCCATTTTCTTTTAACATTTGCATCCATTTGACAAAATTGTTTCATCTTTTTTAGAATTGATTTGATATAGTTTTGAAACTATGTCCAAGTTAAGTAAATTCACTATCCCTGTGTCAGCTCTGTATTATTGCTGTCATACTCTAAGTGGTATTGTATAAATGAAAAGCACCTTTATATTTATCATGATTAACCAAACGTTACTCAACTTTTTCTTTTAGTTGTGGCTGCAATTCATATAATACTGTTGGTTATAATTAAAATCTTTGAAATATTGATTCATATTAGAACTAATTGCAAAATAATTATTATTGAATTTTATTATGAAAAGTTTCTATTTCATCATAAATTCCCATACTGTATTGCTGGGTCACAAATGAGTTTTTACTTTCCTCAGAGCATCAAATTTAGCTCATTTATATTCAGTGTCACGTCAGTGAGAAAACATAAATCACACAGTCATTTTTGTGGTATGAATCATACTGTCACTTTTTTTTTTGGTCTTTGATTATTTTATATTTGGCAAGCATTTCTTTTGTTTCAAGAAAATCCTGAATTAGAGTTAACAGTAAATCTTTGTAACACTCCCCCTCAACTCAACTGGCAAGCATTTGCAAAGAATACAAGATCATTAAATTGTCTTCTATTTCTTTTAACAGTTTACAAGTGGATGAGTTTTCATAGCATTTGCAGTGTGCAGAATGATTTTAAGAACTCTGTAACATGCAGCCTGCCTCAGAAAACTGATTGCAGATACTTTTAATATGTATTATATATTAATATAAAACAGTAGAGGGAACATCAGTCTCTTGTTTTATAATTCTAATAAATCCAGGTTTTTATGACCTAATACAGCAAGAACAATGTTTGTCATAATAGGAACTGATTTTTTTTTTATATCTAGCTAAAACTTCTTTGATAGTTTTAAAAGATTCAAAAATACCTATGCCGTGAATTTGATTTTTAGCCTGGGAATTGATAATATTTCTTTGTAATTAGGGAAGTCCTTTGAGACAAAAGATAACCAAAGTGCAAATCAGGCTGTGACTTGTATCATACAACTTAATTAAAACTAATGGAAAATACTTGCAACTTTTCAAATTTTGAATCAATCAATCTTTAATGTTGTTAGTAAGATCTCAGATTCTATGTGAAATCATTTTGTGGCTTAATTGAAGATCTTTTACTTTTTGTAAAACATCGTTTAAAAATTTTCCTCATAATATTCTAATAATATTTTAATAACTGAAATAATAACTTATTTTACCATGTCTCCACCTAAAAATGGTGTTTCATTTTGTGTAAGGATCGAAACCAGCATTACAAACTAAGATCCCATTGAAAAGTAATTTAAAGTTTTATTGGACATTAAATCTAATTTCCATAAATTAATTTTGCTGAATACTTTTTGACTATTTAATCGTCTTATCAAATACACAATGTATTTGTTGAAAATGTATCTTAAATTTGCCTACTTAATTTTGTATATATGTTTTTTACACCACAAAGAAGCAGCTTTTTCATTATACCCTGCTGCAGGAAATTGCAATGGTCATTCTTTGTGAAAACTCCGACATCTTCTTCTAGTCTCTCTTTTCCCCCCGCATTACTGTTATGATCATAACACTAGCTTCTAATTTCCACTTGATTCAGTATTAGTGTGCCTTCATTTTAAATTAAAATATTTGTGCATACTTATTTTTTTTTTGCACAAGAAATATAATTTAATTTTATTATGATTAAAATAGGTATTTCAATTTAATTATCAAGTGTGACTTCCAAAGGTATCACTATAACTTCTGCTGCCTATATGAAATATTCAAATAAACATACTACAATGTTATATCTATGCATAGAAAAAAAAAATCATTCAAAGTGAGTCAAGCCATTGACATCTATTAGATTAGTCATGCATTTATGTGTATAATAAAAATGATACATGGTCCAGAAACACACACTATAATACAACAATTACATCTTACATAATGCACTGGTTAGAGTAAAATGTAATTCAGTAAAACAACAATGTGTCTAATGGAAACATAGTTAT
This sequence comes from Miniopterus schreibersii, assembly GCF_964146895.1. NCBI lineage: Eukaryota > Metazoa > Chordata > Mammalia > Chiroptera > Miniopteridae > Miniopterus > Miniopterus schreibersii. Next base: position 39,988,389 of record NC_138103.1, on the reverse strand, counting down.
GCTGCTTTAATTTTTAAATTTAAATTAATTAAAGTTAAAATTAAAAATGCAATTCTTGAATCACACTGACTCCGTTGTAAATCTTCAGTAGCCATGTGTGGCTAGTGACTACCATATTAACAGAGCAGCTCTAATGGTCTGACTTTAATTCTAAGGTCAAGTTCTAAACAAGAAAAAAAGCCTCTAATCCCTCCACTAGGGGCTGAAAAAATGACCAGAGATAATTTATAGGCACTTTCTGCCTCAATATGTTTTGTTACATTGGAAATGTAAGAGAAAAAAAAAAAGGAAAAAAGAAAAAAAGAGGCCCAGGAGTATGTATTCATAAATAACGGGTTAATAGCTGATTCGGCTCACTGGAAGTCACTTTCCCCATCATTCTATGGCATAGCTCCTCCTAAGGCAGGAGGTGTGTGATAGCAGACAGGCACCATTCGGCTTTAGGTTGCCGAGACATTTGACTCGCACGATGAATGGTTTTGGTCGGACGGGAGAACGATTTTGACCCACTCTTCAGAAGGACCTTGTAAAGATCAGGGCCAGACAATGATAGGACATAACGTCTTAATTGGCGCCAGGATCTCTGTCACTGGACAGGTTCAACTAGAAATTGAATACATAATTTAGGGCATTCCAGCATCAGATGGGGGACTAGGCCTGGGTGACCCAGAAAGTCCACTCCGACCTTTAGATTTCTGTGAGTAAAAATAGGAAAGGCATAACTGGCTTTCTTTTCTTTTAGATCAGGAAGTTGCTAGGTGTTATAATGTATTCGTGCTCTTTTTTCAGTTTGTGAAGTGGGTGGTGTTTTTGTATTTCATCCCAAATCCTAACCAACAGAACTGTTCTGGCCACACAGATAAGCACAGTCCTTTGACAATTTCCCTATTGACTAAAACATGACTCACTTTGACTCTGTTTATGGATTTATACCCTTCTCACTCCCAGAGAAGATTTAGAGCAGCTCACAGTAAAAACAATATACTTAGGTACTTTAGAAAGCAGGGCTTAACGAAGGATTGCATTAGGGTAAAATAGTTATTTCCAAAGAGAGGAGAATCCATCTCCCCCGTGTCTTTTTTATAAGATTGATTGGTGACTTGAGCCCAAGGTGTTTAAATTTAAGTCGATAGTCTGTTAATGACACAAATGAGATTATCTTACTTTTTAAAACATAGTTGCAGATTAATTTATCTGAACACTGCAAGAACTCACCCATCCTTGAAGCACTATTTCTAAATGTAAATGAATAGCCAAAGTCAAAACAGAAGAAAGCAACATGACAAGCTCCAAATTAGCTTTTCCCAAGTGCCCGGCTTTTTCACATATTTAATGGATTTAATGCACAGCTGCTCTAAGCAAGAATCTGCTTTATTAGAAAACCACAGCGAATCTGACCTAATACAATTAAAATTGTTTACTACTACTAAGTGAATAATGTGAGATGCATTTAATGCATTGATTTACTCTAAGGGTCTCAAGCTATTATTTTAGAAATAACATTTCAAAGTGGTGTTTTACACTGAGAACTTGCTCCGCTTTTATCCTTCCACGATCAATAACGTGAGGATGTTGGGCTAGATAGATAACCTCTGATGCCGTGCTCCTCGTAATCTGTAATTTCCCACATTTCTTCTACCCATGCCTCTTTCACAGAGAAGTCTACCTTATTTTCTACCCTGCCGTGGCTCCCTGCACCAAGATCAAGCAGATCCACGAGGGACTGCCACTGTCTGTCATCACAGAGGCCACTACAAAGGAGGTCCTGACTGTCCTTTGTGGTGGCCACCATCCACGCGTTTACCCAGAGAGACACATGCATCTCCACAGAATGAGGCAGAGATAGTGAGAAACCGCAGACCCAGAGAGAGGAAAGACAAGGCATAGACATGGTGGCGTGGTTGAGCCCCTCTCTGGAGGGAGATGAGCGGAAGAATAGATGTAGTTAATACCGACAAAGTAATAAAAGCCTGGATTCCTGTCCACTCTTTCCTGCCCTTGTTCCCGTGAGCACTCAGGGTCTGTCCAGGAATCCTCTTCCGTGTAGCACCTGCACCCCTGTGGGACTCTCCCCAACTTCCAGATCCTTTTTGCCCCACTTCTCATCTTTCTTCTACCCTTCACCCCTCAGGCAGGGCCTAACGGCTCAACCAAGACTTCTTCCCATTGGAGAATTTCTGCCTTTGCTCTACACATCTAGGAACCTTTGAAATCCTTTGCTGTCCTAATGTTCAAGTGCAGCTTTTATTCTTAAGCCAAAAAGGCAGGTGGCCGCCTCCTCTCCCTCACCTATTCAGATTTCTTACTCTCCCCTGTTTTCCTTGCTTCCGCGGCACACAGCCATTTGCTAACTGTAACTCCTTAGTGGTTAATTCTTTGGATTCCCATGTGAATTTATCGGAGTTTTAGGCCATCATGAAGGTTGATACGTTTGAGGGCCAGGTCCCAAGAATTTAGTGAAATACTTTTTCCTGGTGTAGGTTGAAAAGATCAGATCAGGCTAATTTAATTGGATAGAGTGAGAAGCAATGTGCAGTATCGAGGTGAGATACTGTCCATAGAGAAAACAAACCCTAAATGATTAGGATGGGGTACGCTCGCGGAAGTTGGTAGAGCAGTGTTTAGATGTTGGTGGAGTGTTAGGCATTAGGCTGAGGCAGAGAAGGAGAGATTTAGGTGAACTCTTTAAGAATCCACTCATTTCTCTTTTATTCAACAAATATTCACTGAATTTTCATCTGTGCCAGCCCTGCCCTATGAAGTTTACTCTTTGGTATGGAAGACAGATACAAAATTATTTATATATAATTATTTTGTTAACAATTTTGTTTCTTGGAAGATATAGTAGTATTGGGGGGCCGAGAGGGGATTGGAATCAGATGCTCTTAGTAGAAATTCTAACTCAATCTAGCTGTGTTGCTATGAGCATGTTATTTAATCTTTCTGAATCCACTCACCGAATTGAAAGTTCACAACAACCTACCTCACATTACTGCTCTAAAAAGTCAATGAAATAATAATGAAACAATTAAAAGTATCCCTCTCTAAAATTTTGGGCTTGAAATGGATTTACGTGGAAGAGAAAAATGTCAGACTATGGGTCTTTGCCTAAGAAAAATGGTGATGTTGATACTTGCACCAAAAAATTTTTAGTAAAGCCAAGTTAGTAGAATTTTAAGTAGCTATTATTGATGTTTCAAAGATGAATAACAAGTTTATTTAGGCCCAATAAATTTAAAAGTTGGGGTGGTGTAACAAATATTCTCAAAATAATATTTGATATTTAATAATGTGGCCTGCAATTTCCCTTTCTTCCTGCAACAACTTTAGAGAATGAGGCACTGAGTGACATAGTATTTAGTTAGCTATTACTGCCTAACAAACGACCTCACAACCCAGTCACTGAACAAATTATTTCTTCTCACTCATGTGTCTGCTGCCCAAACGCTGACATAGGCTGAGCCCAGAGAGGCAGCTCAGCTTCAAGCTGAGGGTCCAGCTGGATCTGACCTCCTGATATGGGCTGTGCTCAGTTCTGTGTATCCATGGTTAGGCACAGGATGCAGGGGCATCAGCTACTCTGTGCGAGAGCCTTTTCGTGGCAGTTGCGGAGACATGAGAGTACAAGCAGAACCACATGCTGCTCTTAAAGCGCAAGCCTGGCTCTGACACTTCTGCCCACGGGCCATTGGCCAAAACAAATCACACAACCAGATCCAAAGTCAAGAGGCAAGGAAACACACTCCACTTCTAGAGACTCTATTCGCACTTGGCAAAGGTTCTGTCTAAAGCAGGATGGGAGTTACGTGCGAGGCCAGCACACTCACATCCAGTTTTTAAGATGTTTTCATTGCATAGGCCAATAGAAAAAAGAAATGGTAAGGAAGTGTTATGGAATCATGAATTTCTCCATGAGGCATGGATTCTAACAGACCTTGTGGAGTCTTGAATGATCCCCTTGCTCAGTTGTTAAGCGCCACTGGATAGTATTTTGAACGTTTCAAAATAAACTGTTTCGGTGAAGCTGAAATGTACTGATTTTGAACGCTCAGCCATCTGGAGCATTAGATGCTTAATTACGGCTGAAAACTCATGAATGAATAGTGTGAGGCAATTTTTCTTTCCAGTGGATCCCAAGTTCTTTGTCTTTATTCTCGGGAGAGAGAAAAAGGAATATGCCAGGGGTCATATTATGCTATTTCTCAGGCCTTGTTCTTTTCTTCTTATATAAGTTCATCTTAAAAACATTGTCAAACCATGCCAAGATCCCTGTCTCTTTCTTATAAAACATCAAATATAAATGCAAGTCTATCTGCTATGTAAAATAACGATACTAATAGAAAATTATTTTATTGTGTCAACTGCATTTAAGGTCAGTTTCTTTGAAGCTTACAAGGTTTATATATTTTTTGGAGCACATTCCTCCCTGTTCAATCTAAAGACTCTTAATAGCTACCACAATTATAAAAATAAAAGAAATAATGGTTCTATTTTCAGTCTGAGAAACAACATTAGTCTATAATAATTATGCTAAAAATTTAAGAAATTTATAAAAAATCATCAGATGTGATACTATATTTAAAATTTTATATCATTCATAAAATCACAGATTTTAGGAACTCATTTTCCCATTCTCTCTTAAGTATACCGAAGGTCAGTAAAAGCCAACTAGGTAAACACTGTTTAATGAACCTAAAGTATGTTCAGTCCCAGCCAAGTAGTGGAGAACTCACACGTCTAGTTTAATACCCTTCACTGTCATCCAAGAGCTCGCAGTCTGGTTGAGAAGCAGAGACACTGGTATGAAATAGTCAGCTGCAATTCTTATAGTATATTATATGCTCCATTTCTCTGTATTAAAGGTAACCTCCCTTTCTCCACCCCATTTTAATTATGTCTATCCTCACTGTTATTATCTGTCACCGCACCTTGCTTATTTCCTTCAGAGCACCTCTCAGAGCTGTGTCTCTATAGTTGGATGCTTGTTTATTGTCTGCTATCCGCTTTAGATGGTAAGCTCTAAAGGCAGGTGCCTTGTCTGATTATCAACTGATATATACTTGGTGCTTAGCATAGGAGTCAGCATCTATAAATACTGTTGAATGTATGACTAAATGAATGAATGAAAGAATGAACGACTAAACATCACTGTGTGAGTAAAATCATAAGATTTTAGTTTGATTTGATGTGCTTAGGTGGAAGATTAGGTAATTTAGATTTTGTTGTTATTGTTTAGATGTAGTATGCTAGATGGGAGAAAAAAAGGGTAGTCAGGAAAGTAGATGTGGAAAAAAAAAGTGAGAAGCCACCTCCTCTACTGCCCAGGTGCCTAGGTGCAGGGTCAGCTCTAGAGATACAAGTCCACACTTAAGGAGCAGAGAGTGAGGCTGTCCACCCTGGTCTCAGACTTCTCAAAGGTAGCTCTTGGGGAGCTGTGTGTGTAGTAACAAGAGCACCCGATTACTGAGAATGAATCATAATAGCAGCTACTATCTACAAAGCACTTTTCAATATGCTGCATCTTGTGGTTAAGTGCTTCTGCAGTATAATCTCTCGATTCTGAACAACAGTCCTAAGAGGTAGATATTATTACTGAACCCATTTTACACTGAGGTGACTATGGGTCAAGAGATGCTAAATAGTATGCAAGTGTCTCTGCTGGGATTTGAACCCGGTTCTGTTTATAAGAGTGCATGCTCTTAACCCATGCCCCTCTCAAGGGAAGAGTAAGAAAAGAAAACCAGGGTCTAGTTCTTTTTCTAATGGATTTATTGATTCCCCTGTTCTTTCATGTGCATGAAACAACTTTGGGATAGGCATTCATTCTTTCTTTTAATCAATAGGTATTGAACTTCTAGGCTTTTTTGGGATATAAAAATTCACTCATTCCCCTTGTCAAGAAGCAGTTCCTAGACAACAAATATGCCAGGCGCAGTTCTAGGACCTTATCATTTATCGGTATGTAACAAAGACCCCTATACCCTCATGAAGCTTACATTCTAGGTAAGGAGACAAATCATAATCAATAAACAGAATAACTAGTATGTGAATTATATTGCATTTTAAAAGGTATTAACTGAAAAGGAAAAACCAAAAGTTTAGGGGCCTGGCCAAGGGGATCAGGGAAGGAGAAAGGTCAGGTTGCACATTTAAATAGGGAGTTCAGATGAGACCTCCACAAGAAGCTGGCAATGATCAACGTCAGGAGGTAGGGAGTGAGCTGTGTGCATGTCTGGGGGAAGAATATTCCAGGTCAAAGGAACGGCTGGTGCAAAGGCCTTAAGGTGGAGTAAGAAAACTGAAATAAAACGAAGCCACTGCTTTCCAGGAGTTCACACTCTTGTGGTGAAAAGCTAAACAAACAAACAAAGTAATTATAAATAATTGTAGTTGAGGGTAATAAGTCCTAATGAGAAGGTGTGTGCCTGGTGTGATGAGAGCACAGAAGCACAGGAACTGACAGCCCAGGGGCATTTGCAAGTGCCTTACCGAGGAGGTGATATTTTCATGTCTTTTGTTAAACATAGGATGTTTTCTGATTGACTGGGGAGGAATGACAGGAAGCAAAGAATAAGCTCAATGAAGAATTGCATATTCTGGAAGCAAGACCCGTTTTCCCTGGTGCCCGAAGGTGACCAGGGATTGATGGTTTGGAAAGGTGAATTGGGGTCTGATTGTAAGGAGTATTGCTCTCTAGAACATTTCACTTCTTGAAGATGATGTGGAAACTCTGAGTAATTTAAGCAAGGTGAAGGGGTGTATTTATAAATAAGAAAATTGAACCTTTAGGAACTTAAGAAACTTCTAGGACCACAGAACTACTAAGTGGTGCAGCCAAGATTCAAACCCAAGCTTATCTGACCTTTGAACCCATGATGACACCACAATTCCCCCTACACAGGTGAGAGTGTGATATTGTTAGTTACTGAAGAATAGTTAACTTTTTGAAGTGGGGTGATGTTCTTGGTAGGGGGAGCTGTCCAGTCAGGGGTCAGTGGTAGTGTTACCAGGAAACCCCGGTGGGGCTCTGGCTGCCTGTTGCTGTATCTAATTCAACAGAGGCAGGGTTGACTCATATAAGGTGTTTATTGAGAAGGCCGGCCAACCAAGAAGACAGGGAGCATATGAGCATCCAAAACCTGTCTTAAGGAGTGGCCTGAGGGACCGGGTTATATGGGGCAAACTGGGGCTGGGAATGGAATGCAGCTTCGTGCAGTCCTGGAAGTCCACAGACATCATTCTTTTGATCTTGGTCGCCTGGCAATGTCTCGATAAGGTGATATCTTGACTCATTGTTAGGTCCGCCCCGCCATGCGTCTTGGTCGTCTGGCGATGTCTCGATAAGGTGATATCGTAATCCATTGTTCACAGCTGCGCCACCTCCCTAATTGCTTCAATCTGGGATCAAGGGGAGTGTAGGGTGCAAAGGCCTAGGAGAAAGAAGCTTAAGGAAGAAAAACCCCTTAAATCCCTGCTTACATAAGTATATGTGTTCTACAATTTTATAAGTAATATAATTATATTTCAGATTAATTCAAGTGCTCAATCTTTGGACATTATAAGTGCCCCTATCAGTAGGGGAGACTTGTCTTTGGGAATGGCAAAATCCACTTTGCCTACAACTCTGCTTTTTCAAGGAACCCAGAAAGCATGTCACCAGTTATTTTACTAAAGGTTACATCATAGACATAAGTGGCCACTAATATTTCTCGCTTTTAATAGCTGAGTGCATGGTGTCATAGCATGTTAGGTGACTTCACTGAATTCACTCAGCCAGTCACTGTCAGACTTGAATGAGAACATAGCTAAACAATTTCAAATAAAAATGCAACATAAACGTGTCCAGTTGGCAGGAACATGTTAGGCCCTGTTTTTAGGAGTTGGAACTACATGTAAAAACAACTACATGTAAAAACAATTATGCTGAACAGACTTAAGCTTGGTGACTTAAATTGAAGGTGCACTGAAATTAGATGAATACATATTACATCAGTTGTGCGGGGTAATCATAGCCGGTTTTCATTTTTGAAAAGGTAAGTGTAGAAGGTACTGACATAACACTATTCTTGGCAGGGATGCTTTTCCATCAAGATTGTTAAAGAAAAGTAATATATTAGTCTGAGTTTGATGTCTTGATTTTATTAACGTAAGTGTGAATATACATGAGTTTAAAGTAAGGCGCCTGAAGTCTTTGCATCTTCTTTAATGTTTTTCCATTTCTTTTTCTCTGCTTTTGTGTGTGCATGTGTGTGTACGTATTCTAGGGGAAGATTAATGAAAGTATCAGACTTTCAGAGTACACTTTTTAAAAAAAATATATCTTTATTGATTTCAGAGAGAGGAAAGGAGAGGGAGAGAGAGAGATAGAAACATCAATGATGAGAGAGTCATTGATCGGCTGCCTCCTGCATGCCCCCGACTAGGGATCAAGCCTGCAACCCAGGCATGTGCCCTGACTGGGAATCGAATCTGGATTGCCTGGATCCTAGGTTGACGCCCATCCGCTGAGGCACGCCTGGCCGGGCCAGGGTATACTTTTTAAACTTAAGAACATAATCATGTTTGTTATTAGTTGTGGAGAAAATATGTCATGGACCTGAGTACACCACTATATTATTTTGGGAGGTGGGGGGTTACACTGAGGTTAGAAAATAGATCTCTAAAATTCAGAGACTTGAAGAACAATAAGTTGATCTCTTTCTCATATAAGGTTCAGTCTGGGAATTTAGGTCTAGGGAAGCTCTCCATGCTTTGGTTCAAAAATCGAGGCCACCAGCTGCTTTGACAACCTTAATGTGTGTCATACTGAGTGAGTGTTGCCGTCGCAGTCAACCTGAGTGGGGAAAGAACATGGAGGCTCACACGTGGATATTGTTATGGGCCAGATCTGAAGGTGGCACACATCCTTCTGGTAATGTGCCCAGGGAGAGAGCTCAGTCACGAGGCACAGCTAACAGCAAGGGAGGCTGGGAAATGCAGTTCTTTGCCCAAACAAGGAGAGAATGTATTCAGATGGACAGCTAGGGGACTGTCTTAACTAGCAATACCTTTTTATGGGTTTCTCACATGCTGATGGGAGAATGATTCCAGTAGGAAAAAATCATCCCCTCCCCTTTAATCACCACAGATTCTGTGCACTGGATAATCACACCCATGAAATCTCAAGTCCCACAACTTAGTATCAGCTCTCCTGACTTTTCTCACTTTATTAGCTTTCCTATGATTTACATCAATTTAATATTTTTCATTCACATGCAGGGTGATACCAATTTGTAATTATGAATCCGTGATTCTCACACTTCGTCAGGTTAAAATCAGAACTTTTTTAAACCTCGGGTCAGAATCACCGGAGGGCTTGTTAATACACAGATTGCTGGGCCTCACTCCCTGACTTTCTGACTTACTGGGTCTGGAGTGGAACCTGATCATTTGCACTCCTAACAGATTTCAGGTAATACCGAATCTGTGCTCAGGCTCCACGCACGTTGAAAACCACTGCCCTGGATGCTGCTGAGACACGGAGTTTTCCTCTGCTTGCGTGCTCTCCCACATTCTTACATCCAGACCAGCCTTCTCTGAACACACATGGACTTGCAGATTTCTGCCCACCTTCTGTATCGCGAAACGGAAGTCCTGCTTGAGCTGGTAAGTGTTTTTGGTAAAATATTTAAGCCTGGAATTGTGTAGTGTGACCGAATTTAATTGGAGGGGTAACTGTTTTGATTTACTGCAGGTTTGACGGTAACTCATTCCTTTCCACTCCACTACCCCAGACTTTATTTTTGTGCTTGGGTTTTCTTGTCTCACTGCCTAACTTCAGGCATTGCTTGAACTCTGGATCCCAATATGATATTTAAATAGTCTTACTCAATGGCAACAATGTGCTCCTTTCATGTCTCTTTGAAAGGTGAAATGCAGGTCGTCATTACTCATGAAGTTGTGATTGTTGTCTCAAATGCCTCTCTGGTCTGGGGCTTTGAAGAAACGTTTTAAAGTTAACAACATAATAATCTTTGGGATAAGTAAAAGAGCAATATGCCTACAACTGTATTTTTCATTGTTCGACATCTTGGTGTTCGTTATTTGAAATAATATGCTTAATATTGGTTACTGCAGGTCACCCATCTAACCCAACACTAATCACGCGTTAAAACGTGGTTCTTTTGTTAGTTCTCAAATAGCTATCTCAGGGAAATAGGAGTCTAAATGAACCCCAATTTTACCCTTTGACCTAATTTGTCTGCTAAGTTCTTTTGGTGATTTACAGAAAAACACAACAGGTACTAAATCTGCCTGGGAGGGGAAAGTGCAAAATAGAGTTGAGACATTTTCAAGTCTTATAGGTAATTAACTCCACATGGTTTAACTGGATTTGTACCAAGTGTTTGGCTGCCTGTGCTGAGAAAAATAATACTTTGTCCCTTTCATCAGTAGATCTCAAAATGCTTCATAAACATTAATTAATTCTGAGCACACATCCCATCATCCCTATTTCCAGGTGAGGAAACAGCAATACGAGCCAGCAAAGTCATTTGCCTACAGCCCTGAGGCTGGTGCAGTGAAGTTTTGAGCTGAAGACATTTTGGTCTCTTGACCTTGGGGTAATGCTTCTTCCTGTTGATGGAACAGCTAGCAACACATCTTAAACTTCTGCCAACCAAGTCTAGCCCTCTTATCAACCTAATCTATTCAAAACACACCGACAACAAAAGTGGGAATTTAGGAAAGAGATGTAGTTATGATTTATACAGATAAACCTTGAAAGGAGTGTGTATGGGCACAAGTGCATGTGTGTGTGTATTTGTAAGCACACATATGTGTATGCTTCTGAACATGTATCTAACCTTGAGATGGAATTATTTTTTGCTTAGCAGTCTATAAGAGTTAATCTATTGTACTTTTCCCTGTGGAGAGAGTGATCACTTGACCAATCGATCAATGCAGTAGAAATGATGGGTGGCTTCTCTCCATGTTCAAGTCATGAGTTAGCTGGGAACAGGGGCTCACCCCAACCCTCAGGGAGGGGCTATTTTTCACAGGACAAGTAGTTTTTCATCCCTGCCTGGAAGGGGCTGCAGCTAAATCCAACTTCACACCATGTATTCACCAAGTGCTAACAGCTGGTGTTCCCAAATACCTCCCTACAAAGCAGGTGCCTGGCCCAGGCTTCTTGTACACCACCTGCAAGTCTGCTCTCACACTTGCCTTATAGGAAGGGAGAGCAACAGGCGGGTCCGGGGTTTCTCTCCTGGGGCATACCTCCAGCGTGGCCCAGCGCGGCCCAACTGTGCTGAGCCAGGCACGCCTCTGTGCAGCGAGACACGCGCACCTGTTGCCCCTCCTCCTCTAGGTCCAGCCTGCTCCACGTGCCAGTGCCAGTGTTTGCCTAAGCCCTTTCGCAACGTGCCCATTCTAGGCAGGAGAGTCTTCACTCTGTCAGGCCCTCAGTACCGGCATCCATAGCATATCAAAAGTGGGAACATTATTGTTTGCCTTTGTTGAGAACTTTTTGAAGATGACAGAATTATTAAGAGGGTCCAAACTGAAATATGCATTTTACAGGGCAGGAACATAAGCGCTATATACCTTTAATTAACATTTCACACACACACACACACACACACACACACACACACACACACACACACACACATATTCACACATTCAGTGGGGGATATTGATCGACTTTAGGTCCACCTTCAGAAGGACTTTAGAAACCTCTAGCTAAGGTGGCAATAAACACAGTTGCTGCTTTCCTGTAACCTGTACTTCTTTCCTGTTTGCTGTAGATTTGGGTTTCTCCTTTTGTGGCTCATATCATTACTGCTCCGTGCTATTCCATAAGCTGATGTGGGATTTTTATTACTGCCTTCCTGATAGTTTGGTGGAAATCAAATGATAGTGTTCATTGGAATTATCTAGAATATTGGTTAAAAACATATTCCAGCTTCCTGGCCAACCCTCAGAGGTACAGATTTAATAGGTCTGGGCTGGGGCCTAAACAGCTGTGTTTTTAACATTTGAATGCCTATGGTCCATGGACCATACTTTGAGAAGCATTCGTTGCTTTGTTTTTTTCTTGCATTTGAAATCATTCTAAGTCTATTTTGAGTACAGTCTTCACTAAAGCTTTGCTCTATAAAATGTCAATTTTTTACTTTGGTAGGTAAACCCCAGAAATAGATTTTGCTGCTTACCTGGCCTCAAAGCTTCCTCTCTTGCCTGAATGTCCTGTCCTGCCTATGATCTCTTTATCCTCATGTGTTCTCTCTCCTATTACTAGGGTAAAAGATAGAATGTGCAATGTGCAGGAAGCATAACTTTTAGATAGGAGTCCTAAAAGCATAACTTATAGACAGGAGTCCTAATAGAAATCTTCCTATTACAAATGGTTATGTATAGCACCATTAGGCACGCCTCAGGTTGCAATTACTAAGTTTTTATTATTTAAGTAACTAAAATAGTATGTTCATGGGTGGCTGAGTTCTTAGGAAATTTAATTATCTAAAAGATGTCTTCTCTCTGTATACATATGTAATATGTACATTATATTACATATTACAGAAAATTAAAGGGCATTCTAAGTTTTGCAAGTTGGAATTCTGATACTGTCTTCTGAGTCATCCAATTCTCGTTCCCTTTTATTACCACCTGCCCTGTTCAATGACCACACCTGTCAGCAATTTAATTCTAAGGCTCTATTAGGTAGTTCACTACCATTTTATGTGGGTTAAAAAATGTAAAGAAGGAGAAGATTGGCACTGATGAGAAGAATTGATGGTTTCTCAACATGGAAGCTATATTAGCTGAGGCTGCCGTAACAAATACCATAGACTGGGTGGCTTAAAAACAGGAGTTGGTCTCTCTCAGTTCTGGAGGCTGGGGAGCCCATGTGAAGTCAGCAGCAGATTCCTGGCTGTATCCTCACATGACAGAGGGAAGAAAGAAAAGGTATTGTCTCTTCTTAAAATGGTACTAACCCCATCATGGCCACCCTCATAACTTAATTATCACCCAAGGCCCCTTCTCTTAATACCATCACATTGTGTGTTAGAGCTTTATCTTCTGTGAGCTTTTCTGGAGTTTTGGGATCACTCATTGGCTGAGTATTTTACTGTATTTCCTTGGATGTAAGTATGAGGATGCTACATTTAATGTACATTGGTAATAAGTTAGAAAAACTTAGCATTGTGAATGCCTTGAAAGATGCCTTATACCAGAGTTTTCCAAGCTGCATTCTTATAAATGATGGTAACCTTTAGATATGATTTTTTATTACAAAAATATTTGGTAAATAATGGGATAAAAGTTATCCTTTTTAAAATTCTTCCATAGAATCTCTCAGAGCTTTACTATGCTCCATTTCTAACAAGCAAATGTAGTAAAGAATATTTTCTTAATTGATTTAACTAAGGAGTCGTTTTTGAGGACCAGTGGGTTAATTTATTTATTATTTTTGCGAGGAGAATGGATTGGGAGGTGCTGGCCTAAGTCAAGCCCTTGCTCTGTTCGCTACAACGTGGTACTAAATAAGCATGATTTGTCTTCTTGAACATGTGGGTCAGAAAATCCTACCTGATTAGTTGTAGCTCTGCTCACCTAGTTGAAACACTATTAATTTGTGGCTTCAATGTCTATTTCACACCATTCCAATGACTAGAACTGCTCCTAATTGTTTTAAAAAACTGTTGCTGTTAAAAACAGCCTCCAAATACTGCCTCCAGAGGTTGCTCAATTATTTAAGATGTTGATGCAGAAAAGCAGTACATCCTGAGGAAGACATGCCATTAATTAACATGCCTGCTGGCTAATCACTGTCCTCCTTCAATTCTACCCTGTTGTCAAGTGTGTCTAGTTTGTTAATAAATAGAGAGAAGAGTTTTGCTGCATTTAAGACCCTTCAGTGTTTGTGGTCTTCTTTATATAAGAGAGAGAGAGACAGAGAGATGTTCATTATCTCATTATACACAGAGTGCTGAGTTTTGTTTCCAAAACTTTCCTGTTTGTGGGGGCGGAGGTGGTGAGAAGCTTCCTATCCGTGCAGTTTTGGCTCCATTAGAAGCTTTATCTTGCAGTTCACCGGGAGGCTGAGTTCATGATAAATATTCTTGGGCAAGATTCTTCCACTGTGTCTTTTTTTGTTGGTCTATTTTTGGGGACTGTTATTATTGACATCTTACCGTTTCCCCATCTACAAATTACTTATTACACGTGGAACTGCTGTTGCACTTCCCAGACTGGTCATCCCAAACCACTGATTGAATCTGTGGCTCTGGGCTAAACTCGTTACCCTTCTGCTCTGAGCCAACAGCTCCCCACTCAGGTTTGATAAATTCCAGAGACATTTATGAGATTTAAAATTAATACTTTCTCATAATGTAATATATCCAGAAAATATTATGTGGGCCTTTAAACTGCTTTCTCCAAGCTGCTTCAGATGGCAAGCTGGAGGCCTCAGCACCTGGAGCTGTAAGCAAGCAGGTGTGGAATGGGCAGCCTGACTCCGCTGGCTCAGGACACACAGGATCAACTTAACTTGCAAAACACAGCAGAGAAATCCAGTTGTGTCCTGAGGCCTGAACTGCCTCCCACAAGTGGGCTTCTGCTCCTGAAAGCGAGGTTCTCATTTGTATTGACTTCCTGTGCTGTGTCTGTAGGCGTCTGCCAGCAGGTGCCTACCTGGATCAGGACAACAGTGACCAAAGGCAGTGGCAGGCTTTTTCCCCCCATGTCCTCTTTGTGAAGAAATCCTAGCATCTTAACCAGGAATAGCAGGTGCCTGATGTTTTTCTCATTATAATTCGCACCTGTGCAGACCACAGAGCTCCTCTGCCCTAGGAGGCAAGCTCACCAAACACTGCTCTTGCTGTTTCTCTCTCAGCTCTCTGACTTTGAACTTTGCAGGGGTTTGTTGGAGCTGGCTTGTACTGGCTCACCATAACCAATATTGTGCACATGCCTCCTCAACTTCATCTTCAGGTTGTCAGTGGCTTGAAAACGGCCAAGGTGCATTGTTTACAAATCAGGACTCTCCTCACCAAAGAGGACTGGTTGTTAAACACTTACCAGCACATCCCTGAACATTTCCTCCCTAATCTACTCTTCCAGGGCTTACCTTTGATGTACAGAACTTCACTGGTGTCTGTGCAGCTGAATCTAAATTACTCTGCTTCTTTGGAACTGGTATCTTCCATTCATTCATCAATCTATTCATATTTAAACACATACTATATACTAGATACTGTTACGTTTCAGAAAAAAATATAACACGTCTTATCCATTAAAAAATATATTGAGTTAAAATTAATACACTCTGCCATTTTAACCATTATAAGCGTACAGTTCAGTGGCTTTTAAATTATATTCACAATCTTGTGCAAACATCACTACTGTCTAATTCCAGAACATTTATATGATGCCCCAAAGAAACCCTAGCTCTCCCACTCCCCCACTCCTCTGTCAACAACTAATCTTGCCTATTCCATTGGACATTGTCTATCGGTGGGATCATACAATAAGTGGTCTTTTGGATCTATCTTTCGCTTGGCATAGCGTTCTAAGGATTCATCCATGCTATAGCCTATGTCAGTACTTTATTCATTTGTGTTATTTCCACTATTTGGCTACTTTAATGCTGCTGTGAACATTCATGAACACTTTTTGTATGAACACATATTTTTAATTGTTTTGGATATATACATAGGAGTAGACTTACTGGGTATTATGGTAACTTTATGTTGATTTTTGAAGAATTGCCAAATTGTTTTTCATAGTGTCTGTACCAGTACACATTACCACCGGCAATGTACTAAGGCTTATCCTTAATACATTCTTACCAACACATTTTATTTTCCAATATAAAAAAATTATAACCATCCTAGTGGGTATGAAGTGCTATTTTATTGTGGTTTTGTTTTTTATTTCCTTGATGCCTAATGATATTGAGTATTTTTTTAATGTACCTATTGGCCATTTGTATATCATCTTTGGATAAATGTTTATTCAAACCCTTCACCCATTTTCCAGGTGGATTTTCTGTCTTTTTGTATATTCTGAATCCTAGACTTTTATCAAAAATATGATTTGCAAATATTATTTCCCATTCTGGAAGTTGTTTTTCACTTTCTTAATAATGTCCTTTGATGTAGAAAAATTTTAATTCTGATGTCCAATTTATCTATTTTTTCATTTGTTGCTTTTGCTTTTGGTGTCGTATGTAAGAAGCTGTTGCCTAATCCAAGTTTGTGAAGATTTACACTGATGTTTCTTCTAAGGGTCTTATAGTTCTAGCTCCTACATTTAGGTCTTTCACTCATTTGAGTTATTTTTATAATATGGTGTGAGTTAGGGGTCCACCTTTATTCTTTTGCATGTGGTTATCCAGTTGTCTCAGCATCATTTGTAGAACAAGATTATTCTTTCCTTGTGGAAAGATCTTGGCACTCTTGTTGAAAGTTAATTGAGCATAAATATGAAGGTGTGCTTTTGGACTCCCAATTCTATTCCATAGATCCTCATGTGTATCTTTATGACAGTATCATATTATCTTGATTATTGCAGTTTCGTAGTAATTTTTGAAATGGGGGAGTGTGCATCCTCCAACTTAATTTATTTAATTTTTAAGACTGTTATTCCTGTTCAGAGTCCCTTGCATTTCCATATGAATTTTAGGATTAATTTGTCCATATTTGCAAAAAAGGCAGTTGAAATTTTGATAGAGATTGTGTTGAATCTAGACCTTATATCTGCAACATTTGCTTATTGGGGTAAGGATGTGCATTTTTTTGTATTCTTAAGGGTTTTCCAAATATAACAAAAAAACCCTAATATTTACAAATAGTTTTACTTCTTCCTTTCTAGTCTGGATGCCTTTTATTTCTTTTTCTTGACTAATTTCCCAATTCCAATACAGTGTTGAACAGAAGTGAAGAGAGCAAACTTCTTTGTCTTGTTTCTGATCTTAGGGTGAAAATTATCAGTTTTTTCAATCATTAATGTTAGGTGTGATTTTTTTATAGATGTGCTTTATCATGTTGAGGAAATTTCTTTCTATTTCTAGTTTATTGAGTGTTTTTTTTTTTTAATCATGAAATTGTATTGAATTTGTCAAATTATTTTTCTGTATCCACTGAGATGATCATATGGATTTTCCCTTTATTAATCAGGCTTATTACATGTACTAATGTTGAACCAACCTTGTATTCCTGGAATAAATTCCACTTGGTTATGGTTTACAATCGTTTATTCTGCTGGATTTAATTTCTGGTATTTTATTGAGGACTTTGCATTAATATTTATAAGGAATATTGGTCTCTGGTTTTCTTTTCTGTGATATCTTTATCTGACTTTGTTATCAGGGTAATTTGGGTCTCTTAGAGTGAGTTATAAAGTGTTCCTCTATTTTTTGGGAAGAGTTTGAGAAGGATTTGTGTTAATTCCTCTTTAAACATTAGGTAGAATTTACAGTGAAGCCATCAGGTTCTGATTTATTTTTTATTGGAAGTTTTTGATTTCTTACTCAATCTTTTTAATTACTATAGGTGTATTCAGATTTCCTATATCTTTTTGAGACAGTTTTAACAGTATGTGTGTTTCTAGGAATTTGTCCATTTAATATAGGTAATCTAATTTGTTGGCATATAATTATTCAGAATATTCTTTTTATTTCTGGAGGATCAATATTAATGTCCTACTTTAATTTTTAATCTTAATAATTTGAGCTTTCCCTCTTTTCTTGGTCAGTCCAACTAAAATTTTTTCATTAAAAAAAATCTTTTCATACAACCAATTTTTTTTTTTTTTAATTTTATTTTTTAATTACAGTTTACAGTCAATATTACTTTATATTAGTTTCAGGTGTACAGCATATACAACCAACTTTTGATTTTGTTAATTTTTCTCTGCTTCCTATTCTGTCTTTCACTTATCTCTGCTCTAATTTTAATTATTTCCTTCCTTCCTGCTTTGAATTTATTTTTCTAGTTCGTTAAGGTGAATGGATCGTGTTTTTTTTTTTTTATTTTATTGATTTGATGGTAAAGTTATTGATTTGAAATTGACTTGAAAGTGTTTAAGATTTAGACAGCGTCAGAAATTTTCCTTTATTTGCAAGCCAACAAGCTAGTCTGCCACAGTTTCAAGGATGCTTGTTAAAGATATTCCTGGATCAGAGACAAAAGACAATTTATTACTCATAATAATAGCACTAGCTGGAATATCAGCATTTTTGTGTGTGCTAGTTTTCCCCAAACTCTTATTCCTACAGGGCAACATTGAAAAGGTGACACCTACTCACACAATTGCTTGTGTTATAGGAGAGGAACCCTAAGCTTATGGAACTAGAATATTTTTATAATGAGAAGTAAGCATGCTTGTAATTTGATTCAGAAAGAGACTATCTTTATCTTCTAAGGCTTTTTGTTATATAAATGTCTTTAAAAAGATAGTCTGGAACAAAGTGCAGTTACTGCCTCACATGGAAGACATGCAGAAATATGAGAATCCCATGGAGAACTGTCTTCCCAAAAGTCAGAAAGGTATACAAGACCACAGTCTTAAGAGAGGTGGCAAGGAATTTGGATTTTACTTTGTGTACAGTGATGTCATTGTAAGACTTTGAGAAGTGGGACATGTTTACTTAAGTTTAGAAAAAAATCACTTTGGCTTCTTTGTGGAAATTAGACTGTAGGGAGGAAAGAGAGTGAGACACTTAGGCCATTGCAATCTCCAGGACAGAGATGATGGTGGTCCACTCAGTGGTGGAAGCAAGGTTAAGCAATTACAGTGAATTTCAGTGGCAGAATCCGTCAGATTTTCTGGTGCATTGGATAAAGTTTAGGAGAAAACAGGGAGTTAAACGTAACTTTTATGCTTTGGCATGAACAACTGAGTGAATGGTTGTTCTGTTTATGGGTTGGTCAACACTGGAAGAAAAATAGGTTTGGGGAATATAATCAAGAGTACTATTTTGGATTTGTTGAGTTTTAGATGTCCATTCAGCGGAGATGGTAAGGACATAACTAGACATATATGAGTCTGTGGTTTGAGAGAGATTAGAACTGGGGATACAAGATTTGAAAGTCAACAGTATATTTGTCACATAAGGTCTTGAGGCTTCATAAAATTATATTGTAATAGTATAATAGTCAATGACATCAAAAGACTGAACGAAGAGAGTTTTACTGAGGGGGACTGGGAGTAAGGGGAGAGTGGAGGACTGAAAAGCATGGTAAGGTATCTGGAGAACTTTTAAATTTTGTATTGTGATAGCTAGGAGGTAATCCGTCTGTTTCCCCAAACCTTTAGTAATGTATGCTACACAAAAATGCTTTTAGTGTCAATTGTGTGTGTGTGTGTGTTCATGTGTGTTTATGCACATGAGAATTAAGACAATTGTCTAAATCTGACTCAAAGCAGAGAGGTGGGGCAGAAGAAGCCAGAAGTCTTGAGAGAGGAGTGTGATGTAGATCTGTGTAGAAATAAACTTGAAACCAGAGGGACATGAGAAGGGAAGTCACTAGGAATGTTGAGAAATCTTGGGGTTAGAGGGTTGACCTGGCATCTAGACAGCACTTTTGTGACCTAGTAGCTGCCTGATTCTTCCATCATATAACTGCTTTGGGCCAGGACCTCTTGCTACTTAGCTTTCAGTATTCATGCTTCTTAATTGCTCAGACTGCCAGTCCTGGCTGCTGCTGGACAACACCACTGTGCTGTCAACCTTGCTCTGGCCTTGCCCTTTCCTTCTGAAACAGGCCAAGTGAGATCGATGTGTGTTCATGCTTCTAACTAAATACAAATAATTAAATAGACTGAGGATGCAGCCTTCTCGGAAGCAAGGAAGAATGTATCTTAATATATTTTCAGCTGCCAAGCTTTTAAAACATGCCCTGTGTTTTTCTTCACTCCTAGATTGTTCTTGTTTTTTTATAGATGGTAGTAATGAATTTCTTGTGTCATCGCTTGTAAAAATTAACTCCATATTAAAAAATATATATTTTCTGTTCTCCCTAAAAGGAAGTTTAGTTTTCACAAACCTCTTTTGCCTTTTAGACAATGCCTAGTTTATTGTATTTTTGATGGAATCTGAATCCTGATTTCAATATTTGAAGACTGGTTGCAATATTTGAAGACTAGACAGAGACCACAGAAATAAAAGACTAATTGTGTTCAAGTAATGGGAAAAAACCCCAAAAACTTGATTTATAAACTTTCAAACTCCTCAAGAATTTCCCATAAATTATTGAATTATTTCCTCTGGTTCCTCTGGTTTCCACCTCATCTTTTCCTTTCTAACCCTCTCTCATCTCTCTCTCCCTTCTTTTATTCCTAGATGAACCCCATAAACTCCAACACTAAAATATTAGTTTTACTGAACCACTGTTGAAGAGGAAAACTTGAAAGTCCAGATCTCATCTAAGTTCAAATCTTAGCTTCAGCACTTCCTATCCTTGTGAATGTCATACGTTGTTTAACCTTCTGTCTTAGTTTCCTAACCTTTAAAATGGGGATAATAATAGGACCTTATCACATAGGGCTGCTGGGAAAATTAAAATAGACAATACATATGAAGTGCTTAGAACAATGCCTATCATAATATATATTCAATAAATGCCATCTTTTGCTATTCTTCAAATAGATTCACATTTAAATAAGAAACAAACTAGAGAAAAGTATGTTTTTCAGTGGTGTGCTTTTGTATAGACAAGTAAGCTGGAGCTGGAGAAAGAGTTGTTGAAGATAAAGGTTTGTCTTTTCTGAACTGACTCCAAAAAGATTGTACCAGTTGGTTTGCTTTCTCTGTTGCTTCTGCCCTCTGTGGCTCTGTCATTAAGATGCCGTTGAAAAAGTCAAGAACCATGTGATTTCACTCATCTGTGGAATACAAAGTTGAAAGCAACAAATGAACAAACAGGAAAGGCACACACACACCCCAGAACTCATAGAAACAGACAACAGTGTGGCGCTCCCCAGAGGGGAGAGGGGTTGGGGGCAGGTAGCAAAGGGTAAAGGGGGTCAAATACACAGGGTGGGGCAAAAGTAGGTTTATAGTTGTTTGTATGGAAAAGAATAGAATAATTAATAAATAATAATACAAAAATAAACTGTTTTGTGTATTCACAACTATAAACCTACTTTTGCCCACCTTGTATGGTGACAGAAGATTTGACTTTGGATGGTGGCCATACAATGCAACATACAGATCATGTATCATAGATTTGTACACCTAAAACCTATATAATTTTATTAACCAATGTCACCCCAGTAAACCTCATTTTTTAAAAAAAGCATGTGCTTCAATATCTGCAGGTCTACTCTTGACCTTGGCACTAACAAAAAAATAGTGACTTTGGGCAATTTAATTTAACTTCTGGAGTTCTGATTTTTTATATCTGAAATGAGAATGTTACCTTAGTAAGAATCAAATGTACCATGGAAATACACAATGAAAATATCACCAAGACTGACCCTCGCTGGGAAGCTTTTAAAGATTCTACTGTTTTGTAAAATCATGCCCAGCTCTCATTTATGAAGCTCATCTGGTCCTTGCAGAGTGACTTACCAACACAAGTTCTTCTGTTTCTAGGGAAATTTCTTCCATTAATCCTGGACTTGCAGCCTTCTCCCCTGGCGCAGCAGATAGCAGCTGTTCAATACCCCAAACCAGGAGACAGCAGTCTTGGCTTGTGAAACGGACAAATGTTTTGGGCAACTGTAATCACAGGGGAGTGGAGGGGTGGGGAGGCATTCCTCCAGAGGAGAGTAATTTCCTCTCCTTTATTCAAACAGCAAAAGCACGTTGACAACTGCTACCCATGCCGTGACAAAGGGCATCCAGTTTGGTCATGGGCCTTCTGCAATGGCTGCTCATCCTTGGGCCCAGGCACTCAATCTCTGAATCACCGAAAGACTGGAAGGTAGTGACCCTTTTGGAACAGTTATGGTCTGTCTAGTCAGAGGCCTTTTGAAGACACTTCAATCCTTTGTATTAATGACACAATAGCCTGAAAATGGTTCTTTGGAAATCATTTAAACCAGATGATTAAGCAAGCCCAACTCAGCTGATTAAAAACTCTTCTGATTTTGATAAAAATTATTTCAAGGTACAGACAACGCTAAACACTTTGAAATACTTTCTTTCCCCCACACCCCGGAACTTGCAGAATGCTATAAGTTTACATTAGAGGCCTGTCTCCTGTAGGATTGCATTAGAAAAACCATAGCTGTTATAAATGTTCTCTTTTAATAGCTAAAATCATAAGCCTTTTTTTTTTTTTTTGGGCAGTCTAGTGCCTCTCAGAAATGGTCAAACTGTTTTTCATTAAATTCTTATAAAAACAACTTGCCCTCAGACAGGCCCTTGGTTCTCTTTGTGATGTGTAATTTTCCAATAACAGACTCAGGTATTTTGGGCAAACTTAATGTTAAAGGGAGATTAATGGAAGGTTAATTCAATAAATTGCATAGAATTAAACCCAGTACGCAAAGTGGGGTGATGTGAGATATTTTAACTAGGGTCTTAGTTTTCCCTCCTTTCTCCCAAGCCTCAAATTGGCTTCTACTTTGACAAAATTATTTGTATATTTCTTGGAGCTATTTTCCTGATCATGCAGGGCTTATATCCAAGGTAGCCTATTTGTTCCATCTGTGTTTCTGTTCAGGTTTGTGCCTGGCTGAACAGCTTTCTGAAAGGCATTAAGAAATGTTCTTCCTGACTAACCACAGTAAAAAACAGTGAGGAAAGCATTACCTGTTCCAGCTAAAAGAACCAATTTTTGTATTTAAAGAAAAAGTTAGAAAATAATTAGTGGAATATGGGTGGAACTAAGTCATACGGGGGGCTCTAAGAAGTCAAAGAGAGATGATTCTCCAAGAAGGAAGTTAAATGTAGATGAAAGAAACTGAACAAGAGCAACAAATTAAGCTCAGGAAACCAGGAGGAAAGAAGCAAGTATAAATGTAAGAATTAATGAATTAGAAGAACAAATAGCAGAATTATTAAATACATGCAATACTATTTTTATAAGAAAACAATTAATGATAATAAATAAGAATATCCAGGTAAGTCACTAGCTCATCTAATCAAAAATGTATATAAGAGTAGGCTAATTACTAAGAACACTTGGATGCAAAACTAATTTTCTAGGAAAATATGAATTACCCGAATTAATTCAAGAAAAGTTAAACCTGACTAGACCATTAATCATGAAAAAAGAGTATTAAAAAAAGTATAAAAATTTGAACCTGTATGATTTCATAGAGGAATTCCTTCAAACCTTTAAGCAACAAATAAGCCCTGTGTTATTTCTACTGTTCTGGTTTTGTTCTGATTCCTTCACATTCCATCTCCTCCCTTCCCCACCCCACCAAGCCAGAACACACTCACCAACCCACCCACCCACCCACCCATAAAATAGATTACTCTTACACATAAATATTGATAAAACAACTCTAAAGAGGAAAATTTCCACTAGAATTTAAGAAAAAATGATAACTCTAATCAGGTAGAGTGTATTACAACTTTTATGATGGCACATGTAAAACTCAACTGAAATTCTGCAGGAGGCGGTGTTGGCTTATGGACTCAGCAGGCCCAGGCTTGAATGTAGCTTTAGACATGAATGTATCCACAGGTTCAAACAATATCATTGTCTTTTATTAATCAATTCTGCTTCTCTCTGTGTTGTGTCAAAGTAAGCAAACAAGGAGGCTATGTGCCTGGGTGGCTCCAATGCCTTGGTAACCAATGTAAGCAAACCAAAGCCTAAGCCACAGTCAGTGCACCTGAATCTGAGAAAATGAAACTCAAGAAACACCAATCACAAAGAGCCAACTTGGCTTTCCCAAATAAGGCACTGCTTAAGTTCCAGCCAATCAAATAATTTCCTCGCTTTGCTTCTACATCTTCTCTATAAAAACTCCCCCTAGCTCCTCTCCGTGAAGAGCTCCTAACCACTTTTGGTTTGGTGCTGTCTGATTTGAATTGATGTGTGCTTAAACATTAAAAATTTCAAGAACTTACATTTCAACAGTTGATCACACTGTCCTCTGTGGGGAAGGGAAGATGGCTGAAAGCAACTTGAGGTTCATAGTCTCTAAGCTCAGCAATGCCAGTCGCAAGACATCATTTTTCTTTCAGCCATTTGACAGCTACCCCAGGAAAGAACTCCTGCACGGTCATATGTTGCATGCTTACCTCTGTCTGGTTCAAACCACTTCATTGTTTTCTAGGCTTTGTGTCTGTGCCCTCCTACATTGCCAACGACTGAGTGTGTCACTAAAATAATTTGAGTGGGGAGAGGCAGCCCCTCAAAGGGATGCTGCTAAATCTATACAATATGTCCATTACCCAGGGTTCATTCTAGGAGTACAAGTCTGGTTCAATACTATAGGATGTTTATTTTGATTTTACTATATTTACAGTTCAGATGAGAACGAACATCAGATTAGTTTTTCATATGCTGAAAATGTCATTTTTATTTGAAAGCATGACTGAAAAACTATGCTTATTTAGACCTAGGTATTTGGCAGGAATTTTATAAAAAATAAATGAAATAAACCTGTCACTTCAAGTAAAACAACTGACAGTATTTGTTGCCAATGATAAAATTTAAGCTTTTAAGTAAAAATTAGAATTTTTGAGAACTTGAGTCTATCACTAGGAGTTTGACAGTTTCCAAATACTTGAAGCATTTACTATGAGTTCAGTGGTAATGCTAACAAATGTGATTTTATTGGTAATGTGTAATACAATGTGCCAACTTTTGGAAGATCTGCGTCTGGACTTCAGGGATCTGAACTCAGGGAACTCAGCCATTTTCCAAATGGCTAATGTCTGACTTCCAGGCTCTGTCAAGCCTGTGTAAAGGACACATTCAAAGGACAACATAGACCAATGAATTTTCATGTAGCATAGCATGATAAATTAATTTCTATGGTTTCAAATTTCCAAATTGCAACTTTAAAAAACTACCATTTTCCAGATTTTAGTGAGGTATCAAAAAATAATGTACTCAATTATTTGGAAAAACTATTAACACATTCCTTCTTTTTCAAGCTACATATTTTTTATAAGGCTGTACTTTCTTCATATACTTCAACCAAAACAACAGACTGAACTCAGAAGAAAATACGAGACTACAGTAGAAGATAGCTATCTTCTATTAAGGTAAACATTGAGGAAATTTACAAAAATCTGAACAGTGAAGCAGTACCTCACCTCATTAAATTTCTTCATTTTGCAACACATGGTTGTTTTTCATTAAAAAATCTTACTTGTGATAACATATGCTAGATTTATTATCATTACTTCAAATATATAAATAAAAAATTTAAAAGTTAGTTTTAATTTCAAATATGGTAAATTTTGAGAGATATAACCTATGTAAAAATGGTCTTTGAGGAGCCTCAATAATTTTAAAAAATATAATGACGTCCTTTGTGCAAGGAGTTTGAGGACTGCTAGCATATGCTAATCCTTCATCTTGAAATCCTCCCTCCCAACCATGCCTCTCCCAGCTCTGACCCCATAGTTTAATCTGAAATAAGGTCCTCAGCTTCCCAGACAGGCTTATGCCACCTGGCAAGGAGCTCTCATGAGTCCCTGAGTTTCTCCATGTCACACCGACCACCTTCCAGGCTGCATTCCCTCCTGCCACCTTCTCACTAAGAGAGGAGGCCCTTTCCTCTTCTTCATAAGTATTTAACAGGGCATTTGAACCTGGTTTAAAAATCTGGAGCAGAGGGCCATGTTTTACTTGCTGTTAAATTATGGATTCTTTCTGAATAGATGGGTTCAGTCTTGAAGTTTAATTCAAATACTGAATTATAATGATTGTAATTGGTATGGTTTTATTTGGTGCATCCATCTTAACCTCACCTTATTCTGTCATTGACCAGAAGGAGTTCTTTCCTCCTTTCTCTACCCTCAGCAGTATTTCAGTCAGGTGTTGGAGGATATTATAATGCAAAATATGAGGGTCAGTCTCATTGCCATTTAGTCAGGCCAATCTATGTAAGCCTTGGGGATTGGAGACTATTGCTTTTCACCTTCTCTACTTCTGAACATACTGGCCACTAGAACAGGTACTAGTAGTCTATGGAAAAAAGAGTGGAATTGGTTAATTTAGTTCTGATTAGAAGATTATTGGGGGTTAGCAAGGATCTCACAAGGATTCTATACCATCATTTTTCTTACTAAGCTTGTATTGTGGAGCAGATAGTTCTCCCACTCTTAAGATGATCTACTCTGAACTTGGGTAGACCTCTTCTGAGGGTGGGTGAGCATACTCCCTCCAGGAATAAAAGTCTCACTTAAAAGAAAGCAATGAAAACTGACCACGAATAAAGGCATCATTAATTTCAAGTGGAAAAAATAATTCACAAAGCTGAGGTCAGTCACTTCTCATGAGTAAAGTATTTCCTTTTATATACTTTGGTCACCTTGGTATACATTATTATACAGGAACCAACCAGAATAATTTTATTTATACTCTTAGATTTTCAACACCACCAGTCCCATGAGCTCAAAGTGCTGCAAACTTCAAAGTGTATCCATAGCTTCATTATTATTCCTCAAAAGACCCTTCCTTAGTAGCCCACAGACCTCCTACCCCCTGAGTAGGTGAGTAGTAGTTCAAGAAACCATATATAAGTTCTTGTCCTTTTGGCAAGGTGCCACCTCCTGGGGTTGAAGGAAGAAGTATAAAAACTATAAAAGTATAAAAACAGTCCTAGAAATACATCAAAGACTCAACAGTGTTTTTCATGATTTATGTGGAAATGAATCAGAATATATAGATTAAATTTCCCCCCAAATTCAAATGACTTCATTGAAATGAAAGAGAATAGTATATGGTACAGCTATAAGCCCCATGTCATTTCGCTTTCAAAAAGGTCACTATTGTATATTTTACTAAGTCCCTAACTATAAATTTAGAATATTTTAATTTTTAAAGTTAACTCATAAAATTATTGCTCTTTTTTTCCTTAGAAAGTCAGATCTATTAGTGTTTTAAGAACATTTCACTTAAAAAAAATCTATTTTCTTTGTTCCCTTCTGATTCTTAATTTGCTTTTTCAAAGGAGAAGATTTAGTTCATTGCTGACAGTTACTTGAAAGTTGATGTTGAAGTCCATTCCATATAAAACAACATAGGTGCAAGTATATGTGTATGTATGTATATGTATATATAAAAATAAATATGCATACACATATACATATATAGTACATGTATATTTTTCTTTCTCTTCCATGTTAATTTCAAAGCCTTAATAAGCCTTTCAATACAAATTCTAGGTGTCACTTCCACAGACTAGAATGTCATCATAACTCTGATTATATATTCCTGAGATTTACTGTAAACTTGTCCCTTCCAAGTATTTAAAAATAAAGCATTTCTTCAACAGTGTGTCTGTTTCCTGTATGATCCTTACAAAGGCTGTAATTAATTATATGGAATATAACACTTAAGGGATCTTTTGCTTATTAATTTAAAACTCTTTTGCTTATTAATTTAAAAGCTGTAAGACCTTCTCCTACAAGTCAAAACACTCAGCATGAAGAGTAGTAAGTGACAGTTTTTGGTCTTGTTGTAATGTTCCTATAATCATGAGATTTTGAGATTGCATTGTAAAAATCAGGATTAATAGCCCCTATTAATTATTGTTAATGTATAAGCAATATATGGGAGGAAGTCTGAATGTTTGCTATCCAAACTTCTTGTCATTACATTATGTATAGTGGGAGAAACTTAGGCTCTGAGCTTGCCTCTTTCCTGAATAGAAATAGAGCCCACATGTCTTAACCCCCATCATCTCTCTGCTAGAATTTAGATGGAATCATATCTTTATAATCTGACTTAACAAATACATGTAAAGTATTTTCCTTGTCTCTACTTGATGCAGTTCAAGTTGTGAATGTGTTGTTTGATGACTTTCTCCCCTTAGAATGTTGAGATCGTGTGTGTTGCCTCTCAGTGTCAGAATTCCCTCATTACTGAACATGTAGGAAGCAAAACACAGTTCTTGAGAAATTTATGTACTAAAAGGAATGCATCCAAGCTCAGATAAAAATAGAAGTCGCATGAAAGATTCTCTGTGGCTACTATGGGTAGCAAGGTTGAATGAAAGTTCTTGGGGCTGGACAGTACAGTAGGAAAAAAATAAATCTGTTCAACTCAAGAAATGAGAGTGATGGTTCTAGACTATATCACAACAAACTCTTCACTGGGTAGAAAATATAGTGAACAGTGTTGAAGAGCAGCATGGCTTTTGGTCTGTGTAAGGATTAATACCACATTTTATTCTAAAATAATTTAGCACTGTTAAGAAATATAAAGAGACAGCTCCCCCTCGACTGTTGGCTTGATATTTCTTTAATGCTGTTTGGAGCTTGACTTATTTCTAGGTAAAGAAACTCTTAAAGGAACTGTAATTGTTTGAAACGTCTCATCTGCCCTTTGCTTCTCTTTTGCATAGTTGCTCTGCCCCAAGGAAAAGGTATTCCCCACTGTGGCTGTGACAGCTCTCTGAGGCCCTAAGGATGCTCTGGTTTCCCACGCAGGGCTTTGAGCCACTCATTGCACGCAGGACGGCAAATGCAGAAAAGACATTCATGTGGGAGATAAAAAGGGTTATTTCAAAATCAGCATACCAGTTTATAAAAACTGCTTAAAGAGCCAGCTTTCCTCAGTGACTAAAACATTCCTTTGAGGGAGTTAAGAAGCAGCGTTAATCTCTCAGTACCCAGAGCCACAATTTGGCACATGGCTCCAGTTTTTGTCTGTGGTTTCTTAGCCTGAAAGAGTTAAAGCTACTGAGGAAAAGAGGGTATGTGTGTGCTCCTGGTTTTAATTATTCCAATTGACTGTTAATCAAATGTAATAAATAATGGCTATTTCCTCTTGATACCATAGACATAGTCTGCTTTAACCATATCATATTTATTAAAGGCTCACATCTTATCAAGCATCACGTAGATGAGAATTTAAACATCGTATTTCAAACCAAATATTTCATTGAGCTGATATTTTGACTTTCAGTATATTCTCTGTGTGTGAAGCATATGTGGATTTTGACAACTTTCCTAATTTTATCTGCAAACTGCCTTCTGTTTATAATCAGATTCAGGTCAGATGAGGTGGAATATGGCATGAAAGGCATTAGCATGTGGAATATATGGCTTTTTAATAACTTTGGAATGAAATACTTGTCTCTTCTATCTTACATATTGATTCTAATTGTACATTACCCACTTTCGCTATAGGAAAACAATGCAACCTTAAGCAGATTGGTGGAAATACAAGTTAGGAAATGCCGATTCGCAAGAGCATTGAAGATGATTGAAATAGAAAGGATGGGACCCAGCAGCCTTGCCTCTCCATCTTCTCCCTTTGCTAGTGTCCTTTATCTCCCACTATTGTCCAGTAGAAGTTCTTGTATGACTTGGAGCTGTCCACCGTAGAGTTGATGGCAGCAACCCACTGTGGTGAACCCAGCTTACAGGGTGTGGGGGACTGTTGAAGGAGCTCAGGTCCATAAGGTCTTAGCCTGTACCTGAGGACATCCCTGTGGGTTCCAGTCATAGAAATTATCCCCAGAACCTGTTTTAGGTCATTTCTATGTTTTTTTCAGATTTGCTGCTTCCACTATGCTGATGACTGTTAACAGCCCAGGAAGATTGTGTTCTCTTATGTGTGTGTGTGTTTTAATATATTTTTATTGATTTCAGAGAGAAGAAGGGAGAGGGAAGGAGAGAGAGAGAGAGGAGAGAGAGAAACATCAATAAAGAGTCATTGATGGGCTGCCTCCTACATGGCCCCCACTGGGGATTGAGCCTGAATCAAACGGTGACCTCCTGGTTCATAGGTCAATACTAAACCACAGCCACGCCAGCCGGGCTCTCTTGTGTTTTATTTTGACTAAAGATTGAAGTATGGGCTAAGTAAGCCAGAGAAACTTCAAACATTGTTGACACTGTATTTTCAGAATATCAGTTTCCCTCTGATTTGGGATTGTTTTTGTCTGTGTAAGTAGGTGTTTCGGGGGCCAGGGAACTCAGGAGCGCTGTTCATTGTGAGGCGGGACCTAGATCAGACTTGCTGGCAGAGGATGGAAGGTCCGGGGACAGCAGCTGCGCTTGTCTGCTTGCTTGGTCTAAACAGTTTCTGCACATTTATCTAGTGATTTATTGCAAGCCCAGCTGCTTTGCTTATTTTTTCAGTACTTGAAATTAAAACAGATTCATTTGTAATTGAAGCTCAGAGAGAAATAATATTAAATATGACTTTCCATCAGACAAGGGGCAGAAGGTACAAGTTTGTCTCATGATTTAAAGCCTTTTGCAGACAGATGCACGGTTATTTAGAGGAGACCTCTGGATGTTGGTTGGAATGAATTTTTAGCTGTAGGAGGTGCTTTCTCTTGGGACTTGAGCTTAAAAACAACTGTTTTTCTGATTAGCATAACCAGCACTAGTAGTCCAGAAATAAAATGAGACTTGAACACATGTGCAGACAGACATACACGCCTACACACATTCATTCATGCTTCTACACACTCTCTCTCTCTCTCTCTCTATTGTATGGACTCAGAACTAGATTTAAAAAGAACCGAATGAGGCCCTGGCTGGTTGGATCAGTTGGTTAGAGCATTGTCCCAATAGGTCAAGGTTGTCATTTGATCCCCAGTCAGGGCACATGCAAGAATCAACCAATGAATGCATAAATAAGTGGAACAACAAAGTGATCTCTCTCTCTGTTCCCCCCCCTTCCTCTCTCCCTTCCTCTTTCTCTAAAAAATCAACAATAATAATAAAATAATGAAGTGGAAATATTTCTAATAGAGATAAATAAAATGAACAGTTGAGGCTGAAAGAAAGCAGTTAGTAAAGGTGGGAGAAAACTCCAGAAGTTTCTGTTCACAATGGTCTGGCAGCAGTTTTTACAGTTACTCGTCCTTCAGAGCAAAGAGTTGGCTTCAGATCGAAAACTCCATCCAGGCCACTTAAAAAAAATTTTTTTTTAAAATTTATTGATTTCAGAGAGAGGAAAGGAAAGGGAGAGAGAGATAGAAACACCAATGATGAGAGAGTCATTGATCCACTGCCTCCTGCATGACTGCCACTGGGGATCGAGCCTGCAACTTGGGCATGTGCCCTGACCCAGAATCGAACCTGGGTCATAGGTTGATGCTCAACCACTGAGCCACACCTGGCCAAGCCAGACCATTTTTTAAAGAGCAGCATTCAGTTTCTTCATTCAGCCACAGTCTGACTTGTTTATATATTTATTCATTTTGTCATTTGAACAAGTATTGAATGAGAGCCTTGGTTGTTGCTTCTCTTTGCAGGCTCAGTGTCAGTACCTGGGTGACCCAGCATTACAAGGGCCAAGTCCCTGCTTTGTGTGAGTGTACAGGACATGGACTTATAATGCATTATTTTTGTAGTGATCACATGTAAGTAGAATAGACAAAGTGCTAGGGGACCACAGAAGAATGAGTGGCCAGCAGTTTTCCTAAGAGTAGCAGTTGGTAAGGTTCTCATCTTTGGTCCTTGAGAATGAACATCATGCAATTTGCTTTTCCAGAGGATCCTAAATTCCAGGTGAGTCTCTTTTATTTTCCTATCCCCACTCATTTCCCTTCTTCCCTTCCTTTTTTTAGGTTTGTTTTCTCTTATTTTCTCATTCATTAAAGACTTAAGAGTTAATCACACCTCCTTTAATTAAATTTGGGAGGCCCTGAATATTGGCTTCCAATGTGGCTAACTTATGACCTAGCTCCATTAGAAAAAAATCCTTTTGAATAATTTGTCAAGTTTCAGGTGTGACAAACAGTAAATATTCCTGGCAGTACCGAACAGCTCCATGGATGCAAGAGGCATCCCCAAAGAAGATGCAAAAGATACTACCTTCCCAAGGTCAAGAGCTACTTCCAAAGATAACCAGAAGAAAGAAAGACATGGACAATTTCCCTAAGAGTTGGCAACAGTCAGTAGGACCCTAGTCACAACTGAAATGTAACCCACATTTCTGTCTGGCCATACTTTGGGGGTCTCCAACCTGACGTGTCAAGTTAAATTCTCAGGACACAAAGAGAAACAAAAAGGCAATAGCTCTCCTGGGGGAGAATGGATAGACAGCTAACAGGTACCCAAAAGCACATTCACAAATCACAGTTAAAAGATGTAATAATGTTTTTTGCCCACCAATCTTAATTTGGAAAGGAGGGGACAGTGTGAAATGTTACCTTCCTCTTTCTACCAGGCTCCACAGATAGAAACCTGGGACAACTGGCTTTCATAAGAACTCACCCTTTGCAGGCTTCTGCCAGTGTTCCCAGGAGCCTGTCTGCAGACTCTTGAGTGAGTAAGGTGTCCCAGCAGGTCTCATTCTGGTCTCCGGAAACTGTAGAGAAGGAAAAATAATTTTCCCTCTGCCCTTTATGCTGAGTGCTTGGCTGAGACCCCTTTTTCTGTAGGACATCTCATAAATGGATAAGCTTATCTAGGTTAAAAGTTCTCCACTGTGGCCACTGTAATCCAAGATTATCTTTGGTAAAGTTAGCCTGTTGCTTAGCCTTAAAACAACACAATGAAGTGATTCCAGCTTAAGTTGGGCTGGGCCAGAACCTGGTCTTGCCCTGGCTGGTTTCTGGCACTGGTACAGAAAATAAATGCTCAAATTCTGAAAGCTCGTAACACAAAACTGTGGAGCTAGGATCCGAGATGGACTTACCCATACTTCAGAGGCAGAGAGAAAGCAGCAAGCTCCAGGCGCTTAGCAGGTACCTTTGCCTGGTTGCATGTCGGCTCCTGTGAGCCATCTGGAGTCTTCTTTGGTTCCCTCTTCTGACTCTGGAACTGTTAAAAGATAAACTGAGTCATATTAAAAATCTTCAGAGTTTATTTGAGAAAAAAATGGATTCAAATTGGACAATATCCACTCTAGCAGATAGAAAGGATCCCTGAGGAGGAGTACAAAATGAAAGACTTTTATAAGCGGAAGGAAGTGGGAACAAGGAAGTTATATTAGGTGAAAAAAGAAGGTTGGCTATTACAAGATTCCTTTAGGGGATGGCAGAGGTCTATCAGGCAGATTACTTAGCTAGTGATGATCAGGTGATTCCTGACTGACTGATTTTAAGACTGCATTTCTGGGAGAAATTAAGTCTTGGTTTGGTGATGTGTAGCTTAGCTGAAGTGACTCCATTTTGCGCCTGTTGTCTTGGTTTTAACAGTAAATATTTTGGATATTAGCCTCTTATCAGATATATGATTTGCAAACATTTTCTCCCATTTTGTAGGTTCCCTGTTCATGTTTTTTGTTCTTTTGCTGTGTGGAAGCTTTTTAGTTTGATGTAGTCCCACATTCAGAAAATCATTGCCGAGACCAACATCAAGGAGATTTCCCTGTGTGTTTTCTTCTAGAGGTTATATGATTTCAGGTCTTAAATTTAAGTCTTTAATTCATTTTGAGCTAATTTTTTTGTGAGTGGTTTAAGATGGGTCCAATTTTATTTTTCTGCTTGTGGTTGTCTAGTTTTCTCAGCAGCATTTATTAAAGAGACTCTCCTTTTCTCATCTGAGTATTCTTGGCTCCCTTGTCAAATATTAATTGATCTAAAAAAATGTTCTGGAAAGGCATCATCAAGAGACTGTGAAGGAAAAAAAACAAGCAAAGCAGCCATTCTCTATAATAAAAACAAGGAAAGATCTAGAGATCAGAGACTACCTTACGGTCCATAGATAGCATCCCTCTTGCTACCTGTTGACCCTTAGTAGCTGGCTGCCTCCTGAGAATGAGATGCATTTCTTGGACCTCAGTTCACAAGTTTCTTAATTGGGAAGCTTGACTAGATCAGACTTTTAAATCTTTTCTTTTCTGTAACAAATGAGAAATGTGATGATCTTCCCAGTGCAAATCCCAGGGCATTGATTGTGTCTAAACCTCTCTCCTATAAAAGAAATTTTAGCAAAAAGCAAGTAAAGTCCCATCATTCCAGGATGACCTTGAATTCTTGTTCATTTATATAAGTGAATTTTGGTATTTTCATGATCATTAGTACTATGTTACATGTGATTTCCTTACATTAATGTAGGCCACTGCTGATAACTCTATGAAACTGAAAGAAACGTTCTAGATTTCATGTTTTGTTCTGCCTGTGCTGAAAGAAGTTAACAGAGCCAGGCCTGAGACCACTATTCTTAGAAGGGTCTATTTGTAAGGCTGACATCTGGGAATTTGACTGGTAAATCGTTCCTACATTGACATGAAGTTTTTCCTGAATGATAAGGTGACTCAGTGTGTCTAAACTGTGCAAAAATGTGGTTTATACTAAACATCTGCTTTCTTTCTGGGAATCTGAAATTCTGACATGTGCTCGATAGAGGGTGCCTATATGGCCAGCCCCCCAACAAAACCGTGGATCCTGAGACTCTATTGAGCTTAGTTGGTAGACAACACTTGACAGATGGTATCATAATTTATTGCTGGAGGAATGAAGCACGTCTTGTGTGCTTCTACTGGGAGAGGACTCTTGGAAGCCTGCACCTGGTTTCCTCTGGACTTAGCCCCATGTGCCTTTTCCCTTTACTGATTTTGCTATGTATCGCTTCACTGATGTCTATGTGCTGAGTCCTGTGAGTCCCTGCAGCAATTCACTAAACCCAGACGTGGCCTTGGTGGGCCCTGAAATAGTGCCACTTACTAATTTTAAAAAATCATTTGTTGAACAAATCACCGCCTATGGAATATCTTTTGGGGTGAGGAGACAGAATAATGGGGAAAGAACAAAGATGAATTGCACACAAACGTGTCCAGTTTAGCGGGTAAGATTGACTTATTCAAGGGAACAAATTCAGTGGGGAGCGATGAGCAGGTGGGGCAGATGAGAGGGGATAGGGTGCTGAATGTGGGCTGATTGGAGATATGACAGCTGTGATATGTGCTGCTTTTAAAGTCCACTGCAGTGTATGGGTGACTTAGATTGCCTGATCTGAGTTTGGGTGCAGGGAGAAGCCCCAGGAAATGTTAGAAAAGAGTAAGGCTATATTTGAGAAGAGCTGTTCAGAAACACAAAGACGAAGGATTATATGGTTAGCCTTTTCCTAAGTAAGGGGGGAGGTATTAGTATTGAGTGAGGGACACTTTTTAAGAGTCTCAGGTGTGGGCCCCAGGAATTCCATGCCAGCTGAATAGAATCTATATTCCTGAGTGGCACTAAGCATCAGTTCGATGATTGTGAAAATAACTGACTGAGTGCTTTCCTTGTGACAGATACTGTCCTAATGCATTGAATCTTTTAGTTATTTCAACAACCTATGAAATAAGTACTTTTCTCAGCACCCCTACTTTACAGATAGAGTGGAAGACCAAAGAGTTACTTTTCCTCAGGTTATAGAGCTGGTAGACCTATAGTTCTAACTTCTGTGCTCTACTGCTGTGGAAGTTACCATAGGGTTCATTTCTTGAACCCATGACTTTTATCCCATTAGCATGTTCCTTTTGTATGAATACTCTAGAGCCCATCCAAGAATGATGGAGCTCTGAGGAGAAAGGAAGAAACCTCTTTACCTGCCTAACACCATGGTGGGACTGGGGGGAAGCAGCCAGTTCAGTGGTTAAATGCCTGGCTTTGGAGCGAGAGGAACCTGGGCTGGCCCTACACTGCTGCTTACTGGCTGGCTCATTTGGAACAGGTTACTTAGATTTCTCTGTGTCTCAGCCCCTTCATTTATAAATTGGGGGAAACTAGTATCTACCTATGTGGTTGTCCTGAGGACTAAATACCGTAAGATCAGGACTCTAAGTTCTTGGCAGACTGTCCGGTACATAGTAAGTACTCAACAAATGGTAGCTCTTACCAGTCAACAGTGGATAGGTTATTCTCACACCAATTTCAATTTCATGGCCACTTTTAATTTACTGCTAATTACATTTTGATGGCATTTGCATATAGTATTTAATTGACTGAAAAATCCCATTAATACTTCATAATGGAGTACACAAATTACATGGGGAAAACATTGTTAGAATGTTATAAAGGAAGGCCCACTTTTACCTTTTATTAACATCTATATCTCATGAGGATGACTATATCTCAATGGTAACTCTGTTTTATCCAGATGGAAGCATTAGACTCCATGAGCAGGGGATGCAGTCACTTTATAGCTTTACCCCTTTTTTGTATATAGGCTGGGAAAGTGCTCTACCCCCATTCCTTGCTCTCTCTACAACCACCATTACCATGTCAATCAGCTCCCTTCCCTGGGGTAAATTTCTGACTCATATCTTTGCTTACTTGCTAGCATTACTCTTAGGAGGAGAGTCTTAGCAATCCTGGTAGATTCTCAGCTTTCACCTTCTGAACATTAGTCAGTTGCTGGTTTCACACACATGGGGAGATGGTGGAAACTGCTGTGACTTTTCTGGGGTTGGTTTTTCTACCATCTTTATGTTATCTGTACCAATGTCCTGATGATATCCTCAAACACATGTCACTGGATGCCTTCTTTCTTCCCCCTGCCTCCAACCTGTCTTGAAAAAGGTAAGAAAAATTGCTCCCAGGGCCACTCAGGGATTTTTCCCCAGTTTTTTCTCTTTAGTGGCCTTTGGTGACCTAAAAATCTCTGTCCCCAACTTTGAATCCTTGCCACGGACATCAACATTTCCTTTTACAAGGCTAGAGCAAAGGGGTCTAAAGTGAGCTTTGTAACCATCTCCACATAGGATAGTTGAGTACCCATTCTTCCTCCCACTCTTGCTGTTATTTAAGTCCACTATGACCCTCTAGATCATACCCACCCGTACCTCTGAATAGCCTTTATTTCCTAGTTTTCTATTTGAATTGTGGATGTTTGTTCCTAGGTGTTACTTTACACTTACTCATATTGAAATTTGTCAATTGTTATTGCCATTTAAAATATTTTCTGTCACTCCAGAGTTCTAACTATACCAATTAATCAAATATTATCTGAAATTTTATGAGAAAATTCTTGCTCTATCTTTTGATGATGTGGAACAAACACATTGTTGTGTCTATTTCAGTCATTCATATGCAACATCTTCAAAACTTCTTGCTAGATTCACTTTACTCCTGTACTATTATTTACTTAATATATTTAAAGTCAAATGTCCCCTGGGGGATGAAATTGCTGATATGGTTCATGCACCCGGGAGAAACCCAGGCAGATCTTCTTGCCTTGGTATTTACTTTTTTAGTGCAAACCTCAGGTCAGTTAATTATACAAACAAGGTAGTAGTTTGACTATCCTTACCTATTTTTTGATGGAGAGGATTGTATGAGATATAAAATTAGACTACACATATTGTTTATGGAGGCTGTCATGCTGTCTTAGAAGGAAACAAAATAAGTTTCCTAAGATTTATTCTTCTCTTGGTTGCTATGCAGTATCTAAATCAGGGGTCTGTGATGTTCTTAGAGGGTCTAGAGAGGAGCTACCCTGTCTCTCACTTGAAGATTCATCACTAACAGGATGAGTGGCTGACATGGGGGTGCTGCTGATTGCCTGATAAGTCATGGGAGGGGTAGACAGCTCACGATCAGCAGATGCCACCACAGTCTTTACCTTGTCCTTCTGTTCTCCACCTGTTTCTTTGATAAGACTTATACAAGAAGCATAATGCTGTTTCCACTTCTCTGGTTCTATACTTGTGTAAGTCTAAGTAATTCTAACTACTGTATGAGAAGAACATACCCACACATACAATTGAAAATAATATTTTTTTTGCTCAAGTCACAGTTGGAAGTAGGTTGGGAGATCTTCTGAGGGATCTATTCTCTAAGTGCTTACTGTGGGATCTCTGTGCTAGTGCCTTTGACTGTGTGGTTACATACAGCATCTTGGACCAGGAGATCATAGAAGATTTTTTGGCATATTTTAGGAGGCAGGCCTGGAAAGGGAAAACTTCACTTCTCTTCCTAGCCATTGTTTAAAATGGTCTGCCTAAATACCATGCAGATAGAAAACATAATTTTCTTCTGTGCTCAGGAGGAAAAATGAAAATGTTTTGAACACATAACATTGCTTCTATTCCACTACCAAAACCACTTGACCTGCGTGTGAAGACCTGGGCTTGCCTTTGGATTTGGAACTGATTCCCTAGAAGCCAGGGGAGAATGGAGAAGTTGTAGTCTGTAGTCACCGACTTGTTGTTCCACTCATCCATGCATTCATTGGCTGACCCTTGTATGTGCCCTGACTGGGGATCAAACCCACAACCTTGGCGTATTGGACAAAGCTCTAACCTACTGAGCAACCCGGCCAGGGCTGGCAGGCTCTCTTTAATGCCCCTTACATAGATTTCCCCACTTAATCTTCATCATCCTGTGAAATAGATCATAATATTATGTCCATGTTCAGATAAATTTTTAGATGACAAAACTATGGTTTATAGAGGTTAAGTCACGTAAGTTCATAGAGCTGGGAAATGGTGGCAATGGGATGCAATCCTAGGCATCAGGCTCCAGTATCTAGACTCTTAATTATGACTTTATCTGTGTACTGTAGCATAGTGATGTATAGTATACAACATATAGTAATGTATAGTGAGTTATACTACAGATCTGGTATTTTCATTTATCACTGGAAACCTCCCTGTTTCCTTTTTTGCTACCTTTTTATTTTCTTGCAGTCCAGGCCCCTCCCTTGTTCTTGAACTCCCCTTATCCTCAGGCCTGGGGTCCTGTTATTGGTTTAAGTGCATGCACTTTGCTACATCCTGACACACTTTTTAATGCTAAGTCTGGATTTTCCCACGTGTGGATTGGGCACTACTACTGATGGTCCTTGAAATGTATAGTCACTTTCAATTGTCTTTTAAATACTTCTATATAAAGTCAGGAGAAAGTTTCTCCATGCCCTTCTGTCTTTCACATTCTCAACACTTGCTAATTTCTCTTTTTAACAAAACAGTATTGGCCAGCATTTAATAGAATTGTTTTAATTATTATTATTTTGGTCACCTTCCATTGATGGCAGGAGATCCTGTTTTCCTATTTACAAACACGACGATAAATTTATTTTTAAAGAAAACTTTATTCAAATAAGAGAGAAATCTATTTTTCAAGTAAATATTAAGTACTTGCAGTGGGAGAGTAGGTACATGATTATGATCAAAATTGTGCGGGAGGCTCATGAGTAGATGACATTAGTCTAATGCAGTGCTTAGTGGCTGCCTGCGCCCTGCACTGCTGGGTGTCCTAAGGACCACTGCGTGACGGAATCTCTGTCACTATTTGGATCACCTTTCCACGCGCCTACTTACCTGCCTGACTCTCTGTTATGTCCTACAGTGCTTTCTTGATACGTCCCCCACTGCCACTCCAAACCCTAGCAGCTCTGGGTCTCCATCACTCACTACACAGTCCCCTTCCTGGTCCTCTGTCTGATGAGGTCCGGCAGCTGAATGGATTCAAACTGCTCTACTGAGAGTAGAGACTGCGGTCCCAGGTAATGAGCCATGCCTCCCAAAGTTATAAACCAGGGCCTTCCTGTGAGAAGGAATGTGGGAAATTGCCTTCTCATGTTAGGTGAGATGTTGTGAGGGAATGCACTTTAAAAATGGTAAGGTGTGAGAGAAATGCGAGGCTTTATTTTTAATAGCATGGCTATTAGTGATAGAAGGAGTTATGACTAAAGTCAGGAGCCTTTTTCCATCAAAAACCCAAAGCCAATCTCACTACCACCCAGTTTCCCCTGACAGAGACAAAAATGTAAGAACAGATAGACTGTTTTCAGTCTGAGGTTTATAGCTAGGTGCTTGTATACACTTAGCAGATTTACATAAAAACACTAAAAATACCCACAACTATGTGTGTACAAATAATGCAAAAAGTATTAAACTGAAAACTTATATCTTTACTGTCTTCTGTTATGAATTTCTTTTCCTCCATGAAGAGGGCAATACAATTATTCTAGATCTCTTTTACTCATCATATCAAGAAATATTGTCAGTTATATTTTATACCTTGATTAGTTTAACCAAGTAAAACTTGATGCTGAGCAAAATTGTGCAACAGGCAATAGCTATTTTCTGACCATCCCATTCTTCTTTAAAGACACTTTTAGAGTCATCTTTCCCTCTGATGCAAATATTTATTAGCTGTTTGGGTAAGATGGAGATGCTGTAGATCAAAGATAATGGGTTTGGTTCTTTGTACTTCTTCAGTTGTTTGCACAGGGACTTTAGAGAGTGGGGTGCTAGCAATAAATGATGGCCACGTGGAAGCCTGCTTATCTCTTGCTTATTGATTTCATTTTCACTGTTATTCAGTGGAAAAAATTCATGCAATGAAACTAATATATACACTGAGTTATTAGGGGACTAATACATTGCTTCCTGTAGAAGAAAACTTTGTGTCCTCTTTAAGACTATAGTGCTTTTGTTTGTGATGTCAAACTATTTAGAAGAAAATGCAACTGAAAACTTTAATTTTTTATACATGAATTTCATATATATG
This sequence comes from Miniopterus schreibersii, assembly GCF_964146895.1. Taxonomy (NCBI): domain Eukaryota; kingdom Metazoa; phylum Chordata; class Mammalia; order Chiroptera; family Miniopteridae; genus Miniopterus; species Miniopterus schreibersii. The sequence goes on along the minus strand of NC_138103.1, from coordinate 39,947,904 downwards.
TATTCAAAACTGAGATGCCTCAGAACACACTAGCCTCTGGAGGTTAATAATAGACCAGCAACAATCATAATAAAATTGTGTTTTTTGGAGAGTCCCTTGGCTTGTCAGCTTTGTTCTCGATGATTTTGGGGTTCCTCAGGCATGTCTTTTCTGTCTGTGTGTCCTCATGGCCATCAGGCCTGTTGCCGCTCATTCTGTGTATGCTGTTCCTGGAACGAGTGAGGCTCTATGAGGCCCAATGGCCTTACCTTCTTCTGTTGTTGGAGGTGGTCAGTCCACATTTTCACATGCCCCAGTCAAGAGCTCTAAATGGCAGCATCCTCCTATCCCTCACTTGGGTGTAGATCCTGAGACTTGGAATCATGGTCTTCAGCAAAACAGATACTGTGGTGAGTTGAGTGGTGGCCCCTCTAAAAGATATGTCTATGTTCTAACTCCCAGAACCTGTGAATGTGACCTTATTTTGGAAAGAGCCTTGTTGATTAAGTTAGGGATCTTGAAATAAGACCATTCTGAATTATCCAAGTGTGCCCTAAATCCAATGACAAATGTCCATATAAGAGACAGAAGAGGAAAAGACAGACAAAAGAGAGGAGGGTCATGTAAAGATAGAGGAAGGGATTAAAGTTTTTTGGCCACTAACCAAGGAATATCTGGAGCCATCAGAATTAAAGAGTCAGGGAAGATTCTCCCTTGAGAGGGGGTGCCACTGTTGACACCTTCATTTCAGACTTCTGGCCTCCAGAACTGAGAGAATCAATTTCTGTTGTTTTAAGCTACTGGATTTATGGTGATTTATTATGGCAGCCCTAGGAAAGTAATATAAATGCACTTTTCAGACTTCATTTCTACCTCCTTGCTCTAAGATTTGTCTATCAGCAACTGGGGATTGGGTTCAGGACCTTCTTTGTGACAGACCCAGAATCAGTCCTCAGTGAGATGCTGACTCCTTGACCTTGAACCACACAATGTGCCTCGGTAACCTCTTCCTTTACGTTCAGGTTTTGTGGTTGTGTTTGTTTTCCCCTCAGGGATTTTCTTAGCACCTGGGATGGACTCCAGGTGTCTGCAGAGGAGGTGGGTCTCACACAACCATGTTCACTTACCCTTGCTTTAGTAGGTGAGTCTAGAGTCAGACAACTGACTCACAGCTAGCCCTGGGATGGTGGTGTTTGTAACCCAGAGCAATGTGCAGGTGGAGTGGCCATTTATAAATTCAGAAGTGGGTATGGCCACACTTCCTGAAGTGTGCTGAGGAGCAAAGGAAGTGTGTCTGCAGGGAGAGTGAAGGATACAGTAGATCTGCAGGTAGGAGAAAGAAAGCATAACCCCAAGGCTGTCCACTGGCTGGTTCAGCCTGAGGCCTGCATTTTGGCTCTTTTCTCTTAATTGTGAATGTTACAAGTTCCCATTTTTTGCTTATGTAAGATTGAGTTGGTTGACATTGTCATGAAAGAGGCCCTCGTGATAGCAGACCCAAACTGGAGACTCCCCAGTCATACCTAGAAGAGGTCCCTGCTGTTTAGCACTTGTAACCTGCAAGCATTCTCACCACATCATCACCTTTCAGCCTTGCATGGGAGAATGGGCTGGGAGGCACCCCAGGCTGGAGCCTTGGCCCATACTTGACGTATGAAGACACCGAACCTTAGAGAGAGTGATAGGAGCTCTGGATTCCCAGTGCACTCTGCTCAGTACTATTCTGTTGTGTAAAACAAACACCCAAAGCAAAACTAAGCAACCCCAGCAAAGTGTGAGGCATGAGAGCTTTTTCAGCATAGAAGGTTCTGAGCAGAAGGAATAATTGGACAATGCATTCTGTGACTAAATTCAGGCCCAACAGTGAGAAAAGGGGATTGGAGGAGGGCAGAGAATGGCTCAGGGTGAGAGCTATTAAGAGCCCTCAGCCCTGGAAAAGACAGGGAGTACTTCAGAGGTAATTGGGACCCCGATGTGAGAAGTAGTCACAAATAAGCCAACAAAGCCACACATAAGTTAAAGGCATCCAGCAAGGATTCAGCGCCATTAGCTAACCTGTTGGCTTAGAAGTATTTGGCTTTTAGAAGATAGTTTTACTGGAACTAATGACCCGTGCCAGTTAACTATAAGTGGAAAGCAGGCTTTGCGGTTACATGTTTTAGGTTTCAACATTTTAAAGAGACTCTGGGAGCACAGATGGATATCAGAGAAGGTTCCTGGAACTCCTGTCATCCTCCTCATCTTCAGACCTAGCTCCAACCTGTTGGGGTTTTTATAGTATAATCATCAGTCACTACTCTTTCTGTTACAGTCTGTTTTTCTTCTCTGAGCTTTTGATTTGCAGCCGTTTCTCCCAACAGGAACATTTTTATGGTTTGCGAAACCAAGTACAATTGAAAATCCTCTCAGTGGTTTGGTCACTAATTCAACCAATATTTTATTGAGCACCAAGTATGTGCCAAGCATTGTTCTAGGAGCTCGGGATACATCAGTGGATAAAGATTCCTGCCTTTTGAGAGCGTATATTATAAAGTATGTTAAAAAGGGTGAGTGCTGTAGAGCAGGATAAGGAATGGGAGAATGGCTTGCAGTTTTCAGTATGGTGGGCTATTACTATTACTATCTTTTCACCTAGTCCCACTCTGCCAATCTTACGTAAGATCTCCTTTGGTCTGCCCTATGAGCTGCTCCTCTACAATCCTAACTAAATATTTAAGGGTGGCACTGTAATCTTGATTTTAGGATTCCCACCTTAGTCTATTCAAATTGAAGTAATGCTAGCTAAAGGCTCATGCTTTCGGATATTTAACACATAAATACTCATTTGGGAGGATGATATTATATTGTACCTAGGCGTAACTGACCTGCCTCATTATACCTACTTCAAAGTGTTGCTCAGTAAAAGAACAGCTGTCTTTCCTCCTCCTCATGGCAAGGTTTGTATTCATCATCCCTACTTGTCCTCCATTCAGCTTATTAGGAAAATCACTTATAGTGCGGGAAGAAAACTCCATCTTACATAACCATGCACTCTGTTTCTGACATTTTTAGCAGAAATAAAACTTAATTATCTATTTTTCAAAAGTGAAAAGAGAATTTTCCATTTATTTTCTGTGTCACCTTTCTTGCCTTCTCCACTTTCTGAAGGGTTGATACTAGCAGGGAACTTCCTTTGAAATCAAACAAATGAATCTTTTACTAAGATGTCAGGATCTGAACTTTCTTCAACTGCATTATTGGGAAAACCTTTCTAGCTTTGAGTTTTCATCTTGCCCTTGAGAATCATCTACACAGAACTCAGGGCCCAGTGCAAAATGAAGTCTTGGAGCCCCTATTCAAAACTATTAAGAATTTCAAGATAGCAACAGCCGAGCAATAAACCAGATGTGGGACCTCGCTGAGTAAGCCCTGAAGCTGGCCCCTGCCTCTCCCTGCTTCTGTGTTTGAATCAGGTGTTCACTTGGCTTTAAATTCACAGGAAAAATCCAGGACAATAAAAATATTTGGTAGCACTTTCAGCTTTAATTTTATGAGGGAGACTTTGTAATTATACTTGAACTGAGAATAAATTAGTTGAATTTTTTTTTTTTAACTTCACATAAGTAGAATCGGGCAGTCAGTATTTGTTCTGTTATGGCTTTTGCTGCACATAGTATTTCAATGAATCATCCATCTTGTGGCGTGTATATGTAGTTTGCTTTTTGTTGCTGAGTGGTGTTCCTTTATATGACTGTACCACAGAGTGCTTATACAATCTCCTATTGATAGACATTTGGGTTATTTCCAGGTTTTTGCTATTACAAAGAAAAGCTGCTCTAAACATTCTTATACAAGTTTTTTGTAGACATGAGTTTTCATTTCTCTTGGGCTGATACCTAGGAGGGAATCATAAGTCACATAAGAAACTGCTGAAGATTGTTTTAAGGTTGTTGCAGCAATTTAAAACCCCACCAGCAATGTATGAAGGTTACTTTATATGCATGTAGATAAAAGACTAATAGCATTTGATTTGGTTGCCCTCAGAAATAATTCTCAGAGTGCTCTTTGTGTAAGATAGGGTTCTTTTAATGCACTCAACAGAAATAGATTCTTGCTAAGTTAAGGAAGAGGTGACACATTCAGTGTGGTAAGTGGTTCATCATACAAGTGATGGGACTGGGAGGAGCCATAGTAACAAGCTGATGGCAGGAACCATTCGAGGATGGCCCGGATGGAAACCCCCATATCCCTTGAAGATCAAAATACCAGGCAAGACAGTTATATAACTCTCTTGGCTAGGAACCTGTAAAGTCCCCAAATATATCTCTACTAGGAAGGTAGCCATTCCTCAAATATAAAGGGGAGGTGTTAGAAGGGGGGCTAGATCTTTGAGTGTCAAACCCAGCAAATGCCCATTATAATCTCCTGAGTTTTCAGGATGATATTTCTCCCATTGTCTGGATGTATATTTTCATAAGGATCTTGACTTTTGTTTTTGCTGTTTTCTTGCTGCTTCATCCTGGAAATGAGTGACAATCTCTTCAGACCCAGCATTTGCCAACAGACATAGTAAAAAACTTTCTTTCCTGTGTTACTCCCAGCTCTTTGACAGTCTGATTCAGCAGAGTGTGTGAAAAAATATAATCTTAAAAATGTACTGCCTTGAGGTTTTAAAATCAGAGCACAAGAATCAGTTTTATAATTTTTAAAAAAAATCTCCTCCCTTTTGAAAATTTTTGACTTATATAGGAATTAAACCTACCCAGATAAAAGGGGCCATGATACTTTCTGCTCCAAAGTGTGTGTTAGCCGTTGATAATTAATCCAGATTCACTCCATAGGTTTTGTAGCTTTTCTAATTTTTTGCCCCCCCAGTGTTATAAATTTTACCTCTTTCAATAATTTTATAGCTGTTATGTCAGAAAATGGAAGGGATATCAGTAACTGACAACTATTTTGAACAGAATATGCATTTATCACAGATTCTGTGTGTTAAAAGTAGGTAACATAATCAAACATTAGATTTTTGAAGAGTCTCTTGTTTATTTTCTGTACTAATTAGAGCTACCCTCAGGATTGCAAAGAAAGATTGAAAATGAAAATTTTTCTATATGGGAATCTTTTGGAGTTTACCTACTTCTTCACCAGAGAGTACATTCAATGGTTCACTCACCAAACACACTCAGGCCTGTGATCAGCTATCTGGGAGGAATGAACACCAACCATCTATAATAAGAGTTTGCTCCATTTTGGGAGAGAGATTTATTTTTTTCAAGAATAAGGATTTATTTTAGGTACATTCATACAATTACCTCTATCAAATAGTATGCTCGTACCATTGTCTTCCTTGTAATGGCACTTAAGTCTGTTCTGTTTAATAATAGAAGTCTGATGTGTTTTTCCTTATAAAGATAAGTTTCCATAGGTGTTTATCACAATAAGTAGGGCTTCTTATGAAATTTCTGCAAAAAGGGAAAAAAAACAGACTGACACACACTTACCAGGATGGATGAGAGAACAGCAAATGAGCAAAGAGAAAAGGCAGGTTTTTGTGTTTTCCCTGACTATTCATAAGTATCTAATATAATTTGTTCCAGTGCCAAGGACAATCAGAGTCTATGTCTCTAAACTTTTTGACTGAAGTAAGCTTCAAGCAAAGAAAAAGAGACAAGGTAGAAGTGAAAGAAAAATTTAATCCATTCATCAAAATTAAGCCCCATGAATAAGTGAAGCTAGTATAAAGAGGAGAGAAAATATATGTCATGTTTATCTTTTCCTCCACGTTTGAGGTAAATGCACAGGAAGAAACTCAGTGCATTTCATTTTTGATGCTTTTGAAGTCTTGAAACTACAAATGATTCCTTTGCATCTTAACATCAAGCTCTGATGTGATTGTTGTTTATTTTGGAAGTTTTTTATTTTCTCTGGTTAAAGAGGAATAAATCCTGATCAGCAGATGACAAGCACAAATGCTCCTTCCTACAGAGAAATGGACCAAAATGCACCCGGAGTAAAAAAGTGACCCCTCCCCCCAAAGGGAACTTATTAAAGATATTCCATTGTGGCATCCAGCACACCATGTCGAGGCCTTACTTTGGTAGTAACTATATTGGATATCTAGTATTGTTTTCTGTACAATAATAAATAATAAAAAGCATCTGATTTATTTCCATTGGAAGAAGAGCTAGAAATGAAGTTTTTTCTGAGAGTTGAATGACATCTTCCAGGGACTCCCTAATCCCTTCTCTGTAAATAACTTATTGTGATTTCAGGGATTTGGCCTTGCATTTGTCTGCTTTGCATGAGCTTCTCAATAGAAAGATGCTATCTGCTGAATGTGTGACATGGGAATTAGCTCAAAAGGCAAGATTGCACAGGACTTGTGTAGCCACGTGTTTCCATAAAATCTATGACGACAATGCCCAGGCATAGTAATAAGCTTGACTTTTTTTTTTTTTTTTTTTAAGAAAAATGTCTCATTTATTATCTTGTCAAAACTCTTGGAAATCTGTGGGTCCTAAGGTCAAGTTAAGTGAAAGAAATACCGTTTACTTTGGTTCTGTGTTTTATTCAATTATTTCAAGTGGTTTTCTAAAACCTTCTGCTTCATTTGAAAGTATTTTTTTCACCATGGTGCATGGAGGGAAAAGCCCTATTCCAAATGGGAATAAATGGAAAGTACTTAATCCTAATTCATAAAATCTTAAAACCAGAAGCAACCTTTGAGATCATCAGTCCAATCTCTTCCTAAAGATAATCGTCTGGCCTCACTTGAGCATTTCTAGTGATTAGAAACTCATTATGTTTTAGAGACTTTCTCTTTGGGGAAATTTACTAGAAGTTCTCTCTTATCTTGAGATTAAATCTGCATACCTACAATTCCTACATCTCAGAGCAATATAAAGATGATGATTAATTATTTCATATAAAGCAGCGGGTATTTTAGGCCTCTTCAAATATTTGAAGAAAGTTTCTTCCCTCACATGTCTCCCTGTCAGCCTTCCACCACCACCCCGTCCCTGAGGTTAAACACATTTACTTTTCCAACCACTTCTCATGGAATATTTTCAGTGTTTCACCAAGCTATCTTCCTCTAGACAAAATTACAGCCTCTGTAATATTCAGCTTAACTTCAGCCAAGTAGAATCACTTGAAACCAAGTGGTTCTTGCTCCTATCAATGCATCTGAAGCATGTGGGGAACTCTGAAGAATTTCACTTCACTTGGAGACAGTCACTTTTAGTTGATACGGGAAGTGGCCCAGATATTGGTCTTTTCTAAGGAGTCTCTCAGTGAAGAAGAGATAGGATCATTTTACCTAAATCATGTGGGGCCAGAGCTAGGATGGAGAACACAGCTAACTGCTAAAGGTGTGACTAGGCCTAGCTGAATCTTGACAAAGCCTATCTAAGCATTTCAGGAGAAGGTAATATTTACCATTTATCAAAAACCTACTCAATGCCTGACATCAAGCTAAGTATGAACTCATTTAAGTGTAAAACTTATAAATAAGAACATGAGGCTCAAAGTAACTAGTGACATGAACAGGGTGATGTCGCCAGGAACAAAGAGGCAAGGAGATCCCACAACGTGGTTGTTGATCTTTGAGTTAACTTTTCTCTTGATCAGCTAGCATACCTGGTCCTCATAGAGTAAGGGCCAGAAAATGGAGTTGGCGGCTGTTGGGTTATAAGGTTAGTTTTTAGGCTACTGATAGGCTTCGTGTGGTGAAAGCTGGGTGAGACCCTTTGCTATTTAGATTACTTGGGCCCTGGGACAGGGCAGACCCAGGTGGACGGGTCTCTCCCACGGTTGCCCTTGCTCCTCACTCTTGCCCACAGGACATTCTGAATACAGGAGGTAAAACTGGGAATGGAGGACAGTTCTTTAAAGAGGCAAGTTGCCTGGCTGCAGGGACATTAATGTAGTGGAAGCCAGTAGATGTAAAAGTTCCTGTCCTGACCCTCATGTTCATTTATCTCCTGCACTTCAAACCAGAGCATCAGGTCTTTCTCCAGGAAGTATGTGAGAAAAGCAAAAGGTCTGTCACCTTGAGATGACTTGAAAATCTGATCGCTTTTGACATACCGACTGTCCCATTCTGAATATTCATTCCCGATGTCCTTTCGGACTCGAAGAACTGACTAAATGGGACACTTAAACAAACCATGTTAAACACTAGTTATCACACACTGACCATCCTTGGAGACATCCTGGCCGTATCATACCAACCATTTTCCCAGATACGTTGTCCTGTGTGGGTACCCATGGAACCATTGTAGTAGAGGCAGTAATGAGAAAGCTTGCAGCCCAGAGGGGCCCATTTTCTAGTACTTTAATCTGTAATACTATTTTAAAAACCAAAACTTTGCTTTTTAGGTTCATCTGTTTTATTTTTTAAGTCTGTGAACCTGTAAGCATTCAGTGACTGGATAAAAAACCCTGCCTATTACTTGTAAATATTGACATTAACAGGTAACAAATAAGTAGTTACCTATTTATGGAATACTTTTCATTTTGTTTCTAAATCTGTTACAAGGACAGGCTTGGGTCAGATTGGCTTACTTCTTATTAAAACTTTAGTCACAGACAATATTTGTTACTTTCCCAAGAGTTTGTTCATTGGTTGTGTTCGTTTGGTTGCCCCAGAAACAGACAGACTTGAGTTAGTGATTTGAGTGCAAGAAGTTATAGGGAGGTCAAGGAACACTGTCATGGGAAAGGGGAATTGATATAGGGAAGACAGAAAATGCAGGTCAATTATTAAGCTTCCTCCCATAGTGGGTAGCTTAATTGCATAGAGAAACTATGAAAAGTAGAGCAAAAACCAAGCCTTAGAATTATCCTGCCATGGAGCAAAGAAGCTGATGTGTTTATGCCCTTACATCTGTCAGTCATTGGGTAAGGGCTTCCTTTGGCAGCTCTCAGGTTCCAGCTGCCTTTAGAGATGCAGAAGCTGGATGTTGGAAGCCAGGTAGGGTAAGCATGGGTCAGAGGAAATTTTTGGGGAAAACACATTGGACAAATTAAATGTAGTATCTGAGAAGGAAAATAGAAATTATTACATTGACCATGAGAGATACAAGTAAATAAATTTTATAAATATTTTATTTTTAATTATTAAGTTTAAGTCTGTCAACTACAAGTTTTCAATCAATACTTTTCTTAAACATTGTTATCAGAACAGCACACAATATTTTAGAATTATAAATTAAAATGGGTTTTGGTCCATACTAATCTCTAAAAATTTAAAAATCCTGAATTTCCCAAATATTTTTCCCCCAAGTTTATATTAGTTTAATTCAATTTACATATACTTGGTGTCTAATTTATATTTAGCACAGTGCTAGCCACTTATAGTATGGTATAAAGGAGCTTATAGTGAAAGCCTATTCCAATTCAACGTAATACATCTGTAAAATAGGTATACATGGATTGCTGAAGGAGCACATATGGCCATTGTGGCAGAGAAAAGAGCCACAAATTCTTTGACATTCCTCCCATTGAGAAACAGGGTCTATGTTCCCTGTGCTTGGTTCTGGTTGGGCGCTGTGACTACTTTGATTAAGAGATTATGGCAGAAGTGACGTTGTGCTGATTTGCAGGCCCTGGCCTTACGGAACAGGCAGCTTCCACTTTCTGTCCCTGGGAATGCAGCATGCCCTCTAGGTAACCCATATGCCATGATGTGTTGAGAATCTCAGGCCACCTGGTTGACACCCCCTGTAGATGCCCCATCTGCAGCACAGCAGAACTCCCATCAGAGAGCAAGAACCAGCTTTCAGCCATGAGAATGAGACATTTTGGGTGTCCAGTCCATTCGAGCCTTTCCATGACTGCTTCCCCAGCTGACACCTGACTCCAGTCTTATGGGACACCGTACATAAGAACCACTTAATTGAGCCCAGTCAACCCATAGAACCATGAGAAATAACGAAAACAATATTGTTTTAAATCACTAAAATGTTTAGGAAGTTTGTTATGCTGAAATAGATAGCTGGGCCACCTACTTGCATTTTAGGGAAGGCTTCTTAGAGTTATAAGAAGGTCATTTTTATAAGACATTCTTCTTATATATAAGGTTATTTATTTTGAGGTAGAAATGAGTTAGAGTTATTCATAAAAGTCAAAGGAAACTATAAGATCAAAAGGACAGAGGCATAAACAACCTGGTATATTTAGGGAAATATAAGCAATTTAGTTTTACTAAGGTTAAAATGATAAGGCTAGAGAGTAGAAAGTTACTTGATCATGGATGTGCCAATGTATCTGTTGAAGACCTGTGTCCTCTAAGCAGTCTAAATTATTCTCAAGTAGCTAACAGTCTTAGGTCATCAATTAATTGGATAATAATGAACCCATTGCTCATCTAAATTGTCTATAAGTACATTAATTAGCAATGAATATGACTCATTCTTTGAGTTATACAAAGATTTATCAGGCACTTACGAGGTGATAGATGTTAAAGGGATTAGAAAACCAAAAAGTCATACTCTTTTTCAAAAGCATGGTGTGTCTTTGACATGTAAATGTTGTAGAAGTAAAAACATACAGAGCAACAAGTGGTAGATGGAAAAATACATCTTCAATATGCTCTAGGAATTGAGAGAAGAAAACATGATTGTGACCTTCAACCCAAGAGAGGACTACGGCTATTTATATCTCATTTATATCTTACTAAGGAGCTATCAACATCACCCTAACCCAACACCACAGCAAAACTTATTTTCAAAAAAGACTGACTCAGGTATTTATGAAATAATAGCATGAAAGCCAGTGCATAAATAGCAAGCACCCTTGTAAGTGCTTTGAATATACTAACTCAAAGATAGTAATCTGCTTAATTTCAAAACACTTCTATGTAGTGCTAGTATTATCATCTCCATTTTAGAGAGAGGCCATGAAGAGAGGCATTAACTTGCTTACCTAGGTCAAATAGCAGCAGGTGGCAGAGCTGGGATTTCAACCCAGGTCACCACTACTAACCAGTGCATTACTGCCTCTCATTATGCTGTGGGATTTATCACAGTGCATTTTATAAAAGATTACTTTTTAATGACAAGTTGGTGATCCACTTTTGTTTCTTTTGTATATTACCTGTGTATGCTCTTGAAAAACAGTGACAGGAATATTAGGTGGTCAAAGCATCCGTCAATTAGGCTACTGTGTGATTATTTTACATCATTTCTAATACTTCAGTGCAAGACTGAATTGATTTTTATTTCTCTAAATTCTTTGATAAGAAAGATAGAATCAGGACTTTGTTTCATCACTGGGGCCAGTAGCCTGATATCTGACCCGAGCACATGTATCAATTTTTTCATCAAACACTTTTGTAAAAACCCCAGAAATCTTTGAGGAAGCTCTGAGGGCTCATCAGATACCTAAATGCTGCTGGTTGAAAGCATGTCTGTGCCATGGTTTTAACCTTTCTTTGCTGCTCTTGAACATAACCCTCAATTTGGCCTGAGAAATCAGCTTACAGGGAGAAGAATGGGGGTGAAGGGGGAGCAGATGCCTGTGGCAAGAGTGAGCAAAACTCAGGATCACTTTTGCTTGTGTAGTAATGCACATTAGAGGCTGTCCCAGACACCCACACACGATGGCCTGTCTGTCTGTCCGGTTTGCTGCTTCTGTTTTGATTTTTCCCCTCCAACAAACCTATAATGAATTCAGTGCTTTTCACTTAAGAAAACCACTGCCTTTTTAGTTTCCAAGGACAATAGTGAACAGGGGAACAGGTAGACCCCCAGTACACTAACTTCTCATCATTACAACAACTAGACCCAGAGATGAATTATTTGGAACATACTGATAGTAGTAGTAGTAGTGATAGTAATAATAGTAGTAGTAGTAATCATTTATTGTGAACATACTACATTATCAGGCCTACTTTATTTATTCTTTAAAGCAAACCTATGAGGTAGGAACTATTACAGCCCCATTAAAAAATGAAACAACAGGTTCAAAGATCGTTGGTAAGTTATAAGGGCCACATAATTGGTAAATTTTAAAGCCAGGATTTGACCGGTGGGGTTCTGAGAATAGTAATTTGAGGCTCTTTTAGGGACAAGGTGCCCATCAGAGTTAGGTCAGCATGCCTGTTTTCTTGTTTGATGTTTGAAAAATTCCCTTTTCCCTGAATTTGACAGTGCCACACTCATAGATGACCTTAGATGCATTTTTATGTCCCCCTTTGAAGGTTCTCGCTGGGAACTGGTAACTCTTTTCAAAGTTACTGTTTGGTGAAATTTGAGTAAATCTTTCAGGGACTAGAAAAATCTGGATAGATGGTATGCCTGTGCCAAGACCTCAGTAAGGTGGGGATTGAAGGGTATATCACTGCATCCTTTCTAGGAAAGGTACTTGAAGGTGGATCTAGCTGACCAAAAGAAAAAGAAAACAGGAATTCAACATCAAGTGTAAAATGACTGTCAAGTTTCACTGAAACCAGTGTAAAATTTAGAGAATTAAACTATTACACATATAATCATGGAATTCAATAAGAAATCCTAGAATTATTGTTTTAAAAAGTAGCTCAAGTGGTAAAAAATAATTTATAAAATAAGCTGGATCTATCATTCTAAATTAAATTTATAATTGGAAAAAAAAAAAGGGAGTAGGTTGCTTAATGAGTGGTGTGATCACAGCAGGTCAGGAGAACCTGAAGGCTGAATTGATGATGCAGTGCCTCACTGTGCTGGAGGTGGAACCAGTGCTTCTAACAGAACCAAAGCAATAGGATGAATGCCTATTTTTCAGAATGCCAATTAAAATATATACACACACACGCGCATATATATATATATATATGTAGAATTGCTCAGAATCCCAGTCTGAAATTTTCTTTGTCCCAGTCAGAGAATCCCTTGGCATTGACTAAAAAATATGTTTAGAAGGTGCTTGAGTTTTAGAGTGTATCATCATACTTCCTCTTGGCATTTCAGAATCCAGTGGGTGCCCTCTTGAACTCAGACCCAGAATGTGTGTATTGGTGCCAGCTGCCAAGGGAATAAACTGGACAAGACAGATGTGGAACAGCTGGAGTGGACTCAGTTGATTTTGCAGTTGCTTTTCACGTGAGGCTCAGCCAAACAGTTCCCAGACCTCATGGTTTTTCTTTGGCTAGTTAAAAGCACAAGAAATTTGTACTTGAATTACATCTTAGAAAATGTTTTAAAATATAATGTTTTGATCTAAAGACCGAGATTAGAAGTGTGAACTTCTAGCATGCCAGGTCCCCAAGGCATCTGTAATTGTCTACCTAATCAGTGGCCAGGGCAAAACTTTCCTAGGAAAGTTTTCCTAGTTAGAAAGTTAACTAACCTTTGAGATCCTCAGCTTCTATGTCACCTGACCTGGACCTTCCACATCATTAAACCTGGGCTTTGTTCAAACAGGAGAGGCAGGAGAGAGTCCTGTTTAATTGGTCTGGGGTCTAGTCTGGCCACTGGGATTTTAAAAGCCTCCCCAAATGGTTCTAGTGTACAACCAGGCTTGAGAACCACTGAATTAAAAAAAATCTTGGAGGAAATCAAATTTCCCTGTTGGTGGGGAAGTTTGTAATCATTTCTCCTCTGATGGCTAGGTTTATGGACATGAGAGTATTTGGGACTGAGCGAAAGGCCTATAGAGAAAGAGAGACTAGGGATCCACAGCTGTCCCATCACTTCCTATCTGTGTGACTGAGAAAAGTAGTTTACCCCTGTGCTTTGGTGTCTACTTTTAAAATGATAACAATAGCATCTCCCTGTAAGGTAGCCAATAAGCTAAATAAGATAATAATTCATGAAAAGTATTAAGCACCAAACCTGTTTAGGCCAGTCACATTCTAAAATATACGTGTGTGTATGTATGTATGTACTTTAACATTATGTTAACTTCCTCCTAGTGTGTGGGTTATGCTCTAGGACTAGGTAAAACAGAGACTCAAACATTAACTGATCCGAAGTGGATAATGAAGTCAGCGTCCACTGCCAGATGGAAAGTGTGGCTGCAGGACCCTAACACAGGGAGAAGAGGAGCGATGCTTGGCATTTCCCCTACTGGTTTATTATATATATACGTCTTGCTGGTTAGCATGAGAATACTAAGGGAAAAGCAGTACTTTTCCACATCACACACAGCCTTTCATTTTGGCCTTAAAATGCATTTTATGCGGATGAATGGGCACTTTACCTGGATCTGTCTTACATATTCCAGTCGTGTAAGATCTTAATTCACAGAATGCATTCTTTTGTTACAGAAGTTGGATGAACATTCTAGCATGTCATTCTCTATAGATGAGGGTACTGAGGCTCTATTAAGTTTAATGATTTGCCAAGTTCTTCCTGCAAGGACGTGAGTGAACTGGGTGTGAACCCAGCTCTCCCATACCCCTCCCCCCTGCTCCAGTGTTTCCTTAATGGTCTGTAGCGGTATTTACCGGACTTTAATGCGTGTAGGAATCCCCAGGGGATTTTGTGAAAATGCAGACTCTGATTCAGCAGGTCTGGGGCGGGACCTGAGGATCCATTTCTAACTGGCTCTCAGATATGAGAATATAGTAGCCCTCTGTGTGGCAATGACTTCCAGGCTCTCCGCTTAGGTGCCACGCAGACTTGAAGTTTCACCCCACCTCCCATGTATTCAGCCTCTAGCCTTTTCTGACACGGAGGCTTTAACTTGGAATGTGTTTTCTTTTTTCTCCATGATCAGAATCCCGCTGTTCATCAAGGCCCCCCTCACTGTTCCAGTCTCACTCATCTCTTCTCTCAGCTCTCACAAATCAACATTTAATAATTGTGTGGCTGGGGGAGAGGGGTTAGGAGGGCGGAGGGATTGAACAAAAAATAAAGAGAGAGAACTCATGGACATGGACGACAGTGTGGGGATTTCAGGGGTGGGGGGATGGGTGGAGGTAGCAGAGGTCATAGAGGGGATAAAAGGTGATGGAAAACATCAAATCAAATAAAAATAACAATTGTGTGGATGTTTCCACAGATTTTCAAGTATATTAGTACCTTTATAACTAGGTCATAAACCCCTTTCAGTGGGAATTATATCCCAACGTTTCACAATTCTGACTAATAATTATGTACAGGTTAAGAAAATCTGCCCATGGCAGCTTGGTTGGCACATGGTAGTGGGGAATTGAGGACTTCTTTATTCCTAGGTATGCCCTGAAATAAACCCCACTGATGTTATTATTTTCATCAGCATTGCTTTATTATTTTATTTCCCCCCCAGGTGATTGGCTAGGTCTTTGCATGATGATTCTTTTCTGTAGAATTTCAGAAACACCATTTGCTTCACTCGGTCAGGGTCAGTTCTAGCCAGTTGTTGCTTAGCAATAATAATGACATGTCGAGAATCGTCTAATGGGTTTTGAACACCCTGAGCAGGGGATAGCCACGGGCAGCTGGTTGGTTAATTGTGGCCTCCAGTCATTACAGGGAGACCAGTACTGGCCAGGAAAGAAAAGTGCTGAACCCACTGCAAAATGCATTTTAAATCACATTTTGGTACAAATACACATTTTACAAAATCAAATAATAATAAAATCCTTAATGTGCAGAATATTTTCATGTGCTAGAAACAATAGTCACAGACATTTGGCCTAAAATAACATATTCTTCCCAAGAGTCCAGGAGGTTATTTGACTGAGCAGCTCCTGCCTTTAGAGGCTCTGTTGGTG
The DNA here is from genome assembly GCF_964146895.1 of Miniopterus schreibersii. Classification (NCBI taxonomy): domain Eukaryota; kingdom Metazoa; phylum Chordata; class Mammalia; order Chiroptera; family Miniopteridae; genus Miniopterus; species Miniopterus schreibersii. The sequence continues at coordinate 39,932,270 of NC_138103.1, read as the reverse complement.
ATGGAGGGTGAAGGCCATGGCACCGATGGCAGAATGCTCACCTGAGGAATGGCTACTTGTAAAATGTCATTTTTAAACAGAGCTGTTTGTGAATGATTGGAGGGTATGTTTGTCCTGTATCCCCCCACCCTCCCACCCCACTTTAATATAACTCAGAATGAGCTGATTATGTTCCTATGCCCGGGGCCTTTCATGTCAAGTTCAAGTTGACAGTGGACCACAATTCCCAAGTCATAAAGTCCTGAAAACAAGTGTTCCTACTGGAAACCTTGGAACTGCAGGCTAGCAATTAGAGACTGACTAATGCTCTGGATGACCTCATCGTGTCTCTTCTCCTTCAGGCCCCAGAGCTTTGTGGTCATGTTGCAATTAGTGATGTAGAGATAGAATGTGTACAGAATGTTGTCATTACTGATGACTGTTTCTATTGTCATCCTGGCAGTATTGTTGCTACAACTTAGAACAGTGATTTTCAACCTTTTTTATCTCATGGCACATGTAAATGAATTACTAAAATTCTGCAGCACACCAAAAAATATATTTTTGCCAACCTGACCAAAAAAGGGTATAATTTTGATTAAGATTTACAAAGAAATAATAATAATAATAGTAATTACCTACTCGTTTTGCTCTAGAGAGACTTTTTTAAAAAATCAGGTGCCTATACTTGTATATAAGGATTTCTGGTACCAAGAATTAACTAATCAGGTGCAATCTTATGCAACGTGATCAGTAAGATGCAAGTCTATTATATGACCTATATATATTTATAGTTCAAGGCAGGGTATTCACACTGGAGGACTATTGTTGTGTTGTTTGTTGTTATTTTTTTAATTTAACAATCTAAGGGAGAAGAGGTCAGTGCCCCCGACTAAATAGTCAGGTACTGCGTGTTTTAAAAATTCTTGAGGCACACCGGTTGAAAATTGCGGACTTAAAACATTGAGATCCCCAAGTGTCCCAGGCATAGGACAGAACAAATCTGGGAGCCTGAAAGATAATTCACATAAAGGGGAAGCTGAACAGAATCCCTGAATAAGAGAAGTCAGGGACTGGATGAATCTTCCAATAGGTGATCATCATCAGATGCAACATACAATACAGAGAGGAGTTTATGCTCTTTAAGATGAAAAAATCCTGGGGAAACTCAAGTAAGAAAGAGTACAGCCGGTGACATTTCATTTTGTGAGGCCGAGCGCTTGGTTCTTTGAAGAGTTATCCTAATTATATCTTGGTAACTCATACATGGGTTAGCTTTACTGCAGATAAATTTTCTTCTGGTTCTCTTTATTCCCTTATTCTTAGAACAAGGGATAAAACATTTTAAAGTGACTTCTGTGTATTTACTCTTTAGCAGGTAGGGTCCTTGAACTTTGAAAATGAGACGTCGAGAATGACACAGTCTGTCTACCTCTAGCAAAATCCTTAAATAAGTCTGAGGTTTGTTTTCAAACATGACTCTACTTGGCTGTAAAATATTTATTGTTACTGTTATCATCAGACCAAGCCGCTGTCATTGTTACTGTATTCCTTCCTGGAACACCAAGGTCCTGGAAAGTTAGAATGAATGTCTGTGCATGGCGCAGGGCAGAGCCTGGCATTTCTGAGGGCACCAAGCGAAAGATGAGAAAACCCTAATGAGAAGAGAAGTTATGCTTAAAAAACATAGTAAAACAGGCCTCTTTATACCCACTATAATAAGATGATTGCTTTTAAAACATTACCTTTATGAAGTCATTCCCTTGTTCAAAAATTACAATTGCTCCTACATATTTATAGGCTCAAGTCTGAATACCGCATTCAAGCCTTCAAAATTTGCCCCAGCTAGTCTTACTTTCTAAATCAAAATGTACCTCACCCCATTTTCACTACATGTAAGATTCTTTATTTCTGCTGTGTCTTTCTTTCCCAATTAGATAGTAAACACCTTGTTGTCAGGGATCTGTTTTATCTGCCTTTATATCATTTATAGGATCAAGTTTTGCCTTCTTTTGGCCCTTCCAAGAGAAATCACTATGATGCCTCCCTCCCTCTGCTGATGAAAGATGAACCCCTCCCCCTCCCTTGTTAATCTTGAGCAGGGCAGCAGCTGCAGGCCTACCTGAGTCAGGACTGCAAATTAAACTGTTCTGCATCAGCAGATGGTGTGCCTGAGATGAGTCTCAGCCACGCCATCACCTCCAGGCCACAGACCTCCCTTGTCCCAGGGTGTTGATTTGTACTTTGCACCTGGGCTTCTGTCATTTTTCCCCCCTAGTGTCCTTATAAATCACCTGGTGGCCCAGAATCACCAGTTGCCTTGCTCCCACGCACATTTAACCTTATAAACTTGTTTTGACATTGTAAACATCAAGACCTAAACCTGGCCAAGCTGGACACCATATCTTGAGCTGCTCTGCTTCCGTGGAAGCTGCATTCTGATGCAAAAATAAGCATCTTTGCATGCTGCTTAATTCTTTCAGGCTTCTTGAGTTTTGTTTTCCAAGGATATTCACATACTTTCCACCTGTGTAGTGTTTAGCAGAAAGCAAGACTGTTGTCTTTCTAAGAAAGTTTTAAATTCAGGTTGGCCTAGAGACAGGATAGACAGAATGCCTGGAAAAGTCCCTGTGTATCTGTAATTTACCGAGGTGTGAAGTCATTAGCATAGTTTCTAACAATCAAAGATCTTTGTCAAGAAGGCAAATCTGTTATAAGGTGTGATTATTAGCATTGAAAATTTAAGAGGAAAAACAATTTATGGTTATACTTAGGATGCTAATAATGGTGAGAGAGTTAATCCAGATACTCTAAATATTCTGAAATTCAGAAAATCTATGCACAATTTGTTTGCTTAAATTATATACATGCTCAGATCAGTCATTATTTCTCCTTCATGTTTTCAAGACAGGAACTATATTATGTGCCTGAAATAATTTCTATTTCGTTACATTTGTTTTTACAATTATAATAAAAAGATACCTCCTTACTTGCTTATATGGTGGTTATTTTTTTCCTCACATGCTCTGTCAAGGGTGGAACAGTTGATGTTTTGTTTTTCCAGGAAGGGCTTACCAGTCTTGGGAATTTTGTTCACTTGGTCACCTTGTTCAGCTCCAGAAAAGTTGATTCTGTAGATTATCTGTCTTTTTCTTATTATTAAGTTGGGAGTGATGGTCACTTACAGCTTTATATATTCTAAGTGGAAATGGAACTATGTATGTACATTATTAGTTTGTGTATAGACAATTTTTTCTTTTTTTAGTATTAATTCCCCACCCCTTTGTGGTTTCTGCTTATGGTCACATTTTTAGGCAAGAAAAACTCTTCCTCACTAAATATTATGTAAATATTAATCTGTATGTTTTAAAACATATTTCATAGTTTATATCTTCATATTTATATCTTTAATCTACCTGGAATTTAGAGTAAAATTTAAAATAGATAATCTTACTTATTTTCCCCTAATGATTAGATAGTTTTATAACATAATTTATTAAATAACCCATTTTTTCTTTTTCTATCTGAAGTAGCACCTTTATCATATACTTACTTTTGGTCCATTTATGGTTTTTTTTAATTCTGATCCATTGATCTGTCTTTTTTTATATATATAGCGCCACTAAGTTTTAATTACTATAGCTTTATAATATGTTTTAACCAATGGGTTAATTACTGCCTTACTCATCTTCAAAGAAAAAAAGTGATCTGGTTTATTCATAAATATATATATACATATATTTTACATGATCATCACACTCATCTTTCTAGTTCTTCAGAAGTTCCCATTGGAATTTTTATTGTGATTTTGTAAAACTTTAAAGATGCTTTAGTGAGGAAATGTGTTTAAAATAATGTCTTTCTATTCAGGAATGTAGTGGGTTTATTCAACTTTCTTTTATACCTTCAGCAAAATTTTGTTAGTATTTCTCACTATATAATTTTTGTTGCTTATAAATGAGATCCTCCTTGCATATTTCCAACTAATTATTGTTGGTTTATAAGGAATTATTAATATTAATAAGAGCTAACATATTTAGCTCTACTTTAGATGTCAAGTACTATGGCAAAAAATTTTGCATGATTATATCATTAAATTATGTCAACCCTCTTGAGTTAGGTCTATTTTATTGATTGATTGATTGATTGATTGATTGATTGATTTGAGGGGGCGGGATGGAAACCCATGGATTTGTTGGGTATCAGGACAATGCTCTAAGCAACTGAGCTACCTGGCCAGGGCTCTCATTTCTCTTATTCTTCCCTGATACACACAGTTGTCATAATATTTTTATAAAACAGTAAATATAAACAGCTTTTTGCAGTGTTGGTTGCATGGTTAGCACTAAACAAATACCAATGAATGTTATAGGATTTAGTTTTAAATGTATTAATTGTCTTCTTCCTTATTTCTTTAGGTTAATAATGTAGCCTTTTTCGAAAACCTCAAGGCTCATGCCAGTTTAAGGCTCTTTATTTATTTTTATTTTTTGAGCATGGGTTTACCCATGCCCTACAAGTTCATCCTTGAGAGTTAACATTAAAGTTCCTGAACGGTTTATAATTAAAACTTTAATTTCCCTTTTGGCTTAATACTTACTTAAGATAATGGTTTTGAGAGATTTATGTTTTTTCATAATTTTAAATTTATTTAACATGATTTATATGATTGTTATAATTACATTGCATATTTATTAAGAAACATGGCCTATTCTACCAGGGATTTATTGAGATTTTATTTTGTAATGTCTTAAGGTGTTGGAAAGAATTTTTATTCTCTGTTTGAATGGTACCAAGTACATATGCTGATAATAAAAATGATTAATTATAAAATTAAATTTTTTATCCCCTAAAGCTAAGGAAAATATTTTAAATCTTGATAGGTAAGAGAGTAATTTAGTCTGGCTGCAGTGAGTTATGGAAAATTATTTTGAAAAGTTTTCACAGAAGAGAGGTGAACGAAGCCTAGATTTATAAATGGAATAGGATAAGGTGGAAAAGTGTAAAAAAAATATTTATAAACATAGTTTTTCCAAAGATGTAATGAGCATTTTACTCTACATACACAGGTCTTTCAGTCAGTGCAGGAACATTTTCTTTTATTATATCTGTGAATATTGTTTTTGTTTCACTTGTTCCATTCTATTCTTCAGGTACCCAAATCATTCATATGTTTAACTTTATTTCTCTGTCTTTCATATCCCTAAACTTCTTCCTCTTTATTTTCTTCATTTGGGAAATCTACTTGCAGTTTTACTTTTATGTCTTGGCTTTGATTTTTCTTGCAATCTTTCTCTATTTGCTGACTCCAAAATTTAAAAAAATATAGTTTTCTTTTAAGACATTAGTTCCTTAGGAAAGCATTCTTCATTCATTTATCTGTTATATCTCTTACAATTTCCCCTCAGCCTTCCTTCCTTCCTTCCTTCCTTCCTTCCTTCCTTCCTTCCTTCCTTCCTTCCTTCCTTCCTTCCTTCCTTCCTTCCTTCCTTCCTTCCTTATTTCGTTATTTCTTTATTTCTTTATTTCTTTTTCATTATTGTGAGCATGAAGGTTTCTTAACATTTTCATCTCCATGCTGCAGACCAATTTTCTAAGGCACTTCTTTCCTCTGAAACTGTAGAATATTGTTTCTTTCTTGTTTTTTGTACTATAGTTGAATGAAATATAGATTTTGGTGTTTGTCAGCACAATGCGCGTGTGGATGACCCCTGTTGTGTTTGCAATGGTTTCCTGAACTTATTAAGCACACACCTGGAGGGCAGCTTGATGTGCACAACTTCTGGTTCAGTTGGAAGCCTATGTAGCACTGAAGCACAACCTATGCAGCCTGCTCCCTCCCACCCCCTAATCCAGTGCATACAGTAAAAATTGTTTTTACTAGTGTCAACACAACTCACACCTCTGATTTCCTCTCTACAAGATACACACTATTGCTTATATTGCTTGGAGTTTTCTTGAGTAACAGGCTACTCCCTCATTTGTGTGTGTAATTCTGCTCCCACCTGGTGATTATGGTTACTAATAATTAGTTGTGCTTATACCCAAACCTGCTTATTTCAGTTGTTTGTAATTTAAATTATGTACTCTAATTGAATATTATATAAACTAACAAATATGCTTAAAAACAAAGAAAACTTTTTCTATGAGATCTATGTTTAGAAAGGTAAATTGCTAATAAGTAATTCTGTCAAAATAGGTATTGGCAAGAAATCTATAAAATATTGGAACATGTAAAAATCTTTAGATTTTATAGTTATATTGATTGGCAAAGATGAGTTTTTATATGCTCCTTAAAGAACTAAAACTTGAGATTATACGTAATATAATTATTCCAAGTAAGAAGATCTAGAACTCTAATCAGTGGATTCATTATCAAAGGAAAGGCCATGGTCCCATACAATAGTTGTGAATTACTTTGTTTTTTAAGTTAAAATGCTTATATGTTTTACTTTTCTGGTTTTCTGCTTTAATCAAAAAATAAACCAGATTTTATCAAATGCATGAACTTATGCACATAACATTTCTTTCCTATCATTGGCTTCTACTATGGATCTTTTTTCCCCATCTGCGTAGCACTTTAATTGTGAGGGTGAATCCTTAAGATTGCAAAGCATTGCTACTTATATGCCACTCTATTTGCTGCTCTTTATTTTCTGGGAGTTGCTAGATCTTAATAAACGTCATGTGACATATAAAGAAAAAAGGTTAGATGAAAATGATAAATACACATGTGCCCAGGCACACACATACACCAAGGGAGACTTCTTGTAAGCATTACTTTTATCAGTTCTGTTTTTGTATGGGAAAGTGAAAGGTACAACCCAGATTTTCTTGGGGAGAGTTTTAGAGGTAAACTCTATGTGATGTGCAAAGTAAATGAAAAACAAACCGCAATGCAGTGGGAGTTCTGCTTTCATGCTGCCAACTCATTTGTCAAAATAATAGATGCCATGTTGACATGGGTGACCTATATGGCCTCTCATTAACTTGGTTTGATTAGGCAGCTAAACTGTGTAGTAGAGTCTGAGGAAGATTGTAAATAAAATAGGGGCTAAGTGCTGCATGCATGTGGAGAGACCAAGACTGAGTGGGTAAGAAACTAAATTCATTATTCAATAATTGCAGATGTATAGAGCCAGGGATGAAATCAGAATTATCTCTGGACATCTTTGTACTGTGATAACAAACACTTATCTGTGTCCTTGAATAAATTGCTAAAACATGAGAGGGTGCAATATATTTAATAATACTGTATTAGAAGTTGCTTATAACAGCTGATTCTATCTGTTCATTTTCTTGGTTATTTTAGGAACCAACTGAATAAGTGTTCATTGTTCTGAAGCAATAGGGACAAAATAGATCATATATGTATGCTCTCAAATACTTATTTGTCCTAATTACCAGGGCTGACTTGAATTGCATCTTCTCCTTGGCAAATGGCAGTTGGCTTCATTGTAGAGGATACTCACATCTCTTGCTCATTAAAAACGATGACAATGGGCCTGTTTTCAGTTTGTCTCTGTTGGTTGCCATAGTTTCCTAGGATACAATGACTCCCAGTTTCCATGGGCACACCACTGGCGAGGGCTGAAATGCTCTCTATCACGATGCAAGGGCAAATCTGGGAATATAGTTTGCCTAAAACCACAGTATTCAAAGTTTCAAAATGGAAGCGTTAGAAAATAAAAACAGGGACTCTTCTTTCCCCTAAAAGGCATAACGTTAAAGAAAGGGCAGCTAATTGTAGGCAAGTAGAAATTTATAGAGAAAGCAAAGGGAAGGGGAGATGGGCAAAGATAGGAAGGGACACAGAATAGCAGATTCAGGAGCTAAGGAGGGAAGTCACAGACATTATTAGATAATTTGGATCACATGAGTTAAATAGAATTTTTTAAAAATGGTTTTATTAGAGATGTGTTAACAGCAACAGCACTGATTTTATCCTTTGGTTTTCTACTGACTCTACTTTTTGGCACCTTTTAACCTTTCCTTTTCAGTGTGAGTCAACTATAAATAAATTGCTTGTTACCTGAAGAATTCATGACCCTGAAAGCTGTTTCCTTTAGTTTTAAATCAAGTCCTTTCTTTTTTTACAAATTCCCACATGAACATTTTATTTTAAGATGTAGGTTTCCTTTGCCTCTTCTTTCCCTCTGTTTTTCAATTTTGTATGCCTTTCCTTTGAGTTTGTTTCCAGTCCTACTGTTTTTCAACACTGTTCTGGAAAATATTGTTAGGTAGAGAAAGGAACATATAAAAATATTTAAAATTAGGAGAAAAGAAAGGATTATTTGCAGAGATAATATATACATAGAACACTAAAATGAGTGGGGAACTATTTAAAAGATTAAGAGAATTCAGTAAAGCAGCAGATTCTATACACAAATAATAATGAGTTCGAAAATATAACCCAAAGATCTAGTTTCTAAAAAGAAACAAAAAGCGAACATAGCTAGATGTGAACTTAAATCACGAAGGGCCTATGTGCAAAAGGACTTTAAATGCTATTAACAATGTCAACTTGGTCTAAATTAATCTACATATTCATCCAATCTCTATGAAAGTATCTAGTTTTTTTTTTTCCTAGAACCTGAAGCAATGCAAAAATTCTTCTTGAAAAGTATAATCTGCAAGATCAGCTAGAAAAAGTCTGAGGAAAAAACAGTGAGAGGAGAATAACCATAAAAGATAGTTTAAAAAATAATGATGACAGCTATATTTGATATTATGGAAGAAATAAACAAACCAAAGAAATAAAATACAGGGTGTACTAATGGGAACAGCCTGAGTAACAAATTAACCCTGAGATCCTAGGGACACAGTGAGGTTTCTTTCTTATGATTCATGCTGATTGTGGGTCAATCGAGTGGCAGGGGGCTCGGGGCCACATGGTCTCCCAGGGACTCAATCTCCTCTTGGCTCCCATAGGTTCTAACAGCATCAGCCGTCACATAGGCCTTCCCTTCAGTGTTCCCACAGGGTAAGAGCCTGGGGTATGCCACGGTGATGCCCCCTCTCCGCCTGCACATGAAGTGCTGGCATCAGACACGGCCTCTCCCACCAGCCAGGAGGCTGAGCAGCAGTGGCGTCCGTGCACCCAGCCAGCAGCTACTAGGAAAGTCTGTGACGGTGAGGTCAGAAATATTTCCAAAGACATGCAGGAATATAGTTTGCAATATAGATTCCACTTCAGATCCATAGGAAAAAGGGATATTAATCATTTGATTGGAAAGCATTAGGTGCTGGTGTGGGAGGAGGAGAATTGACGGTCCTTCCACACTCCTGTACCAAAATACATTCCAAATGGAAAAACGATAAAAAATAAATGGATTTCTGGAAGGAAGAAGCAGCATATCTTAATCTTAGGATGACAAAAACTTTCTAAGCAGGACACCAAATTCATAAATAAAAATATGAATGACCCCATTCAAAATGGTGGTGAGAGGTTTGAACTGGCAGTTTGAGAAAAAAAAAAAGACTAATCTCAAATTCATTCAAATGAACAAAAGAATCAAATGTCATTTATTTTCCTTTCCAAAAGGTGCATAATTCGATGATGTTGAGTACTAGTGAGTATTTGGAGAAATATGCATTTTTATATTCCCTTGTCGGGAGTATAAATTGCTAAAACATTTTTGTTTGCTTTTATTAAAAATAAAAATGTACATATTACTACAACTGTTAGAAATTTATCCTATGACATATTGCAAAAATTACCCCTGTGAAGAATGCTCATTGAAGAATTATTTAGAGTATCAGCAAGACTGATATAATTAAAGTGTCCCTTAGAGGGAACTGGATGAAGGAATTGCGCTTTACTATTTATGTAAAGATGTGCCAGATACTTTAAAAAAAAAAGAAATAGATCTATAGGTGCTGGTATATAAACATCTTCAAACTACATTATTATATGTAAGTGTGAGGTACAGAAAATTATGAACAATATATATTTTATGTGTGTGAAAATATATATACATATGTACATAAACATCTATATAGATTATTTATTTATATCCCTCCCCCTTATACTTAGAACAAATTATAAGAAACTAACAGTGGTTATGTTTTTGGAGAAGTTCCTGTGGGGGGATGGCTGTGGGAGAGGAAGGTTTTACTTTTTATTTTTTTAATGATTTTACTAATGATATACACATACTATTTTTTTGTCCCAATAAAGCTTATGTGGCAATTTCTGTTTCTTTTTTATATTTCTTAATATTTAATGAACACAGAAATAGTATACATACGTATATGAAACAACAAATAAAACTTTACCTCCAGCATCATTTTCAAACATTAAATGGAATAAGAAGAAAGTAAAAAGTGAAATTCAAAAATGACAGGTTGCATTTAGATAGATTAAACTATTAAAATCTTGAATCTCATTTCTCGTTAAACATTTTTTTTCCTTTCCCCTCAGCTTTACTGAGGTAAATTTGACAAAATTTATATTTCAAGTGTACAACATGATGATTTGATATAAACACATACTGTGAAATGATGGCCACATCAGTTTAATTAACATGCTCCTCACCTCAAGTGGGTACCATTTTTCTGGTGTGTGTGGTGAGAATGCTTAAGATCTACTCTTCGCAAGTTTCAACTGTACAAAACAGTGTTATTAACTGTGGTCACCATGCTGTACATTAGATCCCCAGAACTTATTCACCTTATAACTGAAACCTTGTATACTTCGATCAGCATCTCCCCATTTCCCCCACCCCCCAGGCTCTGGCAACCACCATTCATCTCTGTTTCAATGAATTTGAATTTTTTTTTATACTACACTTCCTGTCTATTTCAAGAAGTCTCAACAAATAGGTCTATATAAGGATATTTATCGATGCATTTGTAATAGCACAATTCCAGAAATATCACAAATGTCCCTTTGTCAGACACAGGTTAAATAAAGCATGGTATAGCCATAAAATGGAAACCTTGCAGAACTTAAGAGAATGTAGCAGGTATATGTACTTGTATGAAAAATATGTAGGCTATATGACCTTGGGGGAAAAAGAGCAAAGTGAAGAAAACAGTGTACTACCTTTTGTTTAAAATAAAATTATGCCCTCCATAAATGTGAGTGCCTGCCCATCTTATTCTGTAGGAATACATAACTAACTGACAATAGGCCCTGGTCTGATGAGAGTGGGAACATGGGTATAGGAGAGAGATTTATTTTTCTTTGTTTTGCTTTTTTTAATATTTGATTTGTTTTGCCATATAAAATACTTTTTTAAAAATGTAAACCAACTAACAACTGGTCAGTCAAAAATAAACACATTATACTCTGCATTTATTACCTTAGGCATATGAGCAAATACAAGGTAAATACACTTTAATTTTTGAAATCTTGTCTTTATTAATTTTCTGTGAATGGTGATATCTGTGTTTATTGTGTGGGAAGGCATGTTATGTTCATCGTGACAAGCTTATCCAGTCACATTTCTTTTTGTTTAAATTCAGTTGTCTGATAAAAGAAAAGTGTGGAGAAATAAGAGTAAGAAGGGGAAAGTGGCTGTTCGTATAGAAGTAGGGAGTCCCCCTGCATCCAAGGCTTACCTATTGCTGGCTGGGTTATCTTATGAAAATGATGTGGGTGGAGTTTCAGGCTTCCTGGCCTCTAACATGGGCCTGCAACACCCATGCTGCCTTGCAGGATTCATGTGAACTATTTGTCAAATGTGATAGAAAATATATGAAGGGGCTTTATAAATTGTGATGTTCAGTTTCAGTGTAAGGAGGTGGGACTGATATTCTTTTTAACAGCAGTAGGATGGATGCTCTGGAGATGTGCGGAGAATGTGGATGTGGAAAACCAAGCTTTCAGCTGTGCCTCAAGATACAGCAGTCCTGTACTCTGCTAGCTATTCCACAGGATGAGAGACCAAATGGCTATTTAATAAGAAACCAGGGAGTGTCCTTGGAGAAGTGAGAAATCTGGCTGTTAGAGGCTCAGATAAAAGGTTCCCTGGCAGCAAGGTGTTCATTCACAAATCGCCTCCACACCGGTGGAAGATCCAGGCATAGATTCCGGGAGAAATGAAACTGTTAGAATTCAGTTACTGTTTATTTCGTTTAGCTTCTTAAGCTTTTACTATTTAATTCCGGTTTTAATTACAGTAGAAACAACAAAAAGCAAAATAAGTTAGCTTTTGAAACATAATATATACATACACATTTTTTTTTTTATTACCCAAGAGTTAGCAAGAAAGAGATAATGGTACTAATTACCTTTTTGCTGTACTTGTCACATCATGTTTGGCTTTCCCTTTTGCTGTGAACTTTTTGTGCAGCAGCTCTGGAAAATAAGGCGATCCAGTCTACTTTAATGTCCCTGACATCTTATGAGCAAATGATAAGCGATATTTTGGGTGACTGCTGGGGTAATTACAAAAACAGTGATAATATATGCAAATCTCATGTGAGAGAAATTATAGGTCACTGCTGTTTGTATCATGCCATTTCTGTGGTGATAAAAGAAATTGCTGTTAATTACCAGATTATTACCATCCTCAATTTTGATAATTCTAGGTTATCAAACAGTGTTTTGAAACACAAATCATATTATTTAATTTTTCCAGCAAGATGGCAGCACTGGCTTCCTCAGTCATGATCCGTGTGTGTGTGTGTGTGTGTGAGATAGAGAGAGGGAGAGGGAGGGAGGAAAGGAGGGAGAGAGAGAGGGAGATTGCACATTTGATAAATCCATAGCTATTATGCGGTAAACAGGGATTTTTCATGAGTCTTCGGAAGACAATTTCCTTTTCACTGGCCAACATACATATTTCATTCCCTGAGAGCTTCACTCCTGAATTCTTCTGCATAAATATTGCTCTTCTCAGAGGCTTCCTTGTTCCCTGGGGAGAAGTGAAATCGTAAACCAATGAGAGTAAGTTGTGGCATATTGAAAACATAACAAATTCTCAGAGTTAAAACCTGACTCTGCAATGCACTTGGACCCTGGTGTTACCACAATTACTCTCTCACTGGGTGTTGGACAAGAGCATTGAAATCACCCTTGCAAATAGGTCAGATGGCGTTCAACCACTGGCCAGCTTTCAGACACACATCTGTGGAAGCTTTAGTCCTATTTGGGATGACATGGAGCCTTTCCACGGTGTCACTATTTGTTTATAAACCAAAACTCTACATTCACCCATGTAAGTGATGATAGAAAAGATATACAAGGATTGGCAGCTTTATTTGATTGGATGTGGTTAATAAGGTAATTATTTTATATATGTGACATTTAAGTTTATGTGTTTTCTTCTCTGAATATAATTATTGAAATACTTTTTAGTGTTCACGGCAGAAATTCTCACTCAAGAGCCAGTAACTGAGGTTCGATTGCTCTGTTCCTAACTGACTAAGCCAAATAGAAAAATCTACAAAACTCCTTTGTAGAATAATTAATAATAAATCAAACCAACTTATATAGATATAGCCAACTGCATTTTCAATGTCACCCATCGAAAAGGCAATTTTTAGTGCTTACAGAAACTGCATTTCAGTCTATTATTAATTTCTCAAACTTGGAAACTTTCTCAAACTCATAAAGACAACCCGGCTGGGCTATAAACTCAACTCATTTTCAAAACTCATAGTTTTCTATTTTTATGACAAAGAGACTGCAGTTGTTCAGGGGGAGATTAAACTCCTGTATTATCTATCAGAAATGTGACAAATATTCCAAGAGCAGAGAAAGAATCTTCATGTGTCGGGAGTGCCACCTTCGTCACTTACCTCTGTTTTCTCACCTGTGTGTGCTTCTGGTGTGTATTTATTTTTAAATTTTATATATTTCTTATTTTACAGGAACCTACCACATGTCTACTAATGTTTAGATGAGAAAATCTCAAAGATACACATTTTTTATTCAAATTCTTTAAAAAAAATTTTATTGATATTTTAGAGAGAGAGAAAGGGAGAGGAGGAGAGAGAAATACCAATGCGAGAGCACAACATAGATTAGCTGCCTCTTGCTCACCTGCTCCCAGGGGTGAAGCCTGCAGCCTGGGCATGTGGCCGACCAGGAGTGGAACAGGCAGCCTTTCATTGCACGGGACCACGCCCGGCCAAATGAGCCGCACTGTCCCGGGCCTGATTGAAATTCTTTTGAATCAAATCCTTATGGATTCACAGATAACTTAGGTCTTTGAAATGTTCTCTTCTAACATGTTTTAGGGCTGTTTCTCCTTAAACTTTTTTACTGGCGAGAAATTTTGAAGAGTTTCTCCTTTCTCCCCAAACAAACCTTGGAGTTGACTGGCTCAGACCGAACTCTTAAAAATTCCAATTTTGTGCGCCAATGCAATTTAGAATGTAAAATCAAAACAGCTTAAACTATTGCAGAAGGAATAGGGCAGAAAATAATCTGTAACAACCTCATCGCCTTTTCTCTGATTTGAGTTTCCATTTATTCAGAAAGAAATTTAACCTGCAAATCATGTTTCTAAGACATTCACACCTGTCTTACTATAAGCTGTGTAAGGAACAGCACGGTGTTTCCAAAACTATTAATTTTTTTTCGAACCTAGGTGCTTGAAAGATATTTGTCCTGATCCAAACAGTCTTCTTATCCCATTTGTGAAGACTTTTGCTAGCTATGTAGGGTCAGGTTGTCTGAAAAATCGTGTGATTGAAGGAAATATATTTGTACATCACTTTTCAACTTCAGCTAGTCAAATCACTTAATATAGCTCACAAAGCAAAGGCTAAGGAAAAGCCAAGATTTCTTTAAAGAATTTTATAGATAAATGTCTCACTAGAAAGTCTGATTTTCTGCCAGATTTTCATTAAAGTTCACTAAATAATCATAGAGGATTATGGAAAACTTGACTGTAAATGCCATAATTTAATATATTTCAATGTAGTTCTGCTTATTTTAAATATTTTTGAGATTGGTATTAATTAGAGGAATACCAACAAGAGTTCTGTCTCTCTTGAAGGCAAAGACTAAATATTTACCTGCAAAGGTTGACAGATGAGACTTGAGTGTAATCAGTAAAAAAGGTAAAACCTCGAGCACATTGTTGAGTTTTAGTGACACAACAACCTCTGTAGCGGCTTCTCTAAAAGGCAGATTCCTGGGTTCTGATTCAGAGGCTCTCATTCATTGATCTGACTAGAGTCGAGAACTTGGAATTCCTAACTGGTGCTTCAGGTAATTCTCATGAGATGAATCCTAGATGACTAGTTGGAAACACTGCTCTAAGATAATGATCATTTTCCCTAGTATTTTCCTGACTAAATATGGTAGAAACACATATCAGGCCCTTTCTTTATCTCTCTTATGTACATGTATGTGTTTCTACTATATATGTATGTGTGTGTGTGTGTGTGTATAATATACTATAAATTAAAAAGAGAAGTTAAAAAGAGAAGGTTAGCCCCTTTTATAGCCTGTATAATGTACCCCTGGCCTCCATCCCTAGAACAGAACACATGAGGTGAAGTTACCTCCTTCCACCCTGAGATGTTGATGCATAGTTATCTCCTAGAATAGCTCAGCCCTGGTAAACGGTGGATATGATATATATCTTCACAAGCTTTATTTCTCACCAGAGTCCAGTTTTGTTCTGTGAAATAATGATTCTAATTCAAGTCTCTTGGTTTGAAAAATGATTCTGTTTGTAGGCATCTAATAGTACCTTGAGCTCCAAACTTGAAGACTCTGCTTATTTTCACTGCAAAAGGAAAGCAGAGCAGAGTTAGTGATCACCGCAGCGTTGGGTAATTCACGCTCAGCAATATTCTGACGCCTCCTTCAGCCAAGTGGGGAGTGAACAAGGAAGGTCCTAGATACACCTGCAGTATGTAGATTCCAGGGAGCTGCTAAACTGTTTCTTAACGATCCCAGTAGGCAAAGGTCTGAGACTTCTCATGGAGTATTTGTAAGGCAACCCATTTCTTCACTCAATAGGAAATTCCTGTTTTGATGATCTTAGAGGTGTTTTCATCAGAGAGTTAACAGCGGGTTAAATATAGTAAAATATCTTACAAACCCATCCTTCTCCTGCCTCTCTTCTTTTCTCCTGTAGAAAAAAAAAAGCAAACAGATGAAAAGTTAGTCCAGGCGTGTCTTGTGTTTCCTTCTAAAGCCCCGGAGGAAACAGGGTGCTGAGTGCACCTCCCTTTGTGTAGGCAGGTTGTAAGGTTCCTTGCTGTCTCAGGACCTTCTGTCAAAGGAGGGAAACTGAAAGAAGAGGAGGGGGCAGAAGCTGAAACTGATTTTAGGGAAGAGGGAGATGTGTGCCTCCTGCTGTCTCAATGGCTATGGCTTGATTTTCCCGTTAAGCGTGTGCTGTGTTGTTTCTGCCTCAGCCAAGGCCATGACTGGCTTGTGTCCTCCGGTTGTTCATAAGCCTGGCCATGGGAAGGGCACAAAGTAAAAAAAGGACACTAAGGAAACTTTGCGCATGTGATTCTTATAGATTTGACAGGAAAAGCAAATCCTAAAGGCGTGCCGTATCTTGTTCAAAGTTACCCATCAGGTCTGTGTCAGATCTCAGAGCAAAAACCTCAAGAACTTTTGCTTCCCAGACCAGGGCTCTAGCTGTCAAAAAATTCACATGGCCCTATGAACTCAATGAAAGAATTTAATAGGAACTCTGGTTCCCATTCAGGAGACCATTTAACAGAGGTAGAGACTAGAGATTTTAATAGTTGAAAACTGTTGTATCTTGGATTGAAAAATTGATTTACAGTAGATTTTAATGCTTCTAGCAAAAGGTTTTTGGCATTTTATATTCTACTGTTTGTCAGTCTCCTGTTCTGACACAGCTGTAAATCTTGATGATAGGTCCATTTCCAGTTAATATAGACTTTTACATGTAATCTTCATCTCTTTTCTCTTAAAAATGAGAAAATATCAAAGCTAATCTTAAAGTTTTTATAAAGCAAAAATATCAAAAGGAATCATAATGACATATCCTGTGTGGTGAAGGGCAAAATGGTATAAAAAACAAAACCCAACCGCCCAGATTTGTGGAAGGCACATTGAACATAAAGGAATATGTGGCTCCATATAATACTGACCATCACATTTCTACTTACCATGGCCTCATATATTTTTTTACTATGTAAGAAAGTGTAATTTTTTTATTCAAATTTTTATTTTGAGGTAATCATAAATTCACATGCTGGTCTAAGGGATAGCATAGATCCTAGGAAAAGGGTACCCTTTTCCCAGATTCCTACAATGTAACATCTTGTAAAACTATAGTACAATGTCATGACCAGATATTGACATTGATGCATTCAAGATCTAAAACATTCCCATCACCACCAGGATCCCCCATGTTGCCCTTTATAGACACAGCAATTTCACTCTTGCCCTCCCCCCCTTCTTTAACCACTGGAATTCACTAACTTCTTCTCCATCCCCAAAATTTTGTCATTTCAAGAATGTTATATAAATGGAATCATGCCATATGTAATCTTTTGGAGTAGGATTTTTATTTATTTATTTTATTTTATTTTTAAAATTTATCTTTATTGCTGAAAGTATTACAGATGTCCCCTTTTTGTCCCCATTGACCCCTGATTTTTTTTTTTTTTTTTTTTTTACTAAGCATCTTTCTTTTTGGAAACTCACCTGGGTTGTTTTGTGTATTAGTAATCTATTCTCTTTATTATTGAGTAGTACTCCATGGTATGAGTGTAAATCAGAATGTTTAAGTCACTCACTGATGGGTGTCTGGATTGTTTCCAGTTTTTTCAGCTATTTATAAAGAAAGCTGTTAAAACATTCATATACAGGTTTTTGTGTGAACAGAACTTCATTTCTATGTGCTAAATGATCAGGAATGCAGTTGCTTCATTGTATAGTAGTTTTATGTTTTGTGTTTGTTTTTTTAAATGGTCAAACTGTTTTCATAGTGTCTGTATCATTTTATATTCTCACCAGCAATATCTGAGTGATCCACTTCCTCTTTCTTTCTGGGTGGGGTTAGGAGTGCAGGCTCCCCGCTAGCCCACTAATACCTCTGTTGCTGATGGTAATAGTAGTGCCTCCTTACTGTTGCCCACGTGGTCTCTACAGACCACAGGGAGCACAGGATGGGGTGCCCTCATTGCTACCAGGCAGTGAGGAAAGTCCTTTACTCCTTATTAGGCCTCCTCTGATACTGCCGAAGCAGGGAGATGGACATGGAGCTTATTACTACTGGGCAGGGGTGGAAGTCCAACCTTCTTGAATACGAGCCTGGAGGGACAATGGGATGCTTCATTATGGCCTGGCAAGAGAATCTCAGCATCTTACTTGGCCTTTCCTGGCATAGGTGTAAATCCGGACACACGCCTAGTGTGGTGTTTTACTAGAGTAGAATAGCTATTGTCTAAAAGTTTTCTGTATTGCTAGGCTGTCCCTTCCTGGTCCTTTGGCTCCAAAGACAAACTTTGTTGGGACTTTTTTTTAGCCTGTGCCTGTTGTCATTACCAGGTATCTATTTGGCTTCTTCAGCTCCATGCCTGGGATATATGAGAAAAAAGAACAAAAGAAAAACCCAGGAAATCACCACTATGATTTTCCCTGGGTCCCCAAGGACTCTAGGCAGTTTGTCTTCTCTCTACTTTTGGGAGTTTCCCTGTGAGTTCTCTTCATAACTTATAGGTCTCTTAGCTGTACTTTGTGAGAGGCATAGGGAAAAATACACCTACTCCATTTGCCTGGAAGTGAAAGTCATTATACGTCTTTAACACAAATGATGTAACTTCAACTTTCCTTAAGATCGTTGGGTAATCCTCTTAATGCCTTCATTCACCCAATTAACAACCATTTATTGAGTTCCAAGGCTGTACCACGTACTTGCTAAGCAAGAGAATAGTAGAGTAAATAAGATGCATTCCAGGCCTCATGGAGCTCACAGTTTAGTAGGAGGACAAGAGATACCTAAAAAACAAAAAAACAAACTCCAGTTACAACAATAGTAACATTGATATGTAACAGTGATATGCACCAAGCATTATGTTTGGTGAGATCTCTTTTCAAAATCTCTAAACTCTCACCCTATGTCTGCTACACCCAAGTAATCCTGGGACAACCTGATACATGGAAAAGACAAGGTCTCTGGAATTTTCTTTTTAGATCTCTTACCAGAAGATTAAGTGGAAAAAAATTATCATAAAAATGAACACATGTAGTTTTAAGTCAGATTATGGCATATGTAAGGTAAAAATGCCCCTTGAGGACAACATTCCAATCTTTGAAACAGCCTTGCAGTCATTAAGGGTGGCTATTAAGTGTTTC
This sequence comes from Miniopterus schreibersii, assembly GCF_964146895.1. Lineage (NCBI taxonomy): Eukaryota > Metazoa > Chordata > Mammalia > Chiroptera > Miniopteridae > Miniopterus > Miniopterus schreibersii. Next base: position 39,913,036 of record NC_138103.1, on the reverse strand, counting down.
TGTTCCGACTGTCTACTAGGTTCTTTTCTGGGCTTTCCAAGCCAGTTTTCCTGGCTTTCTTTTCTCTTCCCTGATGGCGGATGTGGGCATTGTTATGTGAATTTTGTATTTTTGGTTATACTGAAATTGATCACTTCCATATTCTAAGATGTGAAGCAGAAAGACAGTAGTTTTTAAATCTCTGGGTTGCTATTTTTGCTTTTCTCTAAAGACAACAGAATCCCCATATGACTTTCTTCAACCCCACCCTTTCCTTCAAGACTTTCCATTCCTCTTCAACATCCATCTCTGTCTTTTCTGCTACTTCATAAGCCAGGATCCTCTTCTGGTGATGGTGGCCCTTAGTCTACTTAGCCTGCTCTTTCATACCTACTAACATGTATTTCCTATTAATTCTCTTACTCCTGCACACTCTACTTTTGGTGTCTGCAAATCAGTACCTCCCCCAGAGCAGTTTTTAAAAATACATGTTTTCTTCTTAAGGCCAAGGTGTCTAACTCTATTTCTTGTCTTCAAATTCAGAAAACTTTATTTCTTTACAATTGAAAACCATTTTTCTTTCATTGACAGAGCAGCTCTCTTTTTCTGAGTTTATAAGAGACAGCAGTAGGCACTGGAAGTGTCTCAATGGGCTTCCTGCCAATATCCTCCCCCCCCCAACAGTTCACTAACTCTATATACAACAGCCTTAACTGGGGGCGTAGACTGTATGTTTTGGCAAACTATAGTTTTAGTGTCCTATTCCTTTTCTCTGGAAGATATAGGGGGTCTGAGTATTTTCCTGTCTCTTAGTACTTAACATTGGCACCCAATTAAGTGCTCAAGACCTGATAGCTACAAGGAGAGACATGAGAAGGAAAGGGCAAACGAGAAATTCTGACTAGTAACATGCCATGGCATATCACTTAGCTAAAGTGGCACTCCTGGAGAGGAAGCTCTGACTCCTCAGAAAGGTCTTCCTAGAATTTTCTCTTCTCATGAACACCACTTCAGATAAATGTAGATTTCATCAGAATGAATAACTTTGCCTCTGAGTGGGTACTTGCAGAAAAAGGATTTGTTTTGCATATCTCCTATTAGGTTAACATAAAAATAATACTTAGGTGTTTTGGATTGCAGTTTGGAAAGGATATCACTATATTTAAATTAACAAGAACATGCCATATTTTACAATGTTTACTTAGTCAAAGGCAAAAACACTTAGCTCTCTGCAATGAAACACTAATTACATTGGCTTTAGCATGACAAGTAAGCTAAGACTGGAGAAACCAGGTCCTCAACATTATTGCGAACAGGATGATCACTTCACCTTTGGGAACTGACAGTTCTGTTACTGGTGGAAATGGAGTTCTTGGGGTGTCGAGAGGAAAAGAATTTCCTGAGGCCCCCATGGGATGATGGAGTTCCATGGAAAGCTGATGATGTAAAATTAAGGGAGTTCCCCTCCAAGGTCCCATCTCTGTCCCTCTTCCCATGGAAGAAATCCAATCTTGTCTTCCACAGGGCCAGAATTAATGCCACTGCCCAGAGTCTTTGCTCCACATTAAAGCACAGTCCAGTCCAGCATCTGGCTAGCTTAGCTTGTGTATCTAGCTGCTGTCCATTGTGTGTGGGGTCTGCACGGCCATATAGTTGCTTAAGGCCACATGGCTGTGCATAGAGAGCAAGCGAGAGCAGGGGCAAGTATGGGTCATGGAGCAAGAATAAAGAAGAGCCAGGGCAAGAGAGAAGGAACTCTATCTGGGGATTTTAACCAGGAGCTTCTTCAAACTAACCAATTAACTCTTCAAGATTTTGAGTGTTTCTGATAGAGTACACCCCCTAGCCAACAGATGGACAGGCAAGCACCTCCCCTGTGCCACCCTGACTTCTACTGAGAAGAGGGAGATGTATCAGTCTACCCCTTCTCCCAACAATCCAGTGCCAGATGGGGGAAGGGAGGGGTGTTAATCCTCTTGGAGGAACAATGCTGCCTGAAGCTGTAGCTTCCTGGTGAAGCTTCCCAAGTGACCATGCTTGCAGTGTCTCAATTCCCTTCGCTTTCTTCCCTTTATTAATATTAACTAGCTAATTACAATGATAACACTCCATTATTAGTAAACAATAGAGTTCTAGTTTTTATTAATTAATGGTATTTTATAATGGCTTGCATTTTTGGCCCAAGGTTTTAGGTCTGTCCCAATTGCTGTAATTCTTTCATCCCCACTGTTACTATTTCTTAGCTCTTAAAAACACATCATATAGGCTAAACTGCCATAACAAATAAATTCCCAAATGGCTCACACACAATAGAAATTTAATCTTGTGCATGAATTATTTTTTTAATTCTGAATTATTTTTTTAATTCTCATTTGAGGATATGTTTTTACTGATTTTAGAGAGAGAGGAAGGGAGAGGGAGGGAGGGAGGCAGAGGGGGAGAGGAAGGCAGACATCAATGTGAGAAACATCAATCAGCTGCCTCCCACACACATCCAGACCGTGGATCAAACCCACAACCTGGGTATGTGCCCTGACTGGGAATCAAACCCACAACCTGGGTATGTGCCCTGACTGAGAATCAAACCCACAACCTGGGTATGTGCCCTGACTGTGAACTAAACCCACCACCTTTAAGTGTATTGGACAATGCTCCAGCCATCTGAGCCACACTGGCCAGGGTTAAAAGTGAATTTCAAATGAAACCTGACAGTAAAAAGAACCTCTGCCATTAACAGTAAATATTTTCAGATAAACAGTTTAGACGCTTATGTTAAAAACTTCAGCCTGGACTGCAGACTTCTTGAGTAACAACATTCCTTTTTGATAGATCTGTAGTTCACAAGGGGCTGCTGCAGGTAATCACACAAGATATTCTTAGTCACTAAAAAAGCCTTTGGCCAGTGAGATGACTCAAGGCAATGTGTTTAATCCTCAATGACTCAGAGTGAGCAGCTCTATTATTATTTAAAAATGTATATCTTTATTCATTTAGTGTGGTGTACTGGTAGGGAAGATAAGAACCATAGCTGTGATAGATTGATTTTTTTCATTTGAGGCAAAATTCACATAAATAATTAACTGTTTTAAAGTGTAGCACTTAGTACATTCAGAATGTTGTGTAACCACCACCTCTCTCTAGTTTCAAAACTTTTTTCATCATCCCAGAAGAACTTTCGGCATCCTTTGAGAAATTAATCCCCGTGGCCCCCTGCCCCAGCCCCTGGCAACACAAATCTGCTTTCTGTCTCTATGAATTTGCCTAGTCTGCATATTTCATATAAAAGGAATCATACTCTGTGACCTTTCTGTCTGACTTCTTTCACTTAGTGTAATGTTTTGAGCTTCCTCCAAGCTGTAGCATGCATTGGTAACCCATTCCTTCTTATGGCTGAATAATATTCCATTTTATTTATATATCATAATTTAGCCATTCATGTGCTTATGGCAGAGTTTCGTTATAGAGGCTTTATTAATTCCATATAGCATGACTTAAAAAGAGATATATGCTGTGCAGCATAATCCAGTTTTTTTTTTTGTAGTATGTACACACATGGAGAGAAAAAAGAGAGAGTGAGGGAGGAAGAGGGAGAGATAGAGACAGAAGAAAATCACTTAGATATATTAGAAAATTCTTTTCTGAATTTTCTGAATGCAATTAGAACATATTAATTTTATATTTAATACAATTATAATTTATTTTCTAACTACATATCAAAAAATATACCAAAATATAAGCAATGATATGTTTTAAGTAATTTTTATAAAAGTCTACAGATTTTATTTATATAGTTTTGCTTTCACTGTCCTGTTTATTATGCATTTGGAAATAGTAAATACCTATACATTTTTTGAATTAATGGGGGGGGTTAAATGATAAACAGCTTAATTAAAAGACTTTATAAAAAGCAAGCAGAATAAACACTTGAAAGACATTTGATCTGAATACAGGTTTAAAAATTTCAGCAAAAGTGAAAAGGTACTTTTAAAACCTCACATCCTCTTTAGGATGTCAACCTTTTTCCTGCCAATCTTGAAAATATGGGTAACTATACAGACTTATTAGTGTGTCAGAGGTTGATAATGCACTTTATTTGAATTTGAATAGAGAATATCTGAGGAACAGATTATTTTAATTTAAAAGAATAAGTAATGTTACACAGTTAACACTGATTATTTAAATGTGTGCCAGAGACTAATTCTAAGAAGCAGAGTATAGTAGCCTTAGACTAAAGACTGCGCCAGACCCTTTCAAAACAAAGAATCAAAGGAAGCCTAGAAAAGATTCAGCTTATTTCAAATAGTTTAACTGCAGGCCAGAAAAATTTCAACACTATTTAATAAAATCAAGCAACCAAAAATATAAAAGTGAAATTACACAATATTCAATTAAACATTTGTTTTCTTTGTGCTTATTGCTTTGGGTTTATTGAGCAGCTTGTAGCTCTGCATTCATATTTTTTTAAATTATATTTGAGAATATTTTTACTATTTCTTTAATTTTTTTTCTGCCTCATTTTCTCTTTCTCCTTCTGGATTCCAATTGCATGTTTGTTAGTCTCCTTGGCATCATTTTCCATGTCACTGAAGTCTATTCTTTTTTTTTTTAAACAATTTTTTTTTTCTGTAGTTATGTTTAAATAGTTTTTATTGATCTGCCTTTCAGTTTACTGATCTTTTCTGCCAGTATCTTCTACTTGGACTTAAAATATCTGAAGGGAAAATTCACTTATTTTCAGTTTTTGAATTTGCATTTGTTGTTTTTTTGTTGTTGTTGCTAATATTTCCAGTTCTCTTTTGAGATCCCTCAACTGTTCCCTTAGCATACCCATCTTTCCCCTTAGCTCCTTGAACATATGTATAATAGTGTTTAAAAATGCTTTTATCTGCTAGTTTCAACATCTCTGTCATCTCTAGAATTGTTTTTGTTGACTGATATTTCACCCTAGTTCTAGGTTACATTTTCTGCCTGTTTGTTTGTCTAATAATTTCATGTATTATTACCATCTGCTGTTTGCTGTGGATGCCACATTGAGAATCTTGATTGTGTTATCATCACGTAATGGTGGTTGGGTCTTGCTCTGCATGACAGTAAATTTAATGGTAGCTCAACTTCAACCCGCCAAGGATTGATCTTAGCTTCTTTTAGGGCGGCTCTCGAGCAGCATTAACTTTAGGATGAGAGTAGCTCTATTTATCAGATATATCCTCATTGGGATCTTAATTAAATGCTCCAGGTTTTCCCACTGTGGCTTTTCAGAACTCCCCCATCTGACAGCATTACAAAACTTCCAGCATCTCCTTGACCCTAGTAGTTGATCTGTGCAATGCCGTGTGGAGTACTGCCTGTGTGGGCATGCGTAGCTTAATATTTAGCCTAAGACTCAAGGGGACCCTTATGCAGATTTCTGTGTGGTTTCTCTCTTTTCAATTTCCTGTTTCACAAATTCCAGCCTTCTCAGTAGCCAGAAACTCTATGTCCTCTGCTGAGCCAGACCGCTCTTGTGTGTTGGCACTTTCCTTCTCTGTGTTAATTTGGTGAGTGCCCCCAGGCCGAGAGCCAGGATGAATATGGAACTCAGCTCATATGTCTTCTCACTCACGGACCCCAGCCAGGTGCCATCGCCTGTGCAGTGATGGGAAACAGTTGTTCTACATAGTTTTCACCCAGGTTTATAGTTATTTACAATGAAAATTTCGAGTCTAATACCCATTAGACCATTATAACCAAAATTGGAAGATGCTTATGTACTTTTTCAAATACGCTCAATTTACATCAAGTCCCTTTCACTAAGTATTTTCTGTTTCTAGAGTGTCCTTGCCTGTGTATCTTTCCTTGGCTGGCTCCTCATCAGCCTTCAGATCTCGGTTCCAATGTCCCCTGTGACCTCTGGATCTAAAGTACCACGAGCCCCTCTAGCAAGTCTCTTTTCAGTACACTCTTTAATGTTTTTCATAGCCCTCATCATAACCTGCAATTATTTTGTGAGTTTATTTGTATGCTGTTCATTATCTTTCCTTCCTCACTAGACTGTAAACTCTGGAGAGCTGAGACCCCCTCAGTCTTGGTTACCACCCCGCTTTTAGAGCTGGCACATACTGGCACTGAGAGGTGCCAAAAGAATGTAGGTTAAATGGATGAGAGAAGAAAGTTGCTAAGGTGCTTAAACCCTAGATTGGCCAGGTGTCTCGGAATTATACTGACTGATGAGCTGCGGAAGAGCTCAACCGAAATGGGTGTGGGTTTTAAGTATCGAGGAGGTTATTTCAACCCGGACCTTCCTGAGGGTGTACCCTGCCATCTGGCATTGGGAAAATGTGAAGGGTAAGGGGAAAGGTGTAGAAATAGTTTAAAAGAAACCTGAAAGTGTATGTTTCTTGCTGTTATACATTTTAATTATTTATCCATTGAACCTAAAAATCTATTTTACTCTTTTGGAAATTTACATAGATTTCATTTCCTTACATGCCTGATCATTTCAATATTCTTTCCAAATGAAATTATTTTCCTGTTTTAAATAACTTGTACACCTGTGCAGTCACTTAAAGATATTTTTATTCACATTTACAACACATATTTCAGCGCTTTAGGATTAAGTACTTGCAATGAATAAAAATTAAATGATGTTACATAATTTTTAGCACATGCTATATATTTGTCTTAAACGTAAATAAAGAAGATATTGGAAACAACGTTTAGTCACAAAAAGGGATCTCAAAAGGGTAGGAGTATGCAACAATATCAGAATATATAGAGGACTATTCTGTTGAAATGTCTAACCCATAATTTTTTTTCTTGTAGTAGATTTTACATTTGAGAAATACACTTTTCAAGGCAATAACAGGAAAGAGCCTGTAAACAGTTATGTAAACTAGTGATTTTAAAATGAAAGACTGCAGGCACAATTTTGGCTTTCTTCTCTGTATTAAATGCCTTGGAGATCAATGAGTGTTTTTGTGGCATCTGTTGAAAAATGGTGCGTTATACTTGAGACACACTGAAGAAATTGGAGCAGTGTTTTCCGCACTCTCTGTGCCTTGATGAGAAACAACAAGAGCGGCAATATCATATGCATGGTAAGATAACATGCTGGTTTCAAAGGGTTTGAAAATATTGACATGAGCGGTCCTTGATGTGTTCAGTGAAGCAAGATCTTAAAAGTTTTAATGTTGAGGCATTGAGATAGTGTATAGATTCTTCTCACAGCGTGCTGAGACAGGACCAGATGTGTTTATGGAACAAGTTTCCTTAATGCACATAGCATGGAAAATGATTTTCAGAATGTAGATCTTTATTTCATGAAGCATCCATTTCAATGCGATATAAGCAGAGTCAGAGTTGGCAGTGATTCAGCAAATTAGAGCTAACTTTGATTTCAGTAGAGACCTAGCACAGGAACACTGGAATTGAGGTTTTACTAAGAATTCGACATTCTTTGCCCAGCATCTTTTTTACTTTTTAAATACAGTAGTTGTTTCCCTTTCTGAAATTTCATCTAGAAGGAGATGCAGTTTATCTCAGTTTAATAGATACAAGTCTCTTTAGAGAGGCTGAAAATATATGTGTGTGGCACGTAAGAGACAAATGGAACATTTTGTATTTAGATGTCCTTCAGTCACACTGAGAAATACCTGCAACCTCGTTTATGTGTTATGAGATGACAGGTCTGTATTTGAGAAAGTGAAATCAAGCCCGTCAGTATATTACAGACATAAACCCACCACCTAATAAATATTCTATAGCACCTGATAGCTGACGAAACACATCTACATGACCTTCTTGGTGGAAAGAGGGGACGTTGTGCTGTGTCAGTTTTCACCTGTGCCTTCTTCCTCCGGATCAGCTCCTTAGGAAACTGTGCAGCAATGCCAAGGTTCTCTGGTTCAGAAGCATACGCAGAGCTATTAATTAGCCTTTTGGTCTGTCTTTGCTAATATGCAGATTGGTTAATTATAGAAAAGATATTCAGTGAGGCCCACTGAGAAGTGATGGATGAGTAAGGATCTTGTAGAACTGAGGGCAGTGAGCACATGGGTATGTAGGAGAACAGCATTGCACACAGAGGAAGGGCGAGTGCAAAGGCCCTGAATGTAGTAAATATCATAACTTCAGACCATGCATCATCCATTCATTTATTCACTTTAGTTCCTTCCTCCTTCCTTCCTTCACTTATCATTTAGCAGCTCTTGAGCACAGACTATTTATAGAGCTTTGAGTTAAGTACTAGGAGACACTAAGGTGAACCATGCATACTGATTTCACTAAACTATATAAACTTTTAGTTTTGAAAATAAGCAAGACATAAATAAACTAAAATACTAGCAGGTCTCTTGTTTACTCTGCTGCAACCCCAACAGGCCCTTTGCCTTCCCTAACAATCCTGCTTTAGGCCTTTGCACTGTTCCTTCTGTCTTAAACTTGAATTTCCCAGAGGGCCACGTGGTTGATACTCTAACTGCCTCTGGGATGTTGTTTCAAAAGTACCTTTTCAGTGAGGCCTTTATTGGTCATCTTATGTAAAATGTTACCTTATAATACTTTCTCCCTTTTGCTTTACTGTTACTATTATTTCATACTTAGCACTTATCATCTAACAGAGTATATATATATATGTATTTCGTTCCTTGTCTATCTTCACTTAGAATGTTAGCTCCATGAGGGTGGAACTTTTTTATTTCTCTCTCTACTACCTAGAACAGTTCCTGGTATATAGTACATGCTCTACAAGGATTTGTGGCCGAAAAGGTAAATAAATTACATGAAAAATGCAAAGTACAGAGCTCTGTGTAAAGTACCCTATTATTTGTGTGAAAGGGGGGGGAAATAATGTGCACGGATGTTGTTTGTGTGTACATAAAACCTCCCTGAAGAGTGTCACAGGAGAGCAAATCACTGGTAGTTGGAGGGGTGAAGAGCAGGGTGGCTGGAGAGAGAGATTGTACACTTTATGTTTTTAAATACATTTCCGCTCAACTGTGTGAATTATCTATTTGAAATATTAGTTAAAAATTAAGATAATAATTTCAAAAAATAGTAGGTAGAAAATGACAAGTTCAAAGAAAAAGTGGACCAAATGCTATATGGCTCCCGGGAGGGGAAACGTAGCAGTGGCCTTGGGCTTGATGGATGGGTTGGATGTGTGAGTGTCGGGGGGATGCTGGAGGAAATACATTTCTTGAAGGAACCACACCAACTATCCAGCTGCTGAAGGCCAGGCTATAGTTCTGGGAACAGCTGTAGTTTTGAAATCAAGCATATGAAAAACTTGGAAAAAAATGTGTTGATAATTTATAATAAAATTATGGATGTCTCAATCTCCAGATTAAGGAGTTTGTTTTGAATTTGTCAAATAACTTAATTGCTGATAGTAACAACATGATGTACCACCTGGAATTCTGTGGCATTGTTATGCTGAAGATGTACAAAAGTGTACATACATTACTATAAAGAGAGGGCAAGATAAGGCTATATTGAGGGTAGAGTAGGAGAAAGAGATAAAATCAGGCATTTAAAAAGTATCTATTTTTTCCAGATTTGTATTTTTCTTACAAAAGTTAGTACATATTCATTATAAAAGTATTTGATCAATATGACATGCATACAGTAAAATTAAGTTTTCATTTTCAATCAATTTCTCAGCTATGTCATTGTAGGTACATCTTTAGGTTTTTTTCTGCGAACTTATATGTTCCTTTCTAAAATGAGATCCATAGTGTGCACACTGTTTTTCAATTTAATTTATTGCACTGGTATTATTCCATATCAGTTTATATAAGGATAAAACATTCCTTTTATAGTGTATAATGTTCCATTGGGGGATATATCATAATTATTTTAACCACATCAGCATAAATGAATAATGATTTTTTTCTATATTTTTATTTAATGAATATTTTCAATTAAAAAGATCTTCTGACACTGCTCTGCTTTTGTTGAGATGCCTTTGCATTCTTGCTTTTTCGTGAAGTTGGTAAATGACTTAGTACTCAAAAGGTAACCTTTATGTAACTTCTGAAGGCTTGACTGGGCTAGTATCTACCATGACTTCTTCATTCACATGTCAGGTGCCTCAGTGCTCCTTGCTCTCACACCATCTCTTTCCTCTTCACGTGGGTTGGGCCATTTAAAGAATGGTGGCTGAGCGGCAGCACTTCATACGTGGTAGCTAGTTTCTAAGAAGCAGGAAACAGAAATTCCCAGGCCAGTTAAAGGCTACACCCAGAATTGGCACAGCATTACATCTGCCATATTATTTTAGTCAAAGTAGTGACAGGGCCCACCTAAGTTTAAAGAGGAGAAGTAGCACAGTCACATTGAAAAAAACCTTGTGGAATGGAAGGGAGATAGAGTAGTGACATTTTTGGAAAATACTATCTGCAATAGTATGTTACATGTGTTATCTCTTAGGAGTTTCTTCCCTGCTTACTGATAAAATGTCACCTGTGTTACCTAATTGTATTATGGCTACAAAATGAACTCGGCACCAATTGTTTGTTCTCTCATTGCATTGTTTGTGCTCAAATTTCTCATGTTTACAAGTTGTATAAATGAAGTACATTTTTACTAAATATTTATTAAGCAGCTACTATGCATCTACAGAGATATTACACATTTCATGCCCTCAGAAGGTTTACAATTTAACAAATAAAGAAAAAAAGATAACTGAACAAATATAGTGGAGTGTTAAAGACACAAAGAAAGAAGTCATCTCAGGGTGGGCTGGTACAGAAAGGGAGGGGAGAGATTATCAAAAGGTTAACAGTGTAGATGACAGGTGAGTCTTGGAAGTAAATGAAACTTACCCCATGCTAAAGTGATGCAGGGTATTTGAGAGAGAGAGAGGAAAATAATGGTGACATGAAACAGATGGACATAGGAGACACGAACAGCTTTTCATTTTAGGAAAACAAAATACCATGGCAGCGAAATGGAGAATGAATTGGAGGAGTATGAGATTAGAGACTGCAGATCACATTAGACTCTGTTTCTTGGTGAGAGATAATGGCCTATATTGAAAATAAAAGGCATGCACAGGAATGGAAATGCGGGGTCAGATATGAAAGAGGTTGGAAGGTAGAATTTATAAAATTTATTCACTGACTGCTTGGGTGTTAGCCAGAGAAAGAGAAGGGAGTCTAGAATGACTCAGGTGCCTGGCTAGGGCACAGGGTGGATGGAGGCCCTATTCACAAAGAGAGGAATAGAGCAGAAAGGGCAGGGTTAGAGGAATTTTTGTCTGAATTACCTATGGGAAATGCAGGTGGAGATGCCCTTGATTCATTTAAGGATCTTAAACTGGACATACAGGCTTATGGCTTATCAGCAGTTAGGTAGCAACTGAAAGCATGAGCTCAGCTAGCTGATACGGGGGAGAAGATGTGAAAGAAGACAGCAATGAAGATGAGAGAAAAGGGAGAGAACCTCAAGTGTGTAAAACAGGGAAACCAGGACGGGCAAGTTTGCAGGATGGGGGTGGCGAGGAGTGTAAAAACTCCAGAGCCAGGCAAGTTGGATCAGCAAGGAGCCCATTCCATCTGGGCATTAAGAGGCCACTGGCACCTTTCCAGAACTTGTTTCGCGTAGCTATGTCTGTTAAAGGTGGTCAGTATTGGGTTGAAAGGGTAAGAGAAAGGTGAGACGGGGACGTGATTTTAAATGCTTTATGTGTTTTCAGCATTCACCTCAATGTTTTGCTATACTTCCACTTCACTGGTCTCGTTTGCACGTCTGAATGTACAATACAATTTATTGCAGGACAGGCAGATTTAATTACTTCATGCAGCTGAATTATTTCTTGCTAATCATTTTTCTCTACACCTAAAATTATTATGTTGTATGTGGCTTGATTTGTCATCTATTTTTGTTTTTTCTACATGCTGTCTTAACATCTAGGTGAACTGAACCCTGTCTCAACAAACGTGCCCTATGCTTGAAATATCAACGTTAGGAATCATCCTTACAGGTTTAAATATTTCCATTTTAAGTGACCCTCTTTAAAATACAAACTTCCTTGGTTGATATAACATAGTGTCAGGAATAAAACTGTATATTGAGAAGGGGATAGGAAAGATTGTATGGGAAAGAACATAACTTTTGGCATGAGTGTAGGAAGATGGGCTTATACTGGGACATTCAGAAAATAACTTGAGTTTCCAGAGGCTGTATATGGATATTGGTGATGGCATTCCAGTAGGGAATGAGAAGGGGAAGTGTTTTTTACTGATCACCTACTATACTCTTACATAAATATCATCTCATTTTATAGTCACAAATATTCTTTAGGATAGGGACTATTATCCCTGCTTACAGATGTGAACACTGAGTCCCCAAAGGTTGAATTATTTGCTCAAGGTTACATTGCTATTCAAGTACCAGAATTTGATTAAAAATGTTTCCAAAACTCTTGCACTTTAACATTTCTAAGGTAATCCTCTTCCTACCAACCTGTGGGCCTTCTGCACATTCCTGGGTTTTACTGCTCAGATCAGAGCTCACAGTCCATCATCTGGTCTCCCCCATTATATGTATTTCATTGTATTAGTCAAGATTCTTTTGGTTGCTAGTAACAAACAATTCAAATTTCCTTAAGCAGAAAAGGGAGTTTATTGATTTACATGATTGAAAAGATCTGGGGATATTTGAATTCAAGCATAGTTTTATCCAGGGCATTCAAGGAAGGGGATCAGATAGCTGCCTCTTTCCGTGTATAGTCATTACTTTCATGTGTATTGGCCTCTTTCTCAGGTTGTCCCCATGCAGTGGCAAAAGCTATCACTGGAAGTTACAGGTTTATGTGCTACCAGCTTAGAACCAGGTGAAAGAGTGTGTCTTTCCCCAGGCTTTTCTAACACTTTCTGGAATTCTGATTAGTTGGTTTCAGTCACATGCTCATCCCTGGATTCATCTCTGGGGTGGTGGAGTTGTACTGTTTTTATTGGCCAGGCCTGGGTCATATGCTTAATTTTTGAGCCTTAGCCTTACCTGAACCATGCCAATTAGAAAGAGAGGAAAGGTATGTGTCCACAGTAAAATCAGGGTGCTATTAGGAAAGACGAGAAATGGAGTCCCGGACAGTCGCAAACAACAGATGTCCACTATCACTTCCGTATGATTATCCTACAGGGCCTTCTGCTCTAGTCAGCATTGCAGATTTTATTATGAAAGATTTTCTCATTTGTACATTCCTACCTGCCGCTTCCTTTGCACTTGCTATTCCACCCCACCAATCGTTTCAGGGACTTCCTCTCAGAAGCTTTCCTCTCTGTCTTTACTCCGTGTCCTGGAAGTATTGAGAGATCTGCTCATTTTCCTGAAGTATATGTCAGTAAGTCTCTTAGGTTGCTCTATATGTGTGTATGTGTGTGTGTGTGTGTGTGTGTGTATAATTGTTTTGCCATATATCCTGGTACCGGGTTTATCTCAGTTTACTTATATATTTATATTCAAAGCCCAGGGCATAGGAATCTACAGACAAAATGGGTAAACATTTAACTGGAAGACTATTACCTTTTGCTGAGCAGAAGATTTTCTGTTTGACGTAATCCTACTGTTTATTTTGTTGCTTGTGCTTTAGGTGTCATATTAAAAAAAAATCATTGTCAAGACCCATGTCAAGGAGTTTTTTCTCCTTTATTTTCTTCTAGGTGTTTCATGGTTTCAGATCTTACATTTAAGTCCTTAATCCATTTGGGTTAACTTTTGTGAGTAGTGTAAGGTAAGGGTTTAGTTTCATTCTTTTGCACTTGAATATCTAATTTTCCCAGCAACATTTATTGAAGAGACATTTTTCCATTGGGTATTTTTGGCTCCCTTGTCAAATATTAGTTGACTGTATACGCTTGGGTTTATTTCTGGGCTCTCGATTCTGGTCCACTGATCTCTTTACTTTTGTGCCAGTACCATGCTGTTTTGATTGCATAGCTTTATAATATTGTGTAGCTGGAAATCAGGAAGTGGGATGGCTCCTCTTTTTTGCTCTTTTCAGGATTACTTGGCTATTCAGGATCTTTTGTATTCCATTTAAATTTTAAGAAGTTTTTTTTGTTTTTTTCTATTTCATTAAAAAAATACCTTTGGAACCTTCAAAGGAATGAACCACACAGTTTTGTAAAAGCCCATAAGACATTGATGAAAATTATTGCAATCTCTGTATTTTCATTAGCCAGGATTATTGTGATCACTGTGAGTGGAAAATCGGTATTGTTAAGGCTCCTTCTAGAAACAGAATCCAAACAAAATAAGCAAGTTAATGTAAAAACTCTCAAGAGCACCTACTTGATGGTTCTTTATCTCACAGTAAATATGAAAAACAAATTTTCCAACAAGACACTTCCAGGGGTAGTATTTTTTATAAAACAAACAAAAAACAACAACAAGCAAAAACATCCCAACAACCTTTCTTATGAAATTTCCACCCCAGGCAAACATTTCCCCAAATAATTCCAAAACATCATGGATTTTAATCTAATTTGTTGGAGAGTTAAGGGGTATGAATTCTTTATTTGCTAATACCAGCATAAAATTGGACTGAAAAATTAAACTTTTAGCATTATAGCAAATCTAAATGAAATCAAATGGCTTGGCTTCCTTTCTACTGCATTCAAATGTTTGTTAATATGGTAAAGAATACATCCCATCACTCTTTCTTGATCAGTACTGGGCCTAATTATTTTTCTTACTTAATGTCCATTTAACAACTGATTGTTGTATAAAAAGAAATGAGAAAAACTATTTCATCTGTAAATAGCATCTTAGTTGCCAACAAAAAACAATTGACTTTTTATTCCTAAATTGTTGCATATTAATGTGCCTCTCTGAAAGGTATTGTAAAAGTTTGGTAAAACTTATGTTAAAAATTTGGTAAAAATTTATGTTAAAGGAAAAACAAATAAGTGTATTTTATAAGGAAAGGTGAACTTCAGAGCAAAGTGCAAGTATAAGAAATTTTTCCTGCTTTTTCTACATTAAGGAAGGGGAAGTAGGAGTTGAACCAAATAACACTGTTGTAGTGTAGTGATCTCTGTGGTAATGCGTTTGGTGCTGACTTGAGAACAATTCATTTTGTATACAGGATAGTTAACCTTTCCTTATACTGTGGAATGCTTCATAAAGGTATTTTCCTGTATTTAGCCTCTGACACCCTCATATACCTGAGAGTCAAATCTATGCGGGGCATAATGAGAGAGAGAAGAATGAAGAGATACAACACTTGCTCAAGAAAGCTTATTATCCTGTGGTAGTAACTATAAAGGCCCTTCCTTCCTTCCTTCCTTCCTTCCTTCCTTCCTTCCTTCCTTCCTTCCTTCCTTCCTTCCTTCCTTCCTTCCTTCTTTTTTTCTGACTTGACAAAACCCTAGCTAGAAAAGCTAAAAAGCAAAACAAAATGGACCAAAACTACCCCATTTTGGTCACCTGGTTTAAAAAAAGTGAATATTTTATAACATTTTTTTCTCTTAATTTTGTTCTTTCTTAATTAATACTCAGTTATTTGTAAAAATCTTATTTTTCACAGTTAAGACTGGTGATGAAAAGATATATACAATCAGTGTAGTGTGGCCTATGAGATGATAAATAACCATATATGTCAAAACAATAGGAACAAGCTTATTTCCTGTAAACTGAAAAGGTGATTTGCATTATCTGTGCTGAGACTAGGAATAATTCACATGTAAATATTGCCCAGAACACACACACGTGCACACACACACACACACACACACACGCACATAGACAAGTCAAATAAAGAGGTCACTGTAAAGAATACTTTCTTACATCAGGCATTTATAAATGGAGACTCAGAATACCAGGCCGTGCATGCAGCCGTATCTACAAATGCTCTGACCACAGAGACAGGAGGCAGCCTTGGATACAAGACTGAAAAGCGCATGGGGAGTCTCAGTGTTAGTACAGGGCAGAACTCCCTTTCACAACGGATAGGCCATTCTTAAGGGACACTAGTATAGGTTTCTGCTGAGTGGGGGTACATTTTTACTAGCTTTAGAGACTTTCTAAATTTCTTTCCAGGAATTTTTCAGCATTCTTTTTATTATTACACAACTGCTTTAAAACTAACCAAAGATTTTCCCCACATTCCACTGGTGCCTTTATGTATTTAAAAATTTTTATAAAACGTGTGAAGTATATGCGTGGAAAATGAATATAGTTAAACATCAACTCCAATAAAACAAGTCTACGTTTAAAATCCCTTAAATGTAAAGGAATCTGTAACTCACACCCCATGCATTTATCTTTCCGCACCAGATCTGAGGTAGACCTGCGTTGCTGTTGCATCTGTCGTTCTGCCTTCATGCCCGAAACTTTCCCTAGTGGTCTGAAAAATGAAAACAGACCTTCCTAGAGAGCCTGTCGTATGACCAGGGACTTAAACACAGGCAGGATCTCTCTGAATCTCTAGTAATTAATTATCGTCAGTTGTCTCATTGACAGCTGGGGGCCACATTTAGCCAGCCAGCTGCCCTGCGCCGCACAGGGCTTTGTCTGTTCTAGCCCCGGGTGATTCCTGCTGTATGCAAAATAGCAGCAGTTGGAGGGGCATTTGCTTCCGCATAGATGCTTTATGACTTGAGTGTCAGGACTATGGCAACCCTTCAGGACCCATGAATGCCTGGTAAATACCATGAGATGAGTCCTTGGATGTGAGCAGAGAGAACAGGAAATTATTAAACCACAAGTGGAAGTAAAATAGACCACCCAATAAAATGGCATTGAAGTGTGAAGTTTGTTTAAGACTGACTTAATTATTTTGTTTCTTAGGAATTTTATGTGAAAATTCTAAGTGCAGGATCAAACCCTCAACATGGACCCCTGGGAATGTTTGTGCCCAGCTGTAGAATATAGTTTGGTGCAAAACATGCCTTATCAGGCTGTGGCAAATATAATTAACAGAGTCTAGTCTGTTACCAGATCTTATTGATCTGTGAATTAACAGATGATTCTGTGCATGCAATATCCTGTGCCCTTATCTGTTTCTTTAAATATGAGAAACATACTCTTTCATAAGGTACCAAAATAAATCTGAACTTTGGAAGAAACACAGTGAAATAAGAAAATCCTGAATTTGGTCTGTTACCCAAACAAAAGTTCTCAGACATCAGAGGCCAAGGGCTAATATATTCATAATCTTAAAGGAAGTTCAGAAAACTGGATGCTGCTTTTGTCCAAATTTCCCTTTGGTGTTTTAACCATGCCTCTGAAATGATTTTAAATATTTTGCATGTTTAGTAGAGACTATTTTACTATTCAGAGGATGCTCTTCAGATAAACTCCTCGTTCATCTCTATACTTGGCTTCTATCTTCTTAGGAATCGCTCCTTATGAATTTAGTATTAATTCAAATTAATGCAGGAGTAGGGCTGGGAAGTAGTTAAAGGGGTCCAATCTGAGCTCACACAGTGCTATCTTGTCCACATTTTTTTTTTTTTTTTTACTTGATCAGATTTATCCAAGGCAAGTTCCAGCCTCTGTTTGTCCTGGGTCTAGCTAGAGGCTGCTAGTTTCTTTTTGAAATGATTACTGGCATGGATGTCAAGATTTATAAAAGCTCAACCCATGACAACTTTGTAGCTAACATTTCAACATTTTCTGAAATAAAAGGTAACATGTGTGCATAAGGACCTGCAATCATGTTATATTTGTGTGTGTGTGTGTGTATGCGCTGATTGTATAGCTATAAATTTGGTTGCAAGCTTGCATCTGTAAACTTGGATTCATATTGATGAAGACTTCTTTGAACTCTTAGGCATTTAGGCTTTTAGTTGGATAAAGACACTGTCATACCAAACAAATCTTAGCAGACATCACAGTTTTGCTGGTCTTTTGGTATCCTTCTCCTGGGTTCAATTCGATATTCCTCTGACACGAATTCGAAAAGTATTTTTCAGCTTTGTAAAATTCACATCAACATCTGTTCACCACTATAAAAGTTTATGTTACGTGGAAATTTGAAATGTAAATCAGATATCATTTTCTGTTACAACTTTCAATTAAAAAGAAATAGCTAGATATTTTAAAGGAATCAGTGTGAGCAGAAGGATTCACAAACAAATACATTTTTACCTAGAATCTAAATTCATCCTAGCCAATGTCATTTTTGCTTTTGGTGTCATTTGTGCAGGCAATGTCATTATTTCAGTTTTAAAGATGAGAAAACATTTTAAAAATAAAGACTCAATTGATATTCTTACATTTGATTATGTAAACCACTATTTTAGGTATTTTAGTTTGTTTGCATTTACCCTAGACTATACCACACAGCAGCAAAAACACACTTAAGGTTGCTTGCAGAGAGAGAAAATGAAGCATAATAAAACAAGTTTAAAGGAAAGAAAATGAGGAAAAGTGATCATGTTAGAAAAATAGGAGGATTCAAGGAAAGGGGAGTGTATAAAATGAAAGCAATAAAATAAGCACATTTGTTAAAAATAGGCCACATTAGCAACTGATATAAAGGAAGAAATATTATAAATTAAAAGATTCATGGGGTCCATAAAGTAAAAATAAAGTAGCTTTTGGAAAAACTGCTGATGTTGACACCAGAAATAAATTTTCCAAGGAGACCCTATAAATAATAACAGTATTAATCACTTATATTTAATTCAGCACTTTGCTTCTATCATCCTATTTAATTTTCATAGAATATTGGGAGTTATTCTTATTTTGAATATGGCAAAATTGAGGTACAGAGAAGTTAAATAAATTGCTTAAGGTCATTCAGCTTGTAAGTAGCAGAACTAAGATTCCAACCCAGATCTATTGTGAGTCCCCAGCCAGTGCTCTACTACCAAGTCACTCAAAATCTTGAGAGATCCCATATAGTATAGACTAGAACTCATTGACAAGAGAGCTTTCTGATTCTCACAGCTACCCTCAGTAGAGCACAATGAAATTATTTCAGGTAGAATTATACAAAAGCAAGCCTAGTGGCGGCCAGAGTAGTAAGAGTCAAAAATGTATTTCTTGTGCTGAACTCTTCTTGGGCCAAAGCCTCAGAACAGAGCTGCGCACTTTGCTGGGCATTCTATTACATTGTGAGTGGTTGACAGAGGGATGGGTTGAGGATCACTTAAGTCCTCAGGACTGCTAGTAAGTTTTGGGGTAGACATAGCCCCATGCTGGTTGTTTCAGGGCTTACATACCTGGACGATGACCTAAAGAGGTGGAAGCAATGGAGAACACCAGCTGTCATTATTCTTCCAAAACTCCCTGAGCCTGTCCAAGGTGGCGCCTCCACCTTGCCATCTACATTAACATCCGGTTATAGAACGCACCATTGTCCATCTGTAGCGAGGGCTCCATGGTACTGTTGGAGGTGTTGGTGTTCCTGCACAGGACCCAGCTGTGGCTACTCAAATGTTGGCAAAGGTGAGTGGGGAGCAGGACAGGGCAGGGATTTCTGGCAAGCACAATTCAGCCCAACACCTAGATGTTTTTATTCTCATATAACAAATAATTTAATTTATGGTTGATGTGCCCTTCCAAGTGTCAGGATGATGACTCTGACATACTGAAAAGGGGGCTTCATTCAAAACAAAAACTTGGTATGAAAGAGTGTGGTTGGATTTGAAACTCATTTCAACATTACATTGGATAATGGAAAACAACAAGATCTGTTAGCTTCAATCTAAAAAATGTCAACTGTAAATTTTTAAAAGTACATGAAAAAAGTCTTATATTTTTGCTTTTTGTTAACAGCTTTATTGAGGTGTAATTAACATCCAATAAACACATATTTAAGGGGTATAATTTGATATGTTTGAAATATGTCTATGTCTTAATTCATAATTAAGAGTGAATATATGGGTCTCTCCCCAAAGTTTCCTCCTATCCTCTCGTAATCTTTCCTTCTGCTCCTCAGTGCTCACTTACCCTTCCTATGGCAAACACTGATCTGCTTTCTGTCACTGTAGATCACTTTGCATTTTCTAGAGCGGGTGTTGGCAAACTACGTGGCCTATGAGTCAGCTGCCTGTTTTTATAAATAAAGTTTTATTGGTACACAGCCATGCTCATTCATTTATGCATTGTCTATGGCTGCTTTTGCTCCATAATATCAGAGCCGAGTAGTTGCAACAGAGATGCTGTGGCAGGCAAATATTTACTATCAGGGCTCTTATAGGAAAAATTTGTTAACCTCTATTCTAGAGCTTTGTACAAAAAGAATCATAGGATATGATCTCTTTTTGGTCTGGCTTCTTTCCTTCAGCATTATTATTATAAAAGTCATCCCTGTTGTTGCATGTATCAAAGTTTATTTTATTTTTTATTACTGAGTAATAATCCTTTGTATGGATATACTGAGACTTGTTTATTTGTCCACCTGTTGATGCATGTTTGGACTATTTCTAGTTTTGGGCTATTACAAGTAAAGCTGCAATGAACTTTCATATACAAGAGTTTGTATGGTCATACTCTTTACTTTCAGGTAAATACCTAGGAGGGGAAGGATTTGATTGTGGAGTAAGTATATGTCTAACTTGGTTAGAAACTGTTAAACTGTTTTTCAAGAGTTGGTACCATTTTTCTATTCTCACTAGCAGTGTGTGCGTGTTTCATTGCCTCGGCATTCTCACCAACACTTGGGATGGTCAGTCTTAACATTTTCACTACTCTATACGTAACTGTGTGTAGTGGCATTTCATCATAGTTTTAATTTGTGTTTTGTTAACTGCCAATGATGTTGAATGTGTTTTCATGTGCGTATTTACCATTTATATTTGTGTGTGTGTGTGTGTGTGTGTGTGTAGTGTCCATTCCGATCTTTCATTCATTTTTTATTGGGCTGTTTGCTTTTTACTATTGGGTTTTGAGAGTCCTTTATACCCTCTGGATGCAAATCCTTTGCTAGATTTATCTTCCAACCTGAAGCTTATCTTTTCATTTTCTTAATAGTTTCATTTAAAAGCTGGGGTTCTTAAAATTGGTGGTCATGTCCAATTTATCAAATTACTCTTTATGGAACGTGCCTCTGACGTTACATTTAAGAAATCTTTACCTAGCCCAAAGTCATAGGGAGTATCTCTCATGTTATCTCCTAGAAGTTTTATAATTTGAGGTTTTGCATTTAGATCTGTGATTTATTTTGAGTTAGTTTTTGTACACGGCGGGAAGTCTGCATAGTTCTTTTTTGGTCTTCTTTTGTCTCTTTTCATCCTCCTTTTTTGGGGGGGATATGGCTGTCCAGTTGTACCCAGTTGTACCCGGTTGATGCCATCAGTTAAAAGGACTGCCCACTGATTCATGTTCTCAATCAGGGAGCGCTGGCCCTTCACCTTTTGCCTTTTCCAATGCTGATTTCGGTATTCTGTGTCCTTTGCGTTTGCATAGGACTTTTAAAATTGGTTTGACAGATTTTATATTTAAAAAAAAGCCTACTGAATATGAACTGGAATTTTATTGGATCTCTTTGGGGAGAATTTACAACTTAACAATATTTAATCTTTCAAACTATGACTCCATTAATTTGGGTCTTCTTTAATCCCCCGCAACAGTGTTTTCTAGTTTTCAGTACACAGGCCTTTCACTTTTTTTCTTTTTATCCTCACCTGAGGATATATTTATTGATTTTTTTAGAGAGAGAGGAAGGAAGGAGGAGAGAGAGAGAGAGAGAGAGAGAGAGAGAGAGAGAGAGAGAGAGAGAGAGAGAGAGAACATCAGTGTGAGATAGAAGCATCCATTGGCCGCCTCCTGGACGTACAGTGACAGGGGACCACACCTGACCCAGAATCTAACCAGAAGCCTGTGTCATCCTGTTTGGTGTACAGGATGACACTCCAATTAACTGAGCCACCCCGCCAGGGTGCACATCCGTTTAAAAAAAAAATCAGACTTATTCCTATGTATTTCATATTTTCAAAGGTATACTTTATTTTATAATTTCCATTTGGGTTGTTGCTAATATATAGGATGGGGCAAAATGATGTTTACAGTTGTTCATATGGGAAATAATGCAATAATTAATAAAGAATAATAAGAGTAAACTATTTCACATTCTCATAACTGTAAACCTACTTTTGCCCCACCCTATATAGAAATACAATTGATTTTGATATATTTACCTTGTGTCTTGTTAAACTCAGTTTTTTAGTTCTGGTAGCTTTTTGTAGATTCCAACTGGCTTTCTACATGGATAACAATGTCGTCTGTGAACAAAGACAGCTTTATTTCTATGTCCCCAATGTGGATTTTTAAAATTTATTTTTCTTGTCTAATCAGAAACTGGCCAGAACCTATAATACAGTGTTGGATAGAAAACATCCCTGCCTCTGTTCTTATCTTGGGGGGGAAATCATTCAGCTTCTTACCATTAAGTAGGATATTAGCTGTATATTTTGTTTGTTGTTTTAGATGCCGTTTATAAGGTTGAGAAAGTTCTATTCTTTGCTCAGTTTTTATCAGAAATGAGTGCTGGATTTTGTCAAATGACTTTTTTGCATATACTGATAAAATTGTTAGTTTTGGTGGTGTGTTTTTTTTTTTCCTGGTTCGTTAATATGTTGAAATATATTGATTTTTTTTTTTAATGTTAAACCAATCCTGAATTCCTGGGAAAAGCCTTACTTTGTGATGATGTATAATGCCTTTGATATAGGCTTGGATTTGATTTGCTAACATTTTGTTCAGAATGTTTGCCTCTGTGTTCATGAGGTCTGTTGGTCTGTAAGGCAATGTCTTTCTTGTAATTTTTTCCCCCTGATTATCAGCATCAGTTACTGCTGGCCTCATACAGTGAGTTATCGTGTCCTCTCTCTTTGTCAATTTTCTGAAAGAATGTATAGAATTGGTATTATTTCTTTCGTAAATATTTGGTAGAATCACCACTAAAGCCATGTGGGCCTAGATTTTTCTTGATGAAAATGCTTTTACTACAAATCCAATGTCTTTATTAGGTTATAGTTCTATCTTGGGTATCTATTTCTTTGCAAGTGAACTTTAGCAGCTGTGTCTTTCCAGAAATTTGTTCACTTCATTTAAATTTTCAAACTTACTGGTGTAAAGTTGTTTATAATATTCACTTACTATCCTTGCATTATTTGTATAATGTGTAGTGAAATTAACCCTCCAATTCCTAATATTGGTAATTTGTGTTCTTTCTTTTTTTCCTGATCAATCTGGCTAAAAGTTTATTTTACTTATTTTCTTAGTAATAAGAAACAACCTTATATGTTTACCCATGTAGCTACCATTTCTAGTGATATTCATTTCTTTGTGTAGATTCATAGTCCAGCTGGTATTATTTTCGTTCTGACTGAAGGACTTCCATTTATATTATGTGAGATGAAAGTGATGATTTCTTTCAACTTTCTGTCTGAAAATATCTTTAATTTGGTTTTGTTTATAGAACAAATTTTTGCTGGATATAGAACTCTATGTTGACAGTTTTTGTTGTTGTTTTTTCTTTTGGTACTGAAAGATATTATTCTACTGTTTTCACTTGCATTATTTCTTATAAGATACCTGCCATCCTGTTCAGTTGTGTTCCTCTGTAGTATAGGCATATCTGAGAGAGATGGCAAGCTTGGTTCCAGGTCACTGCAATAAAGTGCGTATTACAATAAAGTGAGCAGTAGTCTCATTGCTGGTGGAGGGTCTTGCTTTCAATTTGTGAAAAGTGCAACATCTGTAAAGCACAATAAATTGAAGTGCCATGAAATGAGGTATGCCTGTAAATATACCTGTTTTCTCTGGATGCTTTTAAAATTCTCTCTTTAAAACTGGTTTTGAGTAATTTGACTACGTTGTACTTAGTGTATTTTTCTTCATGATTTATGTGCTTGGAGTTAGTTGAAGTTCTTGCATCTATGGTTTTATAATTTTTGCCAGATTTCGAAAATATTTTTCTTCAAATATTCTGTCTACCACCTCTCTGCTCTCTTTCGGAGGCTCCAATGTATATTGAGCTACTTGAAATTTCTCCATATTTCACTGATGCTCCTTTCACTTTTTAAATTAGTTTCTTCTCTTTGTATTTTGTTTTAAATTGTTTCAATTGCTATATATTACAGTTCACTAATCTTTTCTTTGGTAACATTTAATATGCCACTAATCCCAGTCAGTGCATTGTTCTTCTTAGTCATTGTAATTACCTTTAGTGGTTTGACTTGAGTGCTCCTCATATCTTCTACATCTCTACTCAACTTTTAAAATTGGAATACAATTATAGTAATAATTTCAGTGTCCCTGCCGATGAGTTTTAACACATCAGTTTTAGTTCTGTTTTGATTGACTAATCATTGTCCTCATTTTAGTTTTTTTTTTCCATTTCTTCTTCGCATGCCTGGTGAGCTTTGACTGGATGCCAAACCTTGTAAATTTTAATTTTGGGTATGAATATTTTTATATTCCTGTAAATATTGTTGTGCTTTTTTCTCTGGGAAGCTGTTTAATTCCTTTGAGTCATAATTTTATGGTTTCTCGGGTGGGTCCAGAACAGCACTGTCTAGAGCTAGTTGTTCCTATTGCTGTGTCAGGATCTTCCTAGTTATCTTCCCACTACCCTATGAATTATTACTTTTCTTTTATTCTTTCAGATCATTTTCTCCCTGGATTTGGGTAGTTTTTCTCACGTGCACACACCAATCAGTACTTTGTTGAATAGTTTTGTGAGACCATCTGCAGATCTCTGGGGTTCTCTCTGTGCAGGATCTTTTCTCTGATATTCTGCCTATGAACTCCAGCTGCCTTGATGTCCCTGAGCTCTCACCTCTGTCTCCTCAACTCAGGGAGTCCCTCTGGCTTCTTCTTGGGTTTCCCCTCTCTACACCTCTCTCTGAAATTCTCTCAATGCTGCAGGTTTGGGCAATTATAGGGCTCAACTCTTTTTTTTTTTGTTTCTGTGTCTCAGAGGTCACTATCTTTTGTTGCCTGATGTCCATTGTCTTAGATACCATCCTTTCATGCACTCTGTGTGGAATTATTGTTTATTTCAAGTGGGAAGTTAAATTTGGTTTCTGTTACTTAATCTTGAGCTGGCTGTACACTTCTTGTTACTTATTTGTATAAACAGATTTTCTCCTTATGAGTGACTCTCAAGATATCGAACTCATTATTCTTAAAAAATCTGGATTGATAATTGCATCTAGCCATTTTACGAACTAAACTTGATATTGAAAAGTTATGTTCACAAAAGCAAGCTAAAGATTTTAATTAAATATTTAAAAGTATTTTATTTGGACATTTATGTCCATTTATTTATATTTATTTATTTATTTATTTATTTATTTATTTATTTATATTTTCTAATGCTTTGCATTTCATGCTTATAATTACAACTATAAGAAAATTTAATGAATTTTAAAATCCCTTTCTGTTTAGAGTGCCTCGAACCCCTCTAGTCTTCCCCACTGTGTTATATAGGTAGTATAATTTTCTATTTGTACAATGATATGAAAAGTGTTTGGAAGTGCTGACTTATAAAATCTCATTAAAGCATTGAACTACTCTTCTGAAAAATGTCCACAGAAATGGAATTTTACATATAATGTTGGGCATTTTTAACCACTTGAAAACTATTCATGGGTTCCCTCAGTTACGGATCTCTGTTTTAGTGAATGGGAAGGCTGCAGGCCATCCCTCACAAAAACTGTTTCTCTCAGCAGAGCATTTGTAAGGTATTTAGAAGGAGTGAATTAAAAATTAAGAGTAGAAAACATCTTTAAACAATGACTGGGTTCTACAGTGAGTGCCTACAGCTAGATTTACTTTAGAAAATTTCTTAAATCCCCTGTAAAGTGAAATATCCACGTTTTTGTATACAATCCTACCCTGTAATTCTTATACATGTTGAAATTTGAGAACCACTGAGTTTAACAAAGGAACAAAACAAATGCCTATGTATAGCTGTTTAGGTTTCCAAAATACCTCTGTCTAAGCATTCTAATTGCTGGGTTAGATAGGGTAAAGGTAGAAATGGCTGCTGTAGGCCTGGAGAAACAGGGTTTAGTTTATCTCATTTGAAGAGTAAACATCTTAAAATGTTTAACTTTAACCTAAATACATGTAAATAAATTACTTTGTTCTTATGAGGATTAAATAAATTTTGGAGTCTAACCCTATGAGGATTGGTGGATAGAAGTGGTTTATGATATATAGTTAGAGTAATTTAAAAGCTCCTATAATGAGATTTTGTTGTCTTTTTTTTGTTTGTTTGTTTGTGTGTTTTTTTGTATGGGAGAATGATCCCAAATAAGCAAAGCAATTCTAGAGCTCCCAATGTCAATCTAATATAATTTCCAAAATCTATAATATTCGACTGACTTCAATCAGGAACTAAAGCATGGTCTGTACATTTCAAGACTTTAAACTTAAACAAAGTTATTCATATTTTAGAGTTAGGCATGTACATATCTGTATATCTCAAGAGACAAAATATAAAATTGAGTCAAATAATTAATATTGGTGAGGGTCATAAACTTCTCTGAGCAGAGAATTCCATAATGTGCTCTAAGATACAAATCTCTCCTAAAGTTTTGAAACCCAGGATATAAAAAATACTAAACGCATTTCAGTGTAGCAGTTGGCGGGATAATCCCTCTAGGTGTGTGAGAAGAATGAGAATTGAGTAGTTATAGTTTACAGGGTTCTGCTTTCATGAGAATGCATCTTATAACTATGGAAAGATTGAGAGTTATATACAAATGATTAAAAAATTGCATGAAACCCCAATAGAGGAAAATTAATTTCTTGTTTAAGGGTATATATGTATATAATAAAATGTTATACACAAAAATAGACAAGGGGATGATAATAAACTAAAAAAATATTTGAATATTGATGGCGGTTGTGTCTGGGCTGAAGGGTCATGAAAAAGGTGTAGAACTCAGAGATTCAGTGGAGACATTCACTCTCCTCTACTGTGACTCACATGATAGGTTTATAGGTACTTATTTTATGACTATGGTTTACAACTAATATGTTTGTTAAATCTATTTCAGCTGAAACATAATATTTGATTTTAAATTAGAACAAAGATGTTCTTATAAGCTTAAGAAATTAGAAGCATAGTAATGACCTTTTTATGTTAAAAAAGAAGTTTGTATATTTGCTCTTTTATGTAGTTATAAATATGGAACAGGATAAGCTTGGCAGCCCCTGCAACTTTAATGCAAAATGTGTAACTTAGTAATTAATTCAGTCTTACAGATTTAAGAAATTTTATCAAGTGAATAAACAGTGTTGGGATATTAATGATATTAAATTTGCCATATTTACAAACTTAATTATGTTCATGAGTTATTTATTGAAGATTTATATTTAAGTCAGAGAAAAGAACTTTAAGAAGGAAGTAAAAGTCAGAAATTTGATAAATGCTATTTAACATTTTTAAAGGGGTTTTGTCAAGTTTGTGAGTACAACTAAATATTATTCAGCGGCCCCGCCTGCGTGGTTCAGTGGCTGAGCATTGACCTACGATCCAGGCGATCGTGGTTTGATTCCCGGTCAAGGTACATGCCCGGGTTTTGGACTTGATCCCCATTGGCAGGTGTGCAGGAGGCAGCCGATCAGTGACTCTCTCATCATGAATGTTTCTCTCTCTCATCATTGATGTTTCTCTCTCTCTCTCCCTCTCCCTTCCTTTCTCTGAAATCAATAAAGACACATTTTTAAAAATATAATATTCAGTGGCGCTTTAGAAACAATTGCTAAAACTTGCTAGATTGTAAATCAATGGTATGATTGGTAACCTAAATCTACAAGCATAAGGAAGAATGAGGATTTTAAAGTTTTGAATTTAATAAATTTAACAATCATTAAAATCAAATTAAACTTTCAAATTCGTCTTCTTTTGTGAATTGAAAAACTATTATAATATATAACCAAAGTAGACCTAAGTTTGCCTGGTAAATGAAGAATCATGGGCTTTAATATCATCAAGTCTGAGGTCAGGTTGACATCCTTTTATGAAAATTTAGGACTCTTACAAGGTTAAGTACCTGAATAGAAGGCCACAGTACTTCTGCTAAGAAGAGAAGCAATCAATCCCAGCAGATATAGGCAAACCTTCCTTAAAGAGAATTGGGTTTTATTGTGATACAAAGATACGTGAAAATCATGGCCTCAAATTATATAACACAAAGGGAGAGTGCTTAGAAATCCTATGTTCAGTTAACTAGACTAATGAGTAAGTTACTAAAGTTGAAACTATTAGCCATTATAGTGAAAGCTTGTGCCATGACTTTCAAAACTTGTGGCACTGGTTTTAATATAATTGCTCTTGGTTTCTCTGCTGGTGCTACAAGATCACAATACCCCTGGTCAAACAAGGTTGTTCTTGATTGTAATCATGAAATAAACATTTGTGAATCTAAAGAGAAAAAAAGTTTATATTTCCTATAGAAGGAGTTATTTGATCCAAAGTTGGTATCAAATCGGGTACAAGTTTAAAGGAATAGGCACTGCAGAAATTTAATCTTGGGTGAGCTCTTTTTCAATCTCAACTCAGAAATTCATCTCTTCTTGCTGCAGAGTTGTTGAGATGGAAGACAACTGGCTATTGTTTTGTAGTTTTTTTCAGGTCTTTCACTAAAGGCTTAAGATATCATATGACAGTGAACTTGGAAACAGTCTTTATTTCATATATTCTATTGTGCACACGCCTCATTTATAGCCATGAAGTCTTTAATTCAGCTCTGCAATGACATCAGAGGGAATATGGTATAATGAGTGCAGAGAGTTGTTTGCCCTCACCTCGAAACTCCAGGTCACTTATAAATCAGATTGCCATCACTAATCTCCTCTGAAGTTGAGAACCGTATTCTACAGTAAGAGATAATGAATTGAAGAGAAGAGCCTTGCCAAAGGTCACTGAAGACTGCATCTTTTAGCATGCAAGAGGCCAGAAGTAAAGAGATTTGGACATGGAGGCCTATTTTGACTGAAATGAAGTATGGTTTATCCTTTGGAAAGAATCTGGAGATCAATTCCTGAATGTAGGGAGGCTTTTTATTTACTCATGGGATAGACTGCAAACAACCTATGTTTAAGCATGAGATAGAGTGGAGTTAAATTAAGAGTAAGGTGTTACAATACTTGGGAGAGAGAAAGCAATGTGATGAGTCAGGATATAGTGTGTAATTGTGTGTGTGTGTGTGTGTGTGTGTGTGTGTGTGTGTGTGAGATAGAGAGAGAAAGACAGACAGACAGAGACAGACAAAGGGATATATAAAAAGAGTAAAGGAATAATATTTTAATTATACCAATTTATTAATATATTATGTTCTATAGAAATATTATAAAAGGAATACATTACTATATTTTATTCAAGGGCTAGTTATGTAAGGTTGGAAAACTGTGCATTTGATTACATGAATAGCACTTAAAATCATTTAATCTTGTTTGAAAACTTATTGGATTTCCTTTATACAATGTAGAAATTCAGTTTGTTTTAACTTTGTTAGAACCCCCCTCATCTTCTAATTATACTCTTGGTGTATAGAGCTGCAGATAGCACACTGACAACGTGCAGACTTTCTTGTGAATACCTATTATTACAACTTCTAGTGTTTAGACGTTGGTGAAATCAGTGCATTTTTTAACATGTGAAGTTGCTACCATTTTTAACAGAAAGAACTTACCTTCTAAAAAGTATAAGGTTGTTCAAGAGAAAGATATCTAGACTAAAATAAATTAAAACAGAGATACATCATAAAATATCTTAAAATAACCAATGAGAAAAGCTTCTCATGCAAGCTCCTCATGTATGATAAATTTCCTAGAGTAAAATTTATCTTCTTGAAAACTTTTTCTGGGGAAAATGAGAGCTAAATTTTCAGCAGTTGCAGAGAATTTCAATTATCAGGACAAGCTGAGGAGTTACTAGACATACCTCTAGGATGTGACTAAAATAAATCACATCCCCCAATGACTGATTTCTACTTAATTTTCTACCAGAAGCAGATAGTCCTGAGATTCTGATCACTCTGTTTTTAGT
Source organism: Miniopterus schreibersii (assembly GCF_964146895.1). Taxonomy (NCBI): domain Eukaryota; kingdom Metazoa; phylum Chordata; class Mammalia; order Chiroptera; family Miniopteridae; genus Miniopterus; species Miniopterus schreibersii. The sequence goes on along the minus strand of NC_138103.1, from coordinate 39,883,113 downwards.
GATGTCCAGTGTCCCTGAATTAACTTATGGGTATCAGTCTTTATACTATGCTAAACAACAAATACACCTCAGTGCAATGAATCACTGAGGATGACATAATTTATGGCGAATATCAATATCTGCATCAAAGTTTGCTTGGGCAGTAAAGATTCATGACTGCAAAATGTAAACTGAGGATAATTTATAACTTGAGGAAATTTTCTTATAATGCTGTGGGAAAAAGGTATTTCAAACATTTAAAAAATGAGTGCATGCTGGTGTTCTGAAATAAGGGGATAAGTCAGAAATCTTTTATTTATTCATAAAACAAAGAGCTTTTATATTTTGCATTGCCTGTGACCTTAACCTCACGTAAACTGAACATAATCCTCCCCCCTCCCTCCCTGGCAATCAGCCTTTTCTTCTGCCAAGGAGGAAAGCTGTTGCCAAATTACCCCGATTGTCCCGAAGAGTGGACAAATAATAACGGGAATGCTTTGAACTCGCAAAACACCTTTTATCCACAAAGCACAAAACACTTCAAAAAGAAGAACTCGCACATTCACGTAATCACCCAAAATCTTCTTGCTGGGGATGGAGTTGGGGGTGGGATGAAGTGTAGCAATGATGTGCTCTATGTTCAGGAAAAGAAATTAAAATTTACAAAAGTAAAATACTTTTAGATAAGGAAGGGATGGATACACCAAGGATGACTCAACTCGATTGAAAGTTTATTGAACTCAGGGATGCACAAGTGGTTGAATGTGAATTTGGGGGAAATGGGTGCACCAGGCCTAGGATGGAGGTGAGGCAAGAGGACAGCTCTCATTCATGGTCACACATTGTCTCATTAAATTGTGCTCTGGGGGCACCTCTCCTGCCTCATCCAAGTGGCCGAAAATTTGCTGCTAGAGCAGTTCTGCCTGGGTTGTCATCGCTACCTTGCCGTAGATATGTTGTGTGCGTGCGTGTGTGTGTGCTGGGAGCAAGGTGGATTTTGTTGGCCCCAGACTAGAAGGCAGCACTGGCATCTGGGAGGCACTGGACAAAGACCCTGAGACCGATGATTTGAGCTCGGTTCAGTGTGCCCTCCATTCTGCAGTGGGGTCTTCACCTTGGTAACCCAGAGAATTGAGTTCCACAGTGACCGGTCCAGTCCAAGGCAGTGCAGGGGAACGAAGTTTCTTTTCATTCTTAGGTCATGGTTCAGAAAACTATGGTTTAAACACTAATTATGAACAAGTCAGTCAGTGTGACTACTTGTAATGATAATCTAATACATGACATTTAAAATTTTTTTATCTTTTTTGTGGGATTGTAGAGAGCCCTCTTTGTTCCCTACTCCTTATGCATTTCAGTACTTTCCCCTTCTAATAAAACCTCAATTTTATTTAGGTTTCAACCCTTTTCCATTCAACCTATTTGATTGGAGGGATGTTAAATCCAAATCCAAACCATGACTCCAGTCATGGTTTCTGATTGGTTTAATCATAGTAAACCCCCATCTCCATTACCAATGATTGATTCAGGAACCCAGGCACGAGCTAATCAGCGAATTAGAACTATTCTTCGTCCAGGCATAGATACCAATGTAAATTGGCCCAGTCAGTTTGAAGAGAAGTACTTTACTTGCACAAATGTGGAAGTCTCTCCTTCTTTCTCACTAGATGCTGCTATGGTTGCTCTGGCCTCTGTCCAGCAATCAAAAATGGACTCAGCTGATGCTGTTAAAGATAGATCAGAGAGATGAAGGGGACCTGGGCCTTTTATGACATCACTGAGTCACTGAATCATCCAGGTTGGGTTATCATACCATTAGCTGAGATTTGGAATTTAACCATCTTGAAAACCTATATATCTTTATATACAATACATATACATATATAGATGTGTATAAATGTGTGTATTGTATAGAAATATATATAGTTTATATATATAAAACTATACATATGACAATTATATTTACACATTTTTGTATATGTAGAGATGTTATTAAGCAGTATTTTATAATTTTAGTTTTTTAGAATATAGAAACTATGTTTTCATTATTTGTCCGGTAAAACAGCCACCATCATTCTGATGCTAAATAATGCATTTGAAACAGAGACTCTCAATCAGGCATCCTGACAATTTAATCAGTTTTCCAGAGGCAATAATCTGGGTTCAGAGAGACAGAATAAAAATTATAAATTTTGAGATTTAGTCTAGGTGCAAGTAGAAGATACAGACCAAAAATAAAAGGGAAGAAACGCAGTGTGTCCATAGGTCCATGAGGGTCTTGAGTGATTTTTACTGGGCTTCTGTCTCCTTGTCTGAATTATACGCTCCTGGGAGTTTGCTCTGGTTGTCCCACCTTTCTGTGAAACAGCGCTTCCCGCTCATCCCAAAGGAGCATACAAGATTAGCAGATTCCTAAGGAGAAACACAAAAGTGACTTTCAGTTTTCCTATGGGGTTTGAGGCAATGAATCCAATGTAAATTTATTCAGAAGATCTTCTTTGACAACTTAGTGGCCAGGTTTCATAAATGATAAACAATACACCTTTTTCTGTGTGGCTGATTTTTTCTTTTAAACGAAACCTGAACAGAAGTAGCATAAGTAAAAGGCTATGAGTTAGCTACTCAGGTCGAAAAGCTCTTCAGTACTTGACAGAAATTTAACGTGTGTGGCGCCTCTGCTGCCCCAAGTCTGGGAGTTCTGATGTTGAATAGTGGCTATACTAAGGCAGACTCGCATTCAACCTTGTAGGTGGTAGAAAGTAAGACCCGGGAGTCACTTAGAAAGTCCTGAATGAAGAGTTGTAAAGAGGAGTAGAATATAACATCCACAATGCAGATGAGTTTGCTGCAAGGTGCATAAAGATGATGTAATAGATGCATATAGCGCAGGTGGACATGCTACCAAGCCATTGGACACGTTTTGATTTTATGACAACTGATAAACTCCAGGAAACAATTTTTTAATTCTGTTATATTGAAAGCACAGAGACTTAAATGACTTTATCAGCTTCCCCACTCCACCGTGTACAGTACAATGCATTATTTTTCTTTTCGGTATGCATATGAGGGGGTGGCAGAATCACAACTTGATGTAGCACTTGCCTGCAGGCAGGAATTACATGGAAATGTAACTGGAGGAAAGGGCTAAGCCCCCGTTCATGAAAGAGTTCACACTGTTTGCTGTTATACTCTGGGAAACCATTACTTTACCAGCTGACTAGATGTTATTTTAAGAAGAAAAGGAAGTCCAGTTTAATGTTATAAAAGAAAGTTAAACAATTGCAATAAGTTTGTATTTCATAAAATTAATGATAAGCATGTTCATCTTGTTTTCTTCTAACTGTAGCTGTTATTAAACGAAACTTCCTCTATGTAACTAAATTTTAATATCTTTTTTTATCTTCACCCAAGGATATGTTTATTGATTTGGGGGGGGAGAGAAAAAGAAATATCGATGTGAGAGAGAAACATCGATCAGTTGCCTCCCGTACACATCCTGACCAGGGAACCTGCAACGTAGGTATGTGCCCTGACTGAGAACTGAACCCACAGTCTTTTTGGTGTATGGAACAACACTCCAAACAACTGAGCCATCTGACCAGGGCTGTAAATTTTAATTTCTTAGCAAGCCCAGTATGAAGATTTACCTTAGGTCGCGATTAAAAGTACTTAGGAGTTCTTGGAATTACTCAATTCTAGTTTTAGTTGGTATGACATCTATCTAATCATTAATTTGTTATTGGTGAGAATTAAGTATATATAAATGTTAGGTTTTATGGTAACGTGTGCTTATAATTTCATTATTTGAGGTGGAAACAACACTAAGGGGCAGAAAGCCTTGGAGTATCAAGAAAACTTTTAAATATTTTTCTTATCTGTAGAAAAAGATTAAAGGCCTCCATCCTGATGGACCCAATTTAACAGTAATGAGGTAATAGTTTTGAAAACAGTTTTAAAAGTGCAATGTTTTATACTATTGTGAGGTTTTATTAATTAAAATATTTGAGAACTAGCTTATATATCAGTTGGATACTTTCAGCTGCAAGTAACAGAAATCTCAATTCCAAATGGCTTGAAGATAAGGGGATTTACCATCTTAACCAACTGGCCAGGAGTAGGGTAGCTACCAGATTAACTAACTCAACAGTTCAATGACATGATCCTGGATCCTGGTCTTTCCTTTAATAAAATCTTACCTTTAGGTTGCCAGCTAGCTCACCTCAGGGTCACAAATGGCTGCATCTAGCCAGGAGTTTGATACTGTCTTAGTCTGGTCTAGTTGCTATAACGAAATATCATAAATTGAGTAGCTTATAAACAATAGTAATTTACCTCTCATAGTTCTGGAGGCTGGGAAATCCAAGAACAAGGTGTTGGCAGGTTGAGTGTCTGTTGAAAGGCCCTCTTCTGGTTTGCAGACTGAGGATTTTTTGTCATTGTGCCCTCACATGGCAGGAGGGAAAAGGGATCATCCTCAGGCCTCTTTTGTAAAGACACTAATCTCATTCATGAGGGCTTCACCTTCATGACCTAATCACCTCCCAAAGGCTCTGCTTTCAAACACCATCACACTGGGTGTTAGGATTCAACATATGAATGTGTGTGTTGGTGGTAGTGGGAAGGGGTGGGGCAAATATTCAGTCCATAGCACACATCTTATTCAGCAGTGTCCTTGTGTCTCTTTTTAAGATCTGTGAAGCCATCTCCTTAAATCTTAATCCCATCCCTAACAGAATTCTCTTTATGTGTTTCCCTTAACCAACTATTGCCAAGGAACTTTGGATTGAAAGAATTGGTTTAGACTAAGGGATTCCCCTCTTTAACCCTAGTTAAAGACAGGGTCAGCAGTCCTGAATCAGCAGTTCTGATATGACCATGCATATCAGTACTGAAACTCAGGTTGAGACAAGGAAGACCGGGTTACTGACTTTTGTGTAGCAACCAACCAACAGTTGCTACTGAAAATGGCCCCAGATATGATCACTTCTGTATATGTTAGGACACTTTATGTTGAAAGCAAAACAAAACCTAACTTATATTGGCTTAATCAACTAAAGAATTTTATGGACTCAATAACTGAAAAGCCAAGATTTGTGCTGGGTAGCAGGCATAGTTATAAAGCAGGCAGAGGCTCAGGATATTATTGTGGTTTCAGCTCCATTTCTCTGACCTTCTGGACTCTGTTCTGTAGGTCAACTTCATCTTTGTCTCCAGGCTAGCTTCTTGGTAGCAACATTGACTGCTGAGGTTTCAATTTTATACTCTTATATCATGCAACCTAGAAGAAGAGAGGGCTTTCACCTGGTCACCATAGAAGAGAGTAGAAGTTTAGATACCAGAAACTCTAGCAAATGTTTCATTATGGCTCACAGCTCTAATGGGTAATTCTACCCATTTTTAGATCGATAGCTGTGACTAGGCAATGGAAGTGCTGATTGACCTAAGTCATCAAGAGCTCACCCCTGGAGTTTAGGCTGTGTCTGTCACATCTAGACTTCTGGAAAGAGAATAGGGTTGGATGGCTTCTCAATGAAAAGAAGAGGGAGATGGATGACAAGGAGGCAGCCAGCAAGTGTGTGTTCAATATGAAGTTAAATTACAGATAGGGAAATTGAGGCACATAGACATCAAATGCCCTGTCCATTTATTACAGACAGTAGGAGAGTACAGGATTTCTGACTTTCAAGGAGTGGCTTCTTCCTCTACCACAGTTTCTTTCATCCTTCACTATTATCTCTTCTTATAGTTTGTTTTTCATCACAGGTTTTATTAACATTTCTATTGTAGGCTATTTCCCATATTCGAACATTATATATTTTTTCCTGGAGCTTGAGTTTTCCAGGTATAAACATTTCAAGACTGCCTTGTGCAGAATGTGCTTTGTGGCATTCACTCAATTTGTTGTAGTTTAGGAAATGTAATAAATTTTAATCCATAATAGACTGAGAGAAAAATGATATTTTTAACTCTTCTTACTGTAATAAACCCTTTCAAGACTCCTGAGTATTACAAATTAGAGGACATATATTTTATTACCTTATTTTCGTAAGTGCCTATATGAATTAAGCTAAAGTTAATACTTTTGAATCAATCCTTGTCTATTGGTTTATGAAAATGATTATCATAATTTACAATCTGCTTGACATTTATTCTACATTGTAGCTATAAGGTATATTCTATCCCTTGACAGCTCGATTTGCAGAGGAAGGCAGTAAATGTGCAGAAAATCTCACTTGGTTTCTTGCTTTAGTCTTAACTATTTGCTTAGGAAACCATGAGTAAATAGCTTACTAGGATTTGATTCAGATGTGCAGTTTATTCATTTAAAATAAAGTTCTATAGTAGGATTAGGGGAAAATCCAGCAGACTGGACATTGTGCTACTTTTCACAGTAGCAAGGAAAGTGTGACTATTATTTAATAATAGTGAGAAACAACAGCTGCATCTTGAACTTAGGATATTTGGAGCACACTAGGCATAGTGAAAAGCCTGCATATCTTTGCTCACAGAAGATATTTTGAAAACCACTGAAATAGATGATTTATTTAAGAAATACTCACTGTGCATCAATTATGTGCCCCTTTTTGGGGATTCAATAGCTGGAAAATAAAGCAAAAACAATTACTGCTCTCTTGGAGCTTATATTCTGGTAGGGAGAGAGAAAAAAGGAAGTAAACAAAGAAATAAACAAATAGTTTTGAAGAGTGATGAATGATGTGAAGAACATAAATAGGGTTCTTTGTTAGCACTTGCCCGACCTGTGGATATCACTATTCAGGAAGGGTAGAGAAGGAGGCGTCACTGAGGAGGTGACTTTTAAGCTGGGTCCTGAAAGACCTAGAAGGAGGAACACTTGGCTTGTTCCAGGAATAGAAAGAAGGTCAGTGTGGCTGGAGAGTGAGTGAGGGGGAAGGTGGTGGGGCTAAGATTATTGAGAAGATACCCAGGGCCCCATGTCAGCTGTAGGCTTTATGTCATGTTCAAGTTTGGATTTCATCATTAAAACAAATGTGAAGGCACTGGATCATCTCAAGCAGGAAATGATACGATCTGATGTGCGTCAAATGGTCTCTCTAGCTGCTGATGGAGGGTGGAAACAAGAAGACCTGTTAAGAGCATGTTTCAAGGCTATAGTGAGATGACAATCATGGCAGTATAGATGCAAGGAAGTAGGAAAAATATATATTTTGTGGATAAATTCAACAAGACTTGCTGATGGAGTAAACATGTGAGGTGAGGGAAAGGAAAGGGTCAAGGATGAAGCCTAGATTTATATTTGAGCTACTGGATAAATAGGGAGATTTTACTGGAATGACAGGGTTGGGGGAGAAAGAGGCTGGGGTAGTAGAAATAGAGAGTTTTGTGTAAGACATTTGGAATTTGAGTTGCCTTTTAGACATCTATGTGGAGATGTCAAGTGGGCAATTTGATATATAAATCAGGGAAAAGGTCAGGGCTATATAAATTTGGGAGTCATTGACATACAGGTGATATTTCAAAGAGCATAATGGGATGAGAGCACCAACAGAGGGAGAGAGTGGAGGTGAAGAAGAAGAGAGGGCAAAGGACCGAGATCAGGCACTCCGACATTTGGACCTCTCGAGGAAACGCTCTTAGGTCTTTCTTAGTTTTAAAAAGTCTAATTTAATTGTAAGCAGTGTACGATCTTTACTGTATTTGTTGGGCTTTTTATACGTGCAACTTCCTGTTATAGCCTAGACTTTGTTTCTCTGTCCCTGAGGTCTTTCTCTTCCCCCTCTTGATTGTGGACATAGGAAAGGTGCTGCTTAACATGACAGCATAGATCCGTTTGTCACGCATGCCAAGATACATGGAGTTTCCTCCCATTAGAGTTGTATGGGCCAGTGGCTCTTAGTTATGGGTAAAAATGGCTTCCAGCTGCTGGCTGTCAAGCGTTTTCAAGACTCTTAGATTTGAAACCTCTGGAAAACTCACCAGCATCCAATATACTGCTTGAATGCTGGTTGAGCTTGAGTGGCAGCCTAAGTGCTGTACATCATTCAGGTTTGGGTTTGGAAGCAAGAAGGGACAGTCACTTCTGAAGGGTCAGTACTCAGAATTGTGCCTCTATGATTTTGTGCCAATGGACAGGTCCAGAGGTATTTTATCTTCTCTTGTGGAAGTAAGTAACTCACTGGGCAGAAGTGAATTTTACCTCAGGATGCCAAGTGGGCTGGGCTAATTCATAACCTGTTAGGGTGGGTGACCTGTTGTCTAGAGGAAATCATGTTCAATGAAGATTTTTATTCCTGGCTTTCTGCCTGGTTCAGGTCAAAGCAGCAGCCTCAGCATAAACCATGGCAAATAGCAGTCTTCTATGCTGAAACTTGCCAAAATCTAAAGAGTGTGGATATGGTAAGGATTCTCAAAATGTCAAAACTATAGAGGAGTTTAGAGAATGTCTAACCTGCCATTTTATAGGTAGCATGCATGTTCAACACCCTCTGCTGTGTTCCCATTTGGAAATCTTTAGGCATTTCAAAATTAAAATTAACATGGCTAAAACTGGATTTGTAATTACTGTTCCTTTATCTTAATAAATGGCAACACTGTTCACTGAATTGCTCAGTCCAAAAACAGTAGTTTTCTTTTTCTCTGCTGTCTGTCTCACATAGAATTTGCTAATTGATTGAATATGCTGAGGGTTCTACCTTTAAGATATATCCCTATTCTGATAGTTTCTCCTCTCTTCCATGGCTATCACTCACATTTAACCCACCATCATGCTTCCCCTGGACTAATCATCTACTGTTTACCGTGTTGGTTACCTGTGACCATAATGCTAAGCAATATACCATTCTCAAAACTCAGGGTTTTGCAAAAACAAAGATTTATTCTTATGGCTGCAGGTTGGCAGGTCAGCCTTTAGAACCTATCATTTCTAGTGGACAATTGATAGTCACACCATCCATTTGTTTCAGTTTTGCCAGTGGTATCCTGATTCCCTGGATTTGACACCTCTCTACTTGTCAAACCTGTGCTTTGTTTGGTTTGACAATGTTTCCTGTCTGTTTGGCTGTGAGGATTAATTAGTTCAGGGACAGCCAGGCATGCTGTATATTGAATCTTAAGGTTGGTGTGTGACCTAGCAGAAGACATGCACTCTCGTTCTCCAGACAGTGTGGGCTAATATGGTATATGTGCTGGAAGATGGTCCATTTGCTGCTGACTGAGGGGCAAGCCTGGAGCTTCTGGGAGATCACTCATGATGTGGGAAGTTGAAGCTACAGACTGGAAGGCAGAGGGGAGAGACAAAGAGCAGTTTCCTAATGACATCATTTGTACAAAGCTTGCCTGAAATCCACATTACTTCTGGAGTTTGGTTACAGGAAGCGTACATTTGTGTATTATTTAAGCCAGTTTTCACTCGCTGTTCTTTCCCTTGAAACTGGAAAAGTTCTTACCGAAGATCTTAAATCTTAGCACCATTTGCACTTGAAGGAATACCCTTGCTTCCTGGCAGATGAAGACACTGAAGCGCAGAAGGGAAACATGTTCATTAAGTGCCTGATGCTATGAGGAACTTCCCCTATATCACCTCATTTAATTCCCAGGCAATCCTCAGACCTGGGTCAGGGTTCTGCTGACTAGATTTAAAGCAGTGGACGTTGAGGTTCTGGACAGCAGGGGACTTCCTAAACTTACTATCATTCTGCTTGAGTACTGCGTGAGGTGACAGGGAGCAGCGTGTGGGAACGGTGCTGCAATTTATGATGCCTGCATTTCTACCCTTTGACTAATCATGCCTCACGTCATTTTCACTTTTGTCCCCACATTTCCCATTGATTTTTCACTTTAACACATTGAAGTTTAAATTTATTTGATGCTGCGGTATTGCTGGTCCTTGGAGCCATTCTGACAGGAATGCAGACATACTGCTTGATACTTAATGCTCCCTACATAAAGGTATCCGCATTCTGGGGAAGGTGGAAGTAGAAGCGTATATTTAACAGGTCTAATCAATAAGACATTTGCCCAAATGAGCAGATCGATTTCATGTACACCTGCAGCAAGGGCTCTCTGTGCCTCTCCTCCTCCAAGCACAGAGTGTTCAGGGCACTGGCAGTGACAGGACTGCCACGGATCAATGAAAGTGGAAGCTGCATGCAGCGGTGGTCAGCTGCATCTGGAGATTTAGCTATTTGTAATTAAATGAGTTAAGGCAAAACAGTTGAATTTTCACAGCCAACTCAAATCCTCTGCTTAAAGAGCATTTCTTACCACGTAGAAGGTTTTCTTGTTAACCATGATGTTCTGGAAAGAAGTGTTTAAAGGACTGATTCTCTAAGGGCAGAGGAGGCTGAGATAGGGACTGACTTTGTGGAGGTGACACAGCAGCAAGCTCAGGTATTTTATGGTTCTGGATCGAAAATTCTAGGCCTGACTCTTGACTATCTAGGCGACTTTGGCAAGTCATTCCTCACTCTGACAGATAAGCATGCTTTTAGAATTTTGATGGTGAAATCAACCTGTAGGTTCCTAATGACTTTAAAAAATAATAATTATTACTGTATTCAGTTCACAAATGATAGCTCAACACTTGTTTTTCTCTTCTCATATTGTTGTTTTTGCAAAATCTATAATTTATCTCAACAGTGACTGTTTTGTCTATCAGCTTTTGCAGTTTGATCCACATTTGGTAGATGTAGCCCTTCAAACATGCTAGGTTTTGATTTGACTGTCCCCCACTGTGCTAGGGCTCTCTCCTGGTCCCATTACCCCTGAAGGATACTTAGGCTAGAAATGCCAGACAGACTCCCATGTGACATGCCAACTATGAATAAACGAGAGTGGCTGCCTGGAGCCCTGGGTTGAGGAGTGTAAGCCAGTCTCTGTCTGGATTCAGTTGGAAAGAGTTCTGCCTTGGGTGCCACATAGAGGGAGTGATGGCATTGCCCTTGACAAGTGGCTGAAATGGGGCGTTAGAGGCAACATGAGGACTCAGAAAGGGATGTGACAGTACTTTTTTTCTAACTCAGAAAGTTCTTTGCTTCTGTCACATTGGCAAGGTGGCTGAGGAGGCATTCTGAAGGCTGCAAAGCTGGGAATAGTTTCCTGGATGCTGGATGGAAGAGTATAAGCCTCAAACTCAAGAGAGCTCGGAAGGGCAGCCAGGTAGGGACCTGGGGCAGTGTCTCACAACGTGCACATTGAAGGCCAGGCTGTGGTCAGAGCCTTCGCCTCTGAGGTCAGTTTCATCCAGGTGAAGATGCCTGTCTGCTTGTCCTCGGAGAGTTAAATGCAACTTGGGCTATGCTACAGCCATTTTTACCTGCACCTTATCATGTAAAATAATCATAATCTCTGCCAAGTTATCAAAATTCATTTAGCATAGATCATAAACTATTGATACTCTTTAACCACAATTACTACTTTTGCTAACGGTATTTTTTTGAATGTCAATTTATCCTGAATACTTGAACCACCAGTTTTCATATCAGCTATTGTTCAGCTTACAATTAAGACACTTAACATAATAGATCACAGTCCTAAAAAAGTTGGACTGTGCCAAATGAGGCCCCCAAATTGGTCTAGTTATTACTAATTCAATCATACTCATGTCCCACATAGTTCATAAAATATTCTGTCATCTCTTGTCTACACCCATTACTCTTTCTCTGAATTTTAGTAGCACATACCAAATCGCCCAGTATTACATTATATTCACCCTGTTATTATTTCAGTGTTGTAAGTTGTCCCCATTAAGAAGTTGATGAAGCATGGGTTTTATGTACTTCCTATGTCTTGCAACAATTAATGTAATGCCAAATATAGCAAAACATGTAAAGGATTAATATGAATGATATTAAATTGTTTTTAATGAAACAATGGCTTCCTTTGCTAGTCAAGCAAGAAGAGACTAAGTAATAGGTATGGTAAAGGAGAGCTCAGAGTCAGATTCTTTCACTTAGTTACATTTTAAGAAAACTATTTACCCAATGTATGAGTTTTATCAAATCCTGCCTTGTTCCACTGAAACTTTAAGCTTGATGTGGGCTTAGTTTTTGATAGATGGTCAAGTCAGCCAGAGGAAGAAATTGCAAGTCAGTGAAGAATTTGGTAAAGAGTTGTATTAACTACAACTTCATGGGAAATTTTTATCTTATCTTTTTCATGTATTTAAATAATTTTAACCTGAGATGTAAAGAATATCTTTAAAAGTATCTTTTCTTGGAATGTATAATACAATTCACCTTAGACAGATCACTTTAGGTACAAATGAAATCTTCATGTTGGAATTGCAAAACTTTCTCATTTCTCCAAAAAGTTCTACTAATCAAATTTATGGAAGTAGCTTCTCATTATATACTGTAGCCTTCTTCTAAGTAAAATCTGAGTTATACTATGTAATAACTTAGAGAAATAATAAAAGTAAAAGCTTGTGTTAAAGAGAAACACTCTAGAATGTTCATGTAACATTGAAGGAATTGTTGACTGCAGTCCCGTAATCTTCTAAATGCAGGAATTGTTATTACTGCTCCACACCCAGCCTCCCTCCTCTAAATTTGGTGTCATATGAAAAAGAGATAATTTTCTTTATGGTTTGAATTAGGCAAACAATTTGTAATGCATTGCATCTGGCCCTCTCAATAAGAATGGACTAAAAATATTTTGAATTCCATTGTAAATTAAACAAAAAATTCTGTTATTCCAGATGTTTGTCTCCTGCCTGGGGATTATTTTCTGGGAAAGAATGTTAATTTCTGAAATGTCAGTCTTTAGGTTCTTGATGTTGTTGGTGGTGTTTTATTTCCCCTAAACATACAGAATAAAAACATAGAGTCAAATAAGCAGAATGTTATATGGCCATAAGGAAAAGGTCAGAATGAACTGATCAAGGTTTTTGACTTTACACCAGGAATTCATTACTTTGATTATAAAGGGTTTTTTATTCTTTTGGAATTTTCTATTAGAACACAAATACTCCGAGAGTTAAATTTTAAGCACAAACTAACAGTAAGATGGGAGGTTATTAGACACTTCATTATATTGACACTTCCAAGGAGAATAGACTATGGGGAGGAAATATGGGCTGCGAAAAGAGATTTGGACACAACCAGGAATAACCAGATAAGAGGAGGGGTCCTTAAATTTGCCTGATTATAAGAACCTCCTGAGGAGACTAGTTGAAAAAATTATCTTGTGTGTGTTTTTTTTCCTCATAATTCAGTAAAAGTAGCAAAATATTGTTTCTACTAAATTTTTTTAAAGTATGGAAAAACTTCAGGGCAATCCTTAAATCTACAAATAAAACCAAGACCAACAAGTAATGATGAGGAATGAACAGACTATTATTCTCATTCTTGGGTCTGCATTTAAAATGTTGTTTCAAGTATTTTTCAGTCTATTAACTTAGGTGTATTATTATCCAAGATATGTCACAGAGGGAATTAAATAGTTGTATCTCTTTGTGGGGCTTAAAGAAACGTAATCATGGTTTTTAGATAATCAGTGAATACATTTTAGAATGTAGGCATATATGACTAGAAAAATATTGCTTTGATTACCTTAAAATAAGTAACTATTTCTCCTCAAAATTCATTTTTTTAGTTAGAAAATAAGATACTGGCTTAGGTAATAAATAAGCTATGATTTTCTTTTCTGTGTCTCTGACAAACAGATTTATAATATATGATATATATATTCATTTGATATGTCTTTCTAACACTAGTAGGCAATAATTTTCCCAGTGAATTATATATTACAGTTGGTTATCATGTAATCATTTTTACATGAGAAACATAAACAACTAAAGGCTTTTTTGCATTAAGAATTGGAAAATTTCCCCCCAAGTCTGTGTTTCTGTGTTACTATTCAGTGATATGAAGATTAACTAGAAGGAAAAATACAAAATTGAATGGTTAGTGTTATTTTCATAACAATTTAGAACAGACCAGAGTAGTAAGTCTCAAAGCCTTAGTCACTGTTGCACATGAGGAATCTTCCAGATCAGAACTGTGACTCTTTCCTCCACTATGTAAACCACAGATTTCCTAAAACATCACTCCTTTTTGAATTATTTTCTCTTACTTTTTTTATGTTCCACGTAACCATTGTACCCTGACAGAGTCATCAATGACAAGGACTTGATTTGAAGCCAATTTCTTGGCAGTGAACTAACTAAACAGATGAGTGATAACTGGATATCTAATTCTGTTTTTATGGTGATTTGAAGGCACAGGAGAATTGTTTCAATGTATTCTAGGAAGCAAACTTCCTGGTGAAGTGGTAGTTGATAGAACACCCTGGTGTGAGAGAATCTATAATCACATGACTCTATTTAAGTCTTTTAAAGCAATGGTGTAGATTCAGGAGGCAAAATTGCAAATAGAATGAGGTATTAAATGCCTGTGTCCCACAACTGACTTTACATGGGTCCAGCATGGAATGTTTTAATTTTACATTTTGACAGGGAAGAAACTTACATTTCCTGTGTTTGTCATTTATAAATTGCTTTCCACCCCAGGAAATCATACTGTTCTCACAAGGCCACTAAGATGTAGAAAGAACATGTGTTATTCCCTCTCTTTTACAGAGAGAAATGAAGGATTATAAAAGGTAACTTAACCAAGGTCATGCCATTAGAAAGCATTCAAAAGTAGAAAATAAAATTAGGCCCTAAATCAGAATCCCAAAATCTGAAATCTGAATCTTCTGATTCGAGGTCTCCTGCAGTGACCCTGCCCGATCTTATGAGCATCATTAAACTATCCTCAAGCCAAAAGGTCAGCTATTTTGAAGTGGGAAAAAGTGATTACTTAACCTCTTGAGCAAGACAATGTGCTTGTCACCCCAAGGTGTGAGTGGGATGGAGGATCCAGAGGGACACAGGATGGAAAGAAAGAACTTGATACATTATTTTGTATCATATTAAGGGCTAATGTGAGGGACTCAGAATGTCTTTAGGGCTTAACCACGGAGCACGATAAACAGGATATCAGGTAGAGAAGGTTTCCTTCCACTCTCCTGGGATTGTGGGAGGGAGACCTTAGCATACCTCATGACAGGTAAGAGTGGTGAATGTGGAGAAGCAGTCTCCCAGGACTCTCTCAGTTTCCTTGTGGTATGAGGGGACCCAGGAGTTCTTTTCTTTTAATTTTTAAAATTTTATTGATTTTTACTCTTTTTAGAGAGGGGCGTGGGTAGAGAAAGACAGTGATAGAGACAGAGAGAGAAACACTGGTTTGTTGTTCCACTTATTTATGCATTCACTGGTTGATTCTTGTATGTGCCCTGACCAGAGATCAAACTCTCAACCTTGGTGTATTGGGATGACAGTCTAACCAATTGAGCTACCCAATCAGGGCAAGACCTAGGAGTTCTTACTCACCTGAGCATGTCTAGGAATGCAGCTGAGTTGAAAGCATAAGAGCTGTTATGGAGGCTGCTTCGGTTTTGGGCAATGTGTTTCTGTAGCCAAGGCCGAGAGTAGACTATTTCAGTTAGAAGACTAAACAGAGATGGGCCAAAGACTCTGCGAGTCAGTGTGCATATGAGAGCCAGGGTCGGATTCACCAAGCCAAGAGAAGGAGGCAGTGCCACCAACCAGCATTTCTCTAGAGTTGGAAGGAGTCAAAGATACTGCCTGAGGAAGCCTTCTCTTCTTCTCTTCTCTTCTCTTCTCTTCTCTTCTCTTCTCTTCTCTTCTCTTCTCTTCTCTTCTCTTCTCTTCTCTTCTCTTCTCTTCTCTTTCTCTTCTCTTCTCTTCTCTTCTCTTCTCTTCTCTTCTCTTCTCTTCTCTCCTCTCCTCTCTCCTCTCCTCTCCTCTCCTCTCCTCTCCTCTCCTCTCCTCTCCTCTCCTCTCCTCTCCTCTCCTCTCCTCTCCTCTCCTCTCCTCTCCTCTCCTCTCCTCTCCTCTCCTCTCCTCCCCTCCCCTCCCCTCCCCTCCCCTCCCCTCCCCTCCCCTCCCCTCCCCTCCCCTCCCCTCCCCTTGGTTTCCAAGTCCTAGCCCTCACCCATCCACAGTACTTCAGACACAGCCAGCAGCACTGATGAAGGGGCCAAGTTCAGAACATTTAAGAATAGATGGAACAATATTATTTTCAAGGCTTTTTAAAAGAAAGGATAAACTGTATTTTAAGTTAAATAGATCTGTGGACTAAATTTTCCCTCCACAGGCAGTAGGGGCTCAGTAAGAAAAATGGATTACTTATTGACAAATTAAGAGACCTCTATAAATTGGGGTGTGAGTAAATTTTGGACCCACTACACTAATTGTCCACTGAAAGCTATTTATAATATACATGGTCAGTCATTCAAAATACCTGTTCCCAGATCATGAATTTTAGACTTTTATGTGGATCAACCAGCTCAAGCCTGGAGATGTTTAGAATTACTGTGGCTTTTATTTTACCAGTATTCATGAGTAACTTGGGAAAAAAATCATAAAGGCGTTCAGAAGAAGTGCTTGCTTTAATAACCTCTTAAATGGGGACTATTACCATAAAGAAAAGAAGGGGAATGAAAAATTTAGCCTGAGGCACTTGAGGCAAGAATAGTAGAGGTCATTTCCCTAGGGAATTCCACTCTCTCACCTACATGTGAATTGGGGGGAGGGGGGAGGGGAGTGGAACGTTCACCCAACATGACTTTTGGACTCCATATAAGCAGTCAACATTTCTAACTGTTCCCTAGTTATAAAAACTTAAAGAGAATAATTCTGGTACTCAGGATGATTGAATTTATGTGGCATTTGATCTGGAGTCAAGGGCATCTGTAATTCAACACAACCATGTCATGACGTCTCTGGGTCAGAAGTTTATTTATGCTATTATTTTCCCTAAGACTAAGTTCTGTGAATTGCCTCTCTTTTCCCCCAGGTTTGGAAGCGTCTCATTGTTAATATGTTAAATCTTTAATTGCCCACAGCTGGAAGTTTCCTTCGGTAATTATGAGATTCTTTTCTGCATTTATATTGATCATTCTGTGTGAAATTCTGTAGCAGCCCTCACTTAACTCTTCTAGGGTGCTTGAAAAATCACCACTTTGGAGACAGGAACAAGATCATATTAGATAGTTTTTTTCTTTTGGCATTGGAGTAGGTTCCTATTGTTAAAAGTGGGCATGATTAAACTATTTTACAATGATTCTCAATTGTTTTGGGGTTATAATTCCTTCTAGATTCAAGTTTGAAAGCTTTGATCTCAGTCCAAAATTTATTTTTTTTTCTCTTCTACTTTTACGAAAAGTTGCTTTATCCATTTTTACTTTTTAACAGCAGAAAGTGCTATGTGTGCCCTGGAGAGTTTCCAATCTTTTCTCATTTAAAAAGCGATAAGATAAGCTAGTTTTCTTTCAAGACAGATTTATGAAATTATTATTACTTTATCCATTGTTATTTTTATCCATTTTGAAATAAATTCTTTAAAATCATTTTCTGAATTTGCCTTTGGCTTAGTTCAATGTAAAGCTTTTAGCTTCAGTGAGAGCCATTGAATTGAAAATGACAGTACTCTACAGCAATTGACTCACCATCACCACTTGGAATCAATATCCTTTTGGTTGAGGGGCATGATTGTAATTTACATGATCAAAGCACATGACAAACCTGTATTAATTTCCTTTTCCAAGAGAAGAGGTGAGATTTCCCTCTAGAGTACGAGACCTTAGCTCAGGAGTTAATACAAACATTTTACGTTTTAACTTTTCCACTTTAAGCTTGGCGATGGCTTCTTATCTCCGTGATTGAAAGCAATTTCAGTAAGGGCTAAATCTAATTGTTTCATATCCATACAGAATCTCTGGAGGTTTTCTTGCATATTCCACAGTGTAATGCGTTCCCCCAATTCTTTCCCTCTGTACAAAGAACACTTCCCTCAAGACCCGCGTGTCACTGGCTGGTTCACTTTACCCACACCAGGTCTGTTATGCAGCTGCGTGAAGTCAAGTGTTCATTAACCAGACAGCCTCTGCTGAGGAAGGACTTGCAGAGGGAAGCAGAGCTGCAGGAAGGCTAGGAAGATGAATGTGTGCCTTTAACAGGCACCAGAAGAGCCTCTTGGTTTCCCTGTGTGAGAGAGATCACCCATGTGGAGTATTTTGCAGTAATAATAATGGCTGATATTTATTGAGAAGTCTTCTATCTGAGTTCTTGGCACAGATCATCTTACTTCATCCTCACCATCTCTCTCTCTCTTTTTAAAATAAATATATCTTTATTGATTTTAGAGAGAGGAAGGGAGAGGGAGAGAGAGAGAAACATCAATGATGAGAGAGAGTCATTGATCGGCTGCTTGCTGCACACACCCGACTGGGGATCAAGCCCGCAACCAGGGCATGTGCCCTGACTGGGAATCGATCCCAGGTCGATGCTCAACCTCTGAGTCACGCTGGCTGGGCCTCACCATCTCTTTATGCAATAGGTGCTGTTATTTACAGTTGTGGAACCTGAGGTACAGAAAATTATAGTTAATACTTTGCCCAAGTTCCTATAGCCAAGTGAGGAAGGCAGCATGTAAGTCCAGAGCTGAGTGCATGACTTTTCTTCTGTACTTGATCTAGATCAAGTTAGACGCCGTGTCTTTGTGGCTTGAAGTGCTGGATGGGGCAATGTGTCAGGTCTTAAAATCAGTGTTGCTGGCGGTAACTACAGAGTGCACTGTCAGATTTGATTTGGTCCTACAAATTTGTCTTAAATCGTCTTGCACTTAATAATTCCTTACGCCACATCAGTTTTTCAAACCTTACTGAACATATGCAGTCGTAGTACGTATCTCATTTAGAACATAAAATCACTTGGAATAGGCCCCCTATTTCTCTCATGCATTTATTCATGCGTCCACCCACCAAATATTTATTGAGCTGACACCAGATTCTAGGCCTTAGTATAGCTTTTATCTACTTTATAACATCTGATTTTGCAAAAATAATTGGAGTTAAGAAAGTTGTGGGGAGAGGAGAAAACAGCAGGGACAGTGACTACTGTGAGGAGAAGAGGGACAGAGGGAGGACAACAGAGGACCCCTAGAGGTAGCAGCATGGGGGGAGCAGGATGGACCACAGCAAGCAGGAACTGGCCACGGATTTAAGTGATGATACGACAGTCCTGCTCTTGGAAGTAACAATAAAGTCCTTATACTTTGCACCTCTCACTGCCTCTAGTCTAGTAACCTGCACATTATGGGCACTTAGTTAACATTCATTTCAGGAAGCAATGAATCATGTAGATGCACACTGAGAATATATACATGAGAATGTAAATCAATCAAACTGAAAATAAATTCTGGCTAGTACATACGAAGGAGTGTCTGGGTACACTGAGTCTTCTTCAGGGCTTGGGTAGCTCTGATATGAGGCTAGTGAATTCCTGGCATTAAGCTGAGCCTTGCCTTCTCTTCTTGGAAATAATACTGTGCAGAAAGCAGAGCTGCGTGAGCCTGAAATCTGACTGCCTGTGTCCTCTAACTCATCTTGATACGGGTTTAACATCTCACCCATTCAAGATACTAGAGACACGAGCTATAGCTGAGTTATTACCTCTTAGATTTGAGAGTTCCTTATAAATTGTTTTGGAGTATGTTTTGTTGTTTCCTTCCCTTGGTGACAAAGTGGAGATCTGCTGAAGCATAAAATGTTTTCCTCAGTGGTCTGAAAACATGTTTCCCTTTAAAAGAGACTTAAAGAAACAATTATGATGCTGGGCAGATAGTGGGAACATCAATTTAATATATTTTTAAAAGTACCTAATGGCTTTCAATTTATCCATGAAATGTGACACAAAGTTGTGTATTTGGAAGTTTCATAGTCTGCGTATAAAGTCACATGTTTAAATTCTCCATCTCCTGAGCTGTTTAGGGCCGTAGAGTGATTCTGAAAAGCAGCTGGAGGAAAGTTTACCAGTTGGCTCAGGAGCTTGACATCAGGCACAGGTGTGACACATAAACTGCTTTGTTTCTGCCCAACTGTGACTTTATAAGGCGTCCTCTCCCTCAGCGTGTCACATGGGCCTGGACACCTGCCATGTGGACACCCAAGAAGGGAGACAAGCCTTATATTACGGTTTCAGAGTTGTTTGTGGGCAATAGGAGAGGTATACAATAAATATTTTTAAATACCACAAAGAGTTCTCTCCGGGCACATGAAGGGCTGACCATCAGGGGAAGGAACTGTGACAGATCCCTCCATGTTACCTTGCCGAGCAGATTTGTGAACTCATGCTGCTGTTTGATGTGGCTTCCAGCAGACTTTTCATTAAATCCATGCCTTGAGCTGACCCACAGCTCTCTGCCTTTGCTCCAGTGCCCTTCTCTGCATAGGCAAATGCCAGGACCACAGAAGCCTGTGTGATGAGCTGGAGCCTCTGAGGGCAAGAAGTGCCCTGCTCCTGTCTCCACAGGCCCTGGCAGCTAGGGCAGTACCCTGCCTGCGAGAGACGTTAGTATGACCAGATGTGCCCTCAGGACCACACAGAAATAGCAACCAGAAAAAAGGGCTGGTTATGTCTCAAACATCTAAGTGTTTTCAAATGGAAACAACTTCGAAGATGGCTGAACTGTGGAAGCCTCTGCTGTAGCCTTTTGTCCATCAGTGGGTTTGCTTAGTTGGCCTGCCTGAGAGCTGCAGAGAGAGTTGGAATTTTATGGCTGCGTTTGCTCACCCTTTGCTGCTCAAAGTTACATGAGGGGCATATGGTTCATGCAGAACCAAAATTTAAGTAATGGTTGATTAGTGGAAAAATGAGCCTTGACTGTTAAGGAATTCCTCCCATGTAAATGAATCCTTGTGTTTGTCACAAAAAGGAATTTCTTATTGTGCAATGCTAGAGGCATTTGACAAGGTTTTACTAATCCACGTAACGCACCTTTAGGGTTTATAGGAAGCAAACATTCTACTTTTAAAAGCAGCAACATCTGGCTCTTATATATTTTAGGGAAATGCCTTTTATAAAGATGCAGTGAGCACTTTTGCAAGATGACAGGCGCTCCCTGGTTATCTCACTCAGCATCTGAGTCCACCACCCTAATGGGAATGGATAGCTTTTGGGAGAATTATTTGAGCTCTTTGGAAAAGTCAGAGCACTAGGCCCTATGCAACCTACAACAAGAATGGGGCTTTGCCCCTTTGGAGTTTGCCTGTGGAAAGGATGGCCAAACTAGGAGAGCACTGAAAAAACACAGGGATGAAGCCAATCTATTAGCACTCTCTCCCCCAAATCCCCTCCCCGAAGCAGTCCTCTCACCAGGTGAAAGGAGGCACATGGAACCTTTATTCTTTTCCTGTCCAAAAGGACATGACCTTCCAGGGTCACGCTCATTTTTTCACCCTTTGTGCATTGTCCTAAACTTTTATAAAGGAAAAAACATCCACAGATAGTGCAATTAGCATACAAGTTTCACAAGTATGTTTTTGGCTCTGAGCATCATGGTAAAAGCAGCCAAGCTTTTCACCTGTCCCTCATTTGGACTTGCCCACTAAGTGACCTTGAACAATTAGGTGATCCCAAGGATTTCAGTTTTATAACTTGTTAAATGAAGGGAGTTATATTTAATGACTACTAACACTAATGTCCCATCAGCTCTAAAACTCTATGACTCTCAGAGGCTTTCTCTTCCGAACCTGCATCAGTCCTTCTCTTCTCTGAATTTTTCCCTTTTTTCCTTTAAAGCTTTATAGTCTAGAAAAACAACACCAGCCTCACCAGGGGACTGGTCAGAAGTCTAAATTCTTGGGCCCTACCCCAGACCTCCTGAATCAGAAACTCTGGGTTGGGCCCAGCAATGTCCACTGATGCACACACACTGAACTTTGAGAACTACTGATCTCAGGCTCCAATTATTTGTACTTGTTTTGTTTCATTTAACATATTTTGGGCAGTAGTCAGGTCTAACACAATTTATATTTCCTATGGTTCAGATATAATGAGTGATGAAAAATTTAAAATTAATTTCTTAAATGTATATGCATGATACTGAACAGACTAGTATCTTATGAATCACATCTGAATTTCAACAGTGACTCTTACCAAGAGCTACATACTTTGTGGTGAGAGGAATAAAATAATTCTTGTCTTGCTCACAAACTGCTTTTCCTCTCATTACTTCTCTCTTAGTTGACCTCTCCCTTCTGCAAAAAAAAAATGTTTTCTCATCTTGCATTTTGCTCTCTATGACTTAGTCTTTTAAAGGGCAATGTTGTCTTTTACAGAGCTGGGAGACAGAGAGATTGAAGCTTTCTTTAAATACAGGCTGGGGTAAAAGTAGGCCTACTGTTGCTTGTATGGAAAACAATACAATAATTAGTAAACAATAATATAAGAATAAACTCTGTGTTTGGTGTCCTCACAACTGTAAACCTACTTTTGCCCCACCCTGTCTATGATGACACAAAGGTTCCCTACAGCAGGAAAAACAAAAAACAAGCAATGTTTATTTTAGTGTCTGAGGCCATGATTTAAAGCCTGTTTACATGGCTAAGTATTAAAGCATGATAAACACACTTTTTCAAAGACATGAGGAAAACTGCATTTTTTACTCTACCTTCTGTTTCTACTGAACTCCATTTCCAACAGATGGCAGGAGCATCTGGGAAGCAAGCCAGTTAGGCACACTGATGGGCCCTGTACTTAACGTAGCAACCGCTCCTGGTCATTTCCATGAGTCAGGAGTGCGAAGCAGAGAGGCATTAGTGCTGGGCTTAAACATAAAACCTGAACTGTCTACCAGAGTAAGACGAGGTATAAAAGGATCATAGGTTTGATGGTACTGGATTGTTAACTTCCTTACATTTTAGAAACGATTTGTGCTGGAAAGAATTAATGCGTGTTTGTGTGTTTTTAATTATTCAGAGGTTATCTCTTTAGTTTAAAGGGCCACAGACAGCAGTAATTAAGCATGTCATTCCCTGCTGGCAGCTACTTGGTTTATGTGCTGTTTTTATTCCCATTTAGCTTCTTTTCTGAGGTAAAATACTCTAGAATGAACAAGGACATATATGTGACAGAGAAAACCGCAACTTCTCTCAATTAATATCTCATAAAAGTCTGAATGGCAATATCTGAGAATGCAGTGGGCTTTATAGAGCATGCAAAATTTTTCATGAACAGAGCTGCAAGGAGACCTGGGTAAATGCTGCAAAGCAGTCACAAGACACTGAATAACTTTGCAATTTGGATGACATTTCTTGGAGCCAGTGTACAACAAAATAAAGGAATGTTCACGTTTTGTGGAATGAGTTGGAGGCAGCGGGATAAAAAGGGGAAAATACATTTTCCTTTAAAAAGTAAAACGCACTTGAAAAAACCCCCCACAAAAACAAAAAACAACTACAGTGGGAGAGAGGGCAATGCCACAGGATACTCAAGAGGGTGGTACTCTCAGCTTCCAAGACCTCACAAGAATTTCCTTAATACACCATGGAAGTTGTAAGTAAAATAGGATAATCTGATTGTAAGGGATATCAAAGACCATTTCACTGAAAATTAAAGTACAGCAAAAAGCAAACGTTTGCAGGGGCTGTTTTTCTCTTGCCTTTCCACTACCAGTCAGAGCTCCTCTCCACCTGTTAGGGGGCCCAACCATTCTCTCCTCTAGCTCCGTCCTTGGACTGATAAGCTTCTCCACTAGGCTTTGAGCAACTGGAAACATTTTATCTTTTCATGTTTGTGTCCCCATTTCCCAGTCTGTAAGGGCTTGATAGCCATTGAATGTTCCATGACTGAATAAATCCATAGGGAGCCTCTGGTTCAGCAGACAGCGCAGTGGCTTGTTCTCAAATCTACCTCTTTCTTTATGGTCTGTTGGTGCCCCCTGCTTATCTTAGGCCCCTTGCCCAGATTCTGACTTCCCATTAGCTTGGCTTTCTGATCCCTTGTGGGCCACAGGAGAACTAGGGTGGGGACAGAAGAAGCTCCTGTGGAAAGGTTCTACTAACAGAAAGGAAAATTGCATGGCAGTGGATTAACCACTGTATGCAAAATTCCTTCTTCCTGTGAAGACTCCGTAGGACAGATTGAAAATGCCCATCCTCCTAAGATGAATCTTCTATAGCGGTCGTTTTGCAGAAACAGCCCGCTAGGTCTTTGTCAATCAGAGAAGGCGATGAAGTGAGTTGTGCTGATTGTGAAGGTAGGATAGGAAAATGGCACCTTGGTTATTTTAGGGGAATGTGGCAGTAGGATCCTTTCTCACCCTGATGCCTTTCCCCCCACTATTTATTATGCCTATGAATACACAGTTGGAATTCTTCCCCACCGAATAGGAAAGCATGCAAACATTCCCAGAAGGAGTAATTTCTTGCCCATTGTGCAGTATGTATATTAGTATTAGAGGGATCTCACATTAGAATATCTGACCCTAAATTTATGCCACTGTGAACGAATTTGCCACATCCTTGATCAAGGAGAGATAAGAAAGGAGGGTCTTCAGCAAGAGGAGAAAAATTCTTAGACAAAAAGGCAAGCCTGCTTAATAATCATTGATGTATCTAAAAGAATGCCTGCACCTTCTGAGAATACCCCTTGCTAGCTCAGGCAAGTGTCCCCCCAATGGCAAAGCAGCTGGATATGTGTGAGTTAAGTGTGGAAGTCCTCTTAAATATGCTGGGGTTCGTCTCCGCTCTTTGGAAAGCTGTTCACTCAATGCCAGAGACAAGAACATTGCTATTGAATTCTGAGTGAGTGGATCTAGTACATACCTTACATTTCCTAGGCAATCGGGAAAGTGCCTACACTACTGAAATAGGTGAAAACTGTTATAAATCAATTTAAGTGCTTTCACTATCAGGTTTGATGGGCCATCTCTAAAGTTACAGGACAAAACCCCTGTGTATGTGCTACTTTTGAGGAGTGATATCTGTGCTTATCCTTCACTTTATTATCTTTCCCCCTCAGAAATTTGTTCTTTCAATGCTTAGGATATTTTATTTTTTAGTATTTCTCATTCTAGAGTTATTTCCTTCATAACTAGTCTCATCTACAAGAAACTAGCATGTGTGGTTCAAGGTTGCTGCCGTGGCTGAGATCCTCATGCTTTTCCTAATTGCTGAGTTATTGGTTCACTGCAGTTGAACCAATAACTGAAGGGAGTCACCAGTTCACTGAAATGGATGGAGCCGATTGCCCTGATGAGGTGTGCACATTAGATTGTGAGCTGCTTACTGCTCGGTAACGCCTGACTCTCTCCACGCCTGGTAAATTGGAAATCTCAACATTGTCTTCCATTACTTTCCTTTAGCTTCATTTACATTACTCTTATTAGCCAATCCAGTTGGAGGTTAGAAATGTCTTTTGAGGAATCTCTTGAGACTGTGCCAGAGCTCTTACTACTTGGTATATGCCAACACAATGAAACCATCGGAACAAATGTCCCAGGATGAGACAAACCATTTTCAAGCCCAAGGGCCGTAACACAGGGAAATCAAAAAGCACTAACCTTGACAAAATAATGGCGAAAGAAAGGAACTTGGATGGCCCTGTGATTGTCTGTAATAGGGTTTAGCTTCTAATAATGTTGAGAGGGGAAGTTAGCTTACCTCCTCTGGGGCAGTTGCTTCTATAAAGCGCTTTATTTTGTTTATTAGAATCACAGCATTTTAAATGTGAAAGGTAATTGACTATCATTTGGTCCAGCCTTTCATTCAGGACCGTGTCTTGGCTCTGAAAACAGAGCCTGAGGCAAAGGCTTGTACTTCTACCTTATTAGAAGGTACAGTCCCAGG
Organism: Miniopterus schreibersii; assembly: GCF_964146895.1. NCBI lineage: Eukaryota > Metazoa > Chordata > Mammalia > Chiroptera > Miniopteridae > Miniopterus > Miniopterus schreibersii. The sequence continues at coordinate 39,857,460 of NC_138103.1, read as the reverse complement.
AGGCAAAGTCAGGGGCAGAGGGGAGCGGCAGGAAGGAGATATGAAGATTTACCGCTAAGCCCTCTGCAGCTGAGTGCAACCGAGTGCTCCAATCGGTAGGACTCCTCCGAGAATTCCTATCCATTATGGCTGCTGACAGTCAATTTGAGTGATAAATGGGCAAGAACATATTTATTTTCCATTTTAAAGATCATTTTCTCTCTTTCTCTCTTTTGGCTATTTCTTTCTACGTGACAACGTTCTTTGCCGCTCCTCTTATATTTCAACATTGTCTCTTATCTAGTCGAAGCTTGCTTTCTTGTGGCCCCTGGCCTGGTTCAGGACTGCATTACCTCTTATCCTGACAATCTCCTATCTACTTTCCTCTTAACTGAATCCTTCCCACATACCATGCTCCGATCCATCTTATACTCGTTCCCTACTTAAATATCTGTGGTGTCCCCACGGCTGCTCTGTTATGGATAAATCTAAATTCTTTAGCCTGGATGTGTCTGTTAAAATGCTTTAATATGCAAAAATAGACTAATCCAATTCTGAATCCATTAGGCAGATACAGGGATTTATTATACCTCAAGTATGAAGAAATTCATAGCTCCAGCCTTTGTTCCTTAGCAGTAATTTAGGACCCTGTTCTTCTTGTTGGCTTCTACTTTAGCATGATGATAAAACAGCTGTGGACGTTTCACCTATTACAAGAAGGGGGGCCATTTCTTTCTTATGTTTAAGAGCAAAGTGGCATTTGCCAGAAGGCCCGCATCATCTGATTGGCTGTGTGCTTCTCCTAAGCCAACTCTTATTATGGGGAGGTGGGGCTACCATGACTAGCATAGGGCACTGAGAATTTAGCCTTGGATGAGAGGATAGTATTAATATTACTGAGTCATGCAGGAAAGGACAGGCAACCGACAGTAACTGCCCACGCCTTCAAGACCAGTTATGGTCCAGCTCTAATCAACTTTCAGCTTCACTTCCCACTATTTCCCTTCACTCACATGACAGCACATCCAACTACTTGCCATAGTCCAAATCTCGATTCCCTTTTTACCACGTAAAATATACTTTCCTTATTGCTACTTGTTAAAATCAGATCCATCCTTCTAGGCCTGTCTTTAATGTAACCTTCTTAATGGATCTGCCCCTCATCACTAAATGAAAAGTCATTTTCCCCTTATCTGACAACACTTTTTTGAACTTATTTATCTATTAGGTCATAATGTAGGCTTCTTGAAGGCAGAGCCTATAATGTATTCAATTTTGCAAGTACTGGGCCTTATGCTTGCTTAACATTTATTTCCCAAGAAGATAGATTAAATGTCTAAAAACTAGTCAGATGAAATGCAGGGATTTCAATTTGAGCAGTTTCTTGGTACTGGGAAAGTTCTGTCTTCCCCAGCTTTTTTGTTCCATAATTCTGCCACACAATTGAGTTTAACTTCCTGACCAGAAGTCTAGAGGAAATACGTTTTAGGTTTACAACCAAAAAAAAGAGGTCACATTTTCTCAGTAAATGTAATCCAGAAAAAAAATTAATAATCTCTGGTGATAGGTTGGAAAAGTCTTGAATTATCATATCTTTTCTGGGCTCATATTTTATATATTTAACCCATTTTTCTCTATAGGATGAAAGTAATTAACATTTGGAGAACAAAGGCATGTTGAGTCGATCTTTAAAGAGTACGTCTGAGATTGTGAGACATTAGTTAGAGGCTAACTGTCAAACCACAAAGACCAGGGACTCATCCCTATATCTAATAACAAAGAGTCTGATATCTCCTTTGGAGAAAGAACATAGCAATACAGCTGTACCCCTGACTCAGCCATTATGAGCATGGAACATCTGTTTCTGACTATAAATCTGTCATGCCACCAGAAGATGTGAAGAAGAAAACATGATCAGTTTATAACTCAAAAATTCACAAGTGTATAGATAAAAGAGTATATATCCTATAAAATATTCACAATGTCACCTCCAGTTAATGCCACAGTATAACAGACTAATAAAGCATACTCACCTCTTTCATTTATTAGGACAACATTCCACTGCAAATCTGCATTCTTCAAGGCAGATGTTTATTATGAAGTTGAAACTGCATAAAACAATTATTAGAAGGTGATCTTGCATCATGTCTAAGAGACTCTACTGTGTGTCATAGTGGCAAAATCCCTAAATTCAGGTAAAATTTCATAAATTAAAGTATTTGGGAAAAGATAGGTAGATTAATTGTCTAAATCCCACTGTGTGTACAGTATACTTTGGGCAAGTTACCTAACCTCTCTGCCTTATTTCCCTCATCTATAAATTAGGGATGTGCTTTATGGTTGTTGAGAAGATTTGAATGGTTACTGCTGGGGGGATGGTCAAAAATATAACTTTCCACCCACCTTTCTAAATTCTCCTGGCTGGGCTAATAATCAGATTAACCTGAGACAGATTAACAGGAGAAAATATCTAAAATTATTACAAATGTACATGTGTGGGTGCCATCAGAATAGGAGACCTGAGACCCATTAGACAATTGAGGCTTATATGCGATTATGGACTAAGGAGAAAAGGGGGCAGGGATCTGGGATTTCAAAGGGAAAGTAGACAATTCACAGGTAGACAAGAAAGAGCAAACGTGTGGTAAACAAATTCTTGCTGGGTACCCCACAAGCAAAGCCCACGAGGGAAGTCTAACCAGCAGGCTTTGCTAGGTTTCTCCCTGTCTGCCACATTTAGATTATTATGATGCTAAGATGATGCTTTCTTCTTTCTGTTTAAATTCCACTAGGGGAAGGCTCAAAGTTTCTTTCTGAGTCTTTTATTTCTTAATAACTGGCTTAAGGCATGTTTCAGGATATCAAAACTTTGGTGCCCTTCACTATAGAATTGTAATGATGGAATTGCTCTATAATATAGGGTGTCTCAAAAAATGTATACACTTTGAATAATTATTAATTCCAATGTTTCTTTAACCCATTGGAATTAATTATTCGAAGTGGGTATACATTTTTTTGGGACACCTTGTATAGTCACTAAATACATGTAGCTACAGAGCACTGAAAATGTGGCTAATTTAACTGAGGAACTAAATTTATAATTTAATTTAAGTTATATTTAAATAGCCACATATAGCCAATGCATAGGTTTAGAATAGTCCTTCGCATGTGCTAAATGATCAGTAAGTGGTACTAACTGTTTTCAGCCTCTTCTTAGGACAAATGTGCCACAAAAAAATGTTTCTTAACACTGCAAATACATATGGCTTCTATTATTTTTAAGGGGTCGAACAGACATATCTAGAAAAGCTGTTTATATCTTTTCCTATTTTGTTGTGTGCATGTGTATTTGTTTAGTGAGTTTATTACCTTATGCAATAAAGAAAAAAATCTGGAATATTTTCCAAATTTTGGCTCAACACTTTACTTGCAAATAAAGAAAGAAGGCAAAATAAAGTCATATTAAAACTTTGATATAGCTAACAAACTGGTCAAAATGAGGAAAACCTCAATGCTGGTAGAGATGGGAAGAAACAGGCAACCAGTGTGATCTTGATGTATTAGAATTTTCTGTTCCATTGGCCTGGAATGCTCTTCTCACAAATATCTGCTTGTCTTGCTTCCTTGCTCCCTTCAGGCCTCTCCTTTGATGTCATTTATTTTTTTTAAATGAGGCCTTCCATGACCATCTGTATCCTGACCATCCTGTATGAAACTGCACCTTCCCAACACTTTCTGTATCCCTGTGCACCATTCTCTACAGGCTTAACCTGTTTTATTTTTCTTCATAATATGCAAGATTTCTTGATACATTATTTATTTGGTAGCATGTTTGCTTCCATTTATCAGTATGAAAATTACTTGAAAGCGGGGCTTTTATTCAAAAATATTCAGTGAAAAATCAGAAATCCTCCAGTGTCCATCAGACTCTCATATTAGCACATGCATTGTAGAACCGAACTAAGGTGTTCAAGGTTATTAATGGTTTAAAGATATAAGTGATTCAACACACTCCCTATCCCGCCCAACATACTTACCTTGTCTATGCCTCTTCCCTTTTACTATATACTTTTTGTTGCCCTTGGAAAAAATTACAAAAATAAATATTTATTATAAAAAAAAAGTCAAACAATACATAAATAATACACAAAATGGATTCTGTCATTCCCTTGTTCATGAACGTCAAATGGTTTTCTATCACCACAGAACAAAATCCAGTCTAATGGGGGCCATAAAAACCCTGAATGGTGTATATCCTTACCACCCTCTGCCTGTCTCCTTCTTCTCTTTCCAACACTCATGATCTTTGAGCCATGGTGATCTCCTGAACTTTTTTGGCCATCCAAATGTTTCTGCCTGGGGCTTTGCACTTGTTGGCATAACCCTCTTCTTGTCCCAAAATAGCTGCATGAATTGTTCCTTCATTTCTTTAGGTCTTTGCTCCAATGCTATCTCCTCGACTTCCCTGTTTATTATTGCCTTTATCTTGATTTAGTGTTCTTCATAACTTTTTTTGTTTTCACCTTGTATTTGTTGGATTGACTATATCCTTCCCTGCAAAGTAATGCCTCATCTGCCTTCTTTACTTTTATATTCCCACAACTAATATTTGTTGAATGAATTTAAAAGTCCATTGAACATGATAAAGGATATATGTGGATAAGTATGGATGCACAGTTGTAGCAGCAGTGCTGAGAGAGGGAACACAGAAGGGTTTTTGTTCAATAGCATTTGTTCAACAAGTATCTTCTGAACAAGTACTATGTGCTGGTCACTCTTCTAGTGGGATATTTCAAGGTACAAAACAAAGACCGTGCCTCATAGAATTGACATGCTAGAACTATAAATAATAATTAGGATAAAGAATCATAATATATGTAAAAAATAAAAAGCTATGCAAAAAAACCCAAACAAACAGAGCAAGGTAATGGCTGTGGGGTGAGTGAGCAGTGTAAAATAAGGTGGCCACAGTGGGCTGCATTTGAACAAAAGTTGAAGGGGATGAAAGAGCTGGCCAAGGATGTGTCTTTTAAAATTGAGATAGAATTAACATATAATATTGTATTAGTTTTAGGTGTACAATTTGCATTCCCAAGAACAATGTACATGGTCCCCTTTTTTCCATATAATGATTTTATATTTGTGTCTTTTGACCACCTTCACACATTTTGTCCACTCTCCACCCTCTGCTTCTGTTACCTACCAATCTGTTCTTTGTGTTTATTTCATTGTTGTTGTTGTTTTTTAGTTTCCACATATAAGCAGCATCATACAATATTTGTCTTTCTCTGTCTGACTGACTTAGCATAATGCTCTCAGGGTCCTTCCATGTTGTTGCAAATGGCAGGATTTTTTAAATGTCTTAATGATATCCCTTTGAATGTATATATACCAAATTTTCTTTATCCATTCATCTGTCAATGGGCACTAGGGTGTTCCCTTGTCTTGGCTATTCTAAATAATGCTGAAATGAACCTGAGGGTGCAGATATCTTTTTGAGGCAGTGTTTTTGGATAAATACCTAGTAGAGGTATTGGCTGGATCATATGATACATCTATGTTTTATTTTTTTGAGGAAATTCCATACTATTTTCCATAGTGGCTGCACCAATTTGCATTTCTAAGAACAATGCACAGGGTTCCCTTTTCTCCACATCCTGTCCAACACTTGTTATTTCTTGTCTTTTTGACGATAGTCATAATAGCACATATGAGGTGACATCTCATTGTGGCTTTGATTAGCATTTCCCTGATAATTAGTGATGTTAAGAAACTTATCATGTACGTGTTGGCCATCTGCATGTCTTCTTTGGAAAAGTGTCTTTTCAGATCCTCTGCCCATTTTTTAATCAGATTGTTTTATTTTTCTGTTGAGTGGTATGAGGTTGTGTTTTTTTAAGTATATTTTGGTGATTAATCCATTATCAAATATATGATTTGCAAATATTTTCTTCCATTCAATAGACTGCCTTTTCACTTTGTTGATGATTTTTTTTTTTTTTTTTTTGCTGTGCAGAAGCTTTTTAATTTGATATAGCCTGACTTGTTTATTTTGCTTTTGCTGCATTTGCTTTTGGTATCAAGTCCAAAAAAAAAAATTGGCAAGATTGATGTCAAGGAGTTTGTCCCCTATGTTTTCTTTGAGAAATTTTATGGTTTCAGGTCTTACGTTCAATTGTTTAATTCAATTTGTGTTAATTTTATGTATGGTATAAGATAGTGGTCCAGTTTCATTCTTTTGCATGTATTTATTGAAGAAACTATCTTTTCCTTATTGTATATTCTTGGTTCTTTTACCATAAATTAATTGACCATATATGTGTGGGTTTATTTCTGAGCTCTTTATGCTCTTCTATTGGTTTGTCTGTTTTTATTCCAATAACAGTGTTTTGGTTGTTATACCTTTGTAATATAGTTTGAAATAAGGAAGTGTGATACATCCAGCTTTGTTGTTCTTTCTCAACATTGCTTTGGCTACATGGGGTCTTTTGTGTCTCCATAGAAATTTTAAAATTGTTTGTTCTATTTATGGGAAAAATGACATTGAAAATTTGATTGAGATTACGTTGAATCTGTAGTTTGCTTTGGTTAGTACAGACGTTTAATGAAATTAGTTCTTCTAATTCATAAGCACACAATATTTTTCCACTTATTCGTGTCTCCTTCATTATCTTTCATTAGTGTCTTATAGTTTGCAGTTCATGGGCCTTTCATTTCCTTGGTTAAATTTATTCTTAAGCATTTTACTCTTTTTGATGCAATTGTCAATTAGATTGTTTTCTTAATTTCTTTTTCTGATAGTTTGTTGTTAGTGTATAGAAATGCAACTAATTTTTGTATGTTGATTTTGTATGCTACAGCTTTACAAATTTGAGATTAGATCTAATTGTTTTTTGGAGTTTTTAGGGTTTTCTACATATAATACCATGTCATCTACAAATAGAGACAGTTTTATTTCTTCCTTTCCCATTTGGATGCCTTTTAATTCTTCTTATAGCCTAATTTGTTCTGATTAGGATTTCTAGTAAATTTTTGAATAAAAGTGGTGAGAGTGGGCATACTTGTCTTGTTCTTGATCTTAGAGGAAACACTTTCAGCTTTTCACCATTGAATATAATGTTAGCTGTGAGCTTGTCATGTATGGCCATTATTATGTTGAGATATATTCCCTGTATACCCACTTTGTTGAGAGTTTTTATCATGAATGGATGTTGACTTTTGTCAAATGCTTTTTCAGTGTCTGTTGAGAAAATAATATATTATCCTTTATTTTGTTAATGTAATATATCACATTGATTGATTTGTGGATGTTGAACTATCCTTGTATCCCTGGAATAAATCCCACTTGATCCTGGTGTATGATCCTTTTAATGCACTATTAAATTTGGTGTGCTAATATTCTGTTGAGGATTTTTGCATCTTCAGTCATCATGGTTATTGGCTGTAATTTATTCTCTTGTGGTGGTCTTATTTGGTTTTGGTTCCAGGGGATGTTAGTAGGAATAGAATTCCTGGAGGAAGGACAGTTAGAATAAAGGCTGGGAGCATACTTGATATGTTCCAGGGACAACAATGAGGCCAGTGTGCCTAGTGCCTAGAGAGAGTGAGCCAGGGCTGTACTGAGAGGGGGGTGAGAAAGATAACAGGGGACCTGTTTACACTGCGCTTTATAAGCCACAGGAAGGACTTTGACTTCTAGTTAAGTGGGGAACCGTGGTAGTCAATTAAATTAAATAGAATGTTTTGACTCAGTGTTAAAAGAAGTGAAATGGTAACTTTTGAACAGGATTATTTTCTAAGGTTAAACTGTTTAGGAAATATATATAAAATTGAATACAGAATGTGGATGCATCTATCTTTAAAAAAAATCAATGATCCCAAATACCTTAATCACATCAACTCAAATCTTAATCTTAAATCCACTAGTGCACCTCGGATTTAAGGACACTTAATCTCTTTTGAGAAAATATCAGTCACGCAAAGCAGAAATTTAAAGGCTTCTAATAGTCTTGAGTACATGGTTACGATTGTCAGGTAACAGTGGGCAACTCTTACAAAGAAAAAAAATATGTATATTACTATAGTTCTATTTGATATTTTAATATTTTAAACTGTGCCTCACAATAAGAAATATATACTATATATGTACATAAAAAGTTGATCACTAGGATGCAATCTATATAACTAAGACATTAATTTCATACAATTCATGTCTATGAATTCTATTTTTAATTCAGTTCTATTCTATACCCATTGTGCTTTCCAGCCGTAACATATATATTTTTTAAATTTTCGCTTTTCTCTTTTGGAGTCATATCTTGCTGGGTCACTCAGGACCTGCTGACCTGCCTGTGATCTCTCCATTAAATTCAGCTCTAAGAACACACTGGATTTAGTTAATAATCAAATGAGAGTGACTGATATCAATTTAAGTATTGCCTTTCCTGGACCACTCTTCAGGAAAAGAGTGGTGGTTTGCCTGGAAAAAGATCAGACAGGGATTCCAGGCAAAGGCCAACTGTAAGCATTACACCGGCCAGAAAGCCTTTGCTGGTCGGGCCAGAGGTCATACCTTGCAGGCAGTAGCTGCAGGTGCCACCTGCCAGCTGATTAGAGCTTTTGCCTGTGAAGACTCTGCCACTGTTTCTGCTCCTCAGGCAATTCAAGATAGGCTAACCTTATTTCTGGGGTGATAGCTAGAATCTGAGGAGGTCCCAGAAAACGGGGCAAGGAAAACTCAGAAAAATCAGAGCCATCTGCCCCTACCTGAACACACACACAGCTGCATAGGCTCTGTTGTTTCCAATTTCTCAGGCAGTTCCCAGGATTTAGGGCAAATTCCAGAGTCAGAATATTTATTTTTATTCTTTAACTAAAGCTTATGTTCACCAGCACTTTCTCCTATGACCAATTAAATTTCCCCATGAGTCAACTGTTGTCAAGTAAACTGCCAAAAGAGTACAGAACATTTTTGTTTGTTTAAATTGTTTATAAAAATGTTCAAGAGAGCTGCCTAAACATAGCAACGGGGATCTATAACAAAGTAAAAAACAAACAAACAAGCAAACAAAGAACTAAAAGGAGAAACTGATGGTTTCTAAGCATGAGCACCTGGAATTATTTCCTTAGAATCCTAGGGGATCCACTTCTGATAGTAGCTGTGTGACTTCATGGAAGTTATTCCACCTCTCTGATTCTCAATTTGCTTATCTGGCTAAAAAAAGAAAAAACAAAACTGGTATCTGGCTATGGCTTTGCAAGTAGCTTTCCTGCTTCCCTTTTCTAAGGTTCTGCTACTGAACTACATTTTATATAATGCAGGCATTTCTGAGGTTCTCTTTTGTCTGTGATTAATCCAATTGGGTAAAATCCAGATAGTAAAAAGCCTCTGAGAATAAAGAAACCCACCCTGCTGACTCTATGATGAATAGTTGTATGTCTGACGTATTCCACAAGCCTTTCCATTTATTAGGTGAAGCTGCTTGTCTCTGGAGGCTGTCTAACCACGAGGGAAGTCTACCAGGTTCATCTGTACAATGGTATAACATTGGGAACACAGTGAAATACTTTTAGAATAACTGAGAAAGTTGTAGGGAGAACAAGATGGCTAGTTTGTTCCTAGCTGAGAGTTACTGCTTCATAAATTTATCTATTTAAGTACAAAATAAATTGTAAAAAGTTATTATTTCAGGGGATTTGGAAGCTGAGAGGACAAGCAAATTGAGTAATTATGAATTTTTGTTCCAAAGACATAGCATTATTCATATTCACCTCAGAAATAAGGTTAGCTGAACTTTCTCTGTCTATTAAATACTTGGTCATTATTTTTAACATTTTCCATTTTGCAGAAGATTAAGAAAGGGGTAGAAAAATATTTTTAATATAAAAAAGTGATTTGGGGGGATTTTATGAGCTAATTTTCTCCTGACAGTAATAATAACTTGAAAACTATTTGTCTGAGGTTGTGTGGTCACAATATATTATCTTCAACTGTATAAATAGCCCAACAAATATTGCATATGGTAACCCATCTTATTTCTGAGGATGCTGATTGTTGCCATTAGTGCTCATTACCCTCCAGTGTTCATTTCCCCATTCTTTCAGGGTAGCACAGTTTTGCCGTGCAGGTCAGCCCAGCTGAAGGCTTCTCCCACTCTCCACTGCAGTTAGATGGGTCTGTAGGTCTAAATTATGGCCAGTGAGTGACGAGTGACGAATGGAAGAACTTTAGGGTCTTGTTCTCGAAAGGGCTGTATATGCATTTCCTTATCTTTGCACCTCTTACTGGCGACTGGGAAATGGGGAAACTGGAAAAGATGTACCAATTTATCTAATTTTTTATAATTTGTATTATAAAACACTTCACTCCTGTAAAATGATAAATATTACATATTTTGTTAGATGGAAGTGTTTTATCTATTATTATATATAAAAAATAAAAATGATACAAGGAACACCCATGTATCTATGCCTTAGCTTAAGAACTAGAATATTATTATTATCATTGCAGCCCTGCATAACTCTTCCTTATACATTTACCCACCCCACCCTCAAAGAAAACCCCAAATAAACCACTATCCTGAATATTTATCATTCATTTACTTGCATCTACAATTGTGCAACATATGTATTTATTCTAAAAAGTCCATATTTAGATGAACATGTTTTTGAACTTTGGAAAGTTGTATTACACTGAATGTATTGTATTATTTGTGACTTTTGTTTTCTCAACATTATATTTTTTCAGATTCATCCATGTTGAATAAAGATTTAGGAAATTTATTTTTACTGCTCTACAGCATTCCAATTTATAACATTAGCTAACATTTATATAGCACTGCATCCCCAGGACCGTCCTAAGTATCTTACATATACCAATTTATTTAATTTTCATACCAACATCATGAGACAGTCAATACAAATAATCCCACTTTACACATGAGAAAATTAAGGCTCTGCTTAGTTGAGTTATTAGGCCACACAGCTAGTAGACATGGACCTGGGATTCAAACTTAGGTGTTGTAGCCCTGAAATTTGTGCTCTTGAATGCTATTCTCTTCTACCTTTCTCTCTTCCTCTCTCAAGGCCATTGTGTCATGTACATTTTGTTTGATTGAAATTTTTGTTGTTACAAGTAATGCTGCTAGAAATAATTTTGTACACTGGAGCATTTGTGTATTTACAATGATCAGAAAATTGCTGGATACATGTAATTAATACTTGTGTATTAGTTACCTATGATTGCTGTAACAAATTACCACAAATTTATTATTTTATAGTTCTGGAGGTCAGAAGTACAAAGGGGTGCCTCAAAGGGTTAATATCAAAGTATCAGCAGGGCTCTGTTTCTTCTGGAGGTTCAAGGGGAGAATCTGGTTTCTTGCTAGCTCTTGGCACCCTTCCATCTTCAGTGCCAGCAGTGGTGGGTTAAGTACAGAGAATCATTTCAACCTTGCTTCTGTTATAAAATCTCAGTGTTTTTTTTCTTAACTTCCATCTTCAGTGCCAGCAGTGGTGGGTTAAGTACAGAGAATCATTTCAACCTTGCTTCTGTTATAAAATCTCAGTGTTTTTTTTCTTAACTATTTTATTATTATTCAAATGAATATTAGAATTAGCATTTTAAATTCTAAAACATTTCCTGATTGTACTTTTTATTGAAATCAAATGACTTTATATATTAATTTTGTAAGTATTGGAATTTTTATATTTCCATTCCATAACTGATATTTCTCATTCCATAATATTATATATTTTTCCATATACTCATGTTTAAAAAATTTTTTTTAGTAAAGTTATATAATAATCATATAGCTTTTGCGATATTACTTATTACTGCTGAATAGTAATTTATTATATGGATTTACCACAATTTATGTCTTGATACACCTGTTGACTGACATTTGTGCTGATTGACATTCTAGTTTTGGGCTATTTAAAAAAAAGGTGCTATGAACATCTGTTGTATTTTCATTGTCTTTCAGCTCAAAATATTTAAAAATTATTCTTGTGGTTTTGTCTTCATCAATGATTTATGTAGAAATCTGTTGTTTAAATTACAGATATTTGGAGCTTTCCTAATTATCTTCTTATTAATGATTTCTAATTTAAATCAGTTGTGGCCAGATAATACACTGCATATAATTTCTATTCTTTTAAATCAGTTGAGGATTTTTATAGAAATACATGTTCTTTTCTAGTGCACAAGTTAGATTCATATTCACCATATATATGTACAGTAAAAAAGAATATTCTGCAGTTGTTGGATAGAGTGTCCTTTAACTGTCAATTAGATCAAGGTGGTTGATAGACTTATTCAGATCCTTCAAGTCTTCACTGGTTATTTTTGTCTGTGTGCTCTATCAATTGCTAATTTTAAATTTCTTTGTCTCTAAATTTTGTCCATTTCTGCTTTATGTATTTTAAGTTTCTATTATTAGGTGCATACATATTTATAATTTTTAATTTTTTTTAATGAATTTTCCTTTTCGAAATTAAATATTCTTTTTATCTCTGTTAAATTTTTCTTGGTCTGTGTTATAGTAACTACTCTACAGTTCTTATGCTTATTGTTTATGTCACATTTTTTTCTATCAATTTATTTTTAAACTATTTGTGTCTTCATATTTAAAGACTATCATGCAGGCAGCATAGGCTCAACTTTTTTGTTTCTTTTTCCAGTTTTTTGGAAGGGTCTAAGAAGGATCGGTGTTAATTCCCTTTCCCTCTGGCCATCACCATCCTGTGGTCTGTGCATCTGTCCCTGTCAACGTTCTTTTCAGAACTGCTTTTGAGCATCCCATAGTTTTGGGTATGTTGTGCTCAATTTTCATTCATTTTGAGATTTTTAAAAGTTTCTTCTTTAACCATTGGTTATTCAAAAGTGTGTTGTATACGTTCCATATATTTGTACATTCAAGTCTTATTTTTTAAACCATGCTGATAATTTCTACCTTTAGACTAATAAGATTTACTGTGATTATTGGTATGATAGGATTTTGGTTTATCACTTCCTTATCTGTTTTCTGTTTGTCTCTACTGTTTTATGTTATTCTGTCCCCCCCCCCTTTTTTTTTACCTTCATTTAGATTTTTAAAATATTTTTTAATACACTTAAAAATATCGATGGTATTGGCTTTTGGCTATAGTGCTTTGTTTTCAGAGTTGTTCTGCAGGTATAGTATATATAATGAACTTATTACAGTCTACTTAGGGTTCATTTTGTATCATTTCATGTAAAATATAAAAAATTTTGCCATAATACAAGTACTTTTACCACCACCCTTCATGTTGTCATATATATTACACCTATGTATATTGGAAACTCCAGTAATGACCAGATATTGTCTTTATTTTCTTATTTACCATCCATATCTTTCTCTACAAATAATTTTTTCAACTGTTTACTGTGCATTCATTCTATTTCTTTATGTAACTAATAATAGAAGAGAAAGAAAAGAAGGAAAGAGGGAGGGAATTGGAGGCAGACATATAGACAGTCCTTTCCAGTAGATTTGCTAAAAAAGGGAGTAGAGCAATGGTCAAATGGTGATGGCTCATTGGTAAAGTGGGGAGAAGATAGTCTGTTTTTTTAAGATAGAAGGAACAAGAGCATAATTGGATGCTGATAGGAGTGATCAAATAGAAAATGCAGTGCTGATCATGAAAGAAAAAGAGGCGTACTTGCTTGAACAGTCTTGAGTATTCCAGATGGGCTCAAGAGCACAGACTGGGTTAAATTAAGAGCTCAAATAGATCCTTCTGTTAAAAGGTTAGAAAGTGGAGGTTCTGGGCATAGATGCTAATAGTAAGTAGATGTGGTTGATGGAGTCTGTGAAAATTGTCTTCTCAGTGTTCAGCTTTCTTAGTGAAGAGAAGCAAGATCATCATCTGTGAAAAAAATTGGAGAAGTGGATGTGAAATGTTGAGGAATGAGAAGCTGTGGAACAGTCCCCTGGGGGCATGGGGGAGTCCAGGTACCAGGGAAGTGTTTTATTTCTTTCTGAATATTTAGAAAGTTTAGCAATGTGTGTTTTGGTGTTGGCTTTTTAAAATTCATCCTGTTAGGTACTTGGTGGGCCTTTTAAATCTGAAGACTCATTTCTTTCCTTTCCCCCTGGCAGAGGAAACAGCATGAGCAAGTGTAGGGAGCTTCATGAAGAAAAATCGTAATGAAAAATAATGTCGAAATGGCAATTTAGTAATAAGATGCTAGGCAAAGAAGGTAAGTTTGTTTCGTAGGTGATGAGTAAACGTTAAATGTGTTTAAGCCGAAGAGTTATGTGTTTCCTGGCATATTTAAGGAACTGTGTCTCGTCTTGCTGCTAGCCCTTCACGTGCATTTCCCTTTTCCAAATCCCACATCATGATGAGTGCATGTCTAAGTAGTAGCTGGCTTGAGTATTCATTTTACTTACCTCCCACTCACCTGTAACTGCTCTGAGAACTTGCCTCCTTGATGCTCAGTCCTCTTGCTTTTGAATTCTGCTATGGATTCTTAGATTTAGGAACCACTTGAATTGCTAACTGTGTGTCATGTTCTCAGCTTTGCCTCTCCTTAATTATAGCATCTCTGCAACTTTGAGTGGACCAGTTCCTTTATTGGTCACTTTCTTTGTGTGATTGTCTACCAATTACTATAGCTTCTAGATCTGAATTCCTTTCTACCAACCCAAAAAATATATCACAAGGTGATAAAACGAGCCAAATCCATGGGTAGTGGTCTAAAAAGGGTTAAATTAAAGAGGAAGACTAGAAGCTAGGGGAATATCCCACAGCTAGTACAGGTGGTGAGTAAAGTACTGAGTAAGGAAGTTTGAACTAGGACAGTACAGAATTTATTCTTTTTTTTTTTTTTTTTTTGCATTAAATACTTTTTTATTAGAAATAGTTGTGACAAACATTACTACAAGGTGGTATTTCTCAATTATGCTTATGATTACTTTGCATTTAATCAAGAGTAGAAACTGAATATAATGAAATTGCTTATGACATGAACAATAACTTTTGGGGAAATCTAGATAACACATACAAATGGTTAGTTGGGTCCAAATTGTCCTGAGCGTGTCTTGAGTTGGGTCAGGATGTTACATCATGGCTAGTATGTTCATCACATAAGTCGGTATGATTGTGGTGAACATCTGAACACAATCATACTAAGGACACACAGGCTTTGGAGAATACTTCTCAATTCTTATTTCATTTTACTTTAAGAAACTCTGATTTTTCTCATGTCTTCGCAGCAGGAAGTTGCAGGTACATGGTCACAGCAGGCACCTGTGAAGAGTATTTAAAATGAAAACTATGTTTATCTTCTCTAATGCATTTAGATTGATAGTCTGTGTCTCAGCTACCAGGCATCAGTTCAAACTGGATTTACTTAAGAAATTTATTGTAGAGAAGTGTATTGTAGAATTTGATGTAGACATACTAGGAATTTCTTCTAAGTCACAGAAGGCTCCAGGGACTTTCAGCAAGCTCCATGCTGACATAAAAGCCATCTCCTACAAATGCAGATAGTGATAAGATAAGACATGCTTAGCTTTGTGTTAAAATAATTACTATTTGAAAGGATAACCTCTGCTTGTCTACACAAAGCTGAAGTGCTTTTATGATTGACTGAACTTTTGCTTCAGATTCTAGTGTTTTGATATCTCATAACACATTCATGAACTTTACATTGAGAGTTCTGTCCGTGGTAACAGCATCATGCTCCATCACAGAGCCACATAATTCAGATCCCTCCCACTCTAAATTTTAAAGGGCAACAGGAGATAGTTGGAGCTCTACCAACAATCAAATGATTCAGATATTGCTTGATAACTCATTTTCTTTTGTGTGGGTATAGACTAGTATATTTGCACAGATAACTTATTTTTAAATGACCAATTCCTTAGGAAGGGGAAAAAGCTTGCATTTGATTACAAATGTCATCCAGGGAAATGTCTGGAAGGCACACATTAACTCAATTTTAATTTGTTTCCATTCCTTTATTACCTTTTCTTTCTTTCTTTTATCCACATATATCCACAAAGTTGGACATAAACCAGTTTTTCTAGACAATTTTATGACAGTCCAAACCTAAAATGTCTGTTTTCCTGAGAAAACTCTATAGCAACAATCTCATACATTTTCATTCAATTTGTTCTCTGAATGTCAGGAAGAAAACTGACTGAGCAGTCATGGCAGTGATATTTCAGTGGCTAAACTTGTTACTTTGGAAGCAGGATTATGATTTAAACAGAAGTGAACACACTGACCTCTAAAACCCTGCCCTGGAGTTCTAACATAATGATCTTCTCATGAATGTTCTTAGAGTGTCCTCTGTGTCCCCTGACTGGCAGGAGAATGGTGTCTCCTAATCAAACAACTAAGTCCCCAGGGCCTCCTCACACATTGCTAACTTTTATTAATCAAATTTATGTTCCATCACCCCAATGGGATTATTTTTCATTTAGAAGTCATTATTAAGCCATGCTAAAAATGGAGGTCATAAATACTGTAATACTACAGTATTAAACAGTATAATATAGAGTATTACATAATATAATAAAGTATCCCATAGAAGGTAGAGAGATCCTTGGATAGAGCCAAAACATACATACAAAAACCCCACATGTGATATAATTCCTTAAGTTAAACAAGAGAAGCAGTAGGAGGAAGGCAGATGGGGATTATCAGCTAAAGAGGATGTGACTGGTGTCCTTTCCTCAACATTGTCAGCATTGCCTTGGAGACCACCTCCAGTTTTGACTTTTATTGGTATCTTGCTACATTAGTCTGACCATTGACCTGGACTGCTCAGGGGTGTATAGGAATAGACATAGTGACAAAGAGAGAAAAAAAATGAGAAAACTTCGATTATATCTATCGCTATATATCTATAGATTTTATATATTGAACTTCGGTTATGTTTCAGATTAACCACTGAGTGATTTTATGTATGCTATCTCATTTAATTTTATCTATAGCTTCATTGTTAAATGAAGAACCAAGAATACGTATTTGGAGACTAAGAATTATTGCGAGAAGAATTGCAGTGGGATTTTTTTCCTTCAGGCAGTAGCAGGCATGGTTATTGCAAGTCTTAGACCTCACGGTGGTCATTTAGGAAGAGAAAAACAGACACCCAAATCAGTTACTGCCTCCCAGATTAAGTGTCTCTAGGATGGGGGAAGAACATGAAAGACTTTCTGTAGTCTGGACAACTTAGCATTTGGTTTTATGAATTATTTTTCCCTCATGCCATCTCACAGGTGCTCAACTGTCTCTATAACTGATTACACTGTTTATTGTCCTTTTTTTAAAAAAAAGTTTACCTCAACAAGAAGACCAAGTCAAAGCTTTATAAACAAAAGCCAGCCTATAAATATATAACACATTAAAACAGCAACATAAAGTGTCTTCAAGTGAAAAAGGGGACATCTGTAATATTTTGAACAATCAAAAAAAAGAAAAAAAAGAAAAAGATGACCAAGTGGAAAAAAAAAGTTTTAAAGTGTTCCTTTCTCTGTTGATTCTTTTGAATCCTCTCCAACCTCTTCATCCCACTGGAACTGGCCTTCGAACCCAGTGAGCTCTTATTTCTGACAATAGGCTAAATGTTATATGTGAAGAGATGTGGAAACTGGCTACAGGACATGTTCTTTCTTGTTGCCTTCATTTGTAAGAAGGACCTATAGTGTTTTGCTTCTATTCCTATAAAATGCTTGTTTTAAGCAGGCCTTTAACAGGGGGTGGTGTTGCATGCTACTTAGGTCTCAAATAAATGGTTGACTGGTTAACAAATAGACTGTCTTTCTTCCTCTCCTATTTCTCAGCTCTCTTTGGCAATACACAGGATAAAATATCACAGCCTATCCCTGGTCTTCATTCATTCGTCGTCTACTTAAACCACTTAGTATCCTAACCATTAATGGTAAGTGGTAGACCTCAAATTATACCTGTGATTCATTATTTAAATGATGTGTAATGTTAAAGATTTTTTTCATATGTGGTGCATGAATTTAAGAAGACAATATCCATAACGATACCTCAACACATGATTCTGGGCAAAAATATTATACTAATGCTATACCCACAGGACTGGACATTTTGAACAGCTGGATTTGTTTGTACAGAATGTTCCATGTTGTGTCTTTGAATCAAACATAATCTCAAAAGAAGTTATTAGCTTATGTGCTTGGCAGTTAGGCTATAGTAACTGTTCTTAATGCCAGGGACAGTTTTGGAGCTGAAAGCATTTTCAGCTCTAATGTCTTTGCCAGATTTGAAAAGGCAATTTAATAGGGCCTGAGACCCCTTTGTGAATGTGAAGTTCCCCACTGCTTTGGAAGAGCAGCCTGTTGCCCCCCGAATCTGTGTATAATACCGGCAGAAGACACTGTACAAGGGAGGTGGAAATGGTGCATGTTAACGAATCGATTGTACACAGTCCAAGATGAATGGTTCTTCCTCCTCTTTCCTCATCTCTTGTGATTAGAAATAACTTTGTTAGGTATGTCTAGAAAACTAATTACATCATCATGAGGAATATCCCAGTGGGAAAATCTTTTCTTCTCAGATCAAAAGGATGGCCAGAGGCTACTGTGTTCAATCCAGTAATCTGCAGGAGAGAGTGTGCCAGGGATTGGAAAGCATCTCTGCTCCTCTGGAACATCTGCTCACAGAAAATGACAGGAAATTAGCCATGTATTGGGGAGGCAGCTGCAAAGCACACAGTAAACAGGAATCAGGGAACAGCTCACCAGGTCACAGGAGATGAAATGGGAAAGGAGCCTTATGAAACCTGGAGGCCCAGTGCAGTCAGAAGAATCTTGGTTTATTAGGAAATGTCAATTTCAGTGACAAAAAGAGAAATTAATGACCCAAAGAATACATGGTAAAATAATAGTGCACATTTAATTTCTAAAATATGCTCAGAGAAATTAAAATTGAATTCTAAAATAAAAAGTGTATAAGACCCCAAAACTTTGAATCAAATAACTTTCTATGATCTAGAAGAGACTAGAGTTTATCTAATTCAGTTATATTATGTGGTAGAGAAAGTTGGTTCTAAAGCAAAGATAGCTGTTTCCCTTCCACGAGATGGAGTAATTACCAGAAAGAGATATTTCCGTGCTCTTAGCAAGGTGGCACTATTCAGCCAAGCCTCACCAATGTTCAGAATGTGAGTGGAAGTGATGTCTGTCAGGTGAGAGACAAGAGGTTAAGAAGGAGGTGTGCCCATGTTCCTTCCCTTGTCTGTTGACTGGATGTCAGTGCCATAGATGGATTTGGAAGCCAAACATTAAAGATGGCAGAGCAATCTTTGGGTCCCTGGATTACTGTATAAAGCTAGCCTTTCACTCTCTCTACCCTGCCCTACTTTTCCAATATTAGATCTTCCTGAGCAGGGCATATATTTCTTTTGTGTTAAGCCAGGGTTGTGATAGCAATTAGCTTCACCTTACTGATATAGAGCTAGATCTACATTTTCCTCTATAGTGGGCTACTGTTTTTCCCTCCTTCTGCCCAAATAGAAAACATGCCATTGACCCGTGTGAGCCACACTTTACTTTTAGACACACTTTTAGAGATAAGCACTTTAAGAAAAGATAAAATTAAGTGGAATGGATTGCATCTGGATAAACCATAATTGCATGCCAGTGCCTGAATAATTTGGTTAATAATTGAACCTAGTTGTATGCTTTTTCTTCAGTAAGAACCAAAGTTTAGGGGAAATTTTCACAAGTATTATGGTATCTATTTGCATTTCTTTAGCCTGGCGGTTATTGCTATCCATTTATATATTTACCCTAGATGGTAGGAGAAGCAAGGCAAAGCCAAAGGAAAATTTTACTATAGCCTAACTGCTAAGCACATAAGCTAATGGGCTCTGGAGCCAGATCGTCTGGGGCTAAATCCTGATGATAGCACTTACTAGCTCTGTGACTGTGGGAATACCACCGATATGTCCTGTGGCCTCAGTTTCCTTATCTGAAAATTAGACTCCGATGCTCCATACTTTATAGGATTGTTAGGAGGATGACATAAAATGATATCTATAAATTACCTGAAATAGAACCATACTCAATTTATGCTCTCTTGGGAAGCAAAATGAAGAGAGGACACACTATTTAATTAGTTGTAAAGCCATCTGATATAAAATACCAAGAATTGTTAAAGCAACTATATGAGGCTTCCAGAACTTTTCTTTATGTTATTATATTTGTTCTTAGAACATGAGAGAAATCAAATGCTTTCCTTAAGCTGTAATGAAAGTAAGAGAGTAATAAATTGTTTGCCATTAGTGTATGTTGGAAGGTGTAATTGAATCTAGTAGATATTTTGCTACTTCCACTTATCTCTATTATTTCCCATAGTTACTAAATGAGAGAAGCTATGGGAAAGTTCTTCATAGGCTGTGTTGCTCTATTACAAATCTACCTATTTGTTTTATCATTTAATATATGTTTATTAACTGTTGATGAGGGATTATATATTTGGTTAAGGACTGGAGTAGTTATTTAATGGTCTGGTTATGCAACACCAAGTCTTGTGGCAGGTGACAGTCAAGGAGACAAAGTTTATACTGAA
The DNA here is from genome assembly GCF_964146895.1 of Miniopterus schreibersii. Classification (NCBI taxonomy): domain Eukaryota; kingdom Metazoa; phylum Chordata; class Mammalia; order Chiroptera; family Miniopteridae; genus Miniopterus; species Miniopterus schreibersii. The sequence continues at coordinate 39,836,904 of NC_138103.1, read as the reverse complement.
ATGTGCTACACTACAGGAATGTACAGAGCTGTATGGAAATAGAGAGGACAGAGAGACAAATGATGTCATTATTGCTGAAATGCCTTTCCTTCCCTTTATGGGATAATTGATCCTAAATCTAAACTTACCTTCAATGAAATTTCAAGGTCAGGATTAAGACATCATTATCTCTTTCTACAATTATTAATAATGCTTACAGCAGAAAACAAAATTTGGGTTTTCTGAATATCAAGATCTATTAGCGAAGGTTAAATATTGGTTTAGGCTTTACTTTTTCAATAGTTATCCCGTGTGGCTCTGTTGCTTGGCTATCATCACAAAAATGTCTGTTTTTAACCTCTTGTTAACAGAGAGCTGTTAGAGAAGCTTGAATTCTCTTTTCTGAATTTGTGGGTATTAAGTAGACTGTTTGGATTCCTTCAGAGGAATTGTGACCGGGTGGCCTGTCTTCTCCTGACCTGTCCTCAATGAGGAGAACCGTCACTGCCAGGCAGAGGGTGAGATCCCCAGCATGAACCCAGAGGGGTGCAGCCGAAAAGAGAAAGGTCCACGACCAGGACAAGTTGGAGACAGAGCAGGAAAGATTTTTCAAGACTGATTTTTTTCCCCTGTGACTAGTCTACTTGCTGCCTAGAGTGTATTACTAATGCCACGGGGATCACGAAGGTGTTTGAGGAATGAGTAGCTAGCAATAAAGTTTTATGTTTTATTTTGACAAGTTTTTAATTGTGGAAAATGTAAACTACAGATGAACAACAACAGGCACAAAAAATTACCCACTTCCTACCACCAATGGCTTCTAAGATTTTCTATGCATATACACACATATATTAGCCACGCTGTTTTATAACCCTCATATTATTATGCAAATTGAAGAAAGATTTAGAACTAGAAAATTCTGGAAAATTGTTACAGGGTCTCTAGTATATCTGATGTTCTAAGATACCTTCAACATATATTATGTCAACTATGACATTGAATGAACTCATGGGGAGATTTATGCATATGTTCTCCTGTCACTGAGGACTATGAAACACTGTTGTAGAATGAAAAGGACATAAAATTTGGAAGCAGATAGAAATGGTTCAAATTTTAGTTTGTTCACTTTGTAGCTAATTATGTGGCAATTTATATACATTGAACCACATGAAACTGCCAACAATTGACCTTTTGTGACTCACAAAAATGGCAATTTCATATGTTTTGATTAATTACTAAACTCTGGGTATAGCTTTCTCAGCTGTAAAATGTAGGATAATACTGAGTTGATGTGAAAATTAAATAATATTTTTCAAGTCCCTGGTGTATAGTAGATGTTCAACAAATGTTAATTCCTTACCTTAAAAATCTTCATTGGCAATACAGCATACCTTGGGGGATGAGTGAATTTGGGTCCTCCAAGTTCTAAGGGAAATGCTGCTCAGAGAAAATAGGGATCAAGTTGGGAGAAGCTGGTGGAACTGTCAGATTATGATGGAGGTCTGATTCTGAGTGAAGGGGGGGAGAAAGAAGGGAGAAGGTTGGGTGGGAGTCTCTCAGACCACTGTGCAATTTGCAGGAAAGTGTGCAAGGGCTGTTTGGAGTACTGGAGCCAAGATTGCCCATCAGAGGAGCTCCATATATCCTAGGAACTGGACTGCCCAGCCTTCCTGACCCTCTTTTTTTTAAACTTTATTGTTGGAAGTATTACAGATGTTCCCCTTTTTCCCTATTGACCCCTTCTACCCTGCACCTCCCCGCCCCAGGCCTTCCCCACACTATTGTCTGTGTCCATGGCTTATGCATATATGCATGTAAATTCTTTGGTTAATCTCCCTGCCACTCTTGATTGCTGGCTGTGAATAGCCATGGGAAGTGCAGCTTTAGCACAGAGGCAGGTGGGATTTTCAGAGGGCATTTCCTGGGGTCCTTACGGCCATCCTAGTAAATATCAAACATTAATCAATGTAATGTGTTCCTCATTACTTTTGGAAAGATTGAAATTAGGATTTGGGGAATAATAGGATTTCAAAAATCTATAAAGTGACTTCTCCTAGCACTATGTATGCCACTTTCCACAGATCTCCCCAACATTTTCCTCCCAGGTAAATCTTGACAGACTGCTCTTAGTCATGCCCTGGATCTCTTCTCTTTTGGCTTTTCGTTCACTTACTTGCTGTGAATTCCTTAAATCACTGAGAATGATATTGGGTTTGTGATAATCACTGAAAAACTATCTCTTTTTTTGTTTGTTTTTGGTTCTTCCTATTGAGATCACAAGAGTCCTGACATAAAATAATCGTTAGTCATTTTGTCCCTGAATAAGGGAGTCCCAGAGAAAGAAAACAGGATAGCTAATTGGTATAATACCCAGGGACCAGAATTATGACTCTCCAATTATTGCCAAGGATAGTACTGCCTGTAGTTATAATAATTATGTAATTTTCTGAGTATTAATTAGCTGATAAGATGCTATGATACCTCAAGATATAGCCACTGGGCTTTTTTCTTTTTTTGTTTTTATATAAAAATACAGGAAGAACCTATAAAGAGTGATATAATGTTTTAGTTTGGGACCATTATGAAATACTATACTGTCATTTTTCTAGTTAACAAAAATAACATGCTAATGTCACATTATCAGAGCAAGAGATGATTGACAAACTTGTCATGCATACACATTTTCCTAGCTCCTCTAGAGATTTCAAACATTTCAGCAGTCATTGTAATTGTGTTAGAATTTATTCTTTGCAAAGCCATCAAAGTCAGTGAGTTAATATCAAAGTTTATATTAACAACTCAAAATAGTTCCAACCTTTAAATTGTTGACATGGAAACACATCTTTCTTCACCTTATCAGAACTCTGCACATGTGCCTATGTGGACAGAGCCTGGGATTAATCAGAAATGTACTATTTGATTGTGCCTTCAAGTCAGCAAGAGTTATGAAGGGAAGTATTATTATTCATATATTCTTTATATCTACAGAAAACAATCAGTCTAATGGTGCCACCATGTTGACTGCTTTTCTGTCCTGTTTTATTAAACTGGTACAGTCCTCACACAGTCTGAATTTTTCTAGCTCCAGCACCAGAATAATGAACAGATGTTTACTTCGAAAGGGTACGTAGCCTATTTCTGTGCCAATGTTATATTTAAAAGTTGAAACTATTTTTGAACTTAGTATATAGCAGTAAGAAGAAAATATGATAAGGAAAGAACTATGTTCCAAACAGCAGATTTTTAAACCATTTTAGAAAAAGGCAATGAATGGGTTTGGGTTAACCATGGAGTATCGGGAACATAAAAGTCCTGTTGTGCTTCATTTGGACTGTTAGGTCAATCATTGGGAGTGGGCCCATTTGTTCATGTGGGTGGGAGCGTGGCTCTAATGGCCAGAGTGAGGATCCTAAAATGTCTGTATGTCAGTTGTCCCTCACATGGATGGTTTTACCAGGATTCTAATTTTGTGCAAAACGATGTGAGGGAAATGATCGGGTGAAAGTATCTCTCAGAGTTTGACCATAAATACCAATAAATGAAGGTAGAATACATTCTTCCAAAGGAAGTAGGTAGATCAAGGATAAGTAACCTATTTACATACATCAAAATTCTTTTTAGAGACTTTCCCTTCAGTACTGCACCTAGATTTGATGAAATTTAAAATAGCATGGAGGAAACTTCTGGCATACTGCACTGGGAAATAACCTAATTAATATTGCCCCCTTTGTAGATTTTTGGGACTATTACACTCACTGTGATTCTACTCTAAGAATCTCATCTTTGTAAGAACTTAAACATTTTTTTCTTCCTTTCTTTGAGTTCATAAGACCATCGAGGGGATGAGGGCGATGGCGCTGACAATCCAAGTTCGTGATAAAAGGAAAGAGGGTGGATGATTTTATACATGGCCCTGAGCAGGGCTGTGGTCCTGCACAGTCAGCTTCAGCCTTGAAGTAAAAAATTTCACAGGGTCTGCCAACTGCATTATTAATCCCCTTAGGTTTCAACTTTTATTAATAAGTAAGAAGCTCCTTCATTTACATTTTGTTAGCCTGTCGTTTCATATTCATTCATTCACTCATCCACTCATCCATCCATCTATTCAACCAAAATACAGTTATTGAGCTTTTGCCGGGTGTCAGGCACTATGTATGCTTCGGGGAATGCAACAATTTCTGTTTTCATGGACCATATAAATAATGATAAGGACTATGGGACTGAGAGGGGATTGAATCTCTCTGTTTCCTCTAAGTATATTACCAGGCCTTACAATGCCAGGGTTCACATGTCCTCAGTGTCCAGCACAGGGCTAAACACATCAAAACTGTGTGTTAACTGGGACACACTTGGAACATCACAAGCTATAGGTATTTTCCCTTTCATTTAGGTCATGTAAAGTCTATTTATTTAGATTCTTGCTAGCAGTAATGAGACAATCAATGTTATAGTAGCTGGCACAGATCACACTTCCCCCGTCACATTCCATCAACTCCTGCATACATCCACCTCGCCGGTGGCTAATCCAGAATTCCTTCCTCATAAGCCCTGCTGTGTGGCCTGAGGAGTCAAATAAAGCCGTGTGCTCCCATCAGCATTTTAGCAACTGGAACAAATCTGAGTTGTTATTGTCAACTCTGATAATAGCTCAGACTTTAATTAATTAAATCAAGAATAAATCCCTATACAATTATCTTGACTCCAATGATGTTTATTAGATTTTTGGGAAAGCATGTAAGCACCCCATTTTAGGCAACTTCCCCCCCACCCCCCTGCTGGATCTTTGTGGTTAATTTCATACTAGTCAGTTCTTTCTTTGTGGTGCATTTTATTTTTCTTATAAAACTTGCTGTTTGCTAACTAAAAGAAGGCTAGCTGATCTAATCTTGTGGGGGGAACTAAAGAAGGAAAAGTGTGTGAGTAATCAAATCAGAAGTCATTTGGCGTCTGATGCCTGGTTTAAACCCTTCTGGCGATGACTCCTGCTAAGGAACACTGGTGGATATGGTTTCATCTCTACTCTCACAGGCACGACACCATGGAGGGAGCACCTTCTTTAGCAGGGCAGCACTGACTCACAGGTCCTGTTCCCTCAGATAAGTCATCTGCATTTCTTCAGATATTCCTTCTTCAAGCTTCTTCCTAAGTGGCTTCTGTTCTAAGCCAGGGGGACGGTTAGCATCAGAGAACAGTTAGTCTGTCTGGGCAAAGAAGGGCTCAGGAAAATGAATAAATGTGACAGCAAGAAGAATACTTTCAGTGCTTCAGATATTCCTGAGGATATCCACTCACATCCGGCAACAAAAGAATCTTACCTTAGCCCTATGAGATGGGTTCAGGCCCATGCGCGGCTCAGGGGCTCTGCATCTTTGAGCAGTCCTTCCTGGATGCTCGGATGCTCAGCTTCAAGGCCCCCTACCCTGGAGGCCTGGATTTCAAAGCCAGACGGGGCAGCCTCAGAGGTGGGCAGCCTAACCTTGTTACAGATACTCCTCGTCGCTTAGGAACAACGTAAGGCAAACTGAGAGGCCAAACAGGGTTCAGGGCTTGTTGGACCAGATGGCAAACACCTGCATGGAGCCTGAGAATGGGTGTTATGGTACTGGAGGCAGATACCCAGGTTCAGTTCTAGTGGAATATTGTTCTTTGGCAACTGGACTTAGGCTCCCTAGATCTGATTTTTCTGGAAGTGAGAAATTTAGTTTTTTTAATGTCAATCTCTCAGTTACTAGATATTGGCCATACTTTTTTAATGGCACTGTTGTAGCACAAATAAAAGGCATGTAAAATGCCAGGTTGCAAACTTGGGTTAAGAATTCAGATATATTTATAATATTGGTGGCCTTGGCTCTCCATCTCCTGGGAATATGTACTTGCTGGACCTCAAGGGGTATCTTTTTCCTTTGGCAAATGGAAAGTCAGACACCGTTGCCAAAAATTAACATCCTACTCCTCTTGCCTTGGACTTCTGGCAAGGAGCATGCTCCCTAAGAACTAAAGCTACCTGAGATTCCTAAACTAGAATTTAATCTGAAGTCTTTTTAATCTCTGAGAAATTGGGGACCAAAGGACTCTGCAATGAAACCAACAACTATTAAAGTTATTAAAGATCAGCATTTCTCCCAGCAAAAATACTATTTTTGACAACTGTTACCATATGTGTTCATTGGCAGAGTGTAAAATTTAAAAAAATAGATTATTAATAAAAATCAAAGTCTACCAATGACAGATCCTAAATTTATTAATATTTCACAAAATATGTGGTATTTAAATTGCATAAACTTTGATATTAATATCATCAGTGATTATGCAGTCATTTCATAGTTAAAAAAATCAATATGTCATTTTGCAAAAAAGCAATGAAATGATAAGATCCTCTACTAAAGAAATTTCTTATTTCCTATCTTTTAAGTTTTTTCAGGGTCACAAAGGCATATAAGCATCACTATTTTCTTCCAGTGGTTTTCAAACCTTAATGTGCATGTTTATCACCATGGGATCTTGTTGAAATACAGTCTGCTGAGTAGGTCTGGTTGATCTGAGAGTCTTCATTTCTAATAAGAATCTTGGTTCTAGGTAGTTTCATTGTAAACATTTTTGCAGCCAGCATTTTTCCACAAGCATTTTTTTCTACATAACTAATTGGCTGTAGGGCAATTTCACCATAAAAGATAAAAGACACAAAATATTAAAAATGACACAAAGAAATAGGAAAAAATTAATAAGACTTCATTGCAAAAAAATGACAGTACATCGTCTTTGGGATCTTTCATTCATTGTATTATACATTCTCTTTGCTTGTTGGTTTGTCTCCTTGTTCAGAATCACACTTTCTTATTTTGCTAAAATTTCTTTATTAAGACAGGTATCAGTTTCCAACTAAAGAATTGATAATTAATGCTCTCAAAGACTGTTGTGAATTAGTAGCCTCATATTTTATATTTGCCATAGCTTGGCAAACTTTTGCTTTTGTGAGAGGCAGGGCAGGGATGACTGTGCTCACTGAAGGATTTGCAAACTGATACATTATCATTTTCTAGTATAGTTTGCAATTGGGTTTTACACACAGTTTTGCAATCTGGCTCTATTTGTAGTTGTTAATGCTCCACTCTTTTAAGACCATCACGCCTACTCATCACTCTGTTTTGAGGGCTAAGATTTATTTAATATAAAAATGCAAGTACTGTGAGAACTTTGTCAATGGAAAAATGAAATCAAATGGACAAAATACATTGTCTGCCAAATGTAAATCAAAATGTCAACCAGTTATTTTGTTTTTATGGCCAAATTGCCTTACAGTCAATTAGTTATGCAGCAAAAATATTTGTGGCAAACACGCTTGTGGCAAAGATGTTTTATGGCAAAGCCACGGGACATGGAGAGTCTTAACTCATGCATAGTGGTGGGGTCCCTTGCTTCTCAGTGTAGGTCATAGCAACTGGTAAAACATAAAATAGAGGGATTCTCTCTGACTACAGTCATTTTCATATAATTTCCATGATTTTTAAAAGTCAACATGCCATTATTATTTACTTCCAAATATATTATCCATCTTCCCGGTTTGGGCAACATGGCAGATTGAGGTAATGTTGAATACTATCTTACTAAAAAGCATAACATTCTGTATTAAAAATAGCCAAGTTTGAAAGCGCTTCATGGCCATGCATTAAGCGTGTAACTTTACCCTGGGGAAGTTCAGAGTATGTTAGCTCTAAATATGAGTTCTAAGAGCAAATGACTGAGAATTTGTCCTCCTTAGAGGCACTGCAGATGTGGCTGTGACTCTGCAGGAGGCAGGGAGCTAGACTGAGACCCTTTTATAAAGATGGGATACTAGAGGAGCTGCCGTTTAGTGTAAGAATAAGGGAAAGAATAAGAAACCTACAGATAAAAAGATGGGGAATGAAATAAGTCTTCTATAAGGAATCAAAACTTACAATTTTGTTACCCACATTGATGAAATGCAGGACCCAGTGGAGGCAAACACAGAACCACTGCAAAAGGACACCTTTAAAACATAGGGCTGGAAGGAATTTCCTAAATGAAGCTGAGCTCACCGTGGGACTGCGAGGTACATACAAACCATGTGAGGACGTGCACAAAACAAAGGAGGTTCAGGAGATGAAACATCCCAAGAGCTTGAGTTGAGCAAGCTGACACCATTAAAAAAAATCACTAAGTGATTAAAGAGAAAAAAGTAGGAATAGAAACCACCATGAAAGAACTGGAGACTACTGGGGGGGAAAAACATTTGTCAAAGGTCCAAAAAGAACTTCCAAAAACAAAAAAATACATTGACATTAAAAAAAACTTAGTAGATAATTTTAAAAAATTGTCGCTGAGATTTATAATGTTCTAGTGGCTTTCCTGTGTGGCATGAGTGTTTGCTACTATGTTGTTGTTTAATGTTCAAGATATTAAGCTTTTATTCCATCAAGCACAGAAACAACCTCTAAATATTTAAATTATGCTAAGGGTTGAAATGTAGACATTTGAAAAATTCTTAGACATGCCAACATTGGCTTTAGTCAAATTTTCCAAACCTTTAAAAAAATTATCGGACTTGAGATTACTGCTCTTGCCCATTCTTGAGTGATTCTTAGGCTACCAGCTTAGAGCAGGGTTATGGTCAAGAGGTCTCTGCAGCAGGTGTAGGTTGTTGCCCTGCTGCCCATTTTCTACCGCCAATAGATCTAATGGATGTTAAAGGGTTCCTTTATGGATAAAGATGCCACAAGGCATCTCTGGCAAATGCCCGTAGGAAAATCCCAGCAACACCATGCCTTCTGCAGAAAACATGTTCTCTGTGTTTAAAACAGTTTCTGGCATGTTTGACCCTAGTAGAGACTGAGGACCTGACTGAGGGATACCCATTGTCTATGCATCTAGAGCTATCCATCAAGAACTGGGTATTATCAGATGCACAAAGTCACAGATCAGGCAAGGCAATAGCAATCCATTACCTGATGAAAGTGGCATACTTGAGATCAGGCTTAGGTGGAATCAGAAGACATTCATAGATTAATATGTTTCCTACTTCTATTACACCAACTCCTTTTATTAGCTCACAATATGGCTTTATAAGGGTTTTGCTATAACTAACTCATAAAGGGGAAAAATTTGGACTGGTTCACAGATGGGTCTGTGCAATAGACTGGAGCAAGCCTGAAATGACCCACTGTTGCATTACAGTTCCACTCAGGAAGGACAGTGTAAAGAAAAATCCTGTGTTTGGCAGATGTGAACAATATACTTAGACTGGCTAGAGATATGAACATACACTGAAATCCTGGGCAGTGGCAAAAAGTTTGTCTGGCTTGTTGGAATTCTGGAAAAGCAGCATGAGGATGAGCTCATTGGATCAGCATAAAGTATATGAGTCTTAGAGGATGTTCTCAGAGACCAAGTGGCAGGATGACTCACCCTATGGATGTGGTCCAGCTTCTCTCTTCAGTCCCTCCTGTATCACAATGAGCACATAGACAGTGGCCATGATGGCAAAAGCGAAGGCTATTCATGTACCCAACAATGTGGGCTTCCTCTGACCCAGGTTGATATAGTTACTGCCCCTCCTGAATGTGCCACTGACCAAGAGCAGAGAGAGATTCTGAGTCCTTGATATGCAACCATTCTTTGGGTAGATCAGATGCTACCTGAAGTAGAGTTGCCAGATGTGGCAAATAAAAATATCAAGTGCCCGGTTAAATTTGAATTTTAGATAAACAATGAGTTATTTTTTTAGTATAAATATGCCCCATGTAATATTTGGGACATACGTATAACTAAAACTTATGCACTGTTTATCTGAAATTCATATTTAAGGCAGGGTCATATTTTATCTCTCAACCCTAACCAAGAGGCAAGTCCATTGTACCAGATCTCTGGCCTTTGTGAAGGGAGGGGAGGCAGAGACTTTCTTTTCTAGGATGAGTAGATATTTTGGATGGGAGTTGGAGTTGCCTGCTCAGAGTGTTTATAGCATGCCTGATTTATCAACTGGTGTCCCATGCAATATTGTCTTCGATTGAAGGACTCATTTTATAGCAAAGGAAGTATAAGAATAACCATAGAATACGCTGGTCTTATATGTACTATATCTCCCATGAGCAGTCAGACTAGCAAAATGGCTTATTAATGTCTTATCTAAGGTACTAACTAATTAGGTAATAACTATCTGGGGAGTTGAGACCCTGTCTTGTCAGAATAAACCTGCCATTTTAGATGTTAGAAAACTTATTTGAGAAAATTTAATTCTTATTATTTTAAAAATCTCAACTAACTAAAAACAGAATAGAACTTCTTTAGCTTGAACTAAGGTATCTCTAAATAACCTCTAGCCAGCATCATTTGAATGGTGAAAAAGTAGAAGCATTCGTTTTTCAGTTGGGAACACTCTAAGAATGCCTGCTATTCCAGCTCCTACTCAGAGTTGTCGTAAAGGCCCTTTCCAGGACAGGAAAAAAGGTCAAATAAAATAAGGACTGAATACCAGGAATACCTGTGAGACCGAGTGGTTTCAGCAGATTGTGGGGGAAGGAAGTGAAATTTTGGTGGGCCAAGGAGTGAATGGGTATGGACTGTGGGAGTAGAAAGCCGTGCAGACTGTGGCTTAGAGGAAGAGGAGAGAGGTAAGGTGATAACTTGAGATGGGCATGAAGTTTAGGGAGATTTAAACATGAAGGTGGGAAAGACTAAAATATGCTCAAACATGGATAAGAAGGAACCAGTAGAGGAGGGGAGGTAAAGACAAAAGATCTATCAGTGCTACATGCTCAGGTCACTGAGAAGGAAGAAAAGAAAGCAGCCCAAGAGGAGGGACTCATTGTTTTTTCCTGAAATTTAACAGTCATAAAAGTCTTTTCTATTTCAATACACAATACAATTTCATTTATTTGGACTCACTAATTTATAATTCAGACCACTTCAGAATTTGGGATTATTCAAAGAGGCAGAGCTAAAGTTTATCTTTGTGACATGTTTTATTATATTTTAATTGCCTTTATCATTGAAATCAATAGTTTAAAGAGAATTTGAGAGGGATGTTTATCCCACTGAAGAAATCTTAAAAAAAGCTTAAGCATTCTATTTGCATACCCGCCATGGTGTGCTAATTACAAATTGCTCTTTTGGACTTGGACATTCAATAGGCTCTTTGGTTAATAAGGATTGTTAGCCTGGGGCTATAAAGTAATATGGTGGCAGCATTCCAGAAATATTGTATAATTCCTTATTTTACCTTGGAAAGCCTAACACTTTCCTTCTCCCAATTATTCCAAATTAATGAGGTTTTTGCCGTAATGCAGAGAGCGAACCCAAAGAACATTGCCCAATTTGCTGACCAGTACTTGAAACTTTAAGTGGTGTTTCCCTTTTTCTTTCTTTCTTTTAACCCAAAGCACTTTTCCAGAGTCTCATTCAAGCTGCGCTCCTTTCTCTCACACCTGGTGTAAGTGCTGGTTCCCACTCTGCACCATTAAGTGGAGGTTGCCTGAGAATGTAATGTCCTCCCAGACCCAGGGCCTCTGGATGCAGAAAGCCAATTTACTTCTTACTGCTTTGTCTTGGGCATCTCGCAATGTGCTCTAATGACAGCTCAGCAGTTTTAATAGCCCCTTTTAATGGCTAAAAACAGACCCAGTCTGTCCAAACATAGCCTATTCACCAGCTCTCGTCAAAACAATTCGGTTTTGCTATATGATGATGCAGCAGACCATGGAAACCAGCCACACAGACTCTATTCAAGTCCAAAGTTGGACCCTGGGGCTAAAGCAAGTCAACCCAAGCAATGGTCATATTAAATACTTTTTTTTACCATCTGTTTCTGAAACAGGGCTTCTGTTTCAGGGGGACAAAGCAGGCTCCATTTGCAAAAGCAACTCAAAACAATTTAAAAAACCATTAGAGAAACTTCTTCCTTGAAGGGGCATGGGATTTTCATTCTGACTGTGGGGCATTATTTGTACTTAAACACCTTTGCTTCACAGCACAGAAAAGATCTGAGGCTAGCTTGTGGGTAATTTGTTTAATTCTCAAGGCAAAGGATGTTTACCATTCTATGTCACTTTTAGGCCAACATACAAAGTTAAATATCTGTGTCAGTGTTGTAACTTTTTGACTTTTATATCTTTGTCATTGGGTGGTTTTCATCTCAAGTGCCCTGACTTACAAAGACAGAGCAATAAAGAGAATACCAAATGACACTTAAAAAATAACTAGTTTCTCCAGGCTCTCTTTGGGATGTAATTTTAAGTGTATTAATGATCCTTCAATTAAAAAAAAATTTCCTACCCTACAGTCTTTGCTTTTTTTTTAAAAAAAGGTGGATTTCTAGGCCATATTTAACAAATGCACATGTAATGATGATGCCTAAACTAATTCACTCAACTGTTTCTTTTCATATATACAAAAATTATAAAATTGTTTGCTTGATGATTATCTTGGTCAATGTGCAAGGCTAGAGTTTTTATTTAGATGATAAAAAATATGGCTACCTAGTCAGTGGAACCATATTTCAAATCACTTCTTGCTCCATTGGAACTTTGTATAGTAGTGACAAAGACTTTCAGGCCCAGATGACGGCGTTATGAACTCAGGACCATTCTCCTACATGACCTTCAGGGAGATGTTGGACCAATGATTCAGTTTTGGGAGAGGTTGTAGAAGGGACATCCATTAATTTTTAAAAGTACTATCTTCTTAGCTGAATGATAGCTGTTCCCTTGTCTCTAAAAAATGGAAACTGTTGGGGTCAGGAAAAAAACAATCCCTTCAGCAGGATTAAATGAAACCTTGAGGAATCAAGCTCTGACATAAGAAAGGTATGGTGAGTGGGAAGGTTGAGATTAAGTCATTGCTGGTAACAGTTCAGTGTGGCTGTTGAAGGAGAATGTGTCCAAGGAATGAGTGGATGGTGGGCCCTTGTTGGACCAGGTTGCCTGAGACTTGTAGGAATAAGCAGTAAAAGGCAAAAAACTGACTTTGATAGTCAAGAGAGGAGCACAGACTACTTCCCCAGTGAAGCCGAGGGAAACGGCCAGAGTGGATGAGTGCAGCACACTTCTGCCGAGGTACAGAATGGAGTTCCCTGCAGCTAATGAGTGCTTAGACTAACACTTCCCTGTAAAAAGATGAAGCTAGTTTAAAGTCAAAGGTGTGACAAAGAGTAGCAGTGGACACAGCAGTTAAAGCTGAAATCTTTGTACACCCTGAGTACACACAGTGAGCTCTATCATGTGGCACAATCAATGTACCCTAACAGCTACAGAATGAGTATATCTAATTGTGGCCTAACCCCCAAGTAAGAAGGACCTGACCAATGTCTAGTAAGCCAGCTTGACTTGAGCATATGCCAATTTGACATATTCTGAGTTTTTCAGTGTCTGGGTCAGACCACCCTTGTTGGAATGTGAAGAGGTCTAATTTGGATATGTGAACCCACCATTTCGTACTTAATCTTGAAATGGCCTGCACTAGCTATACCCTGTTACATTTATGCGGGAGTCTGGTTTAGAAACATCTAGAGGCCAGAGTATTAATGCATTAGGTTTTTTATAGGAGGGCAGTGAGAGGAGGCAAGTTACTCTGTTTTGTCATGTCATGAGTCTGCTATCCTGTGCTTTAAAACGGGGACAGCTCCTGGTTTCCCTAGTATTGCAGTGCCTCAGGCAGTATATCAAGTTCACCTAGAGTTGGTGGTAAAGCAAATCATTTATAATAACTCTACTTATTTTTGTCCTTGGTGGTGAGTATTGCTTCAAGCTAGCTCTAAATTTCAAACAAGAATGTCCCAAATAGTGTCTAATAGGGAGAAAGCCAGTGGGAAGGATTTGGAGCACATTTTATGTGTTAGCATCTTTAATGAGGTAGTGAGAGCATGTGATTGACTGGCTGCCTTCAGTATGCTTTCCACGGCATTTAAGAAGTATGGTATTTTCTCTGTTGCTGATATTAGTGACACTAAATATTTAATCACTAGGACTACAGTAGCTGCTCCTCAGAAGTGATGATGAGCCCCTGTGCATTTGTGAGCTCCTTGTTGTTGGCTGATTAGGTTGACTTTGCATGGAGAGATTGAACACTGATGGTCGTTGCTTACAGTGAAAAGGAAAATGTAACTCTGAGAACACTGACAAAACACAAAATGTAAAGGGCACTTTGTCATTGCCATGCAATTATAATGGGCTTGAATAATTAGGTTAACCTAATTTTGTTTTTTTAGATTTATCTAAATGTCTTTTAAATCTATTCTGAAATTTGCCATTTTCTATTCCTGTGGTATATTTCAGTCCTCATAGGTAAGACTTGTATTTTTAACAAATGGAGAAACTACATCATGGAAAAATTAAATTACTAACCCTCAATTGTACATCAGTAACATAATAAGGGTTAGACTCAGATATTCTGATTTATTTGAAGAGGCTCATATCACAAATCTAAGTTGCAATCTCACTGCCCTGCTCTTTCTTGCAGAAGCAGTGGGAACACAACAATTTACCTGTCTCCCTTAAGTTCTAGTTTTTTCATCAATAAAATGGGGGCAGTAACACCTCTCTGAAATATAAATTTGTTACTATGGCTATAAAAAATGCATGTGAATTGCCTAGCCTGGTTGCTGCACACAATAGGCAATTTTATATATGATGGTTTCTTTGTTGTTTTTGTTAATATATTATTTGTGTATATTTAGTGGGTGCTTCTAATACAGTGATATCTGTTTCTGAGTGTATTAGTTTGTTAGAGCTTCCCCAACAAAGTATCACAGACTGGACTTTAAACAACAGATACTGATTTTCTCACAATTCTGGAGGCTAGAAATCTGAGATCAAGATGTTGGTAGGTTCAACATAGTACTGGAAGTCCTTGCCATAGCCATCAGACAGGAAGAAAACATAAAAGGCATCCAAATTGGAAAGGAGGAAGTAAAACTGTCATTATTTGCAGATGACATGATATTGTACATAGAAAACCCTAAAGACTCCATCAAAGTACTACTAGATTTGATAAATGAATTTGGCAAGGTAGCTGGATACAAAATCAACATCCGGAAATCAATGGCACTCTTATACACCAACAATGAACTTTCAGAGAGAGAAACTAAAGAAGTAATACCATTTACCATTGCAACTAAAAAAATAAGATACCTAGGAGTAAACTTAACCAAGGATGTAAAAGACCTGTAGTCGGAAAACTACGTGACACTGAAAAAAGAAATAGAGGAAGATTTAAACAAGTGGAAGAATATACCATGCTCATGGATTGGAAGAATTAATATCATTAAAATGTCCATACTACCCAAAGCAATTTATAAATTCAATGCAATTCCTATGAAAATACCAACAGCATATTTCATAGACCTAGAACAAACATTTCGAAAATTTATATGGAACCAAAAATGACCCTGAATAGCTGCAGCCATCTTGAGAAAAAAGAACAGAGTGGGAGGGACCACATTACCAGACTTCAAACTGTATTACAAAGCCACTGTAATCAAAACGGCCTGGTATTGGTACAACAACTGGCATATAGATCAATGGAACAGAACAGAGACCCCAGAAATAGACCCACACCATTATGGTCATTTAATATTTGACAAAGGAGGCAAGAGTATCCAATGGAGTAAGGACAGTCTCTTCAATAACTGGTGCTAGGAAAGTTAGACAGATACATGCAAAAGAATGAAACTAGACCACCAACTTTCACCATACACAAAAATAAACTCAAAATGGATAAAAGACTTAAATGTAAGTCACGAAACCATAAAAATCCTGGAAGAAAACATAGGCAGTAAAGTCACAGACATCCCACATAGTGGACATTTCACTGATACATCTCCTAGGGCAAGAGAAACACAAGAAAAAATAAACGTATGGGACTACATCAAACTAAAAACTTCTGCACAGCCAAAGAAAACAGCCTCAAAATACAAAGGAACCCCACGGTCTGGGAAAACATATTTGCCAAGGATGTATCTGATAAGGGACTAATTTCCAAAGTGTACAAAGAACTCATACTACTCAGCAAGAGGAAGACAAACAACCCAATTAAGAAATGGGCAAAGGACTTGAATAGACACTTCTCCAAAGAGGACATACGGATGGCCAAGAGACACAGGAGAAAATGCTCAACGTCGCTAATCATCAGAGAGATGCAAATTAAAACCACAATGAGGTATCACTTCACACCTGTCAGAATGGCTGCCATCAACAAATCAACAAACATGTGCTGGAGAGGGTGTGGAGAAAGGGGAACCCTGGTACACTGCTGGTGGGAATGCAGACTGGTGCAACCACTATGGAAAACAGTATGGAGGTTCCTCAAAAAATTAGAAATGGAGCTGCCTTTTGACCCAGTGATTCCACTCCTAGGAATGTATCCTAAGAATCCTGAAACACTAATCAGAAAGAATATATGTACCCCTATGTTTATAGCAGCACAGTTTACAATAGCTAAGATCTGGAAACAGCCCAAGTGCCCATCAGTAGATGAGTGGATAAAAAAGCTGTGGGACATGTACACCATGGAATACTACGCAGCTGTAAAGATGAAGAATCTTGTACCCTTTGGGACAGTATGGATGGCCCTGGAGAATATTATGCTAAGTGAAATAAGCCAGGCAGTGAAAGACATCACATGATCTAGCTTATATGTGGAATCTAAAGAACTTAATAAACTGATGAACAGAATAGATTCAATGACGTGGAAGCATAGATCAGACTGACGAATGTCAGAGGGACAGAGGAGGGTGGGTGGGTGGAGGGGGAGAGAGTAACCAAAGAATTTATATGCATATATGCACAACCCAAGGACACGGACAATGGTGGGTGAGGGACTGGGGAAGGGGAAAGGATGGGGTGGAACGAGTCATTGGGGAGAAAAAGGGACATCTGTAATATTTTAAACAAAAATAAAATTAAAAAAATATATATATATTTTCATAATTGCGTAAAAAAAAAAAAAGATGTTGGTAGGGTTGGTTCCTTCTGGGGCCTTGACTCAGACCTTTTTCTTCTTGGCTTATAGATGGCCATCTTATCCCTGCATCTTTACATGGCCTTACCTCTGCACATCTTTGTGGCCAAATTTTTCTTTTAAGGACACCCATCTCAATTGTATTAGAGCCCACCTCAATGACTCTCTTAATTTAATGACCTCTTTAAGGATTCTGTCTCCAAATATGGTCACATTCTGAGGTACTGTGCTTAGGACTCCAATGTTTGATTTTTTTTGGGGGGGGGGGGGCGACAATTCAGCCCATCATACTAACCTTTAATAATAAATGACATCAATCTGGTTTACTTCATAATCTTTTGGGGACATATTTCTATGAGGAAGGAAGGACAAATAATATATTTTTGTGGATTATGAAAAGCAGGTACTACTTTCCTCTTTATGTGCAAAACCATATCTGATTCCCAAATAAATGACTTCATCCTGTGGGGCAACTAAACCTAAGTGATTTTGGGAGGGGGAGTGGAGCTGGAAGGAGCACCAGGTGATTGCAGTAAAAATGGTGAATGCGGAGTTGATACGGGCAGGGCATTATCTCAATATTTTTTGGTATTGACTCTGTATTATTCCTGGGCTTTGTGACTGTGCCTTTTTTTAATTAATTAATTTTTTTTTGGTATTAGTTCAATACAATAGGTATATGTCCACTCTTGGTGGTTGATCAAAATAACAAAGTCTTAACAGTTATAGCAGTTACATTGCAATAGTGGAACCCCTTTGGTGTAAAGTACACCTGCCTATATTGTCGTGAATGGCAATTCAAGGTACAAACCATACTGGGTGGAGAGTAAAATGATATAAACTGGTTAAGCACAGAATTATATAGTGGTAAAGATATTGGCTTTGAAACCAAACTGACCTGGATTCAAATTTTAGATTCTTTGCTTATTAGCATTGGGAACAAGACACTCCCTCAGTTTTTTCTTAATGAGAATACTAATGGTTGACTCATTGGGTTACATGAGGCTATATGAAGATCTTGTTACAGTAACTTTGAGGTCATCAGTGCTCAGTAGCATAGTTATTATAATTATTAAGATGATAATAGCAGTGAACAGGTGGGGTTAGAGATTTATCTCCAGTACCTATTAGTAGCCATGACACATGGGATCCAGAACATCTCTTCCTGATTTAGAGTCAGAAAACCTGCTATCTAGTTCTCAATAACCCAATCTCAAATAAAGTTTGTACTTTCTTCCTTTGTCACAAACAAACAAACAGCATCAACATCTGTAGATATTTGCCTCTTTACCCAAGTGATTTTGTGAGTCTCAGTCCTGTTAAAGAAATTTTTATACTATAAAGTGATGTAGCTCTTGGGGTTGTGGCTCAGCCATTAGAGGGGATGGGAGGCAACCAATTGATGTGTCTCTCTCACATCGATGTTTCTCTCTCTCTCGGCCCCCCTTCCTCTCTCTAAAAAATCAATGGAAAAATACCCTCAGGTGAGGATTAACACAATTTTTAAAAAAGTGATGTATGAATATATGCATTTTTGTAATTCATACCAGTGGTTGTGGCAGCCTTTCCCTCTCCTTTCATTTGACATTAAAGTCTATCCTTTCTAAGAGACTCCTCTTGGCCACAGGACCTGAATGCATCATATTCTTAGGAAACCATTTAGAGAGCAAAGACACTGTACTTAAAATGTGAGAGGACTGACTGTGCAAATATATCCAGGTAGATAGCATTTAAATTCAGGGAGTATTCATTGAATCGGATTCAATAAATCCTGGTATATCCGTTTGGTTCCCTAAATTTATCATCTGGGTTATCTTCCATCTCTGTGGAATCTTACCCTTTTCTCTCTGTGTTCCAGGTGTAACCTTGTCATAGCAGATGGAAATTTTATTCTTGCAGACACCAGATCCTAAGCAAGTGTTTGTCATTTTGTGAACTGCTCTTAGCATTGCTTTAAGAAAACTTCCTTCTCCAAGCTGCTGCTCTCTTTTCTGGACACAGTTAACTTCTTGCTTGGATAAAGTCAGTGCTCTTTTTGATAGACTTTTATTATATAGCATCTTCTTTTTTTACTATAACTTTCCTCTCTGACCCATATCTTCCCACAAAATTCAATTTGCCTGTCAGTCAAACCCAAAATTAACCTTTCTAAAACAAACCTTTGTATTTGCTAAGTATAAGCTTTAGGGAAGTTGGATTGTTTTTAAATGATACAAACTGGTGAAGGGGGGATTTCTTCACAATGATGAGGTTTATGATTTAACAGAAATGCTATAGAGCTTGAGGTCATACATGCCATCATGCTTAATTGACTGAGTACAGCCCCCTTTTGTCCTTTCCTGAGACATAAATTCCATTCTATTTCAGTCATTCTCATTCAGTTACATTTATTTTCATCCCATCCCCTCTACCCTACACCATCGCATCTGATTCCTTCCTAATATATGTTCAGGCAGCAACCTTAAGTTAGGCATTTTTCTATGTAATAAAACCACTGTAAGCAACTTGTATGTTTAACTTTAATATTATGATTGCAGGAATTTAAAGTTCCAATTTTTTTTGCATGCCAGCCATGTCATTCAAAGATGGCCAGGGTGTGTATGGACCAAGGAAAAGTATAAAAAACACACAAAAAACTTCAACATACTTTCATACTTTAATTCAAAGGGCAGTATTTAGTCTGTGTTCTTCATAGGTAGGGTAAAGAGGAGGCTCTGTAGACTTATACAGCCCTCCAGTGAGATTTAAATTGGACTGTAAATATATGAACAAAGAACAAGGGTAATGAATTGAAAAGTTAATAAATATGAGTGGGCATTATGCCACCCCAGCCATTGAGCAGGGCCCGGAAAGCCAAGATGTCCGGAAAGTATGCTTTGGCCTCTACCTGGCTTATTGGCTCCTCTTCTGCATTATACTATTAGTCCTGGGAGCCTAGTGTGCTAATAAGTCGGGCTATTTCATTTACAGAGACAGTGCCACAATTTTTTTGTTTGATTTCTAAGAAGTGAAGATAAGAGACAAGTGGCATCAAATATTTTTAAGTCAATAAATAAAATATTTTAATAAATGAAAGCATAGTATTGTGAGAAAAAGAAAAAAGTTCAGGTTGCTTATAAAAACTATTTTAATGTAAGAGATTAACACTAAGAAAATATTTTGAAAGCTTTTACATGTTTTAAGATTTAAACACCACTAGGCTTAAGAAAATTTAATTCAAAATTCCATTATGTATTTGCATAAACAAAGGTACATATTCCATAAAAAGAAATGTCCTGCTAGTAAACTTGGCTACTTTATATATGATTTTCCAACTAGCTTTTTGATCATTCACAATTTATTCCACATATAATATATATTAGAAATGGAAAAATTTGCCTCATGTCAGTAAGCTTATTTTGAATGATTGTAAAATTTTCCAAGATCTGCATAGTTAGGTTTGTAGAGTTTATGCCTCTAAGTTAATTTGTTTGCTTTTTATTTTGAAGTAACTTTAAATTTAAATTTGCAAAAATAGTACAAAAGCTCTCATATATCTTTTATTTAGATTCATAAATTAGCATTTTGCCCATTTGATTTCTCATATTCTCTCTCTCTATATAAATATATTTCTTTTCCAATCCATTTGAAAATAAGTTGCGAACATCACATCTCTTTTTTCCTAAATAATTCAGTCTTTATTTACTAAAAACAAAGTTATCTCTAATATAACCTCAATACAATGATCAAAATCAGAAATTTTAACAAACTTTAATGCAGTACTGCTATTCCATCTATAGTATACATTCAAATTTTGCCAATTATACTATTAAGTTCCCTTAGAGAATTACTTTTTCCAATCCGAATTGTTAAAGCAAACATTTTAATGGGTTTTGGTATATATTGAGTTTTGCAACTTTAACACAATCAATTTTAGAATATTGTTATTACCTCAGAAACGTTGCCTAATCCAACGGCACAAAGATTTATCATTATGTTTGGCTCTAGGCGTTTTGTAGGTTCAACTTTTAAATTTGTATTAGATGCACTTTGAGTTAATTTTTGTATATGGTATGAGATAGGGGTCCAAACGCATTATTTTGCATTTGGACATCTAGTTTTTCAAGCACCATTTGTTGGAAACACCATTCTTTCCTTTTGGATTGATCTTGGTACCATTGCTAAAAATCAGTTGACCATAAATGTGAAGGTATAGTTTTGGACTCCTAATTCTCTTCCATGATCTGCAAGTCTATCTTTATGCCAGGGCCACATTGTCTCGCTGTGTACTTATGGGGCTTTGCAGTAAGTTTTGAAATGGAGAAGTGTGAGTCTTCCAACTTGGTTCCTTTTCAAGGTTGTTTTGATTTGGCTCCCTTGTATTTCCATATCATTTTTAGGATTAGCATCTGGTGTAGATGTGAATATGCATGTTGTTAATGGTGGTGGTAGTAGTGTGGTTTGCCCATGTGTGTGTACATGCATGTATGTGTTTTCCATTTAGATTTATACTTGGGCATTTTTGCTGGAACTGTATGGGAAGAGACGGTCTTTTTCTTTCATGATCACTCAGGTGAAATGGTATAAATCTAGAAATTGAATAGGCCATTTTTGCTACTATTTGAGAAAAATCTGTGTGAGAATGAAGTCATAAACAAGGTGGATCTGAGGGACAGAGTAGACCATTTGACATGATGTGACAATATCTAATAGCAATAATCACACGAGTTTATCATTGACATGAGGCAATACGTTTCTCCCCATTTGTAACATGCTTTTCTCCACACATCCCTTTATCTCTTGGAACTGAGTCAGTTTGGGTTGAACTTTAATCACTTGCAACTAAAAGTTTCTCCACAATACGTGTATTAATTTTCCAAAATTTATAAATCATGTCTCATCTAATTTAGGCATTTGGCAATAAAATTACTCATTGGTTACAAGTAGAGCCAGTTTCTCTGACCTCTTAAAATATTCCAGGTATTAGTTTTCCTGAGAGCTTTAGAGGTTGTTGGATTAGGAAGTATAGAATGTGATGGTAGCCTCCCCACTATTTAGCAACTGGGTTTTGTGGGGGGGTTTGCTTATTTGTTGTCGTTATTATTGCTAGTATTTATTTCTCCCCTGCAGAACCTCTTCAGATACATGCTCATGCTGGGAAAGTATGCACTTCATAAAACCAGGTGCTTAGGTAATTCTTAAACACATCTAATTAAGGACCCTTGTCAGCAAGTCTGTTGCCCTCTAATAACAAGAGCCAAGAATAACCTATGACTTCTCTTCAACCTTCATTACCACCAAGACCTCCAAATACACAACCTGAGGGAGCAGAGAGACAAGAACTGAGTCAAAGATCCCGCAGAGCAGCAGGCATAGTTTTGAACAAACTTGAGTTTTCTCCTATACGGATCATTGGGAAAATAAGGCAGACTGCAAGCTTAAAGTCTGCAATGGAATTATTTTAAGGTGTCTTGATTTTGTATGTTGTACTTGCCTGTGCTTTTGAAGATTTAAGAAAGCACAGGGGGTAGTCTGTTTGGATTTGCAGGAACTGCACACATCAGTGTAAGCCTCACAGTCACAAAGCCCTTGTGAGGGGACTGCTAGGGAGCTGGGCTGCAGGAAAGTAAGGCCGGGCCCAGATGGAATGACTATGACTTACTGTCTTCTCCAAGTGGGAAAGCTCATGGGAGTCTGGGGGGCTAAAGGAGCTGCTTGTGGGCAATGGTTTCGTTTTGGGAGAGGAGGGAAGGATTTTGCTAAATTAGGAAACAGGAGAAAGAAAAGAACAAAACCCTTTTGTGATGTTGAATTAGTGTGATCTCAGTGATTTCTATTTTGTTTTATGGTTATAATCTATTATTATTATTATTATTATTATTATCATCCACAAATTGTTCCAGGTTTGGTCACTGAGAGCTCTGCCAAGCTGACTCCCATTCCCTGCCCTGTGCTGACTGGTGAAGCATTCCTGGACGACTACGCTCCTAATTTTGCTGTTCTTTTCTGAATTCTTACTGTACTTTGAAGTTAGTATCTCATTCTAGCACTTAGTTTTGTATACTTTTACTTTCACTTAACTACTTTTATTCTCTAATCTGATCTCCCAGACTAGAAATGGTTTCATATATTTTTCAATTTTTTTTTTTTTTACTTTCAAGATTAAGAATCGAACCTCAGGATTAAGTTCACAGTAGGTGCTCAAGTTATTCTAGCTTGGTCGATTAGTCTGTTCTGCAGTTCTTTTCGAGGAGTTTAAAAACTGAGTGCGTGATGCTCCTTTCTGAATACAGCAAGTTTCTACTTTCTTCTGGCATAAATTTCCAAGCACCTGGGTTTCTTTGTATTAAATACTAAGTACTACTGACAATGCTTGCTGGGTTTTACATTTCGTACTACCTTTAATTAAATACACCAAGTGGCTTTTTACCCACATCCCCAAAGCCGTAATTATGAGAGCATATCAGTACACAGAAACAATTACCAGTTCCTTCCTGTGACAGGGTGGAGCAAGTGCATCTGGATAAACGTTTGCTGGAAGATTAAACCAAGGAGAGCCAATTCTCATCTACGTGTCTTGAGTAAATGCATTGGTGAGCAGCTTTTTCCAACTTCATTTTACGTTCAACTCCTGAATACGTATATACCAGTGATATCTTAAGAACAGAGGATTGTTTGCAAACCAGTTGCGTTCCCTCCATGAAGCTGCTTAAATGAACAGCATCAATCAACGTTGTATATATCAGGAAAAGTCAAGTTAAACCCTGGGTGTGCTTTTTATTGCATTTTCAGTCTTGGAGTGCACCTCAACCGAGGATGGAACTTGTACAATGTAAAAATGTAGAACACTTTGTTTCCTTTACTTCCTTGCCCTCTGCAAAGAATTAATAGCATATGGCACCTGTAGAATTAAAGAGGATTACTTGTCACACACGGCCACCCATTTATCTATATGGGTGTATAGTTTCATAAACTCTTGAATATGGAGCTCATATACTGTGACTGGACAGGACCTGCTTGTGGGCAGGAAACTTAATTTATTCAGCTTTCTATATCTAACCTTATTTTTTTCTATAGCTACCAAAAAGTGTTTAATATGTGAAAAACATTATACTGAAATTATCTGAAAATTCTACTTATAATAATAATTATTTTCTGAGGAGGAAGGATAGTGTTGAATGGAAAGGCATTTTTATGTTCAGTCCTTGATGGGTTAGGCTAAGCAAGTTTAGCAATCACAGTGCAGAGAGCTGAATTAGGTGTTTCAAGCCATCAGCTAAAGAATGTGAGACTGAAATGTGCACGGGGGAAAGAAAGGTCAGGAGAGGACTAGTGGAAGTTAAAACCAACCAACAAACCAAAACCCAAGCAAACAAATTCAGAGAACAGGAATGGATGGTGTAGATTTTGAATTTGCTTGCTTTGGACATGCCACGTAGCCTTCAACTAACAAGCAGCAGCTCTTAGTAAACTCCAAAATACAAATACCGTACTATCAGAATTTTGTTTATTTGTTTTGTGCAACTGTGACAACTCATATTTAGGAACAAGAGGTAGAAGAGACCATGAAATGCCCTATCCCATTTGACTTAGTGGTTAAAGAGTCAGCCCATGGGCTGAAGGGTCCTGGGTTTAATTTTGACCACGGGCATGTACATCAGTTGCAGGCTCAATCCCTGGCCCAAGGCAACCAATCGATGTGCCTCTCTCGGAGGAAGTCTTCCCTCTGTGTGTATAGTTCACCTCTCCCCAGCCACACTGTCTTCATTCTTATGAAGATTATGAATCATGGTGGTGTTGACTTTAGTTAGGAGAATTACTTTCCACCTGACTCCACAAAAATACCTGTGTTTAGCAGCACCATAGAACAACTCCCCTCAAAGTCTAATTTTCTGTCTTTCTAGCACACTCTTCTAAATTTGAGAAGTGTGAAAAAAAACACTAATTATCCCACCATAGTTACTGAGATGGATAAATCCCAGCTGTGAGGGAGTAAACCTCCTTTACTGTGAATTCTGACCTTCCCATGGATGTGTATTCCAACTGGTCTTTTTTCCACCCTCAGCCTCATTTCCTTATGAGTGCAGCAGCCAACACAAAGATTCCCTTTCGAGTGAGCTGGCAGGGGCCTGAGTTCACGGCTGGCTCTTTTCAATGACAACTTTCACGATCGGGATTTTGGTGAAGAGATCTTAATTCCAGCCTAGACAGGACTGTGCAAAGATTTGTTTGTAGAGGATAATAGACAATCAGCTCTACAGAAAAATTGGGGTGGCTTTTGAGGAGTTCTTTAATACCAAACAATATTGCTTAAAACAATGGTGGGAAGGGTGTTGGCAATGGTAAAAACATAAGTCACTGATTCTTGCTCTGTTTTATTTTACTTGGCTGCCGTCATAAGCAATAAAAAATTTCTTTTGTGTAACTACTTGGCATTGCCATAGGTGACAACTAGAAAGCTTGTGTCCCCTTCCTGGCTCAGCCCCTGATTTATCACATAAGCAAAACACTTAACCCCAGTGCACCTCTTTTCCTTCCCTTTCCTAAGAGAGTAAAATTTGTCCTTACTTGGACACTTCTGTCATATATTTCCTATTGTGACCTTAACTCCCTTGCAAACATGGGGCTCTAAATAGTTACATAAAACTGGAAACTAGTTTGAGACTGGCGCTGATGAAGGAGTTCTTGAAATAGTTGAGTGAATTTAGTGTCTAACCTGGACTATTAGGATGGAATTTGGTTGTTCCCAACAGATGGAAGCCTGGATCTTTTGAGAATAGGGAAAGCTCTGAAGTCATCTTTTCCATTCACTGCAGAAATGGTATCAGCACACCGTTATGTGGTCCATCTGGTCAACTCCTAGGCACAACTCCTTCCCTGAGGAGAAAGAGAAATACTAAAAAAACAAGCAGTTTGGAATAGATCACTCACTCATGTGGCTTACAAATACGTAAGAGAAACTGCCTACACAGATTCCGGTTGGATTAGAAGTGCTCCTTGCGGGATGCTATCACTTGAGAAAAGCTGCTATGCCTGAGCCTTTCCATTATAAAGTATTATCCTTAGAAAAGTTCCCCAGTGCCATTCCATGCTGCCTGGGAATGATTCTGGGAGGGAGGCAGGGGTATGGTACACAAGGAGATTGCAAGAAGGACACACAAATGAACTCTTCCCTGTACCTTTCTTTCCTATCTGCAAGCGGCCATCAATATAGGGCATTGCATGCATAGAATTAGTGGGGGAACATGACTGGAGTGACCGGAGCAGTGTCAATGTCAGAGAAGAGTGGGCCCTCAAGCTGCAGCAGGCTTATCCCAGACGTCTGTTTGCTCATTTCATGGAAGGGCTATGAAATTCTGACTATGAATAATGCTACAGAGACTGATGTTGATTTTGCTATTAAAGATGAGATACATAGATACAGAGAACAGACTGAGGGTTCCTAGTGGGGAGCAGGGTTGGGGGACTGCGTGAAAAGTGAAGGGACTGAGAAGTACAAATTGGTAGTTACAGAATAGTCCTGGGATGTAAAGTACAGCCTAGGGAATATAGTCAATAATATTGTAATAACTGTATGGTGCCAGGTGGGTACTTGAATTATGGGGGAGATAACTTTGTGAAGTATATGGTTGTCTGACCACTATGCTGTGCACTTGAAACTAATACAAAATCATATTGAATGTAAATTGCAATTGAAAAAAAAAAATTAAATAGACAATGAGATAGTAAAACATAAGAGTTAATTAAAAGTTTTTACTATATAATATGTATACACACACATATGTAATGAAACACATCTGTGATATATTAACTTATAGTGTATATTATATAGTATATTGAATTATATTAAGTCAATTATATATGTCATAATGGTATTTCCTCATCTATGAAACACATTACAAATAAAAGAAAGATTAAAAAATGGACATTGTTCTTATCAAAATCGCTGATTATGTTTCTAGACTAAAAATGTGGTAGTATTAATATGCTTGCTCTGATTTTCTTATACTTTCATAATCTAAAATCTCTTTAAGAGAAGCATTCACAGTGTTAGCCTACATTTCCTCAGTAGGAAAATATGCTCCTTCAAATATTTTTAAGTAAATAATGCTTTAGAGTTAATTAGCTGCTGGCTTTAAGTAAGGGATCTAGTTAAGGTGATGTCTCTCAGGGCCTGTACTAGCATCATGCTCAAAACTCCTTTCTTACTGGCAGGAATCGGAAGTTTGTTTACTATGAGGATCTGAAGAACTGCTGATGGAACATGTTCAAATCTGTAAAACTTTCTCTGTTTTAATATGTTTTTATTGATTTTTAGAGAGAGAGGAAGGAAGAAGGAGAGAGAGAGAGAGAAACATCGATGAGAGAGAAACACCCACAGGCTGCCTCCTGCACACCCCCTACTGGGGATCGAACCTGAAACCCAGGCATGTGCCCTGACCGGGAATCAAACCAGTGACTTCTTGGTTCATGGGTTGATATTGAACCACTAAGCCACACCAGCCAGGCTATAAAAGTTTCCATAACCTTTTGTCTACCTCTGTTTTGTTTTGTTTTGGTTTCCATATTCTATGAGAGGGGAGATAATCATTATTTTTCCATATTTTGATCAACTGGTTCAGTTGGGTGATTTTCTGGAATCTTGAATGGTTTTCTTTTCCTCCTGCCCTTTCTAGAAGTTCAAGGATCCAAACCCAAGCTTTTCTACATGGTGAGATCAATAAGTATTACTAGTGCAATGAGGTGTACAGTCACTACACTACCTATTTAAGCTCCCATTAGTTACAATTTTAGTTGCTAAGCATCATTAAATAAGCATTTTCTGGCCTGAGCATCTAATATCTCAAAGTCATGCAAATGCCGATGGTCAGTACATAAAGGGCTGTTCGTTAGTAGTCCTTTGGAGCTATTGCTCAAAGATATTGCACATGTTGACAAATAATACACAAGTGTCATATGTACTGAGTTAATCAATGTGGAGTAGACCAATAGGTTCAAGATAGAGCTCTTGCCCATAAGAAATTAATAATCTTAATAGTCCAAGGAGAAGCAACAATTCTGGAACCAGGAGACGTTGAAAAATTAAGTACATATAATCAAGGTACTTTTAGAAAAATGACCGTGATTCATAGCAACCCAGGCAAAGGACCTTTAAGGACAGGAAATATCCCCAAGTCCATTTGCCCCAGACTACAATCTTGGTAGTCCCTATTTCATTCATAATAAAAATGAGTGTATTATCTTCCTTGTCTCTTAAACTAGTCCCTTAGAAACCAATTTACTAAGCTACCTTTTTCGTTAGCTAACAATCTTATTTCTAATTTTGCAGCATCTTATCTTACAGCTAACTTTTATGTTTATATTTTGACAACTAGGGGCTACCGTGTTTCCCTTCTCAAAAACAGGCTCAATGTCTGTTTTCAAATAACATCATGGAGGTGTGAGCTGGAAGACAATTTAGAGATTCATTATAAGTGACAGACTTTGTGTAATTATTTGCATAAAGTAATATAAAAACATCTTACCATTAACGATCTGAATATTTTAGGTAAAAGTGATATTTTAGGCTTTTATTATGCAAATAAATTTGTCTGAATTCTTTATTTCACTTTGAATGCAGAGAGTGGCTTATTTATTATGCAGTCAGCTGGTAGAAATTTAATTCTTTTTATCTAGTATCTTAAGTCAATAATTTCTGCCTTTTAATAATTTCTTTTGTTCCTTTTCACGAGGTGTTATCTTTTAGGATTGAGACAAGTTTTTGAAAGGTGTTTTATTAAAAGCATAAAATGAAAGAAAATAAGTGAATAGATAGCAAACATCAACCTATGTAGGACAATTATCAAGAAAATAAATATAGCCAAATGTGCAGCTATCCTAGAAATTCCTTCATAAACCACAGCATTGCCTTGCATAAATTTAATAGGAACCAATCAATTTACTCTCATTATTTTTTAATGTCCGTGCACTGCAAAAAGTGTACACATGACTTGAAAGTAAATGTAATTGTGTCTGGAAACCAATGAAGTAGGGTTCATTTAGCATCTAATTCCAAGGAGGCTTATTACCCATGAACCATGAATATATTATAAGTGCAATGACCCTTCCCTGATATATAAATAAGATTATCTGAGGATTGTATGTAGTTGATACAGTAAATTATACTTTAACACATGTTTGCCATCTCTTAAAATTCATGGTCAAGATTTTTATTGGACCTGCATAGGTTAACTTACAAAATTTCATCACTGGGCAAGTTTCAAATTGAGTTGAATTGATAGGAGATTGCAATCTAGTTTGTCAGAACCACCCCCTCCCAATGACAAACAAAAGAATTAGGCATTTGGATTAAAGGTAACTTCTGCTCTGGCCTGTGTGGCTCAGTGGTTAAAGTGTCCCAGTCCGGGGCACATACCTGGGTTGCAGGTTTGATCCATGTGCAGAAGGCAACCAATTGATGTGTCGCTCTCACATCAATGTTTCTCACTCCCCCCCCCCCCACTCCCCTTCCTCCTTCCCTTCCTCCCTTCCACTTTTCTATAAAAAATAAATGGAGAAAATATTCTCAGATGAGGGTAAAAAAAAAAAAAAAAAAAAAAAAAAGGTAACTTCAAAAAGGTACCTACCAGACTATTAAAACTTACTCTCAAAAGTGGTTCCATGGAATTGTGATTTTATAACTAGTTGTGAAAATGGAAGAGGAAGTTTCCACAGCTTGAAAAGACAGCTGTTTCCCTTTCCTTCACTTAGAGAGTTAATAAAAAGGCTATATGTAAAGGCATAGTATTAACCAGCTGAAAGTCGAGGAGGCATGGTGCTCGCTGGAAAATTATTTTCAAGATGTCGAGAATAACAAACGCTTCAACTTGAGTGACTACTTACATTTATAAAAATCAAAAGATCTGGAGAGCTCATTTCTTTCCAACTCTTTCTCATCAGGGACAACTCAAATTAAACCAGGAAAAGAATCTCTCCTTTCAAATTAAGGCTGAGAAAGAGATGTCACAAAGCCCTTCAGCACCAACTGAAGCATCTAACACTTATTATTGAAGAGATAAAACTCTTTCTTTTACTTACTCTGGATATGAGAGGAGAGAGGTTTGAAAAGAGGCCTCTCAAATTAGACTTGCTAGAAATTCAACAGTGTCAAGGTAACCAGCTAGATGGAGAAAATTTTTTAAAAAGTTCCAGCAATTATAGTGAAGAAAAAGAAATGTACAGCTGGTGAGGATTTTTCTTTTTAAATCCAGGTTCACGGGTTCTGAAAGTGTTTCTTTATGCACAAACCCCCTTTCCTTCTTTCTCTATCAAGTGTCATCTTTCCTGTGAGGCTCTTTCTATGTAGCATGGCTTGAATGACCCATTCTAGACATCACACTGTCCCTCACCATTATGATCCTCAGCTACGTTTTAGGTTTCAATCCTACATTTTTTTCCATGGTGTGAATTTATACACATTATAATATGTTACTTTATAGCTGAAAGTGTGTGGATGTGTATCCAAATGCTAAAATTGTCTTCTGTGTAATTAGACCAAACTAGCAGCAGCTCAGAGAGAGAACCCATAAATGGAGAGAAAAAAAATACTCTCGGGAATTAAAAAAAAAATCAGTGAAATTAACCACTCTGTTCTGTGGAATTAAAACAAGTAAATTCTCTTGTAGTTTTTTGGAATAAAATCTTCTTACCCTTTAAATGATATTTCATTCAGTAGCAACCAAATAACATTAGAATTTAAAAACAAAATTATTTCTTAATTTCCCATTTTTTTAACTCAGTGAAGGGAAGTAAAATATATTTTGGCTAAAGGTACTAAATGGATTGATTTTTTTTTTTCTTCTGTATACTTAGGCAAGTCACACATCCATTGGATAGAAAATACCAGTTTCTATTTCCTAATATATGGATTCTTTTAACATACATTTTTCTCCTTTTATTTGAGCTCCTCAAATTTTAATTTGTATGGGCTTCATAGCTCTTTATTCAACTGAGTTAAGTTTGAGTCTTTTTCATTATGAGTAACTAATAAGTCATTGATATCTATAATAACCTCTTTAAAAAAAAAAAATTCTTTTTGTTTCTCTAATTGTGTTTTCTGCTACCTTGTCTTCCAAGTTGCTGATTTGGTCCTATGCTTCCTCTACCCTGTAGGTGATTTCTTTCAGTATACTCTTCATTTCTGATTGGTTCTTTTTCATGATTTCAATATCCTTTTTCATGCTTTTGAATTTTTTGCTAAGTTCCTTGAGCATCCTTGTAACCACTGTTTTGAACTCTGTATCCGGCAGCTCGCTTGCCTCCATTTCATTTAGTTCTTTTGGGGGCATTTTTCCTTTTCTTACATTTGGGGCATGTTTCTTTGTCTTCCCATTGTGGCTGCCTCTCTGTTTTTGTTTCTGTGTATTAGGTGGCTCTGCTATGCCTTGGTATGACGGCCCTGTGTCGTAGGTGTCTTGTGAGGTTCAGAAGTGCTTTTTCCTAATCACCTGAGCTAGGTGCTCCAGGAATGTCCCCTGTGTGGGTTATGGGAACAAGTCTGATGTAGTTGAGTCTTGATTGCCATCGGCCCACTGAGGGTGGGATGGCCCTCCTACTGGCTATGAGGATTGACTCCCCCCCCCCCCACCCCAACAATGCACTGTGTGAGCTGCTGTTCATGTGCTGGCTCCACAAAGCTGAATTTGCCCCAACAGGGTTTGGTGTCTGTTGAGATCTCCCTTTGTGTTTAATGCTTATGGAGCTTATTGGGTTGTGCTCTGAGGTGGTCTGAACCCCTGGCTGTATTAGTTCTGGGGTCCCTTGGGAAGGATCCAGTGCCTGTCCATGTTACTGATGGGCCCTGGGCTACCTTTTTGGAGCTACAAAGCGATCTGCAATTTGTGGCTGTTTCTGCTGGTCCTGGATATGTGTGGGAGGAACCTGGTTTCCACCAGCACTGAGCCTGGGGGCAAATCAACACAAGGTCCAAAGTTCCCCAAGATCTGCCTTCACTTGTTAGCTGCCTGTTAGACTCAGTCACTGAAAGAGCCTCTGGCAGTATGTGAGCTGTTTCAGGGACGCTCTCAGTGAGTCATTAGCTAGGGGTGAATAGTGTTTGCCAGACTGATATAGATTCAAACTTGGCACCAGTGCTGTGTTTAAGGCTACTCAGCAACAGTCTCAGGGTACACCAAGGTTGGCTGCCACCTGCCTGTGCCCGTGGGCCTTTGTAGTGGGGCTAGGTCTCAGGGATTCAACAGGGTGAGGCTAGTAGTGTTCATCAGGCCCACACCAACCAGGTCTTGGTCATGTGAAGGGAAGTGTCTGCACAGAAATGGGTGTCGCTGGTCTGGAGTGTGCAGAAAAAAATAAAAGCATACCTTTCCCCCTTGAGCCTCACAACTCAGTTTTTCCCTTAGTCTGCCCAGACCTCCTGGAGCTTCTTGTGCACCGGGGATCCTAGCTGGCACTGCTGTCACAAGCTCAGCCAGGCAGGGCCAGGAGGAATCACGGGCTGGAGCTAATGGTTTTCCTGATGGAACTAGTGGGTCTCCTGTAGGAGGTTGGGACAGGCAGCCGGCTTCACTGCTACGTGTGTGTGTGTGTGTGTGTGTGTGTGTGTGTGTGTGTGTGTGGCTTCCAGTAGGCAGGCGTCTCTCTTGCTACTCTATGAAAGACAGGGTGCTCCAGGCCATTGCAGGACCTGGACTCTGCCCCAGCATCACGCAGCTCTGTCTCTGACTCTCCTTGGGTTCTCAAGATCCCTTCAAGAGAGTGCATACCACAGGCTCAGGCAGCAGACTCCTCTGCAGGGTGTAAACTCAGGAGAGGTGACAGGGCACTGGGAGAGTGGAGCCTGTGCTGTCTCTGCAGGCTGATGAAAATGGGAGGGGAATGTTTGCCCCAGGAAAGATGAGACTTGCGGGTGGTGCAGGACTGCACAGGGAGGCCCCCGGAGCCACACAGCCCTGTCTGTGCTCACAAGACTCTGATCCCCCTGACCTGCACTTTCTTCCTGGATCCCAGCACGAGTGGTTGCGAAGGAGATACCAGACTTCTGTTCATCTTGTCTTCCCTTGGTTACGGTCGATTTCCCCACAATTCAGTTGTAGCTCCAGTTCAGGGCTGGGAGGAGGTGAGCAAAGCTTCCACCTACTCCCCTGCCACCTCTCCTCTCTAGACTGCTTCATCTTAATGCCGTGTCTAAGTCTGTCATTTTAGCTTGCTTGTGTTCTACTCTGTTAGCATAGTTTACCTTGGCATTTCAAATGTGTATGCTTAAGCTCTTGAGAACAGCCTGGAAAATGGTAAAATAAAGATTTGTGGCTTTAATTCATTAGAAGGTACATAGCAACAGTTGCAAACTAAATTTGAATAGGTTAATCCAATAACTGAGAACACCTAAGCACACATCAGTCTTTCCTTTTCTGCAGTTTTAGAGAGGCCATGGTGGCCTTCCTCATGTGTAAGCAAAATTCCTCTACATTTGCTCTTGAATTGATTGCTTCAGTTCCCACTGGCTCTTAGTTATGCTTGTTACTCTGTATCATCAATGTATTTTTCTCTATAGACTGCTCCTACCCCTAACCTTGTGAACATACTCCATTCCTCCCATTCAAAAACAAAACAAGTAAAAAAGTATGTCCCTTCATGGGGAGGGTTGGGGTGCAAGAAGAATTCTTTGGTTACATATTCTGACTAGAGAATATATATTTTATACATCATATATATATATACATATTATTATTATTGCTTTTCTCTATTTCTATTTACCCATTATGCCAGTGATTTTCAATCCAGTATGCCACAAGAATTTTTTGAACGTGTAATACCTGACTATTCAGTCAGGGGCACTGACCTCTTTTCCTATAGATTGTCAAATTAAAAAATGAAAACAGCCAACACAACAATAGCCATCCAGTGTGAATGGATCAAAATTAGACCTATTTTTGTCATATAGGCAATAAATATATTTTTTGACATGCTGCATAATTTTAGTAATTAGTTTGTGTGCCATGAGATGAAAAACGTTGAAAATCACTGCATTACACTGCATTGAAAGTATCCCCTCCCTCACTCCGTGCCAAAGATCCCCAGTGACCTTTAATCAGTGTGGGAAAAGCTTCCAGTTTTTACTTGACAGGAGATAGCCATTCCCGTCACAACTTTGCCCACTCTGTCCTTGAAACTCTCACTTCCCTGTAGCATCTATAATTCCCTCCCTCCTCACGTCCCTCCTCAGCTTTGAGGCAGTTTTTCTTGGTGTCCTTTAACCTTCTCGTGTCTAAGACTCTTGTCTGTAACCATTTCCAGTTTTAGTTCTAACTCAACACTCCTTTGATCTCAGTCACACTCTTCATTTTAGCCTCCTTACATTAATTGATGGCTATTTTAGACTTGACTTTATTCCATGAGATTCATATTAAGAAATCCAGTGTCTTCCTGGGCATCTCTAATCTAAATATGGAGTCATCTTCCTCAAGCCTGCATCTTTTGTCTAGTTAGTTAGTTAAAGAACATTGTCCTTAGTTGAAAGGACTGCCATGCATGCAGTCCTCCATGCCGGGAAGCCCCTCTCTGTGCTGTGGAGCCGTTCAGTACAATTATGCTGATGCTTTTGTCCTCTGAATTTACACTGCTTGTGCCCTCTCTTCATCCCTACTACCTCCACCTGACTTAGTCGCCCATCACCTCGTCCTGTTTACAGTATCCTCTACACTAGCATCTGAAGGGTGGCAGAATATACAGCTCCAAAATAATGCCTTCTTTTTAAAAAATATATATTTTTATTAATTTCAGAGAGAGGAAGGGAGAGAGAGAGAGATAGAAACATCAATGATGAGAGAGTCATTGATTGGCCGCCTCCTGCACACCCCCGACTGGAGATTGAGCCCCAACCCGGGCATGTGCCCTGACCGGGAATCGAACCCCGAGAGCCTGGATCCTAGGTCGATGCTCAACTGCTGAGCCACACCTGACCGGGCGATGCCCCTTTGATATAAGAATCATTTTGAGCTGAAGGCAATTGAGAAGAAGTAGCTACAAGAAAAGCTCTTTGCCCTCCATTTGCCTGAAAGCAGGACATAAATTTGTCTTACCTCCGCTCTCTACCAGAAGGACAGGATTTAATTATGAAACAGCTCTAGACCTTTATCAGCACAGAGATGACACTGAGAAAGTCTACACAATCTTTCTAACGAGCTCTTATCTACCATTAGTTTCCTCATATATTTACCATTCCACAGTTTACACCCCTAGAAGTTCAGAGTTCTTTCAATTGTCTTATCAATTCACACATTTTTTGTTCTTTGCTAAGATGTTCTATAAGCCCACGTTCTAACTACCGCTTTGAGTCACTGAATACTATGTGTTTGAGCAATGCATGTGCTAATATACCTCTACTTGTTTTTTTTTGTTAATTGGTCTTTTATCAGCCTAATTTGCAAGGCTTCCATCAGTGAAAACCTAAGATGGGTAGAAGAAAAAAATTCTTCTCCCCGACACATCTTTGCCTTTAATCTTGCTCCTCTAAAATTTGTCTTTGTCTTTGATGTGATCTATCTAAAATTCATATCTTTTTATACTGTGATTTCCCTTAATCTGCAGATTAAGGTTCCAGTTCCTCAACATAAGGTCCTTGGCCCTTCACTACCAGGCCAGGCTCATGTCTTCATTTCTATTGTGTCTGAAATTTATACTCCTCAACTCTAAATTCCAGAAACGCTGACCAAGTTTTCTGTAAACAGTATGCTCTTTCAAAACTGTGTTTTGTGCCAGCTATTGTTTCTCTGGAATACTCTTTCCTCATTTTATTTTTTAAACCTTGATAAAATCAACTCATTCTTTAGTACTCAGTTTAGAAGTCATTTCAGGAGATAGTTCCCTGATTTAAGTTCTTACCACACATATCCCAAACTGGGTCAAATCCTATTCTATGCTTACATAGCACAGAGTGGAAACTACCATTAGAATGATCTGGTATCTACTGATTTCTCACAAGACTATTGAGAATATGAACATTATCTTTTTTCTGTGTGCATTCCCATTGGTTATTCCAATATAAATAATTGTTGAAGTTATGCAAATTCTCTCCAGATAAAGCGTATTTGACTTGTGTTAAGGCAGCTGTCCCAGAGTATAAATTGTGCCAGTGTCTTAAAAAAATATGGCATACATAAAGCACTGTAGATATTTTTCTCAAGTTTTATTTTTTTTCTTATTCTTTTTTCTTCTTCTCACTATTATTATTATTATTTTTTTTCTATTTAGCAAGAACAAAGTACTGATTGGGCAATTCTTAGATTGTTTATGGCACTTTAGGATAGATGGAATAAATTAGCCCATTTCAGAAGACCATGAAAATTTCTCCAATAAAAAAAGTACTTCAATAACCAAAAAAGTGCTAATTTCCCAGCTGCACTCGTGGGACCAGAATGAATGCCAGTGACTGAATGAAGTGTCTGTCCAAGTGGCTGCTCTGAAACACCAGTGTGGAACTTAAAAGAGGGGTTTGTTAGATAAGACAGATTTCTGTTCTATAAATGCAATAAGGCACAAATGCAAGGGTTAAAAATAAACTTCTAAAAGTTTATAGCTAACAGAAATGGCCTGATATTAAAATGCTATGGGAAAGCAACTTGAGAGAAAGCAAAAAAAAAAGGAAAAGAGGAATCGTAAGAATATGGTGTGGAATAACAGATCTGCAAACAGGAATACTTTAGAAATTCTCTGGAGCCTATTAAGCTTGTTTAAATATATAGTAATCCTGCCTGGCCGGGCATGGCTCAGTTGTTGAGTGTCAACCTAGGATCCAGGCGATCGGGGTTTGATTCCCGGTCAGGGCACATGCCCGGGTTGCAGGCTCGATCAATGACCCTCTCATCATTGATGTTTCTATCTCTCTCTCCCCCATCCTTTCCTCTCTCTGAAATCAATAAAGATATATTTAAAAATAAATAAATAAATAAATATATAGTAATTCTATCTGTCCTTAAAGTTCAGTTGTTGTCATTAGAAATAGTGTAAATGGATGCCACTAGAAGATTATTTCCTCATTTAAATTAAGTAAAGATAATGTTTTCTATGAATCAAAGTAAGAAGACACCATGATTTATTTATTTGTTTAAATATATCTTTATTGTTTTCAGAGAGAGGAAGGGAGAGGGAGAGAGAGGGAAAGAAACATCAATGATGAGAGAGTCATTGATCGGCCCCCTCCTGCACGCCCCTTTCTGGGGATCGAGCCCGCAACCCGGGCATGTGTCCTCCTCCACCCAGGCTCTGCCTCTCCACCTTACACTCCGTCTCCCCCTTTCTTGGGGCGTCCCCCACCACTTGACTGTGTTTATTCTTTCTTTTTCTTTTCTCTCTTTTATCTTCAAAGTAATAATTTTTTTTAAAAAAGACTCAAAAATGAAGAAAGAAATAACTGTCTTAATACTCTCTTCCTGCTTCTTTCCCCGAAGCATGATGTCTGTAAGTGAGGCAGCCCAGAGGGTCACTTTTTTTACCTTTAAAGACACATGATTTGCCGTGCGTATTTTGTGTGTGTGTGTGTGTTTTTAAATTCTTACTCTCTTTGTTCAAATTCAAATATTTTATATATATTGCCAATACTGTATGATGAAATTTGTAAATTATTTTTCTTTATGGTATGAGGTTAAGGTGGCCTTGCCTGGAGAATAATTAGGACATTGAACAAGTTATGCTTGACATGCTTGTACCTCCTCTCAGCACCCTTTCTTTTGCTGGCTCACTCTCACCCAAGATCCTCATAAAGCTCATGAAACCCAAATGCAGCTTTACTCAGACCCACTTTTCCTGGAGACTTGACTTTGTCAAGGCAATTCTTGTTTTCTATGAGCCCCTCTGCCCCCACCAAAAAACCCAACCTGCCCTGAATCTCATTTGCATTCATTTTACAAGACACTGAGGTTAGAAATTTTGTTAGACTTTTCAGGACATGGTATTTGTCCTGTGGTAGTGTATTTATGCTTTAACCACAACAATCAGGTCAGTCCTCAGTCAGTCTTGGATAAATTCAACAATTAACTTCCTTCATTCTTTTTCTTGAACTGTTAAGCCTTGCTGGGTAAAAGTGGTATAGTTCTGCAAGTTCATATTACTGTAAATTCATAGACCTTAAATTGAGCACGGTCCTTACTGCCACACAGCAGTTCTTTGCTTCTTTCTAGTCAATTCCTTTACAGATAATGGGTTGTTTCCTGATTCCACAGTTCACTAAGCTGTATGACCTTGAGCAAGTCATTTAACCTCTCTGAATTTCAGTTACTTTAATCTTTAAAATGCTAATAGAACCTACATCAAAAGATCATTTTAAGGGTTATGAAGCCATATATGTAGAGCAGTTTGTCCCCTGCCTGTCACACAGATCTCAATTAATGCTAGGCCTTGTTTTAATGACAAATCCTAAACTTTGCTCCTCTCTTTATGTTCTCTCATATCACAGTATCTAAAAATCTGAGAAAAAAGAATCTTAACTAATAGAATTTCAGGCTGTTTCAGGGGATGGGGGTGATGAGAGGGAGGGAGGCATAAAAACTTTGGGTAGAGAAGCCTTTTCTGATCTAATTTTGCACCTACACTTTGGAATACATGTTTAGGCGACATGAGGTCTGTGAAGTTAATAATATCAGATAAACGTGAGCTATGAAGTTGGTCATAAATCTTCACTAACCAGCCTCTGGAAACCTGTTGCATTCCAGCCTTATTTGCATTCAACCTTCTTAAGTCTCTGTTACCCTCTAAAGTATTGATCTTTCATTGGTTTATGTGTTGGTCTGTCTCTTGGCACTCTTCAGTTTGGTCTGTCTCTTGGCACTCTTCAATTTATCATTTTCACTTCTCTGTACATAGAGAGCCAGGGAAATGACACCTTCCTAAACCACATAGCCATTCTGTTCTCCATGAAATGAAGCTTTTTTTTTTTTTTTTTTGATAAGGCAATGAGTTTCCCAGTCTATTTCTGCAGCATTACAATACTTAATTCTTTTGGGAACAGAAGTTTAATAATAATATTCTAGCAAGGAATAAATATGGGGAAACCTATAAAATTCGCAATTTTCTGTTTGTACAGATAAAAAGTAAACTGTGGCAGATTTGTATCCAAAGTATATGTGTTAAGATAGTTTTTGCCTTTTAATAAAAATAAGAAAAGAGTTAAGGGACCCGGTGCTGTGGTATATTTCTTTTATATGTTTGACTGAAGTTTTTTCTGAATTTTCCTCTTTATTTTACAAAGTTCTAAATCACATTTTATTTGCAACCATATTGCCTTGTAGCAAAATATCTCCCTGTTCCTTACTCCTTCATATAAATGTTAATCACTACCCTCTTTTTCAACATTGCCCTTATGTTTCAATTTGCTTTGGTTCCTATTTCTTCTTTGTTAGAAGCATCTGCTGGGCTTCAAATCTTCTACAAATTATAGAAAAATTAGAAAGATTTCTTTCTCTTCCAATGGAGGATAATGCTAAAGTTCCCTTTGAGATCTTTGTCTTGTGTAATAATTTAAAATCTTCAGATCATCTTTACATCTTGTCTAAATTACCCAGCTCAGTTGTATCAAGAGGGTAAGGCAGATGTTGTAATCCTTGCTCTTTGTAAGTAGAGACACTTGGGGCTCTGAGACATTATGAACTGGTTAAAATCACTCACTTGGCCAGTGACAGTGTGAAGACAACAGCTTGGGGCTCCCAGTCTCTGTTCTGTGCTTAGCCCAAGAGCATAGGCTGGGAGTGGTGATAGAAATACTATTATCATCTGTTTTGAAAATACATCATGATAATTAAAAATGCATGTAGGATTTCCTCTTACGTAAAAAGACTCTGTGGCCCATACGGGGATCGAACCTGCGACCTTGGCGTTATTAGCACCACGCTCTAACCCACTGAGCTAACCGGCAGGCTAGATATCCTCTTACTTAGGGAAGAATAAAATCCATACCTTCTATAGGTTGACAAGTGACAAAGTGTTTATCAGCAGAGTGTAAAAACATGCCACAAAATATTACTCACCCATTGACAGCTAATGTCATGGATTTTTCATGTCTATACCAGTGAATTCTGCTGCATCTATATTTAAAAGATTTAGACCAGAAAATGACATTTTCAAGTCAAGACTATTAGTGTAAGGATTGAATTTACCCTCTCAGGTAAGCTTGCGATTCCCAATTCATAGTGAATTTCCTCTACACAACAAGCCCACTCAAACCTATGGACCTTTGTCCTTGATGTGACCCCTACTGACATTCTTTTTCTCTGGATCTTGTGAGCTCTGTTTTGTCGTTAAGCACTCAGCACATTGGTCAAGTGTCATCTTCTCGCAGAAGACTTTCTTGAGCCGCCATCTAACATATTCCTCCAGCCTTGGTCATACCCTATTACCCACCACTTGTCTGTGTACAGTATCAACGTCACAAACTAAGTTATTCATGCTTTACTGTCTTATTTTTCACCCTCTCTCCAGAATGGAATTTTACGATAGAAGAGTGCTTATCTTGTTCAATACTGTGTTTTTATTTTATAATTATATTATAATTTATTTTCTAAATATGTTCCTTGTCTCTTGTTCAACACTATATTCTCAGCATTTAGCAAAGTGCCTGGCTTATACTAGGTGCTCAGTTCATCTATATTATATAAATGAAAAAATCCAGGAGAGGTATTATTTCTACAGATTCCTAAAATTCAGCCTTTGTTTTAGATGGAATTCAAAAAAGCCAAGAACATTTTTTGCATCGTTTTCATTGTAATGTTCATTTAAATATTAATGAAAATTGGCCTCCCACAGGTTTCATTCATTCCCCCAGCAGAAGTCAGCTTTCTGTTTACACATTGAATACATATAATCTCTCTTCCTTGTGCTTTTTGTGTCTCCTTCCTTTCAGAGTAAACCTTTTCCAGGTCCTTTTGCCCTGTCTCATAGCACAAATTTCAAATCCCCATCACCCTCGCCCTACCTCTCCCGCTTCCTTCTTTGGCCAGATTTCAGCTAGTCCATATTCCCCTTAAAAGGAGGTGTACTGAGTGTGGGAGGATCTTAGCCTCTTCTCCAGAAGGGTGGAGAAGTGTGGTTAATAGCAAAGGAGTTAGAGCCAATTGGATCCTGGCTCAAATTCTGTTTTTACTTATGGGTTGACTTGGGTAAGCAGGTAAAGCTCTCTAAGCCTCAAGTTTTCTCATCTGTGAAATGAGAATAATAAGAGGGTGAAAAATATAATCAGGTATATAAACCACTTGATCATACCTCTCTCCCTCATGATTTTTGATCCAATTGAGTTGATACAGGTATAAACCAGGAATAAAAATATAACTTTATTGCTGGTAAAACTGAACTAGGGAACACAGATGGTGCTGACCCTAAAATGGGCTTCCCATTATTTCTTTCATTTTGTGAACAAATAAGTCAGCTAATTCCCCTGGCTGCTTTTCACTCTAACTGCTCTTGAACCAAGTTTTCCTAACTCCCCTCCCCTCTCTGTTAATTAGGCAAACAATTTTTATAAACCTAGTACAATATTTTATATACACCCACGTTTTCTTTTAAAAATATAACAACACTAGTCAAGCCTTGATTCTCTTTTTGAATTCATCTTTTACAATTG
The DNA here is from genome assembly GCF_964146895.1 of Miniopterus schreibersii. Lineage (NCBI taxonomy): Eukaryota > Metazoa > Chordata > Mammalia > Chiroptera > Miniopteridae > Miniopterus > Miniopterus schreibersii. The sequence continues at coordinate 39,795,374 of NC_138103.1, read as the reverse complement.
GATCAGTTAGGTATCACACCTAGAGTTTTGTCATCTATCAATTCAGGGAGCTCACTTTCCAAGGTTCCTTTTATGCTACTTAATATAAATGTTGGTCAAGATGTGGTCAATAGCAGAGTCACACGGCACATCACTAGAGTTTTTTCTATGCATTGACTTCTTGAATAAGAATCAAAGCTATGACTAACCCTATTTTTATCTCAACAGTATTTCCTCACCCTGCAAACAAGAATATTATTAAGTATATTATCAGATCCCTGATTTGAATATATCGCATTGTGTATAAGAATCTCATTTTTGAAATCTCATGTCTTATTCATAGCACATTTGTGAAATCCTCTAGTGCTTACTGCATTATTTTCTAAATTCTCAAGAATAACTCTGGAAAGTAATATGGATTTAATGTTAAGCCAACTTGCAGGTCTAAAATTGACCCTTTGAACTACAGAACACTTGCCCATTGAAACTCTCGCTTGATTTCTCAAAGATAACCGTGGGTGGAACAGCCAGTCACATATTCAGTTTTCTCCGTATGCTAAGAAGTAATTTGTCTGAGCCTAGAGACCCAGCTTCATTACGAGGTAGGGAGTTTACTTACTCTCATTTTCCTTATCTGGGTCTTCAATTTCCTTTAACCTTGTCTGTTCTACGCTCCAGTACAAAGATTATTTTCTTTGCTAGCCCACCTGGAAAGAAAGAAATTGTGCTTCCTGTTAGCATTTAACCACTTACCCCAAGCAATGGCCAAACCTTTCTTCCTAATTATGTTGTCTCTTAACATAGATGAAAAATATCTCTGGTAGTTATCCCTAACTTTAGTTTAAGACAAAAAAGTAATTTTTTTCTTTTTGTCTTTGGTGTTCATCGCAATATTTGTGCTACTATTGTATTTATTTGTCCTAGGTATCTATCGTTATCGCCATCCATCATACCAAACCAAACCAAGACAAACTAAACAAAACCACAAAATTTTTAGAGCATTTGCTGTGTTGCAAAATTCTCTTTTGGTAGATAATTGTAATTATATTGACATTATTTTATTCAACTTTCTTTTCCTACTAATACTGCCTTTCAGCATCTCCAGAAATGGGATTAATCATTTATTTATTTTAACATAAACATTTATAAAATTTTAACAAAATTCATATTGTACCTAGAATTGTCCCAGCACTGTTTAATTTCTAAAATATTGTAGTTTTTTTTCATTTCTTTTTATTATCTTTTTCCCTTTTACTTCATATAACAGTACAAGTTGCCCTACTGATTTCCCCTACCTTGTAAAAGAGTAAATTGTAAGAAAAGAAATTTAATAATTTATAAAATCTCAAAATGATAAAAGATATGTTAACTATTGAACATATATACGTGATATAATTTTATGCAAACATTAAAATATTTAAGAAAATGTTTAAATAATGTAATAAAATATAACCAGGATAAAGTTTATATAAAATGATGTAATTGAAAGAGGGAAGGCACCAAACATTACTATACAAATCAAAATGTGTTTATATGGGAACAAGAGATTAGGAGTGATTTATATGCTCTTATCTGTATTTCAATAAGATAGTATTACTTGATTTTTTAAATTATTACAGAAGCAGTGAAGTAAATAGATTATCATTTTAAATGATGTAATCAAAATTATACATATTAAATTAAGAAAATCTCTTCATTATAATTACCCCTTACTTAGTCCAATCAATGTCAACATTTTAAAGAGATAGAATTTTAAATGCAATTTTAAGTTTTGCCTATGTTTGTTGCTTTATTTAAGTTTTCTACCATTTCTAATGTCATATTTGGTCATTTATATTTTCCTGAGCACATCATGAATTTTGATATTGTTTATTTCTATGTACATGCTCTCTTTCTTCTTGACTCTTTCTCTCCTGACTCCAACTTTCTCTGTCTTTCTCTCTCACCCTCTGTTTCTGTCTCCCTCTTTTCTCTTTTTCCATTCATCCATCTCTCTCTTTTTCAGTGATACAGACAGAAAGACAGAGAGACAGGTAGGTACATACATACATACATACATACATATATACATACAATACATATATGATATGCAGTCCTAATTATCTACTTTTTCTATCAGGAGTTTATTATTTGTACAAAGTGTGAAGTACTAGAGCCGTATTCTAGTTATAGGACCCAGGCCACTCAAAACTTATCTGAGTGATATGTATGGGATGTGATTTTTCTTTTATTAAAATTTTTTATGTTGACGTAGTTGCAAGAGTTCCCCCTTTCCCTACCCTTTGCCCATCTTCCTCCACCCCTGCCTTCCCCTCCCATGGCCTTCACCAAAGTATTGTCCATGTCCATGGGGTATGCATATATGCTCTTTAGCTAATCCCTTCATCTTCTTTATCCAGTCACCCCCACCCCTCCCCTTTGGCACTGGCCAGTCTGTCCCATGTATCCGTGCTGCTGGTTCCATTTTGTTCATCAGTTTATTTTGTTTGTTAGATTCCACATATAAGTGAGATCATATGGTATTTGTCTTTCTCTGACTGGCTTATTTCATTTAGCATAATACTTTCTAGGTCCCTCCATGCTGTTACAAAGGGTAAGAGATCCTTCTTTTTTACAGCTACATAGTATTCCATTTTGTAAATGTACCAGAGCTTTTTTACCCACTCATCTACTGATGAGAACTTGGGCTGTTTCTAGATCTTGGCTATTGTAAATAATGCTGCTATTAACATAGGGGTGCATATATTCTTTGTGATGTGATTGGTGTTTGGGGATTCTTAGTATATACTGACTTTTAATATGTTAAAAGTTTACATTCCCTGAGCTTATTTTAGGCACAGTTTCTAATAACCATGAATGCAAGTATGTGAGGCTACAACAACTGTTTCTTGGTCTCTAGCTTGTATTCCCTTCCACCTCCTTTCTAAGCCTCCCCTTCTCTGTTTGCTTTGACAACATGCTTTCAGGTCCACATTCACAAGTTTGAGCTAAAGTGCAGAAAAGAAAAATGCCAGCCCCAACTCCTTCCAACTGGGATTCCACAGACAGTAGAAATATTTTTCCAGCCTTTTTATGGTGTAATTGTTTGTTTTCTTATGAATTAGTTGATACTTTAAGCCATGAGCTACTCCATTGTGTGTCAACATATGTTCTACATAAATATCTTCCTCCTAATTAGTTGAATGTCACGTTTACAGAGAGCATCTTCCATTGGATTCAGCGTGATTTAAGTTTTTTGGTTTTTTTTTCTTCAATTTTATTTAGTATTTCTTCTATTTCAAATTCCACGAACTATGTTAATATCAGATTATGTGTCATTGTGTTATTGGATTTAGATATCTTTAAAAATGATTTTATAGTAAAAAAAACAAAAAAAAAGAATTACATTTATAGTATGATTATAATTATATAAAAAAGCAGAAAAATGCGAGACCCCCCCTCCCCCAGAATAATATGTTATATTACTATTAGTATTGGTTATCTCTTATGAATGTTACTATTAAATTTTTTTCTTATTTCTCCTACTTTTAAAAATTTCTGTCCATTCTTTACCAAACAGACATTAGATGAAGAAATAAACTTTATTATTTTAAATGTCATCTAAGTTTCAGAATTAAAATTTGGGAGGAAAAGAGTTCCTGTCTGTTTTCTTAATTATGAAGAGGTGATATAATTAGATGGCTTACATTTAGATTTTGAAAAATTGGTAACATTTCAAAAAACTAAATGTTAAATAATAATATATCATTATTTTGGACTATTTGGAAATAAGGGAGAAATAGAAAAAAAATTATTCCAGCTATCTGCATGGATAATGAGTGCTAACATATGCTTTTCCATTTCATTTTATGCATATATTCTTTTTTAAAATAATACTTTATTAAATGTATTGGAGTGACAATGGCTAATATGAACATATAGGTGTCAGGTGTGGGTTTCTACGTTACAAGATCTGTATATTGCTCTGTGTGCCCACCATCCAAAGTCAGATCTTCTCCAGTCACCATATATTAAGATCTGCTTTCACTTTCCTCCCTCCCTCCCTTTTCATATGCTACCTTCTGAGAAGTGGCATTATTGGGGCATTATTAGGCCAAAGGCAATTAACATGTTTTAAAGATTCTCAACACAGTGTGTCAATTCTTTTTCCTAAAAGGAGTTTAAAAATCTACCCTCCTACCAGAGGCATATACTAGTGATCTGGAAACTTTAAAAAGTTTGATACTGGAGAGCGTTTTGCTGTGTTCTGAGAATGCAGTCATATCGACTGATACCCTTTCACAGACAAACTATAGCAGATATTTTATTAAAAAAATCTGAAAAGTTGGTCTTCTGGGGAACATTTACTACTAGATGGCTTAATCTAACAGTTCTGACAAATAATAATAGCTTCTCCTTCGGAGACACTTTTAATAGCAAATTTAGCCAGCCAGATTTTAAAGTTTTATTTAATGTCAGATTAGGGTATGCATGTATGTTGCATACTGAGGATAGGTTTTTAAGGTAAAGTGGTAGCCTGAGCTTAATTTTATATAGTTATAACCCCACCACAATTTCAAAATCGACATGTACTGCCTCAGTTGCATGGTACCAAGAGACAAATGTCATCAAGTGGTTCTGTGGGGATACAGGCAGAATTTTAACAAACGCAATAAAAACTGCTTAACTTATATTCCCAAATGACAAAAGAAAAGTATATTAAGTTTTATGTTTTATATTCTAAGGCTAAGTAATCCAAAATTTCTGAAATCTCAGAAATGTTTAGGCTGGTTTCTTATCAGTGTGAAAATTCTTGTGTGCTCATTTCCCTGGTCTCAGACATCATCCTACACCATGTAACAGCTCACATTCCTGGGGATGGTACACCCAGCACCAGCTCCTTTTCTATAAAATATGAAGTCAGCAGTTAAACTTGTTCTGCCATGTGCTTTATGTAGGATAGTGGTCATAACTTGTGTGTGGCTTTGCATGCCTTTGGATTCATTCCTTTGGACAGATCAGGCAGCTCAGGTGAGAAAAATACCACCCCCTGCCTACTTCATCACCTTATAAAAGAGGAAACTAAAGCTAAGAGACTGCAAGTGCCTTTTCAAGTCATAAAAATGAGCAAATGGCAGTGTAGCCTTTCCCAATAAGGTAGGCTTTCTGACTATAAATACTGCGTCTTTTCCCTTTTCTATAGATGGAGACAAGCCAGCGTTAATTCTTGAGAAAGATCCTTCTTATCCAATAAGACATGTTTAAAAAAAATCATTCAAAATTTAGGAAGAGAGAAGAATGTATAATATTTCAAAATGTGAGCTTTGCGATCAGTCAGACCTAAATTTGAATTTCACTACCAAGCAACTTGATAACTTAGGCAAATTGCTTAACCTCTCAAAGCAAGTGTTCCATCTGTAAAATTGAGTATGAAATGAGGTCATGGATATAAACTTACAGAATAGCATGTGCTTAATAAATGATCTTATTTTTATATTAAATTCATTATTTTTGTTTTATATTTTCATTATTAAGAGAGCAATTGAGAACTAGTCTACATAACTATTACTATAGTTAGATATTAATATTAATGTATTATATCTTACACAATATTTTTAAAGAATGTCATGGTGTTCTAAAAATTACTGCATAGTTCTAGATTTTATCTTTTACTAAAATTTGAAAGTATTTCAAGATTACTTTTCTTATAGAAATAAAGAAATATCTTTTAACCTAAGACTATGTTTCAGCATCCAGGTCAGTGTTAAATGTGGCAGATAATTTTCATGAGGTTAGTAAGACGGAGGCTTTAGTCAATTTCTGCTGTCCCAAGGGACTACAGGAAAATAAAGATGACAATTAATGTTTTGTTGAAGAGGGTGACGCTAGTGCTATGCAGGAATTAACAGAACCTGTAACAACTAATAGTGTCAACAACAAAAATAAATTTATAAGAAAGGCTCAAAATATCTAAGATTACATTTAATCTATTTATTGGAATTCAGAGCTAATCAATACAGTGAGTAGCAAATTATTTTCTATTTCTGCATAAATATGATATTTAAAGGAAAGGAGGGGTTAGAGGTCAAGTATATTTAAAATCCAAGGGATTATAAACTTTAGACCTAAACATTTTCATACTCCCAGTCCATTAATTATAGGTGATGAACTTTAAAAAGAATTAAGCCAATTATTTCTTCTGGTGCCAATCTAAGAAGCTTTGGAGTAGCTCTTAAATCTGTATGAATTTAGAAAACACTTCAATCAATCTTAGATTATCCAAGATTTTATTTTTTTCTTTCCTTATGCCACATGAGACACCATGCTGAAAACACTTCTTGTTTCTTAAAGTCCTTCATCTTCTGTGGCATTACACAACCAAAGGAAGAATTTTCTGTTTATAGCATTCAACCAGTTTCTGTGGCAAAGGTCATAAAGTAATAAATTGAGAATCTAACTTCTATTGGACTAAACCTTAAGGAAATGAGTTTCTATCTCTATCACCATAAATCTACAGAGATGCTGGCCACAGAGTCTAAAACAAATGACCACTTTCCATGCCACATGTCAAACATGGATTGTTCACAGGTGGCTGGAGTGAACATTTGGCCCGTGGTTCCATTAATAAGCAATCAAGGTTGCAGTTGTTTTTTTTTTTTTTCTGGTCTACTTGTTCCCATGGGATACTATTTGGCTCCTATATAGATTTCTTGAAGGTGATCAAATGACAGTTTGATACACAATTTTTAAAAAATCTCTTAGTGAAAGTTTTATAAGTCTGTTGCAGTAGTTCCCATGGCACAATATTTCTTTTTTGTCATATCACTCAAAATGGAAAAACAAAATCACACATGATTTATACTCTAAGGACTGCTCTTTATTGCAGTGGTTCTTAAAAGTGCCTGAATTTAGACTCATCTGGGACCTTTGCTAAAAAGGCAATTTCCCTTCACGCTAGATTCAGAATAATTAATTCTTGGATGGGACCAAGAATCTGGACTTTAACAAGCAGCTCAGGGATTCCTTTGATTGGATGCGTTTGAGCCATGTCTTCAGTTGACAGGCGTTGAAGTCCGGAAAGTGCACAGTCGACGAAAGGCACTTTTTTAGATCATGAGACACACCACTGAGCCTCGGAGCTCAGGCCTGCTCACTAATTTTGGTGATGACGACAGGGTTAAACCATTATACGACTACAAAGTTTAAGGAAAGTGACGACAACGCCTTAGCACATTGTTGTTTTTTTGAGTAAGAAAACCAACAATCTTTGAAGCAATTCTTTTAAAAAATATATGGAGTTGTTGCTGCATTAGGAAATGCATACTTCTTCTTTTCAAATATATCTATGTGTAAAACAGGCTTAGGTTTCCATTGTGCTTCTCCTTAAGAAACTAAAGCAATATAGATGAAAACCGTAAAATGCCCCAACCAGTAGAACTGCAGATTGCCAATATGAAATAGTAATGGGAATAGGTAAAAATAGGAGAAACGGTTTTAGACATTTCTTTTCATAAAATATTTCAGATTAGATTAAATCAGAATAATATTACAACTGACTAAAGATGACATTTCTCCTTCCCTTGCTTTATTTTGATGAAAAGTTTTGAATTTTCTCGTATTTCTTTAGCTTTTCTTCTGTTTGTATTGTGTCATACGCCATCTTTTGGCATTATTTCCCCCTATTTCTTTCTTTTTGCCCCCGCTTCCTATTTCTCGTGCGTCCACCCTCTCTTCATGCGGCAGTTTCCTTTCTCCTTTAGGCTCCCTTTCCACCTGTTCCCTCGCCCACTTTGTCTTCTTGCTCAGTTTACCCAAACATGTGGAACTACCCAGCGCGCCGGCCAGGGACTACCATGCCTTCTGAAGGTCCTTCTGTGTTCATAGGCACATGGTTATAAAAACTCTTTAGGAAACCTGCCCTTGAGGATGCTTTTTGTTAACTATGTTCTCTAGAGTTGTAGTTGTTGAATGGATTGAATGTAGCATCACAGCTTTCCTTTTATCTGCTCTAAGTTCAAGTCTGGGTCATCTCAACAGACTTCTCTTCTTAGCTCCTTGTCATCCGTGGGCTTAGTGTCTCCCTCAGAGGCTGCTTTATTCTTGGTGGATGGAGTGGGTGGTGGGTGGTCCAGAGGTATTTTGGCGCTTAAATTCCCATTCCCATACTTCCAGAGTCCAAACAGTAACTCTGTCATCACTCACCTCCTCCTTTCCTCAGCATCTTATTTTCCAGGTAAACATTAAAAATATCCTTTTATGGAAGATTCAGCTAATTCTTTACAAACTAAATGCTAAACCATCTTCTGCCACTGATGCTTCTAACTTGGAATTTTTATGCCAGATGTCAAGTCTTTTTTATTTTCTGTGGGCTTTTGAATGTTGAAATTCTAATTATTTATTAAGCAATGGGCTGTTATCTGACTTGATTTAATTTCTTCATCATAGGCGGTGGAGTGTCCTCCTTATTGTGCTGAGTCCACGCCAAATGGTCTGTCCTACAGAGGAAAGAGAGCATTTGTGAGGAAAGCAGATGGTTCTAAAACAGAGTAGGAACCAGCACACACACTTTTCAGAAATCATCCATCCGGACATTTAATATGCCCCTAGTCAGAATTATTTTCACAGGGGAAGAATAAAAAGGAAAATCTTTAATGGTGTGTACTTCATTGGTGAAAATATGGCTAGGAAACAAAGACTTTCAAGGAACTAGGTAGTACTGAGAGAATGAAAATATTCAATTGGTAGCAATAATTTAAGATTTCATTTTGAGCTGAAGATATTACGTGGACCTTCACTAAAACATTACAGTTTCAGGGGCAATATTGGAGAGTCTTAGAGGTTTTACTTAGTTGCTTTTAGCTAAAATCTAAGAGTCTGGATGAGCCTGAACTGTTTACATGGATCATAAAGTGCTTTATGGTTGAATGGTCTGATCTGCTACAAGACTAGGTCATGTTCATTACTGTATATTTTTCCTATTTATTGTTTTTTATAAGTCTTCAGACACTAAGTCTTGGTGTTAAAAGATGTGAGTTACAGAGAGCTATAAAGTTATCCAGCTGTTCTGAGAAATATTTTATGTGTAGGGTATTGTTTCTTAAATCAAGTAGAAAAAGTTGTCATTATATCAGGTGAACCAGTTTTTCTTTGTCTTCAGACAATCTAGTGAACTGTTGAAGACTCTAAAATGCATGGTATTTATTTTTATTATTTGGTGAGCTGTACTAGAGTTTAGTGTCTAAAAAATGTAGTCATATGCATTTAACATATCCAGTTGTAACAATTTTACTGCTGACTTTTCATCCTGCAAGCTCCTTAACATTTTTCCTCTAAATTCCAATATACAAAAATTTATAGTTCCTTCTCACCCTTAATCACTTGTAGGACTAAGTGTCATTTGCTATCATGCTTTATAGGACAAAGATCCCACAACGCTCTTATTGTTCTATTTACAAACTATGGGCTACCTCTATTTTCTCTTATTTAATACTTTCTCTCCCAAAAATCTTTCCTTCAGCTTCTTTTAATTAAGCACTATTTTCTGACTTTTGTTTTTCTGAGTATTTTTAACCCGAAATTCAACAACAACAACAAAATATATATATAAAAGAGAAGATAAAATATATAATTTCCTCCCAAATCTAAATTATATTGGATTATTTTAAATGTAGCACAACAAATTTCTATACCTAGCATTTTGTATTTCCTATCTTCAAACATACAGGTTATGTAAAAGGTAGAATAATTAAATTAGAAATTCTTTAGAGGAAGGGAAAAGTAAAAACTGTCACTAGTAAAACCATAAAACTGCATGCAGCAAAGACTATATAGAGGTCAAGGGAAATGGAGCATGGGTCATAGAGAAAAATTCCCCAAGGAAACACATTTCAGACAATGGCTATTTGAACCACTTCTGGGCATATGTTTAAAGTTAACCTGTAACTGTTTTACACAAGATATGAGATTGAGAAGGCCACAGCAAATAATAATAATAATGACAATAATAATAATATCTCCATTATATGGAACTCATAATTTTCAGGACCTTCTCTATCCCTTAATCCTTTGATGTCACGTCACATCCTTCATAAAGGCTCAGGAAAACACTGCACAGATCTTTCCACGTTCCTCAGAAGGGAATACTTCTCTTTGTTTTCTCATTTTACAAATTGGGAAACTGAGGCACAGTGGAATGAAATGGAGGTGAGAGGAGAAACCAGGGCACTGAGTGACCTTCTTCCTGGCACGGTTTGTGCCTGGATCTCAAGGCCTGTTCCTTCCTGAGGTATGCTTTGCAGGTTAGATTCATTCTAATTAAAATGATTTTGCCAGATGCTCTGGTCTGTTGGCTGAATCACTTGGGGAATTTGTTGTAAGACAATTGCCCTAATGGTTATCACTATACTGCTTTTCTGACTTCAGAGGGGTATTATACACAGAGGGATCTTTACCAAAAATACTGTGTGAGGGAGAATTAATCTGAGAGGCCTGGAAAGGAATGTGGCATTAAAACAAAAGGACTTTCAGTGCTTCTCAGGGCTTTCTGACTTGTAATGGCTTTTCAGTGGCTTCCAGACAGCTGCAAGAGGCCCCAGTAGCATGGCTGTGTGGCTGTGACATGTGCGAACGGATTCCGTGTAATTCTGAGTATGAAATGTGTGCTCATCTGGGCCCACTGCAGGCTACACTTTTGTTGTAAGATAGTGGAGATTTTGCAAGTTTGGTTTTCATGTGTTGTAACCTCAGAAAAAGCTGCAGAGAGAGTGTCCACCTTTTTGGACTCTCATAGAACTCTAGACTGTAAGATTATTTACTGAACATTCTTTCTTACTAACAGAAATAAACATATATAGCCAGAATTTGGCATCATGGCAATGTTTAAAACTGGCATTATGTTTTAAGAGGTGGAATGGAAGTAATAAACTCTCAAACAATTGAAAACTCAGCTGCCCTTTTAAATCTTTCTTATTGGATTAAGTTAATTGTTTTAGAAACATCTAAATTTTAAAACATTTTGGCTACGTTTAGTAAATTCAAAATAAGCTAAATAAGTGAAATAGTTAAATAATATGCTCAAAATGTGTAGTAAAATAGCAGATATGTTCCACCCACCTCCCAAATCTTAGCTTTTTATAATTCAAGAGCTTAGGGAACTTGTAAAACATATAATGTAAAAAAGCAGAAAAAGTCAATCGTAATTCCTGCTTCCTGCTCATCCTCTTACTGTCAAACATTTTGACATAATGGCATTGTTCCTTCAGTTCATTTTGTTTTTGTATTTTTTTTAATGGTGGGTATTGTGGTACACATCTCTCTTCTTTTTTACATCATCCATACTTTCCAATAGCATAAAAGAAAAACATCTTTGTAAATATCTTCTCTTGTAGTTGCAGAATAGTTTAAAATGGAAAAATGTTTGGGTATGTGTTGTCGAGCTGTCTTAAAGCAATGTAGCAGCAGTGTGTTGTTAGAAAGCCCCAAGTTTATCTAGGTTCTGGTACTTACTAATTGTTAATTTACCAAGTTCCTTTACATCTCTGAAGGTCAACTCGCCAGCCTGTAAAGTGGCAGCAACATTCTATCGACTTTACTGTTTTGTTTTGTTTTTCTCCTGAGAATTCAGTAATAATATATATGCCCTCTAGAAACAGAAGTTTCATGGGTACAAATGTAAGGTTTAATTTTTCTCCATTCTTTATTCCTAACTGTGCTAGGCTGAATCTTTCTGTCTCCTTAACATTTGAAGCAGTTTTTTTTTTCTTTTCACTACTCTGTGCTTATTCTCAGCTATTAAAATATCAGTATATCAGTGTAGTTCAGTTTAAAACTTCAATCTTAACTTGCCCCACCCAAGGCCAGGCTTTCAAATAATGAGGAAAGGTGGACGTTGCTGCTCATCGAGTCTGGGAGCGGGGTTAGGGTTACTTATCTTGATTTGGAAACAGTCTTCTCACGCTCTTTCTCTGGCTAAGACCAGTTGACCGTCTTCAGCATCTTCATTGTGACGGTAATGAAAACACTTGTGTCCTCAGTGAGTAAGCGTGGGCTATTCTCACTCTGCTGCAGAATTTCCCAACTGTACAGTTTCTCTGACTCCAGTTCAACTTCTTTTACCCTCCTGTAGCTCCCACCCACGCTGACTCTTGATGGTTTCTTGCTCCTGCAATTCCCTTACCTGGTAGGTAAGACTTAGTGGGGGTAGAAAGGAGGGTGTTGGGGAGACACTAGCCAGATAACTTCTGTGGTGTTCCTTGATCAACGTTACCCTAAAGTAATATAGTCCTGGCAGCTCGTCTAGTAGACAGCAACGTCACACACGTGCAAAGGAGAGAGAACCCTTCACTGTTCCATTTGCAAGTAGGAACAGCCCCAAGAAGACAGACTGCAAATGCTTGAGTCTTGGAACCTATCGTATCTCACCTTCAGTCCTGGCCCTTTCGCCTCATACTTTCTAGGTATGGGACCTTCAGTATATTGCACAAACTCTCAGGCAAACAATTTCCTGAACATCTTATCTGTAACATGAATTAGAAAGGCCAAAGGGTTGATATAAGGATTTAATGACGTGCTGTATTCCAATAAATGTCTGTAGCTTACTTCTTCCATCTCCTTGGTCATTCTACAAAAAGACAGGCAGCCTATGTTTTTCCTCCCCCTCCCCCCCTTCTATCATAGTCAATCACCTACAATGGATGGGCCCCAGACACAAAACTTTCCATGTCTTGACTGGAGTGAGGAACTTCATGGGTTTCTCCTTTTGATGGAGTCTGATGACTGGAGGACTGTACAGAAAGAGGAGGTTTCTCCTATGCGTTCTATAAGGATTAGTTTTAAGATCAAAGGACAGGATGGGAGAGACTAAACCTTTATTTCAAGTGAGAGAAGTATAGAATTCATAAAGTCATATACAGTTTTCAAATAATTTTTTTAAGTTTGCAATTTCACCAGTTATCTACAATTCAGAATCCTATTTTTATTCACTTTAATATTTATAAGAAATGTGTATGGAAGAAATTTGAAAATAAAGAGTGAGCATTGAATCCTCAATATTCCTAGAGATACATTAAGACTTGTATTAAAGAAAAATCTAAGCTGAAAGTTTTTTTCTAAGTTGCCAAAATAATTATACAGGCAATAAACTTTAACATTGTTTTCTCCTAAGGGAAATTTATGCTGAGTGGGTTTGATAGATTTTGTATTGAGAAATAGGGAAGCAGGGAAGTGGGTGGGGAGAAGACAACGGGGAAAGGGTGATAAAAAGAAGAGAGAATTAGCACACAGCAGAAGCACTGACGCTTTAACTTAAATACAAATGATTCTCAGACTGCTCTAAAATACGAGGGTGATATCATAATTGGCCAGCTGTTGTTTGGAGAGTTTAGCAGCTGCACATATGTGACTACACAGATAGAGAGTGTTTGTCTTTTCTTCAATTCTTATGTGACTCTGCGTAGAAGAAGATATTATTTTACCCCTGAATGCTGGGAGGAAAAGCAATGTTTGTCCAAGAGATTTAGATGAATTTAAGAAGCAACAGAATTCAACTCTATTTTGACATCAGTTTGTTGAAATATTGATTCAAAGTGCAATTAATTATACCTGTCTCATTAACACCACTTAGACTATTCCAAGTCTTGATTTTTAAATTGTCTTAAGCAGATTTGGAAGAAAATATTCAGCTGTGAGTCCTTTCTTTCCTTTCAATGACCTAATGAAAAAATAAAAATGTAGTAAGACCTTTTCCGTTTATTTAAGGTAATCATGCTTTACTTCCTGTAGTCTGTACAATATTAAAAAATTAAGATGTAGTGGAGGGATGCTTTAATTCAAAATAAATGTAATGGAAATGTTAAAATACGCCTCATATCTGAATTTTAGAACTATATGACAGGCATTTATCTATCATAGGCTATGTGTTATGTGGAGGTATACAATAATTAATGTAGATGGCTAGTCAGCGGCAGGGATCCTAACATCTCTATTGTCCAAGCATTAGAAGTTTCTAAGATATCATCTAGTTAAATTCTGAAGTCCTTTTTCACTTCACTGTTTTTGAATTTACCCTTTTATCATTTAATTTAATATTGTAGCTGGAACCAAACCAATGTAATTTCTGTTTCTAACTACTAATTTCAAACCAACCTAGAATTCTATTTTTTTTTCATTTCCTCATTTTGCGTATAACTTTGTTTTTGCTGTTAGAAATGATTTTATTATTTATAAATAATTTAGGTTACTTCTACTTTTTTTGCTGTTATGGACATCTTTGCAGTGAAACAAAAATAGCTGTTGAGCACTTAGTGTATGTGTTGGAGGTGATGCTCAGCATGTTATAGTTTCTTCATTAATCTTCCAATAAACCTTGGAAAATTTCATTGTGATTATTCCCATTTTACAGAAGATAAAACTGAGGAGCAGAGACGTGAACATGAGTAACATTTTGGAGCTGGAAGATTGTAGAACTAGGATCTAGACTCTCCTCTTCTTCTGGTCGGTCTTTAGTATCATCATACCCAGGATTCAGTTCTGTCCCTTCTCCCTGCTTCCTTGATAATTACATTCTAGTTTGTTGCTCTAAATATTAATTATGTGATTCCAAAATATATTTTTCCAGACCTAACCTCTCCTGGAATTTCAACATCATATATGTACTAGCCTGGATGATATCTCTACTTAGATATGAAGTAGGCATTGAGTCAAAGCATAACTAGTCAAAGCAGAAACACTGTTTACTAATACCTCATACCTCACAATTCATTTCTCTCTCAATCTCTCCAATCTAAGTCAATATCACAATATTCCTCCCTGTTGCTCAAGTCAAAATTATTGATCTGTTTTTTTTTATTCCTGTCTTTCTCTCATCCCATTTTAAATTAGCAAGCACTATCATTTTTATCCCAACAATACACTATTCCAAATCCCCTCACTTTTCCCCACAATTGGTATTGCCACCCTAGTACTAGGTTTCGTTGTATTTTCCCTGACCTAGAGCAGGAGTCAACACATAGGCCTGGCTGATTCTACTACTGCCCCATATAGCCTATTCTCAATGCAAAAATTACAGTGAGTGATGGTTCTAGAGTAAAAATTACATGTAAAACATCTCACAGTGGATTCCTTTTACACATAGGATAAAATAATTTTGTGTCTGAATTACCCCTCTTATTGTTCAGACCTCAGCTTAAATGACACTTAACTCAGGGACACTGTTCCTGACCAGCCAGTGTAAAAGTAGTCACCTTTTACTTGAAGATCACCACATCCCTTGTTAATTTTTCTTATATATTTGCTTTTGTTTCTTTGTTTTTGTTAACTACAATAGGGGTGCCATGAGTCAAGCACCTTGCCTGTCTTGGTTATATTAATAAATATTTGAAACAAACACACACACCCAAACAGAAAAATGTCATTATCACACTCTAAAATCTAATTGTTTAATCAGTATGCCTTATTGTCCACTGTATACATCTTTGCATTTTTTTTGAAATATACTTGTAGATGTGGAACTGAGTCAAAAGGTAATCATATTTAAATTTTTGATGGATACAGCAGAATTGTATCAGTGCTTACCAAGAGTGAATGAGATGTTCCATTCCTTTATTCTCTCATTAACATTGAGTATTGTTATTTTTCCCTTAATTTTGCTAATATGAAAGGTGAAAAATAGTATTTTAATACTGGTTAAATTTACACTTATTTTATTAGTAGTTAAATTGAACATTGTTTTGAAATTTAAATGACATTAACATTTCTTTTGTGAATTTCCTGTTGCTTCCAGAGAGTTATTTCTTAAGTTGTTGATTTGGGATTTGCTCTAAGTTTATTTATCTTAGACAGCATTTAAAACTAGTCTATTATTTTTATTCAACCTCATTTCCTAAAACAAGGAAGCTGATACCTAATGCATTTTTATTTAATTTAATTTATTATTATTATTATTGTTATTATTTTAATCCTCACCTGAGGACATTTTTTGTTGTTGTTGCTTTTCAGAGAGAGTGGAAGGGGGAGAGAGAGAGAGAAACATTAATGTGAGAGAGACACATTGGTTGGTTGCCTCCCGCAGGCGACCCTACTGGGACCAGGGACGGAGCCTGCAACTGAGGTACATGCCCTTGGCTGGAATTGAACCCCGGGATCCTTTAGTCTATGGGCTGACACTCTAACCACTGAGCCAAAGTGGCTAGGGCCATAATAATTTTATTTAAACAGATTTGATAATAGAAATATTTTTAGTGAGTAAAGATGAGAACTTTTGCCTGATTAAATCATCTGTTTAAGAAAAGTCTATTTCACTCCTACCTGGTGACTCGGAGAACCTACCTCATGCAAGAAGAAACTTTATGAAAACCTCCCTTTTTTGTCTTTATGGGCAGTGCTGCGAAAATGGGGGTTTAGGCTCAGTAGGTAATACTCTGGCTTATACAGTCACAGCTGGTGTTCAGGACAGTGACAGGTGGACAGTGGAATCAATTCTCTTGATTTGCCACAGCCCCTCCCCACTAGTGTTAGCCTGTTCTCCTTTGTGGGCATTATTCTCAAGGTACCAGGTGTCCTGATGCTGAACCAAGTATAAACTCTTTAGGTGGCTTTCAAGGCTTCACGTTTGCCTCAACCACCAGCTTTATCTCTTGCTTTTTCTTACGGTTCCTCCATACACACCAACATACACTACTTCTCCAGGCCTGTGGTGTTACTCCCCCTACTCAGAATGGCATCTGCTTTCCTTGGCTTCCTGTTCCTCTGGCCAGTTCTCATTGTCTTTCAAGACCTGCCCCAGATGTTATCTTCTACAGTCATTCTTGCCTTGAGTCTGTGGTCCAGGTTTTGCTCAGGAAAGTAGCAAAATTTCAAGGACATACCAAGAAGATGCTTTTGTATAAGTCAGTGAGACTCTACAGAGAGAAATTCATTGAAATCCCTGATTTTAGGAAGGTATGGGAGGAAAGAATGCATCCTCTGCATTGAGAAGTAGCAGAAAGATCCCCAGGATCCAAAGGTGTTCCGTGGACAGAGATGAGAAGTGTCTTGAGTAGTACTTTCATAGATGAAAGACAAAGAGGACCCATGTCCTCACCCTACCTCATACCTGGTACCTCAAAGTTCTCCAGAAGATTTGAAAAGCCCAGAGAAAGTTGGTGAGGTGACTCAAAATAGACTGATCTCTGCTATTTAGTGTTATAGGAGCATAAAAGTAAAACTAAGTATTGATAGAGAAATTTCAGAAGATTTGTTTCTTTTAACCCTTAACGTTGTGGGCTGATATTCAACATCCTAAACTCTATATGGATGTGGAGACTAAGCTGGGTAGCAAGGTCCTCTGAACCGTGTGCTTCCTTCTCCTTCACAACTCCCCTTCCCACGTTCCAATGAATTCTTCCACCTTATAGTGCTGATGGTGGCATTAGAACTCCCTGGACTTTTTTAATTCATTATTTTAATTTTCAGAGAGCTAAGTGATCCCTTTAATATTCTAATACAGGAATCATTCTCTTTATAACATTTTATGTCTTCTCAGTTCTGCCTCCAGGTTATACATCCAGGCAATATTCTGTGTCGTAATAGGTATGAACCAGGGCCTCCAAAGTGAATGAATGGTCAGCACTGCTTTCCTGGGCAGGCGTAGTTTCACACTATAGTGTCTCACTCAGAATTTTTTGCTGTTAATATCATCAGGTGATTCAGACAAGAAGTGGAACATTGAAACTGTAGAACTATAGGCAGATCTTGGCACCAGAATGAGTGTGCATTCCTTTGCACTTCTCTGGAATATGTCACAGACTCCACTGGGTAAAATATTCCTCTTTTAAAAGACACTACCAAGCATTTTGACACAAGGCAACATGAACGAACAAATTAGACCAGAAAGCTATACTTTATAGTTTTTATCATTTCAAGTTCAAAACGTTAAGTGCAAAATAGGAAGTCATAAACACCTTTCAATCAAGCGGCCTAGTTATTGATTTATTGATGATCAGCCTTTTAGAACCCCTTAGGTCTATTTATAGCAGAAGGACACTCGTTCTTATCACACCACAAAATACAAGGTGAAGACTAGATTTTTCCCCTGGATAAAATTATAAAGAAACTGACTTGAACCCAAATTGTCTTTGAAGTAGTACAATTACATGGGAACATTACATGGGAACTGTATTTCGGGCAATTTCACATAATATTGGGCTTTTAACATGATTTGAGATAAAAGATTTTTAAATTTCTAGTGAAGAGGAGATAGGTAAATGGTACGTTCAGAAATCATTCTCATAAGGCACGAGGTCACAGAACTGCCTCGTAGATAACCCATTTTGTTTGAAGATGGTGGTCTGGCAGAACAATTGTATGCCGAGAACTGTGTATACTCTGACATCCTTCCAAAAGCCAATGATTCTTTTTCTGTTTGGGTTTACCCATACCTTTGACCATATCCACTATTATTTAGTTAGACTACCTGCATGACCAGCACCTTTGAAAAGGAACACTTTAGGAACTGAAATCATTAAATTTAATTCTTCAGTAGAGTTACTTTTAATGAAATTTATAAGGTCTGAAAATATTTCGGACATTATGCTTCAATTGAGTAGTATCATGTTTCTAGCTCCTCGGGGGAATAGGTCTGTTAAATTATCTTTTAACAGATAGTTATCTCAGATCTAGAAAGTTCACTTTATTTTTAATTTTTCAATCTAGATTAAGTAAAAGGTGTATGTGGATGTGTTTAGCAAATTCTTTTAAATTAGTAGACCTATACGTTTTATTAGATCTGTACTTGATCAATACATCTAGTACCTGGGTGTTTAGTAAATACTATTCTGAGTCTGTTCTTTTTCATGCCATCTGCCTATCATTTAGGGAATAATTGATGAAGAATTGATTGTTCAAATGTACTTGGGAGGTAATCTCTCACAGATATCACCAGACTAAAACTGACACTAGGGTTGAAATTACTGTTATAGGCCTATAAATGTGCTTTTCCAGGGTTCACAGCAGTCAGTGCTCCTTCACATACACCACCTGCTTAGCAAGGGTACACAAGGACTTTGGATTTACTGTGACTCATTTAAATGCATATAACAGCCTTTCCTTCATTATACACATATAGAACGACTATGCTGATTGCAGACAGAAGGAGTAAGAAAAACATATATTGTGTGAAATTTTCATAAGCTTGTCAAGAACTGATGAGTGTTTGGAGCACCTGGCTTATGTCTCTGTCCTGTGCCCTGCAGCCTCCTATCTGATGTAGCCTTTACATGTTCATAACGATGATTCATGAGCTTCTTCTGCCGCTATTTTAGTAAAGGCATAAAATCCTTAAAGTTGCTGAGAAAATGCTGGTGTCATAGCCCTCCTTTGACTACAGAATTAAAACAAAATGTATTTGAACTAAGTGTAAATGTCTGTCCTAACACTATTATCAAACAGCTTTTTATATGTTGGGAACAGAAGGTGGTCAATACAGTACTCTTATTTACTTTTCTGAGAAATAAGTAGCTCTCCATAACTATCATAATCCATGATTCAAAATATGGCCATGAAATTAAGATTGGCATTATTTTCAAGTGGCCATTTTCATGGATTTACTGGAGCTTGTCCATACTTACAAGGTAAGATTCAAAGAGAAAAACTTTTATTCATGGCAACACCATGCTACCCTAGGTCCCCATATATTAATGAGAAGAGCATGTTGGAAAGTGGCTCAACATCAATTTATTTGGCAATGTAGAGAAGCCACATCTGAAATTTACTGAATATGGGAGTCAAAGCAACCCAGAGCTTCAACGATCATGTTACAGGCTACTTAATTTTAGGTTAAAGGAATTAATTTTTTCCACTGAGAATGAGAAAGCAAGGGAGATACCTTCAGGGTGGGAAACTTCAGGTATTCAGATCTCTATGTGTGCATGTGTGTATGTATGTACACATGCACGTGTGTGTGTGTTTTCATTCCTGGTATTTTTTTGAAATATGATTTTATTTCAGAGAGAGGAAGGGAGAGGGAGAGAGAGAGAGAAATATCAGTGATGAAAGAGAATCATCGATAACAACTGCCTCGTGCATGCCCCTGACAGGATCAAGCCTACAACCTGGGCATCATCCACTGAGCTCCATCGGCTGGGCATCTTCTAGTTACTTTTTAATAAATGATGGTATTGATGTTGTTAGAAATATGACCTTCTATAAGTGGGAAGTTTCTATTCTCAACAAATGGTATGACCAATTATTACTATCTGTTCTTTCATAAATTAAACTGAAACATGGAAAATCCTGGAACTTATCTGTCTCTATTCAAAGACTCAGCTTACTATAGTTCCTACAGATTTGCATGCCCTTTGAGACAGAAAAAAGATCTGGTTTAATTGCTGGGGGAGAGGAAGAGTTGGGGTAAAGAAAAAGAGACTATCCAAAACTCCAAGAACATGGGTTTGTGGGCAAACCAATGAGACAATTCATTTAACAGGCCATGTGTGAGGCTGAGTATAGATGTGGGGTCTGTGGCTTTCAGTCAACCGGGCCACAGTGAGACATCTAGTGCTCCCAGTGGGTAACATCATTACTGCCGGTTTCCAAACTGGAGGGCCACTCTATTTTCTCAAGTTTTTTAACGTAGAAAAATATTTTTATATTACTTAATGGAAAGCACTACATCCAAGGTGATATCATGAGCTGGCTGTTTTTTCTCTATTCATACAAGTGTGACTATTGACATCATGTTAAATTGATTCCTCTGATGTTGCATTCCTGGTGTATATGTAGGCTCCATGGAAACCAGAGTAAGTTTAGACAGTTCTGACTAAGATTGTGGTAGTGGGTGCTGGGCTGGTGGAATGGAGGTCAGTTTGAAGGTGAATGTGGAGGGGAGGTGGAGAGGCTCCTGCTCCTCTGGATTACAGCTCACCAGACCCTATGGCTGCCCCACTTTACTGGTGGCCTGTTAAAGGAAACAAGTTAATCTTCCAAGGGCATGACAGACATCTGCCTTCACTTTAAATTTTCCGATGAGTTCCCCCAAGTTGCTAATGTCACTGTTGGGTTGTTGGCCATAGTTGTCAGAAAACATCTTTCTGTAGTGAGCCAGATTCAGCTCCTTTATCTTTCCTTTTGTTTCTCCATCTCTTATTTCTCACCTCTGGTGCCAGTTCTGGGCTGGAATAGCAGAGGATCAGTTGATTTTCTTCAGTCCTTCAACTACTTAATAATGCCTACAGTGTCCTTGTTAACATATACGAAAAAGTGCAAAATGCAGTGAGTCTCTTTAGTTTATTCCTGTTGAGCTGCTGCAAGTGTGCTGCTTGTTTTTGCAATCTTGTGCTATATGGCAGAGGCTCAGGGCTAGGGTCTCCAAAGCAGATTTTGTGCCAATAAAGACTGTTCATAAAGACCTACATGCCTTTTGTTATTAACTTTTGACCTGACACCCCCTTCTCATCTTGATCTCTTTTGCAGATATGTATCCCAGGCTACAGAGACAAGGTGGCAGGGGCTGCAAGCTTCCTCTTTTGTTATTTGCAGTTAGCTCCCTGTAGTGCTGGAATCTGCACAGGAAGGAGAGAGTATTGATGTTGCTTGAAAGTTTTTTAAGGCTCAGCTCAGGATCTTGCAAAACAAAATTCAGGGGCTAGATGCATTTTAATGGAAAACCTTAGCATGCAACTATAAGAGATGGCTGAGACCGATAGCCTGGAATGTTAATATGTACACATTAACTCAGGTATTTATTTTGGTTGTATTTCAGAATGAAGGACTGCTTCATGGTTATTCATTTAGAGGAGTACACAGTTAGGAAAGACTCTATTTTCAGAAAAGGATTCATGCAGCGATAAAGTACCTGCCTGTTACGTTGCTGACAGGAAGTACAGATTAGTGAAGTCCTGTCATTTCATAACTTCTGTTTGCTTTACCAGGTCAGAAACAACGATTACCTGAGTCTTGCAAACTACCACAGGCGCGCTGGGATCCTAAGGCGTTAAATGTAAGTGGAAAGTCTGACATTCGTTTTGAGGCTTACGTTTGACACGAAGTTGATTATCATGTCACAGATTTGAACCCGCTAATTGTGGGCTGAACCAGCGAGACCTGCTTGGACAAGTATAAAATGCTGTAACTATAGGGACAATTGGACCCGTCTGCTGACTTTACTCGTGTAATGACATGGATGTGAATGCCTGTGACATTTTGTTCATCTGAAGAGCCAACCCCTATTCTGTTTCTTGACAGATCAGTCCTATTTAAGGCTAATGAGTGACTTCAAAGGCCCTTGAAGCATCCTTGTCATGAGACTCTTCTCGGGAGTATTTTTCTCCCATAACTATATTTTTTCTTTTTACTTTTCCTTTCCTTCCCTTTCCTTTATATATTTTTTCTTTTAAATACGCCTTTCTTGATTTTAGAGAGAGGAAGGGAGAGCAAGAAAGAGAGAGAAACATCAATGATGAGAGAGAGTCATTGATGGGCTGCCTCCTGCACACCCCTTGCTGGGGATCAGGCATGTGCCCTGACTGGGAATCGAACCCCGATCTCTTGGATCCTAGGTCAACGCTCAACTGCTGAGCCACACCAGCCGGGCTCCTTTTCCTTTCTTTTAAAGTTAGCTTTGAGATTTCCCATCTGGGAGGTCCTCTCTCTACAGGAAGTTCTCTCTATACAGAGATGCTTAGCCTCACCCAGTACGGCTTGTCCTCACAGTCAGAGAGACCTCGAGCTTTCTTGTCAGAAAAGATGATTCTATTGGGGAGTGAAGGACTTTTAGTTCTTTTAAATGGATGCCAATATATGTGCATAATTAGGCCAATGATAAGGCATGCCTGGAGAGGAAACAAGCACATGGATATTTTATAATGCATAAGTGTCTAATTCAGATTACCTGGAAAGCAATTAGAACAAGTGTTTCAAGAGTCAGGACAAGAATTTGCTCTCTAGTTTTCCTCTAGTGCCATTGAGCAAAAAGTCAAATTCATTCATATGTACATTATTGGAAGAATAAGCCAGGGAGTGTCTCCACCACATTCCTTGTCTGCAAGCATCAGAGTCTGAGGAATCTCCTCTCAGTTAGTTGTACAGCCACATGGTCAGGCTGCTACCTTTGTGTTTGGATTGCATCTTTCAGTCCTCCATCATTATTTAAAGCTTTTTAGCTCCCTTGGAATAGAATTGCCTGGTTCTCTCCATTGCACCACAGGTCTCCCTGAGTGTCCAGGGCTCCCGAGCTCACCCGCCTGCACTAGAACTGATGCACCTCTGAGCTTGATGGGAACAGTGTTTTCTGGGGCATATTAGAACCATTTCAGCTGGGCAAGTAGAGAAAAAATAAATACCACTTAAGGAGTAGTAAAATGATTGGCTTTTATGTTTTTTGGAGCTTTACGTTGGAGGAAAAGTATTTATGATAGGGGTAACCATGTGTGGAGATGGGCTGTGGGTGAAGCAAACAGTGTGTGGGCCTAGGTTTGCTTGTCCAGCATCACTCAGAACATGAGGAAAACAAAGATGGCCTTAAGTGGAGCTTTCAAATCTCTGGATAACATCTTTCTTGTTACTGAAAGAGGCATTTCCAGAATGTGAGCTAGTTGAAAATAACATTGCAGGGAGGAGGTGGACCAAGGTAGTAAGTATTTTTCGGCCTTCACATTTGTAATCTGGACAGGTTGTCTCTTTGGCTCAGGAGGCGAAGGCAATGGAATCTAGCCTGCCAAGACAATAAAAGCTTTTTCAAGACTGTGATCTGTTAGATAAACAATTTTCCTTCTGATCCCCATCCCATAAATCCTCTGCTGACTCTGACTTATTTTTGTGTGTATCTCAGAATATAAAATCTTTTATTAACCGCAACGTAATGGGAGCTATTCATCTAATTGATCACCCCTCAACAGTACAAATTTCTAAAGCTGCAAAGTAATAACAAACAGCTAAGAAAGATTAGCAGAGCAATTGCATTTGTTGAAATGAGTGAATAAGATATTTGCTTTTAAAGCAACTTGCACTTTTAGATTAAAAAATAATCCTGGTAGAAGGGCTGATATTGAGTTTCAAGATAACTCATTTTTGTTTTTGTTTGTTTATACTTTTGAAATCTAAAGGGTACTATATTTTGGCCCTCTTAGGACTTCTCAGCACACTTATCTTTAAAAGAGAGAGAGAGAGAGAGACAAAGAGGCAGAGAGGCAGAAAGAGAGAGAGAGAGAGAGAGGGAACAGAGAACACAAAAATAAAGAAGTACAGTACCTGACATACATCAGTACATCAGTGTGGAACTTTCTCCTTTGGGATTTCTCCTTTTTTTCTGTACATAGACACAGTTTAGATACAGTTTATTGAAGTTTCTTTTTGTTTTGTTTCTTAATTGAATTTATGGGGGTGATATGGTTAATAAAATTACATAGGTTTCAGGAGTATAAATCTATAATACATCCTCTGTATATTGTACTGTATGTTCACCACCTCAAGTCCACTCTCTATTTATCCCCCTATACCGTATCTCCTCTACCTCCCCCACTCCCCTTTTCCTCTGGCAGTCACCATGCCGTTGTCTGTATTTGTGAGGTTTTTTGTTGTTCTTTTCTCTTCTTAATCCCTTTACCTTTTTCACCCCTCTCAAAACCCCTCCCCTCTGACAGATGTCAGTTTGTTCTCTATGAGTCTGTTTCTGTTTTGTTCATTTATTTTGTTCATTAGATTCCACATATGAGTGAAATCATATGGTATATGTCTTTCTCTGACTGGCTTATTTCATTTAGCATAATGCTCTCCACGTCCGTCCATGCTGTTGCAGAAGGTAAAGATTTCCTTCTTTTTTACGGTTGAGTAGTATTCCATTGTATAAATGTACCACAGCTCTTTTTATCTACTCACCTGCTGGGCACTTGGGCTGCTCCAAATCTTGGCTATTGTAAATAATATTACAATGAACATAGGGGTGGCATATATTCTTTCGAATCAGTGTTTTGGATTTCTTTGCATACATTCCCAGAAGTGGAATCACTGGGTCATAAGACAGTTTCATTTTTAATTTTTTGAGGTAACTCCATACTGTTTTCCACAGTGGCTGCACTAGTCTGAATTCCCAAAAACAGTGCACAAAGGTTCCCTTTTCTCCGCATCCTTGTCAACACTTATCGTTTGTTGATTTATTGACCATAACCATTCTGCCAAGTGTGAGGTAATAGCTCATTGTGGTTTTAATTTGCATTTTTTGCTGATTAGTGACATTGAGCATCTTTTCATATGTCTATTGGCATCTGTATGTCAGACACTTTGGAGAAGTGTCTGTTCAGTTCCTTTATCCATTTGTTAATTGGATTGCTTATTTTTTTGGTGTTGAGTTGTGTAAGTTCATTATAAACTTTGGATGTTAACCCCTTATCAGATGTATCATTGGCAAATATGTTCTCCCTTTTAGTGGATTGTTTTTCATTTTGTTGATGGTTTCCTTTGCTGTACAAAAACTTTTTAGTTTGATGTAGTTCCATTTGTTTATTTTTCTTCTGTTTTCCTTGCCCAATGTTATATATCAGATAAAGTGTTTCTAAGAGAAATGCCCAAGATTTTTTTTAATGATTTTTATGATTTTGAGTATAACATTGAAATCTTTAATCCATTTTGAGTTTATTCTTGTATATGGTATAAGAAGATGGTCTAGCTTCATTGTTTTGCATAAGTCTGTTCAATTTTCCCAGCACCATTTGTTGACTAGACTGTCTTTATCCCATAGTATGTTTTTGCCTCCTTTGTCAAATATTAATTGACTGTAAAGGCATGAGTTTATTTCTGGGATCTCTGTTTTGTTCCATTTATATATATATATGTCTGTTTTTATGCCAGTACCATGCTGTTTTGATTGCTATGGCCTCGTATACTTTGATTTCCAGCAGCATGATTCCTCCAACTTTGTTCTTCTTCATCAAGATTGCTTGTGGCTATTTGGGATCTTCTTGTGGTTGTATATAAATTTTTGGAATGTTTCTTCCAGTTCTGTGAAATACACCATTGGTATCTTGATAGGTGTTGTGTTGAATCTATAGATTGCTTTATAGTTTCTTTATCATGATAAGAAGACAAGTAAATACGTCTGTTTGTATAAGAATAATCTTACACCAGTTTTAGTTATGATGCTCACTTCCCATCTCCCTTTCCTTCTTATCCCCTCAAAATCAGGCAAAAAAATTGAACTTCTTTAGACTGAGAAGCATTTAGACTACTGTTGCTACAGAGAATGAATACTGAACACGAAAGATGTTCAACTTAATCAGGATCATTTTGCTGACTCAAATGAGTAAAGCACAAAAGAGTTTAGTTAACTCTATTTTTTATTTTGAAT
Organism: Miniopterus schreibersii; assembly: GCF_964146895.1. NCBI lineage: Eukaryota > Metazoa > Chordata > Mammalia > Chiroptera > Miniopteridae > Miniopterus > Miniopterus schreibersii. The sequence continues at coordinate 39,769,105 of NC_138103.1, read as the reverse complement.
ATCTCTTTTAGCGGCTATTTCAAAAAGAAAGTGGGTATATGGGGCTTGTTTGATTTTTAATACCCGAAGGACCCTGGAGGTCTTAAAGCTCTCCATATGTCTAAGTACTACTGGCATTCTTAAGGCCAACAGAACTGCTTTAAGATCCCTGAAACCCTAGTTACCTTTCCATTTGTGAGCCATTTAGCTATGTATAGAGTGAGTTAAAAGCCCAGCTATAAACCGTCTACCCAAATAGAGTGTATACACAGTGGGTTCGTAATTACACTAAATAAATCTTCATTTCCCTTCCTTTCTTCTAATGAAGTGACATATTTATGTTTTTAGTCAAGGTGCATGATTTCCATTTTCTTTAAAATTAGAGTGCATCAAGGGAAGGAAAATGAAAAGTCCTAGTTTATCAAAATACTAATGTGAGAATAAGACTTGGCTTTATAAGAAAGTGTTAGGGGGAGAGGGCGTGCTTAGATAAAATTTGAGTGTATAATTATAGTATTTAAGTACAACTTGACAAATGCTACAGAAATACAGGGAAGACATTTGTTGAAAGCTTTTGCTAGAATAGTCTTCCCTAGCTCTACATTTTAAAATTTTTTCCTGTATTTTCAATGTCAATATCTTTTCTCTGAGTCACAGGCTTTAAAAACATATTGCTTAAGTTTAATTTCCTATACAACTCCACTTTGATCTCTGTAACCTATTATATTGGCCACTAACTTCTAATTGCCCCTTTCCTACATGTTACACATTATACTAAACACCTCTGTTAACTAAGTATCTATTATGTGTCAAGCAACTTTTTTAGGCTTCCAGATCCTCAATCATCCCTGTTGAGAGTAGATTTAATAAAAAAAAGATGAAGCTGGAGTCATCTCGAGCATTTTCTTTGTGAACTCTGTAGCCAGTCACCTCATATTCCCCTGTGAACTTAAGCACTAGCACTAGTAGGTGCTCATCCAGTTTTTATTTCAGATTAACTTAATGATTGATGGTTTCAATGAAAAGGATAATAATTCAGCTTGTTATATAATTTCCAGTAATGAAGGGTAAATCTAAAATTAATTTGGCATGATACATGTATTCCATTATTTATTTTAAGATTATGTTTGGTTCTATTCTCTCTCCCTATCCTCAGTTCATCCTTTTATTTGCTATTAATACATATTTACTAATCTTACTATGTGTTTGGGACAGTCTTTCAAACAGTGGGACACCTCCTACACACACACACACACACACACACACGCACACACGCACACACTCGCATACACGCACGCGCACACACAGTACATATCCAGGTATTCTGAGTCCACTTGGGTAAATAGTTACATACATATAAACTATTAAATGATGAAGCAATGATATAATAAAAATAAAAGTCTTATAATTAAGAATTGCCTCAGTGGTACAGGCAGTAAATGATTAGAATTTATAATAATGGGTGATCACTGAAAATGAATGGGCAGGAAAAGTTTTGTGGAAGCTCTGAAGCTTGAGGTTGGTCTTAAAGGATAGGTGGGATTTGTAGACAAATAACAATACCAATAGTTTGTATAATTCTTTGGCATTTATAGTTGTTTTACAGGCAGTGTCTTTTTTTTCTAGGCAAAGAACTTTATTAACCTATGTTTCAAACTTTGTCCCCAGGCTTTTTCAGCTTAATTAGCTGCAAAGAATGATTTGTATATAAGCAAATGCCTGCAGTGTCCAAAGGGCTTGGGCTTAAAAACATTAGAGACCTAGATTTGATCAGGTCCATGAACAGAATTTGAAAACTCAGTTATAATATAAAAGAGCAGCTGCCAGAAACTTTGTCAAGTTCTGTCTTCAGAAGTTGGCTCGGTTCAGTTTGCTTCATTCTTGGTTTGGGCAGAGCTCGGCCAGGCTCTGTCCCACTCTGGCCTGCGGTGCTGGGCGGCATCTCTGTCAGCTGCTTTGTCTCAGGGTGGCGGTAATGGGGAAAGCGCTCGCTGCTAGAGATGCCTGAACTTTAGGGTTGTTAAAGGGGGTCACTGTTTCCTGGTTTGTGAATATATTTACCTCTTCACTACCAGAGATCATTTTTACCCCTGACTTTGTAAAGGAGAATTGCAGTTCATAACATCCACTGTTGCTGTTCTGTGAACCACCTTCGTTCTGTGAGCAGTTCTTCCCCCACCAATGCGCACTTGTGCTGCAGTTTGGTGAATTTGTTCGGGTCCACTTGGGGGACTAGGGTTGGTTGGCCCTCAGGGGGTCTTGGGCTGACAGCTGAGAATTGGCAACGTCTGTTTGAATCCTCTCTCATGTGCTGTAAGGTGCTCAATCTCCATTATATGTATCAGAAAACTCTCACCAGAGTTTAAGTACCCTGGACCTGCAACCCAAACACTATTGAATATTCTAGGCCAGAGGTTAGCAATCTATGGCTAGTGAGCTATGTCCAGCCTGCTATTTGTTTTTGTAAATACAGTTTCATCAGAACAAAGCCACACCCATTCATTTATGTATCGTTTATGGTTGCTTTTGCACTCAAACATCAGATTCGAGGAGTCAAGACAGGGGTCATATGGCTGCATATCCTAAAATAGTCACCATCTGGCCCTTTGCAGAGAAAGTTTGCCAACCCCTTTTCTAGATGTACAACAGTAGGGAAAACAAATGTTAAATAAAATGAAACTTCTACTTAAATTTTCAGAATTATTTTCTACAATACTTCTGTAAGCAAAAAGACTTCTTCAAATGAAAGAACACCACTTCATGTGGTAGGATCAAAAACAGTGAGTATGTACATGTTCTCTGTGTGTATATGATATATGTATTATTATGTATGATACATGTATATGATATATATGATATATATATGACATTCTGTAGCAGTGCCTCTGAAAATTGGAGGATGGTAAAGCATTTTAGATTTAATCTGTAGGGAAGGCATTCCTATATTAATGGGGACCTGCTGGTTCCTTCTCCATCAAAAAGATGAGTTGTATTATCCATTCATATCAGATCATTGAAATTTTCACTTCTTCTTGGCTCCCTCCTTATAAAGAGACTGCTTTATTCAGAGTCATAAATCACTCTAAGAAAATACAGTTAAGGCAAAGGTTTGCATTACGAACTCATTCAATAAACATTCTGGAGGGCATGATTGCTTTAGGCCTGAAATGGAACATCTCAGTAGAAATTAAAAACATAACGGAATGTGTTCAGGTAATTGCTTATTAAATTTTCAAACCCCAATGACAATAACAAGTTTAAATTGATTGCTTAATATGTTTAAACTAGATGATGCTGAATGTACACCCCAGCTGCCCTGGCGAGGCCTGAAGTAAACCTTATTGAAGAGCTAAGTACAGCAGTACCTTTTGCCTCAGGGGAGCTCAGAGAGAATTCAATAAGGCTGGCTGAGATAGTCCAAATTAAATCGGTTAGTAGCAAGTGCAACTGTTTCTAGTTTGTTGTGACCCTTAGCTCAGAAGGTTTCATATCAGCTGTGGGCCTGAGCAATAGAAAGACTAAGGCACTCATATTCTTGCCCCTGGAGTGTACTTTCAATGTCATTTATTGTTTCCCCCCAGGAATCTCTCCTGGCTCCCTCTTCTTCCCTTTACCACTCACCCATACATTGGAAATCTACAGCAGTTTAATTATGAAATGAATTTCTCTGGTCTTCTTAAATGTCTAATCAGCATATATATTCCCTTTAGAAAGGGCCTTGTAAGCCATTATTAGAGAGTTCTATACATATTCTGATTAGCCTATATTTAGGGAACATGTATCTCAACAGTAATACAAGATAACCTCACTTAACTAGAACTTCTAAAATTAAGACTCCTCTGCAGTCATATTTTTATTGTGAATTCTATATACTCTTTATTCTGTAAATTACTAAACTAAATATTCAATGTTTGAGTTTTTATCTTTACTCTTTGAGGAATGCTGTGAGAGAAATAGATTTTCAGATCATTTCCTATACTATTTTCAGCTATAGCTATAGTGACATATAGTATTAAAAGATTTGCAGTAGTGATTTGGAGACCTTTGATCTCATAGAAAAACAGTAGTTACATTATATTAACTATAAACTACAAGCTGAACTAAGGAAGTAAGCCAATATATTTTTCAGCATAAGTTGAAATGAGAATAGATCATCTCCACCTGCTTAAGTGAGAAAATTCAGTTACCCAAAGCAACCACTCTCCTTGGTGAACCTGGGGCTGAGTGCCCTGTACTTTTTCTTTTTTACAGCTGGAGAGACTAGAAATTGAACTGTGATATATAGAGAAGGGTGCTCTGGGTGTAGTCTCTGTGATGAGAAAGTTTATTGTACATACTTGGAGACTCTTAAAAGCTGAAGAGGAGGAGCACATGAAAGGGAAAAGAACAAGGGTAAGAGTGGACTGGAGAATAGTCACTTGGACAAAGGGAAAGTAGGAAAGTAATATGTGCTCTAAACAGGAGAATTGTGACACGTACAAAATGTGTAAAAAGAGTTTGAATCAAAGCTGACTTTGTGGGAAGGTCTTTATGATCCAGCACCTATGTGACCACATTTGAGCTGAAAATTCTCAAGGATCAAATTCTCCTGGGTGAAAAGTTTCTTTGCTTTAGCACCTTTCTTATAGACATTTTCTGGCCTTTTTAAATGTTATTGGTGGGTTCTGACTTTTATATATTCATAGGAGTCACGATCATGATCCTCCACAGATATCAGTTATACATTGTTATTAGTTAGATAGGCTAGTTGTGCTGCAGTAACAAACTCCCCCCAAATCTAAGTGAATAAAATCACGAAAGTTTGTTTTCTCTCAGGCCTACCATGGGTCTGCTGGGTACTCTGCTCCATGTCTTCACTCTGGGATCCAAGCTCTTAGAAAGGCAACTGTGTGGACCTCCGTGGAAAACCCTAGCAAAGGGAAGGAGAGACAGCAATGAATTGCACTCTGCCTCTTAAAAAACCCACCAGGAAAAAAGAAAAGTCACTTCTATTCGTGTTTCATTGGTCACAGTCAGTCACATAGTCATGTCAAATACAAAGGCGTTGCGAGGTATAGTTGTTCTGCATGCTGAAGAAAGCTAGAAATATTTGATGGAGAGAGAGTACACTAGTTAACTATCTCACTTCATATAAGGCACTGGGAAAAGGTTTCTACCTTGAAAGGGCTATGGCTTGTGTGAGGTGTTGGAATTTATATGCAAATTATATGCCGATGTAAACTTGGCCAAATTAGTGAACTAGGGACATCTCCAAGAAGTCCTGAGGAGGTGCTACAATGGTGTGATTAGGGTTTTAACATTGGTTCCTCCCACCCCCTTAATAGCCCATAACAGTGGACAAGTGACTTAATCATACAGATGACTCAATTCCTCATCCATCTAGTGGGATTACTGATAATGCTTTTCTCATAGGTATTTTGTGAGAATTATGTGAGAAAATGTGTATTTGTGCTTGGATAACATTATTGAGCACAAATAGGAGCCAGACTCTTGGCTCATATACTTACCTTTGAGGATCTAGGATGACAGGAGAGACTTTGCAGAATAAGATGGGTTAAGCTTATCCTTGAAGGCAAGGCTGAATTTATTTAGCAAAAAAAGAACTGAGGAGAAAGTGAGCAAAGAGTCAGAGTCAGAGTGGGACTGGAGTGCTTGGGAAGAGTAATTAGACCTGTTTGATTGAATCAGAAAGTTTGTGGAGAGAGCATCTTTTGAGGTAAGTCAGGACCCCATGGACGTTTTTAAGCACTGGGTTTCAAAACAGAGCATAGGAAAAGTGATTGGACAGAAGTGTGAGAAATAAAATGGAGAAGCAACAATGTGGAGAGGGAGCTATTTGTGTAACAAGAAATGAAGGTAGAAAGGAAAAGATCTATAAGATGTCCTACCTAATAAGAAAACAAGGAATCTAGTTAACTATGGTTAATTGACTTGTGAGGTAATCAGAAGGAAAGATAAGAGAGAGACAGTTGTGAGGACCAAAAAGTCTAGTATTTTATGGTTCAGCACCTAAGTACAACATAGCATGTTAGAGCTGAGTGATCAGCCTAACTTAATTTTCTGTTCTTAGGTGACAGATCACAACTCTAAATACTACCCAGATAGAGTTTTCCTTGTGTATTGATGCTATATAGAATGTCAAAACGAGCCCATGAAATTATGTATGTTGACTCATAGGTACCTTGGAGAAAATGCCAAATAAGAGGCTGTCAAATAAATATAATAAAAGCTATGAAAGAAAGAAACACAAGTGCAACCAACTAAACCAATCAGCTTGAAGTTAAAAAAAACAACAACATGGTGATTTCAGTTGTTACAGCAGCAATAATTCCATGGCTGTGAACATACCAATGACTGGATTCATTGGCAGGCAATGTGAGCTATAGCCCGCTGCCAGCTGCTGTATTTAAGGCTGCTTTAGATTAGAATGCAGATGTACAGCGTTTAAAGTTTATAGTTTAAACATAGATTCATGGATCACTTTAAAGGCAGCCTAACCTGTAAAGTTACAAAATGGCAATAGACTAAATTGCAGATTAATCTGAGCTTTAAAAGGTACTAGAGCCCAGCTGGCACGGCTCAGTGGTTGAGCAATGACCTATGATCCAGGAGATCGAGGTTTGATTCCCAGTCAGGGCACATGCCTGGGTTTCAGGGCTTGATCCCCAGCAGGGGGCGTACAGGAGCCAACTGATCAATGACTCTCATCATTGATGTTTCTATCTCTCCCTGTCCCTTCCTCTCTCTGAAATCAATTAAAAAAAAAAAAAATATATATATATATATTAAAAAGGGTGTTAGAAACAGCCGACTGAACACAAAACCTTCTCAGCACTTTGCTCCCATAGAGATTCAGAGAGAGTCATCTTGTGAGTGTTTGGGCAAAAGTGAAATAAGAAAATGGTATTTCCCCGCTATGTATCTAAAGGAAGACTTAAGCTCAGATGTGAGGGTTACCATTTAAGAGAGCCAAATGGATATCCTCAGTGCAAGGAGCAGATTCAGATCTTCCCGTGCTCTTTCCCTCTGACAAGGCACAGCCGGGAAGATCTCTGCTCAGCCTGGGGCCTTCCTAGCCGGCATACCTAGGGAACAGCTAAGTCTTTTATTAGTTGATATTAACTCACATTTCTTTGGGGAAGTGAGGGAGAGAGGGAGAAAGGGCTTACTTTGAAAATGAAAAGACTGAACATTTTTGTGCAGAGTTGGAATATACACATTTGAATATTCAGGAGGAATATGATTTAAAGAGTATCTAGGATTTTCTTAAGCCATGAGCTCTTCCGCTGTAGAATAGTTGGTGGTTCCTTAGGATTTACTGCTTTTCTGAAAGCCTCCACTTCTCTTTAGAGTTCCAATCCTTTTTGCTCATAAATTCAATTCTGTCTTCTTTATTGAACATCAGAAAATTTCTTTGCTTCCTCCTTTTCTAACTTTGATGCACTGTCCTGAAAAAAAATATCGGCGATGCTCTCTCATCCTGTGGACTTCTGTGCCATTATGATTCTCTCTTATAAATAGATCAGTTCGTCTTCGCCGAACTAACTCTACCCAAATTTCTCTCTCTCCCCCACTGGTACTTATGCCAGAATTTGAGCCCTCTTCCCCCTAAATTTCCAGCTGCCTTTGGGGCCCAAATCTCCCGTCCCTCTTCTTTAGGTCCTGGTTCCTGCGTACTTGTACTTCCATTTTTAATGCACTGCACTGAGTCACTGTGGTATTTGCAAGCCCACAAGCAGCTTTTTCTGTCCATTCTTGTCAAGGTGTCCAAGGCAACATGCATTGGCCATGGAGGTACACTTTGCCGGATGCTGTCTCACTGTTTATTTTTAACGCCTAACACCTTTTAAATGGTATGATACTACCTAAGCAAACACAGACATAGGGATAGACACACACGCCACATGAACTTAGGCAGGACAGTGAATAAAGGGTGTTCTGAAATGATTTAATGTGCAGCTCTGGGCATTTATGTGAAGGAGGCCCTCATGACTTTGCTGAAATTGACTGCTTGTGGGTTCTTAGATGCACTTTGGCCAGAAGTGATGTTGTTATTGTTACTGTTTAGCTCTCTGAACTGAAATTCTAAGCCTTGAGGCTGGGCATGTTTCTTTTAGTTCTCTAGGGGGTGGAAGGGCTCTCATATGACCCCTCCCAGCTGGCTTGCTTCACATGTTTATGTTGCCTGCCTGGTCTCTAAAGGCATTTTAGTTTGACTCTTGTTCTATATGTCTCTGCATTGTTTGGACTTTTCATGTTAAGACTATAATTAAGAAAGCACATGACAAAAAGTGGGCCAAAAATATAAATGTAGGAATGTTCGTGTTCTGCCACAATCATTCACAGGGAATGGTCACCATGGGGAAGACCAGAGGGAAGTTTTCCAAGAGGCTGCACAAAGTGAACACTTGGCTGAAATAGCTTGGTTCTACCTTTGCCATTTCAGAGCCATACTATTTTTTCCAGCCACCTGAGAGTAGGTAGATCTCTAGGAATTTTTATTACACAATCAAGAGTTTAAGATTATAGTGACTAACAGGTTCAACTGGTTAACATATAATGAGAGATAAAACTGTCAAAGGATCCAGAAGACTCCAGCTATGAGACAGACCAATCTCTCTTTATAGATCTTTGGGAAGCCATATCCATTATAAATGCCAAGTTCTTGCTTTATAATATCCAGTAACTGACATGGAAACTGGGAAACTTGAAGTTTACACGATAATTTCTTTCCCTTCCAAAATTCCCTTCATTACCACCACTCCTCCCCTACCCACCTAAGTAGGACATAAGGTGGAAATGTACTGAACCGAAAGGCCATATCACAATGCAAATGCATTCTGGCTTAAAGTGTGCCTGTCTGTCCATCTAAGGAAGTTCACATAAAGGTTTGTTCCTTCTATCTCTCTGTGTGGCAATGAATAGGCACATTATCTATTACTTTTATGTTTCTTCTTTCTCTCCCTATGCTTTCATAAATCATTTCTTATATTTCAAGAGCATTTACCCCCAATGAATCCCAATTTGTGAATATATATCTGAATATTCATAAGGGATATGATTTAAAGGGTATCTAAGATTTTCTTAAGCCAACAGCTCTTTAGTTATAGAATAGTTGGCAGTTCCTTAGGATTTAATTCTTTTCTGAAAGCCTCACAGACACTTTGAAGTCCATAATTTTTTCAAGAAAAATAACTTGGGCACATGCCGAAGGTTAAACACCAATTAAAATAGACAATGCCGAGCACTAATATGACTCTAGTTATGTACTCCTCCCAAGAAGCTGCGTTTGGGGTGAAAAGGAGGTGAGCTTTGTTGCAGAGTCAGTTCATCCTTCATTTCTTCTTGTTTATTGTGAAAAAAAGTTATTTCATTAAAACAGGTATAAATTCTCAGACACTGGTAAAAAAGCTTTAATGCAGCTGTTCTTTGAGTGAAGGTCAGCTATGTACTTTCCTTTTGCTTGTCTTTTTTCTGGGAGATCAACAGAACCTGTTCCCTTTAAAGGCTGGGTCACCTGTGTTGTACCTGACAGTGCTGAAAGCTTTAAGGTGTGGCTGGTAAAGAGGGAGGGAGGCAGAAAGAAAAGTAGGTGCCTCCAAAAGCCTCACTGACTGCAAGTCCAGCCAGCCCCTCCAGTCCAACCTTCGATGCTGTTATACTCAGCCAGTGTCCTTAAGGCTCAGCTATTTTCTTTAACATCTGACATGATCTTACCCCCATCCTGAAGAAAGCAATCTGTGTTCTATCTGAATACCACCTTGGTCAGCCTGTTTCTATTGCCTGGGGATTAAAATAGACCCTTTAAAATTTGCACTGGGAGGTAGTTGGGCCCCCTAATGGCCACAAAAGGACTTTTATTCATAGAAGTCCCAGTTGCCTGCAATATGCGGTTGAATTAGCCTTGGGTAGGGTTAAAAAAACAACAAGAAAACTTCATGCCAGAATCCACAAAGATCTCATCTGCCATCACAGCATCCTTCATGGTGTATAGCAGTAGGGGGGCCACCACCCGCCAGTCCCTCCAAGAGGAGACAGCAATTGGGAGCAGGTGGAGAGGAAAATGGAAACTGCCATCCTGTCTGAAAGTGACATGTTGCATGGACATTTCGTTTCTTTTGAATCTGGACAGATTATTTACAAAACTCAAGGAATTCGTTTCTTATATTTTAACAGTGCTTTTTCTATTAGGTTTTTCTAGAAAAGCTTCTCATTATAGGCTTCAGAGAAATGTCTATCTATGATAAGCAGAGGGCTGGAAATACCTGCTTCTGTGCCCCATCTGTCCATGCTTGGCAAGGCTGATACTGAATTCCTGCTTATATTCAAGACTGACTATCACACAGCTAAACGAGGTGGTGGCTGCAAAGGTGGCAGACGGCCGGGAGCAGAGCTGACCACACAGAGCTCTGTGTCTTTAAGTTATAGGGACACTGCTTTGTATTTCTTCTTCTTAGTCATGGTGGGTTGTTTTTTTTTCCTGTATCTAGCAAGGAGGAACTGTTTCTAAAGTCTATTTAGGGCAGTTAGAATGTGAAATCAGACTCCCTTGAGGAGGAATCACAGACATAGCAGACAGTGTGAACTGTAAGCCCTACCACAGGCTTAGACAGAAAAAGATCGAATATCTCTGCCATATGGTGGGAGGATTTTCAGGTCCCGATATTAGAAGTGCTAGCAATGGGGGGAGGGATGCCCCTCCAGGAAAGGGGAGAAAGATGTGGAAAAGAATCTTTCGGTTACAGATAATTTGCCATACGTGTTTCTAACCTTCAAAAGCCTCCTTTGTCAAGTACATTATAAATAACACCATATTCGATTTAGATCCACAGGAAAAGTAAAAAATAAAGTAAAAAATAATGCTAGTAAGTCTGTTGTACTTTTTTAAAAAAATGCAAGGTAAAGTACACGTTAAAGTAAATGTAAGTAAAACAAAGATCAGTCAATAATGCCCACGGTGGATGGCACTAGCTTGCTAAAGCTATGCACCTCCAAGTACTAGGGAACTGACTACAGTGCACATTAGCAACCCTAATGGGTGGATTAAAAAGCACACAATCTTCACATAATATGCTGTAATGACTCAGTGCTCCCTGTTAGGTACACTAGAGAGTTAAAACTAATAAAAATAGTGCAGCCTTAGAACAAACAAGGAACTGATACTGTATGTTTATTTCGTTTAACTAGCGTTGTGGGCTTGTCAAGGAATTTCAGAATTGTTTTTCTCAGACATAAGAACCCAGGCATACATCTTTTATTGGCTTTGGATTTTCTTGTTATTGTTTTGTTTCCTGATTAGTTAGACTAGAAAAAAATATACAGAAAATAAAGATGTGGGATCTTTTCTAATCTTTCTTTTAAGTTCTTTACATATTAGAGACACTGAATTACAACCACTCATTTGGAAAATTGTTTTTTAAAATAAATAACTGAACATGAATAAATGCCAACATTAAAAATGTTTAAAGCCAAATATCCCACTTTAATTTATAGGAAGTGATTATTGCAGTACATACGGTGCATTGCAATTACCTGTTTGTCAAAGCAAGGCAAAAGCTTATTATAATATGTTATGGATAAGCTGTCATAATTTTAAATCCAGGCCTATGATTTATGTTGAGAACAGTAAAGCAAATCTTTCCTAGTCTTTTCAATTTCGTGGAATCTCTAATTAAACCAAGGTTTTCCTCTTATTCAATCTTTCTGTTCATGATGAACTTGTATAATTAATTATTGTTACTTTCCAGTTTTGTTAGATCCCCTTTGCTTACCCCAACTCATGGTTTTTCACCTAATTCGTTTATTGTCCCAAGGCCTGCTGATCTCATGTCCTCTTTTATCAAAAATCACCTATGTTAATGATGGAATAGTTTATCTTTCAACCTAACACAACCTCAAGACAGCAATTGGACAGTTTTCTAGGTCTGACCCATTCAGGGGTCATATCTTGGTAGGGTGCCCAAGAGCAATACTTGAAAGATTTAATAGCCAATTCAGCAAAGGTTCTGACCTGTCAGAATGGGAAATAAGCCATCAATGCTGAAGCCGAGTCCTCAAGGTCCCCTGATGGGCCAGGCACTTGAGTTGCTGAATTGATTATGGCCATGGAGCTTCCTGGGAGACCGTACAGGCTAGCCAGGTGGGGGAGCTCAGAGTCATGGCTATTGACCAATCTGGACAGAGGCTTTCATTACTTTAACAACGGAAATGCCCATGCAGGTGTGTGCTAGCTATATGTCACCCCTGAGAATGTCTCTGAAGAGATCTATTCCTTCCTCAACTACTTGCAGGAGGCTGCGGCTCATGAGTGATTTCTTACTTTGCTACTCTAAGTGCGGTGTGTGGACCAGCAGCATCACCAGCATTACCTGGAACTTGTTAGAAAGACCCTCGGGCTCTTGCCCTGACCTACTGAATTGGAATATGCATTTTTATCAAGATTCCTGGGAGTTCTGTGCCCACATTGAAAGGCAGCAACTGCATCCTGGCTGCCCAGGAGGTGTGGATGAGTTTCAGTAGTTCTTAATCGAGACCAAAGATTAGAAGCATTTGGGAAGCATATAAAAAATACATATGCCTAGGCCCTATTCCATGAGAATACATGTGACTAGGCCTTATTACATGAGATTTTGATTTAATTTGTATGGAATGGGGCCCAGGCCATTATAGTATTTTTAAAAATCTTATTAGGTGATTATTTTTTGCAGCCTTGGATAAGAATAATGGGCATCTAATAGATCTGATGTAACTGGAGTAGGTACAATCTGTTTTAATGGGCAAACATGTGTAGGACCACACAGAAAGTTTACTTAAGTTCGCCACTGGGCTTGAAAAAATCATAGTTGGCTTCAGGCTGCCCCTAATAATTGTATTATCAGGAAGATTAAGCAACCAGACTTCTCTGAACAGAAATGTATCTCTATTTGTACTTTTACGCCTAGTTTCATTAACACACAAAACTAAGACCCACTGAAAGAATTGGCTGTTATTTTAGTTCATCTGATAGCATCAGGAATTAAGAACTCAGCTACTATGTGAAACTTTGCTGGCTCACCTAGAGTCCATTCATTTATTCTTTGTTTGTTTGTTTATTTATTTGTTTTTTCAATATATATATACCACCAGTAGTATAACTGATAGAAAAGACCTATTATTCAGTGTATAGAGTTGGGCCTCCAGCCTGCTATCTGCTTCTCTCGCTATGCAAATGTATGTAATGATTTTCTTTTCCCTTCAAGATGGAAATCTGCTTAACTGAATATAGACAAAATGTATATGATAATATAGAGGAATTATCAAATACTAAAAAATGGTTTATCAGTACCATACATTTGGAATAGTTTTCTGTGTTGCATCCCTATACTTTCTAAATAATGAATGCGAGAGAGAAGTGGTGATTCTAGGTTTTTAGTTATACTTTGATGGGCTGATTTTATCAATGACGAGATAGATGGTAGTCCCAGAGTCTTTGAGATTAGTAATTACAAGTTTAAAAATGATAAAAATGTCTTGAGACCAAACTGGTGCCATGTTCTTTAAAATTCTGAAGGCCATTTCTCTTCCTCACAGATGTGAAAGTCTGTGTTGACATCGTGTAATTACGAAAAAGTCCTACCCACCATGAATGCTCTCTTGATCTCTGTGTGGTCTGTTCAGTTTAGAGGTAGATTTGTGGTGATAATGTTCTCTTAGGTAAACTGGGGATTCTGGCTCTATGTCTCCAATATAGCACCAATTAATAATTAATACGTGAAGAAAGGAAAGGCTGCCTGAGAAACATTAAGGCCTCTTTCTCAGACTCGTAAGTGACCCTGAAACCACCCTAAATTCCTTCAAAATGACTGGATGATATGCTGAGCCTCTCTTTTTTCCTTTGTCTTCATCTATGTGACATTCAGTTTTTATTAAACATTGTTTCCCATAGGAGATGTTAGTCCTTATTTTATTTATTTTTTATTCATTTATTTTTTAAAAATATATCTTTATTGATTTCAGAGAGAGGAAGAGAGAGGGAGAGAGATAGAAACATCAATGCCTCCTGCACGCCCCCAACTGGGGATCGAGCCCGCAACCCGGGCTTGTGCCCTGACCGGGAATCGAACCCCTATCACCTGGATCCTAGGTCGATGCTCAATCGCTGAGCCATGCCCGGCCGGGCAGCCCTCATTTTAGCTACCATTTATTGAAAACTTGGTCTTCACCAGCCACTGTAACAAGCTATGACTATATAATCAAATGTAATCTTTAAATTATCCTTAAAGGTTGCTATGATCATTCCCATTTTTCAGAACCAAAAACAAAGGCTCAGAGAACTTCTCTACGTTACGCAGCTACTGTTAAGTGGTAAAGCTGGAATTCACTTGGATTCTTCTTCTTCAAAATTTATTCTGTTACTTACTGCCCCTGTGGACAATGTTTATCTTACTTTCTTACATGTAAAGGAAAACAGTGGGTTAGGACTCAGTTGCAAAAACTACCATTTCAGGTTATTTACCTTGAAAGTTCTTTCTTTCTCTTAATGTTGCAGAAGGAATGCAAGGATTCCAATCTGGTTAGTCTCTCCTTGGTTTCAGGAATGTGGTGAATCTCAGATAACATACATGTTCATTCACTAAATATAATGCATTGAGTGAAAGGCCAAGTGTTTGTGGGAGAGACCCTGGCTGAGAAGCCTGTTGGCATCCTCTGAGGCATTCAGATGGGGACAGATGTCAGCTGTGTGTAATAGAACATAGACTGGACCCGGCGGGAGGAAGTGCAGGCTCTCATCCAGTTTCCTAGCATAACTAGCTTTGCCATCTAGGAACAAATCAGTCATCTTGCTCTCTCATGCCTCAGCGAGGATGAAATAAGAAAATGAGTATGAGCAAGCTTTGTAAATGCTAAGAGCACTGCATATCAGTGTCTTCGAAATCGTGTTGTTTCCTAAGCACCTGGGTTCCTCCTCAAGCATACGGACCTCCATTCTGAAAATGGGAAAGGAGGGCTGTCCTTAGCACCTCCCCCTTAACCTCTTACAGCCAGCCCGCCCGAAGTTCAGGCAGCTTTGCATCCCACGGGCTTCAGTTCACCCAGTTTCCTCCATCTCCACCACCTGTCCCTAATTCCATCTCCCAGCATCTTACACTTGCTGGAATAAAATGGCCCCCGAAATAGTCTTCCTGCAACCATTTGTCGTTCCTGTCAATCCATTCTTCTAACTGTAGCCGGGATGCACATTTCCTAAGGCAAAACTACTTGGAGGACCATGGTAGGATTCTTCAATGCTCCCTTGTCACTCCTAGGATATTTGAAATACACTGACATTACCTGTCAGCCTTCCCAGCCCCCTGTTGCAACGCTCTCCCCTAGACCCTCAGCAGTCCCTTGAAAACACCATGTTTCCTCCCATCACAGAGCCTTTAGTCAGGTGGTTCTTTTGGCCTGGAATGCCCTTCTCGCTCATGTTTGCTAGCTAACTCTTGTTCATATGTTGCCTCCCTGGTCAAAGTTCCCCCTCTGCTCAGGGATATCCTCTCTGACCTGGTTAAGTCACATCCTCTGCTCTGTACTCTCATGACACCATTTTCTTTGCTTCACAGCCCCGCATCTATATGTGAAATATTTTTAAATTGACACCTATTGTGCCTTGAGAAAAAGAACTATGTGTGCTTTTTGCTTACTTTTGTATTTTTTTGCAAAGCTTGATAGTTTCTCAAATAGACATATGTTGTATAACTGGATTTATGAATTAATTTAAGGGATGCATAATCCTTTTTCTAAAAAGCTTTCAGTATAGGTATGTTGATAAAACTAAGTCATATATGTAAATAAACGTTCAGGGCTTTAATAATAAGACATGATGACGGGTAACATTTATTTAGCATTTATTGCATATCAGAAATTAGAGGTATTTTATTTAATTCTTATAACTAACCTTAGAGGCGGGTGCTATTATTTTCCCCTTTTATTAATGAGAGGGTGTGATGACTTGCTCAAGGTTATACAGCCAGTCATAGATGGGACTATGTTAGATATTTATGGGAAGGATATTGGAACATTTACAAAATTGATCAGAAGTCTGGAGAAGGAGCCTGGAAGCATAGTCGAGTCATTCTATGCATCGGATAATTACAGCTGAGGTTAGGCCATAGGAAAGATTAAGTGTCATGCTTGGTTTTGCCCTCCTGGGATATTGTCCAGCACCATGGCTGACTTTTGCACTTTGTTGCCATTGCTGTGAATGATTTCTGTATTTGTAGCATACTCTGAAGGTCATAAGTCATGAGCAGGAACACTTCTTTTGTTGATTCTAGGTCATGTGTCTGTGCCATAGCTGTCAGGGATGAGTAGGAGCTAAGCCCCTGCACCAGCCAAGACTCCATAAATGGGGGATTCCTCTACACTGGAAGGGAGTTTTAAGTGGGCAACTAAAATTTCACACACATCCAATACTTTGATATGTCTCTCTGTCCCTTGTGCCAAATGCCTATAGACATATGCACTATTGCCGTGCCAGTATGCAACCACTGAGTCTGCCAAGCAAGCCACACCTCACAGTGCTGCTTTCCAAGGGGCATCGGGAAGCGTGCTGTTGGTAACTGCAAAGGCTCCAGCAGTAGAAGAGAACTGGGCATCCAAATTAAGGACCACCAAGGCCTGGGGTTAAGTGTCAGAGATCCGCTCCTCAGCAGCATGGCACACTGAAAAATAATGGTTCAGAGTCAGATGATTCTTGTGCATTCCTTCCTGAAGCTACAACTTGTCCATGCAGACCTGTGTGGAAGGTCACGCAGGGAAATATCCTATTGAACCAGAGTTATCAAGGGCTGCCTTAGTGGCCAAAAAATGAGGTAGTGTACAACAGCAGAGAAACTCTGAGAAAATTCTAGAGACAGCTGGGCCCAGGTTGACTTAAAAAATTCATGCACAGGCCAGTTTAATCCCAGTGAAGACCAAAAGTATTTTCCTATGACAAGAGATATAGAAGACACTGTGACCCTGCAGAGACTTTACCATAAGTGTGTTAAATTTTGAAATGAAGCAATAATATACTTTGCAAATCCAGACAGTCTCAAAGAAGATTCCTGACTCAGGGACAGAATGATCTGGTTCTGAGCACAGGCTGTTGTCCTTGTTGTCAGGGAGACTGCGACTTATTCCGTGCCAAAACAATTGCAATCAAGAAAATAATAGTACTAGAAATAACTGTTTGTTGACATGTGACTTCCATTGTACTTAAAAAATGTCCTAAATTCCTTGCTTCTCTTTTACAACTGTTTAAGTGAATACTTTCTTGACAACCAAGGTGTATCTAAGAAAACCCTGGCATCTGGTAAGCCTGGACTTATTTGAATATACTTTCTTACTTCATTCTTACACTTTTATGTTTTCCTTCCTTTGGCAAACTCTTCACACTTCATGTGATGTCCATGGTATACAGTGTATTGGTTAAAAAGAAACCAGAAAAAGAATATTTTTGGTTTATAATCATATCCAAGTAATACTATTTATTTGACATTTATTTTACTTTTCATCATCACACTAAGAGCTGGGTGCCACTATTACATCTAATTTAAAGATGAACTTGAGTAAAGATGTAGGCGGCTTGGTCTATATAATTTCTTGAACCAACTTGGCCCAGATGGTAGGCATTCAGCATTCTAAGAGACTCTTAATGGAAGGTGTATGCCATATCTGCCTCCCTATTTCTCATTGGTTTTTGTAGTAACTTCTGGTTTTAGAAGAACCAATGCTTAGAATGAGGAACAACTGTTCCCACTCCCAGCAACTCTCTCCCTCACCTTGCCTGTTTGAATGTAAGCGACTGCGTGTGGAGTGAAAGGACCCTCAACTGAGAATTAGGAGATTTGGCCCTAGTCTCAGCCCTTCTGCTCACTGTGGATGTGAACCTGAGCAAATAAAATAACCGCTCTGGTTCATAATTTTCTTATCTGCATGAAAGGGTAAGGGAACTACCACCAGTATGACAGAATACAGAGCACCCAGCAGCTGAAGACAAAGGTGATAAAAGACCTAAAAATCATGTAACAAGACTATGGGTCTTGGGGAATTAGAAAGTTTAAGGTGGAGATGAGAATATGAAAGGAAACATGAGTGCCTTCAGGTATTTGAAAGAAGAGGGCTTAAAAGTTCTGCTTATTTCTTGAGAGGGGGAAAATGTATATGGATGGCAGGAAATATACAAGAGCAGATTTTAGTTCGATAAAATAAGTTTCCAAATAATGATTAGGGCTGTGCAGGTGTGAGATTAAATGACGCAAAAGGCTGACTTTTCTAATCCTAGATATGGTCTGAACTTGAAAAGATGAATTCCTACAGTAGATAAAACATTCAATTAGATCAGTGGTTCACACCAGAGGGTAATTTTGTCCCACAAGGGACATTTGGCAATGCTTTGAAACATTTTTTGTTGTCACAACTTAGAATGGGGGAGATTGCTACCAACATTTACGGGTGGAGTCCCTGGCTGCTGCTAAACATCCACAGCACAGCCTCTGCAACAAATTCAAATAATTACACAGCCCCAAATATAAATGTACCGAGGTTGAGAAACCCTGTACTATATCAATTCTAAAGCTGCTTCCAAAAGTTAGACTCAATAATTTTATGTTTTACACAAGACTTTCATAGATGAAAATGTTAATATCATCCTTTACATCTAAACAATTTAAAGAAGCTTCAAAAAACTTAGATTTTTATAAAATTTATATGTCTTTTGTCCAATGATACTAGTTCCATCCATATCCAAAGCTGTTTAAAATGACTCAGTTAAATCTGGAACATCATTTGTATGTGTTCTTTTAATGCATGATTCTAGGTGCACTAGTCATTTCTGATTTAAATTCCCGTTTAGATTAGTCTTCAAACCTATTGATCAAAACTGTTTCACAGAGTTGTATATGCTTATTTTTCTTACAGTATTTCTCCTTTTTTCCAGTGTCTTCATATTTACCCTGCACGTGGTTCCCCCTGGGGCACTTCTATCATAGTCAATTGTTAGTGATGTGGTGGGTACTGTGGAGATGGTACTAGTCTAGGACTGAGGGGACCTGGCTCTATGGCCAACTGGTATGGCTCCGGACAAGTTATCCAAGATTTATGCCCATTTAGTAAAATTATGGCATAGGTCGTTTATACCTCAAGCTTCTTACGGCGTTAAGATTTTATAGGGAGCAGAAAGGAAAACATTTATTGAACATTTACAACATGCAAGGAACTTCATATGTTTAATCTTTTAATCCTCACAACAAACCTGTGAAATTTGTATTATTGCATCCATTTTTAATTAATGAGGAAGCATGCTCAAAGGGATTATGTGAGCTGCCCTATAGCACAGAGTTAAATTGTGTTTAGCTTTGATCTAAATGAAAGGCAGTTCAAGCATTATTTCTTCTAGGAAATCATTCTTAATCCCTTAGTTTGGCTGGAATTTCTATCCTGGTGCTGTTTCGATCCTTACCATATTAAACTGTATATATGTATATATGGCCTGATAGTCCTGAGAATGCTGTATCCTCATGGGCAGTGACCACGCATTATTCTTTAGACCTCCAGCACCAAAAATAGTGACCAGTACATGGTAGGTGTACTAAAGTGTTAACTGAACTGAACTCTTTTCATTTTCCAAATTCATGTTGTCCAAAATAAACATCCTCAATTCAGTAGGCCATGATGAACCTATTAGTACAACATTTTCAACATTTCCTATTCTCAAGTTGATATTTGTCTTCTGAAAAATCTGCGTTATTTAGCTGATTGTCCTTTCCTCTCACAGATCAGCCTTTTCTCCATTCACTACTTGAATTCTACTCTCCATTCGGAATGTTACTGTCAATATGGTTCTCATCTCTTCCACATAGTTTTCTTTGTGCCCTTTTAATAGACAAGCAAACTCACTCCTCCAGGGATTGAAGGCAAATTTGATTCCAGAAGCCCCTGCCCTACCAAGTTTCTCGTATCTGTGGGTATCTTCATTGCTGCATCTACTGTTACCTTTCCTTTCTAACTTTTCTCTTTGAGCTTAAAAAAATCTTTTAGAAGCAAAATGTGATGTCTGGCTATTCATTTTAAGTCAAAGCTGGGTCCACTGGTTAACTGCAGAGGTGTCTGTGTGGGTCAGAGTGTCAGCTTTCTTTCCATGCCTTTCTTCATTTAAAGACAGGGACTTACCATAATGGGAAACTGACCTTCATCCCCAAGAAGATGACCTAGCTTGCGCTCCACACACAGGCTGAAAGATCATATTGCTGTTTTCCTGAGTTTCAAACAATAAAAGCACCATTCTGGGGATTACCTTTCTAGATGGTATTTTAAGTAGCAGTTACTGAATAAAAAAATCAAACTGATAGACTTTTATACTGGGCAAAATAAGACCCAAGGTATATGTAATGCAGTGATTAGGAGGGACTTAGTTCCCATGACTGCTACCTGCTGAGAAGTGTTTTTTCCAACTCTTCTAGGTGGTTGCAGTGAGCCTAATTAATTTTATAAACAAATGGTCAACCTCTGACCAGAAACAAAACAACCTTCTAGGGTCCTTCTGTTTTACTAATCTGAATTTTAATAAATAAGAACAAGGGATGTTCATCCATAATGAAGTGCATAATTCCAGGGGAAGAATCCTATCCCCACGTCCACATGGATGAAATAAACAATTGCAGAGAATCTAGAAAGTTACTGACCTCAGGAAAAAGAGAGTAAGGAGAGTGTGACTTTACTCCCTGCGTCTATTTAATTTAGAGACAACTTCTGTGATGACTGGCTAAAGTGAGATAGTCTTGTAACGATTGAGTTCTCCGTTACTGAAGGCATTCAAAAGAGTTCCACAGTGTAGGAGGCAGTGATATTATAAAGGGAAATGTAGCATCAGATGGAGAATTGGATTAAATACCCTCAAGCTTTTTTTCAGCCCCGGGATTTGATGAGGCTAAATCTTATCAAATAGAAGATAAATCTCAGTTAAAGCCAGAACAAACCTAGACCAGTATACAAGTACTTTCACTTACTGTTATAATTTCCCCTAGGGGTACGCTCTCTCTGCCTGACTAATCGTCATAGGGCCCCAGCTTGCTGATGCTACAGGCAGCAACGTGGTCACTGGGCATGAGTGGAAATATTCAAAGTAATCACTACAAATATTGATGAGAAACATAATGTTCATAAAAATGTTTTTTTCTCTTAAGTTATAATTACTTTGGCTCATCTTAATATTTTGGAATATACTTAAAATAATATTCTAGTTTCCTCAAATACTTTTATCATTCTTTTCATCCAAACACATTGGTCCTTTTGAGAAAACAACTATTTTATTGTTAAATTGCTAATTCCAATTTAAGGTTAACAGTGATAAGAATTCTACTTAATAATAGAAAATTATTTTTTAAAATTTATCTTTATTGTTGAGAGTATTACAGGTGTCCTATTTTTCCCCCCCAAACGACCCCCTCCACCTTGCTCCCACCCCCTCCCCAGGCCTTTACCCCATTATTAACTGTGTCCATGGGTTATGCATATATGCATATAACTTCTTTGGTTAATCTCTTCCCACCCTCCATCCCCCTTCCCTCTTTCCTCTGAAACATGATCTTCTGTTGCATGCCTCAATGTCTCTGGATCTATTTAGTTCGTCAGATTCTTTTGTTCGTTAGCTTCTTCTTAAAGAAGACCCTTCAACTTTTCCTGTAGTGCTGGTCTGGTGGTGATGAACGCCTTTAGCTTTCTCTTATCTGTGAAGCTCTTTATCTGACCTTCAATTTTAAATGATAGCTTTGCTGGGTAGAGCAATCTTGGTTGTAGTTCCATGTTTTTCATCACTTTGAATATTTCTTGCCACTCCCTTCTGACCTGCAAAGTTTCTGTTGAGAAATCAGCTGACGGTCATATGGGTGCTCCCTTGTAGGTAACTAATTGCTTTTCTCTTGCTGCTTTTAAGATTCTCTCTTTGTCTTTAACCTTTGGCATTTTAATTATGATGTGTCTTGCTGTGGGCCTCTTTGGGTTCCTCTTGTTTGGGACCCTCTGTGCTTCCTGGACTTGTAAGTCTATTTCTTTCCCCAGGTAGGGGAAGTTTTCTGTAATTATTTTTTCAAATAGGTTTTCAATTTCTTGCTCTCTTCTCCTTCTGGCACCCCAACAGTATCAATGTTGGGCCTCTTAAAGTTGTCCCAAAGGCTCCTTATACTATCTTCATATTTCTGGATTCTTTTTCCTTTTTGCTCTTCTGGTTGGGTGCTTTTTGTTTCCTCATGTTCTAAATTGATGATTTGATTCTCAGCATCCTCTACTTTACTGTTGATTCCCTGTAAATTATTCTTCATTTCAGTTTGTGTAGACTTCATTTAAAAAAAAAATGGTGGTGAATGACACATTTTCAA
The DNA here is from genome assembly GCF_964146895.1 of Miniopterus schreibersii. Taxonomy (NCBI): domain Eukaryota; kingdom Metazoa; phylum Chordata; class Mammalia; order Chiroptera; family Miniopteridae; genus Miniopterus; species Miniopterus schreibersii. Next base: position 39,746,750 of record NC_138103.1, on the reverse strand, counting down.
AAATTAGTCGGTTGATATGTGGGAAAAAGATATACTTCAGTTTTCAGTACTTTTAGCTTTAGTGTCAAATGGATCAAAAATGAAAAACGTTGTGGGGAGGGGTATGGAAAAAAATGCACACTTGACTGCTCTTTGCAGATGATTCCACTCTAAGGCCTCCTCCCAAAAATGCACACTTGACTGCTCTTTGCAGATGATTCCACTCTAAGGCCTCCTCCCATTATAGCACCCAGTTAGCACTACCTCTCACCACTGACCTGAAGCTGCTCAGGAAATGGAACATTACCTAGTTTGATGATATCTGAGGAATCCTCAGCTCCCTGTACCCTGGAGAACCCATATCCTTTTGCTCTATTTTAGTGTTCATTGCACTATTGTTTCTGAAATATTTAGCAACATGATCACAGGCCATATGTGAAATAGAGAAAGAATTTATTATTTGGTTTGTCAGTCCCTATATTTAAAGGGTTTATAGTATGCCAAAAATTCTGGCAACAGCCTCTTGTATAATTAATTGCCTCATCCTTCAGAGCTAATGGGATGAGTTTGAGGCCAGAGTGAGATTGTTTATAACAAATATTTCCTCCCCTGGTGCTCTGTCAGAATCTGTCCCTTTCATCAGGGTAATTGTGAGTGTAATTTTGTCTGGTCTTTCATAGAAAGGGAAAATATTAAGATCAATATGGAGGAACCAAACAGAGCCTAATCAGTTAGGGAATACTGATTACTTTCCTCTTGTTTTTGTTGTTGGGGAGAGATAGAAGGGAGTCAAGTGAGGATGAGCAGAACAAATATATATTTTTAAATCTAATTTCTTTTAAAATTGTATAATAAAGGAATGCCAGTAGTAATATGATAATTGGAAATTTTACATAGTTGAGCTGAATTAGGAATTCGCTAGTCTCATTTTTTAAGACAAAATCCTATTTTAGATGAGCATACTTGTTTGCTTTCAGTCTCATTTCATTCCTAGAGGCTATTGTTTATAATAAAATTGAAACAATCTTATGAAGTTGATTACTTAAGCTCAACCTCTTCCTTGGGTCTCTTTTGTGATTCCCATTTGACAGTATATATAATCAGAGCTTCAAAGGGTAGCCTTAGGAAGAGAGAAAATTATCTAGGAGTATGTGCAGTGTAAACTAGGGAAGTCATCAAACCTCAGTCAATTAAGTTCGAGATACAAAATAGAGGGTCAAAATTGCTTCCTCCTGTGGTTGGTCCTAAACTAAACACATATCTCTCCCTTACATTAGGTTGTTTGGAAATGCTATTGAAATATACGGTGGCAGACTAAGATTTGACTTGGGGTGGTGGACACACAATGCAATACACAGATGATGCATCATAGAGCTGTACACTTGAAACCTATATAATCTTATTAACCAATGTCGCCCCAATAAATTTTTCAAAAAGACAGACTATTTTGGAAACCTGAGAAAAAGAAAAGTCCATGTTCTAAGGTGAAGGTTTTACTGCCACATCTGAGCCTTCACCCTCCTCTTGCACCCCCCATCTGGACAGCGGCACTCACCTCCTTCCTCAGCCCCCACCTACCCAAGTGCCCGGTACTTGTAGTTCCTCACAAACCCTCTTCTGTCTTTCCTCTAGTGAGGAAAAGCACCTGTCCTGCCTGATGAACTTCTGGTTTCCTCCAAGGATCCGTCACATCTGGCCGCACCTTGGCTTTGGGGGTCAGGCTCATCCCGCTGCTCTTTGTTCTCTTTGCCGCCTCTGCCCTGGGCCGTGGTTAGGTGTGGGGCCTCGGGATGCCGCAGCTGTCTGCTGCAGGGAGAGGACAGGTAGGAGCCCAGGGCCCCTGGCATCAGAGCCGAGCTTTGCTGTTGAACTCTGGCTCGCCTCATGCTGAAGCGTCTACTTGAAACCTCATGCACCAGCCCTACTAGCAACGCTTTGATTTAGATGAAGTTCTTTTTCTCCCGCACATGACCCTTTATAGAATTGGTAGAATCTGTTTCTCGGTGCCGTGGGGCCTCTTTGTGTGTGGCTTTGCGTGTCCTTATCTGTGGCTATGTGTATCTGTCTGTGACTGTGTGTGTACTTGTCCATGGCTATGTGTATATAAGAGATTCTGCGGGTGTGTGTATGTACACGCATGCACAAAAGACTTACTCTTTTCTAGTCATCTATTATCATATGTGTCGTGCCCCCTAAAAGTTATAACAATTCTATTTCTCTTCTTGTGATTTACATTTGATGTCTTATGGCTCCAGAGACAGTCACTAGCTTATTAAATCCCACATAGAACAAGTGTAATCCGTATGTGAAGTTCACCCTGATTGTGGGTTGCAGCCACCAACCTGAATCACATGCGCTTTGGGTTTTCCTCTAGACTAGTGCTATCAAAAAGTGTGGTTCATATACAAGTTCTGGTCTGTGGACTGAGTATTAGTGCTTAATAATGAGATGAGATTATACCAGAATGCAAACTAGCGCACCACTTCCTTCATCAAAAATGTTTGGCTCTGAGAAAAATGTCAGCTGAACAAAAAGCTTGGAGATGCAGCTGACTTACATTCTGGTACAAGCTTCTTACAATTTCAGGACAAGTAACCAATAGTTCCAGGGCCTGTACTCTGTGTAGCACTGCTATAGGAGAACATTTTGCTAGCTTGAACAATCATTCATCTTTGAAGGGAAGCTGGGCCAGGGCTGAGCTTTTACCTGCCCTCCTTGTTTAGATCTTCCCATCCACACTAATTACCTTCCCAGCTTTCCAGACGCATAGGGGTGTCTGCCAGAACATAGCTCCTTAACTCTTGGAGGTCCTCACAAATTTCTCTTATCCCCTTGAAGCAAGAACTATCTTCTGAGTTGGAAACTTAGATTTTAATGTTTTTAACACCACTATGTCAAAAGACAAAAAGATTTTATGTGTAATATAGGAATTGGTTATATTAAGAAATTCATGTGTTCCCTTTACTCTTTTCTAGTCCCAAAATATTGCTAAATAATTACTTAATTTTCAGTATCTTAAAACCCAGAATGGATTTCTAATCTCAGTTTGAGTTTATAAACTACTGAAATATATGACATTTATTATTCTTTGTGCATGTCAAGATTTAAAAAAAAAAATTGAGTTAGGACTGACTCAAGATTAAGATAAATCTATCTAAAATTTAAAGTGATTAAAGAGAAAACAGACCTTGTGTATTATAACTTTATTAAATAGAAACTCGAAGGTACATGTCTATTTATGATGCTCTGAATCTCTGTATCTACTTCCTGTCTTCAGTACCTTGCCATCTTCAATTTTGTAACAAGATGATAATATTCCTAAAATTTATATATGTCCAGGCAGGCATTCAGTCACATAAAAATTCATTATTCAGAGCTAAATAAATAAAAGTGCAAAGAGAATTATTCTTCAGTTTATTTCTCTGTAACATATGAAAGCCTGGTAATGTATTAAGTACAAAAACCCATTGCTATGGGTTTGTTATTAAATTAATCATTTTAAAGTGAGTGCTTCTCCTTGTGCTCTGAAGACAGATCAGTGACTCTGCATTTTGATTCACAGAGTTCTTTGGAAGAGATAAGATGGGATTTATCATTTGCTTGTTTTTCTGTTCAATCTTTCTGTTTCTGCGTTGCATAAGGCACTTCAGAGCACTGCCAGAATAGGATCCTTGAAGCTAATTTGAGCTGCTGGTAGAAGTCGGTTTGTGTAACCCTGAAACTGTCTCATTTTTGAACTGGAAACACCATGTCGAGTTTCTCTGACTTCAGGTGGATGGAGATGACCTACTTTCTCTCACACCAACCTAGCATAGTGTGTCTAATGCAGGTAATATTGATGATTGAGGCTGAAAGAAAGGCCACAGGGCTCTGCAGATAACTTTAATTCTCTTGTCCCTTACACTCATTCTTATTTTCACAGCCTTTACCACTATTGGGAACTGTAAAGATTTCCAGAGCAGACCCTTTAAATGCTCATTCCAGGAAACAAGAATACGAAATGTAATAATGTATTCCTCAAAGTATCCTCATGCCAGAACTTTTTCACCCTTTAGGTCAGGCTAACATGCTACTTTTTCTCCCCACATAGTCCTTTCCTGACTAGCGGATTTAAACTTGCCCACCCACTATTTTATGTTTTCCTCTGTGTCTGCTGCTATTTCCTTTAGAGCACCTATTAAAATGAGGATTTGTTAATTTATTTGCTTATTTTGTGTTCCAAATAATATAAACTCCATGAAGGCAGTGAGTATGTCTTTTTTTCTTAATTCTAACCCAAGGATATGTTTACTGATTTTAGAGAGAGGAAGGCAGAGATAGAGAGAGAGAGAGAAACATCGATTGGTTGCTTCCCCCATGCATCCTGACCCAGGATTGAACTCACAACCTAGGTATGTGCCTAGACTGGGAATTGAACCTTCAACCTTTTTGGTGTACAGAATGCCACTCCCACCAACTGAGCCACCTGGCTGGGGAGTGAGCATGGCTTTTTTTTTTTTTTTTAAAACCTCAGGAACTAGTGAAGCTTCTGGCATAGCTTAACTGCTCTAATACATTTGGAAATTTGACAAATTCTGTATCAGTGAGGTTGTCCTTTGGTTACTTGATATCTTTAGAGAGTGTCAAAATGTTTACAAAGATGACTGAAGGGAAATGGAAAATGGGTTTTGAAAATCCTTGTGTTACCCTTATCACATGATACAATTGCAACAGCTGCACATCTCACATCCCACTAAGTAATATTGAAGTGAGAGTTAGCCCCACATGGATCTCTGAATCTTTAAATCAATATTAATTTTTGGTATTTGTTAATTCCTGAGGAGCAGCTGATCATCAAGAAACAAAAAATTTATGCTGTCCCCACCTCCAACATACGTGAATAAGACAGTTCTAAGGCAATGCTTATAAAATACGTTGTTTCTTTCACTCAACATTCATAATAAAAGAAAAAAAAGCTATGCTTTTGCTCAAAGGTATGGAGCAGGTCATACAGTAAGACTTCTTTAAATTAAGTGTGAATGAACTATTTGTTTCTTTAAGAGAAATAAAGCATTTAGTCAATTTCACCCTCATTAATTGTAATCTTCCTTATAGATCATGCAGGAAAGAGCAGTAACAATATCTCAGGGAAAGCATAATATTTTCAATTAAACTATAAAAAAGCAAAATAGTAAGCCTTTCTTTTTGAAAGTCAAGCTGGTCTCTTTGGGAATATAATCAAGAGGCAGTGAACATTGTTTTGGGAAGAACACAGCCTTGGGTCATTGGTTATTTCAAATACAATCTGGAAACCTCAATAATAAGCAATCCCAAAACTAGGCTTGGTGCCACTAAGTGGTACCTCCTGATGCTACTTAGTGAAGGAACAACTGGGTATGAATATGGAAATAAATGAGCCTCAAACTCTACCTTTCACTACACACACACACACACACACACACACAAATAGGGATGGATTATAGGCCTAAATAAAAAAGTGAAAACTATAGACTGGAAGAATATCTTTATGAATTTATGTGTAGGTAAAAATTTCTTAGATAGAACAAGAAAGCAATAACTGTGAAACAAAAATTTGATAAATTAAAATTCATCAAAATTTAAAACTTATCAAAATACATAGTTTAGAAAATGAATTAGCAATCCACACATGAGAAGAAAATATTTATAAAACATACAGTGCTAAAAATGGCAGTGTTCAGGATATATTAAAAATACCTACAATTCAACAATAAAAGAATAAAATAAAAAAACCCACAAAATTGCAAATGAGTTGAACACTCTACCAAGGAATGTGTACAAGTGGTCAGTGAACATGTGAAAACATTAATCTTCATTAATCTTTACTAATCTTCAGAGAAATGCAAATGAACACCATGATGAGACACTGTTACATATCCACGCAATAGCTCAAGTTTAAAAGGCTGGCCCCAGCAGGTATTGAAGGGGAGGTGAAGAAAGTGGAATCTCTTATGTTGGTGGAAGAGTAAAATGATATAACCACTTTGCAAAATGATCTGGCAGTATTTTATAAAACTATGTATACATTTACCTTATCCCTAATTCTCTTAAGTATTTTTACAAAGAGAGGAGCGCATATACCTAAAGAACAATTTCTATAAGAGTGTTCCTAGCAGCTTGATTCATAACAGCCCAAATCTGAACACCTTGAGTTCATCAATGGGTGATATATTCACACAATGAAATATGCTAAGCAATAAAGAAGAGAGAACTACTGATACAGAGAAAAGATATGGCTGAACCTCAAAAACATTATGCTGAGAGAAAGCCTTACATAAAAGAGGACATTTAAATGAAGTTCTATTATAGCCAAAACAATCTTGGTGAAAAGAGAGTCAGAACTGTGATAGCCTCTGGTGGGGTTCAGGAAATGAGTCAGAGAGATTGAGTTGGAAAGGCCATGATGGAACTTTCTGGGTGATGATAATGTTCTATAGCTTGGTGAGAGTTTGGGTTGCTTACGTATATTTGTCAAAACTTATCAAATGGCCCCTTTATAATTTATATACAGTTAAATGTTCAAGTATTACCTAAAACAAACAAAAAGTTAACATTCACACAAGAGTTTAGCTTCCTGTAAAATAGTCTTTTTAAATCTGTGTCCCATGGGAGACTTAGATGAGCTTTAGTGTATCTATAACCCCTTTGAAATTATATGTAAACTTTGGATGGGGGATTCAAAGTGCTTGTGAAGTTTTCAAGGCAAACTCCACTCTTTATTTAAAAAAATGTATATCACAAATTTTAAGAAACATCCGTAGAATTATCTTTCAGATTAATAAAATGCATCATAAATTTATTTTGACTACAAAGTACTATTAACTTTTAAGTTCGGATTTATTGAGAAATTTTTTAGTATCATACTTTTTTTTTACATCTAATTTGTGGTGATTATTTACTCATTTAATTAATGAACAACAATTCTGATATATTCCCTGATATCTATTCTAAACGTGGTGCTATTGAGTAGATGTACTTATATTTTAATATCTTCTCTGTAAGCCAAATAACTAGAGATGACATATATATATAATTTATAGATATTATTATATATGTACTATTACCTATAGGTAATAGTATATATATATAATTTATAGATAATCCTCAAAGATCCAAAATTGAGTTGTTCAAAGTCAATGTCAAAACAAAGATTGACTACCAGAATGAAGTTTATTATTTATTATGAGGTTACATTGTCTACCCACTGTCATTTGTTAATTATAAATTTTATTTTGAGCACTGCCTCTAATTTCTTAATGCATGGAAAATCAAATATGTATATGTACTTCATGCATTCTGTGTTTAAGAAGAATCTTGAACACTGAAATTAGTATTTAGTAATGATTTCCAGAAATAATTTCCAACTATTAAGACTTGTTAAAAATTGTGATGTTTTATAATTAAGAAAGAATATTAGATTTGTGAGATCTCTTTGTTAGCCTCTCCTGCTAATTTACATCTAATTATCAGTGGTCTTTTGAGACCCATTGATATACTACAGTAACTACATGTAATAATTCAAAGACATGTTGTTTTGGTTTTAAAATGCAGGTGCCAAATCTGTGGCCTCACATTAGCCAAGAAGAAAACCAAAATCACTCAATAAATTAAAGAAGGAAAAGGTTAATAACTAATCAAATAATAAATTATTCTTTCTATATTTCATAAAATGCATGCTGTATATGTATCAAGGGTAATAACATTGGTCTACTCGGAGAATGGAAGGAAAAAAATGATACCCGCACCCATTATTTGAAATGGTTACAAGTATGAAATATTTCATTCCCATAAATGTTTAATAATAGTGTATGACTGAATATCTTGCCCTAGATCTGATCAATGTCCAAATGTTGTATTGCTTTTGATAAAGGACAAATTTAGGTAGATTCCATATCCGTTTCACATTGTATTAAAACCACGACCATCAATTTCAGTAGAGTGCCATATTAGATCTTAATAGTAACATGATTTTAAAGGTCAGCTTTAGCTATGCCCATAAAAATGTTAGGGAACAAGAAATGCTTTGACTAAGTTAGATTTTAGATTAGATTAAGTTAGATTTTCATTTGCTTTTTTAAAGCAAAACTTTTAATCATGTAGAAATACATTACTCTGTTCCCTCATTTGTTTTTTTGACTAGCTGAAATACTTGCTCATAATACTTCAGTTACCTTCAAAAAATACTCTACAGAAAAATTTTTAAATGGGTAGCATAGGAGTGATTCATTAGTTGCCATTAATACTGAAATACTTAAGCTTAATAATCTTCACAAAAATGGTGCAGATACTGGAGTAAAATTTCCCAGGTGGTGAGTCTAATTGATGAATTTCCAGTGATGGCAGATTCCTGGTTCTGTGTCTTCTCAGCGTGTTCTACAAAATTCTGATTGTTTCATGAAAAAAAAAAAAAATCTTGCTGGTCATTATTAAGATTACCATTATCCTTAATTATCCATGTGAGATCAGCTAACCTATATCTCTATGAATTGAAATTCTTTTTTCAGCATTTAGAGCTCTCCACAATATTTGCCATAGTTCTAGTACCTAGAAATGTATTATAAAATAGCCTGCAATATAGAAAAAGTGGATTCATTAACCCACAGAGATAGTGTGCATTGTTCATACTCAGGCAAAGGAAACTCACAGACAGATTGGATGCTCCTTCTTCTTACAGTAATAATAGTTCTGATCTATAAAACCTTAAGCAAGAATCACTTTAACTGGGATTTGTGAAGCTATCAATACCACTTATCCTGAGAAAGACTATATTGCTTATTGTGTGTGGTTTCGTTTCTTCTCTCTTTTTTTTTAAAGATTTGTGGAGATGTCATGGCAACAACTTAAACTGACAACACAAACTTCTTCAAAATAAGTCGTTTTCAGAGGAAGCAGTTTATTTCTAGCTTCAGTTGTTTATTATATATATTTAGTAGGGTCACATTAGCACATTGTAACAGTACTCTAGGCAGAAAGGAGACAGCTGGAATTCTTTACGTGTTTTTTTTTGTCATTTTTAATGTTTCTTTTTGTTTGAGATTAATAGATAGTTTAGGAGTCTATATAAAGCAATTTCAAAGGGATCACTGACATGCTTGCCTTTCAGCAGCTGAGAAATAGGAAAAAATGAACATTTCCACATAGTGTTCTGGTGCTATAATGAAAGAACTCCTATGTAATCCCATTAACAGCCTAAAATTTTTCACTCTCATTGTCAAACTTGTTTCTCTAGTTTTCATCTTGCAACTGGAGATATTTTAATATAATTGGCCTTTATATCTGCTGTAGTTATAGCAGTACAGTGCCCAAATGCCATCTAGAAAAAGTGTCTAAATGAGTCCTACCCTTCATTTCCACATATTTTTCCTGTTAATGAGATATGGCGTGAAGTAGAGGGATATCGTGGACACTGTTTGTATTCAAAATCTATTTGGATATTAATTTCATTGGCATCATTTAATTCATTACATTATTTTGAGATGGCTACAGATTAGCTCTACAAAGGTGGAAATTAGATAAGGCCTGCTTGTAGCCATTATTGTCATGAGAACAAAAGTCCATGATATTAACTAGAGGAAGGAAAGCTCCAGGCGAGATGTGAGAGTTTGGCTTTATTCATTAGTTTTATGTCTCATTATGTTTGCGTGTTTGTGCGTATGCGTGTGTGTGTGAGTGTGTGAGTGTGAGTGCATTTTGCAGTGGTGAAGGTATGGTGTGGGATGAGTGGGCTTTAGACAATATGAAGTTGCTAGTTCAGGCAACATTAAGGTTGCAAAAATATTTTTAGTAGTATATTGTCCTATGGCTGGAAGTCCAAATAGTGGCCTTTGTTAATATACTCATTGTTCATTAATTTAGCCAATTCCTATTGAGTATCATTTTGTACCATTCCACATGCTAGACATTTGTAATCAAAACATGAATACATAGTTTCTCCTTTAAGACTCTTCTAATGGAGAAGACAGGAGTTTGACCATTTGTATCTCATTCGGTACATTACGGTGATGCTACCAGGGCAGCATGTAGAAGCTGCTTTTGGAGCACAAAGAATGGGCACCAGGCTTAAACTGGAGACTCTCAGAGATCATTCTAAAAGAGTTGATTATAGCTGATCTTAAACCCAGAGGTAACAGCATATGTCAAAAGAATGCATGCCACATTTAGGGACCTAGAAGTAATCCAGTAGGCTGCAGAACTAGAGTGCTAGAGAGATGTATTAAGAGATGGAATTTGAGGAGTTCCATCCAGGGCTGGATCACACAGGGTTCTATATGTCCTACTGAGGATTGATATTCTAAAGTTTAGGGCATTCACTGAAGGAATTAATTTAACTATGGTCAGCTTTGCATTTTACAACAATCCCTCTAGCTGCAAGACCGGGAAGGGATTAAAGAGGGATAGGACTGGAGCTGAGCTGAGGGGCAGTTAGAAAGTTGCTTTCATAATCTAAGCAGCAATGATGATGGCGATAACTGAGTTCAAGAAATATTAATGTGGTAGAGTGGAGAATAGTTGTTAATTAATTGGATGTGAACAGTAAGCTACAGGGGGAAGTAATGGATAATGCTCAGATTTCTCTCTCGGACATGCTACCAGTTGCTGAGACTGGAGATACAGAAGTCTTGGGTAGGGTGGGTAGGACTTTTTAGAATTCTGGGAAAGCATTCTGATGAAAGTGAGTCTCTCAAAAATGGAAGTCCAGTTATTTAAAGAGATTCATTTAAAGGATAATAAGGGTACAAAATAGCATCTGAGAGAACATTTATAGACAAGCCACTAGTTCACATGCAGGCTCTCTTGACTTTTTCTCATTACTTCTTTGTCTTTATCACGAGACTGAAATCTAGGTCATTTTTGGAGGGACACCCTGTATATATGTTAAATGAGTAAGATTTCCTGATATTTTGTATTATTGTTTTGTCGTTGTTAATTTTAATACAGCACCTTAACTAGAAATGAAAATTGAGGATTAAAAGGTATTATATTTGTCTATTAGCTCTGAAGTAAGTTTGTGACATTAAGTTTCATTTGCAAAGATGAAATTCCTTTAAGAGGAATTGTTGAGGAGGTTCTGGCATGGGTTATTTTTGTGTCTAATATTTTTCATCTGGATTTTGGCAAAGGCTATTTTGTTAGCTCAGCATTTCATGTGTCTCCTGCATTTTTACAGCACTAGATGTAAAATTATTTAGAAGATATTTATATTGATTTACAAAGATACTGCTCAGATCCTGGAAAAATAGCCTTAAGTTGCAAGTTAAGAAGGAAGTCAAAGAAAGGACTATGAAGTAACTAGGAGACATATGCCGAAAGGCCCTCAAGATTCTCCAGAAAGCTTCTAGGTTTGGAGAAAACTATTCTGGGACAGTTGTATTGATATTGACTCTTTGTCCTGTGCCTCTTATTGGAAGTCTTGACAGTACACCCAGATGACTGGTTTTCTTTTACTTGAGCTAATACAGAGGATTCATTCTGGAAGATCTTTATTTTTATTTTTTTTATTGTCATTTGTTGCCTAAGGTTTTCCCGGCATGCTTTCAGTTCTGATTCTATAGCAGAGTGTGCTGCTCTGCTCAGGTCAGCTTATCAATTGTAGATATTGTAATGGCACAATTCTCTTTAATCCATAAAAGACTAAACCAATGTCAGAAAGATATAACATTGCATAAGAAAAATGCATTCATTCCCAAAGCTATTGAAAAGCAAAGATAGGTGTACAGGTAATTCATAGCACTCTTAAAAGAAAGTGATGGCAACCTGGACTATATTCACCCTGGCCCTGATCACAAATGGATTTACCCCATTCCAGCTAATTGAATGTGAACAACAAAGGGGAGTGAGGCAGTGAGCAAAAAATTCTTATCAGTTGTTTTAACTGTTCTAAGCAAGGAAATGCAATTTCCTGATTGTCGAGAAAGAGGCTGTGTAAATCTTGGTGACGTATTTTATAGCCCTGCTAATGAAATGTGTTTTGGTAATCTAACTGCTGTTATCCTGGTCTTGGCCACAGTGCAAAGCTAAGTTTAAGAAGTCTGTGTTTGTCAAGAAAGTCAGGCAGTTTTCAGAAAGTTAAACTTTGCTAGCCAGCGTGTTTTCTCTGTTGAAAATAATTGATACAGTAGGCTCTTTCATTTAAAGAGCGCTATCTTAATGGAGGGGAGTATGCTGGAGGGCAAGGGTGCTGCCTCAACTGGCCATTAAATTAAGGAACAAAAATGATAAGGATTCAAAAGGAATTAAATTGGTATTTAAGGAGCCAGTCACACCGGCAATATAATGTGGTGGAGTCTCTTATCTACCAGGGTTTGAGGGCTAGTTTGGCAGTTTTTAACTGTGCTACTGCTTGGAAACTAGCCCACTTTCCTAAGCCTCTTTTTTTTTTTCCTCCCTGAAAATTATTTCTAACACCTTTTATTTTATAGAATTATTAGGAGGATTAAGGGAGATTATAAACACAAGGTTCCCTCATAGAAGGTATTAAGCAAATGCTAGTACATATTGCCAAGCATGGTGCTCGGCATGTGTTGTAAACATGAATGGTGTTATGTGTTTGGTTCCTACAATTTAGTCTTTATAACCGGCAAAATCAGCTATAAGCAAGCATAATGGGCTATTTGAAACACAAAGCTGATTGTTTACTTTACAATTCCAGAAGAAAGGATATTGAAAGATTTTTCTAGGAAATTAAGAGAATGTGATCTGATGTACCACAATTCTTAGATCTCAGATTCTGAGATTCTTTGGTCTAAGGAGCCACAGTAAGGCCGCCCTGCACACAAGGCATCGTAACATCTTCATTCATTTGTCTTAGGCCTGTAACCTGGGATTCTGCAAAGCCACTTCATCTTGTCTTAGACAGTTTACAATAGCTACATAATCCATACATAAAGAAGAATATCACATTTTTGACTATTTGCCAAAGTAAACATTGCTTGAATAAATATTTGCTTATTCATAACTTATATACAGAATATATAATGTTTCTGTGTTCCTAAAAATGACTTTAAATATTTTTATGGGGTAATAAAATTAATAGATTTTTTTTATTTATTATCATTTTCTGTTCATTCCTATTTTAACATATCACTAAACATTTTGTCTCCCACAGCGACTTCTAAATTTCTAGAATTTTAACCAGTTTCAGAGTTGATTTAAGCATAACTCAGTTCATTGCATTTGCTTATTATTATTTCTTAGTTTTAGTCTTTCATTTCCCATTCTCACTTCTATTTCTTCCACACTCTATGTAGCCTCGAGAGATATACCATAATGATTTATATATATATGCTTTATTTTTAAAAATAATACTGGTGTAGATTTCCTTCTTTTATTACATTTTTGGAAGAGCATTTAGATTAGTTATAGCATAGCTATGTGTTTACTTCTTCTGGCTCCATTGTCTTACATATTGTACATCCGCCTCATTGTATTTTCTTAGTCACCTGGAGTTGAACACCTAGGTTACCCTTGGTTCCCTGCTATTGCAGTAACCCTGAAGCAAAAACATTCAAGTATAATCCCGTATGGAACAGTGAGCATTTCCCTCAGGTACACACTCGGGAGTGGAATTACTGAACAGAGGCTATGTATGAACACAATTGCCCTGTGTCCTACCATTGCTCCCAATATAGTTTTACCAGTTTGTATTCTCAACAGAGGTACATAAAGGTTGCCATTGAAAAGTCTTTTCATTTTTCATCTTGAGTTATTGATGGGGAAAAGGAAGGCTTGGCCAATTTAATTTTAGAGTTGTATTTTAAAGAGAATGAACATGGCACTGACAATATTAACGTAAGCTTTTTGTGGTTTCTGGCAATGTATACCTTTGATATTAGCATGTGCCCACAGTATAAAAGCACTGAAATGGCAGTGAATTGGGAGCAAAGTATGCAAATAAGTACTTTTCCTTAATTTGTCTTTGAAAAAAATGCCAGCTCCAGTATTATATCATTATACAATAGTAGTATAGTTTAAGGAGAAATTTAAAATAACTGACCCTAATGAATAATGATGCCTCTGCAACTTTTTAAGCAGTTCCAGGAACGGTGGTGTTTTATAACTGAAACCACACTCTATTGTGAATTCACTCAGTACTTTGTGGGGCAAATTCATGTCCTCATGCTCAGTTATTTAAAACATGATATATAATATTTTGCTTTTGCAGATGTAATTATATTATGAAGATGTAATGCAGATGTATATTATGCAGATGTAATTATATTCTTGCCTGAGTACAATTTTTATTTTTTATTTATTTGTGTTGGAGATTTGGAATCTGAAAGGCCCCGAGAGAATTACAAATGACAGCAAGTTAGGGGACATGACTTAAGTGAAAGCATATGATGCTTCTAGCTACTGTTGGATTTTCTTCCTTACTTTGATTTCCTTGTTACATGATTTCTGGACTGTGCTCCGCTTCCTGGTTAACTTCTTTCTAACCCCTAGAGTCTAACTCTCTCCCTAGCATGATTCTGAAATTGCTTTCTTCAACACCAGACTGTTTTATTGCCAAATAGAAAAGGTTTTCTTCAGCCTTCACATTTAAACAATTTTTTTAGCTTTTGATGTTCTTATAATATTTTATTTTGAAATTTGTTTCACTCCGTTTTTCAATCCTTTACTATTCCTGGTCTCCCTCTTTTCTCCCCATCTCTCCTTTTGCTTTATTTTTTCTTTCTTCTCACATTTCCTACTTACCTTGTTGCTTAACATCAGACATTTTCAGGACATAGTTGCTGGTCCTCCACTATGTGAATTTTTAGATTTAGGTCATAAAGGCTAATTGTACAAGTACAGGGTGGGTATAGGTAGGATTGGGCACAGTTCCTCTTTTGATACATGTTTCAGAGTGTTGGGTATAAAAGAAATCATTGTATTTCAAAATTGAACCAACCGCACTGATCATAGTATGTCTTTTAAGTTACGTAAATTTCTGAGCAGTGTATTTAATGGTGATACTGCTAAGCCTGGGTATATCTAGATGAGAGAAGGCCTATAACAGGAAAGGGCCTGGGATCTACTTGATAAGAGGAATGATTAAAGAGGCTAGGAGTATTTACCTTGAGAATAGAGGACCAAGGATACGCTTGGTAACTGACTTCAAATATTTATATACATGACTGATATGTGAAAGAGAAAGACGTATGTTGTGGTGTTCCAAGTGGCAGTGGCAGTGCACGAGTAAAACTTTTGAAATGAAATGTTAGAATAAGGAAGCCTCTGTAATCCAACTGTAAAACATATTGCTTTGTGAAAAAAAAAGTTTCATGTCACTGAAATTAGAAAGGAGAAAATCATTTCTCATGGACGTTGCGTTGACTACTATCTTGAATTAAATTACTTCTGTAATCCTTTGCCACTCAAAGCTCATTTTCAGTTTTCCCCGATTCTTTCAATAGTACGGTCATTCTTCTATTCAACTAACTCCAAACTTAATAATAATTTTCACTGAATTTATTTTTATCTGCCTCTTAAAGTAATACTTAAGAAAATACTAATTCCCAAAATGACTTTCACAGCTTGCTCTGCTACTTTTTCTCAGCTTTATTTCTCTAGGTTAGTGCACTAGGCTTCTGGTGCACTCTGGTCTCCAGTCTTCTCTACATGAAAACAGTTGACCTGCAAGGCAAATGCCCTTGACATTATGCTCAGCACAGGGCACTAGCTAAAAGCTCTGCAAAACCCCCGGCTTCACTGATTTTACCTAAATCAGAACTCCCTATTACCTGGCTGCACTGTAGTGATTTTACTACATTGTAATGATTTTATTACATTTTACTACTACACTTATTCTTTCCATCTGTTTAAACTCATTTGTTTCCTCTCCTTTCCTATAACAAATACTTCTAAGGTGGTGTTTCACATGCTTCAGGGACTCAATGGAACCAACACTTTGGTGCTTCTAGTCTCTAGACGCCTCCCCATGCTTTGAAATCCATTTTTCTCTCTCTTTCCTTCTCTCATTGGGAGAAAAACAACAGTAGTAGCAGCAGTGGCAGCAATAGCAACTAGATTTTCACAGTACAAAACGGCAGCTACCCTCTTGCAAAAACAGGCTAAAATATCTCTTAATTTATCATGAAGAGCCTGTGGCTAAGGAAATGAAACACATGTTAATTATCAATTATTTACCCCTAACTTAATGCCAATTCATAAACCGATGAACCAAAATTTTAAGTGGGACAGAAATAGCAATATATCTGTGTAAAGTGTATACCCTGTCCAGAAGTAACTACATTAGATCCTCATTACTCATGGGTTCTGCATTTGTGAATTTACTTACTTGATAAAATTTATTTGTAATCCCAAAATCAATATTTGCACTGCTTTGGTGGTCATTTGTGGACATGTGCAGAATGGAAATAAATTTGAGTTGTGTGACTCACAGATTCCTAGTTGAGGTTGAAAAAAGGGACACTCTGCCTTCTGCTTCAGTTCTCGTACTGTGAACAAATGTCCTTGATATGATTTGTTGAATACTCCTTTTTTTACTTTTTGTCTTTTGCTTTTTGTTGGTGATTTCACTGTTTAAATAGTGCATACAGAATGGTTAAATGCTGTCCCATGTCCCTAAGTTCAAGAAGGCTGTGATGTGTCTTAGGGATAAAATGTGTGTTAGATAATCTTTCGTCAGTCATAAGTTATAGTGCTGTTGGTCAGGAGTTCAATGATTATATATATATGAAGATGTTTTTAAACTAAACACACATGAAACAAGGTGATCAATTGAAATATTGTGAGCAGAGTCTTGCAGGAACTTAACTGTGTATTTTGCTTAGGAGCAATGTTTTAGCCCTCACTGATTTATTGTTCACAGTGACTTACAGGCATAACTACTGCAAACAGGAAGAGCTGACTGTCCACTCTTTCTAACTTGTGCATGCGTAAAATACATCATAAACATAGAAATACATAGTTAGTTCTCTCTTCTCCTTTAATTAATAGCAAATGTAATTTGGAGCAAAGGAGCAGAAGAATGTAAACACACTTCTTTTGCCAGCCAAATGTAAAGTCATGACATAATTCAAAAAATAAGCGGTGCACCAAGCCACGTGCGACCTGCCAAAGATGAAAACCTGTATTGGAATTAGCAAAATGAAGGAGAAAAACAAGCAGGAGGGGGGGGGGGGAGGAAAAATATAGCTAAGAAAATGGTGAGTCCAGTAAATTAATGGGAAAAGCTAAGGATTGCCAAGTGGTGAAAATGAAAACTGTGCTTCAGCGGGCAGAGAGGCCTATGACTGCCTTTTAAAGCTTGTGCTTCATTCAATTTTAGAGCGAAGAAAGATATGGAAAACAATGTAATTACCACAACTGCATTTAGGGACAGGAAACTCTTCAGAAATGTTTTTCAAGTTACTATTCTAGCTCTTCCTCACCTCCAAGTGTTTTGGTTCAAGGACCTCGTTTCAATCTCTAACACATGCCTACCCTCCCACCACCCCCAACGACTGGCTCGAGAAATGGAAACTAGATTAAGCAGAAGGAAAGACTTTATGTGGTTGCACAGGGGCAGTTGCACAGGGAGCTGTGTTGTGTCTACACTTCATAGGGAAAGAAATAAAGCACAGAGAAAAGGGACTGAAAGGCGCATGGGAAAGAATAACGAAGGGAGTGAGCCGTTGTGAAACCCCTGTGACAACTCGTTAACACATGAGTTCCATTTTTTTGCGTGCATTCTTTCCTAAACCATACCACCTACAAGGGGCTAGAATCTGCGGATCATTGAGAGATTTCTTTAGAAAAGCTAATTATAGACTCCGCAGGAAAATGATATGATTTTGTGTTTGGTAGTATTTTGATTGTTATAAACTGAAAATCCTGAGTACAGCCACTGGCCTTATTCCCTCCCTTTCTCCCCCTGAGCCTTATGTTCAATCAAACTTTTATTCTGTTATATAATTTTGATAATGAAGTCATTGGAGTGTAAATGGGGCCTCTATAAGGGTGGTCTCCTTTCATAACTGCAGCAATATACCCTTGAATTGAAATGGTTTCTGGTAAATTATATCTGACGTCTGTCTGCACCACCTGAAATAAAGGGCCATTGTAATTGTTCAGGTGTATGAGGCTCTTACTTAAAGAAAGAGGGATTGGAATAATAACCTTTTCACTAATAATTAGTTTTCATATAGTAGAATGAATGTGGAAAAAGTATTTTATGTCCAATGGACTTGGATTCTAATATAATATGAAGAATTTGTGAAGGGGGGAAATACCCAGGGTGTTTGAACTCACAAGAAGATAAAAAGGGATGAGAGAAGTCTTCTAAATTTTGGCCTTTACACATTTTGAATTTAATAAACTTTCTTCTAATCTGGAACAGCAGGCGTTCAGAAGGTAGAGAGTATAGTAAGAGCTAAAAACGCCTGACATCACAGAGGTTCCATTTAGTTGGGGGTTTCAGACCAGGAGTGTCTGTGGCAGGGGCAAGCATTTTAGCTGTTTTAACCTTCCTGACTTGCTGTATGCCTGAGGCTTGATAGAAATGGTTTACCCAAGTTCGGTGCCTTCAAATGATTGATTAGTTGATCTCTAAGACTACTCTGATACAGCCCTAAGATGTCTGTGTTTGTCCATTGGGACTGCAAATGACAATAACAGGTGTAATACAAAGTCCTCTGCTAAACAAACCAATCATGTGTCACATGAGAAGAATGCTTTAGGGCATTGATCATAATTAATTTGAAAATGGAATTTAATTAATATGGACATTCTGGACATGAGTGTCTGGAACTAAGTATTATGATCTCCATCACATTCTGAAACCTGAGATAAAGATATCTACTATATATAGCTCATTTACCTCTGCATTCTCATGAGCAAACTGATTCCTGTAAAGCAGAATCAATACACAGAGTTGTCGGAATTATTTGAATGTGTGTATCTGTTTTTCATTTATAGTCTTTAGGAGGCAAAGTTATTGCATATGATTTCACTGAAGTAATCAGCAGTATATGAGCTAATCATTGCTAATGATATCACATTGTATATCATGAACCTTATTGTCACTTTCTTTTCCAGAATTTACTGGCTGAAATCATTCCTCACAGAGGAATTTTTTCTTAGTGACTAATTCACTGGGGTTTCTCTCAATTTGGAATTTTGTCTTTATGACCAAGAGCTATTTTCCATATGAACCTAGTTGAGATGTCACTTTTTCCAAACTTGCTGCCCTGCTCCTGACAAAGAGCCCCTTGATCAGTTCCTAAATATATCCCCCAACAATTGGATTCCATTAGATGCTGCCACATATTCACCTCACTTACAAATCTCTGTGGTGTCCCTGAAGAGAAGAGAAGGCTTATGTGGGTCAAATAATTTCTCAGTGTGAATCCAAATGCTGTTGCAACTTGGTTCTCCAGGCTGTGACAGCCGTATCCTGGGTGAATATAATGAGTGTAATTTATCAATGATGGGGAACTTGTTATGTATTTGATGGCATTGACTCTGGCTATCACTGAATGGCAAGCATGATGATGACAGTGATGATGATCATCTATCACTTATTGAGCACATTCTATGTGCCAGATTCTATGTTCAGTTCTGCACATGAATAATTTTGTTTAATCCGCACATTAGCTATACCAGGTGGTTTTGATTATCCCCATTTTCTAGACAGGAATACAAACCTCACTGAGGCTGTGTTTAATGCTAGTGACACAGTGCTTTGGTGTTAGAGCTAGCTTCCTACTCCATGTCTGATTGACTTTGAAGCCTCTTTTTAACCTTGACACATTAAAAAATGTAGGGTGTCAAAAAGTAAAATGCCTACTTGGGCCATTCAAGTACATTAATGGGATTCAGGTAGGTGGTACACAACAGAACGTAGCAGGCCCTCTGGTCAACTAGATTGTAATTCTCAAGTTGTAATATGCAAAACTGTTACGTGGGGAGCTTGTTACATTTTGAGATTCTGATTTGGTGGTCCTGGGATGGAACCTGGGATTCTGCATTTTTAACAAGCTCCCAGGTATGGCCAGTCTGGTGGTCTAAGGACCACAATTTGAAACAGAGCACTTTTAATCTCATTGTCCTGGCCAAAAAGAACAAGTCACCTGGCCTATACAGCCCAGGGAGGGGTGACACAAGGTGAGCAGGCTCTAGGCCAGAGAAACATACTGTGAGAGTTGCAAAGGATCTTTACAATCTCCCACCTTTTTCCTAAGTAAACACTGATGGACCTTAAAATGAGTTACTTACCAAAATCCACTCACTTCATTAACAACAGAGCTCACAGTAGAAACTAAATGTCCAAGCTCTGAGTTAAATAATTTCAAGTGCTATACTTTGCTCCCTGTTTCACTTGTGAAGTTATGATAGTTTTTGGGTTGGCTTTTCCGATTGAGTGAAACCAGGTATATTATTATGTTTTTCTTTTTCTGCTAAAAGGGGAATGCAAGGTGTGTATATGTGTGAAATCCTTATTAACTGGGTGTCCTATTACTTTATTTTTGGTGCAATAGGGCTTTCTGTTCCAAGACCAAACTGGCCTTTTAAATCTACCTTGAGCATTTGAGTAGTCAAGCCAAGGCCAGTGCAGTAAGCATTATTTTCCCTTCCAAAGTAAATGACAGAATTACTTCTCAGTATTCAGGAACGTCTCTCCTTTGCCCAGCCATTCAGCAAATCTTTACTGAGCACCTGCTATGCACACCAGGTACTCTGCTAGGTGCTTAGGACAGAGCTGCAAATAAAACAGTTTCTCCCCTCAAGATGCTTCTGGCAGGAGAGAAGGTTGTCATTTATGTGTCTTTGTTTTCTAGTGCTGTGTAGTAAATCACCACAAACTTAGCAGGTGAAAACAACCTTCATTTTTGATGCCATCGACCTGAAAGGCAGAAGTCCAGATGAGCTCGACTTCTGGGTAATGGGCAAAAAAAAACCCAAAAGGCCAAGTTTTCCTGTTTTAATTAATATTCTGGGAAATAACCATAAAATTAAAGCCTCACCCCAAACATCCTTTCCTTATGATGTGAAATAGTCTTAGATACTTCCCTGATGCATGCCTCAGCTTTGTTCTCTGTAACTTGCTTCCAGAACTTCTTTCTAATCTGAAAAGATAGCAATTCAACTACATGATATAAAAAGTTGATATCTGCCACCCCTATGCTATCTAGTTGTGTCTTTTTAAATAAAACAATGGTTTGAATAGAACAAACACTAAGATGTTTTATTTAAAATATGGAGTATAAGATTTTACACCAGTTCCCAACTCTTCCCCGCTCTTCCTGTTCTGGTGTGATTTCTCAATGCTATCTTTGTAAAACAGGACAATGGTACGCAAAGGAATTGTTGAAAAATGCTATTTTTGATTTGCTAAGTTCTATAGAACTTTAGCCTGAAGACAGTCCACTAAAGAAAACCATGAGATCCTGTTCATTTCTCACTTCTGCCACGGTTCTAAAATAACAGGGCACACCAGGAACACCAACACAGGTGCTAGTGTTGATGGTACTTTTAGCCAGTGCCTTAGTTTCCTCCTTTGTGTCCTTCTCAAGGGAAATATATGTGTGCATAGCAGTCACTTTCAGTTCCACTTTTTTTACTCATACCTTACAAGTTTTAAGCTTGTATTCTGCATAGGTATCAAGCTGCCCACCAGGCGGCCCCAAAATTGATGACAGATATTGGCACATTTCCCTGTGAGGTCCACAGAGGGCAGAGTAAATGTCTCAGCAACCCTTTATTGTATAGCAACCAGCCATGGAAGAGCAAAGTCAGTAACCTCCTTGGTTCACATGGCACCACTGGAAAAATTGTTCTTTCTTGTGAAAGAGAACCCATACACAAGAGATTAAACAAACCAACAAAAAAAGTATAGCATGTAGCTAACAGCATCACTGTCTTATGGGAAATAATAGGTTGTGTTCAACTTTCACAAACAGAATTCAAGGCTCAACACTGAGTAGATAATTACCTGCTGGCAGTCTGTGCATTGTGTAGGCATTGTACAGGTGATAGAAATTCTTACACTTCTACCACTCTTTCCTATTGATTATACTCTGCAAAAGACAAATAGTCATTAGCTAAGCTCTTTTAATATCTTGAATGAAGGATCCTTTGGAATTAAATAAGTGCTCAAATCTCAAGGAATTACAGATAAAATGTCCAAAATTGGAAACTATTTCAAACAAAAAGCATGTTTTCACATTTCCAATGTTATTTACATTATTTTAAGTTTAGAGAGAAATGTGGGTAATGATTTTTAATGTGTCCTATCACTCTCCAGGATGATAAGTTCATAAGTTAAATTTAAAAATTGGCTTGGTAGATTCTTTTGTGCCAATACTTGACCTAAATTATTTCAGGGGAGCTTTTGAAGTTTATTATATCAGAACTCTTCTATTAAAAGTAGCTACATTAATCCATGCTATTAATTCTGTGAAAGACCTGCATGATTGTTGGTGAGTTCAGGCATTTGAATACTAATGTAAAACAAACAAACAGAACAAAAGAGAGAACTACCAGCAAAGTTACAAGAACTTTAGAAAGAAAAAAGAATCACCCACATCACCAATACCTTAGTTCAAAATAATTTTTAATTCGGTTGTATTATCTCCCTCCCTCCCTCCCTCCCTCCCTCCCTCCCTCCCTCCCTCCCTCCCTCCCTCCCTCCCTCCCTCCCTCCCTCTCCCTCTCTCTCTCTCATCTGTTACTATATTTTAAGTAGTTGCATTCATAATGCACCTGCATTTTTTCTGATTTTTTGTTTGTTTGTTTAACTTCATAAAATAAACATTGTTCCAGGATGGCCCATAGGCTTCAAAGATACCATGTAAGGTTTGCACAGCAATATCACTTTGCTTGATAATGCTTTATTTATTTAATAATTCCCTAATTACTGAGCTATTCATTTGTTTCTAATATGATAATTAATAAAAATGCCACAGTGAATATATTCCCCTTAGATTATTTAAGATATACATTTAATACACTTTATTTAAAAATCACACTTAAAAAATACTTGCCTTTTATAAAGAAATCAAGTAACTCAAGAAACTATATAGAAATGAAAGGAAATAAGCAACAAAGCATAAGAATTAAACAACTACTTTCCACCACTTTTAACTAATCATTTTTATTATGAGAACTTGAAGGCAGATATTATCAGTTTTGTATATGTTCATAATATAAATACAATGATAGGTACATAGAGGTATTTTTTATTTTATTTTTGTAATACTGGATTGTAATTTAATTATTAAAATTTAATATTACATCTAATTTATAATATAATCATTACATTTAGTTTTTCTTAAATATTGAAAAAAAACACCACAAAGGAATCTCAAGGAATTACTGTATTTCTAATAACTATTACCACAGATTTTATTTTATAAAAGATTATTGTAACTAAAAGAAGGGGGCTATGAAAGCAGCATTGAAATTAGAATCTTCATTGTTTTCAGTTCTACACTTTAAACAATTCTGATTGTTTCCTTGCTATACAAATGTAAATATTGGAACCTAAAATTACCTCCCTACTTCCTTCCTTAATCTTATTTTGTTAGTTTTTAAATTGTTTTTACATAGCCAGTATTTCTATTTTGCTTTGTTAACCATAATTCATATAATACTTAGTACATCTCTTAGTTTCATGTTTAACACTCAAACCTTACCACTAAAACTTTTAATAGTTTTTTTCATTCCTGAGTCATTAATTGGATTTAGTTTTCAAATTGTCATTCCAGGAAGGATTCAAGGTTATATATATTTGATGTTTTCCACCTGTTGCTGCTACTCTTGAGCATCAGGTTGGCTGGGTTTTATCATCTTGGGTGAAAAGGCAGTTTCCACTATATCCTGTCATTGATGATTGCTGTGTAGAAATTTGAGGCCTGCCCCAATTTCACCCTTTTTAAAAATGCTTTATATTTCCTAGTTTGATACCTGAAAGTTTATCCCACATTTACACCAACATATGTACAAAATGAGATACGCTTCAGATTATTAATCATCTTGTGATAGGAAAATGTTGAAAATGTCCCAAATGTTCATTGATAAGAGCTGATTAAATAATTTGTATATATCTACATGCAATAGAATACTGTGTGGCCAGAGAAAGATTGAAGAAGCTATGCTATTTATGTATTGATGTTAAGAGATTTCTGGGGAACAAAAGAAAAAAGATAAATACAAAATAAAAAGGAAAAATGGTAAGTAGTCTATGCTTCTTATTTGTAAGAAAGGGGAAAATAAAAAATATGCATTTTTATTTGTATGTATGTGAATATAGAAATGCCAGAAGAATTCTTAAGGAATTAAGGAAAGAGATTACATGTGATGAAGATATGGTTGCAGGGGAGGGAATCACTTTTTACTGTGTACCATTTTTAATTAGATTTTTGAATCATATAAAACAAAATAGTAAAACCAATAATAAGTTTAAAAATACTAACATAGCTGTATTGGAACTTGACTTGGTTCTCAGTATTTTAAAGCAGGATCTGTGTGACGGTTCATATGCAGATTTATTTATGATAATGGCTCTGTGGGAATACCATCTATTTCTAGCAGCTATTTAGCAAGTGGGAAACTCAGTTCAACAGTCTCCACTCCCCCACTCTCCCCTCAAATGTGCTGCTGCTTTTTTTGGGGGGGGGGGTTAAATCTCATGGTCTTGACAGTCAAATGGGAATTATTTATGTTCTGTGAGGAAATCCTAAATAAGAATCAGCTCCCCTCTGAGTTTTGCAGACTCCCTCAACATTTCCGACAAATGTTCATTGTTGATATGGCTCTAGTCATGTTAACAATAAGCAGAATGGATTAGGTGTAGCTATCGTAAAACAAAGTTAGCCCCATGACTACCAACAGATGCTTTTTCAATATTGTACATAATCTTTAATAAGTAGAAAAATGGCGCCAATGATATTAGGGCTATGAAACCTCTAGAATTTCTAATTAGATAATAAGCCATAATAAAGTATTTTGCCTGCTATCTTTATCTGTTTGATTGCCATATTTTCTATTAAATAATATCATAGAGGGTGAACATCTAATCCAGGCACAATTAATGAACCAAAAGAGCATGAGATATGATCGCTGCTTTTAAGAATTGTGCAATGAATATAGGGTTATAAGATTTACCTCAAATGATTATACATATTTATATAGCCTCAGAGATGGTACCATATTATTATTCCAAGAAATTCTTATGTTTTTATAATAATTTTTTTTTAATATTTAATGACTTATTTTTACTGTCGTCTTTTTTATACTTAACTATTTCTAAAATATTTGGGAGTGTTGAAATGGTGACAGAGTTCCCTCATTTTACTCTAGGAATGAACTTCATTATCATTTTCATTACTAAGATTTATTGTCAGATCTCTTTTGATAAGTAACCAGAGACAATAATCTGAGAGGTTGGGCTGGAAAAGAGAGGAAAGTTTGGTGAAAGAAACCAGATAGAAATTCTTAAAATAATCCACATGACCGAGGACAGAATTAGTGGCAATGAGAATAGAAATGAAAGGAGAGTTGGGGTTGCTGTTTCAGGAACAGAATCTGTAGGATGTGGGGGCTGGATTAGGGCAGAAGGCAGAGAAATCAGTGATAATGGAGAAGGTTGTATTTTAGGATTAGTAGGGAATGAAAGGCAGGGATATAAAATTACGTCTCTAGCTTTAAGCTTCTGGAAGACAAGGGCCATGGGTTATTCATTGATTTGTTCTTTCAACAAATATGCAAACAAATGTATAAGAATTTACTCAATGTCATACACTGAATTAGGTGTTAACATAAAAAATTGGAAGGCACAGTTCCTATTTTTAAACATCCTAGACTAATAGAGTGAAGAAGATATAAAGAAATAATTACTACAAAATTATAATAAAACATCACAAATGTCATAACAGAGAAATAAGAGTGCCATCTCCCCCAGTTTCTCATATGGTCAGTATTTAGGGGTGGGGAATGTGCGGCCCACAGGCCATATCTGGCTCTCAAAATCATTAGGTCTGGCCCTGCCAAGGCAGCCGCAGGCAGGACTCGAAATTCAATAAATCTAGGAGCTTTATCCATAGCTGGTTTTTAAGTTGATAATTTTGTATGGCCTACGAATGATGTTATAAATATCTAAATGGCCCTTGGCAGAAAAAAGGTTCCCCACACCTAATTAGAACAATGAATGAAGACTTTGCTAGGTCTGGCCCTCAAGAATGCCTTGATTCCAAAGTAGTGACAGGCAAGGACAGTGTCCTTTTTCAGTGTTCAGAATAATGGTTTATTTTTTTCCTTCTCCTTGACAAAAAAAGCATTGTTTAAAATCCCAAGTCACAGCAAATGTCTTCATTTTTAAGTAAAAATCAATTGCTTTAGCCCGGCCGGGCATGGCTCAGCGGTTGAGCGTCGACCTAGGATCCAGGTGATCAGGGTTCAATTCCTGGTCAGGGCACATGCCCAGGTTGTGTGCTCAACTAATGACTCTCTCATCATTGATGTTTCTATCTCTCTCTCTCCCTCTCCTTTCCTCTCTCTGAAATCAATAAAGATGTATTTTTTTAAAAAAATTAATTGCTTTAAATAATTCCTTTATAGGTGAGCATATATACGTGCTCTTTCCACAACCACAAGCTCTCACCACCACTGACTAGGTATGAGTCATTGTCAAGTGGCCCACCCTTCTCTAACATAAGCCTGCTCTTAGGAGGGGCTCACCCTGTAGACCTTGTTTAAAACAGGAGCAGTTGCCCTGCTGGGCATGGCTCAACAGTTGAGCATTGACCTAGGATCCAGGTGATCAGGGTTTGATTCCTCGTCAGAGCACATGCCAGGGTTGAGGGCTCGATCCCCAGTCGGGGGCGTGCAGGAGGCAGCCGATCAATGACTCTCATCATTGATGGTTCTCTCTCTCTCTCTCCCTCTCCTTTCTTCTCTCAGAAATCAATAAAGATATATATATTAAAAAAAAAAAAAAAAAGGGAGCAGTTGTCTAACTCCTGACTTCACAGTACATAAACACCGAAACAGTAGACAATGCCCTCCACTTTGGTGTTATATAGCCATAGTTAATGATGTTGACCATGAGTGATATAGTCAGCTTGATAGAATCTAGCCCTTGAATTGTTGGCCCGTTGAAGCCAGCTACCCCAGGAGACTGAAAAGCTGTGTGAGTGTGTCACTCTTATTTGCTCTGTATTCTAGTTATTAGTTTTCTTGAGTGACCCTTTGATGGGAATGAAAATGGAACAGTGTCAGAACTTTTCTCCAAAAAATGTCTTTTTTTCCTGAGTGACAGCTACAAGAAAAGAAAGTATAGCAATTTTTTTCCCTTCATGACGGAAATGAACGTAGAAAGCGGTTCTTTGGGATAGGTCTGGGGTTGGAGCAAGGGGTAACTACCCTGCCTCTAGCAGGATCAGGTTTGGTGCTTTAGTGGGCTTCATTGATTTCTGGGACACCAGCTAAGAACAACTGTTTCTCCAAGGAGAAACAGGATTTTACAGCTGGAAACAGGATGTGGAGGTCTATTATTGATTAAATATCCTTCATAATTCCATCAGGAACATGAAAGGGAACAGATTGATGGGATTTTAGAACATTAAGATCCAGCAGAAATTATCAGACCCTTTAGGCTTCTCATAACACTAGCAGAGCTTTTGTGAATCACTTTACAAAGTCAAAAAGACTAATAAAAATTGTATCTAAATTAGGAATAAACTCCTCCCTTTGAAAGCATGGCGTTGCTTTGGTTTTAGTTAGGCAATAAATGTCCACTAACTACATAGTTATAGTTAATCTTGGTGAGGTGATAGAGCAGGCTTATCAAAGCTCTAATTAGCAGTTATATGTCTTCCATTTAGAGCCTTAAGCAAGTTATTACTGAAATGTGGTTGGCAAAATCCATTAAAGTATGGGAGACTCTGAAAGAAAATAAATATAAAAGTTGTTTGATGGTAAAAGATTAGGCACTGTTGACCTTGAACTGCACTGACCTATATGATAGCCACAAGACACATGTAGCTATTTAAATTTAAATTAAGTTAATGAATTAAAAATTCAGTTCCTCAGTCACACTAGTGCTCAATAGCCATACATGGCTAATGGTGATGGTGTTGGACAGAGCAGACATAAAATGCTTTAAAAAATTTATTGGACAGCACTAAATACCAACACTTTTGTATAGACCAGATTTTCTTCAACAGTAAAAAATACGAAACCCAATTATCCTTTTCCCCTCCTCTGTCTATGTTTTTAATTATAAAAGTAATCTCATATTGCCTCTTCCATCAAATTTCTTCCATCATCTTGTGTATGTAACATCTCTGGTGAGGCTGGTTACCTTCAAAATGCTATATAATCCACTTGACTTTTCAAATACAAATGGTAGTTATAGACTTTCCAGCATAGTATAATATTAAACATTTTGTTCACTCTTAGCACCCCTCCCAAATTACATGTCAGATCCATTTTAAAATATTTACTTTTACTAGAAATTATTACGAGCATACATATATAAACATTTTGGTTGTCATCATGAATATGTTATTTAATGTAATAATAATTTTGATTACTCAAGATTACATCACCTTACCTTCTATTTATGATGAGAAAATGTGTGCCCTTTCTATTTTCCTCAACCTATCTTCCTTTCAATATCTTGTAATCTTGATAAATCATATCATTGTTTTAGATAATCTACATTTATAATACATACACAATTTAGAATTTCAAACTTTGTCTACAGAGTCTAAAGTTGAAGCAAAAAAATCAATGTTTATAAAATTATGACTATGTAAGTTTTATTAATTATTGAATCAAGTAGTATGAATTATTTAAAGTGATGGTTGCGTATTCCTTTGCCATAACCTATTCCTATTAATGGAAAATATGATTAACATACATTTACAAAAATCTGGCTTCTTAATCATACTGTAGTTATTCTAGATAATCTTTGTTGCTGTTCTAAATTGATATTTTACTTGTGTGGTGTGCAACTTATCTTGTGAGATTACTTTTCTTTTTATATGTGAGGTGTTTATTTTACTTTTTAAATCTGTTCCATGTTTCCCTTTTTCTTTGGAAAATTTTTTCCCCTGGAAAATATTTTCATGAAATACTTTCCTAAAAGGTTTTTGAGTAGTAAATTTTCTGAGTCCTGGTATGTCTAATTTTTTTTCTCCTCATATTTGATTAAATATTAAGATGAAAAGAGAATTCTAGATCTAATTTTTTTTTTTTTTTTGGAGCTTAATATTGAGGTTGTGTTTTCTTTCAATATCCAACATTGCTTATGTCTGACCCTGCAATTCTAGAACCCCCATACATCTCTTTTCCTACAGCTCAGGTGAGGTTCAACCTCCTATACTTTCTCATTTGGCAAACCCTATCATTTGTCAATTAGCATAGTTGTTGATGTATGTCATAAGGACAGACCAAAGAGTTGATCTATGTCCTTTACATGTCCTTTGATAAATTACCTTGTTTGTAAGTAATGGGTCTTGAAAGCAACACAGGATATGTCAATTACTTAACTCAGCAAGAAATTGACTTCTTAGAAGTGATTTGATATCTTTGGTTTTTGTTGTGTATTTCCCTGGTCTCTGCACACAGAATTTGATGAAAACATATGGCACATAAAATATTTTTGGTTCTGCAAAAGGAGAGGAAATACTTTATCCCAACATTCCCTTCAATGAAAGCTTTTCTCTATTCAGGGAAAGATGGGCTTTGATAAATGAACCTTCTGGGAATGGATTTGAACAGTAAACCCATCATGGAAATCAGAGTTATGAGATTTATTACATAAGAAATTCATCTGGCTTATTCTGTTATTTAAGTCAAGACTATTCCATAACATTTTAGGAAGCTGTCTTTTGGATACACCTAACTATTCTAAATGAAAGAAACCAAAAGGTTTCTTTTGATAGGTCATTTCTTTCAGCCTGAACATTCTTCTTTTATATACGTTAGCATTTTATGTAAGGGAATGAATAATAAAAATCTAGGCAAATGGAACTTTTCTCAATTATATGCACTGAAAAATTCACAGTTGGCCAGAGAAAATGAATATTTAATATTTTGTTTCTGGGTGTAATTTAAATAGAGGAAATCAAATAGATTCATTTTTGGATGGTATGTGTGTGGGCTACTAAAGGGAAAAAAATGAAAGAAATATTGATGACAGTGGGAAAAAAAAGGAGAAAGTCAGAAAGTAAAACAGACTATGTAGAAATAAATAATGGCTAGAATGATAGTAGACATTCTATGTTCTCTAATCTTTATTCATTGAAGATTGAGAAACTCTACAATTTTTATATATGTACATGTATATATGCAGTGGCTATAACTTTTAATCTACCATGGTATAGAAATGAGTAAAAAAGGTACTGATTAATGAAATAAATTATGTTAGGAACTGAATTTTGGCTCACATTTCTTAAGACATTTATTTTGTTTCCATGGCAAGTTTGTTAGGGCAAGGTACAATTATAACTTTTAAAAGAGGTTAATTGACTTGCCCAAGGTTAAATAGCTCATCAGTTGAAATTCTAGTGCTAGAATCCATATTATTTGCTCCCAATTTACAGTTTTATTATAATTGGTGCTGTTCCTATCCAAACCACACCCAGGTAAAGAGAGAGGGGAAAATAATGAATTCACACTCACGTGAGATAACAACATGACAATTAAGTGACAGTGACAATAGAAAGGGAATGAGGGCATTGAATTCTATAGCTAGAGCAAGCTTAACCAAAGCAGAGCACTTGTGCTGAAATTTACAGGCTATCTCAGACCACTTACTCATCTTTATAAATTCTGGTGCTGGTACAAAGTACACCTCATCTGTGAGCCTTTTGCATAGATTGACTTAGAGGCTTTTATTTGTATATGGGAAACATTTTTTCCCCCCATATAAAATTTTCAGAATAATGTTCCTCTTACCAATCAGTATATTAAAGCATAAATGTAGTAATAATGCAAAATGGTCACAAAGCTACTTAATATACAGGAAGGGATCATCATGTTCATCCCTGTATGAATTTCTTAAATAAGACATGGAAAAAACATATATCAAAAATAATAATTTATAAAATAGACTACATTTTAATTTGAAAATATTGTATAATTAAAATAACATTTAAGTCCTGGCTGGGTAGCTCAGTTGGTTGGAGCGTCATCCCATACACCAAAAGCTTTGATTTCTGGTCAGGGCACATACTAGGTTATGGGTTCAATCTACTGTCAGGATGGCTAGGGGAAGCAACTGATCCATGTTTCTCTCTCACATCAATCTCTCTCTCTCTCTTCTCTTCTCTCCTCCTCTCTCCCCCCTCTCTCATTCTCCCTCTCCCTCCCCCTCCTCCTCCCGTCATAATAAAAAAAAAAATTTTTAAAGGAAAAAAGACAAACAACCGATTCAAAGAATATATTTCTATAGGTATAAATAACATTTATATATGTCATATATATTTATGAGTATAGATTAGTATCAAAAATTTCTACAAATGCATAAAAATAAAACATAACCTAATTTAGGAAAATTGGGCAAAATATTTAAACATGAATGGCTATAATCATGGTAAAATATCTTTAATCTCATTATTAGTTCTGGAAATGAAAATAAAAACTTTACCATTTTTTTCATATGTCATATTGGCAATAAAAACCACAATGCAACATGTTGAAGAAGCCATCAGGATACAGGAACTCAACTGTTGGAAGTTGTATAAATTGCTACAGCTACTTAGAAAAACACTATGGCAAAATATACTGAAATTGAAATTGTACATACCTTGACCTGGCATTGCCATTTCTAAGGATATTCTGCAAAGAAACGTGCATACTTTGTACCAGTAGACAATTCCAGGGAGCTATATTGTAGTGCTATTTGTAATTAAAAAATATCCACACAAATATCCATCAGCAAACAGAATAATAAATGATTGTATATTCATTAAGTGGGATCCTATGTACAGCAATTAAAATAAGTATTCTATACTACATCTAAATATTCAACTTAGATTTCCAAAATATAAAGTAGAAAGAAACAAGATACATTTTTTGCATAGGATAATATCATTAATAAATTTTACAAAATACATGAAATAAGTTTGTGTCATGTTTCTGGGTACACGCTCAAGTAGTTGAAGTATAAAACCCTGTGCTAGTTATTTACATTACTTATGATGGATGTCTCTGGGGAGAAAGGGAGGTGATCGTAGGAGATTGCAGGTTTGTCTATGATACATTATTCTTCACCCCTCTTTTTCACCCAAAAACCCTTGAAACAGCTAATGTTTTTGTCTTAATGTTACTTTTTTTGAGTGGAGATTCCTTAAGTATTTTAAGTTAACATTGTAAAGGAAAAATTGTTTTACAATGGATGGGAGGGGAAGCCTCAGATGACAGAACAGTCAGCCCCTCTAACCCAACCATCCGAGTGTCCCACTGGATGATATTCCCTCTGGCAGACCAGGGAGCACCACCTGCCAATTGTGCATTGTGTGAAGGAGGCATATTTCTGAGTCTGCACCCTCGATCACAGGTGGGTTGTTCCTAAGGGTACTTCTGCCCTATTGTAGAGAATGTCTTTTATGATTTATCTTCTTATTTTAAGTCTGAGCTACCTTCTCCGTCACAGTTCAGTGCCATATGAAAACCTGGTATTTTCTCTTGGCAGACCTCGAACTGTAGTATCTAAGGGGCTAATCAAATGTACCAAGTTTTTACTTCACATTTCTATCTATAGACTATGTCCAATTATGGTACCAGGCTCAAATCTAGGCATGGTTTATTTTTCTGGATACATTTATTTGCCTGCTAAACACTAAAAACGATCCTGAAGCTAAACAATGTTTTACAAGGAGTCAGTCCTGCGTAGGGGTTACTTTGTGGGCTCTGGAGTTAGATGGTTTGGCTCAACCTCTGACAAATTGTGACACTTTGAACATGTTACTTAATCACTTTAAACCTCAATTACCTCATCTATAAAACGGGGATCATAATAGTAACTACCTCAAAGATTGTTGTGAGAATTAAATGAATTGCTAAGCATTTACTGGTGATCTTGGTACAGCGTATGCATTCAATAAATGTTAATGATTATTTGTTTGAGGCTTGGGGATACTAGCATGGTGTGGTATCCTATTGACCGTATTCACGCTTGCAATACTTGGTTAGTCCTTCAATCATTGTAACTAAATCACCAGAACGCATTCAGACTATGCAGCCCCAATGCTGACAAATGAACGAGGGATACTTTTACATACTAGAGAGATGAATACCTAGGAAAATTGGCATTGTGCAATTAAAATAACACATTCCATGCAAATAAATGCCTTCAAAAACTTTCCAAAGCCTAATCATTTTGATTATTTTTTAATAGCAATGTGAAGTTCTGCATTTATCGCCTGAGGGAACTTCTGAAATGCATTGTTCAACTCAAAAGGGGCCTAGGTTTCTGAATAGGACATTAGAAACCTGATTTCAACAGATTGAAAACAAGATGTGACAAGCAGTTTGACGCTGGCCCGCCGCTAATTTCCGCTATTTGTAAAGAGGCACATCTGAATGGAAATAGCTCTGCAGAATGGATCGGTGTGTAGTTGAGGCCATGTCAGTCCACACATAAAACCACAGAACAGGGGAAAATAAGCAGCCATTGATTTCCTGTGAAAGCCCGCTGAGTCTGGGGAAAGCAGCCAATATGGGGCACCAGCTGCTCTCGGCTGGAAATCCTTTGTGGAAGGGTATGAGGAATGGGAGAAGGCTAGAGAAAGCTGGTGGGTATCAAAAGGAAAAACACACACATACGCATACATACACCAGAACTCAGGATGGAAGAGGTGGGGGTGCCTGAGCCATGCTTCATCCTCAAACTAAGCATGCTTCTTTCTCAGAAAATGAGGGGGGTGGGAGAGACACTTCAACAGCTCCTACCTTTATTTATGCAACACTTTGGGAACAGTTCCAATGGGAATTTCTCATGCTCTTGCACGTTGCCTGAGTTCTGTTGGTGGTGAGTTCTTGTTTTCTTTAAACTGCTCTGATCTAATAAGTATTTTCCTCAAAACCGGAACAAATACTCTGTGTGATTGCAAGTCCTCATTTACATAATTGCATTATGACAATCATTTTAGGAGGATAATAAATGAGGCATATTTTGACGTTTGCTGGCTCTGATGCAGAAAATACTCCCAGATTCCTTTCTGAGCACCTCTATGATAATTTTGCTGAATTAATGATACTAAAAATCTTTTTCAACTTTGGGCAGTGGGCAATCATTCCTTGTTTCCAATTCAGACAGTCCAAGGAGTGTGTCTTATAATGTAATCAAGTATTCATAAAGGTGTTCCAAGAAAGCACTAAATAAGTTTCAGATGTCCTTCGGAGTTTGGACTATTTGGCATTGTTTCTCTTATGAATGTTAGCTGTGAACACTGCTACAGGGAGCAGGAAGAGAGGTTGGCCAGGATGAAAAAAGCATTTTTCCCAAAGCAGTTTGGTTACCTGCCTAGAGGGTCATTGGGAAAATATGGATTATTCCAGGCAGTAGAATTGGTCTATGATATAAATAGCAAGCCATTAGAGAAAAATACATTAAAAAAAATAAATAAGACATCTTGTACAAGAATATCTAAGATCTGTTGAATTTTGCTGTATTTCTATTTTTAAGGGTATGCAAATAAGTTATTTGACTACTAAATTTAGGAAAGTTATCTGTAGCTTAATCATAGGATTTTTCAGATATAGGGATAAATTTAAAGCTACTTTAAAATTAAAATTTTTTTAATGTATTTGTATCTTACTGATAATAACTGTATTTCTGTTGAAAAAATGAGCCAAAATTTAAAATTTTACTTAAAACATAAATATTTAGCTAAGCAACTCACTAGTATAAACAAGTTTCCAGGAAACTATACAATTTACAATGGTTTTAAGGTTCAGGATCAATCAACCATCTACATCTAGCATGTTAATGACAAATGATTTATTCATTTTCTTCAAGAGACCTGTCACATCTCTATATGTAAGCTATTTTATTATATATTTACTGCATAGTAAGGCTATTTCACCAAAAACATTTTGAAATGTAAATGTTTCACTAAATTATCTTGGTTTTCTTACTAATCCATGCACATAAGTCAAATTTCTCTCTGCTGAAAAGTCACAGTCACTTTCACATGCTTCTCTCTTTTTATTACATGTGACTCGTATCCTTCTTTCTACAATTCCCTTGCTCAACCCTAATTATCTCTAATATAGAGACATGACATGCCTGCAGGTGGTTGGAGCTGGGACTTGTCTACCATCACTAGTCCTGCAGAGACTGAACTAAGCCAGCTGCATCATTGATAATGCAAGGAAACATTGATTGCCCAATGTCATATGAATAAATAGAGCCTACTCATAGGTCCTGTATCCAGAATGCAGATATTGACCAAATAAAGCAGGTTTTAGAGACCAGCTGGTGGCTCTGAATCCTAGAGAACAGAAGTTTTGGCCTATAACCAGAGACCACCTCTAAAAAAAATATAATTCAGACTACTGTTTTATAGTTTCAATCAGCAGAGTAGGAATGGATGTTAACTCTTTTTATTCTCATGTTTAACATCCTGTTAGTTGGAAATGAATAGATGTTTTTAGCCTATGGGGTATACAGACTATTTGGAATCCTGATTCTAAGCAGGTCTAGAACCTCCTATGGGTTGCATAGAGCTGAACTGTGTGAGGTTTGATTCTTGCACCCACAACATGAAATTGAATGGTTCCCATACCAAAGTTACATGGACAATAAGGGGAGCCAAAAGTATGACAGTAGTTAAGAGCCAGCATCCTCCCTGACAATCTGAAAAAACAATATACTTGCCCTAGAAATAATTACTCACCAAAAAAGTAGTATTTTTATAATTCACCAACTATCTCAATAGTAACTCATTTTAAAAATCCATATTTATAACTTATGCTTCTTCAACATTACATGTATGATTATTTGCATTCTCCTTGAAAACTATCCCTAAAGTTCCCGTAAGTACTAGCTACTGCTAGTCTTGAATTCTTTCAGGCAATCTTGGTCTGAAAATATTGTTAGTGCACTCTCATTGTCAAAGGACATTTTCTTGAGTAAAGGAAAATTTAGATAAACAGTTATTTTCTGGCAGCAATTTAAGGATATCATTCCATTGTTTTCTGGCATTCATTGTTTTTGTTGAGAAATAGGCTATGTGTTGCTTCATAATTTTGTTTGTTTTTCTACTCTGAATATTTTAAATATTTTCTATCTGTTGTGTTTTCAGCAGTTACTCTAGGATGTGCTTAGATGTTTGGGGTTCACGGGACTACTTGAATGTGTGGAATGATGTCCAATCACCAGTTTTGGAAAGTTTAATAAACTTTTCAGCCATTATCTCCTACAGGATAACATCTACTCCATTCTTTCCTGTTTTTCCAGAAATTAAGTTATAAATATTCAAAGAGGACATATAGGTGGCCAAGAGACAGAGAAAATGCTCAACATTGCTAATCATCAGAGAGATGCAAATTAAAACCACAATGAGGTATCACTTCACACATGTAAGAATGGCTGCCATCAACAAATCAACAAAGGATATGTGCTGGCGAGGGTGTGGAGAAAGGGGAACCATAGTACACTGCTGGTGGAAATGCAGACTGGTGCAACCACTATGGAAAAAAGTATGGAGGTTCCTCAAAAAATTAAAAATGGAGTTGCTTTTTGACCCAGTGATCCCACTTCTAGGAATATATCCTAACAGTCCTGAAACACTAATCAGAAAGAATATATGCACCCCTATGTTCATAGCGCAATCTACAATAGCTAAGATCTGGAAACAGCCCAAGTGCCCATCAGTAGATGAGTGGATAAAAAAAGCTGTGGGACATTCACACCATGGAATACTACGCAGCTGTAAAGAAGAAGGATGCCATACCATCTGGGACAGTATGGAAGAACTGGGAAAATATTATGCAAGAGAAATAAGCCAGACAGAGAAAGACAAATATCTCACGTTCTCACTTATATGTGGAATCTAAAGAACTTAATAAACTGATGAACAGAATAGATTCAATGACATGGAAGCATGGATCAGACTGATGAATCTCAGAGGGATGGAGGAGGGTAGGTGAGTGGAGGGGGAGGGATTAACCAAAGAATTTAGACGCATACATGCACAACCCAAGGACACGGACAATGGTGTGGAGAGGGACTGGGGAGGGGGGTGAGACTGTGTAAAGTGAGTGGGTCATTGGAGAGAAAAAGAGACATCTGTAATATTTTATACAAAAATTAAAAAAAATATATAAAATTAAATAATAAAATAAAATTTTCTATTTGTATTCTTTATGTCTATTTTTCATGCAATTTTCATCATCTTAGCTCTTCACTCTTCATTCTAGATAGTTTCTTCTGACCAGTTTTACAGTATACTAATTCTCTCTTCAGCTGTGTTTAACACATTGTTTGCGGGTAGTTTTCATCGCAGGCTCTACTAACAGTCAACATAAAACGTATAAATACGTTTCCGGCATACAATGCGTTAATAACCTATTAAACTCATCTACTGAATTCTTAATTTAGGCTACTGTATTTTTCATTTCTAGTATATTGTTTTAAAACTTATTTTCACAAAGAAGTTTCGATAGTTTTTTATCTTTCTGCATAGAGGAAAATAAACTATGAATTCTGTCAGACAGTTCCTGTATCTGTATTCCTCTTGGAACTATTTATATTGTCTACTTTTTTTTTTGCTGAGCTGGGTTTTTTTTGTTGTTGTTTGTTTGTCTTTGTTTCCAATATTATTTTGTGCCTGATATTTTATTTTCAAAATTGTTTGTAGAAATAATTTGAATCTCAGGAAAATGTTTTCTTCCACTGGAAGTACTTTTCATTTGTGTTTGACATTTAGCTGGGAATCCTAACATGCTGGGATTACCTAAATAAAATTTAGGAATTGAAATTATTTGAGTTGAGCTGCAATGTTTGCAAGTACCTGTCTGCATTTGGTTTATTCGTACCTTTATAAACAGTATTTTGGTCCCCTACTTTAAACTAAGAAGGTATGATAGTCCCTTGTCCCTCATAGGCCCTACACTCAAATGCCTTTCCTCCTAGCCCATTATAGCTGTGACTCACAAGTGACACCAGCTTCTCAGTATCTTAGAAGCATGGACAAAAGTAACCATGAAATTATGGTTCAACTGGAATCCTTCTCCAGATCCAGGCCAGTAATCCTTTGTAAACTTTGTAGCTTTCTAAAGCTTTAAATTATTTTCGGTTTTGCCTAACTTGTATAGTTGCTTTTAGTGGGAGAGTCATCCCAATTTCTTACTCTATTAACAGAAGTTGTAGTTCAAGTTAAACCAGTCTTAATTCAAGGTCAGACCTTTTCACACTGTATGATTTTTCCCCATTTTATGAACGTAAATACCATGCATATATTCAATCAATATTAGTGTGAAGCTTTTTTGTTTTTCTAAATAATGTTGCAACTTATTCAGTTTCCTTAGAATTTTTAAATGCTAAATTATATTTTTCACATGCCTTTCTCTTTACTGTTTCTTCTGATTTTGGCTTCTTCTCATTAGAATCACTGTTTTTACTACCTAGTTTTCCTTATATCCACCTTTGGGTTACTAAGTGACTTAAATGGCTCACGGAGGAGCATATTGTCAGAGCCACAAAGCCATAGCATTGGCATGGACATTTCATCATCAAGCAATAAAAATAAAAGAGGAACTTAATTAAATAGAAACCAGTAATTATAAAGAAAGGATCAACATACTAAATATTGGTTATTTAAAAAGCTAATAAAACAGATATAGCCCCAGAAAGATTAATCAAAGAAAAAAGGATTCATATCTTAAAAATATTAAGAATTTTTTTTAAAAGTAGGTACAAATGATATAGAAGTTATAAAGAAAAAAGTGGAAATTATGAATACTTTTATGCCAATAAATTTGAAGATTTGGATGAAATTAATATATTTCTAGGACACTATATCTTATCAAAGCTGATTCTGAAAGAAATATAAATTCTGCATGTTACTTAAGACATACAGAAACCAAAAATCTAATGATTTAAAGACAAGTTATTAATATTCTAAAGAAACAATATTTTCAATCTTATAACAGTTTTCCAAAAGTATAAACAGAGGGAATACCCCATGTTTATTTTATAATCTTGAAACCAAATTTCAATTGACAAGTGTTGGTGATGCTGTGGAGAAGTGGAAACTATTATACACTTCTCCTCGAAGTATATGCATTAATACATGCATTTTGCAAAAGCTGAATGTGTACAGTTACATTCCTAGCTGTATATTCTAAGTAGAGCTTCCTCAAATCTTATAAGCTTTACATTGTGACCATGTATACATACCTTCATGGAGATAAAATGTCAAAAGAATCATTACACTTATATCTAATGCTTTAGTATTTTTGTTCTATATTTTCATAAAATTTTGGTTATATATTACTAAATTGATTTCATATTTCATTAATGGTTCTCAAATGTCATTTTGAATAACTGCACTAGAGTAACCTGTATTAAAGAACATTACATATACAAAATACTATTATTGCCATTCACCAAAATAGCAAAAATATGCAAAAAGTTACAAATGTCAATCAATAATTAAATATGTAAATAAATGCTAGATAGCTATATAAATAGAATATTATAAATCAATCAAAATTATGTAAACCCCATTACACACATCAATAAGAATGAACCTTAAAATATAATATTGAGCTAGAAGAGCAAGTTATAAGGGAACACATATTGAATAATTCTATTAACATCAAGTGCAAAAATAGGTAAAAGTAGAAATAAATTACGTAAGAAGCTTCTATGAGTTCCCTGAAACATTTTTCCTATTTACTTGTAGTGTTGAAATTTCAAAAAATCTAAATACAAAGTCTGATTCTGCAGGTGGCTGAATTACTGCATATTGAATTCACTTCCTTGAAATATCACTTATTTTAAAGTTAGAATATGTAGGAAAGAATAGGGCTGAAAAAATTGGGATGGAGAGAGGTCTGAACAGGTTCCATAAAGGTGAGGTAATTATTTTAATTAAAATAACTTTAGTACCTTGATGTTGAGCTAACTGACCCTCTCAACAATTTCGTATGATAAAATCATTAGTAGGAGATAAATGAGAAAATCTAAGAATATAAGGCTATAATAATGAGAAAAGGACAACATAATCTTGCATGGCCTAAACTTCATACACAATTGCCTTATTAATATTATGCCCTCATTAGTTGCCCACAGGTGAGTCAAGTAGTGTTTAAATTATATAATGAACTCCATCAAAACTAGCATTAAAGCAATCTGTCTTTCCATTTGACAAACATTTAAATATCTACAGTATGCTGGATACTGTATTATTAACTCAATAACAAACCTAATATTATTCCAAAAAAATTAAAACTAACTTTTTCATTATAGAAACCATTAAACCTGAAATTATATTCCCTTGGTTTTCCTCTGATGCACTTACCAATGTGTAGCTAATTCGTTTGCTAATTTCATAATGATTGGCTACCTTCATCTATTCCACATTATTTATGAATCCCTGTCTTTCATTAATTGTTTGCAGATATCTTGTATCCATGGTTTTATTATGTCACTTCATGACAGTTTTTGACAAAGAGGGAGTATAACAAAGTTATAAATGAGATGTTAGTAATGGTTGTTATTAGCAACACATTACTTACCCTTATTTATTAGGCATTAGACTTGACCTCTTGGAAGGTTTTTCTGAACATGATTGAATACCTAGATGAGCCATGAGTATAGAAATGAAAAACAAAAAAAAATTAGCCTTTTTAAGACCAACAAAGTAAGTTCAGCTCTGTGTTGAAGTGTGCCCGTGTTGCTTTGTGCAAAGTAGAGAATGATCCCAGGTTCAGAAGCAAGCTTATCTTCCTAATACACTGCAGATGAGAAAGGAAACTACAGGGACAGTAGTGAGAATGTATGTTGTCCCCTTAGATGAATTAAAGCCATTTATGTGTATTGGAAATTTATATTTCTGAAAATAGACTGCTCTTCATAGCTTAATTGAACTGTTTTTGATTTATGTTTTGTTTTTCTGTATTGGTGAACCTCAAAGTCAGGTCCATCCAGGGTTATGTAAGGTCAGTTTCAAGATGACTGTGTCAGAAAAGTTAACTAGAAATAGCCACATAAACCTTAAATGTCATTGTTTAATAAAAACAAATAAAAATAAATTGTATGTAAATGTCGACAGTGTTATGTTCATCTCTGCATTTAACCTTGGCAGTGCAAAGAAAAATTGGATATTCTGATTTACCACTGTATAAGAAATATATAAAATAATCATAAGGTAGAACAAAAGCCTTGGAGAATCACATAAAAAATTGATTTTTTTTTCTCTCCTGCATCAGATATCACTTTGAAATATGATCCCTGGTGAAATATTGATGGATAGCTTTCTCAGTCATGTGATCATTGAAGACAATAAATCAGGAGTCATAAGAATTACAGATTAGATTAAATTTTTTGTGCCCTTTTTTCTCTGCTTAAGAATACATAATAGATTTCATCAATATTTTTCCCCATTAAAGGAGAATGCTCTTTGCTCCTGCTCTTACATTGTCTCTCTGAATATCTAATTTGTGCTCTTACTCTTCCTCCTCATATTTCCTGCTACCAAATAAATCAGAAAGTAATCATGAATTTTTGAGAACTTTTATCATATTTATATTTTCAGTACCCAGCATAGTGCTTAGTATAAAACAGGTGTTCAACAAATATCTGTTAACATAAGGGTTAGCCAACTTTTTCTGTAAAGGCCAGCTTGTAAATATTTTAGGCTTTGCATGATTCCTGTCACAAGTACTCAACTCTACCTTTGTAGTGAGAAAGCAGCTCAAGACAATACATAAATGAATGGGAGTGGCTGTGTTCTCGTAAAACTTTATTAGCAGATAATGGGAAATGGGCTCCATTGGCCCATGAGCTGTAGTTTACCATCTGCTGGTTTAATGAATGTATGAGTGGGTGAATTGTTAGTAACCAAAAAACAGCTCCTTAACTTTAAGAAAGAAAAGATCACGTCAGTATTATTAAGGGATCATTTAAAGATATTTCAGGTTTAATTAAGGAAAATATAAAGACAAGAGGCGGTGATATGAAAATGTCAGTTTCCTGGAATGATAATCTCAGAATTTAGTGAGGTATATTTTGCTTACTCAGAGGCAGGATTCCTAAATAACAGCTAGAGACTGAGCAGATCCACAAGCATTGAAGACGGACATTAATCCGTTTCTTGAGAAGAGAGAGGCTATATCCTATTCTGCATTAGAAAAGAAGAAAAAAAGATTTCCTAGTCTAAAACGGGCAGAGAATGAACAAATTGAACAGTGAGAGAACAAGAAAACAATAAATTATTTTATTGTAATAATTGTGTTAATTTGTGGCCTATTTTTTTTAGAGTTGATCACAAAGAGTTTGCCAAATTATGTAAAATATGCTGGGAAGACTTGCTCTAGTAACATTCCAGAATATAGCCTGTAACACCCATGGTGACTACAATCACTAATTATCCCCACACATCACATTCTTCGCAGTCATGACACTTTAACAGGTTCTAAAAGCCATGCATTCCCTTCTACATTTTTTTACTTGGGGGTGAATATGCTCCATTTTAAATGGCTGTGGCCAAATAGCCTAAACTTTAGCAAAACATCTGCATACATACTTTGGAGAAGCACTATAGATGGCCCTTTTGGGAAGTGATAAACTATGCCAACAAAGAGAGGATATCTTCTTGCCCGGTACCCATTACTAACAGCAGATTA
Organism: Miniopterus schreibersii; assembly: GCF_964146895.1. Taxonomy (NCBI): domain Eukaryota; kingdom Metazoa; phylum Chordata; class Mammalia; order Chiroptera; family Miniopteridae; genus Miniopterus; species Miniopterus schreibersii. Next base: position 39,703,961 of record NC_138103.1, on the reverse strand, counting down.
CACTTTATATAAGACATAGTGTAGATGGAAGCCAGACGATTCCGTGGCATGTTGTACAGGGACTTGACACGTCAGAAATGCTCTAACCTTGATACATGTCACAGTCAGGGCACACTGAGGTTTTCTTATTTCCCAGGTTGATGCAAGTAGACTAGAAATCTGGTCACTTGCAGCATAAAGATGGGACAGCAGAAGAGCATGCAATCTTTGATAAAGTAGTCTTTAAGGGCAAAGTGACCTTTGTGCCCCTTGCAGTGAAGAGAGATTGCCAGGGCTGCTTCCGTTCAAAATAAACTGTTTGCTCCAAATGTAATTTTTCCTGGGTAGCCTACAAGCATACATATATGTATACACACACACGTACTTGTGTGAAATAGAGACTTGAGCTGCTTTCAGCTTCAAATTAGTATTACTTTCCCTTGAGATAATTATTTTAGGACATTAGGGATGTAAAAGCTGAAGGACAGGAGAAAAATAGAGATAAGCTAAGGATGAGATAAAAGTCCTGATTAAGGGGAATTGAGACAAAAACTGAATCCTTTTATTGAGATTGTTAGAGGGGGAAAAGGGCGACAGCTTCAAACGTGAGTCTGGGAAGGACGTAACTGTTTGAGGGTTTCTCCATCATTCTACCTGTGTGCTTGTGTGTGTGTGTGGGTGTGTGTGTGTGTTTGTATTTGTGTGTGCAGTATAGTTTGATATTTTGTAGCATGATACCTACAACTTCGTTCCTCTTCCTCAAGATTGCTGTGGCTATATGGGGGTCTTTTGTGATTCATATAAATTTTTGAAATACTTGTTCTAGTTCTGTGAAGAATGCCATTGGTATTTTGATAAGTATTGTGTTGAATCTATAGATTGCCTTGGGTAGTATGGACTTGCTTTGGGTAGTATGGGCATTTTAATCATACTTCTTTCCATGAGCACTGTTTTGCTTCCATGTATTTGTGTCTTCTTCAATTTCTTCAGTGTCATAATTTTTTGAGTGTAGATCTTTTACCTCCTTGGTTAAATTTATTCCTAGATATTTAATTTTTTTGATACAATTGTAAATGGAATTAGTTTCCCTTTCTGATAGTTCATTATTGGTATATAAAAGTGCAACCAATTTCTCTATATTTATTTTGTGTCCTGCTACTTTATTGAATCCATTTATTCATTCTCACATTGTTTGGTGGAATCTATATGGTTCTTTAAATACAGTATCTTGTCATCAGCAAATAATGACAGTTCTACTTCTTCCTTTCCCATTTGGATGCCTTTTACTTCTTCTTGTCCGATTGCTGTGGTGAAAACTTTCACTATGATGCTGAATAATAATGGTGAAAGCGGACATCCCTGTCTTGTTTCTGATCTTAAGGGAAGCACTTCTACTTCTTCCCCACTGAGTATGATGTTGGCTGTGGGTTTGTCATATATGGCCTATGTTATGTTAAGATACTATCCCTCTAGTCCCACTTTGCTAAGTTTTTATCATAAATGGGTGCTGAACTTTGTCAAATGCTTATACTATGACCATATCCTATTTCACTATTTAAATTTTAAATGCAAGTCAAAACTTTTAGTGGTTACATAGAAAGACAGAATTGATGCACTAAAGTTCTGTTTCTTTATATTAATCATCAGTGTTCTAATATATTTTTATTTAGAATCAACTGCTTAAACACAGGAATACATAGTATCACAAAGGTGGAGATATTAATTGAAGTCAACACAAGTTTGAACAGTTTTGAATTATTACAAACTTATTCTCTAATTCACATGTACACCTGGGTCGACATCTTTCAGGGCTGACAGGATAAGAAGGGTTGTCCAAATTGACTCCCAGGGAGAACACACTTATTTTCTATAGAGTAAGTAATAAAAATGTGCTAGTTTAAAGGTTAAATATATATTGTTAAAACTCAACAATAACTAAGGCAGTTGTTTAGAACTTATATCAGTACAATTTTCTTTTCCAGGAAGAGTATGTATTTATCGCTGATATTATTTAAAATGTCCTGCATGGCCTAATGAAAAGGAGACTGACTTTTTTTTTTTAAATATATCTTTATTGATTTCAGAGAGAGGAAGGGACAGGGAGAGAAAGAGAAACATCAATGATGAGAGTCATCATTGATTGGCTGCCTCTGGCAAGCTCCCCACTGGGGATCGAGCCCACAACCAGAGCATGTGCCCTGACCAGGGATCAAACCTCAATCTCCTGGATCCTAGGCCGATGCTCAGCCACTGAGCCACACCCAGCCAGGTGAGACTGACTTTTGATTAGGTTGTTATTGCTTCTAATTTTTTTAGACACGATGCACACCCCTTATCGGGCCCACTAAGGTTACTTGTGAAAGAGGTGATTACAACATCTTACATTTTGCAGAAGTGATTGTTCCACTAGAATTTATTAGCTCTGCATAGAAAAATGCCAGATTTAAGTTAAAAAAGACATCTCCAGAAATTGTGGGCTTTGATATCCATGAACTGGAATTTTATATCACAAATTACTAGCTAGGTGATCAATATACTGTTTTAAATCATTTCCAAGCTAACTTTCTTAAGTGGAGAGACTATGAATATACACAGATGAGTGACAATTGATGACAACAAAAAATATTTGTCCAATGAACACAAAGAGGGAAAAGTGCTGAGATAAAGCTATAGTAAAGAAATAAAGATATCTTTCTAAGACAAATCAGAAGTGTGCTCTTCCTAATTCACATACAGACAAAAAAATAGAAGATTATGCATGTGTTTCTAAGGAGAGGGTCCAATTAATAGGACTGTGGTCCTAGCATGTATTAGGTTTACATGCTTTTAGTTGCTTCTCCATAAATGTGTGTAAGGCTGAGCATTTTCACCATTTAAAAAGCATGTTCATATTTCATGACCTCTAATTAGAAGAGAATTTAAGCTGCTTTGCCTATCCACATTTTTGGGGGGCATTTTACACTCAGGGCTGTAAATGATATACTTAACATTTTTTATTGGAAAAGATGTCCTTCTTTGTTTATGAATGCATTCACAATCATAGGAATGGGCAGCCCATCCCAAAAGGAGTGTGCTGACCAGAATGTATAATTTGTCTCAGATGCTCCAACTAGGGTCAAAATACTAGTAATTTAAACCTGAATAGATGGAGTTCTCAACTGTTTTCCATAACAGACCTTCAGAGAGAATCTCAAATTTCATAACAACTTGAATGATGATTCCAAGTTCTTATTGTAGAGAATAAAAATTCATTAATAACTCCAAAAATATTTTAAAGCCAACCCACAAATATTTTCTTCATGATGTGCTGTCGCAACAACAGGACAAAAGCCTTCTTTTCCAGTGTCTGTTCCAGTGATACCAACATGAGTATAATTTGGGTCAAAAAATACCCACACAACTTAACACTCGTGTACCCCATGCCTCTTTAGGATTTGATATTTGTTTTCCTTAACAATCTTGAATGTTTTGAACCCAATTCTCCCCTTGTGTTCAAGACACATAAATTCAGCTACCAGGGCATGGAAAGCTCAATTTAGATTATTGTAAAATAGAAGTAAGAAAGGTTTTACAGGTTAGGGTTGAAAAATGGTTTTCTAGCTATTAAACTTAAAGAAAACTAAGAAGTAAAGCAAAATTAAGAAACAAGTAACATCCAATCTTGATTAGAGTGTTTCTTTGGTAACCATGTTCTTCTGTGCACTGTATGAGTAGGGGAAAATCAAGACGTCTTCATTCAACACCCCCACCCACAATCAACTAGATTTAAATGAAAGTTTCATTACCCTCCCCAAGTGAATTATCAAACTGTGCCTTCTAAACACAAACAGTATTCTTTCACAGCTCACGTTATACATTTCCTGTCTCTCTGGGACCGAGTGATAAGCGCTGCCAGACTTCAGTTGGTTGAAAGCTCTAAAATACATTGGAGTTTGTGTGTTCTATAAAACTGGTTTTCAATCATTTTTAGATGAAGGACCCCTCTGAATAGCTGATGAAAGTGATGTGCATACATATAAAACAGTAGATGCAGATTCAGGGGTTTCATAGGCCTCTAAACTCCTTTGCTCTGGGGAACACATTAGGTGTGTTTGGTTACTCTCAGGGGGCATATGTCATCTCACCTTGTAATTCTACTTAGTGACAGCCCCCAGCGTCATGTAGGTGAACTAATATGTCCTTTTAGACCCTAAATGGATATATCTTAGGAAGAGGTAAAAACAAATGATTATTATTTCATCTATCAGTATAAAATAAAATGCAATTTTGAGAGGTCCTTTTTTTGGTTGGACAGGGTCCTGCATGTTGCTCATTCTGCAAAAACAAAATGACTTAATATAGCAGATTATCAGGACATCACCTCCCTCAGGAGTGCAAAGTCACCAGAGGACAAAAAATAAACATGTAAGGGAGCCAGTATTGCAGAAACCTAGCAGCCTCCACCTTGTCAGTGAGATCCAAGGGATTTCTAGAGCACCTGATATGCAACCATGAATTAGCTGTAAGTGAAAAGAACAACGCCATGTTGAGATATGAGATACTGTTTATTTTTTTTTATTTTTATCTTGCTAACTGTGTTATAAGTTTGGTCTCACATATTCTGAATCAAAAATTAAACTGTGCTTTTTGTAGTGGAAGTGGGTCCAACATATAGAAAACACAACACAGAACTTATTTCTAACCTCATTTAAATGTGTCTATTCCTTTTAAAATAATGATTTTTGTTCTAAACGTGCAGCCAGCTACAATGATACTTTAATGCATGATCCCTTGGACTTGTTCAGGGTATCTGCTTCATGTGTTATAGCTAATGTGGTAAAAAAACTGGATTTTATGTAGATTTCTAATATAATTTTCTATGACCAACATTTTAAAAATGCTGGCTCCCTCTCACGTCGTACGCTGAGCACCTGCGTCAATTCACTTAACACTGAGAACAACTTATAAAGAGGCTAATATTTTCCCTGATGTAGATGCTGAAACAGAAACACACAGAGAAGCTGAGTTGCTGCAGGCAATATACTGAGTCACACCGGAGGTGGGATGTAAAGCCAGAGCCCCCTGACCCACAACTCGAACTCTTACCCACCATCGGCCACGTGTGCTATGGAGCATATTACCTTAAATCATCTAAACATCCTCCCTCCCTTACATTCTTCGCCTTGCTTGGCAGATGTATTAGAGGGAATGATGATAAAGACAGTCTCTGTTTGAAAGGTCAAGAATCCAAATCCCGCAGTCATTCGCACACACAGGCACCGACTGCAGCATCACAACATGGGTCTCTTCACATTCTAAGGCAAGCGTCGGGATTGGTGACTGTGCTATTTCTTTATATTGTACAGAGTTCTTGTTCCCTGATTTACAAAGTGACTTCTTAGACCAGAATTTTAAGAGGATATCCTGTTTCTTCTACTTAATTCCTCTCATCTCAATGGGTGGTGATGTGGAAAGACCCACGGGAGCACTGTTGGTTAGTTGGTGATTCCAAAATTTAAGGGAAATCAATCCAATGATGAGTTAAATTCAAAGGCTTGTCAGTTAAAAACACTTGCTCTATGTTCCCAAGTGCAAAGAAACATAGTAGGGAAAGAATGCCCTTATTGTTTATATTTTTTATAGTTGGTAAAGCAGTTAAATGGAAAGTTAAAGTGCAATTTACTTTCCACCAAGAATATAAGGGGTTGCCTACCTCACTACAACTTGCTAGCATACAGCATTATAACAGTGTCGTTCTGATAGATGAAAAGAATAGTATCTTGTTTTATTTTGCATTATTTTAATGACACCATGTTTTAATATATTTTTGGCATTTTGCATATCTGTTTTCAGCAACATGTCCCACAATGTGAGAGGTCACATTTTCAGCATTTTTTCCTATTGTATTCAACTTTTTCTTAATCATTTTTATGTTTTTTTTTGTAATTAAAGAAAATGACCCTTTGTCATATCTGTTGCTAATATTTGTTCAGTTTATCATTATTCTTTTGATTGTATTTTTCTTGCCATGTGGAAAATTTCCCCTTTCCAGATTAAAAGAAACCAACAAAACATCTTTACTGAGGTAAAATTGGTAAACTGAAAAACTGGATATAATTACTGTATGCAATTTGATGAGTTTAGAGATATGCTTACATCTGTGCAGCCGTTACCACAATCAAGGTGATAAATATACCTATGTTCTATTTAGTAAAAACCTTCTTTATTTGAAAATAGCAAATAAATTCAACTTTTAAAAAGTATATCGTTTTTTTGATTTCAGAGAGAGGAAGGGAGAGGGAGAGAGATAGAAACATCAATGATGAGTCATGGATCAGCTGCCTCCTGCACGCCCCCGACTGGGGTTGAGCCTGCAACCCGGGCATGTGCCCTGATGGAAATCGAACCACCATGTCCTGGACCATACATTGACACTCAACTACTGAGCCACACAGGCTGGGTGGTAAATTCAATTTTTAATAGAACTCCGTATTAATTTCCCAGGTATAACACAGTACTATAAACTTAGAGGCCTAAAACACCAGCAATTCCTTGTCTCACAGTTCTGGAGTCTAGACATCTGAAATCCAGGTGTCGGCAAGGCCTTGCCCTCCCTGAGAGATCTTTTCTTGCCTTTTTCAGACTTCTGGTGGCTGCCAGACAATCCTTGTTGCCAAGACAAGAGGTAACAAATGTTGGCAAGGGTGTAGAGAAAAAGGAACCCTTATATGCTATTGGTGGAAATGTAAATTTTATAGCCATTATGGAAAACAGGATGGCAGTTCCTCAAAAAAATTAAAAATAGAAATAGCTTATGATTCAGTAATCCTACTCCTGGGTGTATATCTGGAGGAAATGAAGCCAGTATCTCTGAGAGATATTTGTGCTCCCATATTCATTGCAGCATTATTCACAGTAGCCAAGACATAGAAGCAACATCCCCGTGCCACAACTGTGAGAAAACAAATCATTGTTATTTAAACCACTCTGTCTGTGAATATTTGTTATGGCAGCCCCAGAAAACTAATGCAAAAATGAGAAAAAATTCAACTTACACAGTTCCTTATGGCAACTGTTATCGAGGTACCCCACTGGTTTGCAACGCCCTCCTTACAGTTACTCAAAATCCCATATTTATTAGAATTTACTTTAACCTCTATTCTGGTCCATCAGCCACCTTTTATTTCTACAGCTCCAAAGTGCTTTAATATGCTGACATAATGCAGATTTAACATATTAATAGGTCAAAGGTTATATTATTTGTAGATATTTTAATATCTCTAGAAGGATTATTTCCTTTTGATCCATCTTTTCTCAGAATTTTAAAAAATATTTCCCCCTTTTTCAAATAAGAACTTGATAAGATTTTACTTTTTGTTATTTAATTGCAGTCATATTTCATATGCGTATTAGTTTGGAATGAAGTAATACTTTCACAGTCTTTCTAAGAAAGAACACATTATACATTTTCATTTACTTAAGTATAATTTTATGTTATTTAGTGTATTTTATAGTTTCTCCATATATGCCTTGTACATTTTCTTTATTTCAATGTATTGTATTTTTCTGTGAGAGTGCCATTGTAAGTGGAGTATTTTCTACTATAGCACTTACATGGTTCATTTTTATATGTGAATATGATTGCATTTTAATGACTTCTATTATTCTTTCTAATATTTTTCAGTTGACTTGAGAGTGCTAGATAGACAGTTACACCGTCTTATAAGTTTTTGTCCTTCCGTTCAAAATGCATCACTTTACTATTTTCTACAGTCAGTTTTTATCAGTCAGGGTCCTTAAGTGAAGCCCTAGCAACTGATTCTGGATCTTTAATCAGAAAAGGAATTTAGATAGTAAATTACAGGACGTTTTGTTCTATTCCATTTTTGCGTATTCTATTCTAACCGTTCCTTTTCATTCATTGCATTGTCTTCTGCAGAAACACTGATCACATTGATGTTCCATTGAGGTTCAGTTGACTTTGGCCCCGTATCTAAGCATTTTGTCCAAGAGAGAAGTTCATATCTGCAGAAAGAGATGAAAGAATGAAGGAGGAAGGGAGATACTAAAGCCTAAATAATTCCTTCAAGAAGTTTGAAAGTTAAGATCTTAAGTAATTTGCCCAATGGTACATTGAGAAAAGCTTTTGGAAAATTTAGATGAAGTTTTCTTACTTCCAACCTATGCTGTTTGCTATACAATTTAAAATTTATAATATTTGTAAAATACAGATCCTTTATCGGTTACAGGAGGGATGGAATATGTATTTCATAGAATCAATGCGATCCTTACATGGGATAATACATATTAATTTAGTAGCATAGGACATTGTCTATGATTTGTGCTCTGTAAAAACTATTATAATATGGAGGTGGTGGGGAGAGAACTACTGCTGAAATACTGGCATATTGCCACTCCAAGACTCAGGTGTATTTATTCCATCCACCTCAGGCCACAACAAAAGCTTTATTCAGTCCTTCCTATCGGACTGGTGACTTCAGCAATCTCAAACATCTCATTGCTTCTAGATCTTCTGGCTGGCCTCCTGCTGCATTTTCTGCTGAGTATATTGTCTACTTTCGTCTTCACTTATGCACTAATATCACTTCTATCAAAACCAAAGTCAAGAAATCCCTACCACGGGCAACCTTCATGCCTCACCTTTGCCAGTGCAGTTTATTCTCTTACCTGGCAGAATGTTAACTTGTTTGTGATTTCTAGCTGTATATTTTCATGTTTGCTTTGTGTCACCGAGTGTGTCTTGAAGTTCACTAAGAGGGGATGCTCTGTATTTTCATTTCATGTCCCTTACAGTGCCTGGTGTAACGCAGTCTCTATTGTGATTACTTGGCACACATTTCTAGAAGAAGAAATAGCCAATTTATCTACTTTCTTGTTCCTATGCATTTTGCTCTTTCATTAGCTACACGATGTCACTGATGAAATTGTCAGTTTTATACCTATTTATGCAGTTAAATATAGAAAATTCTGTATTTAAATATAGCATTTGTCCTATACAGAATCTCCCCATTCTTCTATGCTGCAGCAAGTAGAGTGTCACCCAGTGAGCTATGTCATCCCTTCCAGGCTATGTTGAATGCTTCTTAAATGTGACTTTATTTTTATCCAAAACATTTATTTTGGAGTTGCCTTATAGGTATAAAGCAGTTGTTAATCTGTTGACTTTAGACCTCCTGGTCCCAGGTAGGGGTCAGAGTAAGAAAACACAGCCAGAGGAGTTGAGATGTGACCATGGAGCTTTAAATTAGAGTATTTTTGTCATTCTAGATAGGTCCTAATTTATTCTTTGTTTACTTTATAATATTTATCTCTAAATTAACTTTAAACTTTAAAAATTAGAGTGCTCATTTTACTTACCCCACATCCCAAATTTTATCTTGGTTAGTAAAATGTAAAAATCCAAGATTGTTTCAGAAAATTTGGCATTTAAACAGGATCATGCTGACGTCCATGGGAATAATAATTCAGATATTTTATTGCATTTGGAGCATTTCAGTAAGTCCATTATACCTATATTTTCTGTGCCGTCAGTAAATTTTGTAGCTCTTAAAATCCATGAAATGATATATAGGTTTGAAAAGCCATAACACTACCAATACATTAATATTTATGTAGCTCGTTTCATGACAAATATTCCAGAATGCTCTCTAGTAAAGTAAAACAAAATAAAGCATGAAGAGAATGTGGATGATTGCAAGTCAAAAGGTCACTTTCAAAGATAAATCAAGTGAATTCATTTGGCAAAGTGACTGACCAGTTTACACAAAAGATGACAACTCCACTCAGGTGATCTGAAGCTTGGGAATCTAGAGGAATAAAAGCAGCCTCACAGCAATCAGGAAAGTGTTACAGTGAACAAGTTAAGTTCAGCAAAGCCTTTCTGCTCGTTCAGATAAGACAGTACCATTCCTACTGGACTACAGACTCTCAGGGCTTCAGCCTGTGAGCTATTTTCATAACTCTATTATTATGACTTTGTAGTTCTAAATAAAAATAAAGGTAAGAAAGCTGATAAAATACAGTCATAAAGGCACCTTTAATTTATTGTGGATGCCTTTCTCTTCTTCACACATCACAGAAACAAATTATTGATATAAATTATGCTAATTTCTTTCTATGATGAGGTCATTCATGAGTGAAAGATAAATCTGGAGGACAAATGCCCTTTAATGCATACCTACTGCTTCTCTAATTGTAGGTTGTCTCCACCTAATTTCCTTTAAAAAATTAATGTTCTACAAAAAGATATTTTTCAATTCAATGTGTTTTCAGTTGTTCTAATTTGAATAGAAATGATGGAAAAAGTGGAAAAGTGAGTGGAGTAATAATACATGATGTTGCTAAAGTACACGGTCACAAAGATGCCGGGATGGAAGAGGCTGGAAGGTCATATACTCCTGAAATATTGCTGCTAGAGCATTTCAAAATACTAAAAGTCAGTCTGCTTCAGGGGTGGGTGGGTGAGTGGGGAGAGATTAACCAAAGAATTTATATGCATAACCCATGAGACACAGACAGTAGTGTGGTGAAGGCCTGGGGCTGGGGGTGGGTGCAGGGTGGAAGGAGTCAATGGGGAAAAAAGGAGACATCTGTAATACTTTCAACAATAAAGATAAATTTAAAATAATAATAATAAAAACAGAAATGTATCCAAAAAAATACTAAAAGTCTTCTAATGACTGAAAACCTTTTCTTTTCTTAGGTTTGACCCAATCATTCTGCAAAAAATGTTTCTCTAATGATAGGTTGCTGATTTTTTTCCTCCTTGATCTGGAAATCCTAGAAAAAAGATGGCTAGTAAGCATTTATTTTAGTTACATATTCATTTATCTTACTAGGAAGGACTAGGAATGAGAAAGAGCCAAGACTGATCATCACACTTCATGATTCTGGCATTTTCTACTAAGCATCAGTGTTTTTTGATATAATTGCACATTTTAGCAGTAAAACCTATTGGTTTAATCATGTACCTACTTCTCTTGGGAGCCAACATTCCTAAATGAAAAGAATATTCATGATATCATACTTTCCTAATTAAAATAGTCTTGGTTCTTAATATATCATCCTTGCAATGCTTTCCTGTCCTATTGAGAATTCCATTGTCTGATTCTAGCAATTCAAAGACTTATGAGATAAGATACATTATGATCTGGCCCCTTTGTAACTTTCCAGCCACATGTCTTATCACTCACTTACTCTCATGCTGTGTTCCAATAACATAGTACTGATGTAGTACCATGAATCTACCATGCTGTTCCTCCCTTTATTCGTCTGTTCCCTATCTGGAATGCCTTTGTTGCCTTCCTCCACCCCCACCTAACTTCTATTCTCCCTTTAAGACTTAAATTAGGCATTGCCTCTTCTGGAGATATTTTATGACATTTCCTTCCTTTCTCTGATCCTGAGCTATAGCCCTGCTTAGATAGATATTCTCACAAACCCTTATATGTTCCTATATCAGTATGTTACTATCATAACTGAGTTACAGAATGTGAACTCTTGAAAGTAGAAACTTGAGTTAATTCACCTTTGTCATCTAAGCACCTGAGTTTGTGACATTTAAAAGCTCAACAAGGATTTGAGTGAATAAAGGATGCCACCAGGCAACGAGTTTAACCTCATATAATTGCAACACAGGAAAGCCCATTGCATCAGAGTTGCCTTCCCAAAGACACTCATTCCCTTCTTATAAATAGCTACCTATAACTAATAGCATTGTCAGATCCTTGTATCTGGCCCCTAAAATTAAAGGAGCCCCAATTTCTGCCTTAACAGTGTTTACATTAGAACCATTAGATAACCCCATAAACTATTTGAAAATTAAATTAAGAAGCAAAACAAAATAAAATCTTACCCTGAGATTTTTGGATCCCAGTCAACCTTTTTTGCTGGGTTATCACAATACTTGCTTATAAATCCAGAATGTAGTTAAGCTTTCATTTTAGATGGTTGTACCCTTTATTTATCCCAAATTATAGATGTACTAGTTTAACATTTATTCCTTCTAACATGCTTTGCGTTATAAGTTAGAAGTCTAATTTTTTCAGGCAGGTTTGTACAAAGGAAGCTTAAGATTTTTGACACAAGTATTCCATTATTGACCCGTTTTGTGTGTTACCAACTTGAGGAGTAATTGATAGCATTGGCATGACTTTCATTGACCTCTATTGACCTTTGATCATGAATAGGAACTGCATATGCGCTAACACCTTGGGCTGATGATGTTCATAGAGGACCTACACTAAAATCTACTACAGTGTTTTCAAACCTTAATTCTTCTATCTCTTGCATCCACATTTCCTGGGTGATTGTTAAAAGGCAGATAGATTATAGGAACACCACTGCCAACTGAATCAATCATAATTTCTACGTGTGAGCCAAGGAATATACATTTTTTATCGAGCGATTTTTTTTTTTTTTAAACTGTACCACTAACCCAGAAAGGCAGGTTCTGATATATAATAATTATGATTTTAAGAGAAGCGAATGATGAATGTCTTATCTGGAGAAATAATTCAGTCAGTATTTGTTGATAATTTATTACATGCCAAACTGTTTTTGTAGGGAGTCTATGGAGGTGAAAATGGGAATTAAGGAGCGTAGGGTTTTGGAGGTTGTCAGACAAGATATGAATAAACAACTGAATTCTTATAAAAAAAGATGATGCCAACACACATACTCTAAAATATTGGAAGCTAAGCATTTTCTCATGTGCGGATGGCAAGGTTCTCATACCAGGCTAGAAACAGTCTTCATAGAAGAAGACAGGATCATCTCTTTCAAAACCAAGGTGTCATGTTTGTTTCAACAGACCTCCAGTTTCAAACTGGTACATAAATGATAGTGCTGCTGTATGACAGGCCATATCATCTGGTTACTGCCCAGGAATCCAGGTTCAACAATTTTATCTTTAAGGCATATCAAGAAGTTATATTACTCAAAGCTTTAGCCTCAAAATAAATGTTTTCTAAAGATTTTCCCTGACTTGCCATTACAGATCTGTTTTATAATATAGAATCTGGGCTCGCACTTGCCCTGTTGCCTGTGTGTGCTGGCAACCGCTCTTCTGGAGGGGACCTTTGTGCCTTGCTGCTGGAGTTTCCTGTTAGTCCCCTGAGGGTATGTGTGGTTCGGCCTACCATGTAGGCACTTACTCCTGTTAATCAACTCTGTTTTCATAAGACAATGGCAGTTCTACTCTTGACTTGGCAACTTGGTAAAACATTTGGCTGGTCATTTAACTGTCACCCTGCACTTCAGGTGCACATTTGAGCAGATCATCTTGACTGCACTGCCACACAATAGCTATTAAAGACTTGGTGGAGAGATACAATTTTTCTCAATAATGTAAAATCTATCATTGGAGTAACCAGGTCATCACATTTTATCAACATGCCTGTACCATCGATTTTATTATAGTGACCCTTTCGCTTGCCGTCAGTTTATGTTGAAAGATGTCATCAGAAACACTCTTATGAGGCTCTGTGACATATATACTCTAAGTATTAAATTGCTGGTTCACCTCATGACAGAGTATCCTTCTCATAGGGGTTTGGGAATGATATTTCTCTGCTCCTCTAGAGGATTTGGTATATCTTTACTTTATGAGCACAGTAAATTACGCAACTAGTCATGTTTCCTCTTCCTGCTGACTGGTAGAAAGGGAGTGACACATTTTAGATCTCCCTTTACTATGTGCATAGGATTTTATGGCATAAATGTTGTTAACTTAACTCCTGGCACCCTCAAGTTTATTACCTTTAGGTTTTCATTGCCTCAACTTTCTTCCCAACTGAAAACATACTTCATTTTTCTATTTATGTGTCTCTTTATGAGATGTCCTAAATTATTTCTGAGACAAAGCAAAATAAATAGTTGTGTTTTCATTTGTTTATTTATTAGGAGTGATCACTAAAGATTAAATTGAAGAAATCCAAAGAAGGTCAGTGAGATAAGAAAGTAGGGTGAAATAGAAAATGAGGTAAAGAGAACTGGAAAAAACTTTGTTAAAATAATCGACTTTGATAAGCACTAGAAGTAAAGACCCAGCTCAATAAGAGAATCGTAGGGTTGGCTTTGATTACCCAGTACTAGAAGGTAAGAAAGAGTTGTAGGAAATGGATGGAATTAGTTACAGGGAATAGGACAAGGTGATATATCCCTGCATGTATCTGGGATTATTTTTCACTGAGAAATGGGGACAGGGCATATTTTCCACATTTGACTTTTGTAATGTTGGCTATTCTGTGTTCATCACACACATGGTTTCTATAGTGGAGAGTACCAGACTCAGGAATATATGAATCAAACAATCAACTCCAGCAAGTTTTGTCCATATTAGCATAGGCTACTTTAGTTGTGGTGGTTTCTGTTCCTATAGTACTTGATAATTCAGATTTGACTAGTTCAGCCTTAACCAAGACAGATCGTATTTATGGGAAAGCCATTTCATACTGCTGTTTGAGTCACTCTTGAGTATCAGGCTAGAAAACATTTTAGAGATAACCTACTCTAATCTATTTATTAACAGTTGCTGAAACTATGGTTCAGACAAGTTATGTTACTTGCCCAAGATAGCAACCAATTAGGTGAAGAACCAGAACTAGAATTAGAACAGAAAGCAACTGATTTCCTGAATCAGCAATAACTCAGAATGTCTCAGTTATTACAGGTCCCCTGTTGAGGGCTTTGTACTATTTTCTTTACAGAGACCAAGTCTTATGTCTACTAGATGTTAAAACCAGAGAAAGAAGTTGCTGGTATTACTGATTACTTGGAAATTCCATTCATGGTCTAGCCTGTGTCTAGTGCCTGGAGATGAGGTGGACTGAAGGTGAGGTTTGAGGAGAAGGCCCTGGAGGCAGTGCAAGACAAAGCTGTGACAGAATGGCCCTAGTGATTTTGAGGTAGCCAACATAGATAAATAGAGGGAGATCTATGCTTGCTTGTTAAGTGCACACTGAAGTCATTATCTTGGTAATTTAGGTAAAGGACCTTATTTTTGCTTAAAATTAAGATGAATGGGTGTAATGGGGTTTTAAGGATTTCATTATCTAAATGATTATCTCATTTTTTTAAATTTAGTTTTGCTAGTGTAGACAAAACAATAATTATTAAATTTATGCAATTATAGATTGAGACATTTTGTAGTTACAAAGCAAATTGTGATTGAGAGCTTAAAATTTAGGGAATTTGTTTATTATAAGCAATCTGGAGAGCTCAACCGAAAATAATATTTCTTCAGCACAGGAATTTTTGTTTCATCATGGGTTATTTTAGTTGCTGGGGTTTCTAATCATCTAGGTAATTGCCTTAACTGTATTTTATTTCAGTAAGCAGACAATATTTACATGAAGCTTAGAATATAGACCTAAGGATTTTTTCTGGTGTTGGATTTTTAATCTCCATAAATCTAGATGAAGTAACTAAAAAAAAAAGTACTATTCCCTTTGTTCATACCTTCTGGTAATAATAATGACTTCTCACATTTTATAAAAGGTTTTCCAACACCTTGTCTTTTGAGTCTCATAATTTCATGAGGTAAACAGGGCAGGTTCAATGATCTCATTTTACAAGCAAGAAAGCTGAGAACCAGAGAAGTGATTTCATGTGTCTGAGTCAGAAGGGGAGTCAGGAGTGGAATATAGACTAGAACCCAGGTCCCCTTATTCTTGGTCCAGTACCTTTATCAATCCCATTGTCCAGCTATGGTCCTGGTTGATGCAACCTCTCGGCTGAATCAAGTACAAAGACATCACAGCATATACTCCTGTTTCTAGTGCCCTAGTGCTCCAACCCTATCTGCAATTTACTTGCTCATTTCAGTAGAGTAAGCTCCCTAAAATGAATTTAATATTGATGATAATTACCCTGTGTCTTTATTGTTGATGCTACCATTCGGTGTCCACACATACATGTTTGACCTGGAAGTATAGAGGAATTAATATATGGAGAGGATTTTTGACCACTTGGAGTTAGAAGCCATTATGAAAAATTTCCCACTTTTCCCCTCTCTCCACCCACTGACAGCTGGTTCTGAAATAAAGGTGGGCCTATACAGAACTGTTCCCAAGGATGGAGCAACCGGTTGTATTTAGCAGAATCAGTTATAAAATATGTCCTCATGTGGGCTCTTCCCCCTTCCCTGCTTCACTCCCCTTAACCCTTTACTCCTGTTTCCTGGGGTGGCATGCCCTAATAAAATATTATGAGCCCCCAGTGTCAGGCTCTGATTCCTGGGGAAGCCAGGCTAAGACATCAGATTCATACCCGCCTTATTCTTAGGCTTACAGACTTCTCCTCTACACTCCCGCCTGGATGCCTCACAGTTTCTCTCTGTTGATCCAAATCTTACTTTTCCTTCAAAATAGAATTAACATGCTTCTTGTTCCAGGATTGTTTTCCACGATGTCCCTGGTCCCATGTAATTTTTTCTCTCAGAAACCTCCATTTTAATACCAAATAAAGAAAACCACAAATGCTTGTCTCTTTTATGACAACTATTTAGAGATAACTTGGTAAAAATGAATCTTCTTAGCAATTCATAAACACCTTCAATCCCTTGGGTTATTTATCTTTGCATCCCCAGAACCTGGTATGAAGTGTTCAGTGATTATTTCCCAACTGCACCTTAATACAAGGGAAGAATGAATTGCTCGTTCTAATCAACTTAATCATCCATCTGATTGACCCCAGATCACTGTGAACCTAGCACATTGGAAGGAGTGAGGCAGTGCAGCTCTGTAGCCTGGTTATTTCTCCTGTGTGCATGTGAGAGTAGTTGAGGCTCAGGAGCTTTGTCTTTCTTTATGTCATGTTTTCGTTTATGCAGCCTTGGCTGGACCAAAGCATTTGGAAAGAAGCATTCTTATTCTGTATCTCATTAAATATAACTCATCTAAACTTTTATTTTTATCAAATGAAAAATTAGGCCCCAAAATATTTGCACAGCCCAAATAGGACCCTGTAGTCTTGGCACATAGGGAGGTGGTGTAGTGGACATTCTAGGCATAAGACGAGCTCTATGTATACAAAGGTTTTGCTATACTGTATCGGGTGGAATATTTGGGAAGTTTTTTGTTTGTTTTAAAAAACATTAACACATGTAAAATAGACCGAGCGACCTAAAACACAGTGTCTTTGTGTGTGTGTGAGTATGACTGTTGCTCAGCGTAAAATGATATCAAGAGTATGAAAATTTTAAAATCCTGCAACAGTTTTTCTATTACCATATAGTAAAGGCTGATATCAAAGGATTCGAGGTAGTAGAAAGATAGCTTAATATTAGAAATCAATGAGCTAAATGTCTCCAATATTTAAATCACTCCTTAGTATTAAGTTAAGAGCCTACCAAGGCAAATTAATTATTTCAGACTGTTGAATTTCCATTGGCACTTCCCCCCACCCCCCCGGTAGAAAATTAGGTGGGAAAAGGTGCTTGCATCAGGGTAGAGGGGGTTGCTTTTCCCTTGGCCTTTTGAGTCACTGACATAACTCGGAGAGGAAATTGTTTATATGATTGGCGACCTCAGGAGAGGTTGAGCCTACTCCATTCCGCCTTTCTTTCTCTTTCTCCTTTGCAAGCCAGCTGGTCTCAGGATGCACACTCTCCTCTGAGCCTCCGTGTGGCAGCTGCTCAAAGTGAAGGCCCTGTGCCTGCAGAAGGGCTGGGGGCTCGCATGAGTGAGCCTCTGTGTAACTAAAAAGTGACTCTCACTTGCCCTGTTTACCTAAGACACAGAAACTAAAATCAGCTTAAATAAGAGTAAAGGTGGTTTGATAATGTTCATCTCCAGGACTCTGTATTTTGGTTCGAAATAAAGGCAGACAAGAGAATGGGTAGTTGTTTACAGGCTGCGTCCAACCCCAGCAGAGATGCCTTTGCTTTCTGGGTGGTGGTGGCGAAGCTGCCTCTGTGTTCGAGGAACTGGAAATGCTCGTTGGCAACTCTACTGACTACAGTTTCCCCAGACGAATAAGAAGTGAAATGCTCTCAACAAGAAATTGTAAATAGTAAATAACTGTACATGAGCATAAGCCAATTCATTAATTTTAAAATTAGTTATTTTTCCGTGTAGTCAGCAGCGATAGAAGTTAAAA
Organism: Miniopterus schreibersii; assembly: GCF_964146895.1. NCBI lineage: Eukaryota > Metazoa > Chordata > Mammalia > Chiroptera > Miniopteridae > Miniopterus > Miniopterus schreibersii. The sequence continues at coordinate 39,685,883 of NC_138103.1, read as the reverse complement.
AATGCTAATGCTTCTCTCAAGACAAACAAAAATGTGTTATTTTTGTGATTAGACAGATTCAGCCCAGTTAAAAGAACAAGATGGGTTGTATTAGAAAACATAATATTTAATGCTGTTAGTTAACTGTGGAACCTTTATTCTGTAGAGCTATTCATTTTTTTTTAGATTAAACATTCACATTGCCCTCCAGTTAACAGCTCTGGAGATGAAAGGTATCATTTATAAACTGGTCCCATTTGCCTTTAAAGGTTCAAATTCCCTCATCCATTCCTTCCCCTAACTCTACTTGACATCAATTTGAAAAGAAAAGATTATTCAGCTTAAAACAGGGTCTTATACACATTAGGAATATTTTCTGGAATGACACATTTTATTTGTTTTTTATGACTTTGGGTTTTCCTGTGGGGTTTTCAGAAGAAGTGTTTCTACTCTAGACATCTGTATTTTTGGAAAACATTATTTCTCATCCCAAGGTTTTTCACAAACTCTTTGCTTCAGTCCTTGGAAAAGTCTTTGAAATATATTCCAGAACTATATGTACAATTTTACCTGAAAGCAGGAAATGCTAGAATTTTTAGTAGATGCCTCAGTAGAGAGAGTACTGGGTATTCCAAACACAGCCTTGGGCCCTACTGCTTTGCTGTTTGGTCAGGACCACGTGGCCCAGGCATTGCTTTCATTATCCTCTGCCACCTCCTCCCAGACGCATACATATACAATCGTGATTAAAAGCCCTCGAAAAGGCATCATTTAAATAGCCTCCTGGCAGCATAAACTAGTACTGAACTTTTGAGTCTTTGACCCCAAGTGAGTGATCTGTTTTTGATTGTTTCATAATAAAAAGCAGAATTTTGCATGTGTATTAATTACTGACCCCTCTCATGAAAGTCATTTTACATTTTAAAAAAATCGAGTGTGGCTATTATCTTTTGGGAGTTGCCTTCCTTCCTGCTCCTTTCCTTATGAAACCCATGCTTTACTGGATGCTGTAGGTGGAAACCTCTTTCCTGTACGGAATTAAATGCAGCAAGAAGACTGTTGGATTAACTACTGGTTCTCCCCTGTCAACTATAAAACATCTCTTTTTTATTTTTTTAAAATGAGGAATGAATGAACACTTGACCTTTGTCTCAGACTTGGCTGAGAAGGAAGGAACAAGCTCTAGCATTTGGCCATGTCATTTATGTGATTTTGGAAAAGATCTTGTTTCCTGATACATGGGCCTTTTTGATGAGTGGGTTAAAACTGCCCCTGCACTCTCATTTAGAGGATAAATTGCTCATGTGCTACACTCACAGTTTGTAGATGGGTTGTGGTGGGGGGGTTATTGACTGAGCTTATGAGCTGGACACATGAAAATGAACAGCAGGCTTTGGCTGAGCTGAGCACTCTCTCAAATATAAGTCTTTGAGTCATGAGGAAAACGTCCCTCCCCTCTAGGAAACTTCCCTGTGGCTGTGATGGCAGTGACCCTGTCCTTTCTTTCAGTCATGGGCCTGGTGAATGTGAAATTATTTTGGTATGTTGATCTGAAATGCCTCAAGTGATTACGCTCGAGTTATCAAGTGGAAGAGGTCAGGAACAAGGCAGCAGGGTCTGCCACATTTCAAAAAAAAAAAAAAAGATTTGAAGAGAGCATAGTTTCTGAGTGGGATAATTCAACAGAATTTGGAATGAGGGGGGTCTCAGGGTGGGAATATAGATGCTGCCTAACACAGCGGAGGAGAGCAGTTGGGGAGCAGAGAGTGCGGCTGCTTCAGGCAGTGCTCTTCATTACTCATGCTTTCATCACTATTAAAATGCATTCCCAGGTCTTTCCCTGTGCAAAAATGATTTTAGTCAAGATGCATTAAAAATAGAATGGAATAAATAGAAAAAAAAATACTGCTTTTCCTTGGAGCTCTACTCAGGTTTAGGATTTATTATTTTCAAAGTTCGTATATAAAATTCTCTTAGAACGGGTCTCCTGAATTTCAAGTAGCCTCCTTCTTAAGGAATGTCTTTTAAAGTTGAGTTTAAGTACAATGGAAATAAAACATGAAAACACAGTATAAATTAGAGTGGTTATTTCTCCACATCACTCTGTGCGTTCCTATAGCAACCCCTCCAATTTTACCTGCCCTTTATTGACCAGATATATTTTTAGTGACTGCTTACAGCAGAATAAAAAATGAAAGAGAGGGGAAAAATGGGGGAGGGAATGAGAAGCAAGCTATCTTTTGTTCCTTTTCTATCACACAGGACTGGCTGTAAGTGCCCCATACCTCCTTCAAACAAGTGTCATGGATTCCTGCCCCTCGCCCCCGCATTGGTGCCCCTGAGCGCCAAGGTCCAGGAAGGCCACGCGAACAGTCAGGCCCATATTCGTACCCAAAGTATTTGGATTCTTAGACAACTGCAGGCCTATTTCTATGTATATTTGCCAAATGCTGGCTATATTTACCCAACCTATGCTTGCAGCAACTGCACTGTCAAGAGAAATGTAAATATTAATGAGCGATGTTTCTTGGGAAAGGATATTCAGGGAGTCTTCTCTTTATCTGTCAGAACTGACTCAATCAGTACACACTTTCTGGACAGATCAAATGTTTATAGAGTCATAAATTGACATTTATCTGACGTTTTTTATATTCCTACCAAATGGTTTTCTTTATTAGGCCTAGGCATTTCAATACACCATTGGTGATTCTGTGGAGAAATTAAACATCATTTTTCAAATGAAGTTAAGGATGGAATGGGATGTATAGCTAGTGGTTTATTCCAAGGGTTATTTGGATATGAAATGAAACACTGGCTTAAATTAAATTCTTAGTATAGAATGTCACCCTTGTCTGCTAAGATATAAAACAATCCTGTTGTAAAATGATTCATTATTAAATTAATTGTGATATAACATGATATATACGCATGAAGAGGTGTCTGTGTTATATTCTCCAACATATTAACAGATGATGAGATTGCTTTCTTCTCTGTGCCTTTTTTTTTTTGCCTCAATACAAAACAAATTTATACCAAGAAATACACCAAAATACTTTGTTCTCTAAAAAATAAAATGCAGCTATTTGAGAAGAGTACCACATGCATAATATATGCATACTCAAGCATACTCATGCATACACACACACTCCAAGTTAAATAATTCCCAAGAACATGAGGAAACTAGTTTTATTGATGTATGCTACGTGCCTGCTAAATGCCAATAAATTCATATGTTATAAAATTAACCATATTATGTTTAGCTTGTATGCGGAACAAGAGTTGTTATTACCCCCAAACATCAGGCTTATTAAGCAGCTTGGTATATATTTAAAATATATAGGATAGTTAAAACCCTAAAATGTGTCTAAGAACTTTTAAAATAATTTAAATATTATTTGGAAAAGTTGAATTTGGAAGCTAAAGACCCAAAGATCCAAAAGCAGCAGGGAAGAAAGAAGTTCTGAGACTACATAGAAGAGAACGTATCCCTCTGTCTCTTTTCCAGAAATGTCCATTGGGCAGGGAATGCACAGCCAATAAAAACATCTACTGCCATGAGAGACTACAGTCAAGTTAATGGAAACCTTACGTCATGAACTTTTATATTTACTCGATCCTTGTAGGTGTTAAGAGAATTTTGGTAACAGAAATCAGAATCAGCCTTAGAGGTAGATAGCCTACTGGCAGGAATCTAGGAGGTCCTCAAGAACAGTTGCTTTTCTTTTCCTTTCTATTCTTTTAAATATTTCTCTCTTATCAACATCTAGCTTTGAGTCTTCTCAAAATGTAATTAATCCAGAAAAAGTCTTTAATTTAGGTTGGTATTTATGGCATATATATAAAAGCAGGTTTAGCTAAAGGAATTAGAGAAAATCTACATGTCCTGACCAACCTTTTATATCTTTCATATGTCTTACTGTCATATTTATCACATTGTATTTTAAGTTTGTACCTGTCTATTAATAAATCCAGCAATGCATTTGGACTTGGAAATTACTAGGTGCTCAGACTTGTTTGCATTTTATTTTTTTTGTTTTTGTTTTTGTTTTTAAGGATTATGTCAGGGGTACAAAAAGGTTAATCCCTCAGTCAGGGAGTGTTGGATTCCCCAAAACAGAATAGAGGGATGCCATAGATATCAGTTACCTTCTTGGCCTGTTCAGCACCTTTTCCATTTACAAAGTTCCCTTTCTTTACCTGATGGAGTTGACAATCGTGTATCTTCACTTTCAGTACTAAAGGGGTTGGCAATTATGCTAGGCTGTCCAGAGGGCCCTATCCCTCTGGAATCGTTGATGTAGCCATGAGTGGTAAAATGACTCAACACAGACCAATTAGAATTCTTTTTGAGGGATTAATGTTCCTCAAAGTGCTGTGTAGCTTAACGTCTCAGCTTTCTATCTGACTTTCAGTTCAAGCAGCCACTGTTATTTTTTAAAATAAATTTTCAGGTATTCACTCTAATCTTTTAAAATCACTCTTCCAATGTTCCAGTTCAAGTTCCCCAGAAAATAGAATCTGCTTGTATTCCCCCAGGTCAGGCCTTCTCCCTCCAGTTGTTACTTGTGTGGTGTGCTGTCTTTTCTGTGTTCACCCCTAGAGTAAGGACTATGACACTGGGCAACCTAAAGAAGGCTCCATGTTGGGAAGGTAATGACTAACATCTAAGATATGGCTAATGATGATGATAATAATGGCCTTATTGAAGAACCACAGGGATCTTAGACACTTATTCAAATTCTAGATGCCATTTCTTCTACTCCCATAAACAATTTTTTTTGCTCAACTGTGGCTTCGAGTAAGCTGGTAACTCCTTGTCTGCTGTTTCTGGGCTTGGATAAAATCCACACCACAGGGCCTGAAATCTGGGCTCCCAAGCAGCCCCTGGCGTGGCTGATGACATGAACAGAAACCTGGAGAGCTTGCATTCTTTGGGACCAGATTTGACGAATGGAAGGCAGGAGAGGGTCATTCAGAAAATGCATACTTTCCGTCTTCTCTCTGTAGGACTGTTTCGCCGCACAGTTTTTCAAGCAGCTTGTCAGATGTTTTGTGGCTGGGATCACCTGCCAAAAATTAGCCATGTATCTTAGCTCGTCATGAAGAAGTGGCCAGTGAGGAAACACATCATCTCTTAACAGCTTCCCATCCTTTCTGGACCCGGTCTCCCTTCCTCACATTTGCCGATTGAGATTCCTTCTTCCTAAATAAAACATTAACACTTCAGTCTTAACTCATGCTCTGTTCTCTAGAGAACATAGAACATTATTTGAGGACTTTGTACTTTGTTGTGTAATCCTTAGAACAGCCTTACGAGATGGTTATTAATATTGTCTATATTTCAAATGAGGTGCATCCATTAAGTTTCTTGTAGGGAATAGAGGCATTCTCACATTGGGATAATTCTGAGGGTTTATTTACAAAGGAATTATTTACAATTGTGGGATTGGGGTTGGGGTAGGGAGACCACAGTTAATGCACAATTGGGATCTGGTGACAGCAGAGGAACTGTTACCATCCCCTAAACCTGAAAGTGTGAGTGGAGTAAGCAGTTACCAGAACTTGGAAAGAGAGAGCTGTGCCAAGATCAGCACCTTGGGCAGCTGTAGCCACCCTTGATGAATGGACCAGACAGGGAAATAAATCCTAACATTGATCTCCTCTTGCCCTCTGCTTTTCTACCCCAGTGTCTTTTTGCCACAGCCAACCAGCATCCGAAGGCAATGGCTCTGTTAATGTTACCCATAGGAGGCAGCATCCTGGACAGGCAGCAAGGTTGGAAAGTGAATCTGTAGCACAAAACAGCATTTATTGGATGGATTGAAGCAGTGGAATTTCAGGAAGAATGTAGAATTTGCCTAAGGTTACACAGCTAATATAATTTCTTTTGTTTGTTTAAAATAGTGTCTTGTGCAAGTTCTGTGGAAAGGATCTCATTTATATCTGCGAAGCAATCTATATTATTTGGCTGGATGCACTTTTTTAATTCAAAAGCATGCATGTCAACAACCAGTCCCTGGTTAGCTCAAGTGTTGAACTGCAAACGGACCACACGCCCTAGAGTGAAGCTTCGGTTCCATTATGCTCTGGGGTCTCAAGGGCAGACATTCCTGATAACTGAATCTTCCTTCAATCCAACATTTTGTTTCTCCTTCTAACACTTAAATTCAGCAAATCTTGGAGGTTATTAGAACAAAATTAAAACATTTAAAAGTAATTACTAAATTTATAATTATTGTCCAGGTAAAGTATGCTTTAAAATTAATAATATAAAACATGATGCCTTTATAAATAAATGTAGTTTTTACATGATATACATTTAATGTTTATGTTTGCTGGAACTTTATTTTACCCCCTTCCTCTTGGAAAGAGTGCAATAAATACTACTTGGCCAACTCTATCACCTTTCAAGAGAATTAACTCTTTTTCATGGGCTACATCATGCACACCTTCCCACTATTTCCTCACAGATTTTGCCTACAGTTAAATGAATTCCATCTAAGGTATTTTCCCCCCACATCTTTAGTCTTCTTCCACTCTAAGTAATCTTATTTCCACATTTTAGTTAAATCTCCATTTTTTCCTCCTAAAATAATTCCTTAAAGGGTTTTGATGCCTGGAGCATTATTAGCACAGCATTGCCCCTTAGGCCTTCAGAATCCAGCTGTGAACTATTTGCATTGCGTGCACCATTGCAATTACACGACAAACCAGTAGTTCCCCACCACAAGGGACTGGACTGAGGTAATTTTACATTATGGGAGTTTTACACACATCTGTAATTATGCTGAGCTATATTTGTATTATTAACAAGCTCCTTCAATGCATAAAAACAGAATATTACAAGTGTAGATCATCTATAATCCTTTTACTTTCCAGACTAAGAAACCAGTACCCAATCAAGTAAGGTGACTGTTTAAAGGTCAGAGAGCTGATTGCTGTGTGACCTTTTCCTGTTTTAGAGTTTTTGAAAATCACAGAAAGTGCGCAATAAATTGCAATAGCTGGATACCCTAACATCCCAGAAGCATAAGTCACACTGTACTCCATGACTGAGGTCTGGGTGTCGCCACAGATCTCCCTCGAGTTTCCAAAGCAACACCTTCAGGAATAGCTATGCCCAAACAGATTGTGTCTCCCTGCACATGCTTCACGAAAGGCCCACTTATAAGAATTGTTCTGGAGACTAAACTTAAGTATATCTCTTCTTGTACATATAAAGAATAAATTACCAACAATGTAGCAAGAACGTTATTGTCTGCTAATCTGACCTTTCTTCTAAATCTATGTGTCAAAGACAGTAAAGTCAGAGATAAGTTACCCTGCTCCATCTTCCTCCACAGGGGCAGCAGAGAGGCTCTGTATGAGCAAGGCCCTTCCTGCAGGAATTCTCTCCTGCAGTGCCATCTGGATTCGGCACAGCCCCATCTCTCTTATGATGTAGCAGCAAGCATTTGGGTGGAGGCAAGCATCTGACCTATTTTGAGGCTTTCATTTCTTTTCTATCTTCTTACTGAGGATTGGTCTCTGTTTGGAAATATTCAGGACCCAAAATATAGTACAAATATGAAAGGGTAGAAAAGCTTACCTCACCTTGACCAGTCTTATCACTTTGATTTCCTCTATCTTCAAGATTTTATTTATTCCTCCCTTTTCACTTTGCTGGCCCTCCATCCTACCCCTGCCCCAACCCTTTCAAGTTTCAAGTCCCATGTTTACATGAAGCTTATCCCCAGACTCTTTGTTTTCTATTATACTGTCTTTCCTGCCTCTGTGGACAGTCTCTGAGTGGATGGTATGTTGTCTTGAGCCCTTCTTGATTCTGCTAAATCTCTCTCTTTTTTTGAACTGGGATAAGACTCTCTGTCTTAGGTGAATCACTTTTCAAACTACTGCTTGAACAGATTTGATTAAATATTATTCATCCATTCCCTGGACATTTGTATTGACTACATACACAGTTGCAGTCCTCAAGGAACTTGTTGTCTATCAGGGGGAGGTTTTTAAAAAATCTCTTCTACTTTATTATAAAAGCCCAATTTATGTCAGTGATTTTTATACATTTTGTCGGTGATCTATATGAAGCAGATATTCAACAGAAATGCTGGATTAAGTTCTATAGTGATATATAACTGGCTCTTTAAGTTAACACAGTGCCTCAGTATCTTGGAGTGACAAAAAGATCAATTGTGTGTGAATGTGTTTGTGTGATTCCTTTGTGGGGGGAATTTTCACCCCTAATAATGTGTGGCAAAATTTGTATTTCTTTCTAACTGTAATTTCCATATATATTACAACTTCATTCTTATCCCATTCCAATTATTGACCATTTTCCATTTTGACAGACTAAAACAAGTGCAGTTTGAAAATAAAGAGCTCTGAAATCAATTGCTGGCTTTTTACAGCAGAGTTCAAATCAGTGTACAATTTTGAATTGGAGAAACCTATTTTTGTCTCTTACTTTTTAGAAAGATGTTTAAGTAATTTACTTAAATTTTCTAAATCTCAATTTCTTCATCTGTGGTATGGGGATAACATTAACATTTTCTCAAGTATCAATAATTGAGATCATACATTTAAACTGCCTAATTCAGAGTAGTTATACAATAAATCAAGATTTGTTACTTTGCCCCAAGCAAAGTGTATGTCAACCATTTAGAGAAGAGGTAGGCAAATTTTCTCTGTAAAGGTCCAGGTGATAAACATTTTAGGCTTTAAGGATCATATAGTTTCTGTTACAACTACTCAACTCTGCTGTTGTAGCATAAAAGCAGCCATAGACAATATATAAACCAATAAGTATGACTGTTCTAATAAAACTTTATTTGAAGAAAACAGGTGGTGGCTGGATATAGCTTGTGGACTGCTTTTTGAATGCCTCTGATTTAGATTATTGCTTCTACATTTTACTGTTGCCTACTTATGTACCCCATTTCCACTTTCTCTTCCTAAGTAAATTTAGTAAATGGTTTATAGGTTTTTTTTTAAATGTTTTAAAATGTATCAAAAATAAAGTATTTATAAGAATGAATCAAATATCTATTAACAACCACCCAAATGAATGAAATAATATGTTATAAATATGGGCTGAAGTGTCCTAAGTATCCCTTTTTAAGTCCATTCCATTCTCTCCACTTAGAGGTAGATACTATTCTGATTTAGTTTCATCATTCCCTTAGATAGCCTATACTTTTGCCAAATGTGCATACACTTGATCCTTAAACAATATGGGTTCGAACTGCTTATATGAAGATTTTTTTTCAATAAATACTGTAAATATATTTTCTCTTTCCTATAATTTTCTTACTAACATTTTATTTTCTCTAAGCTTACTTTACTGCAAAAATACAGTATATAATATGTATAACATACAAAATATATGTTAATCAACTGTTTAGGTTATCCATAAGGCTTCCAGTCAACAGTAGGTTCTTAGTAGTTAAGGTTTTGGGGAATCAAAAGTTATACTGTATATAGATTTTTGACTCTGAGAGGGTCAGTGCTCCTAACCCCCATGTCGTTCAAGGGTCAACTGTATATTCTTAACAAATATAGAATTCTATTTGACTATTATAAAATTCTTTGTATAGGTAATATCAGACAAATAGAAGGCATGTATCCTTCTATTTTTGCTTTATCGCTAAATACTGAGTGTTTAAGATATATCTACATGGATATATATATATACACACACACATATATATAGAGTTTATTAATTTGTACTGTTGTATAATATTCCAATGCATGAATCTACTATTATCTGTCTCTTTCTCTCTTTCTTTCTCCATCTCTCTCTCTTCTGTCTGTAGAGATTTTTGTTATTTCTACTTCTTTTCTTTATTCCTATCAAAAACAATTTTGCTATGCACATTCTTACATACATCTTTTGCATGTGTAAGGACTTATCTAGAATATGTACGTAGGATTAAATTGCTAAATCATCCTCCACTTTCATTATTTGCTAAATTACTCTTCAAATTCACTCTAGCAATTTGCACTCTACTAGTACCTATGAAAGTTTCAACTCACTTACATGCTTTTTTAATTTTATTTTATTGTGTCTTTATTAATTTCCAAGAGAGGAAGGGGGGGGAGAGGGAGAGAGATAGAAACATCAATGACGAGAGAGTTGTTGATTGGCTGCCTCCTGCACACCCCCGACTGGGGATCGAGCCCGCAGCCCGGGCATGTGCCCTCTCCTGGAATCAAACCACAGTATCCTGGATCATAGGTTGATGCTCAACTGCTGAGCTATGCCAGCTGCGCTACGTGCATTTATTTTACTGTTAGTTTTATAATGTATTTCACAAACTGTTGGGCACAAAATGACTTTTATCATAGTTTGAATATACATTGACTTGTTAACTGGTGCTCATTTTTTAATATATTATTTGATTCATATTCAGGTTGGATTCTTATTCTGTGGAATGACTGTAAATATCTGTTGTCAGTTTTTAGGTTCAATTGTTTGCCTTTTATTTGAGATTTTTAAATGTTATTTATATATTGTAGATCATAATCCCTTCACATTTACTCAATTTGAAAATAATTTTCTTCCAGTGACTGACTGAGGTTTAACTTTGATTTAATGCCTTTTGATGCACAAAATAATTAAAATGTAATATATTAGCCAGTTCGTTAATGTTTTTCTCTGTGCCTGTGCTATGTAAGTCATTTTTATAAATACTTTCCAGTATTAATGCCATAAAGACATTTCTTTCTAAAAATTAAAAAAAAATTTTATACCATATACTCAGATCTATATTTATTTGGAATTAATTTTGTTTTTTAATGTGTTAGAGAAGGCTACAATTTTTTTCTATATGGATAGCCAATTTTCCTAGCATAATTCATTGAACAGTCAGTCTCCTCTGCATATAATTTTCAATGTAAATTCATTTACGTAACATATCTATTTATATAAACTTTCCATCTCATGGGTCAATCTCCCTATCTCTATACCAATATCAAATTTTCTAATTACTTCAGTTTCACAGTAGCCAAATGTTCATAGGACATATCACTTGTATCTTCCCTATTCTTGGTTGTTAGATTTCCGTATAAATTTTCTTGACAGTTCCCTTGAAAAAATTCCTGGCTTTTTACTTTTTTACATACATTTTTTGGTAGGTTTCTTGGGGGAAAAAAATAACTCTTGGGGATTTTGATTGAAATGTCATTTAATTTTAGGTTAATTTGTAGCATACTGATAGCTTTATGCTATTCAGTCTTTTTATTCATAAAAATGTATTTTTCCAATGTTGAAATTTAAGAAAAATTTTGTAATTTTAAAAATTAATGCTATGAAATCACTTATGTTTATTCTAGTACCTTATACATCTATTGCTATAGCAAATTATATATTTTATTTAATAAGATTTTACCACTCTATGTAGCTGCCATACAGGACTAAAACTCATCACTGTAGATTTTTTTTTTATGCAGCAATCTTGCCAATTATATTGCTTATAATGATTTCTCTGCAGAGTATGTTGGGTTTACTATTCAGATAATTTTATCAAGTACAAATAATGATAGTTTTGTGTCTTTCTCTCCATTCCTTACCCTTACACTATAGAGTTGATGTGTAGTCCTAGACTACATGCCTTTTGTCTTTTATGCGAGGGAGAAATAAACTTCAAATTTTTATTCAGTCATTCTCATTATGGAAGCTGAATACAATTCCTAACAGATACATGAAGATTGGTTCTGAGGTGGGGAATACCACAGGCAGCCCTTTGATTTATCAGTGTTTAATTGGCAGAACATTTAGAGAAAGAAAATTCTCTCCTTTTACATGGATGGTCAAGCTGACTGGTTATGAATTTAGAGAGATGGTAGATCATTGTTGCCACTGGCCTAAGCTTGCCTATGAAAGAAGCTAAAACAAAGCTGTGGTACATATGCACAATGGAATATTACTCAACTTTGCAAAAGAATGAAAGGCAACAGCATGGATGGACTTAGAGGGTATTATAATAAGTGAAATAAGTCAGTCTCTAAAGACAAATACCATGTGTCTTCCCTTATATGTGGAATCTAAAGAACAAAGTAAACAAACACAATAGAAATAGACTCATAGACACAGAGAACAGATTGATGGCTGCCAGAAGGAAGTGGGGATGGGGGAATGGGTTAAAAGGTGAAAGGATTAAGAAGTACAAATTGGTTGTTACATAATAGTCGCAGAGAAATAAATTACAGCATAGAGAATATAGTCAATGATATTGTAATATGTATGGGGCCAGCTGTGAACTTTAAATATCAGGGGACCACTCTTTAAAGTACATGATTGTCTAGCCACTATGCTATACATCTGAAACTAATACAGAATACTATTGAATGTTAACTGTAATCGAAAAGTACAAAAAAAATAATAAAAAAAATGAAGCCAACACAGAGGAGTGTTGGACTCAGAGGAACGTGAGAACAAGATTCATGATAACCTCATGAGCATGGCCTTACTTGAACTTTTCATTGGTACATGCCAATGAATTATGTCTTGATTAAGTCAGTTCAGTTGTATTATTGTCACTTATGCCAGAAGATTCCCCACAAAATCCTTCCCAAACCTAATTCATCTTTCTCAGGAATGCTCTGGCCCTTACTTAATGTCTCTCCAATTTCTCTGAGACTCCTGATAGATTTTTCCTCTCACCTAGCTCTTGGGCTGCCGCTCCTTTGTAGACTCCTCAGTCAGCTTAATCTAACCACCTAAAGCAAGCCCCTGGGAAGCCAACTCTTAACCCCAGGACACACTGAGCATTTAGCATACAATATAATCACTATCACTGTTATTTACACATCTATCTTCCAAGTGAAAAAAAGTCTTATTCAAAATTTCCCATCATGGAATATGCATTTTCACTTGTACATTCTCTATGAATTGAATAGTTTGTTAATCTGCTTACCTCTCCTATTAAACCACAGACTCCTTGGTTCTCTTTGTAACCTAAGAATCTAAAGATAGGCAGTGATGTGGTTGAGTTGAAATTACTGGTAATGGTTCAATACTGTTCTATAAAGATATATAATTTGCAGATAAAGATTCCTTTTTAACTTAATGACATTATACAAATTCTACTGTGTAGACAGAAAATAAATAAATTTCAAAAGCCATCTTATATTGGCAAGAATTGGGTCCTTCCCATCAAAATTACATGTGAACCTTGTTGAGAATTCACCAATAATTTAATTGTTTCCAAGGGAACATTTTGCCACAGCAAAAGTTGGATACACTGTTCTTCTGTGCCTTTCTGTTTGTATGTTCCTTTTCTCAGTGAGAGAACACTTGAGATATAAATTCTGGCTGAAAATTGAAATAACTTATTTGCTAACATATTATAAACACAAAAGCAACAACGGAACATGACTAAAAGAAAACCAGATTTCCTCTTAGGTTTTACTTGGAAGGTACTTTTCTCCACTCCTGTAGCTTTGAGAGAAATAACAAACTTTACCTACCATGGTTGTTTCTCTCCTTTCATGTGCAAGAAAGCTTGGGGGATCAGGGAGGGGTAAAAAATAATGCTGAAGCATATACACATCACTGCAACTGCCTTTTAAGGTGAGCCTTTCTACAAACCCAACATAACCCTAGTCCCTTTACCTTTTCATCCTGTCCTATGCTTTTATTTTGCAACTAATTACAGATTCATGTGGACTGCTTCAGGTAGTATTTCTGCTGTTACCAAGGCTTTCTACTGACTTCACATCACAGTCCGATCCTGTGCAACTTTTAACAGATAACAGAGTGAGGGAAGAGAAAACAGGCAAAAACTGGCAACAATAACCCTGAATGCCTCTGGACTTGCTCATCCTCTTAGGTGTGACACTAAGGAAGCTACAGTGCTGAATGTCAAAGCGTAGTTGCTTGTTTTACAATTTTTGCTCCTTTGTGACAACTATGTCCTCTCTGTACATTTTTTTGAGGGTTAATTTATTAGAATATTTGAGGTCATACCTCTTTTATTTTACTTATTTATTGTTGTTAATCCTTACTCAAGGATATTTTTTCCATTTTTTTTTTTTTTTTTTTTTAGAGAGGGTGGAAGGAAGAGAGGGGGCATAGAGAGTGGGGGGGAGAGATAGAGAGAGAGAGTGAAAGGGAGAGGTATTAATCAGTTGCCTCCTACAGGCTCCTGGACCAGGGCAGGGGATGGAAGCTGCAACCCAGGTATGTGTCTTTAACCAGGAATCGAACCCGTGACCCTTCCTTGCACAGGCCAATGCTCTAACCACTGAGCCATGCCAACCAGGGCAGCCATACATCTTTTAAAGACAATATCGATAGTAGAGATGAATTAAGCATAAGGAGAAATTTAAATTGGATATAAATATAATTTATATTTGGATAAAATAGAAAAAGCTTGGATAAAAATGTCGTTAACAACTGCATTGTGTTGTAGTTTGCTATTTAGAACACTACTCTCGGTAAAAAGTAAATCAATTAATCAAAACAAAATGAATTCTCTACACGAGGAAAGCTTTAAGGATTTTGGATTTATTATTAGTATTTTTTAATCAAGCATTACTTTGTTTTCCTTAGAAGGACACACTGTTGACCTCTCTCTTTCCTGTATAGTTGAGTAAATATTTGTTTAGAAGGTCATTAACCACCAATAAAATGAGATTTTATCTAGGTTTTGGATATTTTACCTGGTAATTTTAGAGGGATTTGGGATAGGTGGAGAGGAGAAAGTACTGGACTATCATTTGTTCTAAGAATTCTACTAATTTTTCACAGAGGTTCATGAAGATAGGTCAGCATTTTATGACTATAACTAGGAAATGATAGTAGACTCATTGAACATTTTGTTGTCCATGTATATCCCCAGGGAAATATTTTCCCAATCATGCTATAAATTCAATTTTTTGATAAGTAATTACTTAATATCTGCTTTCTCTGTTAAACTATAAATTCTCAAAGGACAGAAGTTAATTTATTTTTGTAGCTATATCATCTAATTTGGCACATACTGGGTACCCAATAAATGTTTCTTGAATGAATGAATAAATTGATGAATGAAAGAGCAGATGATTGAATGGGGTTGGCCAACAATATTTTGGTAATTCATAGGGATATTTACAATTCAGCATACTTTGATATAGGTAGGTGGTATAATGTATTTATTTTATTAAGTAAACATTTAAGGATTCTCTAGAACAGTAATGGAGTCTCTATGAAGTATTTCCAGGGAACTGCTTCTCTAGAAGAGGAACCTGAGATTCAGGGAGGTTATTTAATTTTCTTAATTTTTTGATAAACCAAAGTTTGAATTGGACCCCAGAGACTTTCCCTTTTTCAGAAATCCTAATTTTGGCAAGCTGTAGGTGACAATGTTAAGGGAGGTTAATGAGGTGGGAGGAGGAGCTCCAATCTAATACTCTACTCTCAACTTTTACCTCAGAACATTCTAGAACCTGGGGCATTCGAGAGAATTTTCACTAAGGTGCAATAGTATTTTCAAAGGCAAGATTTATGCACATAGGTTTTTATTGTTTGTTATTACCATTAGAGAAAAACTCTTCTTCAGGGCAAACAGCTTTTTGCACGTTACTTAAAAATACAATTAAACTTGATGTAAGTTGTTTTCTCATTTAATAATAGATGCTCCTAGACTTAAAATGAAGTTACTTCCTGAAAAACCCATGGTAAACTGAAAATATTAAGTCGAAATGCATTTAATACACCTAACCTACTGAACATCATAGCCTAGCCTCACTTACCATAAATATGCTCAGAACAATATCCAGAAAACTGCTGGCAACACAGTACACTGTAGATAGAGCCCCGTTTTTTACCCTGGTGATTACACGCGTGACTGGGACCTGCAGTGCCCTGCTGCTGCCCAGCATCATGAGAGAGTGTTGGACCGTATATTGCTAGCCTGGGAAAAGATCAAAATTCAAAGTGTGGTTTCTACTGCATGTGTGCCATCGAAAAGTTGAAAAATAGTAATTCGAACCACCATTAAGTTGGGACCATCTGTACTGTCTTTTTCCATTTGCCATTCTTAGCAATAGAAAATATATTGTCCTTTAGAATACATTCCCATTTTTTCTAAGACTTAAAAAGAGGAGCTGAAAAAAAGGAAAGAAATGCATGATGAAATATTAAATTCCAGCCCAGTGATCATTTTTACAATGGTTGCATAAAATTCTAGAGATAGGTATTTATGATGGAAAATCTGACATTTTCAGTCCACAGAATCACAGAAAGTAATGCTATAATTCTATTTATTCATTTTCTCCAAAACTAATTATTAGGTTCAAACCCTAAAGGAAGATTACTCAGGAAAGGAGAAAAGAAAGAACCCATTGATTTCTGCAACACTATAGATTAACAATATACAATAATGAATATAGAAGGGCCATTTGTATACCTCTGAGAAAGAACCTACTTAAGTTGACAGTCCCAAGGCCAAACCAGCACTTAATAAAACAAGAGCTGCTTATTCAAAATATTGTTGCTTTATACATCTCTTACTCTGACAAGGTGTGTGCTTGGGATAGATGACAATGGTTAAATAAATGAAAGACAGAACAAACAGTGAATATTCCATTTTGTTCAGAGCAGATCACCTGCAAAGAAAATAATGACTGTTAAAAGTGCCTCCTGCAACTTTTCAAGGTGGGAATTACTACTAATGCATCAATTAGATGCCTTATCTTCCATTCCCTTTATACCAAATAGTATGGAACAATTAACTCTCATCAAACCATATCTGAAATATCTCTGGGTAATAAATGGCACTTCTAGGAGCTAACATTATTTCTGAAAATGTATTATTTTATTCCTACTTAAAACATTTTCAGAACATGTTTCTGAAATAGTTAATGTTTGTATAGCTAAACAGAAACAAATGTCTATTTCAGAGAATTTTTTTTCTTTGTACATTAGTTGACTTTTTAAAAGTAGTGGTAATAAATGTTTTTAATCTTTGAAATGTTTTTTGTTAGAAATTGTCAAAGTTATTTATCTATCACTAAAACAGGACTTTTAAGTATGAGTTTGAGTTTAGGATTGAACAAAATCCTAAATATAAAACATAAATTTAAAATTCCTATAACATTTCTGAAGGTATTACTTTTGCACATAGGCTGATATTTCCTTGAAACACATTTTAGTGTTGCCATCTTAAGTGAAAATATATTTAAATATTAAAATGATTTAATTCTTGTGAACATCATGGAATCACTTTTTATTATCAACAATTACTGAGAGACTCTTATACAGGGTATTTGATAAAATGAAATGAGTTGATTCAGTAAGGATCCCTCTTCACAAAATGCTTTGTCCTGTAGGATAGAGAAGAAAAAAAAGTCCACGTTATTTGAAAATAATCACTGGTTATTCAAAAAAAGGGAGAGATTATTTAAATTTCGGAACAGGGCCTAGATAAAGAGTATGGAATTAGAAAATAATATTTGTAATTTTAGTAAAACTATTTCAAAACTGGGTTTCCAAGATTATTTTCTTAACGTACAAACAGGAAGGCTCATTTATTTTTCTTCAACTATTCATCATGAAATCACCAAGAACAACCAGGGAGGTTTTTTTTTTTTTATGTTTCTTTAAAATTTCATACTTGATGTAGTCTTCAGTGAGATGTAAATATTACTTATCTTACATTTTGGTGAAAAACCATCTTTTCATCCAGATAACTTGGCCTAGAGTTTTTTGTTTGTTCTGCCTTACCAATGTACCTAAGTAGACTTAATTAAAGGACCCAACCATAATCTAATTACTATTGATAAATTACAGGGTTTTTGTTTGTTTGTTTTTAAATATATCTTTATTGATTTCAGAGAGAGGAAGGGAGAGGGAGAGAGATAGAAACATCAGCGATGAGAGAGTCATTGATCGGCTGCCTCCTGCATGGCCCCGACTAGGGATCAAGACCACAACCCGGGCATGTGCCCTGACCAGGAATTGAACCCAATCGCCTGGATCCTAGGTCAGTGCTCAACCGCTGAGCCACGCCCGGCCAGGCATAAATGACAGTTTTTGTGTTGCCTGAGACAGCAACAGATTCATTTTACCTATTTGGAGATCTTTTATGAACTCCTGTGATTTTAAAATATTTCCTTTTTCCACTTTCCTCCTTACCTCACTTCCCTTTTCTTTCTCTTTTTCAAAATGAAACTGTGTAAATTTTCTGCAGTTTAAATACCAGAAGCTACAGCATCAAATTCATTAAGGATATCAAATATTGCTTCATTTTAAATTCCGACATATTGCCAAATGCAATCTCTAGCTCAATGCAAAGTACTTCTAAGTGTGACTATCTAATCCACTTTTGGGGAGGGTTTAATCAGATATAGTGTTTTTTAGTAAGTGGATAATGTCTTTGTCCAGGGATAATTCACCAGAGCAGATATTCATCACCTGGGTATCTCTATGAATAGAGTTTTATTATGACAGCTAATTATTCAGGATGTTCTGCATACCTGCTCATTATGGGATGAACATTTGAGACCAAGAAAACAAGATACATACAGCATGCATGTCTTAAGCAAACTACTGTGGGAATATGTGGCCATACCCTGATTCAAGGTCCTATTTGAGCCCAGCCAGTGTGGTTCAGTGGATTGAGCGTCATCCTGTGCACCAAGAGGTCACTGGTTCAATTCCAGTCAGGGCACATGCCCAGGTTGCAGCTCAGTCCCTGGTTGGGGGCCTGCAGGAGGCAGTAAATTGATGATTCTCTTTCATCGATATTTCTATCTCTCTCACTAACAAATCAATAAAAACATTTTTTTAAAAAAAGATTTTATTTGAGCTCAACTATGGCAACAGACCAAGATTGAGAAATGATGATTTACATGATCTGTACATGATACATCATACAGATCCACACAAAAACATCCTGAAAATATAAATGAATTAGAATGTTATGCTAATATGTATATAGTTTCTTTCTGAAAAAACAACTTCCTTAAATTTTATTTTCACCAGGTCACTAGTTATTAAGACATGTATAGTGGGCCTCAGTTGTCTTCCTCATTTAGTCTTAAACACTCACTAAGTACTGAAAAGCAGCTGCAGTTACTATGATCTACCCCATTTTTGTTTCTTTTCATGGACTGGAGGGAGTTTTGCTTTGAGAAAGTTCACTAGTTAAGATGCTTGTGAGTGTAGGGTATCTCTTTTCCATGCTAACTTTTTCTCCCAGGGTGCCAGTTTGTTTTCTCTCCTCTGGGTTATGTTCCACTTTTTATGAGATGTTTGATTAAAATTTACCTTGATCCCAACCTGTCCAGGTTAGCAATCTCATACCTATTCCCCTTAAATCCAGAATCTGTTTATGATTTCATTTGTGGTTTCCATTCAGATTTAAATTCCAAGATCATCTTTTTACTTTCATTACATTTTACCAGGACACATGTTATACAGATATGTGAAGATGGTAGATCATCATAAATGTTGCCTGGTGAACTGATTTAATGAAGACTGGGTGGTCATTCCCTTGTTTTGAAAAATTCTCATCTGTATTGCATTTTGCTGGACCACTTCTGGCCACAGAGCCATAGAAGCTGTTTTGAATGTGATGATTGTTGGGACTGACTTCTCTCCTTAATAATTCTTTTTGTAATCATGGTCTCTTACACATGTACTTCCCTTTCTCCTGGGTGGCAAGGGTCAGAGGGCTCAGATTCTCACAGACTGAGAATGCTGTCTTTGTAAGATTCCCATCACTGACTGGAATAATAAGTGAGGCTTGCATGCAGAATGTGTGATATCTAATTAATATGAAATGAAGGCTAAAGAGGTAACGTTAGTTTAGTTACCTCTAGATATGTGTTCCTGAGTCTAAGGCCGGTTATAAGAGAGAGTGAGTACAACTGTATTTTTATCCAGATGGTTGCCGTTAGTGTCTGATTATTACCTACAACTCCTTGCCCATGTTTCAGCAGAGAATAGTTGCTCCCAGTAGACTGAGAGCTCCTTTCAGACACTAAAATTCAATTGACTTCCCAGCGAAGGCCCCAGTGGGAGCTGCCCAAGAGTATCTGAGGACAGGATTTGGACACTTGTGAGTTACAGCCTGTCAGTTTCAGGCTTCACATTTGTTGCTCTTAGTTCCCCAGTGGCAGGTATTGCCTCTGTCCTACTGACCACACTGTCTTGTGGACTTAAGACAAATGATTCCAGGTTCTCTGTTAGTTAAACAAAGGCATTTTAAAAGTTCAGTTCTTTTCTGTCCATGTTGAGCATCACAGAACTATATTGAAATCATTTATAAACTCACCATCTATAGGTCTTCAGCAGTAAGTTAAAAAAAAAAAATCCTGATATTTGTTCATTTTTTTCCAGCATCCCTTCCGTAAACCATCCATACCTGCTCAAATGCTTGCATGTACCTTCGTTGAAACATTTTTGATTGGCTGCAAAATAGTTTTTGTTATAATTCAGAATTTATAATGATAAAGTTTTATAACACTTTAATCATCCCTTGAACTGCCAAGGAGGAAATAAAGATCAAATGTAACATCTCCTAAGTTAAATATTTTCCTGAATTCTGAATGCAATGATGTTCACGGTTATTGTAAAGAATCAGACCCAGTTAGAACCATCTACTCAAGAAAACTATACTTGGAAAATACCAGCTTATCTCAGAGGCTTTATAATTAAAATGAGAAAAGTAATCAATGTCAAATGGAGTGTACTCCTCTGTCCCAAAAGAAGTTTTGATCTTCCTGAATGCCCTTCAGGATGCCATACTGGGATTTGACAGGAATCTTGTTCCAACCCACCCCCACAGGTATTACATCCTGATGATCCTGCCCCAAAACACGAATTACTAAATAGGCAAAGAGCAAGGGCCTTTGGAAGGAATGCTCCGCTAGATTGTAGGCTCAAGGGCTGAGGCCTAACGAATGGCTTTCTGGTCTGCCTCTCTGAATAAGTGAAAAAGGATCACATGCTGCACTTCCCTACTCAGAAACGTCACGGCACAACTTTTCTCAGGATAAGATGTCTCCATCTATTGTATGCAACAAACAATTGTTATTGGTTTTTAGCCCATCTCCTTCCAACCCATGGAGGTTGTTAGGACAGGAGTCTGAATTAGTTTGTTAAGGCTACCATGACAAAGTAACACACACTGAGTAAATTGAACAACAACAAAATAAGGTATTTATCACAATTTTGGAGGCTAGAAGTCTGAGGTCAAAGTGTTGGCAGGGTTGTTTTCTTCTGACACTCCTGTCCTTGGCTTGCAGATGACCTTCCTCTCTGTCCTGTGTCTTCACGTGGTCTTTCCTCTGTATACGTCTGTGTCCTAACCTCTTCTTATAGGAACACCAGTCCTATCAGGTTGGGGCCCACTCTCATGACCTCATTTTAACTTGATTACCACTTTAAAGGCCCTATCTACAAATATAGTCATGTTCTGAGGTAGTAAGGTTTAGGATTTCAACATGTGACTTTTAGGGGAACACTGTTTAGTCCCTAACAGAGCCTTACAGGGGCAGGGATATATCTTTTCAGGATTTACACATATCTCTCCACAAATTGTGGAGAAAGCTACAGGCATTATTTATTTATTTATTTATTTATTTATTTATTTATAACAAAAAAGAAAGGACAAACTGCAGTGTTGTTTTTTTGTATTGCTCCATTTAACATTTAGATTCAAGAAGGCAGAAAATGGCAGGTCCACATATTATTCTTTTAATTTATTTTGTCATCTATAGCCAGTCACCACTTAGTTTTCAAAAAAAGTCTTTGAAATCTGTATATTGTATGTGAGGAAGTTAGAAGCACAGAAGTTTTATAATACACATGATGCCACACTGAGGAAAACCTACTCCAATGTGTAAGTAGTCACAGTGAAGAGCTGAGCATGAATTGTTCTATTGAAGTGTTGAATATAAGTATTTACTTGATTGATTCAAGTTTCTTTAAATTGAAAAAAACATGGCAATTTTTTAAAATGAAAGTATTTATGTTCTGAAATAAGTATTTCAGATAACGTTTGGGGTTTCAATCTGAGCTTTGATTTTCTTTTTAAATTTACATTATTTGTGATCCCATTAAATACTGCCACAATATGCAGCTAATATAGGCAAAAACCTTATATGGATTTTCTTTTTTCTACATTGCTATATTTTAAGCTTATGATTAAAGTATGTTATTTCTTTAAGTTTTGTTTTGTATATAATTTTAGTTTTGTTTCTAGAGGCATCAAAAGTCAAGTAAAAATTTTAAAGTGTTGTCAATTGCAAAAGTAATTAATTGCATATAGCCCACTAACCAAATTAAAATAATATGGAATCAGTAAAGTTAGTTTATAAAGAATATAATTTATCTAAAAGCTGAATAAGTCCAGCTATGTAACCAAATGAGTAGGAAAATGTACACACACACACACACACAATCACAAAAATGGCCTAGATAATTAACAAGATTATAGGAAAATGGAAGAAGCATTGAGTCTTCCCAATGAAAAACAACTTCCATTAATTAATTTTCAGGAACAATGTGGGTTATTATAGCTTTATTTATTGCTTTCTTAGAGGAGGAAAAATAAATTTAAAGCAGCTCTAATATTTGAATGTAGTCTCTCAGCCATTTTTCTGACCAGCTCAAATGTCTGTATTTTCTCTTTTAAGATTTGTCTCCCACTATTTTTAAAACAACTTACAGATCTTTAAAAATCATAGAATGTGGGAAAAAAATGCAACTAATTGGTTGCTATTGCTTCCTCCAATTTTTAAAGCTTTTAACACTCAAGAAAAATGATAATATAAAGCAGAATTATTCATTTTGTATAAAAAAGAGATTTTATTATTTGTTCCAAATTGCTTACTGAATATTCTTCAAGGCCAATTAGTTAACTGGTATTGCAAACTACTGAGGTGGCATCTCAGGTTTCTGCTAAGTGGCTCTACTTATTTTGCTGTGTTCTGACCTAAAATCTCTATTAATATAATTTCTATACCATCTCCTCTGGTGTGTGTGTACACATATTTTTTCTCTCTCAGGAGAATTGGTTGAAGTAAGAAAATTGGAGATTGAGAAAGCTATTGTAGATGTTTTACTTTTGAAAATACTCAGTAATTTCTGAGACACTTTAATTCATTAAAAAACCATAATTCAAAATTATTACATTAATCAGTAGCACATCTAATTAGACTCTAAAACTGTCTTTTATTTTCCCTGTGTTTTCTTGAATAGTGTTTAAGAGAACAAGACAGCTCAGTAAACTATTACAATTATTAGCATTGGTCATTCCTTGTGTATATGCCTGTGATTTGGGGTGAGATGTGGAAAAAGTAAGTTGTAAAATAATAAATCAGACAGTTATTAAAGAGATTTAAATTTTCAGGGAAAGGAGTAGTTTCTACCTCATTTATTAAAAAATCCTCTCCCCCTCCCCTCCCCTCCCCTCCCCTCCCCTCCCCTCCCCTCCCCTCCCCTCCCCTCCCCTCCCCTCCCCTCCCCTCCCCTCCCCTCCCCTCCCCTCCCCTCCCCTCCCCTTCCCTTCCCTTCCCTTCCCTTCCCTTCCCTTCCCTTCCCTTCCCTTCCCTTCCCTTCCCTTTTCTCCCATCCTTCCTTTCTTCTATTGATTTATCTATTCATTCATTAAAATATATATTTATATTTTGTTTACTAAGTGAAAAGCTAGAACTCTCAGCAATGTCCTTGGGCCTTGACTAAGTGGCCCAAGCCCAATGTTTTTATATTTGTTTTATGACAGAATTTCAGCTCAGTTTAGGTTTTAGTTAGAAATAACACTGAAATTAGGAAGAAGCATTGAAGGTACTAGCCTACGAAAAATTTTACACACTCCAATAACATCTTAGATCGCAGTGAAACCTAGGCACTTGAAAAGAGAAGTGCCAAATGAGGGCAGAGGATGAATTTCCTAAAGACCACTTGATAATCTGTTTATTGCCAGGCTCACTGCCAAGGCCAGGAGAGTGAGGAAACATGGCCTTCTGTTTTTGTTCTGTTCAGATTCTATATCCCAAAGATTGGGAATAGAGTGATCTTCTGATTTAACCTTTGGTAAACCAGAAAGGGAAAATAAACTCTGATAAATTTTTGTAATGCACAGCACTTTTTTATTATAGCAATACATAAAACAAATATAACTTTAAATGTTTATAATCGCACCAACTATACATTATTATTATCGCTGATGTTATTCAGCTTGCCCAAATGTGGGGGATTAGCTTATATACTTCTTGAAATTCATTGACTTTCATAAAAATGTGGATTTGAAATGCACGTACATGTCTTTGTTAGAGGGAACAAGCCAATTTAAAAAGTATGTATTGAGCAAAGGCTGAGTTGAGCAGGTAATAATCTGAGAGATCTAATGCATCATTAACATAGTTGCCCAAGAGGGATGGTCTTTGAACATAATAGTGAATTTTCATAGATTTAGGGCTAGGGAAATTGATTCTTGTTTTTAAGGACTCAGTATTACAATCAGCCCTACAGGGGAGTGATGAGAATATGTAACACTGACTGACAAATGTGTGCATGCCACTGTGATGTCTTTTATCCCCCAACAAACAGTTTTGTTTTAGCCCCATTTTATAGCTGAAGAAAATGCACCTTTCAGAGCTCATGTAATACATCAAATCACATGTGGAATCAGAGTTGGAGCCTAGGCAGCCTGATGACAGACCCAGCATTTTAACATCTACTCTAAGGAAAAATGAATAACAAATTCTTGAACAGGTGAGCCACACTTTGATGCAGAGATAGAGAGGACCCCCTTGCCAAGTATGACTGACACATGTAATCATCACCATCTGTTCCTTACACTGGTTCAGGGCTTAGGATCTTGTTGAAGAGTGTACCCCCAGGATTTTTCAAAAGCTATGACAGAAAAAAAAGGGGGGGATATCTATACTGAGAGGACACATGGGTTGGTAAGGTAAACAAATAATCAAGTTCAGGAGTCTTAGGTTTTTGCCTTAGATTTTCTGTACACCAAAACCCATATTACAGTTATGACAATGCCACTCTTGATTTTATATGTTGTGTTTTTTTAATTTGATATTAATGTTGTCCTAAGTAAAAAAATAGTTAAAATTTGAAATTGCTAGCTTGAAAATCACCATTCATCTTTACATTGTGTAATGCCAATTTGAAATGCAAATGTAAGAGCATTTAACTTATATGCAGGATCATTGAATTACACAATTTATATTTTGTAGCTTGTATATGTCTGTGTACTTTGTCTTACAGAAAAATGGAAACCACACAAAAATAACTGGAATGCTTATATATTACTTCTTGATACACACACATTCTACCAATATTCTCTACCCTCAGCATTCTAATGAGGAAAGTCTGAAAGGAAAAGAAATGACAGGTTGTCCTATATATTCCTTTCTTTCTATGTCATCATTTTCAGAATAATTGATTCTTCAATACAGTTATGATGTGATTCCTTGGTCATTTATGTCTCTTAGAATATACTTCCTTCTTTCTGATTGGAAATGAGTTCTGGTTCTTGGCCTACTGGCCTGTGTCAATAACCCAGCTTCCTTAGTCATAGACATAACAAACTTATCTTGGACTAGTTTTGAGTCTTGCTTGAATGTCGTGGGTCTACCAGAATTTTGTGCTTGTGGGGCATCATCAACTCTGTGTTTGAGTGAGGTAGCAAGGAACGACAAGCATACATATTGCATGTGGCTTCCTCTGTTAGCGAGCATGATACATTGTCCTTTAGAAAACACAAGTTCAAAAAAAAAATTATTAAACATTTCTAGACAGAGTAGAGCACTTTAGCACAGATGCCTGCCAGGTGTAGGGCTCTGTGTGACTGCACAGGCTGTGTGCCCATGAAGCTGGCCATAAACCCAAGTGCAATATGAAAAAATCAATCCTCATGTTCTGATCAAGGGCATGTTTTCCATGGGATATTCCAGACAGGGACTGAGTGTGGCAGGGCTGCAAAGACAGGACCATTCAAGAGATACATGGGAGTCTATTGACAACTAACTTTGTCTTAAGGCCTCCTGAGTGACCTTGCCAAACTTTCTGTAGACTGCTCAGCTCTCTAGGTATCTTTCACCCAAACTTCCCTCCCCTCACCCTTACTTAGGTCACCAGAGAATATGTTTCCATTGATGCTTAGAGAGAATGGAAGGGAGGGAGAGAGGCGGAAAGAGAAAAAGAGAGAAACATCAATGTGAGAGAGACACATCAATTGGTTGCCTCCTGCATGTGCCCTGACCAGGGCTGGGTATGGAACTTGCAACCCAGGTATGTGCCCTTAATGGAGAATGGAACCCATTACCTTTTGGTGAGTAGGCTGCACTCTAACCACTGAACAACACTGGCCAGGGCAAAAATGTGAATATTTTTGTATCACATATTATTGGCTACAAGAAAGCATCCATCATGGTATATGCATGAACAACTCAACCAGTTGATGTTAGCCAGCTTTTGCCATTTGCTACTTTAGAACAGGCATGATGGACACATGAATAACATAGCTATAATGGCCTAGACACAGACCATGTAAAGGCCTCACAGCAATTTTTTCCCCACTTAAAATGGCTGATCTAACTATTCCTTCCTTGGAGTGTCAGTAATATAGAAAAATATTGACCTTCAATATGTCAATGTTCCTTGAGGAGACCAACTGGCCATTTGGTAGAGTTGACCACATTCAGTGCTTTCCATCCTAGAAGGGTCAGCAGTTTATCCTTATAGAGAAAGACACCTTTTTTAGGAATGGATTTGTCTTTCCTGCCTACATCCCCTTATCTAGCATCACTATCTGATAGCTTATAATGCTGAACCCACACAGGCATGGAATATCACACAGTATAGCATCCAACTAGGGAAGCTACGTAACACTGAAGGAGGTTGGGAGTGGACCATGATTATGAAATCCACTGGAGGTATCACCCAGGAGCAACCAGCCTCATAGGATGCTGGAATGCTGAAGTACCAGCTCAGGAAAGGCTTTAAAATGATAAGATGACATCTTTGAGGAGGCAGTGTATTTATTTTAACTGTCCCCAAAAGGAAGGATACTTGGATCCAGTATTCAGGGTGAGAAGGGAACCCTAAAAAGAGTATAACCCCCTGTATTCACATCTCAACCACCTGGCTGATTTGCTTTCTTCTATTCAAGGCAAAGGTTGCAGAAGGCCAGCAAAGGAAAGGCATGCAGAGCGTAAAATGAATTCCCAGTTAAAAAGGGCCAACCCTATCACAAGTAAACAAACCTGTCTTTTTCCTTTTATGATAACCTTTTGGCTACAGATGATGCAGGTTTTGTAAAGAAGCAGCTGCTCAGATAATAACCTTTGGCCATGATGTAACCAATTAATTACTGTGCCATCCCATAAAAGGCTCTACAGAGTTATGTTGTCTTTTGTATATTAGCTGTGTCAAAATTATGGTAATATTCCGATGAACCAACCTCAAATACAAATTTATAAATCACCACTTTCACCCACCTTCTCCCAAAGCCCAATTATCTGTAAAGCATTGGATCAATCTCCAGATTAAAGAGGCTGTGGAAGTGCCAAACATATTTGAGTTTGCATGGCTCTTTAAAAAGAGTACCCTGGTAGTTCACACTAACAGAAGGATGAAAACTGGTGAAAAGGTACTGTGTGTACATTTCTATATATACATGCAAACACACATATACAAGAGCTTCGGGAAGGCCCTTGGTAACTGGCATAATGACAGCCATGTAGTAATAACATGAAAATATGGACTATCCAGAGTCTACATGACTGGCCTGAGTTCTGGGTTGGAGATATTTTTACTCTGGAATTCATATCCAGAGCCAAAATTCACTTTGTTCTATCATTGTGATTTTATTCCTTTATATGATGTTTTGATAAGATTGTACAATCTAGGGCAACCTATAACAGGCACTATAGGGAAGACCTTTATAAACTTTAATGTAAACAAAAATCATGTTACTAAGCACAGATTTTTTATTCAGTGTGTCTGGGGTAGGGTCTGGAGTTCTGCATGTCTAACCAAGCTCCCAGGTGCTGTAGATACTGCTATTCTGTGAGTAGTAAGACTGAAGGGTCTATTATATGCCCTACAAATAGCCATTGGCCTCTTTTATTGACAGAAACATTTTCTTTGTGCCCATATCTTCCCCAGTTTGAACTAGGGATAAATCCTAATTGGTGGATTTTGATCATGATGGATCCAGTCCCTTGCCAGTGATTGGTTAGAGGCAATTATGTGACAGATTTTTGTCCAATGAGATGTGAGGGGAGATCTGCTAAAGGACTTCTGGGAAAATAGTTCTCACACTCAAGTAGGAGACACCACAAGAGATTTCTGTTCTATTGTCCAAATTCTACTTGTATACTTGTAGTGCTGGGGAACTCACTGACTCATGTCATAGCCTCTTCTGTTGCTGGGTGCTTTCCATTGTTCAAAAAGGACCTCCTTTGTTGAGCTAGAGATCTATTCCCCTCTTCCTTTCACTTTTTAATCCTAGCTCTGACCTCTGGCAGCACAGAAAATGACTATAACCTTCTTGTTCATGACAGTCCTCAAACAATTTACAGATAGTTTTCAGGACCTGCTGCTAAATCTTCACTTTCCTGGCTAAACCCCCTCAGGCCTTTCAAATGTTTCTTCCATGTCATGGTTCCTAGGTCCTTTTCTATGTCACCCTCTTTTTCTGGACCTTCGTCGTTTCAGCTGAAGATGACATGTTTAATGGCATTTTTTTTCTAAGAATAAAATACATGTGCTGTTAATATATAATTTTACATTTAATTGATTTACATTGTCCAGTATCCTGTTTGCATATCTACTATGTTTGTTAGTTCTTGAGTGGTCTGCCTTACATTGGGTATAGACAGGGTGAAAAAAAATTATTTTGTTCATGAAAATTCTGTTTTATTCTTGCTTCCTCAGTATAACTACTAACCCCTCCTTTTACTTTTAAATGTTTCTATCTTTGGGTGACAAATTATATGATCACATTAGTTATAAACTGTACATTGATTTTTAATTAGTACTTGGCTGATATATTAAAAGAATATTTCTTTTTAATCAGTGACCTAAAGTTCTAATCTTTAGAGAGTATGTCATTTATGGAGTAAATAACGTGGATTGGCAACTCTAATATTTTCTACTAAAGCTTGTATGTTATTAAGTCCTGGTTCTAAGCCCCCTCACAATTATTCCTCTTTCAATAAATTCAGTTTGATGTTTTTATTCCTGTTTGGTTCATTAGTTAGTAAATGGAATATCAATTGGTATTTATACCTGTTTATTTAATATGCTATCCTAACACTACTTTAGACATGAAAAGATGCACGTGGGAATCTTCATGACTTATTCCATTCACCCCGGAAAGGGTTACAGCACACAGAGAAACAAACAAACAAAAAAACCTGATGACTAATAATGGGCATTAGTCTGAAAGAAAATTTCTACTCTGTGTTAATTGCTGAATAAACCATAAACCGCAAAGAAAGCCCCCTTTATTTTGGCAAAGCATTTCACTTAATGTAATTGGTAGATTATCTAGGAGGTATTTGTGTCTATGTTGGAACTTGAAATTCCAGAAAACTTTTCAACAGACTGAAACTGTCAACTTTATGGAAATGAGAAGTGTCAGGTTGAATTCCATTCTGAGCACTGCTGAAGGGTTAGTGTTCACATGTCCTTAACAGCCACCTCATTTTTGTTTCTATCTGTACTATGTTAGAATGAGACTCCTTAATCTTGAAAAAGATAGAAAATTGTAAATTTAAGTGGATATCTGGTCTAAGCAGTATTGGATACTGGATATTACTAAATATCCAGTAAATGGGAAATAATGCATCTTTAATTCCTCTCAGCAAAAGATAGCACTTTTTTTTGTGTTGTTCTTGTCTAGTATTTAAAACAGTGCAATAGAATTTCATCTTCTTTTTTGAGGAATGCAATGAAATAGAAATAGAGATTTTGAGAACCAAACTCTCATTGGTAATTTGAACACATTGAATATTGTTCCATGTAATTAGAGCTACCACCCTGATTTTGATTTTACACCGTTAAGCAAAAATTGTCAGGAAAACTATACTGATTAATTAGTTACTTTATTATAATTAAAATTGCCTTAAAAATATGATTGTAACTATTTTTGCTTTATTTTTAATTGGATTCTAAAACTTGGGCAATAAATGTTATATTTTACTCATATTTTGCAAAATGTTTACATTACATAATAAAAATTTCAAGATTGTCCTCAATGGCTGAATTTGGTTTTTATGCACTGTTGTGTTTGCCACTGGGTAAGTTCCATTGAAACATATGAAGTTTTATCTGATATTAAGGAGAATTGGAGTGGAAATTAAGCATCACCCTGGTTCTGGGTAAATTCTTCAATCTCTGGAATTTAGATAGACTATGATTCAATGAAGCAAGGTCGCAACATCCACAGACTCTCTAAGTGGGCAGAGAAGATGCACAAGTATAAACGCTGTGTGGTTGTCAATAGCCTTGAGGTGGTATCATCCCCTGGATCCAGTGGGTGCACAAATGCTAGGATTTGAAGAAAATATTGCAAATTCACGTGGATTTTTTTATGGTACTATATCATATTTATTTATTTTTAAAGGTAGTAAAAGATGTCCATTAATTACAGATTATTAGAGCTTAGGAAATTGTAAGTCCAGGTTCTAGTAGAGGATAGGCATTACATTGGGAGAGCAATCATCAGTGACTGTTTAGGCTATAGGGTTGGTCACTGGGCTCTAAGCATTAGTGAGACATCCAGCCAGTGGTGATAGCATTCTAGGTTGGGTGATACAAACCAGGTCCTTAGGGACAAGATTTGGTTTAGAGGAATGGGTTTGAAATTATAGCCTTAGCTCTGTCATCTATCAGCTATGTTATATTACTTAACCTCTCTGAGCCACAGTTTTCTCATTTAACAAAATGCTGTTAATAGAACCTACTTCATAAAGTAGTTGTGCAGCTTAACTAAATCATATGTGTTAAGCTCTAGGATCCTGCCTAGCTCAATACTTAATAAATGGCAATTCTTTTCAGCCCCCAAGGACGGATACTGGTAAGGGCAACTCAGAGCCCTAGTCATCAAATGTGAATGAATTAATCTAAAACACCAAGCTGTTTGAATCTCTGTGTAATATACTGTTAGGGCTGGCTATGTAATTTGTGAGGTTCAGTGCAAAATGAAAATGCAGGGGCCCTTGTTCAAAAATTATTTAGAATTTCAAGACAGCTAAAGCAGATTTAATGCAAGTACAGGGCTCTTATCATTGTGGGGTCTGGTGCCACTGCATGTTCATGTGCGCATTAGCCAGCTTTGACTGTTTAGTAATTTTCTAAGTGTCCTGCCTGCATCCATTCTTATTCCCCTATAATCCGCTCTTCCCACAGCAGACGGGGTGAACTTTTCAATTCCTGAAGTAGGTCCTGTTACAACATGCTTTAGTCTTAAACTGAGGGCAGTATAGCGTAGGAAGAAGCCCCATGACACAGTGGTTAAGTGGGTGGATTGTGAAGCTGGAGAGCCTGTCTTTGTTTGCCGTTTCAATCCTGTCTGGGATCTTGGGCAAATTACTTAACCTTTGTTAACTGTGGTATAAAATGGGCATGACAATACCTACCATACAGCGTTGTTGTGAGGATTAAATAAAATATTTCACATAAAGCACTTGGAATACTGTCTGGTACACTTGATAGCTATTACGTTAAGTGGAACTGTACCAGAAAGGTGGTGCCGCGACCCACCAGCCTGCCCATCACCTGCCTGTGTCTGCCTCTCCAAGCTCATCTCCTTCCCCTTTCCCCTGCTCTCATTACCCACCAGGCACACACATTTTTGTTTTGTTTATCTTTCACTTGCTCAAGCTTATCAAACTTTTTTTATACTACAGAGTCTTGGCTGTTCTATCTACATAAAATGCTTTTCCTCAAGTAGTTTATATCTTTTAGGTCTCAGCTCAAGTATTCCTTTCTTAAAGAAGACTCCCACATACAGGGTGTCCCTAAAAACTGTGTACACACTTTAACAGCTGATTCTATTACACTTTGAAAATGAAATGTATTTTAATAAACACTGCCTTTATAATTATTTAAAGTGTGGGCACTTTTGGGGGGAACACCCTATATATTGCTAATTTAAATTATATCCCTCTATTATTATCTAACAAAATACCACATTCTTCAACTTTGTGACACTTTTCATAATTTGAAATTAAAGGTTTAATTATATGTACATGTCTGCTTTGCATGAGGGTAAAGGACCATATTGATGTGTTTAATCCTTTATCGCCAGCAGTCAGCAAGCTACCTGGCACATGGAAAGCAATCACTAAGCATTTGTTGAATAAATGAAAGAATAAAGAATAGCAAAAACTTAAGGATCGCTTGGATAAATTAAGATCCTTGGCTGCAAGGCAGCAGTTGGAACTAACAAAGTAATAGCATGCCTAATTAAGAAGACACATTCATGCTATAAGCAATTGCTTAAATAATTTGCCTAGATAATGCAATGGTTACAATTTTTTGCGCCCTTGCTATGTACCAGGTTTTTTACTAAACATGTTACATAAATTATTTCATTTAATTTGTATAAAAACCCTAAAAATTAGATACTATTATTATCTTCTTTTTACACAGCTTGGATATATGTGGTGGGACTGACATTTTAACTTGTCTACTTGACTTTTGGCACAAGCTGCTCTTGGAAGCTGATGTGCACATGGCTCCTATTAATTATTTTTAACCTCATTCTCAGTTCTATCTAGTTCAGTCCATTATGTCCTTGATAAAAATTTACTGAATTTAAAAAGAAGCTTTGTTGAAATATAATTTGACACAACATTGACCTGCCTTAAGTGTGTAGCTTGAATATTTTTAATAAATGTAAAGAACTATGTAATCATTACAATTAAGATATAAAACATTTTTATCACCAAAAAGAATTGCTTACTGCCCCTTTGCCTTTCTTTTCCTAAGCCCGGCCCCTGACAATCACTGGTCTGCTTTCTGTCACTGTGGTTTTTCTCTTCTTGAATGGAGCATGCATGGAACGATGGTATGAACTCTTCGGTGTCTGACGTCATTCACTGAGCAAGATGGTTTTGGATTTGTCTGTGTTGTAGTGATATCATAGTTCATTCCTTCTTACAGTCAAGCAGTATCCATCACATAGGTGTGCCACATTTTCATTATACATTTATCAGTTGATAAATATTTGGGTTGACTTTAGCTTCCAACTAATAGGAGTAAAGCCCTGTGAATGCTGGTGTTCAGGCCTTTGTGTGAACATGCACATACTGAATTTTAAGCAGTGATGTAAATGTGTTTTTTAAAATGGATAGAAACTAGGTCTTTAATTAGATCATTGAAGGTGGACCTTTAAATGAGAATCATTAGCAATTAATTTTTCAACCCTATGTGATCTCTCTATTCAATGGAAACTTGTTCTTCACTGTTATTAAAAAACATGAATTTAAAGTCATGAAAGACAATATCAAAAATCATTGACTTAAATAATAGGAAATTTTTTTCTTTTCTATAGAATTTTCTTTACTCCTTTTTTTCACCTAGCAATAAATGTTCACTTCCTCAATATTAGCAGCGAGCTTTACATTCAATGAAGCTGGGCAGGATTTACAGTTTTGCATTATGGTTGTCTGTCTCTTTAAGCACAAAGAAATAGAATAGTTTTCTAGATGAATTTGTGTATGTCATGAGCAGCTGCAAATGGGAAGGGGGGGTGAGATGACAGTTCTTATCCATAATACATGCTCTTCATGGTGCACTGGTAGCTTTGCCCCAAAGAGCTTTGTCGAATTATAAAATCAGTTCAGAAAGAATAAAAAAGAGAAGTATCCAATAGGAAAGTGTAAGATACAATCTGGTACATTTCAAATATTAATATATACCAGGTATATTTTACATTCATACTGCTTTATTCTGAGTCTCTTAGTAATGAGACCTCAATAGAGGTAATTCAGTTCCAGACTCCAATGCAAGTCTCATCCTGACTGAGAGCTAGGCATGAGCACAAATGAAGGGTATTTTTATTGTTCAGCATTTCCAGCTTCCAATATATGCTACGCTGTATCATTTTCTCTGATTAAACATAAAGGGAATCACTTAGGATTATTTGAGAGGTATGGCACCCTGAAAATTACCAGTGTTCTTTCTGTACACTTTCATATTCTCAAATTGGGTCTGTCAGAGGAGAGGTACTGTATTAATCACCAACCAGTCTCTTTGTGACTGTAAAATTTTGTGACAAAGTGGGAATCATCAGGGGACCAACCACAGAAGGGAGTTCAAAGCCTTCATGCATGCTCCATTCTTATAGTGAGGCATTCCATAAAATTGCAATGTAACCCAAATTCATGGATGTGCATTTTATATTAGGAATAAATTAATACCCAGGGTATTTGGGTACTAATTAGAAACTATTTAAATATCTTTTTAGGAAGATAACTGGGTGAAAGGGGGGGAGCAAATGATAAACTATTTCAAAGTAAATATAGTATGATTAAAAGGTTAATTATGAATTTTATGAGTGATATCTATGCCTTAAAGCTCATTCTTCAAGAAAAAATATACTTTTGAGTAAGCCTTAAACTCATCAGAATTCATTTTTGTAGGTGATTTTCCCATGAATGAATCAGTATTATTTTCCATATTAATTGACATTGCATTTCTTCTTTGTCTTTGACTGGCTAGGGGTTAAGAATGGGGATTTCTAATGTATCAAATGGTATATATATGTTCCCTAAATATTTGTTGGAGAAAAGCTCTCAGACATTTGCTTTCCCAGGAGACTCAGTTTTCTACTTTTTAATATTCTACAAGTCAATTGTTGGTAAGTCTAATACTAATCCCACATAATTCTATTTATATGTCCACATGCACATTAACCTCTCTAGATTTTGAGTGTAATAGTTTGAACCTTTTGTTTTTACTGTAAATACATGAAAATGTCTTTGATTCATTCATGTTGTGGCAGATGACAATATTTCACCTTTTTATGGCTGAGTAGTATTCCAGTGTGTGTGTGTGTGTGTGTGTGTGTGTATGCATGTGCACCAAATTTTTTGATCAGTTCATCCATCTATGGATAGCTAGGTTGTTTCCATGTCTTGGCTATTGCAAATAATGCTGCAATAAATATAGGGTACATATATCTTTACAGATCAGTGTTTTTATATTTTTTGGGTAAATACCCATAGAAAGAATTGCTGGATCATATCATAGTTCTATTCTCAAACAGTATGAAACCTCCACACTGTTTTTCATAGTGGCTGGACCAATTTATATTCCCCCCAACAGTGTACGAGGACTGCAGTTTCTCCGCATCCTCTCTAACACTTGTTATTTTCTGTCTTATTGATAATAGCTCTTCTAACAGGGGTGAGGTGATATATCATTGCAGTTTTGATTTGCATTTCCCTAATAACTAGCGACGTTGAGTATCTTTACATATGCCTGTTGGCCATGTAGATGTCTTCCTTGGGAAAAATGTTTATTCAGATCCTCTGCCCATTTTTTAATTTGATTGTTTTTTGTTGTGGTGGTGAGTTGTATGAGTTCTTTATATATCTTGGATAATAATTCTTTA
Source organism: Miniopterus schreibersii (assembly GCF_964146895.1). Taxonomy (NCBI): domain Eukaryota; kingdom Metazoa; phylum Chordata; class Mammalia; order Chiroptera; family Miniopteridae; genus Miniopterus; species Miniopterus schreibersii. Next base: position 39,650,325 of record NC_138103.1, on the reverse strand, counting down.
TAAGGAGTATCATTTGCAAATATCTTCTCCCATTTAGTTAGTTGCCTTTTTATTTTGCTGATGGTTTCCTTTGCTGTGCAGAACTTTTTAGTTTGATGGAGTCCCACTTGTTTGCTTTTCTTTTATTTCCCTTTCCTTTCACAAAAACCAATGTCCAAAAATTTTGTGCCTATGTTTTCGTCTATGCATATTTTTGTTTGTTTGTTTCAGGTTTTATATTCAAGTATAAGATAGTGGAGTGGCCTAGTTTTATTTTATTTTTTTAATATGGCTATCCGGTTTTCCCAGCACCATTAGTAGAAGCTATTTTTGAGAGCATTAGTACTTCAATTGTTATATTTGTTCTGCTAAATTGTCTCAAATTCTAAAATGGGGAATGTGATACAGGAATAAAACTAAACAAAAGAAAAATTCACTTCAATCTACACTTCAAAGCAGCTACAATAGGTATTCAGTTACAGAAGCAGGGATATCAAGCTGTGAATGAGGACTGCTCTATCTTTTACCAGCTCTTTTCTTTCTTTCCCTCTCTCAGTTTCTTAAAGAAAATATATGAATAAGGGACAAGATCAGGCAAATGAGCACGTTACTGGCAAGCATTTTGGCCCCAAATCTCAATGCAGTCTCTTGATCAGCATGTAAAAATACATTTTTTTAAAAATCAAATTTGTTTAGATTTGCTGTCAAATTAGTCTCAACACCCTCTTTTATACCCTATCTCAGTTCTTATGGTTTTGGTGGTAACAAATGTCCAGTCAAGGCTTCATGAAGTAAGAAGTGAGTTTTCCTCTGGTAGAAAAGGGTTGGACTCAATCACCCATGGCCTGGTTCAATCATTTTGAGAAAAAGGCCACAGGTCCATCCCACTTTATCAGTCATGAGTAAAAGTGATAAGGAAGTTGGAGATGCACTGATCTTTACCTCAAAGGGCTAAGTGTTCTTCTGCCCTGTCTTACCCCTCGAGTCCCATGAAAGGGAATGCATATAAAGAGAGAAGGAACATTTCCCCCAAAGCAATTCTCTCTAGTTAACTAAATCCCATTCTCTGATTCATCCCAATAAATGTTTGCCATTTTGATTAATCAATAAGCAAAAGTATTTCTTCATAAGAGTAGAGTTGGAAAGGAGACAAATTTTGAACTGGTTACCTTAAGTCCAACATATATGAGTTTTCTGAACCTTGAGTGTAACACCATCAACTATTCACTACTTTGATGATATCATTGGCCTTTTGTTTTGAGATAAATCACAGTTCTAGAAATATTTATTCATCTATATTATATTGGTTCTATTAATTTTCTGAAACTATATTCCAGTGGATTTGATAATGAAAAAGATAACTAAAGCCTAGACCCTGGAAACTCTATCATGTATGCTCTGTAGAGTTTACATTTGGGGCATACACAATCCTATTTTACCCACCTACAGAGGCAGCCTTGTAGGACATCAAAACAGATTTCACAACTCATAGTTTAGTGTCTTACCACAATTTTATGACCCTTTCTCTGGTGTAGAAAATGTTATTGCTCATCAGTTGGGAAACTTTTATATTTGCATTAATTTATATGGTCACCTATGAATTTATGGGATATTCTATTATTGTGCTCAGCTAATGTATGGTTCCATAGATCTTATGTGACATTAGTTTAAATTTGCTTTAAAGTTGCATTTAATATAATGTGTAGGTCTTTGGTGATGAGAGGAAAAGAAGGATGCTAGAATCAAATTAATAGGACCAGAAAAAGTAACTTAAAACTGTTTCCTTTGTATCAGAACTTCTGCACAGCAGTGTGATATAATCAGATAATTATACACATTTTCTTTCTGTAAACACTGCTCAGTCAAAGCCATGAAGCTGATGACAAAGTGATGTTTTATCTGTTCCTGTCTGTCAGCTGGGCTGGCTGAAACTGCATCCTAGTGATATCACCTTTTTAAGTCTCCACAAAGAAAACATCAGTTTTTTCCTTACATCAAACTAAATTCAGACAATATACTGTGGTATGTTTCTTTAAAGACCTAGTTTTCATGTAGTTTCCAATTAATAAAGAACTGGAAAATGTTTTCCGGTATTAATGAGGTTTTTCAAGACACATGTCATTTTAATCCACAGCTCCTCATTTCTGTTGCTATTTATACCACTTTTTAGATTTTAGTATTAGTTCTTTTGTCAGCTCTATATGAAGTCATAAAAAGGAAACTTTCTTTTAAATGATCTAATCTTATATCTGGAACAATCAAAGTGCTTAGTAAAATAATGAATAAATATTCTACTGCCAGCATTAAAGGTTATTTTTATAAGTGCTTTCTAATGGTTAAACGTAAGCCATGTAATACTATTAAAATTAGTAAGTAGTAATTTCAGAACCAGAATATAATAAAGGGATACTTTTAGGATTTGAATATTACTTAGTTCAGAGAAACAGGATGAATTGTTACTCTACTATTACCAAATATTTCACTATCTTACATTATTTGCTCAGTCTAATCAAAAAAACTTTTCTTATTAAAGAAACACTTCTGGGAGATCTGTACTTGCTATCAAAATTTGGGGATATTTCCTGTTTTGGTAGTTATATAACCATTATCCATGACTTTATTTTGGTTCCTAGGGTTAGTTTCATTTCTTTCTGAATTGCATGTCTTCTTGTCATTCTTATGTCCTAAAATGCATCCTTCAGTGAATTTCAAAGGAAGAAAGCATGCAAAATAATACTGTAGAGACTTTTCATGTCCAATAAAGTAATTATCCCTACTTTCCCTTCACACTTACTGACATTTTGGCTGGGTATAGAATTATAGGTCAGTAATTACCTTTCTCTCCAGAGCTTCGATGAGTTCCATCATTAATATTTAGAAACCAGAATGACAGATAAGATTATTGATATTAAGCTTAATTTTGCTTCTTGGTAGGTAGCTATTTTCCCTCCTCTTTCTCTGGCATATTGTATGTCATTCTCTTTAAACCGTGTATTCTGAAATGCCAAATTTGATGTGATAAACTTTTTTTTATTCATCCAGTTTTGTCTCTTTAATTGAAGGTTAGAAACTTTGGCTTTGGGAATTTTTTATTAATTATATGATTACTTTTTACTCACACTTCATCTTTTTTGCAGAGTGCATAATAGGTATCTAGAAATCTCTTAAATTGGCTCTTACTTTCACTTACTTATATTTTCCATGTCTGGTTCTCTCTGTCTCTCACCGTTATGTCTTCTGGCTATTTAGATTTGTCTTTTTCTTTGAACTGTACCTATTTATATACATTTTAATAACTTCAAAATGAAAATGCAGTGAATACACAATGTTGAGGTAAAAATACATGTTTGTTTTTCCTCTTTGGCTCACACTCAGATACCGTAGACCTCCCTTACTTGCAGCTGTGCCTTACTCGGTTCTGCTTTCTGCAGTTTTAGTTACCCATTGTCATCCGTGGTCCAAGATTATTAATAGAAAAAATCTCAGAAATAAACAATTCATAAGTTTTAAATTGTGTGCTATTCTAAGTAGCATGGTGAAATCTAGGTGTCCCTCTTCATCCTGCCAGGGCTGTGACTCATTTCTTTGTCCACCGTATTTACACTGTATATGCTAACCACCCATTGGTGATTTAGTAGCCATCATGGTTATGAGATTCACTGTTGAGGTACCGCAGTACTTGTGTTCAAGTAACCCTTATTTTACTTAATAATGGGCCAAAGCATAAGAGTAGTGATGCTGGCAGTTTAGACATGCCGAAGAAAGTCATGAAGTGCTTCCTTTAAGTGAAAAGCTATATGTGTATAGGAAAAACGTAGCATTGTAGGGTTCAGTATTATCCCTGTCTTCTGGCATCCACTGAGGGTCTTGGGAGGTATCCCCTTTAGATAAGCGGGGAGTATTATATATCTTTTTGTACCCAAATGGGAGCTTCCTGTGGTAGATAAGTTTCTCTGCCTTGCATTTTTTTTCTTTAAATATATTTTGCAGATAATTTCATCAATGCCTATATAAATAGATCTACTACCTATTATACCATTGTGTGGATCTCATATAATTTGCTTTGCCAATCCAATCTTGATGAACATTTACATAGATTTTAGCATTTGGCTTCCATAAACAATGGTAAAAATTTTCAGTTAGCATCTTTGTATATATAGTCTGTATATATATAACAAAATCTAGAAATAGAAATATTGAATTAAAAGGTACTTGTATTTTAATATTTTGTTATGTATTTGTTTAATATTTTGTCAAGTTGCTTTCCAGAAAAGATGCACACATTTGTACTCCTATGAACAACGAATGCCTGTTTTTCCACCCTTTGCTAATGCTGGGAATTAATTTACTTTTTGATATATACTGTTTATATTGGAAAAAATTATAGTTTTTTTTAAATTTTGGTTTGTAGTTTTCTAATTATGAGTTAATTTGAATATTTTTCAGATACTTCAGAGCCATTTGTGATTTTGTTTTTCCTGCATGTGAAATTCCTTTTGTGTCCTCTATTTTTTCCTTAAGAAATTTTTCATTTTTAATCTTTAGTGACTTGGGACCTATTTACAAAGAATAGAAATAAGTGTGCATATCATATATGTTACTATTCATCTTCTGGCTTATAATATGTTTTAAAGATTTATTTAATGAATTGTTTTCCATGTGGGACTTTCATTTTCTATGAAGTCAGGTACATCAGTCAGTCTTGTCTGTTATGTTTTCCTATTGCTTTATTACTTAGAGACTGTCCATACTCTAAGATTACTATATATATCTACACACACACACACACACACACACATACATATTTAATCTTTTAAGGCTAAAACTAAAAAAACCCACATACATTATAATTATTAGATTTTTCTGGTAAATGTAAAGGTAAGAAATATTACTTGAAAATTCTTCAATGCATTATTCATTAGAAACATAACCAGCTTGATAATAAAAGTGTTTTCAGTTTAAGGTAATTCTCTGTAAAGTTTGGTACTATCCTGTAACACAAATAAATGCTTTTATGTGCCTATAAATTAAGCCAGAGGCAACTAATTAGGTGTCTTTAAGGTGAAGACCTTGAATCTCTTCTCTCAAGGTTATATGCCTGAGAAACTTCTGAGGTTATGAGAAACCAAGAGCTATGAGAAGCCATGATCTACTCTCAGGAAAGGCACCAGGCATCTTTAACTGTAATGAGAGTAGGTCTTCTGCTTTATGTATTTATTCACAGAGATAAGAGTAGAAGGAGTCAGGTCAAATTTCTGTTGAGTGTGAATGACCTGTCAGGCACTGTGCTAAGCTCTGGACATGCAGCCTCCTCTCTTAAGCTAAACAACAGCTTGTGTTGGCAGGTACTGTTCGCTACTCCATTTTATAGGTGAGTAAAGCATGGCTTTGAGCCATTTGTAATTGCTCAATATCACCCATCTAGCAAGCAGCACGAAAAGAGAAGTTGCTGTGTTTCTGGCTTCATAGCCCTGTACAACTTACCATTTATTTTATACGGACTCTAATGATTGTTACTGTAGCTACAAGGCTTTGAAATGTGAGGTTTAAAAAGGAAGTAGCTGGTTTGCTGAAGTTAATTCTTTTTATCATAATTAACTCCATATTTTTTATATTTCAAAGTCTTTAAGATTAAGGAAATTGCTACCAGTTCATGGTAAACTAGAATGTATTACCCTTTGGGTTTTATATTTAAATGAAGAATCCAAGCCCTGGATTTGTACAGACCTGATTTCACAGCCTGTCTTTGAACTTAATAGCTATATGAAATCAGGCAAATTAATTAACCTCTAAATCCCATTATGCTATCTTCTAAGAGATGGGATTAGTAATAGCACACACTCCAAGAGATTGCAAGGGGTGTTAAATGAATGTAAGCTTTTCAAGAGCAAGGGATTTTGTTTGGTTCAATACCATATCCCAAGCACCTGAAAGAGTGCCTATACTTAGTCACCGCTCAATAAACATTTGTTGAATAAGTATAAAAAGTGCTTATTGTACTATCACTGTATTTGCCACTATTAGACTATATGACATTAACAGTACACATTTAGAGTTCTCTTTAAATGGGCAGGATGACTTGAGATTCCTAGTTAACTAAAAATTCCTCAGTGAAAATGGCATCGAGATTCTGTGGGGTCTAGTTCCTTATCATTCGTCAGCTTTAGCCTGCTTATGTATCTGAGAGATATTCTCCTTCTTCTCGTTGACTAAACAAACGAAAGGACAACTAATCGGTGTCAAATTTTTCACTTCTTTAAGTAGTACTTTGAAAATGCCACAATTTACTGAAACATTTTTTAAGGTCACATAGCTGTCATAGCTGATTATATTTCAAAGAGAAAAGCACTGGGAGGGAGACAATTTTTAAGAACTGAAAAGTGATGTTGAGCTGCACTTCCCCATTTTAAAAGTCAGATTGGTACTTTAGCTGTGTAAATTCCAGAAGGAGGAGAGCTAGTTTCATTGCTCACCCACTGAGCACTCTAATGCTCCCAGGCTGGAGGTGGTCAGGGAGCTGAGAATCAACGTTTGCATTAGGGTCCCCATCCAAAGGACCCATATGGGTGAATTCAGCCACTAGAGTGTAGAGTGGGGGCAAGGAACACAGTCTTGTTTTTTATATATTCTCCAGCATTTAGCAATAAGTGATCAATAAAATTTAAGGGAAGGATTGAAGCCAATGACAGACAGCATTTAGCTGTTCCTTTTAAACCTATGTTTATAAATTGTATATTTAGCTTTATTTTCAAGAGGAAATACAAGGGGGAACATACATATTCTGGGGGATTTTGTAAGGAATAAAGTTTTTATTTATTATTTATTGTACAAATCAGGAGAGATCAATAGAACTTGGGTTCCTGATATAGTTACTTTGAATTGAGGTTAAAAAAATGATTATTCCATAGGTACAGACACATAATAAATCATTACACTTATCATAAATGAAAAAATTTTTGAACCTCTGAAGACAAATGCCTTGTCATCTTGTATGATCTGCAACAGGGCTAGAGCTCAGGGATTTGTCTTTTAGGTCAATGTTATTTCTAAAATGTCAATCAAATTTATTTCAAATAATATAATAAAAAATACCAAATTTGTATTTTCTGTACTGATTTGGATTTTTGAATATAGATTTTTTTCACATTGCTTACCAATATGAAAGTAAAACAAGGCATATTTCTCAACCTTGGAGATTATTTCTGATATATGTATGCATGTGTCATGAGTATGCATGTGTCTTGAGCACACATGTGTAATGACCTCACGTGGGTGCAAGCAAGATGACTTACATTTGGGATTTAAATCATTGTTTTGTAACCTGACAAGATGCTTTGACAGACGGGTAAGACGAAGGTACTGTTCTCTCATTTACTTTCCATTGCTCAATTATTTTGAGCCTTACCCCAAACAAGGATTCATCACCTCCAAAGAGATGTCAGAAGGTGTCAAGATGTAGATTTGTCTTTTTCATCCTTTCCTTGCAAATGAGATTCAATTGTCAAAATGACAGAAGATTCAAGCTGGAAAGAAGCTTCCAGTAAAGTGTCAGAACTTCGTCACAGTACGAGTTGCAACTGGCACATTAATAAGTGTTCATGCATATTGGGCTTGACCTCAAGCCAACAATTAAACTTCTGGACAGAAATTGCACAACAGGCAATCAAAAATATGGGATGAATAAATTATATAGGGATGTAATTTGAAAGGTGCGAGACAGGTTCGTTACATCAGCTATTGATTTGTCCTCGCTTGAACTTCAAAGAACTTCTCTAGTGTGTAACTTTGTGACATGGAAGCCAATAAACAAAAAGAAGTGTTGTTTATAGTGACCTCATTATGCTCAGTGTTCAGATAATGATCTGGGTCTTGCTGAAGAGACTTTGATCTGGGAAATTGTGCTAGAAATCTCTCTGAACCAGGTTTTTCTGCGGCATAAAAATAATTTTGTGCTGCTGCTATATAGAGTCAAACCAGCTTCATCTGGAGAAGGAGATTCTTTATTCAAGCTTTGTTGATTCTGAATGTAAGAGCCTTTGATTCTGATACATTAGGTAAAGTGTGTGTCCTGCACACTGTGATTGACTCTGCAACATTTATCAGCTCAGAATTTTAGTCTAATAGTCTAATCCATGGGGATTTTATTCCCATTGCCCACAGTATGTTTAGTTGGGGCATGTGACCAAATTCTTACTAATGAGAAATCAGAGTTCCAAGATAAAAGAATTCACACTCCTAAGAAAATGCCTGATGTACCATTTTCACAACTGAACATTGACAGTGTGAGAAGGGCCCTGGAGACAACTGTGCTTCCTTGTTACCAGTGTGACAAAGTAGCTGATGCATGGAAGGGCCTGGAGACAGAAAGGACCTGGGTCCTTCCTTGCTCCCATCACTAAGCAGCTGGATCAATTAATCTTGGAAACCACTGTACTCAAGCCTTCTTTTTACAGGAGATGAAACAGTTTCTTACCCCTAATACAGTTTAAGCTGATATTTTCGTTACTTACAGCAATAACAACAACAACAAACATTCTAATAGAGGTAGGTCAGCTGAATGAACCCATATTATAATTTATGATTAGTATGTAGGTGTTCTAATTTTAGATTTTAAGAGTAGGATAAAATAATTCAAGGGAATTTCTGCAAATAGCTCTAAATGAAAATTATATATATTCATATGTAACATATTTATAAGAAACATTTTAACCAGCTCATCATCCCACTCAGGTGGCTAAGGGAATTATTCTGGCTAAACCTACCCCTGGCCATGTGCCACAGAGGTTTGCTCCCACCCTCCCCCGCCTCCAGTACACACTGTGATAGGTGCTTCTGGATTTAGGGCATTGATAAAAAATGATCATGATGATATTGTATCCCAGACCTTATCAGTTGGTTTCTATCTAAGACTTTGCTATTCTAAGATACGTCCAAACCTCAGCTGAATAATAGCTGTTATCCTGCACTTTCATCTTTCTCTTGTGAGTACACTGTGTCCTTTGTGTCTATATTTGTGCACTATTTGGCAGCTGCATTTTCCATATGAGACTAGAGGGTCATTGGAAATTAGGACATTTGAGGGTGAATTTTAATCCTCTTTTGGCAAAAAATAACTTCCTGCTTGAAAAATGAGCCAAAAATGAATGTCACATTGTATAAGCACGAATGTTGTAATGCTTTGTGCCATAGCCTCAGTTTCCCCAATGACAGTTAATAGATGAGGGTTTGCCTCCAGGTGGTTTATTTGTGAAGCAACCCCAAGCAACAGAAGTAAGAGACTACAGGGAATGAAACACATAGAGACAGTCGGTGAAGGAGATTGGTGGGGTTATTAGAACATAAAGGAAGGGGATCTGAGTGGAAATAAACATATCACTTTTCATAGATGGCTTTAACACAGAGAAATGAGAATAGGCACAAATGCAGTCTACATGTGGAACAGCCTGAAGGAAACAATCATGGCTAATTTGATGTTAATGTCTCCCAGGATTCTAGAATCTTATAAATGGTGTGTATGTGTGTTTGTCTGCCTGTCTCCGGCAATCAATGACATATAAAGTTAAACCAAAATAACTGTAATTCACATTGTGTCAGATATTCCAGACTGAAATTAATTGGTGAGTCAGTTGTTTAGCAAAGTATATCCATAGGGCACTAGTCTTATAATAGATCTGGTACATGCTTTTAAAATAAAGAGGGGTACTCTGGCAAAGTACATCATAGCAAATATACCATCCATCAGATTCACATTGGACACTAACATTGTAAAGGCTTTGGAAAATCTCAAAGGACTAAACCAAGTACATTATTTTAAGCAATGGTGACCCAAATTGACTCTCAAGTGCAACAGAATTTTGGAGATGCAGCAGGTAGACAGAACGTTTCATATTTCAGCAAGATTTTTGACAAAGTATTTTGTGGTATTCTTGTGAATATGTCGATGATATATGGATTGGGCATTAGCAAAATTGGGTCAGTTTTTGGCGATGGAATTACTCTTCTCAGGATATTGACTAATGGGTCATGGCCAACACAAACAGGTTCCCTGGTGGCATGATACCAAGCTCCGTCCTTGGCATGTCCATGCTTAACTTGTTTATAAGTAACTCAGATAACTATCTGAAAGTCATACTTTTCAAATTTTTAAAAAGAGTAATGTTGCAAGGAGGAGTTATGCCTTTACCATTCTCTGAGTGTTGTGGAAGAAAGTGTGTTTTGGATCAGATACTCCTGGGTTCACTCTCTAGCTTTGCTATTTATTCTCCTTGTGGCTAGCCTTGTAGAGTCTCTGTTTCCTAACAAATAAATTAATATGAAGGTAATTATATTAAAGATAGTAAGTGAAATGTGAAAAGTGAAATCCTTTACTCATTTATTGGTTATAGGAAATACTATGTTAGTACCAAGAGTCTACTAAATTTGACAGATTATAATAAAAGAAGCATATTTTAAAGTTTATACATGTAAAATTTATTTTTAAAATCCATTGTATAGTTATATTAAGCAAATCTGAATTTACCTGAATTGTATTTCTTATGCCTGGCCTAGGGAGTTAAATTGATTGCAAGCTCACTATGAGGCAGAAATATAGATGCTACTTCTCTGAGTTAATTCAATCTTGGCAGCAATTGTAAAAATTTAATGTCCACACCAAGGCAAATAGTCACTCTGCTATACTCTACTCTGGCTACTATCTGGATCATTCTGTCTGGCTCAAGGGCAACATTGACAATGTCTAACAGAACCATGGAAGGATAACATGGTTGGAAAATATTGAAATGCGTTTTATTAAGATGGTGATGGACACTATACAAGAGGCATTCAGTGGAGTTATACCAGCAGATATTTGAAGGGTGACCTTCTGAACAGGGACTCTGCTCGTGCTCTTGGTGTGTCACAGGGCAGTAAGGTGGGTAGGGAATATGAAAACAAACATAGTTATTCGCATTTCCAGAAATTAAAGAAAACAACAACAACAAGGAGGAAACCAGATCTTTCTCACGGAGGAATGAGTTTCAGCATCAATACAAGTCCAGGGCATCTTACCAGAGTTCTGCCTCTGGAAGAAGGGCTGAGATGACCACCAAAGCATTTTCTAATGCAAACATTCTCAGACCTAAGAAAGTAAATGTGGGAGAAAGTTAAAGGAAAAAAGTTGTCTATAACTGTCCAACAAATGTGGTTGAAAAGGGCAAGGCTTTTGTTGTGGCCTTTGCTATTGTTTTATTTTTAGTCTTTTCCTTCCTTGTTCATTTTTTAATCTTTGCTGTGTATTTAAGATCTTTGTGGCCACCCATTCCTACATTCAGCATTTTGTTTCTTAGACTTTAGTTTAGTGCTACAGGAAATAAAAGCAGTAAGGGTTTTGCATTGCCAACAAACTTCTATGGAAGGACTCCTCTGTATATCACTTACCCAAAGATTCAGTCTTCAAAGCTCTGCAGGCTTTTACCTGGACACACATGGATAGTGGTGACCTGTCTGCTGTTGACAGAAAAGCACTGTGGCCCATGACTCTGGTTCATTGAATCAGGCACACAGAGAACAATTGTTTGTTTATTTTTTTAAATAGCTTGCTTATTATGAAAATAGTATGTGGGTCACTATAGATAATGTAAAAAAATGTAAAGGAGAAAATAAATATCAACAATAATCCATAATTCTGGTTACATTTGTTGTGGGATAGGCCTTACTAATCAAGACAAATAAAAGCTTCAAAGTAATAAAAACCAAAACCAAAATATTAATGGCTAATAATTAATCCTCATTACAACCTGAGAAAACCAATATTATTATACTCATTCTAGAAGACAGAAGACTGAGGCTCAGAGACTTAAGCAATTTGCACATGGTCACACAGGCAGTAAGTGGCAGAGCCAAATTTGATCACATGAAATCTGACCCCAGAGAGCATGTGCTAAAACATTATGTTTCATTGAAATGAAAGGTATCCTTAGAAAGTTTATATAAAGCAATGGAAGGGAAGACAAGCAAACAAAGTTCACTCTATATATTTTATGAAAATATTCATTTCTAAAATATATAAAGACCTTCAACAAAGTAATAAATATAGATACATCCTCTTCATTAGAAAAAAGGGAATGAATATGATTAGGTAATTTAAGAAGAAATACAAATATACTCAAGCATATTAATGTTCTTACTAATCAGGAAAACATGAATTTTAAAAATGAAGTTTTATTTTGCTCAGCAAAATGGCACAGTTTAAAGGAAGATTACTAACAACTAGCATTGGCAAGTGTGTGGGAAATAAACATTCTTGTACACTATAAATGGAACAACCTTTTCAGAAGGAGATTTAGCATTATTAATAAACAATTTTTAAATATAAAATTTATATTTTCTAACACTTTTAAGACATGGTGTTACAGAAACACACATGTACCAAAGACATACATTAATGAATGTCTTTACAGCATCATTTTTAATAGTAAAAAATTGGCAAGAACTCTGTGTATCAGAGGAGTATGTTCAAGTTGTGATGATAATAATAATGGTTGTTAATATTTATGAAGGCTTTGTTGTGTCACATACTATGCCAATATTTTAATGGACACTATTTTATCTAATTACAATAAATATTAACAATCAGGCATTAACACACCAATTTATATTTGTAGAAACTGAGTCATAAAAAGGTTAACTAGTTTGTCAGAGATCACATAGTTGGGATTTGGCCCCATAGGCTGTGCTTATATATGCTCTGGCTTTCTTCAGAGTGACTAAAAGAGCCACGTGGCACTTGAAGATGTATGTTCAGTGAAGAAAATAAGTTGCCATGTGCATTCCTTATGAATCTTTGTATCAGTCTTTGTTTATGGCTTTACTGAAGAATTAAAACTTGACCAATTTTCCTATTGTGGCTCTTAATTTTTTTGTTAGTTTGCAAGACCCCAAATATATTTTACCAACTCATACTTTCCCAATTTTTACATCTCTTTCTTCTAAATACATATTATGTGTGGATAATTTAATTATTTTTCTTGTGAATCAATTCTGAAAGACTTTTTAATTCAATTATAGATTGAATTTTCACACATGTCTGTTAAATAATTGATCTGATTGATCTGAGTTCTATGTTTTTATTTATGTTGTGGATGCTGGTTTTTAAAGCTTCATTGATTTGGTGTTCTGACATGGACTTATACTTTTGCATTGTGTCAATATATATGGCTGTTCTCGTAATTTTGAAAATTTATTATATGTGTTTGGTGTTCTGGAGTTTATCTTTCTAATTTAAGAAAATCATACTCAAACTTTGCTTTGTTAATTTAAATAGCATCATTTGACTTTAATATCAGAATTAGAAATTACTGTATGTTAACTTTCTCACTTCTGCTTCTTCTCAACTTTCACTCATTTTTATTAGTTTTATTTTGTTGAACTTCCTGACTCTTCTTCATGTATCTATTTTTTACAGTGTCTTTCAAATCTTTTACCCATATTTTGTTGGGGTTTTTTTGTTTTCTTCATATTGAGTTGTAAAATGTCTTTGTATGTTCTAAATACACGTCTTTTATCAGCCATGTATTTAACAGATTTTTTTCAACCAAACTGTGACTTGCCTTTTCATTTTCTTAGTGTCTTAATGAGCAAATTATAAAATTTTTGATAAAGTCCAACTTATCTATTTTTTTCTTTAATGGATGGTGCTTTTTGTGACCTCTGCACCAAAGTTTTAAAGATAGTATTAAATTTTCTTCAATAAGCTTTATGGTTCCTGCTTTTGGTTCTTGGTTTCTTAAATTTTGTTGTTGTTTAGTTTTAAAATCAGGGATGGTTGTTGAATTTTCTTCTAATGCCTCTCTAAATCTATTCAGGTAATCAAAAATAATTAATTGTTTATAGAAGAAAGCTCTTGTTCCAAGTTTTGAATTGTATATTTTATGTGTGCATGCTGAGAATCTTTTGAAGCCTTTTCCTGGTGTTTAGTTATTTGGTTTGTTTGTTTAGATTTATTTATTCATATAAATTTCTTACATGTATATTTTAGTATGAGTAGATTTTCCGTGTATGTGTTTTAATCCCTGCCCACATGTTTCCTATTAGAAACTTCTTTGCCACATGTTAAGCTGGAGATCTTAATGGTATATTCATCCCCCACACAAGTCTCCATTGTCTGTAGATATCCCTGACTCACTTCCTATTTTCCATATTCTACAAAGGAAACCAATTCCTAAATAATCTAAAATATCCCATAGTGCTTCAGTCAATCTATTAGTGCACTAATTGAACAAATCTCTGTGGAATGCCTGTTATGTTTTAGGCATAGCATTATGGGTTGAAGATACAGCAAGAAAAATGTACACTGTCCCTACAATTATGGGGCTAATATTTCAGTATGAGACAAGCACTAGATAATCAATTATGTTATTGAATTGCACTTAGGGAGGAAGTGATGAAGACCTCGAATAAGGTGCTGAAGTGAGCTTTTTCAGTGGGCATGACCTGCTGGGAAAAGGTCAGGAAAGACTTTTTGGAAGATATTTTCTTTTTAAATGCGAGTTCTGAAGGATGGATGAGAGTTCCTAGGAGGAGGGCGGTGCGCAGGGGGAGCCTTTCAGGAAGAAGGAACAAAGCACACAGCCTGTTCTAAGTGACTGTTCAAACCTCAGCCTGCGGAGCCTCACACCCTTGGATGCTGAACTCTGCCTCCATCTAATTCTGTTCCTGAAATGGGTGTTAGGGAAATGTTTTGAAGAGTGTGTATCTGAGCCTGTATCCTATTGCTGTTTACCTCTACCAGTGAAGGGATTCTTATTAAAGCATCTACACCTCTTTACCTCAGGGTTTTTTGTGTGTTTTCTGGGGGGGGGGGGGGAATGCACAGCTCAGGCAAGGGCAGCTGAAGTGCCAGGAATTAATACCCTCGGGTGTACTTCTCAGCCAGTGAGTGCCAGTGTCGGGATAAATAGCAGAGCCTGCCTGTCCCTCAGCTGGGAAATCTCTAAGGGGTATTTTAAAGGCTATCCCAGTGGATTCCATTGGGACCAAGTTGTAGCTTTCTTTATGAGGCAATCTTTATAGGCATTGTTACTTCCATGCCTCATTTCCTAATTCTCCTTCCAGTGTTTCCTGATGCTATCTCCCAAATGGATCACCTCTCTCATATCTTTATCTCTGTAGAAACCCAAATGAAGCAAGCCAGTTGTTACTGGAAGTAGTTTCTGGAAACAGATCCTTAGAATAGGATATTTGAACTAGGGCATTTATCTCCTTGAGGAGCTAATATTTTTTAATTTGATGAGGTTCAAATTATTGTTTTTCTTTTAAGATTTTTGGGACTTTGTTCAAGATATCTTTGTCTATTTATACCAGTATTTCAAAGATATTTCTCCATGGGTTTTCATTGGAGCTTTATACTTTTGGGTTTTATGTTTAAGTCTTCAGTCCATCTTGAGCTTATTTTCGGGTATGGTATGAATATGAGTTCCAACACCACCTGTTTAAATGACTATCCTAGACCTTTTAGGTTGCTTTGATTTCTTAGTAAAAATTCACTTGACCATATTTGTGTGAGTCAAATTCTGGACTTGCTCTTATGCTATGTATTGCTCCATTTGTTTATATTTACACTAATGTCACACTCATTAAAACTTAATTGTTAGAGTAAGAATTAAAATCAGATCATTTAAGTCCTCTAACACTGTACTTGTTTGTATTTGACATTTTTAGATGCTTTACATTTTTACATAAATGTTATCAGCTTATTAATTTCCACCAAAAAAAACCACACCCCTTTACTTTACTTTATAAAGCAATTTAGATCAAATTGTCATATTTAAAATATTGCTTCTTCCCTCATGTATACATGGTATATCCCTCTTTTACTTCATTAAAGTTTTATTTCTCTTTTCACAAACTTTACACATTTGTTATTATTTGCCTATTTCATTTGATAGGCTCTCTGGTAAAAAACTGAGCACAAGAAATGAAAGTGGACATCTTTGTGTCATCTGATTTTATATTTTAGGGAAAAAGTATTCATAATTTTACCATTAAAAATGTTAGCTGGCCTGGCCGGCGTGGCTCAGTGGTTGAGCACTGACACATGATCCAGGAGATCGTGGTTTGATTCCCACACAGGGCACATGCCCAACTTGCAGGCTCGATCCCCAGCAGGGGTGTGCAGGAGGCAGCAGATCAATAACTCTGTCATCATTGATGTTTCTATCTCTCCCCCTCTCCCTTCCTCTCTCTGAAATCAATAAAGATATATTTAAAAAAAAAATGTTAGCTGTAGGTTTTTCATGGGTACCCATTATCACATTTGAGAAATGTGTTTCTGTTGCTAGATGGCTGAGTGATTTTATCATAAATAGGTGTTGGAGTTGGTCAAATGACTTTTTCTACACCTATTGAGATAGTAGCATATAATCTCCCATTGTCTTGCTTCTATTTGTAACAACTGTTCGGCAGTTCTGGTTGGCACTAATTGGAGACATCAGAGCTTGTAGCACAGTAGGATTGTGGGAAACTGGGAATTCCCATAAAACAGATTGCTGAAGCCAGACCCAGACCATTCAGTTATTCTCTGCTTTAGCGGGGGGGGGGGGAGCTAGGTAATTCTTCACTAATGGAATTCTAGTTTATTTTTAAAGATATCCACAGAATGTTTGCAGAATGGTCCTTTATATAGTGCTTCTAATAGTACAAGTAGTAATAAACACTGAAAGCAGAAAATATGCCCTCCTTTTCTTGCTTACCAAAAGCAACTCTACAATTTGACTTTATTCCTTTTAGCTCTGTCTCTACTAGAATAGAATAAAATGTTCACTATTCTCTGCTGCTTCCTCTCAACACCCTTCATTGAAAAGCAAGATGTCTTTTTGCTGCAGTCTAATTAATTTTAATTCTTTTAAACTTTTAAGTAGAGGTTCTGATTTCTTACCTTTGGTAATTTTTCTATTCTCCGTGTGTGTGTGTGTGTGTGTGTGAGTGTGTGTGAAGCAATCCTAACTCATCCTATTAGAATCTATTTTTTGATGAGATTCTATAATATTGGAAAGACATAAACTAAAATAAGTCTATGAAACCAAATGATAGACTTTCTGAGGTTCTGCTCAGGGTGGAGGTGAAAGTCATGTCTGTGTATCAAGGCAGTAGCAACTTGGGCAAAGAAATAGCAAGATGCTGCAGTTGTTTTACAGGTTTATTAATGTAATGAATCACATTTATGAAGGCATTACAAAGTTACAAACAGTCAAAATATAACAGTGCAGAGTGGTCCATCCCAGATACTCAATATATAACCATTTTATTACTGCGGCAGACCAACATTACAGTTAACTAAGGAAACAGGGTATATATAAGTTATTTCAAAACAAACAAACTAAGAAGAACTAAGAAAGGTCAACTTTCTAGACTAGATTAAAAGTACATTCTTATAAGCCACAAATAATTGCACAGCCATTAATACATAGTACATAAACCCATAAAGACAATCTACACACTATTTATGCCTGCTGGAATGAATCTTTAATGTGAAAAAGTATCTTGGTTTTAGCTGTGCATAATGAAGAGATTCAAGTTTAAAAATTATAAGAATGGTTTTATATATTTAGCACTATCACTGTCAGAAAGATCTTGCTATCTTGTCCATTGTTCATTTTTCATTCCGCCCAAAAATCAGTGTCAGTGATGCATGTCTACCTCTGGACTGGTTCTCTCAGGCTTCATTTCCTTCTGCCAGCATAAATCTCCCCAGATGGATGACAGCATGTTACCTTGTCTCTTATCTTTCTGTTTTGCACACTCAGATGCCTTCTCTTGTCTTAAAGGGGAAGCTATGATGACAGATTATAGGGCCGTGATATTATTTTGTAATTTAACATCATTGTTTCTAAGAGTCTAACATTTATCTGCAGTGCTCTTTGAAGGGATTGCTTGCTGTTAGCATTGACTCAACTATTTCTTCTTAGGACTGGAGAAAATTCCAGGATTTATTAATCTTCAAACCCATTTCTTAAAATCTTTGTTTTCAGCATATCCAAATTATATTTTAAGGCATTTTCTTCTTATCTTTCAAACTTTCCACCGTTTAAGGGAAATTTAATCAACAGCTACTTCAACTTTAAATCCATAAGATATATGTTTTAAGTTATTTGATATGCTTAAATATTCAATTATATAAATAACATCTTGTGTCTTATTTGTAATTTTTAAAAATTTCCCCAAAATTCACTTATAAAGTACTGTCAGTTAATTTTAAAACTCAAATTATGAAATTTAATTATCTTTGTTAAAAAGATTATGTATGTAAGACATTGACTTTACTTACTTGATAATTTTTCTTTTTATTGTATTCTTTCCTGAAAAATATCATTGTGTCTAATGGGTGACTGAAACTCTAGAAATGAGTGTGTCAATACTGAACTTATTCAGTAAGTCATCCTAGATGTTCACATGGCTGTGATGAAGTACATAACAGCCTTAGGGATCAATTTTCATGCTTTAAGCAGGCTAGTGAGACAGATATGTAAGGTAAACAATTAAGTCCTATAGACTCTATTCCAGCCTTAGATACCTGGCACATTCCAGTACCGATGTTGGTTTATGACTGATAGACGCCTGACTTTAGTGCTGAAGAGGAGAGGAAGATAGCACAGGGTCCAATGACGAAGAGATGCCCCACTCAAATCCTTTGGTCCTCAGGCCAATGGGACAGGTCACTGCCTGGCCCTCTTCTCTTGTGCCAGTAGCTGCCTCCCTCCTGTATTGGCAATACAGTTCTCAACTCTTACCAGTAGTTTGAACCCACAAGAAGCCATGTCTGCAGTTGTAACAATGAGGAAAATAAAAATATATCTTAGCTGCCTGGTAATAGACCGTCCTTTCTTGACATGTAAATTTATGTTTCACTTTTCAGACCGCCAAATGTATTTTTATAATGCAGTAGGCACTTGGCTTTGCCACCTAGTTAATCTACCACAATATTATAAATGCCCTATCTGTGTTTTATACAGTTCATATAGCCTCAAGGTATCTGTCATTCTTTGTTGGGGGGCATATTTTTTGCTTTATAAAAAAGATTTCAAGTTATAAATAGATTTTTTGTCTTTGCTTACATATTTTAACTTACATTCTTTAAATCGTAAGTGGTTTTCTCTTAATTTAGAAGACATTTATTTCTACACTATCCCCTCTTAAGAACAGCTGATTAATAAACTGCAACACTACTACTTTTTTGCTTCCTAAATGGAATAATTGGTCCCAGGATTGAGTTCTTTAAAATGATTGCTCTCCCTGTGTGTTTTGGGGGTAATAGGGCAGGGAGTTCTTAACTCCTTTTGGACAAAAAGTGTCATTCTTTCTTGGGTCCAAGTGGAAATCATTACCTCAAACCATGAAACTTTCAAATGTAATATTATAATACTATAATATTATTAAATGTTGCCTTGACAACCATAGCCCAGTGTAGCCTACCCTCCATAGCAACCCTGAGAGGTCAGTATTGTCAAACTCATGTGTGCCACAGACTAAGAACCTGAGAATGAGAGCAGTTAAGAGACATTTCCAAGGTTAATCAGCTGGTAAGGATTTCTGTGTTTGAGCCCAGCTTTTTTCTATAAAACTCTCCCCTGGTAATGGCAGCATTTTGGTTTTGTATATGGAATATGACACTTTCCTTTGTAAAAAGTGGAAAAGATCAGATCAAAGACATTTAACTAAAGTGTAATTATCT
Organism: Miniopterus schreibersii; assembly: GCF_964146895.1. Classification (NCBI taxonomy): domain Eukaryota; kingdom Metazoa; phylum Chordata; class Mammalia; order Chiroptera; family Miniopteridae; genus Miniopterus; species Miniopterus schreibersii. Next base: position 39,630,641 of record NC_138103.1, on the reverse strand, counting down.
CTTTAGCAAATATAGTCCCTTTTCTGTAATATAATAGTTATGCAAAAATAAACCAACCACCCAGAGACAAGACATCTGCTCCTTAATCAGATGTGTTCTTGTTTAAATGAGAGACTTCAGTGAAGAGGCTAAATGAGGTGGGGGTTGAAAGCAGACTTTGTTAAAGTCTATAAGCTGTAACAGAAATGCACAGATCAGTTATTCTGCCTGGGTTACATAAATTTTATTGCTTAGTTCTAAGCAAAATTCAAAGGGAAATAAGGCTAATTCTTTTGTAAAAATTCAAAGGCAACAAATCTTTGCATTTTGAAAAAACTTCTAATGTTCCCAATTTCCACAGATGTCTCTTATCTGAGAAGGCCATTCTATTTTGTTTCACCAAGTTTATACATTTTCTTATTCCTTTTTGTATTAGCTGGCAAATACATAAAGCTACTAACAACTAAGATTCCCAATATTCAGAAATTCCAATTTTTTTCTCTCTTTACTCCTCACTCTGTCTCTTTTTCTTCTGTACACATGCATATCCACCCATATCCACCACACACATACTCTAAAAGGAGAGACTGAATTAATTCCTGTTCTTCTGTGTCCAAGATTTAAATTTATTTTGACTTCATGCTTACAGGTACATGAAAATGCAATAATTAGGTAGCACCCACACTGGACAGTGTCTTTGTTTTCAGGTGCCCTCAAATCTGCAGGAGTCTCTCAGAGGTGGTCGTTGGGCAGGAAGAGTGGGGTATTGTATTCATGCCATATAACTTTTTGAGATATATGAAAAAAATATAATGCACTTGAGCTAAAATATCTACCCAACTCCATCATGTTTCAAAACTTGCATTCCTGGAAGAGTAATTTTTTATTTGTTATACTTTGGAATAATTCTGGCATAACAAGTCAAAGTGCTGCTTTGTCATCCCAGCACATGCTCCCTTATTTTTAAACATTTTTCAATTACAGTTTACATTCAACATTATTCTGTATTAGTTTTAGGTATACAGCATAGTGGTTAGTCATAAACTTTACAAAGTGTTCCCCCCCATATTTCAAGTACCCACATGGCCCCACACATAGTTATTATGATATTATTGACTATATTCCCTGGCTGTACTTTACATCTCTGTCACTATTCTGTAACTACCAGTCTGTACTTCTCAGTCCCTTCACCTTCTTCACCCAGGACCCGCCCCTCTGGCAACCATCAGTCTATTCTCTGTGCCTGTGAATCTGTTTCTATTTTGTTTGTTTGTTCTTATAGATTCCTGAAACTCCCCTCCCTCCCTCTCTCCCTCCCTCTTCCCTCCCTCCCTTTCTTCCTCCCTTCCTTCCTTCCCTCTCCCTCTTCTTTTCTCTCTCCCTCTCTCACTTCCTCCCTCCTCTTTTCTGTCTGATAAAAAGCGCTTCTCTTGAGTGAGCTGAATCTGGATGATCTCAGCCACAGGTAACATTATGTGGAGAATTAGCAAAGAAACATTTATATTTTTTGTTAACGAAAGAATGAAAACTTTTTGACAAAACTTTGATTTTTATATTTCTTAATTTGTAGTTTTATGCTTCTAACCACATTGTATTTTGCCAGAGCTTTTTCTAGGAAAGGGTTTATCAGATAACACTTGCATCCATTAGGGAGAAAATTTTTTTTAAATATTAAAAAAAATAATAAATCAAAGAAATTTATTATAGTTTTGAAATTAGACAGATTCTAAAGGAAATTAAGGATAGAGTGTTTTGGTTTTTTTTTCAATTGTACCTCTACGGTCAAAGTATACCATGCATTACAAATAAAAGTGTTCTGATGTTATACCCTCCTAAGTTAGTATCAAGGTGAAGGGGTTTGCTGTCAACAAATGTACACTGACTTTACCATTCCTAGTGATCGTGCATATACACATCTGCTAAAAACTAGACTCCAAGACCTCTCATATGGAAACATTAGAGCAATTTTGACTGAGAACAAAGCAACAAGTCCTCATTTTTTTCCACCAAAAAGTGCATAAAGAGTAATAAAGAGAACACTTTGGGGACTTATTTTTCTCCATGGGCTGTTGTAGTTATTCAATAACATTAAAGTTAAAGTAAAAACAAATGAGTGACTGAAGACAGAAGGTTAGTAATGTAAAAAGGATAATAATAATAAAACTTGATGCTAAGAATGGGATAGCAAGTGCTCCCAAAACAATATCAAATAATTTATAACTATCTAATTTTAATGAGGTGACCTATAGCACAAAATAGCATTTTAAAAAATAATGGGTGAAACATGCAGATGATACAGTGTGCTTTAGCTTTATGCATTATAGTCCTCATGAATTTTTTATAAGAAATTCTAATTTCTTGAAGGATTATTCTTATCATAGAAGTGAAAATATTGTGCATATTTTCAGTTCATCCTTAGGTTTAAAAATGAGGTTCACTTATTAACTTGTTGAATAATTCTATTCTTGATAAGGAATACCTTCTCTTCAACCTTTTCATCTCATTGTATCTACAACATCTGTTACTTCCAACTTCCCATGTGTTTTAAGTCTCCTTTTGTTACTGGGAGCTGTACCTATTTTATTATGGTAAATTACATTTTTGTAATGGGTAATTCACGCTAATAAAAGCTTTGGCCTTATTTTTGCCAATACTTTGCAGCCACTGCTAGGAAGACCACATTTGAAAAGAACAGGCAGAAGTGGTTAAGCAGCATCCCCTGAGCACACCCCTTATTCATCTTTCGTATTAAAGCAAATGGCCTGAGAGCTCTTCAATGCATAGAGATGTCTGCACAACAGGGAAGGAGATCATTTCTAATCCATACCCCTTTTTCCTGGCTTATTGTAACTTAACTCCCATCTAATTCTCACATACTTAATGTGAATAGAGTTCATTCATTCCTAGAGTCTACCAGGGGTAGTTTTGGTGCTTGTGTTTATTTGAGGAAACAGTTTCTCAGCATATTTTTATAGTTATCCCTTTACCTGAACTCAGTTTTTCCCTTTGAAAGTCAACAGGCACAATCTATTGACTTAAGCTTACCCTCATTCACCTCCAGGATATAAAGTTCATGGAATTCTGTCAATTCTGTCTCTATTTGCCCAAGCAAAGTGGAGGATAAATCCAGGCATTATTTTATCCACCTGTTCAACAAACAATTGTTAAATAAACATTGTCTTTTAGATCTTGGGGATACAGAGTGGCAGTATCTGTTTTCAGAGTTGAGCATAGTCTGGTGGGAAAGGTGGGTGGATAAGATGAATGGCGCCACTAAGTACCATGTAAGTACTGTACAAAACCCTATGGGTAAAGTGCTGTGGGAGGCTGAATCTGGCTAAAGCTTTGGGAACGACTTATATTGGGCAAGATGACTGTTATGAATTAGATCGAAGGTATCCTTTAGAGTCTAAATTCATGAGTTAACTATATGTATCTCTCCCTGAGTGCCTTATCATGACTATAATCATTTTGCCAACCACTTGAAAAAAAATTCATAAATTTTAATAGTTTAGTTGAGTGCCTATGTAATTAGGGTTTTGACATTTTAACCATGTGCTTCTATTTTTAATTAGTATAAATACTAATTATTACTTAGATTATAAATTCACAAGCAAAAATTGTATTGTCTTCCAGTTATATTTACCTTCTTTGTACTTCAAGACAGTTCATTTAAGATGTCTCCAGCATTTAATAAAAACTGCTTTGAAATTGGGATGAGGGATGGAGAGAGATAATCAGTTAGCTGAGAGTAAGAAATCCCTATTTCTTCTAGTAGCTCCAGCAGTTTATATGTAGTGATCTGGACAAAATCATGGAATCCACTGTGCTCACATCTTTAAAATGTGAAGTTGGGCCCAAGCCAGTGGGCCTGTACCTGAGTTGTAGGCTCCCAGCCCCAACCATGGGGGAGGCAACCAATCTATGTGTCTCTCTCACAATTGATGTTTTTCTCTCTCCCCCTCTCTCTTCCTCTCTCCTCCCCTTCCACTCTCTCTGAAAAGCAATGGAAAAATAGCCTCAGGTGAGGATTAAAAAAAACAATAAAATGTGAAGTTGAATAGCACATTGAATGAAAGTCAGAAACCTAACATTCCAGAGTTTATGTGTTCCAAAATGGTGTAATAAGGATTCCTCAAATTCCATGCAAATATTGTCCAAATTAACTCTTAGATCTCTGGAAATAAATAATGGCTTGAAAAAAATCCAAGGAGTATTTATTCAAGAAAAACAGTGAAATCTCAGTAAGACTAGCAAATTTTGTGGTGTTTTAACTTTCTCTCTTCCCAATTTCCTCTTCTAAGATCTTCACTGTCTTTGAAACCAAAATCTTTGAAACCACAGTTAGGAAGCCACTGAATGGGCAGAATAGGTTTGGAGCTCACTAAAAGCCTCAGCCCCAGAGAATTGTCAACATTTGACCTGACAGTTTCCTGAAAAGCTCCATTTTCAGGGCTCATCTCTGTTTGAACTGACTCAATACTTGCTCTGTGCATACAGCCATATTCATTCTTCAGCCTTTTTCTTAAGGTGTCTGTCAAAAAACGATCAGCAGCAATTTGTTAATATTGCGGTTGCCGAAGGCATTGATTCTGTTTGGGACTAATCAAAAGCTGACCAAAAAAAAAAATTTAAAGGAAAAATTGTCAAATAAATTGTTCATAGGGGCCTTTGGAAAGCTCCTCTGACACATAGTTTGGAATCTAGAAGGACGCTTACAGAGGCAGAGCTGCACTCATGCTTAGGGAAGATCTGAGAAAGACAGGAGCTTGTTACCTTTGGCCAATCTTGAGGCTCTGTCCTTGCAGGAAGTGAAGGCTAAGCTGCCTGATGGAGCACTGAAGATGGGTCTCAGTACCACAGAGAAACCCTTTGGCAAAGACTGAGAGATGTAATAGTTCATAGTATTCAAGGTAATTTTTGATCAGTTATTAGCTAATCACAAGTAGATTAGTCAGCCCGATGAAATCCAAGCACAAAGAAAATAACTTGAAAAGTTATCTCAGCAAGGGGGTGAGAACTTTCAGTTAGGCAGAAAATATCTTTCATTTGGATCTAATTGTATTCATGCTAATAATACTCAATATGCATAGGAGAAAAGATTCTGACTCAACTCTACAAAAGCCAGGGCTTATAAGAAGGGCAATTTTAAGGACATATCTTTTGTGTAAAATTGTTTCTCTGTAAAACTATGCAAAACACTGTTAAATCAATTATTCTGACAAACTTATAGTGTATTTAAGAAGCTTAACAGGTACTTAGTGATTATAAATACCCGTAACTGCCAAAAGTAAGCGTTGCTCCAAAACTGACACTTCTCAGGAAAATGTTGATAAATCAAACTAATTTTTCTTATTAAACAACAAAAATTCAACCGAGTAAATTTGAAGATCTAATTGACTTTATTGCGAAATTCAAGAATCAGGAAGCATTCCATCTAGCAAGCAGAGAGACGCTCAGAGAAGCTTTGTAATTTGGAAGAGCTTTGTAATTTGGAAGCCTTTTATAGGCAGAAACTGGGCATACTAAGAAACTAATTAACAAAAGAAAAGAAAGAATTGTTTTAGGTAAGGTTACCTTCCTTCCCTTAAGGGAAGGTGGTAAATTTGGGGTGGGAGCAAATAGCTGCAGCTTCCTTTGGGGAGACAAGGAGGGGATCTATGCAACAGAGTACCTGATTGGTACTGAGCAGACAATTCAAGACTGAACATTAAGACAGCATTTTCAGAGAAGGTTGAATTTGCAATTAGGTTAGATTAAGTCTAAGTTTGGTCTCATGAGTTTTAGGACAAGTGACTTCGTTTTGAGCCTATGGTTTTCTCTTTAACATTCTTCAAATTAGATCATTAATAAAAATTATTTTTTTACAACTGTGATAAGTGAGATTGGCAGGAGAGGAGATGCCAAAGAAAGTAGGTCCTGGTGGGAGAGATGGAAAACTTAATGTCCTCTTCTATTTTTGCCAGTAAATTGATATGAATTTAAAAAAATAAATTCAGTTGAGTGTGAGAGCAGTCTCTGTTAGCCTGACTAGGGAGACATCTAAAAATTAAATATTCATGTGCCATCAGAATTGGTAAGAAAAATAACTATTTAATCCTTCCAATCACTTAATTCCACCAAGGGAAGGTACCTGTGGCGTATTATTTAAGACATTCTGAATTTTTGGTTACATCTGAAATCATGAATAAAAATACATAGTTACCATTGTTTCAGCTGTACTGCATATAAAGTGATAATTAGAAATTTGTAGATTACATGAATAAATTTTAAGGCACGTTGGTAAAAATTGGCAGAGTTAAATAAAGGAAGAGCTCTCTTTCCCCTTTCTCCATTGCTCCTTGTATTCCACACTTGTATCTTTATTCTTTTAGAACTGGAGAAAGATATCAGGGCTGCATGTCTAAACCACCAAGATTAAAACTGTGGAAATTTGTCGTAATACGTGCATATGCCCAAAGGAGCTGAAGCCAGTGTATAAGTAAGCAGAACCAGACAAGAGTTTTCAGTGACTAAGAAAAGAAGAGAGTCAAGAAGCAGAGATTTTAGGGAGGAGCTCACCGATACAGTTCTACAGTAGTGGGAGAGATGGCAGGCGTGTTCTAAGAATTCCTTAACTGTGCTAACCCTCGTCTATATTTCTCTTTATTTATAAGAGACCCACCTTTAATGGACTTCTTACAATCCAATTTCATTTTCCTCTCTTGTATCTTAAAGTATCCTTCCATCAAACCGTCTCTTTCATGTTATCTCCTTTGTTCCTCAGTGGGCCTATTCGTGTCTTTATTGCCCTTCAGATTACTGACCTCCCATGTCAGTGCTCATCGTCTGTCTTTTTAAATTAATTTCCAAGACAGATCAAAATTTACACATGGAACAATTACATACTTGACAAAGATTCAAGAATACATTTCCTTAAGTTATTCAACTCGATCTTTCTTGCTGCACCAGGTGAAGAATTGTTCCATGCAGGCATTTTTTTCATCATTAACCTAAGAATAGGCCATTCTAATTATGTAAGTATAGTGTCCATTTTTAAGATTGTTGCTTCCTTTATTGAGAATGTGCTTTCCTTCTCTTCTTGTATAGAGTCCTCCTTCAAGTTTGGGTTCAAGTCCAATCAGTCTCTTTTATTGGAATATTTCTTACTTCACATTGGCTTGTCTCTTAATCTGACTAAACTACACAATTTGCATTAATATTATATTAATTGTTCAATTATTTGAATGTTTAACATGTGCTTTTATGTCCATAATATATATTTCAATCTTCTTGTAGGCAGGATTACTTTTTTTTTTTTTACAAGAACAACCCACTGTCCAGTATTAAGCATATAGTAGAGACTCCTTAAATGCTTGTTGAAATAAATTGTATTAGAATAATCTTTGTGATTTTTATTGAGTTCAACATTTATTAAATTTCACTCACTATTACCATTCTCTTTAAAATTTCTCTATACTGTGGATGATATCTAGGAACTATCTATTCAATCCCAAATGAAATGCCTGGAAGTGGAAAGCAAAGTGCTCAATTGAGGTCATGTGGTCTAAGGAACAAGCTAGTCTATGGGGAAAGTGAGTAGTTATGCAATATGGACAATGTTGCTTTTTAAGTTTGCAAGTACTTTGTAACCAAATTTCTCCATATCCAGGGAGAGATGATCCAGAGGAAATGGGCCTATTTTAAAGCCTGTAGATTTTGATTGGACATAGGAAAAGAACATTTCTGTACCAAAAGACATTAAACTGGAAAGCGATGAAGAGAGCGGGTATTTGGAGAACTTGAAACTGAATTCCAGTCCGCCAGCGATGGCCTGCCTTTTAGAACTGTTCTGGAATTGCTCACCTACCTAGGTCTTTCCAACTCTAGACTGAATTTCAAGACCCCCTTTATTAAACTCTAGTTCCTTTCCAAGATTTGTTATAATTAATCGTGATTAAACCATGGAAGATTATTGTCACAACTGAGTACAAATAAACTTTCACAGAATTTACTCCAAATTAAGTCAATGAAATGAATAAGCATCTTACTTCCTTACTCTATTCACCAACTGAAACACCTTTTAAGAATATCTTTTCTTGTGGCAGTTCAGAATTCTCTGTTCTGCTCTGGTGAGAAGTTTAACTGCTTATACTTTTTGTGAATGCTGTGAAGACAAACAAAGCAGTGGTTATAAAACACTAGGAAATTTTAAAGTACTCTATAAATATTAAGCAATAACCAAATTAATTATAGAAATTTCAAGTAAGAAAAAAAGTATTCATACAGTTGGGTATCTAATTGAAAGTTTGGCTTAAAGTTGGTTTCGCTATTTAAAAAATCTTTTGTTTTCCTAATATTTCCTTTTATCCATTCTTTAAGAATACAGCACATTTATGCTTTCAATCAGAATCAGATAATTGAATAATTGCTTGAAAAATATATGAACCAGGGAAAATTGAGTATTTTTCTTTAGAGTTATTATTCATGATACATTAAAATATTTCTATTTTTTGGCTCATAACCAACAATATTTGCCCAGACGTATCAAACCATGTCGTGAGAACAAATAGAGTAAAAATGTTTGTTCTAACAACACAAAAGTTATTATAACAAATACTCCAAATTGCATTAGTTAATGTTAATGAAATACTTTCCCAGTTATTGTATTTTGTACTTTCTTCTAAAAAAGCAGAGGTGTGAAATGCTCGCATAATACATGATTTGTGACGTTATTTCCTCCCCAATCAAACTACCTCTATGCCTTGTGCTTCCTACCACCGGTGATTCTCTCAGAGATGCCTGGCCCTCTGGCATAGCAGAGAAAACAGTCCTCTGGAGTTTTCTGAATTACCCTATGCCCAGATACCTTTGGCAATCCACACCTACTCAGCAGGATCTCATTTCCTCCGGGAATGCTAGCTGCGAGTGATTGACTCCAACAGCTCCAGGGCTTGCATCAATTTGAATTTACCTTTCCCTGGGGAGCCTCTTGCTGTTGTATTGGCTCAGCTTGCTCTTTACTAGTGCTTAATTGGGGCATTTGGGCCAGAGGTAGCGAGGGTGCCACAGGCGCCTGTTTAGGAGCTCTGACCAGAACTTACCAGGCAGCTTCAAGCTCATGATTCTGTCACACCTGCCCTGTGACCCCTGCTTTCTGGAAAACTCCCCAGAATCCTCCTGCAGTCTAAGCCAGTGAAGTTTTAATTACCCTTTGGCAACCGCAGTGACTGATTTGTTATTTGTCGTTGTTGTTTGTTTGTTTATTAAATTTTAGAAAGTCTGTGGAACCTAGGTTCTTTTCCCTAGGTACCAAGTCTTCTGTTGGTGGAGGCATTCTGATACTGTCTTCAGCCAGCAGTTACTGACCATTAAGAAAATTCGGTGTAGCTAATGTCCCCTTTCTTTGAAACTAGAACTATTTTAAAAGATTACATATCAGGTGTAAGTGAAAAAGTATTTTATACTTAAAGATGCAATATAGCAATAAGAAAATGATTTTGCATTTCTCAAGATCTCAAATACATGTAAGTAGAAATTAAAGGAAAAAGTGACTCAGGCAGGAAATTTTGGGAACTAAAGTGGTTGCTTCATTGAAAGTTGGCTGTGATAACCTGGCTCCAGCTGATTCAGTCCTAGGATCACTAGTCTTTTTTTTTTCTTTTCAAAAAGGAGACAAAAATTGATATTTTTCTCTCAAATTTTAAATATTAACATAAAAAATTACTTTAAAAAATTGGTGCTTGCCCAGCCCGTGTGGCTCAGTGGTTGAGTATTGACCTGTGATCCAGGAGATTAGCAGTTCGATTCCCAGTCAGGGCACATGCCCGGGTTGCGGGCTCGATCCCCAGTCAGGGGCGTGCAGGAGGCAGCCAATCAATGACTCTCTCATCATTGATGTTTCCGTCTCTCTCCCTTTCCCTTCCTCTTTCTGAAATCAATAAAGACATATTTAAAAAAAAAGTTTTAAAAAATTGGTGGCTTATCAGGTGCATCAGCCATTATTCATGAACTACCAGTTTATAACCTTTATATTACAGCTGGATGGAGAAAAGTTGAGTTAGATCATGAAATAATTATAGCTAACTTCTAGAGTGAGAAATATTATAGTGAGTTACTTCAAATAGACCTTCAGTATGCCCTCGTTTGTTTTTATGATATTAAAAAATTTAAAAAATGCTGTAAAAAGTCCTTTTTTTTTTTTTTTAAAGAAGCTTAGCTCTGGAACATAATTTTCTTTTTACCCTTATTAGAGAAAGGGCCTTATATGTCTACTAAACCTTCTCAAATTGCAATTAACTTTTTTACTCAACTTCTTTTGCAACTTTCTCTCCCATACCATCCCCAGCAAGCCTGCTCTGAATGTAGATGAATCTTTCCTTACTTTAGGCAGCTTGGCTATAAGAAGAGAAAAGGGTTGGGAGCTCTGCACCATCAGTGTTCATGGACTGTAACTCTATCAGAAAAGACTTCCCAACCAATTACACTGATGTCACTCCCTCTCTCCTCCTTCAAGATACATTTCTTATTCCTCTATGAGTTCATTATTAACAGACATTTCTCTGGAAAAAATCCTGGTGTTTTAAGCAACTACAATTTTTGGACTCCTAAGCCATTTAAAATACACTTGAATGCACTATTTTTGAATTTAGAAATACGTTTGGTTTTGTCATGCAGGGAAGATAGGAGCTGTCAATTCCACTTTTAGCTTTTCTTGACACATCTCACATGAGGATCAATACTTATCCTAATAAAGTTTTCATGCCATTTGGGGGATCGTTTTCTTTTCTACCCTTACCTACAAATATATGTTGTTTGGTTACTTATGAACTTCATTGTCTCCACAACAGGAGACTATGACTGATTCTACTAAAGTGAGTCTGCATCTTACCTCTTCGTCCAAAGCATTTTTATTAAAGGCAGTGAGAAATGTCACCGATGTAAACATCTTACAGGCTAAGAAGAAAAAAACACTTGCAAGGAAAAATCAGCCAAATACTGACTTTTGTGTTTCTACAGTTCTAATCACTTCATTTACCTTGACTTCATCAGCATTCTTAGTTTATCTTCTCTTGGCCAAGTTATAGTATCTATGAGTTAACAGTGTTTATTTTCAAGACAATTTGAGTTAAGTCTTCAGGAAGATGTCTTGAGGCAATGTATTAACAATTTTAGCAATTACTACATCTATTACATTTATTGCACTTTCTTTGTGTGATATTTGAAACTCTTGGCAACAAAATCAACACTGTGGAATAATTTCACCTCTTCATAATTCTGTTTTCTTTTAGCTTGGTTATCTTTCAGGTGTTCACAAATAAATCTCCCTATGTCTTTCTGATAATATAAACTGCCAGGATTTACATCACAGTAATGTTTGTGATTATATCCTAGACTCTCAGATGTTTCAGAAAACTCTGTTCTGCTAATCTGCACAGCTGAAATTGACCTCAGCCTGTTGCTGTGTTTTGCGCTACATAATTTTTGAGTTGGAAAACTCATACTGGAAAAAATTTTGGCTATCAGAACTTGTGCTTAAATTTCTTTATACTCATAAATAATAGCACATTGTATAGAAATATGTGTGGATATACTCTCAGAATAAAATATAAAATATTGGCATATGAATTTAAATTACAAATGTCCCGAAATGTCTCAGTAGAATAAATCATTGTAAGAGCTGTCCACTTGCTCTTCCACATGGAGATGCCTCCTTTCGAAAACCCTACTCAGAGTCAGCTAGTGACTGTTTGGTCTCTCTAGAGTCCATGTCACCGGCCTACAGAGGCTTGTCCCCTTTGTTGAACATGGTTTACAATTTTACACATCTCCAACCATTACTAATCCCCACAAAACTGAAAATGATAGAAGTAAAATGATGTCTGCTGAGCCCCAGAATTTCAATTCAGTGCTTTCTACACATTCCCTTATGTTTCTTGCCCTGGGTTCCCATGTTTCAGCCATATTTTAATTTTTCTCTCTCACATTTTTATTCTATTCTCGAAGCAAGGAATATGTGAACTTAACTGCTCGGATGCCTAATTTGAAGTGACTTGAAGTGGTAGATATTAATGACTTGTAAAAAGCCTAAAGCCAGAATAGTTTAAACTTCTTTTTATTGTACAACTTGAGTTTCACTTATACCTGAGAGCCTTCTTTAGTATTTCACAAAAGCTCCATTCTTCCTGCCAAATCTTCATTTATTATTTCTATTTGCTATGTCATCTAATTAACTTAAATTTTTTTTTTTATTGATTTCAGAGAGAGGAATGGAGAGAGAGAGAGAGAGAGAGAGAGAGAAACATCAGTGATGAGAGTCATTGATCAGCTGCCTCCTGCATGCCCCCTGCTGGGGATTGAGCCAGAAACTCAGGCATGTGCCCTGACCTGGAATTGAACCCTGACCTCCTGGTTCACAGGTCAATGCTCAACCACTGAGCCATGCCGGCCAGGCATCTTCTTAACTTTTAATGCAAACTAATGTGTGTGTGTATGTGTATGTGTGTCTGGCCATCTCTAGTTTCATAGATACCTTAAGAAGTATAGCATATTTATCTTTAAAGAGTGGTTTTGCTGGTTAGGACAAAAGATAAGGTGCCATTTATTTTTAGGACCTGTTTACACTTTCATCTTATCTGTGCTTCACGTATTATTCTCTAATAATAATAGCCCTTTACCAGTTGCTCACAATGCTTTTGAAGAGGTGAATGTGCTGATGGGCCTCACTCCTCATGCACCCCTGTGCTCTCATGTGGCATCCTGCATGTTCACTAACTGCTGCTTGCCATCCTCTGGTTTAATTCCTGTGTGCTGGGGCAGGTTTCTCTTTTCCCATCTGTACACCTTGCACATAGGGATGTAAGATACGGTGACAAGGTCAGCACCCAGATTGTCTGTTAATGAATGCCATTTTGTTGTTGTTGTTAAGGATAATGAAATTATTATATTTAAAAATCCAAGTTTGTGAAATTTTGAAATGTTTTTTGACTAAACTACTGTTTATTAATTGAGAGAAATTTAATCCATCTGTTTTTTGTTTGCACTTAATTCCTCACAACAATAGTTAAGAAATTGTGCATGTTTCCTATGAGACTCTTCTTTAACCTTTCAGTTAAATAAATATTTATGATATAAAAAAAATCTGACAAAACACTACCATGAGCCCTGTCATAATTCAGTGGAAGCAACCTTCAACTTCTGCCAGTACTGCTTCATCCACACCCGACTTTCCCTCCTCCACTCAGTCCACTGCAAGATCACGACATCAAATTATTTCACCAATAAATACTTCAGTATGCATTTCTATATCAAAAGTACTCTTTTTAAAAATTTAATAATATACTTTATTATCCAAAAGTTAACAAAAATACTTAATAACAATCTGTGTTCAAAATTTTTATTACCTCCTAAATGTCAGAGTTTTGAAATATCACAATCAAATTAAAATCCATACATTTTAATTGACTAATATGTTTCTTAATTCTTAAAAAAAAATAATTTTAGAATAGTTTTGGATTTACAGAAAATTGCAGTGATATTACTGAGAGCTCCTGTACTGGTTAATCATATGTGTTAACTTGACCGGTTACCGGGTGCCCAGATTCCACATTATTCCTGTGACTTTGTGTCTGTGACTGTGAGGTTGTCTGGGTGAGATTAGCATTTGAATCAGTGGACTCAGTAGATTACCCTGCCCAATGTGAGTGGGCATCATCCAATGTCTGAGGGCTTTAAAATGAACAAAAAGCAGAGGAAGGAGGAATTCAACCCTTTTTTTTCCTGAAAGAGCTGGTCTGTGATTTCCTGAATAAATCTCAGTCTTTTATTGGACTTGTGACTTTCAAAAGTGATTTTCTAGTGGTCTAGTTTTGTTTTGTTTTCTCACTCTGCTTCCTACCTCCTTCCCTGGGTATAGCATTTGCAATTTACTTTTTAAAAATCACCGACCCTTGTTGACTATGGTTTTTTGTTTGTTTTTTTCTTTTTCCTTACAACAGAAAGGAAGGCTAGTGTCACAGGAATTTCCCCCCCAGTGGGATCAGGTTCTTAAAATGTCGTTTTCCTTGGAAAGAACTTTTTAAATTTTTTTTTTTAATTTTCATTTTTTATGTCCCAGGAAATGATGTGAAGTAATGTCCTCGACTCCCAGCGAGCACTTACCTGATAAGAGTAAGCATCTTACCCTACCTTTTACATACTCTTTACCCTCCCCCTTCTTGGTACCGTATCTACCATGTCAGGGCATATAGCTGCTGCCTGCTGCCATTCATCTCTTAAAACCATACTTACTCACAGCCCTACAGGAAAATATATACGAAATGCTCACCAGAAGACCTCCTATAGTTTCTCCACTTATTTTGTTGTTTAAATCTCATTCTCTAGTAAATTCTTTATAAAATACTAAATTCTTTTTAAAGTAGAAACAGAATGTCCTCAGTATTTGGTTGTCTTAATAGTTTATCTGAAGGCTTTTTAGTGGAAAGTCAGTTTGACTGGATCAAATCCTGGGGTCACATTTCTTTTTCTTAGGTATCATAAGAATATTACTCCCTTATCTACTGACACAAAATACTGTTATTGAACAATCTGATGACAATCTATGTTTCTTTCCTTTGTAAGTGTTTTTGTTGGATGTCCAGAGGATTTTTTTGTTTTAATTCCAGTTGTTTTACTAGAACATTTTTACTATTGGCAATTCTGGGTCTATTTGTCTATATTTGTGTTGTATTCCTTCAAGTTGTAGTTTCAAGTCTTCTTTTTTTATTTTAATCACGAGAGCGTTTTCTTGCACTATAACTTTTAGTATCTCCCCCCCCCCCCCCCCCGATTTAGACTTATTTTTCATAGAATCACATGACGTGTTTTGGATCATTTGGTTTGTCTGCTCTATGTGTTACCTATTCTCATTTTTTAAATATATCTTTTTCATTTCTCTTTGATTTTTAGAAATTTTTTCTTGTTATCTTTTGTTATTTTCAGGTTATCTCTTATGCTTATATGCCTTTGTGTTTTTCCTAGGTTAGTCTTCACCACTAAAACAATTTTTCTAATTCTTTCCTGAATTCATTTATACCATTTCTGAATTTTTTTCCCAATTATGGTTTAGGTCTCTCTTTCAAATCATTTATTATTTTTTTTAAAAAAAGTTTAGTTCATTTTGAAACATTTAATTATAATGCTCCTCTGATTTACCCATGTGACTAACTTGGCCTATTCTAGATCAATGTTAATAAAAGGGGCCATTTCCACTGAGAGCCTGTGGTACAGTGCTCAACAGGTGTATTGAATGAAACTTTTTGGTCTGCTTCAGTCCACCCCGATACCTTTCTTCTGACAACTACTTTATAGGTTTTGTCAGACAAGCTCAATTCTGAAATTCTGACAAAAAGTAGATGTGCTTAAAAATACTTTCAGAGAGCAACTATACCACACATGTGGACAAAATGAAGAGAAGGGCAATGCAGGAGGACGTTGAAAGTCTGCTTTTAGAGATCCCTTTAAGATAACTATGCATCATATGGATCTGCCCACTCTTATAACATGTACTCCTCCCTTGTATTTGTTTTTTATTTTATGACATTCTGAAATCAAATGCATTTTCTTTTTTGCTCTTATTGCTTTAGTGACTCTGACTTGGAGATACAAGCACTTAAATGAATAAATGGGGGGGGAGGGGAATCTAGATGTCTCAAAGGACAGAAGGAGAGAAGGAGCTACTATCTAACGTTCTAGAGAGTCCTGTCTACATCAGACTGAACTTGACTAAGCACAGTATGTATGAGGCAACTGAATTATATAACCAAGTTCACTCACAGTGGTTGAATTCATAAACATGGCATATCTCTCCATTTATTTAGTTCTTTGAAATCATTCATCAGAGTTTTGTAGTTTTCCTCATATAGACTTATACATATGTTATTTCATTGTGTTGAATGCTACTATAAATGTTATTGTGTTTTTACTTTCAAATTTTACTTGTTTATTGCTGGTATATAGGAAAGTGATTGGCTTTTTAATATTAACCTTATCCTGCAACCTTCCTATAATTGATGATAAGTTCTTAGAGTTTTTGTTTTTTGTTCTTTTTAAATTTTCTACAAAGATGAATATGTCTGTTGTGAACAAAGACAGTTTTATTTTTTTCCCTTCCTAATCTGTATCCCTTTATTTTCTTATTGTAGTAGGTAGTACTTCCAGTATAATACTGAAAAGTAGTGGTGAGAGGGCTTGTACTTGATCTTAGAAAGCTTCGATTTTTTCACCATTAAATATGAAGTAGTTTCCCTTTATTCCCAGTTTACTGAGCATTTTTTACATGAATGAGTGTTGGATTTTGTCAAATTCTTTTTCTGTATCTATGTGATAATGTGATTTTTCTTTTCAGCCAATTGATGTGATAAATTATATAAATCAATTTTCTAAGGTTGAAGTGGGATAAATTCCACTAGGGAAGGATGTATAATTCTTTTTATAATCTCTAATTTTTAATCCAATTTTAATGTCCACTTGACATGATGCTTTGTGGATCTTAGTTAGGGGCTTTTTTATTGTTGTTGTTGTTTGCTTATGTATTTGATTTTCAATATATAAAAAGAGTAGTTTGGGCTACATGATTCTCAAGATTTCTTTTAACTGCAAAATTCAATCATACAGGCTTTTTCTTATATTTTTTACTTTATTATTGTCTTATTTCGGTATAATATACAACACTTCGACATCTTTAAACTGGGGAAACAAGTTCTCTTTACATGCCATAGTGGTAAAATTTGAATGATAATCCTGTATATGAATCATTGGGGGGTAATTCAGCAGCTCATCACACCATATAAACATAACTCAATCAACTCAAAGTCAAAGACCAACTGAATTTTTTTAGCAGTAAGATTTTCTTGCTTCATACCAAGGAATCCATGGAACTATCTTAATTCTACAATGATTATTCAATCTTTGTAATAATTAACATCACATATGTGATATATTATCTATTATTTATACATTTGCATTTTGTATTCTCCCAGAATATGAGCTCATGAAAGAAAGGATTTCTATTTTTACTTTTTATCTTCAGAATATAGACCAGTACTGGCACATCATAGTTGCTGGCTAAATGTTTAATGAATAAAAAGAATTATGTTAAAATGTATAATCACTTGTTACAGAATTATAATTTAAGACTATATATGTTAATAATCAGCTACTAATTAAAAATTTTCACTGAAATCAGTCATATTGTTATGATCTTCCCCCTCTTTCCTGCCCAAGTTAACATATTATAAAAATTATAATTTATAATTAGTTTTTAAAAATAAAAATGATTTATTGAAATTTAATTTAATATGAGTTTTAGCAAAAGAATAGAAAATGGTAACTTACAAAGAGATGCTTCCTAGAGCTTTCACCACTGACAAAATAATATAGCTTTAATTTTTGAGAATTGTGGTTTCTGAACAAAGGTCAACCAAAAAAAAAAAAAATCCAAAGTTTTACAGATGACTGTGGTTCCAATATTTTTTTCACTTATAAAAGGACTTTCTGTTATATACCTATATAATTTTATTAAACAGTGTCACCCCAATAAATTTAATTAAAAAATAAAAATATATTTTACTTGAGAGGGAGAATTTTTTTCAGAAAGCTTCTCTTCACTCTTTCAATTTCTAAATTATTGCTATACCGTTATTTGCAATAAGAAGGGGCAGAGTTTGGGGCTGGGCAGGGGAATAAAACCAAAAATATCTGGCATTCACTTGCCCACAGTCCACTCTGTTGTACTTAAACCCTTTGATTACGGTTATGGTGCATTCTGAACACCAGCCTCGTCTTTGCTCAAAACGACTCATGGTTTTTGAGGGAATCCTGTCTTCTCAGCTTCTTACTTAAATCCCTGGAAACACCTTGAAGACAGGGTCTGTATCTTTTCTCTGCATATCATTAGTGCCTTGTGCAAAGCCTGACTTACTAGGTGCAGAACAAGAAACTGTTAAGTGAATGTAAATGAGTGAAGTGAATCAAGGAAAGAACGAAGCTAGAGGCCAATGCAAAGCCCTTGGCTCATCCTTCGGCCTTTAGACACAATTATACTCAGTCATCTCCAAAGAGCCTCTTCATAGAGATTTTTAGTCCTTACATTCCTCTGTTAACAGCAGGCATCACGCCTCAGTGCTTACAGGAAGGGTTTTGTCTCTCATGCCTAACAATCACTTTAGGTTTATTTCCTTGTTTGGGCTTGTGTTCCACAGGCAAATTACAGTGTTTGGCAATTATTGAGATAACTCGTAATAAACCTGCTTTTGCTAAAAGATCCATTACAGTACAAATGGAAAACACCAGTAGATAACATTTTTATAGGCAGGGTTGAACTTACCATTTAATCATTTGGGGGGCAATATGTATGCTCCAAATAATGAATATCACTTTGCTAATAGATATATGTCTCCTTCCATCTCTTTTATTACTTCAGCCTCTAATTTCCTCCTGCAGTATCCATAAGTTATGTTACCTGAACATACGGGGTCCCACATTAGAATTAGTGTTTTAAGCTCTATCATTGTTAAAAAAATGATAGTGATGTTTGTAGAGAATGTTAGTGACAGTGGCTCCATTGTAAGCAATGCCCCAAATGTAAAGAATCATGTAAAGAACCCCCTTACTCGTCTAGTGCTTCTTGAGGACTTGATGACCTTTCAATGTTACATCTAGTTCTGCAATTTGATTTCATAAATATTTTCAAATTATGTAGCTGGTAATATCTTCCTAAGAAAAAATCAATAGGAATCAATTTTTATATCACATAGAGTACCTGCGAGGCTCATTCATGGCTGTCTGTGATGTCTACAGCTGGGAGAGCTCTCAGAATTTGGGGAGGTAGATGGGATATGCTGCATAGCAAAGTTTTCCATAGAAGGCTCCTGAGTCCTATTTGTGTAGCACAGTAGGTTTATACAGTGCTGACAGAGACCCAGAAAAGATGAGATTGTCAAGCTTTAAAAAATAAAAAACCAGGGCAATGTACTAAACCACTGCAAGTGGAAACAGAAATAGTGGGCCTAAGGAGAATTTTGCCTAAAGGCACAAATCACTCTGCCTTTATGCTCTGATTAGACAGAGAATAACAGGGAATTATAACAAGGCTTCTCCAGAATCTGCATCAGTAATCAGAGTTTTCAGAGTTGTAATACTTTATAAACATAACTAGAGACCTGGGATTTCAAATATACAGGGTGGGGCCAAAGTGGGTTTATAGTTGTTTGTATGGAAAATAATACAATAATTAATAATAATACAAGAGCCCGGCCGGGCGTGCCTCAGCCATTGAACATTTGACCTAGGATCTAGGAGGTCGCAGTTCAATTCCCAATCAGGGCACATGCCTGGGTTGTGGGCTCGATTCCCAGTCGGGGGGGGGGCAGCCGATCAATGACTCTCATCCTTGATGCTTCTCTCTCTCTCTCCCCTTCTCCCTTCCTCTCTGAAATCAGTAAAGATATATTAAAATAATAATAATAATAATATAAGAATAAACTCTTCCACATACTCACAACTGCAAACCTACTTTTACCCCACCCTATATGATTTTGCCATTCTGCCTTTTAATATTTTATTGGAGTAAGAGCTGAAATCTTTTAAATAAGAACTATCATGATGACCTATATAAACAAAATAACAATTATGGCTTTCTATGAAAAATCAGTAGCAAATAATAGATTGATTAGTACTAACACACAAAGGAGAAGCCTTTTTGATATGCCTATCACCATTTTAAAGGCAAATCCGTTGGTCAACTAACTTTCAAGCTTTTTGAAACCCATGAAAAATAGGAGAGCAGGAACCCAAACATTATATAGAAAGCCTCTATATATTAGTTAGTGAATAACTATTGGTTAATGGACTGCATACTTATTTCTAAGCTGTTAACTTGTTACTTCTGGCCAGCACTTTACTTTCCAAATATTTTATTTTGGAATATTCTCTGGAGGAAATCTTACCTTTTCTGTTAGGATTATCAGTCAACATTTAGTAGCTATATGTATGACACATCCTGAGGATGTGTAACTCAAAAAGGAATACATCCAGATTCATTTTTTTTAATCCTTACCCGAGGATATGTTTTTTATTGATTTGAAAGAGATAGAGAGATATAGAGATAGAGATAGAGAGAGAGAGAGAGAGAGAGAGAGAGAGAGAAACATTGATGTGAACTGAGCCACCAGGCCAGGGCCAGATTTCTTTTAGAAAATCTTCTGATGATGTCAGTGATAGTTAACAGGCCTTGGAAAATGGGTAACTGTATTTTATAAGGCTAAACATGATAATATAATTCACAAAGTAGGACAACCATTATCTTGCACTTTGAATTACAATTAGTTCCTCCATTCAAAAGAATGCTATGAAAAGGCCCTTTACCACACTGACATGAGGGACAGTTTCTTTTATGACTTGCAATCAAGAAATACTATAATGAGATATCATCTATACTTGCCAAGTCATATTACATGATTTAGCTATAGCTATGGGGAAAGGATATGAGTACCTCTTTTTTCCTACTGAAGAATTTAATGAAAGTTTCTGTAGCCTTGGCCAATCGGGCATACTCTACTCTGGTAATAGAATTGCAGTTACTCAATGTTCCACATAAAGACAGCATTCAAAATCTTCTTGTCAGGAAACTTTCACATGGCTGGGAAGAAGGGTCCTTGATGTTGAAAGGAAAGGGAATTTTTTCTGACACGGTTTGGCGACCAAGTTACAGATCACTGCAACCATAGTCTCACTAAAAGATTTTGCCAGAAGCAGTATGTACTTGACTTAGTTACCCTGTGCTATTCTGAGATGGGAAATTTGACTAAAGCTAAACTGCTTTGAAATTCTATGCATCATTTCTTCTTTTAGACTTGTTATATTTTTATGAAAATAATATTTCACTAAGGAAATATAATTCTTCTGCTCCTTGACACTCACTAAAAGGGCAAATTAATTTCCCAATAAAATAAAAACAAAATAGAGTGGGTGAGAAGCTGAACAGTTAGAACTAGAAAACTCCATGAATACCTTGGAGCTTCTGTTATCTGTCCTTCCAACGCCTACAAGGTGAGAATATTCTAACAGGGACTGGTGAGGTTTAAGGACTTTTGATTGGACCTTAATCCCAAAGAAGTAGGACATTCTCTGTTCTAAAAAAGAGAGTTAATGATCAGAGCCTAAGGAAGATGTGTCTCTTTTTAGATAAACTCTGATTTGATTTTCATGAAGTCTTCCCCATGGCAGTTCAGAATTTAGGTAATCATAAGTATATGTCTAAATGATTGATGAGTTGATAATTGATTAAAGGCTTACTATTTGAAGAGCTAAGAAGACAAAAGTATCATTTAAGAATATAATTTCATTGAAATTGTGAATAATTCCATATATAATATTCCAGGTATGAAAATTTATCAGTAGAAGTAGTGCATAATGTATATATAGCCAAAGAATTTAAAGTTTCAGCTTTTGCTTATTAAAACAATACTTTTGGATAAAGAAGTTGTTACTGGTACCGTTCAGCAAATATTTCCAGCTCTTTGCTTGTTAGGAACATGTTTTCTGTCCCTTTTCTGAGGGAGACTAACATGTGAGTAGTTCTGGCCAATGATTTGTGAGCAGGAGTGATGCATTATTTCTGGGCCAGAATATTGGATGGCTAATACAGAGCTTTATTTCTTTCTAATATCATACCCTTCATCTGCTTGGCTCTAGGAAATGAATGATGCACAACAGAATTATGACCACCTAAGATGAACATGAAACAGAAATTGGAAATTAACTTTATCATTTTGAGCGACTGAGATTTGAGAGTTGTTTGACCAAAATTTGTAAACGAAGAATTTCAAATTTAGGAGAAACCTCAGCCCATGTGGTAGCCTGGTGACTTAATTTTAATTATCTTGGATCTTTTATAATGATTTCTTTCTGCGAGAGTTAAGTCCAGAATGTTGTTTAATTCCTATTTTGAAAACATCTCTGCCAATGCTTTAGATTTAAGACATATATCAAAT
Source organism: Miniopterus schreibersii (assembly GCF_964146895.1). NCBI lineage: Eukaryota > Metazoa > Chordata > Mammalia > Chiroptera > Miniopteridae > Miniopterus > Miniopterus schreibersii. The sequence goes on along the minus strand of NC_138103.1, from coordinate 39,608,652 downwards.
AAAATTGGCAGGGCTTGGTAATAGATTGGATGTAGGAGATGAAGTAGAGGGACATGTCAAGCTCGATTCCCAGGTTTTTGATCATATGCCTGGATTGATGGCACTGTCTTTCACTGAGATGTGGAACATTGGCAGAGAACCAGCATTTTGAATGAAGACTGTACGTCCACTTTTGGACATGTTGACTTTGAGTCACCTCTGAGACATCAAAGAGCAGATGTTAAGGTACAAATTAAGTAGGAAAATCTGGACCTCAAAAGAGAAATCTGAACTTAGATAAACATTTGTGAATTATCTGTATATGGAATAATTTAAGTCATGTGTGTGAATGAGATGGTGGAGGGAGAAAGGATGGCATAAGAAAGGGGAAAGCTTTAAGGAAAAAATGTGAGGACTATTAGTTTATTGCACAGACCAAAAGCTTACCAAGTAGATATTGAAGGACTGATAGGGAAGAGATACAGAAAAACATCAGGGAAGTATTACATAATAAAAGCCAAGGGAAGAACGTCTTTTAAGAATTCATCCTGCCCCACCGGGTGTGGCTCAGTGGTTGAGAATCGACCCAGGATCCAGGTGATCGGGGTTCGATTCTCGGTCAGGGCACATGCCCTGGTTGTGGGCTGGATCTCCAGTCGGGGGCGTGCAGGAAGCAGCCGATCAATGACTCTCTCATCATTGATGTTTCTATCTCTCTATTCCTCTCCTTTCCTCTCTCCAAAATCAATAAAGATATATTTTTTAAAAAGAAGGGGAAAAAAAGAATTCGTTCATACTGTTGATGGTGCTGAAAATTCAAGTAAAATGAGTACTTTGAGATTTAATAAAACTGAGATCACTGGTGACTTCACTAAGAGCTGTTTCAGTGGAGCATGGAATGAGGACATCATTTTTTAAAAGTATGATGCTATTTTAAGTAGATTTTTTTTTCACTCTTCATTTCTAGATACTTTATTGGTTTGTAGCTTTTTTTGCTTTCTAGAAAAAATGATGCAGAAAAATGAAACACTTTTATGTATATTAATTCATAAGAACTCTAGGATCCTACCTTCATGAACACTTTTCTAAAATCTATACATAAACACCTATATCATTGTCTGTAAAATAATTGTTCACAGGGTAACATAGTCTCTATTTTGCTCACAAATTAAATGATTCAAAAAATAGCAGTCACTTATTTGCATGTTAATTTTCATTCAGTGATTTTATCTGATATTGAAAAATTAAAATACACCTAGATTTTACTAACAAAAACTACTTTGATATTAAACGATTACCTAAATAGTGTGTATATATATGAAAACTGAAGTCGACTGTTCAAGGGGTCTAGCAGGAGGGTTAAGACAAGCTCCTTCACTGGGAGATGCACCACACGCAGCTCCATTTACGACGAGGACCGGCAGGAGATCCATCTACCTTAGCTGCATCTGTTTGAACAAGAATTTCCCTCGGAACTCATGAAGGGCAGTTATGCATTTCCAACCCTCGAATTAAGACAAATACATTTAAATCCCACATGTGCTATTTCTTCAAACAGCTTTAACAATAGCTTTTAAAACATAAGATTAAATGAGTAATGTGCTTTGGAGCTGCTCTCTCTTATTTTGAATGAACACAATGCCATATATGAAGTCATTTCATACAATACTGTTAATCTGCCTAGGATACTGCATTTAGTTTCCTTTATGAATGAAGAGAAATAATAACAAATCTGATCATTGATTAGTATGTAATTTAATGTGATTTAAGTTCTATTTTACAAACTTAAGAGTGCAAATGAAAGGGTAGAACATATCAGCTTGAAAAACACACAAGGTTCATCTTCCACTTACTCCTTAGTGTCTATTTTTTTTTTTGCTCAAATATTTGTAACAGAGAAGTGATCTAATTCATAGTCCCATTCGTTAAATATTTTGTTTTGTGCAAGTATCTCTTTCAAATATTCATTTGCCTGTTGCTAATTATTATCATTGAAAAAAATTAAAATTTTGTTCCTCAAATCCAAATCTAATTTTACTAAAACAGAACCTATTTGGATTTATATGGGGGAATATGCTTATTTTAAATTTAGAGGGAAATTTTATCTGAATGATAACTGGACATTAATCTTCACAACTTAAAATAAATGTCTTGGAAAACAATTCAGTCAGCCCATATTATCATCACATCAGTACAGCAATCAGAGGCTGTTCAATAGTAGCAATCCAACCAAAGGTTAGAGAACTAATAAATATTTAGGCTAGAGTCAGTGGCTAATTTAAATCACATAAATAGAGGTTCAGATATCCAAATATCCACATTTATTGTGGGCCTTTTAAAACTCAAAATCCAATGATCAGAGCCTTTAAAGAATAAAGACAGATGGGTACATAGATTCTAAGTTTGTAGAAAAATTTTACACAAATGGGGATACAGTATATACAAGATAATTTTCACTTAAAAAATATTTGGAGCTTTTTCTGTATCTGTTTCATTTTTAAAGTAGCTTTTTAGTATTCCACTCTGTAAATATATTTAACCAGTCATCTGATGAATAGCTTGTTTACAATATTTTGCTATAAAATGTTGCAAAATGCCACAATGAGCATATGTTATGTGTGTATCTGTGGGTCTATATGTATTCAAGTATAAAAATATACTTTTAAAGCTAAGAAAAGAATATGTACATTTAAAATTTTGACATTGCCAAATTTCACTTTTGAAGTTGTACTAAATTATATTTCCATCAATAATGAGGTTTCCATTTTCCTACATAATTTTCAACACAATCTAATAGATAAAAACATAATTATAACTTTAATGAGTAGCATTATGTATCTTTTCACATATTAAAATTATTTGTATTTTTAAGCGAAACTGTTCAATGTCATTTATCCATTTTTTTTTTAAATATATCGTTATTGATTTCAGAGGAAAGGAAAGGAGAGGGAGAGAGAGAGATAGAAACAACGATGATGAGAGAGTCATTGATTGAGCCCGCAACCCGGGCATGTGCCCTGACTGGGAATCGAACCCCAATCTCCTGGATCCTAGGTCGACGCTCAACCGCTGAGCCACGCCCGGCAGGGCTATCCATTCCTTTTTAGAGGTATTATATTCATGGAGCTTTTTGTATATCAAGGAAATTAGCCTTAATCTCTGATGTAAGTAAAGATATTTTTTCTCAGTTTGTTGTTTAGACAATTAAAAAAAACAAACATGCCAGGGGTTATAAAGAGAAGGTGGATGTGACTATAAAGAGCAACATAAAAACTTGCTATGGTGACAGAACTCCGGTTGTCTTGATTGCAATGATTAGTATACAAATCTATACAAGTGATAAAATGTCCTAATTATGTGTAAAAACATACAAACATGCATGCATGCATGAAAAAATAGTCTGAGTAAGGTCTCTGGTCAGGTTCATTGCAGTGTTCCATTGTGTCCTGGTTTTGATGATATACTGTAGTTATGTTGGAAGAAGCTAGGTAATGGGTACAGAAGACCACTCTGATGTTTCCACTTCTTTTGAGTTTATAATTATTTCAAAATTAGATTTTTTTAAAGCTCAGCAAGTCATAAACTATATAAACTAAAAAGAATCCTATCTAGATATATCATAATCAAACTGCAGATAATTAGAGGTAATAAAAACATCTCAGAAATGAATAAAAAAAATGTTTTGAATAGTTGTGCCAGACACTTGTATTAGGTGCTTTTACCTGTGTCTTCTGACCCTCACTATTATTTCAGGTATTATGATCGTCATTTTCAAGATGGGTGTATTGACTCAGAAACTATATAAAAAGTTGCTAAGTAGTAGTAAGGAATTTAAGCCCAGGTCTACTGTACTGAAGTCCATTTTGTTCATTGAAGCTATTTTGTTTACATACCCAAACATTTTTAATGCACTTTCCTAATTAATCAAGGATATAGTATACATACCGAGTACAAGTACATCCCAGGCTGCTTCAATATAAAGTCAAAGAATGTAATGTTACTCTTTTCTAGGTTATATCATTTCAACTACTAAAATGGAAGAAATTATCCTGTTGAAGCTAATTTGCATCAATTAAGGCACATTATGTTACAAACAACAGTAAATGGCTCAGGCTAATTGAGGAAACAAACAAGAATTTATTGAAGGGTTAGTGCCAAGGCTCAGTGACTTAGAGTAGCAGTTGAAACAGCCCGATCTTTCAAAAAAGAGGAATTGAAGCAGGCCCAGCAGTTGAAAAACCTTAATTTGAGCTGCAGACAAAGAATAACTCACCACCTCCCCCACAATCTCTCTTTCTTCTGTTTTACTCTTCCAGGTTATCAGTACAGATTAGTCAAAGATGGATAGGTCTTTGCCCCTTGGTTGATGATGAAAGCATTTGGTGAAGTAATGACTTCACTTGTCCAGTCTGAATGACTTGCCCACATATTTGGCCAGAAAATAGCATATTTTCAAAGGAAGAAGTAAAAAAATACTAGTCAGATGAAACCAAAAGCAACTATAATCCGTATCTTAGCGTCTGTGAACCTGTGGACACACAGGTGCACATACACTTCTTATACATACATCTCCATGGGAAGGATGGAGCACAAAATGAATAGTCTCAGGAGAATCTAATATGTATATATACAGGTGTGCAAAATGCCATAGTGCAGCTTTAAGCTCTAATAATTTCAGAGGGGTAAAAGCTACAAATGATAAAGCTCATTTTTTTGTTTGGGCCTCTGAAGATGGCAGAGTTGACAAATATAAAAATTTGTCTTTGAAACATACAAAGTTAAATAAGTGTAAGTGACATGCAAGTAATTAGACATGCATATTGTGTTTTTCAAAAGTTGGTAGCTTTTACCCTTCTAAAGTTTAAGCTTAAACATTCACTATGACATTTTGCACACCTATATATATACATATCAGGTTATCCTAAAACCATTCATTTTGTGCACCATCCTTCCCCATGGAAAGGTGTGTATATGAAGTGTTTATGCACCTGTGTGTCCACAAGTTCATAGGAGCTGAGAGGTGGATTATAGTTGTTTTTGGTTTCATCCGTGCAGTACCTTTTCTCTCAATAAGAAGAATCTGTCCTCCAGTGAAATAATTTTGCAGGTGAATATATTAGAGAGATCGGAAAAGGCATATCCTCATTTAAAGTAAAGAATATGGAAAAATGTGCAAAACTCTTCAGCCCGTTTTGAGGGAAATGGGGTGGGTGCAGGGGAGGGGTATTGCAATCTGTTCCATCAGTATTCCGCAGTGGCCACACCCTTTTGCACGAACCATGTGTCATGGATGGTCTCGTGGGGGTGGTGAAGGTGGACAGCGTGTGAGGCAGTGTCTGGATGGTGTGTCTGCCTTCTCCCCCGGGGAAGCGGTGGGGAGTATTCGAGGGGTTGTCTGCCCAGGTTGGTGGCATGGCTGGCTGCAGAGATGGTGGCGGCAGATCTGCAGCAGGAGGTTGGGGACTAGGTCTGCTCGAAGACAATGAAGCCTCCTCACTGGAGCCTAACCTGCTTCACTTCCTCTCTTTTAGGGGCTGAAAAAGTCTATTTAGTTGTATGAGGTGGTCTTCATGCCAAACTGTTCTTCCTTCTGGCATCTAAGCGCGGCCTTCTGGATTTTCTTCTTCATTCTCTTCATCAGGCTCTTTGTGCTTTAGACGAGCCATGGCGAGATGGAAAGCGTGGCAGCTGAAGCCCTCATTGACCCCATACTCCACGTGCTCCTGCAGGACATCTAAGCTGGGGAAGACCCGGCAGCAGGCCATGCACCTGAAGCCACGGTCTGGGGCCACCAGCCACTCAGGCATCGTGGCCTTGGGATACACCTCCTGAGACGGGCGCCCTACTAGCCTGTAAAACTTCGGGCTGCTGTTCTGGCCTTGGCTGACTGAACTGGGCTCATCAATTAGCAGATCCGTTGGAGACATGTGAGAGTGGGGGACATTTTTATGGACCTTTTCAACATAGGTCATTTCTTCCATTTTCATTTGTTTTGAGGGAGGCTCCAATCCTTCCTCTGTATCGCTTAAGACAGCCACGCCCCTTTCCATTCGCACACGCATGTAGTAAATTGTCATGAGCCTTAGATTTGTCCCACCTACTGAGGACATAAAGGGCTCATTATTCTTAACCAAACGGGGAGACTTATGTGGGAAGGTGAAGGGATTCTCCTTTTGCTTCAATTCCTGTGATACAGGCACCATCTTGATTCCTGGGGGGAACAATTTCAGACATAGGAAAACTAGAATAGGTGTGTGAAGCCTGTAGGAGTTAAGATGGACTTGCCCTACTTGAGCATGTGAAGTTAAAGTACATCTATATGTGATATTCCTGAATTTGGTGTGTGCTATGCTTTATCTGAGGTGTTTCCACTGTATAACTATGTGGCAATCAGGATAAAATGTTATATGCATGTTCTAGTGCACCTGTATGTATATTCTGGGACATATCTGGGAGTGTTTTCAATGTTGGTAAAAGGAGATGTTGAATGAGTGTGTGCATGTTGGTTATGTGACTTGACAGCACATGTGAATAAGGGCAGGTGTGATATGTGTTCTTATTGTGAGACAGTGAGACTGAGAGTGTTGGAGGAGGTGTGGATGAGCTCTCAGAACGTTCAGATCTATGAACGTCTGAAGGCCTGGTGGTGGAAGGTCATATGGATTAGAGAGACAACAGATGAAAGTTCATTTCCTTCAGAGCTTGTGACTTGTTTAGAGTTTGCCCTAAAGAGGTTATGTGTGTGAGAGGAAGTGAATGATTTATGGAATTAGTGTGTAAGTGGCTGAGTCTGAAGTGACTGTGTGAAGGAATGAAGGTAAGGGTGTGCCCTAGGTGATGCTACTACAGATAGGATAATAGATGGGGAATGAAGGCCTGTGCATTTGAGAGAACAAGTGAAAAGGAGGAATGGGGCCATTCCTCATATGAAGGAGTACAGGTGTGTGAGTGTGTGAGGAACTGAGCTTGTGCTCATCTGAGGGGGAGGGTTGTGAGTAAACTCCCAACCACATATCAGCACTGTCCAGTACCTCAGCCACGGCGGTCCCAGTGCTGCTATGTTGGAAATTTGTGCTGAGGGTCCTTGCCTGGACCTTGAAGGCACACCCTCTACTTGTCCCTCTGCAGAAACCTTAGTACTAGTCCATCTGCCCTCAAGCCCTTTCCTGTTTTTGAGGGGAAAGTGAACTAAACAGAGACTGTGCTGAGCAGCTCAGCTGCATCTCTTGTCAAAGCTCAGATCCCACCTCTGTATATTCCTTACCATCCTCATCAAGACGGGGAAACTTGGAAGGGGAGGAGACACAGGTGAAATATTCAGAAGAGGAAGAGTTTTCTCCTGCTGGGTGACTACAGCCTGGGAGCTCCACTGGTGACTCAGGCTTAGGAGCATCCTCTTGAGTGTTGCAGGGTCCTGGGAAATGAATAAAAAAGAACATTGAGATGAGGCATTTTCTGGGTTCTGTGTCAATTCAAAAACTACACATAGTGTGGACATTATATGTCATGCATCATCACCAAACGTGGCATTTTTTATCAGAAATTAAGGTGCTTTCCCATTTAAAATTCCATTTATTCCAAACTATAAGTAAATATTGATTGAAATGGTATGTTTGGTGGATGTCAGTGGGATTGGGTATCTTGCATGTGATATTTCAGGGGTTCAATACAGATTATCAAAAACATAAAACTATGCCTGAAATACAGTACGCAGGAAATAAAAGGTAGATATCAACTCAATTTCCTCATGAAATGTTGAACAACTAGGGGATATGTGGTGCAAGTTTTATGAAGCATTCTACATGTATATTTATTTATATTGATATCTAAATTGATTTAGATATATATTATAGATGTAAAATTAATTTTTTCTTTTTTAAGAAATTAACTATTCAATATGTTACTTTCCCTGTTTCAGTGTCAACAAAGCTCACTGCTCATTTTTTATTTATTTATTCATTTATTTATTATTATTATTTTAACTGTGAAGATTATCAAATTCCCTCATGAATGTGTGTGGTGTATGCATTATTGACATTTGTAGTAGTATGGTATGGCGAATGTACTCTGCTTGCTGTTTACATTTATAATGTGTTGGTTAAAACTGGTTTAAGGTTAAATGTGTGATTGCTTTGGTGTTTGAGAATCTGAATATGGGATGAGTTTGTGTGACTGAGGATGGTATGTGTGCTTTGTGTCTGTGTGTTAATTCAGCACAGAGTTATGTGTGTAGATAACATTTCCTATAATGATGGATTTCTGTGTGTTTTATATACTATGTGATTTAGATATGGGATGCTGTTACTGAGAATATTCTCTCTGAGACTAGTGGAATTAGAGTATTTGCAAAATGTGAGGGGAGAATTAAAGAATGTGAGGATGTGAAAATGAAAGAGTATAAGAGAAAGAATATTTGGGCTTTGAAAAAAATGGCAGAGTGCAGAGAAGAGTGTGGAAGATTAGGTGAGTAGTACATGTGCTTGCATTACAAAGTAAAAGTATGGCCTGGCTGGTGTGGCTCAGCATTTGAGCGTCAACCCAGGAACCAAGATGTCATGATTGGATTCCTCAGCAGGGCACATGCCCAGGTTGCAGGCTCGATCCCCATCAGGGAGTGTGCAGGGGGCAGCAGATCAATGACTCTCTCATCATTGATGTTTCTCTCCCTCTCCCTCTCCCTCTCCCTCTCCCTCTCCCTCTCCCTCTCCCTCTCCCTCTCCCTCTCCCTCTCCCTCTCCCTCTCCCTCTCCCTCTCCCTCTCCCTCTCCCTCTCCTCTCTCTGAGATCAATAAAGATATATTAATAAAAGAAAAATAAAAAGTAAATGTATGAAAGATTGAGTTCTGAAGGGATTAAGACAATATGGAAACGAAGACCTAGCAGCCTACCTCCTAAGCATTCACCAAACAGAAATGTGTCCACATTGAAAAATACATGTAATAGAAAGTCCAGAATATCACCTTTTTAACAATTCTGGACTGAAAGCAACCCAAATGCTCAGAAAAAGTATAATCCATGAAGAAATAATATTTATGCAATGATATACATATACCAGGAATGAACAAAACTAAAGTAACATACAACATGTATAAATTACACAAATATAGTTATGGGTGATATGACCTAGATACAAAGTACATATTGTGACATTCAATTTTCATAAAATTTAAAAAACTGGATACTAGTCTTGGGTCTTAGGAGTCAGAGAAATTTTAATTCTCTGTATGGTAGGAACAAAAGTAGACAGTGGAGAATTTAGATGCATATGGAAGACTACAAGGTAATGAATGATGGGGGGAGTGAGTGCAGAGGGTCTGATGAGGGATGAATGTCAATGTGAAAACACTGACTGTGAAAATCTATGGATGTGATGAGGTCTTTGGCTGGGTATCTCTGTACTCTACCTCAAGTTCAGTTCTTGGAGATGCTACCACTTTTGGCCTGTTTAAAGTGATTACAGTTTTCACACCTTTCTGGCAATATAACATGCCTTTTTCTGGCTCATACTAACATATTCCTTCATCTTTCTCTGATAAAACTCTCATCCCCTTAGTACCCGGTCCCACTATTTCCTCAAATGAAACATTGCTCTACACTGATATCTTAGGGCTTGCTCCAGTCCTTTTAAGTGCTTTTCCCTTGGAATTTGTTGTTTGCTGCTGATCACATTAAGAAGATGCAAAAGCATTGAAGTTTCTTCTTGTACTGGGCAGCCTTCTGTTGACTAATGGGCAGAATCACGCACCTCAACTCTGTGCTCTGTGTAGTTCCCAATGTCCCTTTGCATCCTACCCAATAGTCCTCCTTACCAACCCCAGTTAGCGTGTCTTTAGAAGAAATGCTGAGTAAGTTGTCTGAGGAAGAAGAACCCTCCCATGCTTTCCAGCCTTGAGTTAGGGCCACTGCTTTATTTCTATGTTGCAAAGTATCTTCTCATTAATTCAACTTTGCCAAAAAATAAAAAATAATAGAAATGTGGTCCATGTTTGTTATTTGTGTATTTATCTCTCAATGAAAAAAACAATGAGTCTACTAGGTGACATGTTAAGTGAACATGGTCTCCATCTTCGTGGATAGTGTAATATGGTTCCTACTTAAATATTAAATACACAGTGATATTTATTGTGTCAAAATATATCACAGGCAACTGGTTTTGCACAAAGAAGGTTCTTTGTAAATGTAACAGCATTGCTATCTCCTTTCTACCTGGACACACAACTCTATTATATTTAGCACCTTCCCCTGCAAGTAGTTATGACCATGAGATTACATTTCTACAATGGAAAATGAAGGGGAAAGATATGAGCCACTTCCAAGTATCACCACACAAACCTCCTATGTGTCCCTGGATGTTCTTCTGTTTCCTAGATGACTTTGGTACAGGTTTCTCAAGGGTTTCAAGACAGGAAATATTTTGACGTAATCCATAGGTTCCTAGGAAGGAAATTTTCAAAGATAAGAAAACTAAAATATATGTATGAAGTCTGGAGGAGTTAAGATGCACATGCCCTATGTGAGCATGTGGAGTCAAAGTACATCTATCTGTGATATATCAGGATTCTCTGTGTAATATACTTGAAGGTATTTACATGGCATAACTATATGGGAATGAGGATCTGGCTTTGTATGCATGTTTTCTTGGAGTTGTATGTATGGTCTGGGACATATCTGGTGAGTGTTTTTGATGTTGTTAAAAGCGGACGGTGAATGAATGTATGCAAGTTCGTTATGTACTGTGGTAGCACGTGTGAATAAGGGCAGGTGTGGTACCTGTTTTTACTATGAGACAGTGAGACTGAGAGTGTTAGAGGAGGTGTGTGTGAGCTCTCAGAATGTTCAGATCTATGAAGGTATAAAGGTCTGGTGGCTGGATTAGAGAGACAACAGATGCAAATTCATTTACTTCAGGGCATATGAGTTGTCTAGAGTTTGACCTAAAGAGGTTATGTGTGTGAGGGGAAGTGAATTCTTTATGGAATTAGTGTGTAAGTAGGTGAGTCTGAAAATGGTTGTATGAAGGAATGAAGGTAAGGGTGTACCTAGGTAACGTTACTAGAGACAGGATAATAGATGGGGAATGAGGCCTGTGTATTGAGAGAACAAGTGAAGAGGAGGAATGGAGCCATACCTGCTATGAAGGAGTACAGGTGTGTGAGTGTGTGAGGAACTGAGTTTGTGCTCATCTGAGGGGGAGGGTTCTGAGTAAACTCCCGAACACACATCAACACTGTCCAGCACCTCAGCCACGGTGGTCCCAGTGCTGCTATGTTGGAAATTTGTGCTGAGGGACCTTGCTCTGACCTTGAAGGCACACCCTCCACTTGTCCCTCTGCAGAAGCCTTAGTACTAGTCCATCTGCCCTCAAGCCCTTTCCTGTTTTTGAGGGGAAAGTGAACTATAAGGCAGAGACTGTGCTGAGCAGCTCAGCTGCATCTCCTGACCAAGCTCAGATCCCACCTCTGTATATTCCTTACCATCCTCATCAAGACGGGGAAACTTGGAAGGGGAGGAGACACAGGAGAAATATTCAGAAGAGGAAGAGTTTTCTCCTGCTGGGTGACAACAGGTTGCAGCCTCTCCAGGTGACTCAGGCTTAGGAGTATCCTTATCAGTGATGCAGGGTCCTAGGTAGTGGAATAAAAAAGAACATTGAGGTGAGACATTTACTGGAGCCAATGTCAGTTCAAAAACTGCATGTATTGGACATTACATGTCAGGCCTCATCACCACACATCACCCTTGTTCTCATATATATATTATAGATGAAAAAAAGTTTTTATTTTTTTTAGAAATTAAGGTGACTTTCCCATTGAAAAATTCCATTTACTCCAAACTATAAGGAAACACTTATTAAAATGGTATGCTTGGTGGATGTGACTGGGATTAGGTATCTTGCATGTGATATTTTGGATATCTAGACAGAGTATCAGAAACTTAAAACCATGCCTGAAAGACAGGATTCAGGAACTAAAAGGTGGATGTCACCTCAATTTCCTCATGAAATGTGGTACAATTAGGGGATATGCTGTGCAAGTTTTATGGAACACTGCAAGTATATCTATCTACATTGATATGTAAATTGATTTGTATATATAATAGATGAAAAAAAGTTTTATTTTTTTAGAAATTAACTACTCATTGTTATTATGTTACTCTCCTTGTTTCCATGTTAACTAAGCTTACTGCTCATTATTGAATTGTTAATATTAGCATCATGTTCCATGAATGTGTGTGGCACATGTATCATTCACGTTTGTAGCAGTATGGTATGGTGGATACAGTGTGATTGGTATTTAAGTATATAATGTGTTGGTTAAAACTGAATTAATATTAATGTGTGATTGAACTGGCATTTGCTAATTTGAATACTGAATGAATTTTGGATGATGGAGGATGGTATGTGTGGCTTTGTGCCTGGGTGTTAGTTCAGCACGTATTTATGTGTGTAGATTTCATTTACCATAATTATAGATTTGTGTATGTGTATTATATATCATGTAGTTTAGTATGGTATGTTATTACTGAGAATATTCTCTTTGAGACTGTTGGATTTAGTGTATTTGCAAAATGTGAGCAAATAAAGAATGTGATGATGTAAAAATCAAGGAGTATAAGAGAAGGAATACTTGGGCTTTGAAAAAATGGCAAAGAATGCAGAGAAGAGTGTGTGAGATTAGGTGAGTCATTACACGTGATTGCATCAGAAAGTGAAAGTATGAAAGACTGAGTCCTGAAGGGGTTAAGGTAGAAACAAAGGCCTAGCAGTCTATGTTAAACACTCACCACACGGAAACATGTCCATATGGACAAATACACGTAGTAGAATGTCCAGAACATCACCACTTTAGTATTCCTGACTGAAAGCAACCCACATGCTCAGAAAAGTATAATCAATGAAGAAATAACATTTATGCAGTGATATACATATACTAAGAATGAGAAAACTAAAGCACATGCAACATGAATAAATTACACAAATGTAGTGATGAGTGAAAGGAACCATATATATAGTAATATATATATATATATATATATATATATATATATATATATATATATATATATATATATAGTACCCTTCTATGTAAAAACAAGGATACCAATCTAGTGTCCTAGGAGTCAATGAAATTCTAACTCTGCATGGTAGAGACAAAAAAGAAAGCATGGAGAATTTAGTTGTATTTGAAAGATTTTAAGGAAGTGAATGAGGATAGTGAGTGTAGAAGGCTCTGCTGAGGGATGAATTTGAATGTAAAAACATTGGCTATGAGAAAACATGGATGTAATGGTGTCTTCTACTGGGTATCTTGACTTTAGGAGAGATGCAGGATAAGTCATCTGAGGAAGAAGAACCCTCCCATGCTTTCTGGCCTTGAGTTAGGGCCACTGCCTTATGTATATGCTACAAAGCATCTTCTCATAAACTCAATTTTGATAAAAATTAAAAATAATAGACATATGGTACCTGTTTATTATTTGTTTATTTGCTTGTCAATTTAACAAACAACAAGTGTCCACTATGTGACATGTTCATTGAACACACACGGCCTCCATTTTTATGGATAGTGTAATATGGTTCAATGAAACTTTTAAATGCACAGTCATATTTATTGTGTCAATAAATATCATGGGTGACTGGGTTTGCACAAAGAAGGCTCTTTGTAAATGGAACAGAGACTGCTGGCTCCTTTCTACCTGGACACACAGCTATATTATATTTATCAGTCACCCTTGCAGGTAGTTCTGACCATGGGATTACATTTCTACAGTGGAAAATGAATGGAAATGACTTGTGCCACTTCCAGGTATCGCCATACAAACCTCGTATGTGCCCCTCCATGCTCTCCCGTTTCCTCTTTGAGTGGGATACAGGCATCTCAAGGGTTCCAAGACAAGACACATTTTGATGTAATTGACTGGTTCCTAGGAAAGAAATTTTCAAATATAAGAAAACTAGAATAGGTGTGTGAAATCTATAGGAGTTAAGATGGCCATGCCCTATGTGATCATGTGGAGTCAAAGAACATCTATCAGTGATATTTTAGATTTCTGCATGTGGTATGCTTTATCTGAGGTGTTTACATGGCATAACTATATGGGGATGAGAGCATAGCATTATATGCATGTTCTTGTGGACTTGTATGTATATTCTGGGACATTTGAGGTGTGTTTTTTGATGTTGGTAAAAGGAGATGGTGAATGAGTGTGTGCATGTCGGTTATGTGGCTTGACAGCACATGTGAATAAGGGCAGGTGTGATACCTGTTCTTATTGTGAAACAGTGAGACTGAGAGTGTTAGAGGAGGTGTGTATGAGCTCTCAGAATGTTCAGATCTATGAAAGTCTGATGGCCTGGTGGATAAAGTGCCTTATGGATTAGAGAAACAACAGATGCAAGTTCATTTCCTTCAGGGAATATGTGTTTTCTAGAGTTTTGCCTAAGGAGATGATCTGTGTAAAGGGAAGTTAATTATTTATGGAATTAGTGTGTAAGTGGGTGAGTCTGAAATGACTGTGTGAAGGAATGAAGGTAAGGGTGTACCTAGATAATGTTACTAGAAACACGGGATGATAGATGGGGAATGAAGGCCTGTGCATTTGAGAAAACAAGTGAAAAGGAGGAATGGGGCCATGCCTCATATGAAGGAGTATAATAGGTGTGTGAGTGTGTGAGGAACTGAGTTTGTGCTCATCTGAGGGGGAGGGTTGTGAGTAAACTCCCAAACACACATCAACACTGTCCAGCACCTCAGCCACGGTGGTCCCAGTGCTGCTATGTTGGAAATTTGTGCTGAGGGTCCTTGCCTGGACCTTGAAGGCACACCCTCTACTTGTCCCTCTGCAGAAACCTTAGTACTATTCCATCTGCCCTCAAGCCCTTTCCTGTTTTTGAGGGGAAAGTGAACTATAAGGCAGAGACTGTGCTGAGCAGCTCAGCTGCATCTCCTGACCAAGCTCAGATCCCACCTCTGTATATTCCTTACCATCCTCATCAAGACGGGGAAACTTGGATGGGGAGGAG
Source organism: Miniopterus schreibersii (assembly GCF_964146895.1). Lineage (NCBI taxonomy): Eukaryota > Metazoa > Chordata > Mammalia > Chiroptera > Miniopteridae > Miniopterus > Miniopterus schreibersii. The sequence continues at coordinate 39,593,651 of NC_138103.1, read as the reverse complement.
ACACAGGAGAAATATTCAGAAGAGGAAGAGTTTTCTCCTGCTGGGTGACAACAGGTTGCAGCCTCTCCAGGTGACTCAGGCTTAAGAGCATCCTTATTAGTGTTGCAGGATCCTGGGCAGTGGAATAAAAAAGAACATTGAGGTGAGACATTTACTGGAGCCAATGTCAGTTCAAAAACTGCATGTATTGGACATTACATGTCAGGCCTCATCACCACACATCACCCTTGTTCTCATATATATATTATAGATGAAAAAAGTTTTATTTTTTAGAAATTAAGGTGACTTTCCCATTTAAAATTCCATTTACTCCAAATTATAAGGAAACACTTATTAAAATGGTATGCTTGGTGGATGTGACTGGGATTAGGTATCTTGCATGTGATATTTTGGATATCTAGACAGAGTATCAGAAACTTAAAACCATGCCTGAAAGACAGGATTCAGGAACTAAAAGGTGGATGTCACCTCAATTTCCTCATGAAATGTGGTACAATTAGGGGATATGCTGTGCAAGTTTTATGGAACACTGCAAGTATATCTATCTACATTGATACGTAAATTGATTTATATATATATTATAGATGAAAAAAAGTTTTATTTTTTTAGAAATTAACTATTCATTATTATCATGTCACTCTCCTTGTTTCCATGTTAACCAAGCTTACTGCTCATTATTGAACTGTTAATATTAGCATCATGTCCCATGAATGTGTGTGGCACATGTATCATTCACGTTTGTAGCAGTATGGTATGGTGGATACAGTGTGATTGGTATTTAAGTATATAATGTGTTGGTTAAAAACTGAATTAATGTTAATGTGTGATTGAATTGGCATTTGCTAATTTGAATATTGAATGAGTTTTGGGTGACTGAGGATGGTATGTGTGGCTTTGTGCCTGGGTGTTAGTTCAGCACGTATTTATGTGTGTAGATTTCATTTACCATAATTATAGATTTGTGTATGTGTATTATATATCATGTAGTTTAGTATGGTATGTTATTACTGAGAATATTCTCTTTGAGACTGTTGGATTTAGTGTATTTGCAAAATGTGAGCAAATAAAGAATGTGATGATGTAAAAATCAAGGAGTATAAGAGAAGGAATACTTGGGCTTTGAAAAAATGGCAAAGAATGCAGAGAAGAGTGTGTGAGATTAGGTGAGTCATTACACGTGATTGCATTAGAAAGTGAAAGTATGAAAGACTGAGTCCTGAAGGGGTTAAGGTAGAAACAAAGGCCTAGCAGTCTATGTTAAACACTCACCACACGGAAACATGTCCATATGGACAAATACACGTAGTAGAATGTCCAGAACATCACCACTTTAGTATTCCTGACTGAAAGCAACCCACATGCTCAGAAAAGTATAATCAATGAAGAAATAACATTTATGCAGTGATATACATATACTAAGAATGAGAAAACTAAAGCACATGCAACATGAATAAATTACACAAATGTAGAGATGAGTGAAAGGAACCATATATATATAGTACCCTTCTATTTAAAAACAAGGATACTAATCTAGTGTCCTAGGAGTCAATGAAATTCTAACTCTGCATGGTAGAGACAAAAAAGAAAGCATGGAGAATTTAGTTGTATTTGAAAGATTTTAAGGAAGTGAATGAGGATAGTGAGTGTAGAAGGCTCTGCTGAGGGATGAATTTGAATGTAAAACATTGGCTAAGAGAATACATGGATGTAATGGTGTCTTCTACTGGGTATCTTGACTTTAGGAGAGATGCAGGATAAGTCATCTGAGGAAGAAGAACCCTCCCATGCTTTCTGGCCTTGAGTTAGGGCCACTGCCTTATGTATATGCTGCAAAGCATCTTCTCATAAACTCAATTTTGATAAAAATTAAAAATAATAGACATATGGTACCTGTTTATTATTTGTTTATTTGCTTGTCAATTTAACAAACAACAAGTGTCCACTATGTGACATGTTCATTGAACACACACGGCCTCCATTTTTATGGATAGTGTAATATGGTTCAATGAAACTTTTAAATGCACAGTCATATTTATTGTGTCAATAAATATCATGGGTGACTGGGTTTGCACAAAGAAGGCTCTTTGTAAATGGAACAGAGACTGCTGGCTCCTTTCTACCTGGACACACAGCTATATTATATTTATCAGTCACCCTTGCAGGTAGTTCTGACCATGGGATTACATTTCTACAGTGGAAAATGAATGGAAATGACTTGTGCCACTTCCAGGTATCGCCATACAAACCTCGTATGTGCCCCTCCATGCTCTCCCGTTTCCTCTTTGAGTGGGATACAGGCATCTCAAGGGTTCCAAGACAAGACACATTTTGATGTAATTGATTGGTTCCTAGGAAAGAAATTTTCAAATATAAGAAAACTAGAATAGGTGTGTGAAATCTATAGGAGTTAAGATGGCCATGCCCTATGTGATCATGTGGAGTCAAAGAACATCTATCAGTGATATTTCAGATTTCTGCATGTGGTATGCTTTATCTGAGGTGTTTACATGGCATAAGTATGTGGGAATGAGAGCATAGCATTATATGCATGTTCTTGTGGACTTGTATGTATATTCTGGGACATTTGAGGTGTGTTTTTTGATGTTGGTAAAAGGAGATGGTGAATGAGTGTGTGCATGTCGGTTATGTGGCTTGACAGCACATGTGAATAAGGGCAGGTGTGATACCTGTTCTTATTGTGAAACAGTGAGACTGAGAGTGTTAGAGGAGGTGTGTATGAGCTCTCAGAATGTTCAGATCTATGAAAGTCTGATGGCCTGGTGGATAAAGTGCCTTATGGATTAGAGAAACAACAGATGCAAGTTCATTTCCTTCAGGGAATGTGTGTTTTCTAGAGTTTTGCCTAAGGAGATGATCTGTGTAAAGGGAAGTTAATTATTTATGGAATTAGTGTGTAAGTGGGTGAGTCTGAAATGACTGTGTGAAGGAATGAAGGTAAGGGTGTACCTAGATAATGTTACTAGAAACACGGGATGATAGATGGGGAATGAAGGCCTGTGCATTTGAGAAAACAAGTGAAAAGGAGGAATAGGGCCATGCCTCATATGAAGGAGTATAATAGGTGTGTGAGTATGTGAGGAACTGAGTTTGTGCTCATCTGAGGGGGAGGGTTGTGAGTAAACTCCCAAACACACATCAACACTGTCCAGCACCTCAGCCACGGCGGTCCCAGTGCTGCTATGTTGGAAATTTGTGCTGAGGGTCCTTGCCTGGACCTTGAAGGCACACCCTCTACTTGTCCCTCTGCAGAAACCTTAGTACTAGTCCATCTGCCCTCAAGCCCTTTCCTGTTTTTGAGGGGAAAGTGATCTAAGTAGAGTTGGGATGAGCAGCTCAGCAGCATATCTTGACCAAGTTCAGATCCCACCTTTATATATTCCTTACCATCCTCATGAAGACGGGGAAGTTTGGATGGGGAGGAGACATAGGAGAAATATTTAGAGAAGGAAAAGTTTTTTCCTGCTGCTTTACTACAGGTTGCCACCTCCTCTTGTGAATCAGCCTTAGCAGCATCCTCTTGAGTCTTCCAGGGTTCTGGGCAATGGAATAACAAAGAACATCGAAATGAGACATTTACTGCAGCTTGTGTCAATTCAGAAATTACATGATGACTGGACGATACATGTTAGGTCTCCTTACTATACCTGACAATATTCTCATAGAAATTAAGGTGATTTTCCTATTTAAGATTCCATTTACTCAAAACTGTAAGTAAACACTCATTAAAATGCTATGTTTGGTGGATGTCAGTGGGATTGGTTATCTTTTAAAAAATTTATCTTTATTGTTGAAAGTAATACAGATGTCCCTTTTTACCCCCATTGATCCCCTACACTCTGCATCCACACCTCCCCCCATGCCTTCTCCAAACTATTGTCTGTGTCCATGGGTTATGCATATATTCCCCTAAATTCTCTGATTAATCTCTCTCAACCTACTCCCCCATCACTGGATTGGGCACATTGCATGTGATATTACTGGAGATTTATACAGATTACCAAAAACCTAGAATCATGCCTGTAAGACTGTATGCAGGAACTAAAAGTTGAATATGAACCCAATTTCTTCCTGAAAAGTTGTATAATTTGGGGATATATGGTGCAAGTTTTATGAAGCATTCTGTTTTTATATAGGGTGTCCCCAAAAATGTATACACACTTTAACATTTCATAGCTCAATTTTTAAAATGAAATGTGTGTTAGTAAACACTGCTTTCATAATTATTCAAAGTATATATTACATTTTTTGGGACACCATGTATTTATGAATATCTATCTTGATTTAGATGTATATAAAGACATATAAAAATAATTTCTTATTTTTGAAGAAATTAACTACTGTTCATTATGATGATGATGATGTCCCTGTTTCAGTGTTAACCAAGGTTACGGCTCATTATGTCACTGTTGAAGGTTATCTTCACGCCTCATGAATGTGTGTGGTATATGCAGTACTGACATATGTAGCAGTATGGTATTTTGAGTGTAACATGCTTGGTGTTTAAGTTCATAACCTGTTGGTTAAAACTGGGCTAAGGTTTAATGTGTGGTTGATTTGGTGTTTGCGAATCTGAATATGGGATGAGTTTTGTGTAACTGAGGATGGTATGTGTGCTTTGCGTCTCTGTTAGTTCAGTTTCCTCTAATGATGGTTTTATATACTATGTGGTTTAGATATGCAGTGTTGTTACTGAGAATATTCTTTTTGAGACTAGTGGAATTAGTGTACTTACAAAATGTGTGGGAATAATTAAAGAATGTAAGACAGTGAAAATCAAGGTATGTAAGAGACATAATACATGGGTTTTGAAACAAATAGCACTATATGAAGAGCCAAAGTAAATGAGAGTGCAGAGAACAGTGTGTAAGATTAAGTGTGCAGTACGTTTGATTGCATTAGAGAGTAAAAGTATGAAAGATTGAGTTCTGAAGGGGTTAAGATAGAATATTGAAACAGGCTTAGCAGCCTGTGTCTTAAGCATTCACCAAACAGAAATGTGTCCATATTGAAAAATACATGTAATAGAATATTCTGAACATCACCTTTTCATTAGTTGAGACTGAAAGCAACAGAAATACTTAGAAAATTAAAATCAGTAAAAAAATAACATTCATTCAATGGTATACATCTACCAATAATGAACAAATTAAAGTCACATGCAACATGGATAAATTACATAAATATAATAATGTGTGAAAGGAACCAGACACAAAGAATATGTTGCGTCTTCTACTTCCGTAAAATTTAAAAGCAGGCATACTAATCTAGTGTCTTAGGAGTTAGAGAAATTATAACTCTTTGTATGATAGGGACAAAAATAGAGTGTGGAGAATTTAGATGCATGTGAAGACTATAAGGAAATGAATAGTGGGGAGAGTGAGTGCAGAGAGTCTGATGAAGGATGAATGTGAATGTGAAAACATTGGCCATGGAAACACATGGAGGTGATGAGTTCTTTGGCTAGATACCTCTGTACTCTACCACAGTTGTTTGTGAGGATTCTACCACTTTTGGCCTGTTTCAAGTTATTATTCCTTTTAAACGTTCCTGGTAATATAACATGCCCTTGTCAGGCTCGTAGCAACATATTCTTTCATGTGTTGCTGAAAAAATTCTAATTCACTTCATTCCTCTCCATTATTTCTCTCCAAATAGAACTCTCTTCTCCACTGATCTCACTGGGCTTGCTCCAGTCCTCTTAAGTGCTTTTCCCTTGGAATTTATTGCTTCCACTGCTGATCACATTAAAGAAGAGGCAAAAGCATTGGAATTTCTTCCTGTACTGGGCAGCCTTCTGTTGACTAATGGGCAGAATCACTCACCTCACCTCTGTGTTCGGTGCAGATCCCAATGTCCATTTGCATCCTACTCAATAGCCCTCCTTACCTGCACCAGTTAGCTTGTTTTTAGAAGCTATGCAGCATAAGTTGTCTGAAGAAGAGGAACCCTCCCATGCTTTCTGGCCTTCAGTTAGGGCAACTGCCTCCTGTTTGTCCTTCAAAGCATCTTCTTGTAAATTCAGCTTTGCTGAAAAATTAAAAATAATGGAAATGAAGTCCATGTTTGTTATTTGTGTATTTATCTGTCTATTAAAGAAACAATAAGAGTCTACTTTGTGACAAGTTTATTGAACACACATGGCCTCCATCTTTATGGATAGTGTAATATGTTCCTATGAAACTTTTAAGTGCCCGGTAATATTTATTGTGTCAATAAATATAATGGGTGACTGGGTTAGCCCAAAAAGGCTCTTTGTAAGTGGAACAGAGACTGCTCTCTCCTTTCTTCCTGGACACACAACTATGTTTTATTTATCAGCCACCCTTGCAGGTAGTTCTGACCATTTGAGTATGTTTCTACAATGGAAAATGAATGGAAATGTCATGTGCCACTTCTAGGCATCACCCTACAAACCTCCTATGTGCCCCTCCATTCCCCTCCCTTTCCTAGATAACTTTGATGTTGATATTCTGGGGTCTATTTGAAAGCTTCATGTTAAGGATAACAAAGCTTACATCAGCTCAGTCCCATGAATTATCTCATGGACGAGACTTGCCCTGGTAGCCTGCACATATATGCTGATTTGTTATATAAACAAGAAATAGATTCACTTCTATAGTAGTCACTAAGTCCTAATTTCCTCTAATGAAGTAGAGATATGTGTATTTGAGACACTAATGATCTGACCTGGTACATAATTATTGGTCAATTAAATTAGATTAATATTTATTTTTCCCTGGCTTTTTAATGTTCTATATGTGTGTATATGTGAATAGGTGCAAATATATGTTTACATGTCTCAGAGTTTACACTCACTAATCTCTCTAAATATGCACTTATTTTTTGAAAGTGAAATGAAGACCACCTTCTCCAAAGGTTCACTGGAAGATTCAGAAATCCAAACAAGTTAGAGATACCAGTTTTCTTTAGGAATGTGAGCCACTACTTGGAACTTTGAGGTTGGCTCCAATCTGTCTCCCTCCCACCACTGACCAATGGTTCTTCCTCATAGTGGTTACTTGTTTACTTTTAATCTCCATAGTAACCAAACTATTTCAGTTTTCCATTTTTCCAGAAAGAGCCCAACTTTCCCCTTAATTTAGCCATCATTGTTAAAGGGTGTTTGTTTGTATCTGTGTAACCAATTTTTTTCTTACATTTCACATAAGTGCCCCACATTTACATCTTCATAGTCTAAAACTAAACAATTCATTTTTACCCCAGTAAATAAATTTTTCCTAACATTATATTCTCATCCCAGCACAACAAGTTTTAAGTGTTCGAAGTTCTTTTTCTTTCCCCAAGTTGTTTTCTCACCTCTATGAGCCAGACTTTCTTCTTGATTAACAGGAGAAAGTACTATTAGAAAACTGGTAACAACATTTACTTAACTAATGTCCCTAGGCAGAAATCAAATAAAGGGAAATACATTTTTAAAACATATATGTCTTTATTGATTTCAGAGAGAGGAAGGGAGAAGGAGAGAAAAAGATTGAAACATCAATGATGAGAAAGTCATTGATCGACTGCCTCCTGCACACCCCCCGCTGGGGATCAAGCCCGAAACCCCAGCATGTGCTCTGACTGGGAATTGAACCGTGACCTCCTGGTTCATAGGTTGAAGCTCAACCATTTAGCCACGCCAGCCTGGTAGGAAATACATTTTCTAAGAAATATTATACTAATCAAACACTATGTCTGTAGCAGAGTATCCTAGAGTAACACGGCATACGTAGTGCAAGTCCTAAACCACAGTGAAAAGGACCCAGTCACCTGAGTTACTCTCAGACTCCCTGGGACCTCAAGAAGAACAGCATGCACACATTCCTCTCAATCTCTTCCCCCCTTTTTCATTCCCCCTTCTCTTCCTCCATTCCCCCTTTCTCCTGTTCTCCCTCTTTCCGCTTCTCTTGCTCTCTTTTCTCTCCTCCTCTCTTCTACCCCCTCTGTCCTTCCCCACCTCTCTCTCCCCCCTCCCTCCTGCTCACTCCCTCCACCTCTCTCTCCTTCTCACCTTCCATTCTTCATCATAGCTAGAAATTCTCTTTCTTTAGAATACAGTACCTGGGTACCCTATGCCCAGAGAATGGGCTAAACACGTACCTCTTGACTTCTTCACAGCTTTGAGGACATACTTGCTTTCCAGATGTTTCTTTTTCTCTTTATGCTTCATGGTTCAACTCTTTAAAGAGTCACTCAACTCAGGTAACTTTCTCCCCCAAACCCTACACTCAGAGTGTCAGTTGACAATGACGAAGAATCAAATTACAAGTACAATCAATAAAAACAAATTCTAATCAATAACAACAAGTCACTAGAGAGGCTCCTCTCCTCAACAAATCTCCGTTCTGGCCAGTGCTTAGAACACCACCAGGGCTGTTGTGATGCAAGTCGTCACTAAGGCTACAGCAGTGTTCTGTGACCTATGCATTACATCAGTGAATCCCAGGCTCCCAGGTAGTACTCACAGGACTAGAGGACTGCCACAGCCACTAACCAGTTGATCCCTTTTATCCAATGGAAACTCTACCATGACCTTGAATTTCTTCTTAATCATTTACTTGGTATCAAAACTAGAACATAGGTGATTTAAATTAAGCACAGGAAATTATTTTATGTGTTTAGGATAACCACATTTCTAAATTTTCCTAATGGTGAGGCTAAGGAGTACCTGAGAAAACTAGGCTTAGAACCATGCCTGGCTCATAGAAAATAGTATTGTTATTTATCTTATTGGCAGTGTATTGAACTTCTGTACAAACATAAATTATATGTGAGGTGTCTATTGGTGTATATGCGTGGATTTGAAAACATCTCATAATTCTACTCAATTCTAACATTTATTGAATATCCCCACACTATTAGGAATAGCCTCATATATTTTTACAATAAGCCATTGTCTCTTTTGCTACTCTTTTCCTTAATTTCTTCAGAGGCTTGGTAAAATAGGAAGTCCCTGGCCCTTGTCATGAATCCTGTTCTTGTCAAGCCCGAAGGTCTCATTTTCCAGGCTTCTGTTTAGAGCCCCATTATATCTTGTGGAAACAGCTGGGCTCTGTACTGGGTTTGAACTATATACATTTAGCTCCATTCTGCATCCCACCCACCACAAAATATGTGCCTTCCCTCAGGGGCAATATGTATTTACTTTCAAACCTTAACAGTTATATTAGAACTAGGCCATACCTTAGCCTTCTTCAGTCTCCTTTCTCCCCAGTAGGCCCTGTCTCTGGGTCTTACCCTACTTTAACCCTGGGCTCAGATCCTTATAGCCACTAAATGGTAGGCACATTTACCAAGGAATTTTCAGCTTGTTAGGTATCAGAAAAAGTAAAAACAAAAATTAGACTGGTAAAAATTACATCAAACTATACAAATTATTGTAAGGATATGAGTGAAAAAAGGAATCTTTATGACCTAAATGAAATATTGACCTGTATATCTGAACAATTGTTATTGAACAGCTAGCCAACATTTTATAAAATTAAATAAGCCTATAAACGATAACCTTCTAATTTCATTCCATAAACTTATCTTTACAAAAATAATATTCATAGCATTACTTATACTAGCAGGGAGTTAGAATTTTAGTTTAGTTTAGTTTCTAACTCAAGGAGAATGGATAAGCAAAATATGTTGTGTATATATTATAGAATTAACTTCCAAAGATAGAAGTTAAGCCCACTGAAATATATTCCTATAGGGAGGAATATAAAAAAGGGACCAGTGATCAAAGAGAAAAAGGAAATATTATTCAGTGAAATAATCACAAGTGGTTCTTGAACCAGGCTGTTCACTGAGGAGAATTATTAACTTAATAGTCAAGAATTTTTAAATATGAAAAAAAACAAAAAACTCTCCCCAGAGTAAAATGTCTCAGATTAGTTCTAGATCTGAGAGTTGGAGGAATCACATCACCTATTTTTTAAGACATAGTCAATATCTACAGCAATCAACACAGCATGGAATAGCAGGTAGAGAGACATCAACCAATGGACCAAATGGGAAACCCAGAAATAAACACACACAAATGTAACTAGCTGATTTTTAATCAAGGTTTCTAAAATTCATTCAGTGGAGGAAGAATAGACATTTTTATAAAAGGGTGCTGGAACAACTGGGTATCAGTGACCAAAAATTATCCATCTAAACCACATACTTTGTATGCAAATCAACTTAAATGTATCATAGATAGATATAAATATAAAATATAAAGCTATAAAACTTTTAGAAGAAAATGTAGGAGAAAATTTGGAGACCTAGAGTTAGAGGATAAGTTCTTGGACATGACACCAAAAGCACTGTCCATAAAACAAAATAGCTGATATATTTGTCTTCATACAAATTAAAAACTTTCACTCTGCCTTAAGAAGCTGTGAAAAGAATGAAAAAACAAGCCACTGATGGGGAGTAAAATATTCGGAAATCATACATCAAACAAAAAATTTATATACAAAACATATAAAGGACTCTAAATAATAATACCTTCTAATTTAAAAATCGGCACCGATTATTTGTATTGTTTATGTGAAACTGTTCAATGTCATTTATCCATTTATTTTATTTAATTTTTTATGTTTTATTAAATTTATCAAGGTGACATTGATTAATAAAATTATATAGGTTTCAGGTACACAGTTCTAATACATCATCTGTATATTGTATTGTGTGTTCACTACCCCAAGTCAAGTCTCCTTCTGTCACCTTTTATCCCCCCCTTTACCCTCTCCCCTTCCCTCCGGCAATCACCACACTGTGTGTGTCCATGAGTCTCTCTTTTTTTTTTCTTTGCTTAGTCCCTTCACCCATCTCACCCAGCCCTCAATCTCCCCTGCCCTCTGACAGCTATCAGTTTGTTTTCTGTATCCTTGAGTCTGTCTCCACTTTGTTAGCTAGTTTATTTCATTCATTAGATTCCACATATAAGTGAAATCATATGGCCCTTGTCTTTCTTTGACGGGCTTATCCATTTTTTAGTGGGTTTTTTTTTTTTTAGGTATTATTTTCATGGAGCTTTGTATATTAAGAAAATGAGCCTTCATCTATGATACTAGTAAAGATTTTTTTTTTCTCAGTCTGTTGTTTTTGACAGTTTATTGTTTTATTTTGCCATTTAGAGTAGAAGATTTTTAGTGTTACATGGTAACTTTCTGAGTTTTATATCACCATTAAAATCATCTCTTCTCCAATAAGTTTTTAAACCTTTAAAGCATTTAGTTCACTTACAATTTGAATTCCTTTATGTTTGTTACTCACTTTGAATTTATTTCAGTGTAAGGAATGAAATAGTAGTTTAGTATGTTTTCCACAGTGACCACTGACTATGCAACTATTATTTTCCATTATTGAAAAATAAATTTGCACCATTTACTTGCAAAATTGCTCCTAAAAGTATATTAAATTCACACACATCTGTTGATATTTATATACATCTGCACACATGTAACCTCTTCTGAACTCTGTTCTGTTTTACTCTATTCATGCTTTACTATTACTTTATAATATATTTTAAAACCAATAACATATTTTCTCCTATTTTTGCATCTTTAATTTTCCATGTGAATTTAGATTTTTTTCTGGATCTAACATCAAAGTCTTCTGGCATTTTTATTGTGACTTCATTAATTGAAATTTAGCCCAAGAATTGGCATGTTTATGATGCTGAAAATTTCCCCAAGAATGGCATACACAATGGCTTATCCTTTGGGATATATGTCTATTTTCTTACCTCATCATCATAAAGTAGGTTATGCATGTGTTAAACTATGTTGCGAGACAATTATACTCTTCTTTCCCCTTATGATTAACAGTGACCCTCATCTGCACTTCACTCTCAGCAGATAACCTAACTACTTCACAGAGTAAATAAAATCCAACAGAGTGCCTTCAATTTTCTGCTGCAGCATTCTTAGTTAATTGATTCTCTGTCAAACCTTTCCCACTTTCTTTCCAAAAAACTAAAAATGGTTCTTTTTTTCTGAGATATGCATTACTGAGATATACATTATTCCAATGTATCCCTTCCTGCTCTTCAGAATAACTTGCCCATTGCCTTTGGTATCTAAATGTTCCCTCTAAATATTTTCAGATCTATCCACTGCTTTTCACCTACACCATCATCAGTGTTGTCCAGGATATGGCCATCCTTTGCTCAGATAATTGGAGCAACTTCCTAACTGATCTGCATATTTCTAGTTGTGCCAATTTCCTCCATCCTCACCCAATGTTCATTCAGTGTTTTTTTTCAAAGACACATTTGACTGTTACACTGTCTTGCTAAAAATCTCATTAGGTTCTCATTGCTTTGGGGGATAAAGCCCAAACTCCCCCCCCCTGTCTTACAGAAAGGAGTCTACACATTGTGGCTTGTCTAGATTTCTAGCCTGATCTTGCTTTCATCTTTGTGACACTTGGTGGGCTCCCATGGCTGCCAGTTCAGTGTCTTGAAGCTTAAATATACCAAGTTCTCTATCAGAATTTTTGCTGCTTTTCTTTTTTCTTTTTTTATTTTTGTTTAAAATATTACAGATGTCTCTTTTTCTCCCCAATGACCCATTACACCCTGTCCCATCCCCCTCTCCAGTCCCTCTCCATGCCATTGTCCATGTCCTTGGGCTGTGCATAGATGCATATAAATTCTTTAGTTACTCTCTCCCCCTCCACCCACCCACCTTCCTCCATCCCTCTGACATTCGTCAGTCTGATCCATGCTCCTATGTCATTGAATCTATTCTGTTCATCAGTTTATTATGTTCTTTAGATTCCACATATGAGTGAGATCATGTGATGTTTGTCTTTCTCTGCCTGGCTTATTTCGCTTAGCATAATTTTCTCCAGGTCCATCCATACTGTCCCAAAGGGTACGAGATCCTTCTTTTTCACAGCTGTGTAAGTATTCCATGGTGTAAATGCCCCACAGCTTTTTTATCCACTCATCTCCTGATGGGCACTTGGGCTGTTTCCAGACATGTGCTGGCGAGGGTGTGAAGAATGGGGAACCCTGGTACACTGCTGGTGGGAATGAAGACTGGGGCAGCCACTATGGAAAACAGTATGGAGTTCCCTCAAAAAATTAAAAATGGAGCTGCCTTTTGACCCAGGGATCCCACTTCTAGGAATATTTCCTAAGAATCCTGAAACACTAATCAGAAAGAATAATTGCACCCCTATGTTCATAGCGCAATTCACAATAGCTAAGATCTGGAAACAGCCCAAGTGCTGCTTTTCTTTTAGTAACTTTTTTCTTTTAGCTTCCCCAACCACCAAAGGGATGCTATCTTAATTCAGGTCACTTACCTGACTTATTAGAGGCAGTAGAGCATAGTAATTAAGAGTATAATATGCAGAATCAGAATTCCAGGGTTTGAGTGCTGGCTTTACCACTTATACACCGTGTAATCTTAGGCAATTTCCTAACTAGTCTAAGCCATAGTCTCTGATTTAAATGAAAATAGTGATAGGATCTACTTTACAGAGTTGTGATAATTAAGAGGTATAAAATACATGAAGCACTTAGGACATTGTCTGGCTGTGAATAAGTTGTCCATAATATTAACTTCTCTTACATCCAGCCTTGCCCCTTTTCATCAGGCCATTCTCCACAAAACCGTGAGCTCGTCAAAGTAAAAAAAATGCTTAAAAACCACCAGGGCCTATTCAGTATATATATACTAAAGAACAAATCCTTTCCTTCCTTGATTCAGCTCATATTTGTTGAGAGTCTTCATAAGGCAAGATACTGTGTGAAAAAATAATAAAATAGTGGTGAACTAAACACATGCACTACACTGCCTTAAAGAGTTTACATTCTAATAGGGCAAATGGATCTAGTATTTATGTCTAACTCTCTTGAATTCTAAAGGAGAATTTTAGGGAGCTATGAAACAGTGAAACCCTGTATCATGTGCCCTCATGATTCCAAGGCCCCAGCAATAGTTTCCCAAGGGAAGTTAAGTTTTAGCTGAGGCAGATAATATGAACAGAAATTATCAAGGATGATGACTGACTTGGTGAAAGTAGATTTGGCTTACAGGTCTTTAATGTGGCTTATGAATCCTTTCATGATTTTTCCCCAGTTTTCTGCTCCAGCTCCTTCTGTTATTGCACTTTCAAAAGCTTTGTTTAGGCCATAAAAATAACCTTTAGGTCTCCACTTGGCTTTTCCTTCTCCAGCAATGCTTCTTAGACCTCCTGAAGTTGAAATAGATTTTCTTTTTATAGATCTAGGTTTTTAAATTTATTTTATACATAGTATCTACCCTTTTATGAATAACATTTTCCTATGATTGCCTCCTGTTTGTAAAGCTTCATGAAGGCAAGGTCTATGTTCTGTTTGTTTCCTTAGTTCTAAACACAGTGTCTGAATCATTACAGGTTGTTGAGAAAAAATTGTTGAATGGGTATATGAATTTAAAATATAAAAATAAAATGCAAGTTGTACATGTAAATCAGGATGCAATGTTTTCTAATACAATGTTGAATAATGTAGTGTGTGCAAAGAACTTAGAAAAGATGACTTCGCCCCTTCTCATTCTAAGCAATAGAGCATCTCTCTTCCTAACAGAACAAAATCAGAAAAAAATTATGGTTATAGAAATGGCTTTGGAAAGTGAACTGTCACTTTGAATAAATACCCTTTCTGGAAAAACTTCACTACTCTTAGAAATATTAGAATTATTGTAGTTTTATATCACAAATGAATTTGCATATTCTCACATTTAAAACTGATGTATTAAAATCATTCTAGCAAGATAAAAACAGTAAAAGCTTATGTGCACACAAAGACTTAAACAAAAATGTTCAGAATTATTTATTACGCATAATTACAAAAAAACTGGTAATGATCCAAATTTCACCAACTAGTGAAATTGTAAACAAAATGCATCCTATTTATACAATGGTATGCGTACTATTTAGCAATAATGGACAGACTACAGACACATACTATGACATAGATAAACCTCAGAAGCATTATAAAATAGTGAAAGAAACTAGACACAAAAGAGTATATATTAGATGATTCCATTTATATAAAATTTCTAAAAAAGGCAAATCTCTAAGAGACAGAAAGCAGTGTTTGCCTGGGATTAGGTGTGCAAATAAGGATTTTACTATAAACAGTCAGGAGTGAAACTTTTAGGGTGATGAAATGTTTAGCTGTTGTGATGGTTATGCAACTGCATAAATCTACTAAAAAGTCATTGGAATATAAATGTCAATGGTGACTTTTGTAGTATATGAATTACACCTTAATAAAGCTCAGACAAAAATACTGGCATAAACACATGCTAGTGCATTTTTGATTGAGTGTAAATTCATACAGTTTTGGAGAAGGTTTTGGTGATATATATATCAAAAGCCTAAAGAGTACATTCTCTTTGAAGCAGCAATTGCCCTTCTAAAATTTTGTCCTAAGGAAATAACTCAGAAATTATATATGTATACATAGTTTAGACAAAATAATTTCATTTCAGCATGGATTTTTTTCTTCATTAAAAACAAACAGTGTTTTATTATTTTTGTTTTATTATTTATTATTATTAGTGTTTTATTATTATTTTTTAAAATTTATCTTTTACAATTTTTATTTATTGATTGATTTTAGAAAGAGTGAGGAGGGGGGAAGAGAGAGAGAGAGGGAGAGAGAGAGAAACATCAATTTGTTGTTCCACGTATTTATGCATTCATTGGTTGATTCTTGTATACGCCGTGACCAGGGATCAAGCCCACAACCTTGGCATATCAGGACACTGCTCTAACCAACTGAGCTACCTGGCCAGGGCTATAATTAGTGCTTTAATAAAATATATAAATTCTGGTTATGGGATAAATACCAAGAGTAAAAGTAATTAGAATTAACCTGAATGTTTCAAGAGAATAATGGAAGAGTAGCTAATGCTCCTCCGTTATCAATTGTCTCTTTTTTTAATTGAAATAATACAACTGCCTTTCTCCCTCAGCCATACTACCAGCTTTAGTTGTTTATGTGATCAAAGAGATAGAAATTGCTTTACCTAGCCTACCGCCCTCACAGCTAGATGTGGACATGCAATGAAATAGTGGCCAGTGGTATGTGAATAAAATTGATGTATTCACTATCTGGGTCATACCTCTTAAAATGAAATTACTTGCACTCTAATTTTTTTTTCCTATCCTGAGAATTGGAGTGTCGATGTGTTGGTGAGCCAATTTAAATCATGGGATGAGGACAATGTGATATAGGCTGACAGAGTAAGAAGATAGAAGGAACCTGGGCCCTGAATGACCTCATGAAGCAGAATTGTTCTTCCAGCCTGGACTGGCCAGATGGTTAATATAAAAGAGAAATATACTTAGGTTATAATCAGCTGCTATTGTCCTTGGTCTCATTTTTAAAGCAGCTTATAATAGCATCTTCTAATACAAGGGAGGTCAAATAAAAATAATAACATAACAAAATTAAATGAGATTTAACTATTAATCCTGTGTTACAGTTGAATATTTAAAGATTCTTGGCATGGGGTATTGAATATACTGTATTTTCAAATTTAAACAAATAGTAATATTTTATATATTATGTATTCATATATATTATGTATGTACATAATGTATGTATGTCATGTATTGTCATCTATATATGTCTATATAGATCTAGCTCTCTCTATGTATATATATTCATTCCAGCAGTTGACATACCAAGATATAACACCACCAAAAATTGACAAAGTTTGCCTAGTGAAGATATTCGGGAATTAAACGATGAAAATGTATTATGTGCAGGATGATTAAATAATGCTGAGCTATGTATTTATAGCCACATAACATTTTACAGCATAGCAGTATGATATTTCCCATTTCCATTTAATGCTTTGTCTTTGAGAACTCAATAACTCATAGGACTTCAATTCCCTCTACTATATACACTATTCCCAGATCTATTTCTCTATTCAACAATTCCTCTGAGTCCAAAACCTAAGGTACATACAAAGTTGAGGCAAATGTAGTGTCTGTTTATGAGAAACAGGAGTAAACTTGGCTTGAAGGAATGGAGCCTGGGATCAATAACCATGTGCTCCAGGGGTAGATTCCAGATTGATATTGTATTGAATGGTAAAAGCTATCTCAATATAAAGTGAGCTCTTTTGGGGAGATATTGGAGCTTTCCAATTCTATTACAGGCTAGTCAAGTGTTGAAGATAGTGGAGATGATGTAGAAGAAATGAAGTATATATTTTGCCTAAATAACTATTCAGACTCTTAATCACTTCAGAGGTCACCACTTTCTTTGTCATCATATATGGCAAGACAAAGCCACACCTTGAATGCTTGCTACAAAAGGACTTCTTTGAAATGATAGTTTTCTTAATTTTTGAAGATAATATTACATATTAAACTTCAAGTCCTATGTTAGCTAGATTTAGGCAGTTCTTTATAGCAGTTTAGCTGTACTTACTGAAATTTCACCTCTTTGGTGTGCTGTTATTGAATTTATTTTTTTCATTGTTTGGCCTTCAAAGACTGACTTTGTGGGGAGATTTTGCAAAAACCACACACATTCTATTTTAAAAAAAGATCTTTTATGGCATGTGGAAAATTGATAATTAATTTCAAGCTCTGTAGGGTTGGTCACATTCTTAAGTTTACTTACAATATTAAGTGTATTTGTACATGGTTTTAAAACATAAATTTTATATGTTGACTAGAAAAATTCTCAGAAAAATCTTTGTAAAATTTGAGAGGCAACTGCTGTTTTATATGTCTCTACTGAAATAATGATGCTTAAATAAAATCAAAGAACTTACGACTAATTTTCTATTAAAAATTAAGATATGGATTTTCAACACCTACTGTTTTAATTTTTGCAGACTGGTAATTTGGCCAGGCAGAACTGCAGGTTGTGATTCAGAAATCCCATAGCTGACAAGCCTAAAAGTCAGAAAGGGCATATTTATTGCCAAGGGAACACACCATATGGCCTAAATTAGCCTAAGAGCATATTCATATTCAAGCACTTAGGCGCTTTCAGGTTCAGTTCATCTCCCTAAATGGATAAGGTGCCTTGATAAAGAAAATGTCCTGCCCCAGGAATAGTGGCTTGGATGTGGCAGGCAGAAATGATCTGGTTCCATCCCCACGTACACTTTCTCTACAAACCACGTAATAAATGTGCATAGGCCAGTGTGAAGTGACATGATTAGCCGTGTGCTACAGAAAGATGTATTGGCTTAACACATCAGCAAATTAAAGGCTGGCCTACCATCTTTATTGGGAGCTGTCGCTTCTATTTTGTTATTCTTCCCCCAAGCTAGTCCTCCTCATTTCTCGTCTTTGAACTCTCTCCCCTCCTCCTGATGGAGCCCGTTAACATTCACTGGCTCTGTGTATCCCCACCTCTAAATGAAAGAAATGTGGTTTCAGTCGAAAAGGTGCTTGCTGCTACATGAATAAGGGCAGCAGGCACTTGCCTCAGCAAAACAACAGCAAGTGAAATGTGGTGAAATGCACGTATTTATAGATGACCCTGCGGTATTTATAATGTGGAGCTGCTGTCTCTCCAGTGGAGATGGGGCTCTGGGTGACTGTGCCTTAGAGGTCAGTGCAAGGCAGCTGACTGGCTTTCTATATATGGCCCAGGGAACAGCTGCTAAGTTTCGAGACTAGAGCACTTAAAACAAGTCTTGGACCTGTTAAAGTCTAATAATTGAAAAGAAAAATGGCAGGGCTGGGAGCCTAAAATGCCCTGATCCTGATGTGAGGGAAATATTTCCCAAAGAAATGATTTTATGTCAAGTTGTAGTTATTAAAACAAAAATATTTAATTATTTTTTTTTGCTCTGAGTAACAAGTAGAACAAAAAAATCAATGCGATAAAGTTTATAATTTTGATTATGTGACTCTCTCATTGAGCAGTACTTTGGCAGAAAAGCAGATGGGCTCTGATTAGGCTTATAAATATAGAAATGTATTGATCATCCAGACAAAACTCCTTGAAGTGTTCCCTGCATGAGGTCAATGCACCTTTAAAAAGAGAGAAAGAAGCTGTAGCCTGTCTTTCCAGACTCCAGCTAAGTTTGTGGAGCTGACATCTCAATAAATTACAGAGCTGTATTGACTTCTTTATGGACTAGGCACAAGCAAAAGGGATTCTGTTGAGCAGCATTTAGATAATGTACAGAGCCCAGTTTTGATTCCAATATATAGATGTGAATTTTGTCAATCTTAAAGAGCCCAAAGTAGCAGAGGGAACTGTTGGCAAATTTGTATGAAGGAACTGAGGATCTCTGCAAAGTCTGATTATTTTGGCTGCAACAATTCTGGTCCATTAACTTCAACTCCCCTCCCTTTTGTTTACACAATGAATGAGATGTTTTCACCATCACAGATTACTATTCCCCCCACCTTTCATGCCTCTAAATTATCTCTAAGCACTCCCACTAAGCCCGAACAGGAACGTGCTCCTGCAGAATATCATCCCATCACTCCAGCTTCTACTAGGAGTTTTGGAATCTTGATAGAAACTCCCTAATAGGCCCCTGGAAGCTTTCTCTTCTCAGATATATACCTTTGGCTCAATTCCCTCTTTTCCCAGGATAAATAAGAAACTATGTCCTTCCTCTTAGTAGCCAGCTATACTTGTCATAAAATTGTGTGTATATCTATCTCTATATCTATCTATCTATCTATCTATCTATCTATCTATCTATCTATCTATCTATCTATCTATCTATCATCTATCTATCTATCTATCTATCTATCTATCTATCATCTATCTATCTATCTATCTATCTATCTATCTATCTATCTATCATCTATCTATCTATCATCTATCTATATCATCTATCATCTATCTATCTATCTATCTATCTATCTATCTATCTATCTATCTATCATCATCATCATCATCATCTATCTATATCTATCTATCTATCTATCTATCTATCTATCTATCTATCTATCTATCTATCTATCTATCTATCTATATGAAACTTAGAAAATATAAAAGAAAGCTAAGCACTTCCACAGGAAACAGCTCTCATGGACCCTAAGGACTTTTGTTGGAGTATCAATTATGTACAATGTCTCAATTATTGCTTCATGGAATGAAAATTTTACAAACACTTTCAAGACCAAAGGAGTCCACATCCACTGTCATTTATTTGCCATAATTCCATTCCCAAGTCACTGAAAGATTTTTAGGAGAAAGATTCATCCTACTCATCTTAGAGCAGGTGTTTTCCCTGGCCATTAAAAATGTAACTCAGCCCAAAATAAATCAGGCTAGATCTAAAGGGATTTAAAGTAGAGATATCTCTATTTTAAAATATGGGTATTGAATTGTTATCATCAACTCCAGTATTATGTTTCAAGAGTCATGTGACACATTTTATACAATTTATGATTTTTCTATCTATATATATGTCTTAGAAAAGATTTAGAAAAACTACTATGAAAAATAGGGGAAATCAGACTTTATGTAAAGAATAATCAAACAAAGAAACACTGGAGGTTTTAAAAAGTATAAAATATCTCATTGTATGTATTTACTTATGTTTATATTGCATGTATACATGTATGTATGTATGTTTGTAATATATTTATTTACTAATAAATATCTAGCTATGGGACTTGAAAATATTTCAACCATCTCAAGAATTATTTAAGTTTGATATTAACAATACTCACATTTTATGAATGAGAAAATGGAGACCTAAATAAGTTATAAGCCTCAGCTTGTAAGTGACAGAGGAGGGAGTCAAATCCTGCTCTATATCTACTTCTTAAACACTATTATACTGCATTCCTATTCAGTGATGGAAAACAAAGTAATAAATAGAAACTCAAGGTCAGGCAAACTAACGAGGTCACTGATCTACTTAATGGCAGAACAAGAACTCAGAACGGAATCCCCTGACTCAGAATAATTGATACATTTTTACTACATGAAAAAAATACTAAATATATTTGTATAAATAGGGTGTGTTATACCATCTCATGACTATTGTACTTATAACAATTACATAATATTATAAAACAATAACATATTTAATATTTTGTTATTTCAATGATAAATTTTATAATTTTGTCCATTGTTGCTGAAAAGAGCACTCAAAAGATTCTCTCCCATATATTTTACCAAAAATCTTATAGAAAGTCCTTGAGAGACTCACTCAGTAAGAAATGAATCATTCACAATTTAGGGTGGTTTATTTTAACTGAATAATTCGATTACTCTCCTTTTACTATCCAGCTGGGTTTAATTGCATGGGAAGCATAGGAATGTGTTGTATTTGTCCCCATTAATTACTGAATTAATTAACTTTTGGTCGGTGTAGTGGAGGGAGTTAGAAAAATTTGATATTGGCGTCCCAGGGGATGAGTACAGAACACACCTGGATGGCCTGCAGCTGTGGAATCTAGTTCGGGATGTGACCCCAAACTTCAGTAGACAGGGTAAATCTGCCAAAAGGGATGTAAAAGGCGCAACAGATACTTCAAGTACTTGTTCCTTTTGCCAAGGGAACAGGAACGGGTTGTCTGTGGTGCTATAGGAGGCATAAAGGGAGAACATCCCAAATAAATAGCAAGCCCTTAGCACTGCGAGGGGTGGAGAAAAAGGAATGCCAGCTTTGCCTTTGCCATGTTTTCTTTCCCTGGGACACCCTTCTCTCTCCTTCCTACATCTACTTTTGTTTGTTCTTGCCAGAAAATCAGGGTCAGCTGCCTGGCACCAAACTTTATAAAGGTTGTTAATTTGTGATTCAAAACCTCAAATGCCTTCTGGGACCTAGACAGGGGACCTGAAAAGTAAAGGAGGCAGCATTACCCTCCGCAGACTGAAGCGGCAACACCTCCAGAGACGCCGAATGCTTCACATTTACCTTAACACCTTGATAGGTGATTTTTCCGAAATGTGAGGCATCCTTCTCTGCCCATTTCACAGTGCCTCCTGAGCACGGCGACTCATGGTGGCCAAAGGAAAGCCCATTATTACACTCCACAGGGGTGCTGAATCCTAGAAAGGCGCTGGCCTGTTTCTTCCAATATTAAACAGCTCCTACGCCAAATGGCAATAATTTCGAGACCCTTGGGCCTATATTTTATGGATTATTTTATTAGTTATTCACTGTATAGAAACTGGTTCACACCAAACTCTTTGGAACTTTTCCTTCTGCCTTTCACTGGTCTGCTGCTTATTGGTTGTGGCCTAGGACTCTGGGTAAAGGGATTTTTGGAATTTTGCATAAATGAGAATAGATTTGAACAAGCAATCTTAGAACTATTTTAAAGTGCAAGATACATTTTAATAACATTTTATAGATATTAAGTAATACATGTAACCTAGAGGTAACTTAAAAATTTTAATAATAAATATTTAATACAAACTCACTCTCAAACTTAAGAATTATTAAATGCTGATAATATTGACACTATCTGTTCTCCTCCGATTTCATATCCTAACTTCTCTACCAGAACTACTACTATGAATTTTATGCATATCATTCCTTTGTTGGTTTTCTTGAACATTATATATTTAAGTGTAAATAATAGATTACTTAGTTTTCCTGTTTTTGAGGTTTATAAAAATATCAAATATTATGTTATCCGCTATGAATTTCATTTTTCTCTTGTTTTTCAGACTCATCCATATTGTTTTCTGTAGTTGCAATTGATTCTTCCCATTCTTTTATAACATTCCACTGTGATTATTGCAAAATGTATTTATCCATACTCTTGGCTTGCATTGGCTTTAGTTTTCTACTCGTATGTATAATGCTGTCCTGAACATCTTTCCTGTTGTACATGGGCAATGGTTTCTCTAAAATAGTGTGTTCAAATTTTTACTATGATTCACATTAAGGAATAAATATTAGATCATGGTCTGGCAGATATTTAAAATAAGGAGTCTTCCAGTCCATGAATATGATATATTGCTCAATTTATTTAAGTCTTTTAAATATCTTTCAATAAAACTTCATACTTTTCCTGTAGGGACCATCAGTCTCATTCAGTTCTTTATTCCCTTCTTCTGGAACTACAATTAGAAGGCGTAGCTTCTCATTTGTCCCTTACTTCTCTTAACTTCTTTTTCAAATCTCCTTGTATCTCTAAACTATGATGTAGGTACTTTCTTTAGATCTTTCAGCTCTCCAACAATCTTTTGACTATTTTGTTACTATCCATTAATTGTAAATTTTTATTCCAGAATTTTACTTTGTACTTTTCCAAATTAATCTTATAATTGTAATAGTTTCTTAATGCATTTTATTTTTCTCTTTATTATTTTACATTATTTTGTAATTTTTATAATTCTACTATCTGGATTCCTTGGGGAGCTAAAATTATTGTCTGCTGACTCTCCCTTATGTAATCCTATTTTATATGTGTGATTTAAAACAAAAATTCTTAGCTATATTCGCTTGACCTTAATTGGTGAGAATACTGTGGTTCTTATTTAGGGATGTTTCCTCCAGAGAGGATTTAACTTGTTTCAGCTGGAGCTCAGAACCCACTCTTAACCTGGTGGGGGTGCACTTGAACCTCCTCTGGATTTACATATTAATTTAAATGTTTTAAATCCAGCTTCTCTACTTGATGGTGGGCCCAAGGCTTTGGCTCTAATCTCAACATCACTATAGGTGTTGGTACTTCAGGAAATCATAATGCCTTTCACAGATGCCTTCTGTAGAGTTTGTCGTCATCATCTTCGTTGTGGTTTCAGCTTCATTTTTACCCTTGTAGATTTTCCTTACTTGTTTTGAACTCATCAATATATTTCAAAGCATGTTTTATTCATATTTTAGTAGTATTGTAGTAGGAGCTAGTCTGCCTCATTCATTGTCAGAAACTGAAGTTCGAGTACATGGTATTGAGTTCATGGCTCTTTCATATTTATTGACTGAATAATGCCCTTGATTAGCAAAACAGAGAACATAATCAGCAGGATAGATTTACACCTTGTGTGTGTATATGCAGGGAAATGTGTTTGTTTACATGTGTTTGACTTAGACAAATAACTGTATATGCTACTTTGGAGAATTGAAATTAATGAACTCCTTTGGGGACTATATACATATTTTTAAAATGGAGCATAAAATTTTTTTATCTTCTGGAAATACTGTTGTGGAAATGTTAATAAGAGTCAGATGCAAATTTCCATTAATGAGGTGTCTCTGATGGCATGGAAAAGAGGTTTTTGTTTTATTGATGGCACAGTGAACTAGCAAACTATTAAGTAAATATTCTCCTCTTAGGTATCCAAATTAAAATGAGAAGGCAAGTTCTTGTTGGAAATATACTGATAGCATTTCATTCTTCTAATTAGGTTAACATTTTATTTCCTTTTCACTTGGAAAACTTAACATGTCGTGAGGTAAATGCCAGTTTTTTAGAACAAAAGGGATTTAATAGTGTCTGAGAAAAATTTCACCTATCTGCTCATTGCTTTATGCCAAGGAAATAACATAAATTACCCAATTAACCTTAAAATCCTGTGGGTCATTCGGTGTATATTGTACATATCCCCTTTTGATAGATTATTCCACGCTCGTCTTGGTTTCGCCCTATCGTCTTGGCAAGTACATTCAAGTTTGTGCATGCCCCAGAATAGCTGAACAGACCTTTAGGGCGTCCCATGAGGTGGTAGCAGATAAACCCCATGGTTTAGGAGATGCCAGATGCCACTGAGGCACAGTGCTGTCAGAGAGTATGCACCCGGCTACAGTCCGGATGGTAAAGTCCGCTCCAATTTAACTTATCCAAAAATATAGTTCCCATTGAATAGACAGAAGAATTAGGTTGTAGCAGGGAGGTCTACACTCTCCAAAACACACAAAAACCTAACAAAATGTATTATAATATATTGTTATAGTAATTAGTTCTGTGAATGTGCAATTAAAGCACTTATATTTAAAATTAGGTGTTAGAGTTAGTAACTTTAAAAGGGTTAGATGTTAAATTAGATTCTTGGAATTTTACAGATTGTTTTTTCTTTTTATTCCATTCCGTAGTTTCTACCCTTAGAATATAGAACTACCCAAGTCATGTAGCTCTTGTTCTGTGTTTGAATAAGTGATTCATTCCTGTTTGACCTCATACTTTCTGAGCTCAATTATATATTGCTGTATGATAGCCCCCCCAAAATATGTATGTGTTAAACAAATGCTGGATTGGAAGAGTGAATGTCCTGATCGATTTTTTACGCTGAGCATTCTTGGCACAGTTGTGTCCTTTGATGATTACTCTTAATGTTAATTCTTGGAAGTAGAATAATCATAAATGGTGTGTCTAATTTATAAAACTCCAAGTTAAACACCCTAGCTGGTTTGGCTCAGTGGTTAGAGAGTCAGCCCATGAACTGAAGGGTCCCAGGTTCGACTCCTGCCAAGAGCACTTACCTTGGTTGCAGGCTCCATCCCCCATCCCAGTCCGGTGCATGAGGCTCAACATCTCTCTCTCTCTCTTCCCCCTTCCACTCTCTCTGAAAAGCAATGGAAAAAATATCTTTGGGTGAGAATTAAAAATAATAACAATAATAATAAAACACCAAGTTAAAAAATTCATACAATGAATTAAGCTAGGTTACTAAGTATTTACTTCATTATGTAGAACACTGGAACTGACTTTTGCCTTAATCTTAAAAATAGCTGTTCTACAGTGACCTCTTTATATAAATTCCTATATATGCCTAAGATTTTATGGTAAACATAAATACTAAAATTATTCTTGTGCTTAATTAGAGAAGAACAAAATAATTTAATGTTATACTTGTGACATGTAATATAGGAAATTGAACTCAGGGTATATATCAAGCAGCTGGGAGAAAAATCCACGATTTATTTGAAAAGCACTTTGAGAAAGTTGCAAAAGAATTGTCATAAATGCATAGATTGTGATATATTGTAGATAATCTAATTGTTTATGTAATTATAAATTTTAAAAATGCAGTGTCTTCAGTTTTGCTCATATAACAATTTGAGCCTAAATCTCACAACTATGTATTCAAATATATGCACACTATAGATGCTAACTGTTCAATTAATCTTTCCAAATGTGACAAAGAAAGAGGTTTAGGATGGGAGCTGAGTGTATAAGTTTTCAGCTATAAGTAATTGCTGAAAATCTGGGCAGCTAAGCTGGGTTTTGTTTATTTTCCTCTGGAACTAAGAATCATGGATCAGAGCACATAGGAAAAATGTTTAAATCAAACTGGAATTTGTAAAGACCATCTCTCAGAGAGTCAGCAAGCGTGAATGGGATGAGAGAATAAATGAATAATTTGAAGAAGAATTTTAAAACTGCTGTGAGACACAAATTTATTGGGGAAGGCTAGATTCATCCTTGCTGTTACATGTATAAATATACCCTTCCTTTTTACTGCTAATTAGTATTCTTTGGTATGACATACCAGCTTGTTCATTCATTTACCCGTTGATGAACATTTTGGCTGTTTTGGGTTATTACCAGTAAAGCTGCTATAAACGCCATGTACAAGTCTTTGAATTGTCATGTATTTCTTTTTATTTTAGGTAACTCCAAGACGTGGAATGTTTTGATCATATGGTTGGTGAGTACTTAATTTTTTAAGAAACCACCAAACTGTTTTACAAAGTAGTTGTGCAATTTAATATGCCAGCCATGTATGAGAGATTTAGTTGCTTCACATGTACACTAGTACTTGATATTGTTTGTCTTTTTTATTGTAGCCATCCTATTGGGTGTGTAGTGGTGTTTTGCAGTATTTTTGATTTGCATTTCTTAATGGTTGAATATCTTTTCATGTGCTTGTCACCCATTTATTGTTTACAGTGAAATGTCTCTCTATATCTTTTGCCAATTTTCTGTTGGGTTTTGAGAGTTCATTTTTTTATTAAGATATAATTGACATATAAAATTATGTTAATTTCAGGCGTACAACATAATCATTTGATATATGTATATATTGTGAAATAATAACATTATCTATCACCAAACATAGTTATAAATTTTTTCTTGTGGTAAGAACTTTTAATATCTACTCTCTTAGTAACTTTCAAATGTACTATACAGTATTATGAGTGATAGACATCATGCTATACATTACATCTCTATGATATTTATTTTATAACTGGAGGTTTGTACCTTTGACCAAATTTACCTATATGCCCATTCCCTTCTCAAATTTTAAATTTTCTAGAACCTTCAGTACAAGTTTAATGAGAAGTATAGATGTCCAACTACCATTAAGTAAAAATATTTACTGTTGGTTTTTCATAAATTATCTTTATTAGTTTAGGAAGTTCCCAGTGTGCTGAGAATTTTTATCATGAGTAAATTTTATTTTTAATTCTTTCAAATGTTTTTCTGCAACTGTTTTAATGAGCATATGATTTTGCAGTTTGTTGGAGTCTGTATTGTTTCTGAATCATATTGTTTGATTTTCAAGTCTTGAAAAATACTTGCATTCCTGGATGAGGTCACTAATGTATTATTGTTTTCTATATTGTTGAACTTGATTTGATAATATTTTGTTAAAATTTGAGCATACATTCATAAGGGATATTGGTCTGTAGTTTTTTTTTTTTCCTTGTAATGTCTTTATATTTCAGTATCATGAAAATGTGGTCTCAAAATATGGTGGAAAGCATAGCTTAATCTCTATTCTATAGAAGAATTTGTATATTATTGGTATTATTTATTCCTCAAATGTTTGGTAGAATTTACCATAAAAACATTTGAGCTTAGAGTTTTATTTTTGGGAACTATATATTTAATTTCTTTGATAATATGCTATTCAGGTTATAAATTTCTTCTTGAGTGAGTTTTGGTAATTTTTATCTTTCAAGAAATTGTCCATTTCACCTAGTTTTCAAATGTGTTGTCATAAAGTTGTTTATATTATTTTCTTATTATTTGATTAATGCCTGTGAGAGATGTAGCGCTATACTCTCTTTCCTATGTAGCTCATTCCTATGAGCTACATAGGAATGTGTTGTTTATCTTGTGATTATTTGAGGATTTTCCATACATATAGTTCAATTTTGTTATGGTCAAATAATATACTTTATATGATTTCATTTTTTTAAGTTTATTGACATTTGATCTATGATATTATCATCTCTCTTGTTGAATGTTTTGTGTCTACTTGAAAATATTGTGCATTCTGACATTGTTGAGTTGAATGTTCTTTAAGTATTAATTAGTTGATTCTACTCATAAATTTCCTTGTTTTGAAATTAACACTTTCTGATATTTATATAGCTGCTACAATTTTCTTTTCTTTAGTCTTTTCATGTATATCATTTTCCATCATCTTACTTTTAAATAGCATGTAATTTAATTTATTATACAAATTGACAATTTCACCTTTTATTGGGGTGTTTAGACAAATTCTATTTAAAGCAATTATTGATATTTTAGGTTGATATGACATATTGATGTGATAGCAAATATATTTATATTTTCTTATATTTTGTTTTCAATGTATTACATCTGTGTGTGTTATTTTTCAAATGACTTACATTTAATCATTGGAAGCAAACTAATTGGAAAGCTTACAATAGAGAATTACATGTCAGTGCCTTTTGCAAACTGAGCTGGGACAGAAAGGGACTGGGGCTGCCCCTCAACCTGATCCTTTCCAAAAAAACATCCACAGTGTCCCCGGCAGCCTGGCTCAGGAAAGAAAAAGGCTGTTGGCTCTGTGTTGAGGTCATGTTGCCCACCACTCAGTCCTGACCAGCATCAGGAGCCCCACCTTACCAGCCCTGGTAATCGCTCTTCTTTTTGTGGTCTGAGACGATGTCATCAGTCCACAGCAGTAGAACTGCATCTCTACTGCTGCCTTATATGTTTGCAGTTTCACAGCCAATCGCTCCCAGGTGCCCAGTTCTTTCATGTCCACCAAAGTACCTGTCTCACCATTTACACCCCAGGTCTTACAGTTCTCCTGGATATGCTTGGCCCAAAGGGAGGTAAGTAGATGAATGGTGCTGGCACCACAGTTCTGGATAAGCGTATGAAGGATGACCTCTAAGGCCTGGACAACAGCCCTGTATGGCCATTGCTCCACACCAGTCATGGCCTTGGATTTTTCTGTCAAGGCATGAGCCATGGTCATCTCACAGGCCCCACCCCCTGGCACCAGCTGAGGGTTCAGGAGAACATTATGGCACACCTGCACGGCATCCTGGAGGTTGCATTCTACTTCCAAGAGAATCTTTTTGCTGGCCCCCAAGAGGAGAATGGTAAAGGCCTTGGGGTCTTTACGCTCAGTGATAAATGTAGATAACTCATCTCCAGTTTTTTTGATTTCCACCAGGCCTGCTCCTATCCCAACATCACCCTCTCTCAGTTCCTCTGGTCAGCTGACTATCTGGGCCCCACAGGCTCTGGCAATGTGATTATTATCTGTCTTCCGGACTCTGCAGATGGCTGTGATATTGGCCCTCATGAGGTAGTGCTGAGCTAAATCTGAGATGCCCTTTTCAGTGATGACCACATCAGGCTTTATATGGATAATTTTCTCACAGAGCTGTTGGATGTATTCTTCTTCCATTTGGAGAATTCGAGTGAAGTCTTCCTCTCGTGTGATCTCAGTGTCAGTCTGGCTTTCACCTTTCTTGTATTCCAGAGAAGAATCCAGCAGCACAATGCGAGGATTCTTGATATAGCACTGCATTCGTGAATGGCTCACATCTTTGTTAATCATGACTCCACGTAAGACACATGAGTCTTCAATAATACCCCCAGGTATCTTTTCCACCCTTGCATATTTCTCTTTTTTTGGGGGGGGGGCATTTTTTTAAAAAATATATCTTTATTGATTTCAGAGAGAGGAAAGGAGAGGCAGAGAGAGAGATAGAAACATCAATGATGAGAGAGTCATTGATTGGCTACAGCCCACAACCCGGGCATGTGCCCTGACCGGGAATCGAACCCCGATCGCCTGGATCCTAGGTTGATGCACAACCAGCAGGGCCACCCTTGCATAGTTCTCGATGTCATTCCCTTTCTGACCATTCTCCTCAAACTGTACAGTTTTGATAGCATCCAGGGCAATGTTGCAACCCAAAGAGGACCACCGACTGATTGCTTTGGCAGTAATGGAGCTGTTGATAATGTTCAGCATCATATCTCGGATATTGGTGTCAACGGGAGTACTGCTTTTCTTAAGGGTGCTGATCATGTCATCCAATGCCTTTTGGTAAGCACTGATTACCACTGTTGGGTGAATCGGCTGCTCTAGGAAGTGCTCAGCCACAGAGAACATCTTCCCCACAAAAATAATTACTAATGTGGCCCCATCCCCAACCTCTTCATCCTGTGTCTGACTAATTTCAACTATGGACTTGGCTGCTGGATACAGAACTTGAATCTCTCGAAGAATGACATTGCCATCATTAGTCATCACGATGCCTCCCATTGGGTCGAAAAGCATCTTCATCATGGACTTGGGTCCCAAACATGTTCAGATGATATCTGCAATAGTCTTGGTGGCACTGATGTTTCCAGATTGAACTTTTCTCCCAGATTCACGCTTTGTGTTCTGGCTGAGCATGAGCATAGGATGATGGCCCATCATGGCAGCGAGATGTGGAGCCTGGTACCCAGAGCTGAAGAAACAGGCAGAAGCTTCTGGAGAGGGAACCAATACATCTGTTCATTTAAAAAAATTCTTTTTTTTGCTTTCTTGGGATTAAATGTCTTTATTTTTTTTATTATATTTCTACAAATAGCTTATTAGTTGTATCTCTTTATTTTTTAATGATTGTTTTAGGGTTTCCAATATATGTCTTTGGAGTATAATAGTATAACTTCAAATATTATTACACTACTTCACACCTTGCATATACCTTCATTTCCCCGTTTTTCCTTGTGCTATTGCTGTCGTATATTTTACTTTTACACATATCTTAACCCCAAATATATATTGTGATTTTGCTTTACGCTTTGTCTTAGAGATTTAAAATAAGGAACTACAGTTTATATTTTCTTACATTTTTGCTATACCTGTCACTCTTCATTTTTTGTGTTATAAATTTATCTGTTATCACATTCTGACTGAAAAAATTTCTTTGACTTGCGGAAGTTTGGTGTGCCTGTACATGTAATTCTTCATATTATCCTGCTTTTCATTCTCTGATCTTCTCAGATCTATGGTTTGTTATTTTTTTTTTTAATTAATTGTGCAAAGTTTTCACCTGCTTTCTTTTCAAATGCTTCTAGAGCCCTATTATTTCTCTTCTAATGTTGGGATTCCATTACACACATGTTAGACCATTTGTTAATGATCTTAAATATTCTGGGTTTTTCTCTGTTTTTTTCACTCTTTTTTATATTTATATTTCAGTTTGGAGAATTTCTATCAAAATATATTCTAATTCATTGATTATTTTAATGAATTTAGTCTGAAAATAAGCCAATTAAAGAAAAATTTTCAACTTTGATATTACCTTTTAATTTCTGTCATTTCCTTTTGATTTCCTTACTGTGTATATATCTCAGCCAACATGCCCATCTATTCATCCATGATACTCTTATTTCCACTAAATTCATGAATTTATTTATTATAGTTATTTAAATGTTCATGTCAAATATTTTCAACATATGGACCATCTCTGATTCTGGTTTTATTGACTGCTATCTTTCTTTTCTTGTAGGTTCTTTTCTTGCCATGGTTATTTGTATCTCTTGCAATTATTTTTTTCATAAGATTTTGGAGATTATGTGCAAAAAAAAAAAAAAAAAGAGCAGAGACTGAGGTAAATAATATTCCCTCTTAGAGATCAGTATGCCTCTGCTCCTGTCAGCTTGCGTGGGGGAATGACACAATCATTCATTCGTTCCTGTAACCCTGAACTCTAGGGGGCTTCTTCTCAGCATGATTATCCCTCCCCACACAGAAGCCAGAGCTGCCTTTTATAAATGGTGAGTCTTGTCCAGGGGTCTTGAACAAGAGAAAATTTCTTGTCCCTCTTCCGGTGGCAGCACTCTGCTTTGTATTGGGGTGGGGTGCTTGAAACCAGAGGCTTTATGTTCTTCCACCAACAGCAGCCCACCTCTGCCTAGGGCAGGAAGAGGAGGAGGTTGTCCTGTCCTTCTATAAGTGACAACTTTTGTTTTATGCCTTCTCTGGTGGCAGCTCACCTGTTTTGGGGATCAGAGGGCAGGGAGTTTTCTAACCCATACCTGGAGGAACACAGGTTTTGCTTTATGGAAGAGTCCTAGTCAGTTGTGGGTTTCATCCCTGTGTCACAGCAGCCACTGATCAGAACCCCAGGCTTTCATTACCAAGGTAGGCTTTTTCAAGAACGCTTTCTTGCCTCCACTCTTTCCCATGGACACCTGGTCAAGGCCTATGAGAAAAATCTGTCAAGTGAGTGGAGACTCCTTTCGTTTCTGGGACTCACAGGGGTTTTAACCTGTCATGGTAGTTCATACTATGCCTTCACATATTTGTTAACATTTCAGGTGTTTTTTTCTCTTTACCCACTTTAATTGGTGCTGCTACTTTGTCTTGTGCTTTGACAGTGCAAACAGTTTGTACACCCTGTCTCCTTGGAGGAGTTTGTCACCTTTAAAATTTAATTCACTTCATTGCCTTGAGATCTGAGCTCACTGAGGGACTCAAAAAACAAACAAAACAAAACAAAACAACAACAACAAAAAACACTTCTGGTTCTTTACTTTTTTTTTTTTCTTTTCTTATTGTTGGGGTGGAAGCAATGTTTTCTTGTGGTTTTCTACAGTCTGAGCACTGGAAAAACCCTGGATGGGTCTTTAAGCATAATCCTTAGTGAAAAAAATTAGGAACTATAATGAGATACATAACATAATGCCATGTAACTAAATTAAAAACTTTGCACATTATACAATTGACATTTTGTGAAAGAATATTTAAATAAACAGAAACACATTGAATACATTAAAATTGTTGCCTGGGATGAAGAGAAGGAAAATGGAATACAAGGATATAAATGAATGAATTAAAGAATGGATGAATAAAGCAATAGGGGAAACTTTTATTAAACAAGGTTGGTTATGTTCAATAAATAGCAGAGTTAGACAAATTCAGCCTTCTGTATCTGAGATCCAGAGGTATAAATAAACATCAAACACAAACAAATCAGATATTAGGGCACTATGTTATTCTAGTAAGGTGCTACTATACATACATATCAGCTTCATACAAATCAGCATATGCTACCCAAAATATATTACTTGTTTTTTCATTTAAATATTACTAAATGTCTTGTGAAATATAAAATTTGGCTCATTGCATTATATATTATTTAATAGATTTTTTTGGTAACTATATGTTTCTCACTGGAAGATGAAGAACATGTCTGATTGACATAATAGAACACAAGAATTATTATATTTTGGGGAAAACAATAAAACAAAATACTGAGGACTTACATTGGGGGGAAATATTGCATTTATTGATTAATGCTAATTTGTTTTCTGGAAATAATTTTAGTGTTGTTTATCCATTTGAGGTGAAGGCAGTAGACAAAGTGATTTATCTAGGTTATTAACCATTTGGAGTACCATGGACCAGCTAATTTACATATTGTTGAGCCTCAGAATTTTTCATCAGACTCATGAGGTGATTAAATTTCAAGGTCACTTCCAAATCTTATAATAAGGAATACCCAGAAGGCCAATGGTTGGTTGGACTTGAAGTACCTTAGATAAGATACTAAATAAAGCAATTTAGATAAGATACTAGGAGAGTAAGACCTAAGACAGAACACTTTGATAAGGGAAAAAGAGAGAGGCCTTTGTAGGCTGAGATTCATCAAAATAGTTTAAAGAAACCAAACCAACAGAATATTAAGAGAGTAGGGAACGACTTTCACTGATGGACTCTACAGATAAAGCCTTCGGTAGAATTAAATAAAATCTGTGTTCTAATTGCCTAGATATTGACTCTATAGATTTAGAAACTGAAACTTATGACACAAAACTGCTTATGAGTATTCTGAATAGGATTTAAATTCCCCTCTAACTTAGCTTGGTTTTTACTAAAAGCAGAGACTGAATTAAAGGTTTGTATACAGGTGGTTTATTTGGAAAATGATGGGAGACCAATCTAGGGAGCATAACTGAGATACCAGTGAGAGTAAACAGGGAAAGAGGAAGAGTCCACAAAGAAGTCTGTTATCAGACTGCTCCCTGGGTATGACCATGTGAGTTCAATCCCATTGAGACTTCTGAGGAGTGAAGAGAATATTTCTCAAATGTTCACAAAGGATCTCCAAGGAAAAATACTTGTCGCTTTCCTTCTGAGAGTTTCCCTGGGTGAGTGAGCAAGTAACGTCTCATAGTTCGGAGCTGGGGTTGTGTGCATGCCACGCTGTCTCCCACCACTGCCCCACATCAGTGCGCTGTGAAAACAGAAGCCACATGGAGCAGGTTTGAGCCAAGGCACTGTCAGCATAACCTAAGTGAAATCCTGCAGGAAACTATTCACAGAATCAGGTGGCCCTGAGAGGCTGCAGGACAGAGTTCAAGAGGGTCTGATTCCCGCCCCCCCCCCCCCCCCCCCCGACTCCTGAAGCTTCAGGAGGGAGAGCAGGTGTTTGAAATGTCTCCATCTGGGATTTGAGAGACAGGTATCCTCTCCTATGATCCACAGGGGAATTTACTTGTTATTTTCCCCTGGCTAGCCTCAAATCTATAGTTCAGCCTCAGAACCATTGTCTGGCTCTCTGCCTAATCTTTCAATATACTCAAGGATCCTTATAGAGCTGTTGAGATATGACATTTTTCTAATATACTATATTTCTATTTCATGACAAAAACTAATATATATTTTAAGTGTAGGGGTTAGATAGGGAACCAATACTTCCCAGAGGTAAGCACCCTTGGAAATAAAAAACAATATTTTTATTTATATACACTTTAGAAATCATTTTCCCCTGCTGTTTCCTTTGCTCTTTTTACTTTATTGGCAGAGGTTTTCTGTGACTTTAAATAGCCTTCCCTGTGCTGGAGTTGCCTCATTCAAGCCTGCTTTCTCCAAGTTCCAATAAACTCAAATCCACATTACTCTCACAGCAGACACTCAATGTGCTGGTTTTCAATCAATCATAATGAGGATTTTTAAATGTCAAGGTGCATTGTCTTACCTCACTCATCTTCACAACACAGAAGTGGAAGAAGCGTTTATTTCCTATTCATTAAAGATAAATCTTGAACAATATTATTAGTTGTCAAAAGTATCTTCTACCTCCAGGTAAAAAATAAATTGATGTAAGAAAGGAAAACTATTGATGTTTTCACAAAAGTACTTTTTAAAATTAATGTTTTATTTATTTTGATATGTTTAGAAAAGTGAAACAAAAAAGGTCATTTAGAATAGGATGTAATCTTCAACAGAAAGTATTACGGACAAACTTCTAAGAAAAATGTAATGCTTTTGGCATCAACAAAAGAGATGCCAGTGGATGACTATGAGAAGATTGTAGGTAAAATTGTAAGAGAAAAAAATGAAGGAAGCCAGCCGAGAGGTTAGATTTGGATCATAGAATTCAGAAAAAAAAAAAAGATGCCTCTTGGTTTAAAACCTCCAATACATTTTGAATACTGAAAGAAAAAGAATTACAATCCCTACTTCCAGCTCAAGATTTAAAATACTTAAAACGTCTAATTCAGAATATTACACATAATACACGCAGTGTCCTTTTAGTATAGTTTTGTGTTTCTCATGGGACTTACATTGCTATAAACATTTTCCTTCCTTTCATAATTATTTACACAGTTTGCTCGCAGTATGAAATCAAATATCATTTCATTATTTTTTCATAGACCTTTATAAAAAAAGATTATGCTATGAACTAATCAACAAAAGATAAAGTTGACATTTAAATAGCCATCCACCTTTTGGCATTATGTACTGTGAAATTAGAAGAAATAAAAGATTCAACAAGTGCTTGCCTCCCACTGTCCTTGCCCTGTCTCACAGGATATGAAAAATGCAACTCGAAGGTCGACACTGACACTATTGAATTTCATGTCCTTTAGCTTCTTACATAAGTAAGCACCCAACAAACCAATGACCTTTTCTAACCCCTAACTCTTTCTAGATTACTCCTTTGAAAATCAGAAATGACTTTTACTATAGAAACAATATTATAAACTAAAAAGAATCCTAGATATACCCATCAAAATTGTTTTACTGTACGCAGCGTAGCTAGAGTATTAATTGGGGTAATCTTATTGCTGAGTTTTGAACTGGCTTTGGCAATAGGGTGAGGAAGGACATGCAGTCAATCAGAGAAAAGAGGAAGAGAGATTCTCCTTAGCAGGGGTTCCGAGTTATTCATGGGGAAAAGGTTGAAACTAGGAATTTGAAATAAAGATAAAGCTTGTCCCAAGACTTTTCAGTTCTGCATCCATGGCCTAACTTTCCCTCGGTGGCATCTCCCTAGGTCCCACAAGGCCCTCACATAGTATTAAGAAAGAAACCATCTAATTCTGTCTAATTGGTTTTGACTGTTGTATTACCTCCTTAATCAGAAGAGCTTGTAACTGGCTGCATTTTAAGTAATGTAATAAGAGAAGTTCAAAATTTTGTGTGATGAAGGCAGATGCTCTGTTAGGTAGCAAAACTGATCTTCATTCATGGCAGGGCACATCGATCCTCAGTTCCAGTCCATGTCACCTCCTACCAGGGCCATTTTCTCCTTGATAAACTCCCCCTCCCTGAGGGTGAAGTTCAAATGTTACCTAACCTAGCACAATACCACAGTCTCCTGAGCTCCCAAAGCACTTGGCTGTTGTATGATTAAACCAGAATTCTTTATATTTAAGAAGAGAAGATAAGGAGACAGGAGGAGAAAGAAGAGAAAGGGGGAAGCTCTCTCTCTTCGCCCCTATGAGCTATTACACATATCCAGTATTATTAATATTTGGTGATTACTTATAATTAATTTTATATTTTAAAACTAATAACATTTAATATTTAGAGTGCAAACATTTTAAATATTAACTTTAACCTAGTTATGTTTTTGATTAAATAAAGAAACAAGTTATTTCCTAAAAGAAAGTCCTTTCTGGGATCCTGTTTCCCTCATACTTTGCTTTCTATTTCTTTGTTTTCTTACAGTCTCTCTCACAGTATCCGTGGCTTAATTTATATTTTGTGGAGGAAATGGCTAAGAAATAGTGTGAGTACAAGTCTTTCTAGAATTCCCATTCCTCTGCATTTCCCCAAGTAGACAATCAGATAATTCATGACAAGTGATTAGAGTTACATTTAGCTATACAGAAGCACATTTTTTACTATTATAAAATGTATTTCTTATCTCTTTCTTCCATTCTACCACATTTCCACAGTAACGAGAGTCATATGGCAGATGTGAGGCAGGCTGGGCAAAGGTCAGGATCAGGAGAGGTGAATAGAGTGGGTATAGTGATGGTACATCCTCAGGACCCTTCCCCTGTCATCTCCATTGATTCTGTATATAATCGTGTCTCATGAGATATAATACGTGTGTGTAATACATTAGTGTAAATATACTTTATTACATGATTTGAACGTTTAATTTACCATGTTTTAGGCTTTACTTATGCCAGAAACAAATATTTTTCCTTACACAATACTAAAGCAGCATATCTTGCAGGGATTCTATCACACTTGCCCCCCAAATTTTCACAAGCTCCCCTTTACAAATTATTGGACTTATTTGTTTATATCAGTCTCCATAGTTGACCATGAACTAGAGGACAAAAGTATTTTTTATCATCTTTGCAATTCACAGTACTTAGCAAAGTTCTTAATGTAAGACAGGTGTTCAATAAATATTGACTGACTGAAGGAACTGTCCAAATGTTCTGCTTTCTGTAGAATCTTTTCATCCTTTACTTTTGACTTCATAGATCCTCTAATAGTTATTATTAGATTATTAACTCAATTAAACAGATGCCCCCTTGGGGTGACTGGAAGGGCCTGTACTACTCTCTTAGATACAAGGTCAGAAAGAGTAGTCACTTGTGAAATAACTGTGATGGGTTCTTTCTCTGTACCTCTGAAACTCATTTTTTATTTAGCAGACATGCTCCTAAATGGATGATATGTGTTGATTTTTGTGATACTAAATTGCTTCAAGGGAACTCAAAGGATTTCTAAAAATACTCCTTATAAAAAGAAAGAATCGTGTCTCCACCTGTAGTCTGCTTTTTACAAGTTATCTTTGTTGTGAGGTCCTATTTTTATATTAAAACTTCTTAACTCTAGATATACATATTTCTCAATTATTACCTCATAAAATATTTACCTGTTGTCCTTAAAAGTCTAAATCATAGATGCACAAGAATTTAAAATGGAGCTTAGTAAACTAAAATGAACTTATTCAAACATTTTTTCTTTAGATTTACCTTGTTCTTCCCATTTTCTCTTAAAACACATCCCACTGTGGAGCTGTGCAAGAAAACAGATGACCACAGAAAGGGAGTATTTGGTTTAGGAATCAGGAGAGAAGTGTGTCGGTGATCTAGATTCCAGTGAACCTCTAGGCTGGCTCAAGAAACTCTCCTCATTTTTCTTGCATTTTGTACAAAGTCCCCACCTGAGGCATATATCTGAGAAGATGGTGTGTCCTCAGGACCCTTCCTCTGCCATCTTCCCTGATTTTAGGTGGATAACCAGAGTCAACTTTCAGCATAGGCAGGAAAGTATAACCCATGTCCTGGAGGAAACAGATTCTACACAGAAGGAATCACAGAAACATGGAGGGAGGGGTGCAATGGACTGTAGGTTTGTACAGTGTTTCTCAAAGTGTAGTCTGGGACCAGCAGCACCAGAATCACCTACAAAGTTGTTAGAAATGTGAATTGTTTAGCTCCATGTCAGACCTATGAAATCAGAAAATCTGGGGGTGGCACCCAATAATCTGTGATTTAACAAACCTACCAGGTGCCTCTGATGCCTTTGACAGTTTGAAAACCACTTCTCTTATGCACCACTTCACAACCTTTGGTGTCACTATTCCTTGTTCCAACCATGGCTTGTGCCCATGTCCTTTGCCTGGTGCAGATTTCCCACAGGTGCAACCCGAAAGGACCTCCCTTGATGTCTGTGTCCTGCACTCCTTGCCTCCTGTTCCAGGGCTAACCTTTGGATTCCAAAGATACAGAGTAAGGGATATAGCTCAGTGCCCATGCATATGCAATCTGAAAGTATATAGGTAACTCCCAGCTTCCTGAAGGACAAATTTGTGAAAAATGGGAGCTAGGAACTGGGGAATATATTTTTCTCTCTTTCTTCCTCTTGATGGACTGTTTTGAGATGAAGTTTGTGTGGTTTCTTAGAGAACAGTTCCTGAGATCAAACAATCAGTAGCCAGCAACTTGATAACATGTTCTTGTAATTTACTCTACCATTTTGCTCTGCCTCACTCCCCTGTCCCTTAGGTCAGCTCTCTGGAATTGCATTTCCTAAAACATAAGCCTTTGCCTCAAGCTCTGATTTCTGGGAGAACCAGGCTTAGGCAAAAGACACCTACTACATGAGATTTGTTGCAGTATTTTTGCTGCAGCGCTGATGTCTATTTTCTATATGGGAAATAATATGCAAAATTAATGTTTCTGTAATAAAATAGTATAGTAAAAATTTTGTTACATTTAACATAATAAATGATAGAGCAAATGTCTGTTAGCAAGCCAATATATGGCCTATGTGCATTTAATTTTCTATTTGTCTTTAGACAATTCTAGCAGATAGTCAATGAGCTATTAACACACTATTTTCTCCTTGTGCATCCCCACAAAACTGAGCAGAATCAATAGGTTCTTCAAGAGAATCATAAGCTTCAGGACACCATTCAGGAATAAGGAGCATATTCCTTCACTGAATTTGCCCTTCTTTTAAGTGGCCTGATTTTTATGTTGTTCTTTCTAATTTCCATTTTGGGGAATTATTTACTTTCCAAATGCTGTAATGAAGGGGAATGCATAGGTCCATTTCTTCTTGGGACCTGTGGAATTTCATAGAAATTGAGTTGCAATGTGATCAAATGCACCAGAGGGCAGAGATTCAGGCACAGATAGAGATAAGCTAAACATTTTGTTGATCCACCTGTGTGACAGGAGTGCTCAATCCTTTCTTTGTTGTCCAAAAAATTCATTATGCTCCCTTAAGTGTCAAAGTCACTATAAGGGAACATCTCCTTATATATTTTGAGACCAGGCTATTTTCTATGTTGTGTTTTGGAGTATCAGGCTGTTTTATCTTAATAATCATACCTACTGCCATCTTATCTCATCTGGTTTTATTATTTTTAAAAATTTTAACTTGTTTGTTGTCTTTCTATCATATTGAAATGGAAGATCCAGAAGAGTAGCCATGTTTCCTACTCCTGTTCAGTTCAGCATGGTATCTCCATCATCTTGAGTAGTGGAAGTAATTCGATAAACATTTGTTAAGTGAATGATTGAATTAATGAATCTTTCTATTGCTATAAATGTGAGAGTGTCATTTCATGACTAATCAACACTTTATTTTATTTGGGAGCTTTTCCCCATAATTTGTTTCTTAACTTAAATTTAAATTTTGGGGTAGGAAATTCTTTTGCGTGGTTTCAAAATTTTAAGCTGTAAAAATATATGCATATAGGTCTTTTCCCAACATCTCTTTCTTGTCTCTCTCTTCAGTTTCCATTTCTATCACTGAAATGGGGATTATTTTAGCTTCTTAGGAGTTCTTCCACAGTTATTTGTGTGTATGCAGGTAACTACACATTAACATTATTTTCTACTTTTTAAAAACATAATATAAATACTGTCTTGACTTCTTTTATTTAATCATATATCCTGGAGATCTTAGGAGAGTTTTCTTATTTTTTCTATAACTGAATCACAAATTTTACCAGTCCTAGTCTCCTATTGATGAAATTTGATTTTCCCCCCATTATGTTACTTTAATAATAATGCTGTAATGAATCCCCTTACATATATATACTTCATTGTGCACATGAGTATGTTTTGGGGACACAACCTAAATTGGCACTGCTGTGTCAAAAAGTATATGCCTTTGTCCTTTGGAGAGATATTACCAACTTGCTCCTCACAAATCTTATGCAAATTACATGCCCATCAATGATGCCTGATAATAACTGTTTCCTCACAGCTTTGCCAACAGGAAGTTTTATCAAGTTTTTGGATTTTTGCCAATCTAACAACATAGATGAAAAATAGAATAATTTATCTTATTATGACTACTGGTTGAACATTTTTAAATACAAGTAAAAACTATTTTCATTCTCTTTTTCACAACTTGTAGTCTTTGCCATTTTTTTCTATTCAATTCATGTATTCATTCAATAAGTATTTACTACGTGGCAGGCAGCATTCGAATTACTTGGGATACAGCAAATATATATATTTATGATATACACTGCAAAAATACTTATGGTTATATGTTTTGACTTTGCTTATGCTTTATTTTCCTTTTGGCTATCCATAGGTTTTGATATGTGATTATGTAATTAAATTTTTACTTTCTTTCTAAACTTTATCAAGGAAACTTTTGCTGGCAGCCTGCCTACAAAGTACATAACTTTTCACTACTGAAGAGCACCTCACCTTCAGAAGGTATATTTTTCTTCTGCCTTTGAAGAACTGCCATTGCAGGGCCTCTTTGTACCCTCTCCCCTTTTCTTTCTCTTTTGAAGCTTCTGCCAAATCTCACCAACTTACACAGCCAATACATGTGTATTTGCTGCATGCATAGCATATCTTTTTCCTAGTCTCACTGAAAATGTGGTATGTAGGAGGCATCTTAATTGTTTTTCTGTAACTTCCAGGAGGAGCAGGTATGGGCAGGGAGCTGATATAGACAGCCATGTTCATCCCAGAAGTTTATACATATTTACTTCTTTTCATAAGGCATATAATTGTATCCTCCAAAATATCCATAGCCACAAAAAAATAGCCAGAAAAACAGTTTTGGCTGCTCCCACAGCAGCTGAACAGGGGAACTGATGGGGGGAAGATTCATTCTTTTTTTTTTAACATTTTTTATTTTCAATTCCAGTTGACATATATTATTAGATTACTTTCAGGTGTACTCTGGAAAGTGAATTCTCCTGTCAGAAAATTATCAAGAACGTCTAAGGCACAGAATTGCAAAGAGAAACTCTGCCTTCTAAAACAATGTATTTCTGTATAAAAGACCCCTTCAAACTCCTGACTGACAAGAGTAAAGATATAATAGTTTTAAAGATCCTGACACCACGATAAAATGTAGTGGCTTAAAACAGCGATTTTCAACCTTTTCATCTCATGGCACACATAAACTAATTGCTAAAATTCTGCGGCCAAAAAATATATATATTTTGCAATCAATAAATGTCAGCTATTTTTAAAGTTCAAAAGTAAATAAATAAGTGTGCTTATACCTTCAATAGAAATGAGAATCCCATGAAACTTACAGCATTGGTAATTATCAAATATAATATTTAGCTATGGTTTGGGAAAAAGTAAATGAAGTTTCTATTTTCTAATTGATATTCTGATATTCTTGCATGGAAACTGAGGAGGTGTTAACTCTTAATACAGCCTAGACATATTGAGAGAGCTGGTAATGAAAATGAAAGGGAACCACTAGAACAGAATTCCTCCAGCCAACTGAGGACCAGGCCTGACCGATACTGCCTCACTGCAATGAAGTGAATACAATCAACACTTGATTTTAGAGGGGCGCATTAGCCAGTGTAACGTGGCTCAAGCGCAAGAAGTTGACTGGGGGACTCTTTCGCTCCGCCAGTCTCCCTGGTCAGCGGGTGGCCTTGGAGAGCTGCTTACCTCCCTCCTCTGACTGGGAGCCCATGGTGCTCAGTAGCGTACGTAGCAGAGGGCAAGCGGGGAGCTGAGCAAGGGCAGGTAATACGGTTGATAAATTCAAAGCTTTTGTTTTAGCCAACTAGAATCTACTTTAATTTTATACATTTTAAAATTTTATAATCAATTAACTCAAACAAAAAACGAAAGTGAATTCATTTGTATTCTACTCCCATTAAATGTGGATCTCGTGGAGACAGTTCTGAAACACAAGGTTCCTCTTAATGAGGTGTCCTTGGTAATAGGAGTAATGAGTGATGCCGCATAAACTTGATACCAGCAGAGTGAGGCCTGCAGATAAAGGGACCCTGCTGGCACTCTCCAATAGATCAGGCAGCGTATTTTCAGTTTGAGGTGATGGACGTAGAAATGGGTAATGGAGATGAGTAGCCCCGGGTGTGAGGAATCTGGAACCTGTGCTCAGAATAATTTAATTCATTAAAAGGACATTCTTTAAGGACTATGTCTGTTCCGCTATTTACAGATGTATGGACCTGAATGCCAAAGGGATCTGTGCTATTCAAGGTCCATAAGTCCTGCATTCAGTAAATACGTCAGGTGTTATTCTTGATCATTCATTAGTAAAACA
The DNA here is from genome assembly GCF_964146895.1 of Miniopterus schreibersii. Classification (NCBI taxonomy): domain Eukaryota; kingdom Metazoa; phylum Chordata; class Mammalia; order Chiroptera; family Miniopteridae; genus Miniopterus; species Miniopterus schreibersii. Next base: position 39,550,240 of record NC_138103.1, on the reverse strand, counting down.
CTTTATGGAAAATAGCCTAACTAGGATGCAGCAGGACATAGCTTTAAACTTATTTATTTATCTGGAACTTGCTCTCATCCCTAACACTAATAATGAGTAATATCTTTCTAATGATATATTCTTTTTCTTACTATGATAGACATTTTACCAAAGAGGACATTTTCCAGTCCTCACTACAATCCTAATAGAATTCACTAATGGCTCAATCTCAGTATCTATATTGTCAAGTAAATATTTTTGAAAATAAATTTAGATAAGTGGGACACACTCACCCAGATAATTAAATAAAATGCAGGATCTTTGTAATTCAAATGGGAAAAATTTGATTTTCACCCATGCCCTACTCTCATAAGAGTTAGGTTGTCATGGACTGAACAATGATAAGAGAAGAAAATAAATTTTATTTAGTGTACATAAAAAAATCTATTGAAAATGAGTTTTCTCTCAATGAGGAATATGTATGTGCCACTAAAATAATAGGTGAGTAGTCCATGCTTTGAAATCAGAAGGGAAGTAAAAAATAGATGAGCTTCAGTGTGTGCATGTATTGTGGTTGAGTGTTCAGGATTTATTATACCAATGATCACCCTAAAAATTAAATGTAAATTATGTACATATGTATAAATATATAATATTAATTTTATAACCATATTTTATCCCCTCTACTACCTGAGAATTACCTCATTTTTATATTGCTGCCATATTTATTTCACAATAAATCCTAGAATACTAGAACATTTTCTAGTATACATTACATAGAATTAAGTAAATAATCAATTACTTTATTTATACATAAATATGAATTCCTGATATAGCAATTCATGTTTCTTCAAGAAACAGTAAAACTGCAATGATAAAATGGCCATTTTGAAACTGCCCCATCCTGCAATTTAGTGAGGCATCCCCGACTTTCTCTTTCAAGGTGTATTATCTCGCAGATTAGTACAGAGGATCTGCCTAAACTGGTCTCTGTTCCCTCTTTAAGTCCACTGACTTATGAGAGTTTTTCTTCCTTCCCAGCAAGGGTTTTAAAAGATTTTTAAAAATTTCACTATTTATACCAAATAGGTATGGCTCCAAAAAGAGTCACCACATTTACTTCCTAAAGCAGATGATTGAAAGTTTATCCTGGAGACAAATTCTTCACATTTCTACCCTCAAACATGTTCAGATAATTATTTACTTCTAGTCTTTCATTAGTTCACTCTCTGCACACAGATCTAGCAGGCTAATGATATCTACTCCTGAGGTTCATTTTTTCTCAAATCCATAAAATTGATTAACTCCTTAAATTTGCAAAATCCATAAAATTAACTCTTAAAATTTGCAGACTTTAGTTTCTTTTATCACATACGCACTAGAAGATTGTTCACATTTTTTTAAAGGTTCTTTTTTTTTTTTTTTTTTTTTTTAATATATCTTTATTGATTTCAGAGAGAGGAAAGGAGAGAGACAGACAGACAGACAGAAACATCAATGATGAGAGAGTCATTGGGGATCAAGTCCGCAACCTGGGCATGTGCCCAGACTGGGAATCGAACCTCCATCTCCTGGATCCTAGGTTGCTGCTCAACCGCTGAGCCACGCCCGGCCGGGAAACACATTTTTTTCTAATAGCAATTTTCTGCATCAGTTCTTAAAAGTTAACGAAAAACACCTACTGGTTATTTGAAAATTAAGGACTTAAATTTTTTACTTGAAAGCTTTATACCTCATATTTCGTCAGAAGAGCTTTGTGACTCACAGCTAGCTTTTGGCTTAGGGGTATTTACCCAGTGGCCACAAGACTATAAACATCTCTCGCTGCCTTCCTCACTAACTTCCTAACCCATTTATTGGTAAGAGTCACAGTCTGGCTATGAAATATTCATTTTTGGAATGTCAGCCTGCTCCATCCTGTCAAGTGGATGACAGTCAGCCTGGAAGGCAGCTGTGCATGTAAATTAATCAGCTTTCTTTATCTGCCCAGGTACATCTACTGTTTCTTTGGGATTGAAAAAATATCCAGCCATCTCCCAGTGCGCTGCGCACTGAATGTCAGCCAGAGGTTTCTGTAGATTTGACTGTTATCTTCTCCAGTCTAGTAGGACAGTGGCATTATTGTCTTTTTGAACACTTTGTGAAGCCATTTATGAATAAAAAGGTGATGTAATTGGCTTTTCTTACAAAAATTCTGGAAGGGTTCATCAGGCAGTTCAGCACCCCAAAAACACAGTGAACTTCATTGGCTCCCATTGCCTTGTACTCTGGTTCTCAAACTCTGATCCTCAGAAAAGCTGCAGCAGAATCATCTTCCCAATTGCAACTCTGGGGTTGAGGCCAAGGAAACTATCTTGCCTATGGGTTGTCATTGACAAGTTTAAAGTCCAAATACCTTTACAATCTAGTTTTAACTGACATTCTGCTGCTCCTGTTCTGTCACTTCACCTTCCAGGCACACTAAACTTTTCATTTTATTTGGCATGCCATCATCATTCTTTCCTCCATGCCTTTGTGGTTTTCTTTGCTTAGCCTATCCACTCCATTATGTGTTTGAAACACTCTTCTTCATTCTTTAAAAACCCAGTTCAAATATTATTTTCCCAAGTAGAATCTGCAGCTCCCTCTTCTATGCAACCACGGCTCTTTGTATGGCTCTAGCATCATATTTTTGTGCTTCGGGCTGCAATTAAGGACTTGCTAATCTGATTCTCTCTTGGATTTTGAATTCTCAAGGACAAGAATCATACCTCTTTTTTTAAATCCCTGCAATTATTGGATTTATTTTTTAACAGCATTCATTCTATTTACAGCAATCTACTAGACAAAAACTATGAAAATTCTTTTATAAATTATATAGATTATAATACTTTCTGTATTATGAAAAGTGACATTTGCAAACTACCCCTTTAAGTATACCTTGTAATTTAGGGTACATTTTCAGAGCTTTTCAAAATTATATCTGTAGGAAATCATGAGTTCATAAATTTCAGCTTTATTCATTAAAATACGTTGGACAAAAATATCCCTTTATAGCCTTGAGATAACTGTCAGTTACTTGTTGTCGCCGAGATTCAATTTGCAAGTTATTTTGAAGAGACATGTGCTCTCTTGAAAAGTTAATTTGAGCTGTTTTCTATTAATGAATCTTTATAAGAGCCACCAGAGATCAACTTTCATTACCTAGTCTCCAGGTTGAAACAAAACGATTTACTTTTTATAAGCCTGCAGAGAGTCTGTAGCCTGAATCATTTCAATGATTAACAATGCTCACCACCAAGATAATTTTATTTATTTTTTAATCTAACTCATTCACTGTAAGTGTATTTTCTTTGGTCTTGTTTTCAGAAAGATGGAAAGCAGGAGGTCATCATTCTTTGCATAGAAACACTTTATATATGTGAAGACTATCAATAAACCATTCTCCACTAGGCTTAACAATCTCTATCTCTTTAGCTTCTGAAATGGTTCCTATATTCCAACTGTTAATCATCTTTGTAGCTCTTCTCTGAACACTATCCTGATTCCCATAAATTGTGGATTTCATAATGCTTTTCTAGGTAAAGACTCAGAATTTTTTTGATTTCTTACAAACAAACACCATTTTATTATAGGCAATTTAGTAGAACATTAGGATCACATATTTTCCAGGATATTCCCCACTGGAAACTTTTCCATGTGCTCCAAAGATGATTAATATAAATAATTAATAAAAGTGCAAACTATTGTTTATTAATTTCCTTTTGGGATTGTTCATTGCTAGTATATAGGAATGCAACTGATTTTTACCTGATGATTTTGCATCCTACCACTGTACTGAATTTATCAGTTCTAAAAGATTTTTATTTTTATTGTTTTTTGGTGTGTGAGATTTTTAGGGTTTTGTACATAAGATCCTGTCACTGCAAACAGAGATGGTGTAACTTCTTCTCTGATTTGGATGCCTTTTATTTATTTTACCCATCTAAAAAAAAATTAAATATTTAAGAAGGCCTTAACTAAGAAGATAAAATAATTGTACCCTGAAATCTATAAAACATTAATAAAACATTAAAGAAGACACAAATAAGTGGAAAAATATCCCATATTTATGGCTTGGAAGACTTAATATTGTTAAAAATGTCCATATCACCCAAAGTAATCTACAGAATCAGTAAATCCCTACCAAAATCCCAGTGGAATTTTTTATACAGAGTAAAAACAATTTTAAAATTCATATGAATCACAAATAATCACAAAGAAATCCAAATGGACAAAGCAATTTGAGAAAGAAAAACAATGAAGAAGAAATTAGTCTTCCTGATTTCAAAATATATTACAAAGCTACAGTAATTAAAGCAATATGGTACTGGCATAAAAAGACCTATAGACCAATTAAACAGTATAGAAGTCCAGAAATAAGCCCATGAATATATAATCAACTGATCTTTGAAAGAGGGGCAAGAATACACAATGGTGAAATGATAGTAATTTTAACAAATGGTGCTGGGAAAACTAGATATACCCATGCAAAAGATTGAAATTGGACCCTTTTCTTATACCAGAGGCAAAAATAAACTAAAATGGATTAAAGATTTAAACAGAAGACCAGAGTCTGTAAAACTTCTAAAAGAAAACATAGGTAAAAACTTTTTGTCATTGGTCTTGGCAATGATTCCTTGGATATTACATTAAAACTGCAAGCAACAAAAGCAAAAATAGACAAGTGGGACTACATTAAACTAAGAAACTGCACAGCAAAGGAAACAATTAACAGAGTGAAAAGACGACCTATGGAATGGGAGAAAATATTTGCAAACTATATATTCAATAGGGGTTAATATCTAAAATGTTTAAGGAACTGATACACCTCAAGTTTTTAAAAAAAACACCCAAAAACCTAATTCAATACAGGCAAAGGACTTGAAGACATATTTCTCCATAGAAGACATATAAATGGCTGACAAGTATATGGAAAGATGCTCAAAATGACTATCAGGAAAATGCAAATCAAAACCACAATGAAATATCACCTCATATTTAGTATGGCCATTATCAAAAAAGAAAAAAGTGTTAGCATGTATGTGGAGAAATTAAAACCCTTGTAAACTGTTGGTAGGAATATAAAATGGTGCAGCTATGGAAAACAGTATGGAAGTTCCTCAAAAAGTTAAAAATAGAATTACCATGAGATCTAACAATCCCACTCCGAGATACTTATTCAAAACTATTGTAATGACGATCTTGAAGAGATATATCATTCCTATGTTAATTCCATCATTATTCACAATAACCAAAACCTGGAGACAACTTAATTGCCCATCGACAGATGAATGGATAAAGAAAATGTGATATATGTACATATAATGGAGGATTATTCAGCCTTAAAATTTAAGGAAGTTCTGCCATATGCAACAACATGGACGAGTCTTGAGGGCATTATACTAAGTGAAATAAGTCAGAGAGGATAAATATATGATTTCACTTATATGAGATAATAAAACAGTGAAACTCATAGAAGCAGAGAGTGGAATGATGGTTACCAGGGGCCTGGGGGAGGGTAAATAGAGAGTTACTATTCAATAGGAATAAAATGTTAGTTATACAAGATAAATAAATCTTGAGATCTGATATATAGCATTGTGCCTATAGTTACAATACTGTATTGTACACTTAAAAATGTGTTAAATGTATAGATTTCATGTTAAATATTCTTAACTACAATTTACGAAGTGTATAAGAAAGCATATCTTATGGATACTTTTATAATAATTTTGAGGGTGTAAATTTAGTTAATTAATTTTGCATCAGGAGACTTTCTTAAATGGATCACTATGACAACTCCAACAACCCAAAATAATAAATTATTTAGGTCCTAGTTTTACCGAATTAAATAAAGTTTAAATGATTCAAGTTGATGCAATAATCAACTTGAATATATAAATTCATAGTAACTTGTTATGGTACAGATAATGAAAAAAGATTACAAGCTGGTCACTATTTTAAGAATGGTGATGGGCTAATGTGCATACAAATACATCAATCCCATTTTCTCATCAGCTATTCCTGGTAAACCAGACATCTACAAATGGAAAGCTGAGGCTCCAATGTAATCTATTGGCAAGAAAAGATTGTAACTATACACATAGAAGTGAACAGGTCCTCCACTAGCACAGAGGTCATTAGAAATTACTTTTAAATACAAAAGGGTAACCCTTTCAGTTTTAACATTTTCTTTTTACACTCTGTGCCCACACTATTGACAGGCTAGAAAACATCAAAGGCAAATCAATGGTAGACTCTCATCCTTGTTCACCAGCAACGAAGAGGTGTTGGACTAACATTGATATTTGGAAATAGTGGTGCTACTGAGGAGACTACTGCTTGGATTTTTTCTTTCTTCCCTGTATTCTTTATAGAACATGGGTATCCTAGCAGTAGATTCTTATTTAGTGTTAATGACATACACCAAATTGTATGGAAAACATAAGGCCTCCACTTCCCACTGCTCACACCTGCCCCCAAAACAGTAATATTATGACTACAGGTCAGGGATGTGTAGCTAAGGGTGCAAATTTAGACTTTTTGAGATTTTGGATTTGTTGGCTTTTACTTGTTAGTGTCCTTTGATTTTTTTAAAATTAATAAGTGTTCTCTTATTGTCTCAATTAGAATTGCATTAGCTTGGCCACTCTAATAAACTAAGCCTGGGGCTTCATACTGCTAGGAAGGAAGTGTTTGCCATGAACAGATCAATTAGGAAACTGGGTGGAGGAGAGAGAAAGACACATTCTTCAGATTTCATAGAAATGCCTTGTCCGGGCAAAAATGTAATCAATAATTATATCTATATCTATACCTGTATCTGTATCTATTTATCTAGATCATCTATCTATCACTTGTCTGTCTATGGAGAAAGAAAGGAGAGAGAGACAGAAATATAAGGAATCAGTGTACGTGATTGTGGGGACTAGTGGAGTAACTCTGAAATCCATCGGGCAGGGAGTCAAAAAGGGAAGATTATGAGCAGACAGAAACCCCCACAGGCACTGGCTGAGGCCATTGTCACAAGCAATCAGGAAAGGTAGATCCTGTAAAGGGAAAATATTGTTGAATTATGGCTCGGGGGAATGCCTAAACCTTCATCTAAGGGCTTCTGTTGATTAAGTCAAGTCCACCAGGGAAGTCTTTCTTACTTAAAGCCAATGGATTAGAACTTTAATTACTTCTGCATAATCTACTCACAGCAGCACCCAGGTTAGTGTTTGATTGAAAAACTAGAAGAAAACACGTATGATATAAAATGGCTGCTATACTCCCTTCCATCCATGTAGTAGTATAATCAATTTGACACATCAAAAAAGCCACCTCAGGTAGAGTTGTGTTTTTCTGGACTCCTCATTTGAGGTTTATCTGAGGTTGCTCTTGCCACTGCAGTTGTGAGAACAATCTTCAGGGGTCTGATCTTGATCACTTGTAGGCAAGGCTGTAGATCAAACTGTTATAACTAGACTTTGAATTAAAAAACAAACAAACAAACAAAGGATGGCATAAAACTTGAGAGCTAGAAGGAATCTTAGACATCACTCTGCTTACTTCCTCATTTATCAATGAGGTTAAGTGATTTTATGCTTGTTACAGTGCTAGCTAGTAATGGAGTCATATCTAATGGTGATATCATATCATAATAACTGAGATTTAAAGATACTACTCTATGATATTTACATGTGGAAATGAAGGAAAAGAAAGTAAGTTCACATTACTGTTAGTAAGGGAGGTAGAATTCAAAGACTATATTTGTAACATCCCAGACCAGAATACATATCTTATGACTAACGGTAAAGGAATATTTTGTTGTTTTTTCCTGTGGGCTTTTATTTATCATGGAAAAATCATTCCAAATAACTTCTACCATATGGTAGTTAGGAAAATGAATTATGCAATACTTTGTTTCTTTAGTTACATTTCTTTTTATTCTTTTTTAAAATTCTATTCTTTCTCTCCTAAGAAAAATTCCTGACTTGTATTTCTGTTATGATTTTTACCCATTTATTGCTCTCCATGTCTTCTCTCTTCCTTTCTGTGACTTCAACAGAAGGGTTTATTGAAGAGGTTTTTCAGGTACCTTAGGGTCTTCTTACCTTCACTAGCTTTCCTAACTATAAAACTTAACAGAGTTTCAACTTTTTAATAGCTACTCTTTCTAAATATCTGAAGCCTAGAATCTTAGTTTAATATTCTTTCCTAAATCACACACATTTAAAACCTTTAGACCTGATACATAAAAAAGATTGGGCAAAGTTTAATATGAATCTGGAAAATTATTATTTTCAAGGGTAACTGAAATATCCCCAAACTGATATTTCTTATGGAGTTTGAATTTCTTTTATAGATGTGATTCTATTAGATTTTATTAATACTAGTAAATTTTCATCCAACAACAGGTTTTGGATAGCTTGTTTCCACCTGAAAAATAAAAACACATTAAAGAAAAATAATAAAAAAGCAATAACCAAAAAAATAAAGGGTAATCAAGAAATCTAGGGTGAAGGTTATATTAATGCAGAAAGAAAAGGACATTGTTTTTTATTTTTTATTTATTTATTTATAAAATATATTTTTATTGATTTCAGAGAGAGAAAAGGAGAGGGAGAGAGAGATAGAAACATCAATGATGAGAGAGTCACTGATTGGCTGCCTCCTGCACCCCCTGACTGGGAATCGAACCCGATCCCCTGGATCCTTGGTCGACGCTCAACTGCTGAGCCATGCCGGGCCGGGCAGGACATAGTTTTTTAATAGCTATATTGAGATATAATTTTACATAACACAAAACTCACCTGTATAATTCATTGGTTTTCAGTATATTTACAGCCTTGTAACCATCACCATAATCTACTTTTAGAACATATATATCACCCCAGAAAGAAACAGTGCACCCATTTGCAGTCACTCCTCGCTCATCTCTCTGCCTAGCCCTAAGCAACTACTAATCTACTCTCTGTCTCTATAAATTTACCCATTCTGGACATTTTATATGTGGCCTTATGTGACTGGCTTTTTTCACTTAGTATGTTTTGAGGCTTATGCATCTTCTAGCATATATCAGAACTTCATTTTTTGTATTGATGAATAATTTTTCCATTGTGTGGATATACTATATGGGTTTATCCATTCATTAGTTTGCCATTTGGTATGTTTACACTTTTGGACTTTTATGAATAGTGCTGCTATGGCTATCTGTGTATAAGTTTTTGTGTGAACATATTTTTTCATTTGATTTATGATATACCTAGGATAATAAAGGAAAGGTGAACAAGGCACTCCATGGACCAGGATTCAAATCACATTATGTTAAATTAGAGGCTTCATGTAAATATGCAGGCTTTCTCTTGAGAAGGAGATAGGTTTTACAAGAGACTGAAATATTTTTCTTTCTTTAGAACTCTTATTTGTTGCAAAGTTTTTTGTCAGTGATATCCCTAACTTCATGTAGGGTCATATGCTAATTCTATGGCTAACATTTTGAGAAATGACAAAACTGTTTCTTTGGAGAAATAGCTATTCAAATCCTTTCCCATTATTACATTGTGTGATTTGCCTTTTTTTATTATTGAGTTATTAGAGTTCTTTATGTATTCCAACTATAAGTTCCTTATATGACTTGCAAATGTTTTCTTCCATTCTGTGGTAGTCTTTTTACTTTTGTGGTGATGTTGTTAGAAGCACAAGGCATGTATTTCTGATTTTTAAAATTCACTTATTTCTTTATATATTGACATGACTCAAAATTAACTGATGAACTGGAGGAAGAAATATACTAACTCCAATTCTAGGATCATTTTCTTTTAGTATGTCTTTATTGACTTCAAAGAGAGGAAGGGAGAGGGAGAGAGAGAGATAGAAACAGCAATAATCAGAGAGTCATTGATCGGCTGCCTCCTGCATGCCCCCTACTGGGGGTCAAGCCTGCAACCCGGGCCCGTGCCCTGACTGGCAATTGAACTGAGATCTCCTGAATCATAGGTCAATGCTTAATCTCTGAGCCACACCGACTGGGCATGGGATCATTTAATATAAATCAGAGTCAGGTAGAGAACATAGTGTTCAGTGACTGTACCTTGATCTAGGATCATTGAAATAACTGGGTTGGTATTGCAACGTATTAGGAATGAGTGTTTAAATCTGCTTTATGCACTAAAATTATCTTTTTCTTTTCAGTTAACATTCTCAGATAATGTATATAAAAATGTTAAACTAAGACATTTGAATATTATCATAGTCTTAGTTTATAAAGGTATTAAGATTCTGCCTACTGAATTTTTTGTTTTTCTTGAGATTTGGCTAGTCCATTCCATAGCAAACTAGGACAAATTACTGTAATTAGTATCATAAATATTTATAAAGACTACAGTAGACACTAGTTAGTTTTTTGGATTTTGCATAAGTGCTACCTTATTCAGTGTGTCAAGAATTTCCCTTGCAAATGAATTTTTTTCATGCTAGTGCATTCAGAATCAATAAGTCTCAGGAGATTTCCTACACCTATTAAACTAGAGATGACAAAATGCTGTCAAAATCAAATACAAGGAGATTCTGAATGTCAACATTTGTCTATATTTTTTATATGTTCCCAGAAAAAGAGTTTCATCACAAAGCTATCATAAATAATAGTGGTGCAATCTATTACATTGTTTTATTTTGGTCCAGTTGACTTACTCAGTTATCTAAAAACACCCACTTTAAGCTCATATATCTGAGGTTAATCCTCTTAATCTAAATTACTTCAAGGTCATTATTTCTACACAAATTTCACATTACCTTCAACTTTATAAGAAACCATTTTAAGTCAGTCAATAAGCACTTATTTCAGGACATAGTAAAAATAAATGGACAAACATGAGTTTGCCATTTTTCATGAAAATTGCGTATGAGTTCTCTTATCATTTTGATAATGGAGCTAATGGAGATAAAAAAAGAATCAAGCTATTTTTCTGCTTGGAGAAACCAAGGCAACATAAATAATATTTAAGTGATTTAGTTGCATATAATTACTAATTGGTCCCATGAATTACTCTACCCTTTTCCACTTAACTAGGTTGTCTCCCACATAATTATTCATTCTAAAACGGATTCTAAATTGTGGCTTTAAAAATATTGCGATATACTCAGGATAATTTGTTATCCTTCTAGCAACAACATTAAAGTGATTGATGCATTCTGAAGAGCCCCAAAGCAATAAAGTAAATTGTGGATAGTGTACGTGGTCCTAGGTCATAGCTGATACACCCTACATGCAGTTAGACACATCACTGACAAAAGACTTTGTACCAAATAAGAGTACTAAAGAAAGAAAGAAATTTCAGCCTCATGTAAAGCCTATCTCCTTCTCAAGAGGAAGCCTGCCTATTTACATGAAGCCTCTAATTTAACATAATGTGATTTGAATCCTGGTCCATGGAGTGCTTTGTGCACCTCTCTTTTATTGTCCTGGGCCCAGCCCCTGCTGGGACCAGTCTGCTGTGGGAGATTGAAATTCCCTCTTTCACTTCAGCTGCAGCTGCCAAGACTGCCTCTCAGGCCTGTGTTCACCAAAACAATGATTATCTTGGACACGTGAAATCATGGATACCTCATTTGCACCTAAATGCAGTCTTTGTACATGAATAATAATTGCTCATCTTTCGAGTAAAATTACATAGACATACAGAGAAGCCACAGTCTTGGACATATTATGGCAGCTTGGCTAAGAGTTTTCAAAAATCATTGCATCAGGCTAATTAATCTTTCAAATTTTGCACTAGGAGGTCTGTCCACATTAACCAATGCCAAGCTCTGCTTCTCATCTCCTACTGTTTCACATCTCAAACCAAACCGCCTCGTCCAGCCAAGTTCATTAAACATATTTTTAATAGCCGACATTTACTGAGCATTTGCCATGCGTGAGACCCCAGGCTGCGGGCGTTACATGCAGGATGCATATTATGAACAATTATGGAGATGCGGTCACGGCAGAATAGTGAAAAAGAGTATGCGTGTTGTACTGAAGGCGCCTGAATTCAAATCTTGGCGTCTCACACTGGCCTGGACTTTACCTCTTCCTAAGCTTCAGCTTCTGCACCTTTGAAGCAGGGATGCTAACCATCGCTTGTGGGCTTTGAGTGACTTGTCAAGGAAACGGAGCCAGCAGTGTTGAGTCAACATTCACACGCAGGGCTAACATCCATGTTCTTAATACGTTTTCTCTCCCTTTATTCTCTTGTAGCTTTTCTACTTTTCACAAGAGTCTTGTGACCCTTCAAGATATTAAAAATGTTGTTCTGATCATAGTATATCAGGGATAGGGACAGACTGACATTGTCTTGTATTTCTGGAGAATTTAAATTCTACCGTGCATTTTAATTTTTTAAGCCTATTCTGCAGGGTTTCACACAGCTTGTCCACTCCTGTCTTCCCCAGGCTGCTCTGGTCTCAGCTCTCAGGAGCTGTGCGCAGTGTGCACCGCTGTGCATGGGAGGAGGCAGGGACGGTAGTGAGTGCACGCAGGGGAACTGAACATAAGTAGTGGGTCTGAAGAAATAAAAACTTGATTTCTTCTTTCTAACTTCAAGTCTTGTCATAGGTGGTCTTCAACTATGAGGACAAAGTGTTTTTAAATGATGACAACTCTTTCTGATGAAATGGAACCTTTTGGCTCTTATTGTTTTCTTAATACTAGCCCAGAATATGGCAAGTAGAGGTTAAGGAGGGGAGTGAAGGAGAGGCGATCATTACTGCTTTTTGATGGCACTGAAATGTAAGTATTAACCATAAAGGTTATACAAATAAATATAAATCCACAGGCCTTTAGGATGAACTTGCCTTTTGTTTTGTTTTAGGAAGAACTTGGAGTGAACTTTTAAGATCCTGTTCTTATATGTACTGTATCCAAAACCATCTAACGGGCTAGATTAGAGGAACCACAATAGTCTTTTGAGATGTTATTTTAGCTCACTTTATTGGCACTTTGTGTACACTCAAAAAAATGTAACTTTAGAGTCCCTGTGTTGTCCACGATAACCTGAAGATGCTGAAGAAACAGATCTTTTGATTTCATTGGATTGATGCTTATTTTTATCCAGTGGAGTGCAGGTCAAAGGCACTCCACAGGCTGATTTCGTAGCTCGAGGAAGCAGTGTTCTGAACCAGAAATCAGGAAAGAGAATTAATCAAAAGTGAAAAGGTTCTGCTGAAAGCAGAACAGTCTTGGAAAATGATTATAAAGATCACTTGCCATGCACACAATTATTTTTAGTTGCAGTTCATGCCAAGATTTTAAAGAAAACTGATGGAAAATTTCACTATTCAAGTATGTGCCGTGTATACAATGTAATCATAGTCACTCACCGGGGCAAGAATAAAGTGACACAAAGACAAAATGTTTTTAAAATCTAATTGTCCTTTACAGTACAAAGTGAGCTTTCATTGCAAATATTTATTTCCATTATGAGGTCTACAGAGGCATAATATTGTTAAAATGAGAATAGTTTCTGAACCGTATAGACTTTTATGGATATTTTAAAATATGTCTCCAAAGTGATGAATGACTGGCACTATTATTCCTTCTTTCCATTTTTTTTCATGCATTTTACCAGTTCAGGAAGGATCTAATTTAATATAAATTCCCATCACAGTCTGTAACTTCCTCTCTATTTTCTTAGTGGTAACCTGAGACCCTGCTTCAAACATGGTGAAGCCAGTTAAAGGTGTTGAAGACACAATTTTGTCATTTTTAAGACACTTATTTCATAAAGAAGGGACAAGGTTCATAGACTTAAGATGAAACCTAAGATACTCTGTCTCATGAAAAAATAAAATCAACCTAAAGAGATGTTTTTCTTCCTCTCAAATGCCCAATCGGTGAGCCACATATTTGTCCCAGAGGTTTCTATGTAAGATCATGAATATACATCCCGAAACACCTGTCAATTCAAAGAAACAACGAACTTCTTATTAAAAGTATAGTAGTAGAATTAAGTAAGACCACTTATTACATTGAATGTTTTGCTGTTTTTTTTTTTTAAATAACTAGTTAAATTAAAATACTTTATCAATAGACTTTTTTTTTCACTCTAATGGTAGATTTGTTTCAGCTTACCTGATAAAAGATAGGACTCTTGTGGAGAATTGGGAAATTTTTTAAAAAGCTATAAATCTTCAAAGTGTTGTAAAATACACTTTCGAAATTAATCGTGTGAGCCCTGGACAGTTTTGCTCAGTGGTTAGAGTGCCGGCCTGCAGACTGAAGCGTCCTGGGTTCGATTCCAGCCAAGGGCACTTACCTCTGTTGCAGGCTCCATCTCTGGCCCCAGTGGGGCTTGTGTGGGAGGCAACCAGTCGATGTGTCTCCCTCACACTGAAGTTTCTCTCTCTCTCCCCTCTTCCCTCCCTCCCTCGCTTCCTTCCACTCTCTCTGAAAAACAATAGGAAAAATATCCTCAGGTGATGATTAAAAAAAATAAGTAAAAATAAATAAAACAATCCTCATGGACTGAAGAGATGGTACCTTTTGAGATTCAGCACCAGCCCCAGTATTTGACCGCTGAATCTCATTGGCCCCAGTTCCCTGGAACTCGGTGCCCCAGAGCTCATCCTCCAAAGTGGAAGCCTCGTGCCAGTTCTACAGGGTTTCTGCTCACTCACTCCAAGTATCAACAATACAAAGCTCTGTATAGTAAAGTCCATACATACCTCAGATATGTTTTTATTTAGCGGCATCCCTTTTCCCATAGTTACCTCATTATTTTTCTGGAAAATCATCTTCATTTCTGGAGATAATATGTGTAAAGTGCCTTCATATTAATGCGTAGAGCGTGCACATATATTGACTCTCAGTAAAGTTATCTGATTTTTCCCCCTTTTCCCCGAGCTATTGAATTGGTTGATACTTCTGGTTTTTATAGTCTGTTCTTTATTTTAATATGCTTTTCATTCAGTCATCAAATATTTATTAACTGCCAACTACAGCGATGCATATAGCTATATATTTTGATCAACAAATACTTCCTGAATGCCCATTATGTGAAAGGAATTATGCAGTGGGATTTGGATATAAAAAAATACATGGTCTTGATGGTCTCCTCCTCCAAAAGCTTATGAAATGTAATGAGCCAAGTGCTGTTCAAAATTAAAAGTCACATTTAAAAAAGTGCAATTTTAAGTCCTTCAGTGCAGTCACTAAGGAAATATTACCAGAAAAACTCCACTAGCTCATTGTAAGTAGATCATTTAATGTGGTAGTTAGACTGACAGCATTTAAAATATAGTGTGTTATACCTTGCTTTAAATTAGATGTTAAGTATTTTTTTCTAATGCAAATACACCTGATCTTTTGAAATATTTTAGTGCCTATTAAGACATTTTAAGATATATTAAAGGAATTTTATTTAAATGGACCTCTCTGATGAATTATTTGAAAACTGAAGAAATAACAAGAATTATTTAGCAAAGGGAAAAACGAAGGTATTGAGATTTTGCATAACTTCTGGAATTTCTGCATTGAGAACATAATTCAAACTACCAAGGATTTTTTCTTCCTTAAGTCAATCAAAGTTTTAGCTGAATTTTTCTTTTATTCATCTTCAGGGGCAAAGTCTGCTATTACTAGTACTTGAGATAAGTAGCACTAACTCTTTGTTGTAAGCTTGCGTCATAAACCTCTGCTCAATAATATTTGCATGAGTCTCTCAGAAAGGTGCAAATAGGTGACTAAGGGTGAGGATGGAAGCTACGGCTACAAACAATGCCAGGACATATATGCAATATCCCTGCCACAAATTATGAGAGCAAGAGTGTTACCGTCATATGGATAGTTCTACATAGTACTAATAGTATACAATGTTATTTTAAAAACAATTTACTGTATTTAGTTCTATCTAAAACCATAAAATTCTTGAAAACAAAGAGATAAATCTTCATTACCTTGGAAACAAAAGAATAATAGATAAATTAGATTTTCATCAAAATAAAAAAGTTCTTTGCATCAAAGGATTTTGTCAAGAAAGTGAAAGGGCAATCTACAGAATGGGAGAAAATTCTTGCAAATCATATGTCTGATAAGGGTTTCATGTCTGGAATATATAAAGAGTCCCTACCATTCAACAACAAAGACATTTTTTTAAATTTTAATTAAATTAAATTAATTAATTTATTTATTTAAAAATATATCTTTATTGACTTCAGAGAGAGGAAAGGAAAGGGAAAGAGAGAGATAGAAACATCAATGATAAGAAAGTGATTGATCGAGCCCGCAACCCAGGCATGTGCCCTGACCGGGAATCAAACCCCGATTACCTGGATCCTAGGTCGACACTCAACCGCTGAGCCACGTCCGGCTGGGCAAAGACATTTTTTTAAAAACAAAAAATGGGCAGAGGACTTGAAGACATTTCTCAAAAACAGGATTTTTAAATGACCAATAAGCATAGGAAATCATTATCATTAGGTAAATGCAAATCAAAACTAAAATGAGATACAACTTCAGACCTTCTGGGATGGCAACCACCATCATCATCAAAATCAAAAAATAACAAATATCGGTAAGGATGTGAAGAAACTGGAACCCTCACACACTGCTGGTGGGAAGGAAAGTGGAACAGTCACTGGGGAGAATAGTATGGCAGTTTCTCAAAAATCTAAACAGAATTATCGCATAACCCAGCAATTCCACTACTAGATTTATACTCACTAGAGTTGGAAACAGGGACTCAAATAGATACTTATATACCAGTGCTCATTGTAGCATTATTTACAGCAGCCAAAAAGTGAAAGAATCTTGTGTCCATCAACAGGTGAATGAAAAAATGTAATATATTCATGCAATATAATAATATTCACCTATAAAAGGAAGGAAGTTTTGATACATGCTAAAATATGGATGAATGTTGAAGACATTTTGCTAAGTGAAATAAGCCAGACATAAAAGGACAAAATTGTATGATTCCACTTACATGAAATATCTGGAATAGACAAATTTATGGAAACAGAAAGTGCATTGGAGGTTCCCAGGGACTGAAGGTGGGAATGGGCAGTTATTGCTTAATGGTTACTGAGATTTTTTGGGGAGGTGATAAAACATTTTGGGAATAATGGTGATGGTTGGCAACATTGTGAATATAATCATTG
The DNA here is from genome assembly GCF_964146895.1 of Miniopterus schreibersii. Classification (NCBI taxonomy): domain Eukaryota; kingdom Metazoa; phylum Chordata; class Mammalia; order Chiroptera; family Miniopteridae; genus Miniopterus; species Miniopterus schreibersii. Next base: position 39,533,119 of record NC_138103.1, on the reverse strand, counting down.
CCACTGACTTGTATACTTAAAGATGATTTTTAAAAATAACATTTTATGTCATATATATTTTATCACAATAATATATTTTTAATTTACTTTATTTAGTTCATTGTATCTTATTTTATCTCCTTAGATAAATATAAATATATAAGAAGAAACTATTATTCATACTTTCCAGGCCATAATAATTATGTTAAGACATTTTAATGATTGCTGATTTAACAATATTCCAGGTTCCAATATAAGAACTTTACAATTATTAACTCATTTCAGGCCGTCTGCTTCCACAGCTTCTGCTCCTAAGCACTAGGCTTGGCCATTTTGACATTCTGAACCTAATTTTGCTTTGACATTTTGGACTTAAATTACTACTCTTAAAATGAAATTTTATGATCAGACCCAGTCCAGTCCATGTACATGTGATAGGAATTCTTTTCAATTCTTCATCTCAAAACAAGTTATTATGCCACCTACCAGTTCTCTCTGGAACTGATTTAATGGCTTCTACTACTAGTGATTATTAAAATGTGGCAAGTGGTTATCAGCACTTCTGCATTTAAACCATACTTGTCATGTCTCATTTTCAATCTGCCACTTGAAAATTGCTCTTTAGTCAGTTCACCTCTCACTAAGCTGTGATGCTGAAAGGACAGTTAGAATGCGGATTGTGTTACTGAAAGAGCCTTTTCCACACTTTCGTGAATTTTCTGTCACTGTGGTCTGTTATCTTCACAGTGAGAGGAGGACAGATTAAATTACTTTCTTGAAATGAGCCCCCCCCACTACCCCTGCCCCCCATTTAATTCATCTCTGTGTCCCCAGCACAGGACACAACATTAGCATACAGTAGGTACTCAAGGCACCATTGTTATGAATGAATGAAGGACTGGCTCAAACACCCGAGTACTTCTTTTTTTTTATTTTTTTTGGTTTTATTTTATTTATTTATTTATTTTTAATATGCATAATTTTTATTTTTGTTTATTACAGATGTCCCTTTTACTCCCCAATGACCCATCCCCACCCCCCCATTCCTTCCCCCTCCCCAGTCCCTCTCCCCACCATTGTCCGTGTCCTTGGGTTGTGCATATCTGCGTATAAATTCTTTGGTTACTCTCCCACCCCCCCCCCCCCCGACATTTCGTCAGTCTCAACTATGCTTCCATGTCATTGAATCTATTCTGCTCGCCAGTTTATTAAGTTCTTTAGATTCCACGTATAAGCGAGATCATGTGATATTTTTCTTTCGCTGCCTGGCTTATTTCTCTTAGCATAATATAAATAACTTCTTCAGACTATCATCTACTATGTGTTGTCACAGGAAGGAAAACAACTGAGTCTCACCCCATACCCATGTGTATGTGCCTGTGCCGAGCTTGATTGTGAGCCCTGCACATTTCTTCAGTTTCCATGAGGCCAATACTGTACGGTATGTTGTTCTCTAGTTGGCGTTTATACACTTTGAACTTGAATGGTTAGATGACACCAGTTCCATCATTAGATGTGAAGAGGAGTGGTGAGAAGAAGAAATCATTTCTGGCCAGAAAGAAAATACTTTCTTTTTTTGCATTACTACTTGAATGACTCTAACAGGGCTAGAACTGTGCTTGGATTGAGGGCGAACAGTTTAAGAAGGTGCCCACTCTCAGGTTCACACAAGGGCAGAGCTGGCGCCGACAGGAACATGACAGTGAGGACCTCCTAATGTTTGCACTCTGCGTGCTCTCCTTGGCCTGAGCCTAAGATATAAAAATGGTGGCAGTGGTCTAACAATAAATGAGCCTGGAACAGACTGTAAATGGAAGTTGAAAGCTCATTTTGAGATGTAAGGGGAGTACTGCAGTGTTTAAAACAGGGAGAGGCTTGCAGGTAGAGGACACCCTTCACCACGTTTGCATCAGGCTCCTACTAGGCACTGGTGCAAACAGGCTCTCAATAAATTTAATTGCTTAGTTTATCAACACTGGTTTATCAACAAGTGTTTTCAGGTAGCCCATGGTTGCAGCCAGGAAAGAACTCTACTTCTGAGGCAGAGGAGTTGAAAGCAGATCAATAAAAACTGGAGGGGCCTGCCCAGTTTGGCTCAGTGGTTAGAGTGTTGGCCCATGAACTGAAGTGTCCTGGGTTCAGTCCTGAACAAGGGCATGTACCTAGGTTGCAGGCTCGGCCCCGGTCTGGGAACATGCTGGATGCAACCAATCTCTCTCTCCCTCTCTCGCTCCCCCTCCTTCCCTTCCACTCTCTCTGAAAAGCAATGGACAAAAAATAAAATAACAACTGGAGGGGACTAAGTGAATGTCAACTTTTAAGGAGGCCTGAGATCTGAAGACCAAGGTTCTATGGTGGTCCAGACTTTTCATCTTTGCCTAACTGCTGACTGCTCCACTGTGGGTGTGTGAGATCTGTTCTGTGGAATGGAGGATTTTCATTATTTTAAAATAATTTCAAAGCATTATAAATAATAAGATGACATTGTTTACAAATCACTGGAAAATAACTCTTGCCTGTTGATGTGCACAGCTGTAATGACTAACGTATTTGTACTTGGCATGTACCACTGCGCCAAATAATATCAGCATTTCACCCAGATACTCCTGGATCCCTCTTAACTGTTATCATGTGAGAACCCCTTCCGCCCACCCCGCTTCCCAGCCTCAGCATGCATTCTGTGTGCTCTTGTTCCCAGTACCTTGCATCTGCCTCTCTTTGCAGAGGGCTGACCTTAGCTGCTAGGTTGTCATGCCCTCCCACACAGAAAGCTGAGAGGGCCTGAGGGCTTCTGCCTTCTCTTACTTCAAAACCAGATGGAGCGAAGAGCATACCCTTTAATGTGCATTATGTGGTCCTCCTGGCCTGATTCCTGCCTCTCCTGTGAGAACCCCTAATCATTCTCTTCTGTAATCCGATCATTCCAACGTGCTCACACATAGCCCCTGGCCACTGTACCTTTGTTTGGGATCTTGTGCTGGAAATAGTCCTTCTCTACTCCCCACTCCTTAATCAGCTAACTCTAACTTGTCCTTAAGTTCTCAGCTGGAAAATGACTTCCTTAGGGAAATTTTTTCTCATCTCCTAAATCTGGATTTTCAGAGTATCTATGATGTAGTCCCAGAATGCTTTTTCCTTTCCTAACAAGTCTATTTGCAGTTTGTGATTGCTGAATTTACTTTCTCACCAACTGGCCTATGGACTTTGTGAGTGCAGGGATAAAGCTTTGGCTTCACTATGGCAAACCCCATGGTTCCTCACATATACAAAGTACATAGTAAATATGCATTGAATATGTGAATGAATGGATGGATTGATTTGATTAATCAGTCAGTGTATACTTATAACTTGAAATTACTTGACACTGTGCCTTAGCTCTACACACTAACTCTGTGTGAGTTACTGTGAAGGATGTTATCATATGTGTGATACACTCCCTTTTCTAAGAGTGTAAAGTCACTTTAGGAATCAACACTGAAACACAGAAAATGAAATATTTAAAACTGATCTTCTATTGATTTTCTAAGAGGTAGGGTATCAAAAGGTAACCAAAAATGTATTCTTTTTTTCAGATTATATGTGGGTGAATACGTGGCCACAAAAGCACAATTTGTCCTTCTACCCCTTCTCTCAGTTTAAATGAACCTATTTAAATACTTTATTTTTTATTATTATTATTTTTAAATTTATCTTTATTGTTGAAAGTATTACAGGTGTCCCATTTTCCCCCCAATCAACCCCCTCCACCTCTCTCCCACCCCCTCCACAGGCCTTCACCCCATTATTGACTGTGTCCATGGGTTATGCTTATATGCATATAACTTCTTTGGTTAATCTCGTCCCACCCTCCACCCCTCTCTCCTCTGAAATATGATCATCTGTTGCATGTATCAATGTCTCTGGATCTATTTAGTTCATCAGATTCTTTTGTTCATTAGCTTCTTCTTAAAGAAGATCCTTCAACTTTTCCTGTAGTGCTGGTTTGGTGGTGATGAACTCCTTTAGCTTTTCCTTGTCTGTGAAGCTCTTTATCTGACCTTCAGTTCTAAATGATAGCTTTGCTGGGTAGAGCAATCTTGGTTGTAGTTCCATGTTTTTCATCACTTTGACTATTTCTTGCCACTCCCTTCTGGCCTGCAAAGTTTCTGTTGAGAAATCAGCTAAGAGTTGTATGAGTGCTCCCTTGTAGGTAACTAATTGCTTTTGTTTTGCTGCTTTAAGATTGTCTCTTTGTCTTTAACCTTTGGCATTTTAATTATGATGTGTCTTGCTGTGGGCCTCTTTGGGTTCCTCTTGTTTGGGACCCTCTGTGCTTCCTGGACTTGTAAGTCTATTTCTTTCCCCAGGTAGGGGAAGTTTTCTGTAATTATTTTTTCAAATAGGTTTTCAATTTCTTGCTCTCTTCTCCTTCTGGCACCCCAATAAAATGAACTTGGGCCTCTTAAAGTTGTGCCAGAGACTCCTTATACTATCTTCATATTCCTGGATTCTTTTTTCTTTTTGCTCTTCTGGTTGGTTGTTTTTTGTTTCCTCATGTTCCAAATTGCTGATTTGATTTTCAGTGTCCTCTACTCTAATGTTGATTCCCTGTGAATTATACATTTCAGTTTGTGTAGCCTTCATTTCAAATTAGTACTCTATTATGTCATCAGTTTTCTCAGTTATTTTTATAAAACTCTTACTAAGATGGTTGAGCATCCTTATAAACAAAATTCTGAACTCTATATCTGTTAGCTTGCTTGGATCTATTTCATTTAGTTCCTATTCTAGAGATTTCTTCTGTTCTTTCCTTTGTGACATGTTTCTTTGCCTCCACATTTTGGCTGCTTCCACGTGTTTGTTTCTATGTATTAGGTAGAGCTGCTATGTCTCCTGGAATTTGTAGAGTGGCTTTGTATAGTAGGTGTCCTGTAGGGTCCAGTGGCTCAGCCTCCCCAGTCACCTGAGCTGGGCCTTCTAGGTGCTCCCCTGTGTGGGTTGTGTGCACTGACCTGTTGTAGTTGAGCCTTGGTTGCTGTTGGCATCACTGGGAGGAATTGACCCCCAGGCCAGTCAACTGTGAGGACCAGCTGCAACTACAGCCAAAGAGCTGCTGTGCTGGAGACACCCCTATGGAGCAGGATCTACTTCAGTGGAGCTTTGGTGTTCACCAAGTGCACCCTTTGAGTGTGTCACTCGTGGATGTGGTAGGGTTGTAATCCAGCATGGTCGAGTCTGACCACCAGGTGCACTGTCTCTGGGGCCTCCTGGGAGGTGCAAAGTCAGCCTGTGCCAGTGCCTTGCCCAGGGCCACACAGCATGAGCTACACAGCAAACCATAGTTGGCTGCTACTTGTGCTGGGCTTGGAGGTGTCCAGGAGAGGCCAAGCTATGAGCCAATGCAGCTGCCGCTAGTGCCAGGCCTGGGGCTACTTGTCAAGCCATATGGGGCCCGCTGCTGCTTTTTTGAGAGATTTTAGGAAAGTCCTAAGCATGAGGCTAGAGAGGCCACTTGCACAGAAAAGCCCCTGGAAATGGCCTGGATGAGCTGCAGGCGGGGAGGGGCGGGGCCTCCGGGAATCACGGGGCGGGGCCAAAGGCGTGAGTCAGGTGCTGGTGACTCAAATATGGCGCCTGCCTGCCGGCTGTGTGCGGGGAGGACTCGCCACAGGAGCCATGGCCTCCGCCAGCCCTTCTGCCTGGGAGAAAGCGGCCCCCCTCTCGCCCGGATCTCAGGCAGGTTAGTTCCTCCCGGAGTGTCCCAGGTCCTTTCAGGCTGCTGCCCGGCGCTGGGCTCAGAGGGAGCGCGTCCGAGTGAGTCCGTGCCGGGCCCTTTAGAGGAGCTGCTGGGGCTCCCGTAGCCTCCGGGACCCTCAGCCACAGTCCCCGCTGGTTTTTACAGCCCCAGGTTGTGGGGATGTCACTTCCCGGCCCTGGAGCCCTGGGCTGGGGGCCTGCTGTGGGGCTGGGAACCCTCCCTCCTCTGGGAAACCCCCACCGCCGAGATTCCCTCCTGGGTTTAAACCGTGGCTCCAGGTGTGGGCCCGCGGCCTCATCTCCCTGACTCAGCCCCGCCCCGCCCGCGTCTCCGCCCCTCCTCCCGGTCTCGGTGCTGCTTCAGCTCCCTGGCTGTGGGGCTTCTGCTCAGCCAGATCTCAGGAGGTTCTGAGTGATGGTGGTTCTGTATTTTGGTTGTGATTTTGATGTGGCTGCGGGAGGCTGTGGGTGCAGCTGCTACCTACGCGCCATCTTGTTTCCTCTCTCTCAATAAATAAAATCTAAATACTTTAGAATTAGGGTTGAGTGGGATATTCTGCCACAAATATTAAACAAATATTCTGTGAACATAAATCTCAGACAAAGTCAGAGCGGTCTTTTTAGATTTTTTTCTAAAGCAGAATTTACAAAATGATGGCGTCGTAGCAGGAATTGCTCCAGAAAGCAGAGTCTAAGAAACAGATTGTTTGCAGGTAGTTTATTTTGGTGTTCTATCCAAAGGTACTGTAGTGAAGGACTCAGGAAAATTAAAATACAGGAGAGGGGAAGCCAACATAAGGATGCGTTCTCATCCTTTGGGTACCTCTGTGGGTGCCTGTATTTGAACTTTCTGAGGAGTCATGTATGAGAGTGTTGGGATTGTCCAGCCCAGGGGATGAAATGGGGAATGAGTGTCAACTAGCTTGGTACCACACTGATCAATGTGAACCCTACTTGCATTTCCAATTACTCAGACTTGAGTATTGAATGGTTCTTGCAAGGGCAATATGACAAAGGAGACAAAAAACCCATTGGGCTGAAAAGTGAAATCTATTCAGTGCTGTTGAAAAGAAGTACGTTATGTTCCCCACAGAGGAGCTCTTTGCCTCATCAAAGTCTGTGTAAAAGTGAGCTGAGAGATGTGAGTGTAGGATCAAGAGTTACCCAATTTAGTCGGCCTGTGGAACAAACACCTTGATGGAGGTTTTTTGTTTGGTCATAACAGGATCCAATTATTTTTTTTATATAACTGTCAATGTTTAAAAAGTGGTGAAATTTACATCATGATTGCTTTACTTCCTAAAAGTGGGATCAGCATCTCTCACAGATGTGTTTTGTTTGGTCATCAGGAAATCTAGTATTTTTCACAATTAATTAATGTGCATATGCTCAATCATCTATTGACTCATATTGCTCTCTCTTCCATTTGTATACCTCTATCTCATGTAGATATTTGTGTTTGAAACCACTGTTCTAAAGACTAAACCACTTACAGAGGTAGATGGCTAATGCACTTGTCCACTCAGAAACATCTGCACATCTCTGAGCAGCTGATCTGCACAGATTGCATCACTTGGGCCCCATTTCCAATGTGGCTTTGGGTTGGTTTTTCCAATGACATTGGCAAGGGATCAGAGAGCAAGAAAAAAATCAAGGCATAGAATATTTTCCTGACTCCCTCCCAGCTTCAGCATCACAGTTCCTATGGTGGTTGCATCCTGCAAAATTACAGCTCCCCCAAGCTATCACTGGTCCCTAGCAGCCCAGTTTTCTCCCCTTGCCCCTTTCAGACTGTTGCTAACCTCTCAGTATCTCAATATTTTGCCCCCATTGCTGTAAGTTGTTGCCTCGTTCAAGTCTCCTTAGTGAACCAATCTGATTGGAATTCTGTTTAATGCCAGGGTCCTGATTAATACAATAAGACACTTATTAAATTGTTATTATTATCATTATTATTATAGTTATTAATAATGAATCCACCACTCTCTCAAGAGTCCTTTATCAGACCTCTCTGTACTTCAGAGAAACTGAAGGTCATTCTATTTGAGCTGCTTCTACCATCTCTGCTGATCATGATCCAGCCCTGTTTTCCTACTTAGCTGACCATGTGCACTACTGGGGCCTAATCTACTGCCTCATTTTGTTCTGTGCTGTCTTCCCTGACGTGACAGCAGATTGATTGACTATTGGGCCAGGAGGCTCCTCGCTGGGCTCTCAGATTTCCCGCTGCACTTGCCAAGGCTTCAAGTGGCCATAATGAGTTTCCCATGTACCAGCTGCAGCCGGACCTACCTGCCTTGCTTGTAATAAGCAAGGGTAGTCAAGCCTCTTGTCTTTCTTCCCTCCTTTAGAGCCATATTTTTTTATTTCATATTGTTTACTTTCTTGGTAACAATCTGTGTGAGAAGGCCTGTGGAGACCAGGTTTTGATCCTGGCATCACAGGTCAAAGCTTCTTGCAGAAGAGAAGACACTGGAAGCTCTTTGGGGGCTGTGATTCCAAATCCCTCACAGCTTGGCATGACGAGTAACCTTTGTATCACTACTGGGTCCAGCTTGCAAGAGACATGAGTACCTACCTTCCTAGGCAAATGCAAAGTCCTGAAGACCTTCTCAGTCTGCTCAGCAGCTATCAGCAAGCCCAGCAGCCCAATTTCAGATTCAGTATTTCAGCAGCTCTCAAGTTCCCGCTCTTCCAACTGCATCACAGAACTAGAGTGAGACAGACTTGAGTTTTGACCACCTGCTTTGCTAATATGGGCAAGTTACTTAACTCCACTCAACCAATTTTTTTCACCTTTAAAATAGGGATACCAATTCCATTTAGGAGGAGAAAATAGATAAGTCTATTGCTAGTCCGGTGTCTATCATATAATGAACATTCGATAAATGCTAGTTTCTCTCACAAAATGGAATCCAAACTTTTCATCCCTAATAACTATAGAATGCTTGCCACACATTGGCGAATTTTACTCAGTTTTCAGTCACAGGATAGAATAGGTCTTAAGAGTATAGTCTATAACTCAGAAAGCTCTTGTTTGAACTGTGGCTACACCTTCCTAACTGTATGATGCTGGAAAAGTCCTGATCTTTCTGTATCTTAGTGCATTATATCTGGAATCATATTGCCTTGGTTCATATTATACCCTTATTAGCTATGCAACCTTTGGAAATGTACTTTACTTCTCTGTGCCTCAGCTTTCTTATCTGTATTTAGAGCTTATTACTGGGTATAAGTTATCTCATTGGGGCATTGAGATCATAAATAGGTTAATTCTTATCAAGTCCTTAAAACATTGCCTACTCAACAAAAGTTAGAAAAGACTAATTTATCTCTAAGGTTGATGTGATGATGTTTATTCATAGTGTTATTGTGAATATTAAATAAAACAATAAATTATGAAGAACCACATGAAATTGCCAAAATTTGGTCATATGGCAATTTCATATATTTTAATAACATATAAAGTTAGCATAATGGCTAATGTATATTTTGTTGTTGTTGTTAATCCTCACTCAAAGAGATTTTTTTTCATTGATTTTTAGAGACTGGAAGGGAGGGGGAGAGAGAGAGAGAGAGAGAAACATCTATGTGAGAGAGACACATTGATTGGTTGCCTTCTGCACGGGCCGGGGACTGAACCTGCAACAAAGCTATGAGCCCTTGACCAGGACTTGAACCCTGCAATGCTTTGATCCAAGGGTGTTGCTCTAATCACAGAGTCATGCTGGACAGGGCTGATGCATATTAAGTGCTCATTAAATATTCCTGTCACCATTTTATCATTACCTTAAAGTAATAAGCCACAAGTCACATTGACTTGTTTGGATGTAAATAACCTAATAAAGACCCTATAGTCTCTTCCCAATAAAGCCCCTCAGTGCTGCACAGCCTCAGGTTTTGTTTTTGTAGGTGTAGAATATTGGATCTATCTGGTCTAAGCTTCTGTAAATAGAAGGGATATGAGCTTTCTTCCCTTATCTATTTCAGTTCTTGAATCCAAATGCTAACTCAAAAAATAAACAAAAAATTCCCTTAATATAGCATCACCAAAACCTGGCCAAGATCTTGTCTGAAAGACATAGTGATATTCTCCCCTCATACCCCCAAACTCTGTGAGGCTTGTGACTCACGGGCTGAAATTCCTCTGGTTTGGGCCACTTCCAGCTTGTGGTAAGTTAGGATTCCATGGTTAGCTGCAAGGTTGCAGTTTAAAAACCTCCTTCATTCAGTGTCCCTAGTTGGCTTCTGATCAACACTCCTCCCACCCTTGAAGTGATGGTTATTTCAATAAAGAATTTATGGCTTTTAGTGTGGAGCAACAGAGCAGCTGGCAAAAAACCCTCTACAGGCTCTTTCATTGAGCTCAGCTAAGTATGTACCACTCAAGTCCAGCATCAGAAAAGTAAAATAGTATCCTGCGCAAGAGACAAGGCAGCCTTGAACAGAGTCCAAGGGAGGAAGCCAGTGGGAGGGCAGAGGGAAGCCTTAGCAACCAGCTCCTCTTGTGGTTGCTCCTGAGAAGATGCCCAAAAAGTGTGCAGAAAGGACTTTCCATTAGATATTTTGTTCAAGAGTATTTATACAGATTTACACAAATGGTTAAGTTACAGATTCAAGATTCTGAAGAGAACCCTCTGTGTAGTTCTCTCTACCTGACTGAATGAAAATAGCTACAGGGGATGTTTTAAAACTCATCTAAACAAAGGCAACTAGATGAAGTAATGGCCACTTTGGTAAAAATGTTCTGGGATAGAGCAAGGGAAAAATCCTTGCCGTAAAAATATTTTTATTTAATAATTGGAAAAATGGAATGAAACACCTGCAGTTTATAAATCAAAGTTACCATATGGCACATAACATTTGCTAATAAATTCTTATAAGCACTGCCCTAGAAGTGAAGCCTTTTAAAAAGTTTCACTGTAGTGCAATACCATTTTATATTGGTTTACTTCATCCTATGGCTTTCCCCCCAAACTTTAAGTTAATAGATTATAAAATTGTACTTTAAAGTTCATTTCAAGCTCTTGCTAGTGATAAAAATACATGGCAGAGCAAATTACTGAGGCATGAATGGCAGCGATAAATTAACAGTTGAGGCATTATAATATCTTTTTCTCAACTTTTTGTTGGTGCTCAGTTTTATGTTGATTCTCTGGAAGCAGTAGTTTGCCAATGCTAAGGTAGCCACAGCAAATATCTTTTCATTTTCAAGCACTATATTGTAGACAGCTTTAAGTATCAAACATTCACCTGTTCAAAAATGTTTCTCAACCCTTTCTTTCCTATCTTGGGAAAGTAAAAGTAGTAACAAAAATGGCATCATTATTACTGCCTAAGTCCCTATTAATTACTCTTATTTTTGGCATGTGAAAAAGAACAATTTTTTTTTAAGACAGATAGAGCATCACTGACTTTATATCATGAACACCTTCCTGCACACAGACTGTCATAGACCCAGCTGTCAATGTCCCAGTTCCCATTTACTTACAAGTATTTTATGCCAATTACTTCCCATACCCTGACTTAAGAGCTAACTTAAATGCTGGCTCTGCACTGTAGAAATTGAATCATTAAAAAATGTATTATATACACACATCTGAGAGCATTGCGTCTTCCAGAAGAGCCCAAACAGTGCCAGTTTCCTAAGGTTTCTACATTTGTTGTGAATTGGCTTTGGTGTCTTGGCATATGCTTTTGAATATCCTTAATAAGTCCAGCTCTTTGCCCTTTGATGGTAGATTTAATATTTCCAGTTGTCCAAAGGGCTCTGGAGGCCAAGGCCAGTGCAAAAGGAGCAGGAACAAGCTTTATTAGAAATAATTGCACTAATAAATTATTAAGTCCACTTCTTCTACATCAGTAAACTCATGAGTCATTTACTGTTAAAGAACTGAGTGTATTGCCAATATCTTAGGTTAAAACAAAACAAAACAAACAAACAAAAAACTTCTAGAGAGATCTTTGTGAAGGTTGGTATGTAAATCTCACTTGGTGAAAAAGAATAAATTTAAGATTAGTGAAATTCTAGCAATCTGCTTGATCTTGACAGCAATTTTATTTTTATTGAAAAGTCCAATTTTTAGAGCAAATATTTATAAAAATTTTAGGTAAAAATGAAAACTCAATGTGTAGAAGGTGATTCATATTTAACAAAAAAGATTACCACTGACAACATTTAAGACAAAACTGTTCACTATGTTACAAAATATCTCTCAATTCTAAAATCACAATTTGATATCAGTTTAAATAAAGCCACATATCAGCCTTGTACTGAGCTACTAATTTACATACACATAATTTGAATATGCCACTAATAACTTAATGTGATCAAATTTTTGGTGGAATTAAATTCACGTCTTTTATGGAAAACATTTTTAAAATTAAAAGTGGGTTTTACGTTAATTTTCATGTAATTTTTCTATATCTCTTTATCTGCCCATTCTTTAGCCAAATTGCACACAGGCTGTTTTCCAATTCATAATATGGTTATTATGTTAAAGAAAATGAATCAAAATTCTACTTGTACCATTTGCTACAATATACTATAAAGTATTCAATAAAATTAAAATTGAAGTCTGCAAAAATATTCTTTTATCTTTTATATTGAAGAAAGTATTTTTTTTAGTCCATGCCAATAACTATTACTATATGTACTTTAATTTTCCTCTTTATTTTCTATTTTTCTTTGGAACCTTTCACTATGATGTAGGTTAAGTAGAAAGTCATCAAATTGTTATTTTTTGGTTTTTAAATTTACATTTATTTTATATTAAAATAATATTAATGGAAACACAATTATTTAATGAATAGTTTTTTTTTTCATACAAAACCTTAAAATACTTAAAGGCTGTTATTTTCTTAACACTTTTAAAATATGTACAAACCCATAATGTAAAGTTAAAATGTAAAAAAAGCTCTGAATCACCAGAGGAAATCATGGAAATTATGTTTTGCATATCTAATCAATGAAGTCAATATTAGTAGATCTCAGCCTAATGATAAACTTATTCCTGCAGTGGTAGTTGTCACCTCGAAAGCACTATACAATTTTTTGTTTCAAGAAAAATGATATAAAGACTTGAATAAATTAACTTTAATCTAAAACAAATAGACACAAACATGCTAAATATTCTTCACCCCTCCTCTTTGAAAAATGAAAGATCTCTGTATAAATTTAAACCTCAAAAAGAACATAGTAATAAGTTACACTGTTTTCTAAAATACCATTGACTACCATTTTTTTTCTACAATATTTTAACTTCTTTTTAAAAATGATGATAGCCCAGCTGGGCATGGCTCAGTGGTTGAGTGTCGACCTAGGATCCAGGCAATCGGGGTTCAATTCCCGGCCAGGGCACATGCCGGGGTTACGGGGGCTTGATCCCCAGTTGAGGGCGTGCAAGAGGCAGCCGATCAATGACTCTCTCATCATTGATGTTTCTATCTCTCTCTCCCTCTCTTTTCCTCTCTCTAAAATCAATAAAGATATATTTTTTAAAAAATAAAAATAAAAATGATGATTATAGAAAAAAGTACAAAAATTGGTTTATTTTACCTCTAATGAGGAGAAAAATTTATATAAATTATATAAATGAGCTCATTAAAGGGAAAGATAAATTTCAAAGAAGTCATTAGGTGGATATTTCCTAAAGTTAAACTATATTTAGATAACCAATGTAATGTTATTTCAGATAAACAAAATGCAATAGTGAATTTTTAAATCTCAGTAGTAAAATACCATCTGTGTAGAATTACATATCAAATTGGATATGCTAAACAAATCAACTATTAGACTGACTGCCCATTGATAAACGTGATAGGAATGGTCTTTCAAAGGGGAAATGGAAAACTTATTCACTTTGTCATGATGAAGTAAGAACCTTGAAACATTTTCTCTGCATAAAGTGACTGTAACACTGTACAAAACTATCAAAAACAATAATTTAAATGCTTGGGAAATAGATAAGATATATGCATCAAAAAATGTTCATGAAAACTACCAAACATTGAGTAAGAACAGTGGGGATATGTAACATTCTTGATTGGCAATGTTCTTATTCATACCTCATCTCTTTTGGCAAAGTAGTTCAATCAGGATGGGGCAGACCATGAAAATTAGTAGTCTGGCTGCTGCTACTGCTACAGGTAGCTAGTTCCCTTGAAATGAAACACTGTCAGTTGAAGTGGTGATCTCAGTGATAAAACAACAGAGGCAGCAGCTCTGTGAGCCTAAGGTTTTAATCCTTTTAGGGTAAGCAAATAACTTATAACCAGGGAATTTTCCAGGGAGTTCAAGAAGGTAAGCCAGGTGTAGATGGCTTAATAAACCCTCTACAAATCTTATGTTGACCTAAGGCTAAGCTTATGCATAGCAGAGATTGAAGGGGTCCAAGCCACCTGTGCATCACTTGCCAAAGGAACCTGTGCATACACACAGAGGAGATATGAGAGGGCGTGGCATAAAATAAAAAGCCAGAACAGACTTGAAAATTGCTTAAACTTTAAGTCTGTTTCTTAGGCCACTCAGGGAACCATCAGCAGAGTGGTAGACTTACTTGCTGAGTATATTTGAATACAACTTCCGATCAATTTTTGGCTGAATACTAAGATGCTCAGATATAGGAGAAACTCCTACAGATTCAAGCTAAAAATTAAATACTGCAAAAATGAGAAATAAAAACAAAAATTTCTATTTCAGGGAAAATAGATTTCACAGATTTAATCCAGAGAAGTTACTAAGCAAACAATTAAAAGCAATTACAACCCTCAATAAGAAAACATCAAAATCTAAAATTACCAAAATATATAAAATGTCCAATATTACACAAAAATCTTACAAGACAGGCAATTTTTAAAAAATATATCTTTATTGATTTCAGAGAGAAGAAAGGAAAAGGAGAGAGAGAGAGAAACATCAATGATGAGAAAGTCATTGATTGGCTAGCCCGCACCCCAGGCATGTGCGCTGACTGGGAACCGAACCCTGATTGCCTGGATCCTAGGTTGATGCTCAACCACTGAGCCATGCCCGGCCAGGCAAGACAGGCAAACTTTTAAAAAATGTTACCTATACTCGGAAAAAACATAGAAACTTCCATTAATTGACTCCAAATACTGGATTTAGTAGACAAAGTTTCCAAATCAACCATTATTCATATTTTCAAAGACCAGGAGACAACTGCATTAAAAGATTTAAAGGAAAGTATGTCAACAATGATTCGACAAATAATGAGTATCAGTAAAGAGACAGGGATTATAAAAATGAGGAAATGGAAGTGCTTAGAAAGTGGTTAAGAATGACTTAAATTAATTAAGGTTAAAATAACTATTGAAAATTTCAAAGTCTGAGAACTCAAACATTTTCAAATTCTCTGGACCCTACAACCTAAGCCCATTTTAAAGACTTATGTTTTTCTCAACATGTGTAGTATTTAACAAATACTTTGTGTTTATCTTGTCTCTAACTAGTTCTGGGAATTTCTTGTCTCTTTTGTTTTCTTCCTCCTACCACTCCACAAATACTTGCTCAAAACCAGCAAGTAATCCAGCTGGAGCATTCTACAAGGAAAAAAAAAAATTAAGAAACCCAATTATAACAATTTTTTATACAATCTCGGTGAGAAAGAAAAAATAAACTTAGTATATTATATAACTTTTTCCAGGAGAACCAGACTGAAAATCCGTTAACAGATGAAGATGTGTATCAGTCTGATACTAAAACAGAATCCAACTGAAAAATGTTTATTTAAATCAATCAGTTTCACATGTTAATGTTACCAGCTCTACCTTCTACAAACTTCTGGTATACTCAATTAACCAGAAGCACAATGGCTTGAATTTATTTCTGTTAAGAAATTTTATAATAAAAATGCAGTGTGAGATCAAGCTAAGGTAAATACAGCAACATTAAGTATTAGAAGAGTTCAAAGTTGTTCAAGAGTATATATAGACTTTGTGATCACAAAAGCTTCATAGAAAAAGTGGCATACAATACTGTTGTTGAACAATGGATGCATTACAGATTGTAAATTAGCCACAGCATCTTATCAAATCAGTATGACAGGGTTATATAAGTTGTGTTTTTTCCTGCAGGGAAATAGTGTAACAAAGTCTTGAAAAGTAGGTTGAGATTTAAGAGTTGAAAGCTACATTAAGAAATCTGGACCTTGGATTCTTTTACTCAGCTGCTTAAAGACTATCAATGGTTCCCTATTGCTAAATGCAAAAATACAGCCTTGGGGTCAGTGGGGCAAAAAGGAGACATTTGTAATACTTACAACAATAAAGATAAATTTTAAAAAAAGACAGCCTTGAAAAGTCAATGTGGGGCCTAGCTGGGTAGCTCAGTTGGTTAGAGCATCCTCTCAATACACCAAGGTTGCTAGTCTCATCCCTAGTCAGGGCACCTACAAGAATCACCAATGAATGCATAGATAAGAGAAGCAACAAATCGATCTCTCTCTCTCTCTTTAAAATAAATAAATAAATAAAATTTAAAAAGAATTTTAAAAATTCAGTGTTGTAGTCATGTAAAGGTGGATTGAAGAGACGGGATATTGGAGACAAAAAGATTTCAGAGAAAGGTATTTTTAGAGCAGAGAGTTTGCATCAGAAGAGGCCTGTTGATTACTTCCAGGCCCCCCAAATCAAACCAAATGCTAAGCTTCATTTTTATGAACATGAATGTCCCAACTTTGACAAGTTTACATGCATAATTGAAAAGCACATGACCCCTGACTCAACTCAAACATTCTTCAGTGACTTTGCATTTTTTCTCACATCTTACAAGCATTATGAAACATATATTTTCAAGGAATTTACTTTTATGTATCTTCTAAACAGTGTAATTAAATTTGCAGCTCAGTTGTAATATATGTATTTAATACTGTACGCTATCATAAAAATGTTATACATAGCACCATCTGTTGGGTAAGGTATCTTTAATAAATGAAAAATGTTATGCAAATTAAGTTACCATAGCATAAGAATTTTCAAAAGAGAAAGGGAAAGCAGCTTTAACTTAGATTAGAAAAAGATGAACTCTTTATGTGGTCCATCAGGAATGAAGCCTGATAATTCAGATTATTTTTGGCTTCTATAAACAGGAAGAGCATCAATTATGACAAATCGTTCTAGTAATAATTTACCTTAATCAGAGACAATATAAATAACAAAAATGACATACTCCATAGATTTCAAGCACATAGATCTTATCTAAAACATATATAAACAGTGAATGTATTCTGTTTGAAAATGAAACATAATTTTAAAAACCTTATGTAAGAGAAACACCATTTAAGATGCAGTTAGATTAAGTTAGGGGGAAATTTTTAGTTAAATCTACTTGCATATCTTTGGGAATTCAGGAATGTAATGGATCTCTATTCTTAACATGTATCTTTCAGTACATATTTGTGGCAAGGACCTAGGCAGATTTTGTTTTGGATATTTTTGGAGGGATCTTTTCCTATGGTTTTGTCTATTGTCCTTAAGAAATAACAATAGCTGAAAATTATCAAAGAAATTCAGGAGTCCTTTTAGATATAAAGTGGTAGGTAAGACTTAATGCATTTATCCCTTGCTCTCTTCCATGCTTATTCAACACCCACCTAACTTCAGCTTGTTGGCCTAATTGCTTTGAGCTAAATAAGGCTTTCATAGCTCTGTTTGTTTGTACAATGCATCCTCCCTTTCTGAGAATGCTTGTTTTTTTTCTTTCTTTTCTTGGTAAACTCATACTCACTCACCTTTCAGTAATCATCTCAATTTGACTTTCCAAGGCCTTTAAATACAGCCTCATCTTATTTCCAGAGGTTCACTTTTCACCAATTTCATATGTACAACAGCTCCATTTATGCTGAACTTCCTTAAGTTCCTAGGACAAGTTATATTCTCTTTTCTAGATATTTGAACTTGTTGTTTTTCTGCCTATAATGCTTTCTTTTTCCAGCACCTCTCACCATTGCTGTATAATTCTGCTCATCCTTCAGCTTGTAGATTAGAAATTGTTCTTTTTCTAAGCTTTCCCTGATATTCCAATATGCGGAAGAGTTCCTCTCAAGTGCTGGCATGTACTTTTGTGTTTTAGTATTTACCTCAACCATTTGTAAATTCTCAGTTCCTCTCTAGACTGTAATTTCTGTATGTCTTCTTCAAGATTACCTATCAATTTTATCAGCTAGTATAGTTTCTAGTATTTAGGATCGACACAATAA
Source organism: Miniopterus schreibersii (assembly GCF_964146895.1). Taxonomy (NCBI): domain Eukaryota; kingdom Metazoa; phylum Chordata; class Mammalia; order Chiroptera; family Miniopteridae; genus Miniopterus; species Miniopterus schreibersii. The sequence continues at coordinate 39,515,186 of NC_138103.1, read as the reverse complement.
ATATTTACAAGTAAAATAAATGAATGCATGATCTCTCTTTCATGAAAAGCAGAATTAGTTGTTCTTTATGTTTCCAAAGAACTTTAACTTTTGTCATAACAGTTATTTATTTATTTACTTATTTCAATCTGCAATACTTTATTTTCTTACAAAGCCAATGAAATAGTCCATTAAGTTTTGTGTGTTTTTTAAACATAAAAGCTCCCTGATTAATCTCTCCCCACCCATACCACACTCCCCGCCTTCCCTCTGAGATCCCTCAGTGTGTTACAAGCTTCTATGTTACTGGATCCACTTTGTTCATCAGTTTATTTTATTATATTCCACATATAAGTGAGATCATTTGGTACTGGTTCTTCTCTGACTGGCTTATTTCACTTAGCATAATACTCTCTAGTTCCCTCCATGCTGTGCCAAGGGACAAAATGTCCTTCCTCTTCACAGGTGCATAGTATTCCATGGTGTAAATGTGCCACTGCCTTTTTACGCACTCATCTACTGATGGGCACTTGAGCTGTTTTCAAATCTTAGCTATTGTGAATTGTGCTGCTATGAACATAGGGGTGCATAAGTTCTTTGTGATTGGTGTTTCAGGTTCCCTAGGATATATTCCTAGAAGTGGGATCACTGTGTCAAATGGCAGGTCAATTTTTAATCTTTTGAGGAAACTCCAAACTACTTTCCATAGTGGATGCACCAGTCTGTATTCCCACCAGCAGTGTACTAAGGTGCCTTTTTCTCCACACCCTCACCAGCACTTATAGTCCGTTGACTTGTTGATGGTAGCCATTCTGACAGGCGCGAGGTGATACCCCATTGTGGTTTTAATTTGCATCTCTCTAATGATTAGCGACATAAAATTTCATGTCTCTTAGCCACTTGTATGTCCTCTTTGGAGAAGTGTCTATTTAGGTCCATTGCCCATTTTTTAATTGGATTGTTTGTCTTTTGTTAAGTTGTATAGGTTCCTTATATATTTTGGATATTAACCTTTTATCCTATGTGTCATTGGCAAATATGTTCTCCCATACAGTGGGCTCCCTTTTTGTTTTGTTGATGGTTTCCTTTGCTGTGCAGAAGCTTTTTATTCTAATGCAGTCCCATTTGTTTATTTTCTCCTTAGTTTCTCTTGCCCTAGCAGAAGTATCAGCAAACATTGCTATGAGAGATGTCTGAGATTTTACTGCCTGTTTTCCTCTAGGATTTTGTATGGTTTCATGCCTTACATTTAAGTCTTTTATCCATTTTGAATTTACCTTTGTGTATGGTGTAAGTTGGTGGTCCAGTTTCTTTCTTTCTTTTTTTTTTTTTTTGCATGTATCTGTCCAATTTTTCCAACACCATTTATTAAAAAGACTGTCTTTACTCCATTGTATGTTCTTGCCTCTTTTGTCAAATATTAATTGACCATAATAGCATGGGTCAATTTCTGGGTTCTCTGTTCTGTTCCACTGATTGATATGTCTGTTTTTGTGCCAATACCAGGCTGTTTTGATTACAGTGACTTTGCAGTATAACTTGATATGTGATATTGTGATCCCTCCAACTTTGTTCTTCTTTCTTAAGATTGCCATGGCTATTCGGGGTGTTTTTTGGTTCCAGATAAATTTTTGAAGTGTTTTTTCTAGATCTGTGAAATATGCTGTTGGTATTTTAATAGGAATTGCATTGAATTTATAGATTGCTTTGGGTAATATGGACATTTTAATGTTGCTAATTCTTCCAATCCATGAACATGGTATACTTTTCCATTTGTTTATATCTTCCTCTATTTCTTTTTTCAGTGCCCTGTAGTTTTCTGAGTAAAGGTCTTTTAACATCCTTGGTTAAGTTTATTCCTAGGTATCTTATTTTTTTAGTTGCAATGGTAAATGGGATTGTTTTTTTAGTTTCTCTTTCTGAGAGCTCATTATTGGTGTATAAAAATGCCATCAATTTCTGGCTGTTAATTTTATACCCTGCTACCTTGATGAATTCATTTATTAAATCTAGTAGTTTTCTGGTGGAGTCTTTAGGATTCTCTATGTACAATATCATGTTATCTGCAAATAATGACAGTTTTGTTTCCTCCTTTCCAATTTGGATGCCTTTTATATTTTCTTCTGGTTTAATCACTGTTGCTAGGACTTCCAGCACTATGTTGAGTAAGAGTGGTGAAAGTAGACACCCATGTTCCTGTTCTTAGGGAAATGGTTTTAGTTTTTGCCCATTGAGTATGATGTTGGCTGTAGGTTTGTCATATATGAGGTATGATCCCTCTATTCCCCCTTTGCTGAGAGTTTTTATCAAACATAGATATTGGATTTTATCAAATGCTTTTTCTGCATTGATTGATAGTATCGTGTGATTTTTATCTTTCAATTTGTTTTTGTGATGTATCACATTTATTGATTTGCAAATATTGTACTAGCCTTGCATCCCTGGAATAAATCCCACTTGGTCATGGTGTATGATCTTTTTAATATATTGCTGGATCTGATTTGCTAATATTTTGTTGAGGATTTTAGCGTCTATGTTCATCAGGGATATTGGCCTGTAATTCTCTTTCTTTGTAGTGTCCTTATCTGGTTTTGAAATTAGGCTAATGCTGGCCTTGTAAAAAGAGTTTGGAAGTGTTCCTCCATTTTGGGTTTTTTGAAATAGTTTGAGGAGGATAGGTGTTAATTCTTTTGAATGCTTGATAAAACACCCCTATAAAGCCATCTGGGCCAGGGCTTTTGTGTGCCGGATCCCTTTGATTGCTGCTTCAACTTCATCAGCAGTTATCGGCCTATTTAGACTTTCTGACTCTTCCTAATTGAGTTTTGAAAGGTTGTATTTTTCTAGGAATTCATCCATTTCACCCATGCTGTCCAGTTTATTGGCATATAGTTGTTCATAGTATTTTCTTACAATCCTTTGTATTTCTGTTGGGTCAGTTGTTATTTCACTTCTTTTGTCTCTGATTTTATTTATTTGGGTCCTCTCTGTTTGTTTCTTGATCAGTCTGGCTAAAGGTTCATCAATCTTGTTTTTCTTTTCAAAGAACCAGCTCTTGGTTTCATTGATCTTTTGTATTTTTTTTTTAGTCTCTATGTCATTTATTTCTGCTCTAATCTTTATTATTTCTTTTCTTCTACTTTGGGCTTTTCTTGTTCTCTTTCCAAGTTTTTCAGTTGTAGTGTTAGAGAGCCTATTAAAAGTTTTTCTTGTTTTTTTGAGGTAGGCTTGTAGTGCTATAAACTTCCCTCTCAGGACTGCTTTCATTGTGTCCCATAGGTTGGAGTTGTGTGTTCATTTTCATTTGTTTCCAGGAAGTTTTTTTATTTCTTTCTTGATCTCTTTGGTAACCCATTCATTGTTTAAAAACACGCTTTCCAGTCTCCATGTGTTTAAATGTCTTTTAGTGTTTTATTGTAGTTGATTTCTAGTTTCATGGCATCATGATCCGAGAAGATGCTTGATATGATTTAGATCTTCTTGAACTTATAGAGACTTGTTTTGTATCCTAATATGTGCTCTATCTTTGAGAATGTCCCATGTGCACTTGAGAAGAATGTATATTCTGCAGCTTTGGGGTAGAATGTTTTGTAAATGTTGATTAAATCCATCTGATCTAGTGTGTAATTTAGGGTCACTATTTCCTTGTTGATTTTTTGTCTGGAAGACCTATCCAGTGAAGTCAATGGGGTGTTAAAGTCCTCGAGTATGACTGTATTGCTGTCCATCTCTCCCTTAAAGTCCTCTAGAAGTTTTTTTTAAATAAATATAGATGCTTCTATATTGGGTGCATATATGTTTATCAGGGTTATATCCTCTTGCTGGATTGATTCCTTTAGTATTATGTAATGACCTTTCTTGTCTCTCATTATGGTCTTCATTTTGAAGTCTATTTTGTCTGATATGAGTATTGCTACCTCAGCTTTTTTTTCATTTCCATTTGCATGGAAAAAATTTTTTCCATCCCTTCACTCTCATCCTGTATTAGTCTTTTGTTCTGAGGTGGGTGTCTTGTAGACAGCATATAGCTGAGTTGTGTTTTCTCATCCATTAAGCCACCCTATATCTCTTTATTGGGGCATTTAATCCATTTATATTTAAGGTTATTATTGAAAGATACTTATCTACTGACATTTTGTTTCTTAATAGCTGTTTCTCATTCTCTTTATTTCTACCTCTAATTATAGCAGTCCCCTTTAACATTTCCTGTAATGCTGGTTTTATAGTAATAAAGTCTTTTAACCTTTTTTTTTTTGTCTCTGAAGCTCTTTATTTCACCACCCAGCTTGATTGATAATCTTGCTGAATAGAGTTGTCTTGGTTTCAGATCCTTCTTTTGTATTACCTTGAATACTTCATGCCATTCCTTTCTTGCCTGTAGAGTTTCTGATGAGAAGTCAGATGACAGCCTTATGGGAGCTCTTTGTAGATAACAGTTTGCTTTCCTCTAGCTTCTTTTAAGATTCTCTCTTTGCCTTGGATTTTTGACATTTTAATTATGATATGTCTGGGCATGGGCCTCTTTGGATTCTTCTTGCTTGGGACTCTGTGCCTTCAGAACCCGTGTGCCTTTTTCCTTGACCAGGTTAGGGAAGTTTTCTGCTATTATTTCATCAAACAGGTTCTCTAACCCCTGCTTACTTTCAATCTCCTCTGGCACGCCTATAATATGAATATTATTACATTTTATGCTGTCCCACAGCTCCCTTGACTGTCCTCCTGGTTTTTAATTGTTTTTTGTCTTTAGGTCTCTGATTGGGTCTTCTAATTCACTGATCTGACCCTCAGCTTTTTCTAATCTGCTATTTATTTCTTCTAATATATTCTTTATTTCTGCTATGTCATTCTTCATTTCTGACTGGTCATTATTCATAATTTCCAAATCTTTTTTCATGCTGTTGAGCATTTTTACAATCAGTAATCTAAACTCAATATCTGAGAGGTTGCTTATCTCTGTTTCATTTGGCTCTTTTTCTGGATACTTCTCTTGTTCTTTCATTTGGGGCTTGTTTTTTGGTCTCCCCATTTTGGCTAAATGTTAGGTAGATCTCCTAGGATTCTCAGTCTTTTTGGAGGGTCTCTGGTACAGGTCAATGTCAGATGCAATTTGTGACTGACCCTGAGTACCCTGTTTGGGGCTATCAACAGCCGCAGGCTTGAGGTCTCCACTGCTGGGGCTGGATGCATTTGGACAGGACCGAGATCCACAGCAAAATCTGCTCTTCTAAGGCCCGGGTCCCAAAACAGATCAGGCAAAAACTCAAAGCACCTAGAGGTCGGCCTCAGTCTGCAGACTTGTTAATCTGATTCTCCTAATGAGCCTCAGGCTGTAGAAGCTCCACAGGGTGGGGCGGCTGGTTGTTATCATTCTCTTAACAAGCCTCAGGCTGTAGAAACTCCTCTGGGCAGGGCCAGAGGCTCTCCAGCAGGGTGGGGCAATTGCTCCCCGCCTCAGGCAAAAGCTGAAAGTTCGCCTCCCAAGAAAGATGTCCCCCACAGTCTGGGGGAATGACTTTCTCCAGACTCTCCCTACACAGCTCCAGTCCACTCCACTCCCCCTCCGCTGGAGCCCAAGGTGAGTGGCTGCACAGGAAACTTTTTGGTTTGGCTCATTAAGAGGGTGCCTGCCTCTCCCTGGCAGACAGGAACCCAGCTGCTTTTTCACAGCCAGATGTTATGTGGGCACCTTTCTCAGTCTGGTGCTCTTGGTCGGGAAGCCCAGCCTGGGGGTTAGGCCCCAGAGTCCTCAGTGGGAACCCCCCAGCAGCTGAGCTATCCTCTGGCCCTTCCGCTGCTGCCTGTGGGAGACCAGCCAGGCCTCTGGCGTCCGCACTTCCTACCAGTCTCTGTGGGGTCTCCACTTTTTCTCCTTGGTTATGAGGGTGCTCCCCAGCTTGTCTTCAGTTGTTTTTCAGGATGGTTTTTCTATAGTTTAGTTGTAATTCCAGATTAGTCCCGGGAGAGTATCAGTGTAGCTTCTACTCAGTCTGCTGCCATCTTGGATCCATGTTTATTTCTTTGTTTGTTTGTTTGTTTGTTTGTTTAATACACCTGAAAAGAATGCATATACAAAGAATTGAGACATGAGAAAGCAATGGTTCAACACTAACGAATCTATAAGAATTAGGACTTGGGGAAGGTTGAGAAGATTACCTAAACATTTTTAAAAATTGGAAATTGCAACCAAAATGAGCTGATAAAATCCCTTTTAACACTTATGAAGAGTCTTGAGAAGACTCTCTCCATGATTTTTATTAAACTGGAGAGCCTCAATTGACTGCTCTAGGGTTCCTCATGTAAAACAGAAATAAGGGGATTCCCCTGACTGGTCCCCATGTTGTTCAATGTTCTCCCCACCCCACCCCATCCCTAGCTTCTTAATGAAGCAGGTCTCCATCTTCATAACTTGAAGAGGATGTGAGTCATTCCACAGACACCTGTCTTCTAGCACCACACCTCATATATCCCAGGTCTTCAGCTGTGTTCTAGGAACATCAAATCATACACTATTAAGCTGCACATCTATGCTAAGCATATAAGACAGTGACTGACAGTGTTGTTGTTTTTTAAATTATGTACTTAATCCATTTGGTACATTTCAAAAGGTGCAGTTTAAGTTGCACCTTTTGATTCTGCTTTCATGAAAAGCAGAATTAGTTGTTCTTTATGTTTCCAAAGAACTTTAACTTTTGTCATAACAGTTATTTATTTTTAAAACTTGTTTATTCCTCTTTAAGTGCAAGGGCAGAGACCCTCTGCAATTATAAACCTTAACATATGGAATAAAGGTTATGCATTAAATAAATGTCTATAAATATATTAATGATGATTAAAATAGGTCATCAGAAAGCTGCGATAGATCTAGAAAACTACGATACTACACTTTGCCTTTTATTCTGCTACAAATTAATTCTGAACACAACAAATATTTCTTATCAGACAACCAAAACTCAAAACTAGTTCTTCTCGTAAGACAGCTACTTCTCTTGTTCATTTTTCCCTGTGGGAGATATCAGTAAAAATACTTGATATCTATACCTACATAGATATCTATACTTATATAGACATAGACATCTTTACCTATATCTATCTCTCATCTATCTATAAATTAAGAAAATCCTTTAAGTGTGGGATTTACTACTCTTACTTGTTATATCTATGGTTTTAAATTTACTGTGGCAGCGAACATGAATATAAATAGCATGAACCCTTTGAACTGGTTTTATGTACTAGAATAAAAAGTTGTAGAAGTTTTACCAGAATCTTAAACATACATATTTTTCTTTTGAAATGTTGAGTAAATTTCTTTGTCCTGGAAAAAAAAAAAGCAAAAAAACAAAAAAAAAAAAAAGCAAGCACTTTTGGGAGGATGAGTTTAGGACCAGATATATATAAAATTATCTTTGGTAGATTGCAAATAGGTAGTGAGCATCTGCTAACATTTTTCTAGATGCTAAGATATAGCAGTGAAAAATGCAGATAATATCCTCATGGGGTTTACAGTTCTAAAGATGGAGAAGAAAGAAAATAAAAACAATTAAACAAGATAACTTTATATAACTATAATTTTCACTGAGAAAATTAAATTAGATTGTGTCCAGGTTAATAGGTAAAACTTTAAATACACTGGTCAGGAAAATACCTGAGATTTGAAATGGATAATAGAATTGGTGAATGAGCAAAAGAAAGATGTACAATACTGTAAAATGTAAAATAAAAAACATTAAAAATTGAGTAACCAAATGATCCATTTCCTATAACACAAATTTATATTTTATTGGAGGTGTAGCAAAATCCCATTCCTTGGAGGGTCTACCAGATTGTGTCACCTATTGGGTTAAAGGAATTATGAAAGTACAGTACCTTTCCACTATAAATAATAACTCTTGGTAGATTGCTTTGCATTTAATGACTGCTTAGGAGTACCTGCTGACCTGATTTGAAAAATTTTACTGGCAATGTTGCCTTCTCTCTTTCATGACAAGAGAGTTTTTAAATAAGACACTGTCTAAAATCAGGATACTAATACCACAGAGACCATTATGTAAGGCAAGCCCATTTTTAAGCCTAAAAAAATTAAAGGTGTCCCTTTGAGCAGGAAGTATTTTAATGGGGAAAAAATAGTCTCATTACTGTGTCCTTTCTTTAGGAATAAGAACTATCCTTTTAACAAAGCAGCTTGCTCTGTCTCATGGGATATCATTTGGGCCTCTAAGAAGGAATGTAAGACTGTTAGTCTGGTTTGAAATGTTTGTACATGGTCATCTAAATCCCTCAAGAAACTTTTTAGGTCTGGCCAAGGCTAGTGATATTGAAAACAATAAATATGTTTTCAGAAACTCAGAGCAATAGAGAGTGAAATAATTCACCTGTAACCTTTTCAAAACTTTAGTTTCCTATTGGGAGCATGAATTTGGTCTTTCTGCTTCATTTGACTATGAATTTTGAGTTGCTTCATTAAATTTTTTATTGGGTTGGGGCCAGGTTTGCGGGGAGGGGATGAACAAGTATGAAGAATTGAAAAGGTATAGGCTGCTTTTGAAGTGTGTTTTCCCCTATGCCTTTGGAGTTAAATGTGTTTAAGAGTTTTGGAAGAAGGAGTTGTATTACCTGCAAAAGGACAAATTCTGCCACCAAAAACATAAAATAATTGATATGTAAGTTAATGTTAATACATACAGAAAAAAATTATATTTTTATTTACCACTATAACTATTAGGTAAAGGGCTACTAGTATAAACATTTAGTTTCACAATCTCAACTTTGCAAGTTGACTTGTAACTTTACAACTCAGCCTAGTTCAGCTCTCTGTGTAAATTACATATTCTCTAAAGAAAATCTAATTATAGAAATCTTTGGACAAACATGGTTACTCATTGCATGTAAGTATTAAGACAATTTCAGCCTGCACACTTTACTTGAGATCTTTCCATGTCAATCATTATCATCAATATCTTCAATGAGAGATTTATATGAGTGTATATGTGTTCCAGGATACATCATACACTTTATATCATTTAATATTCATAGTAACATTATAAAGCCACCATTTCTTATGGATATATTTTATGGCTGAGAAATAAGAAGGCCTAGAAAGTTTAAGTAACAAGCCCACCGTCACTCTAAAAATTCCCAAGTTACGTGCAATATAATTTTCAGTATCCCTTAAATATCCAATGGACAGATTCAAAGCAAAATGCAAAGTAGGAGAATCTTGGTTTCTTTTATGAATGCCCCAAGTGCCCCTTGATAATCACAGTTCTTTGTCCAAGTAAGAAACCAGTTCAATCGTCAAATTAAAGACATTATCTAAAAGTATTAAACATTCATGGTTTACAATTGCTTTTTGTATGTGGAATCTAAAGAACATAATAAATGGATGAACAAAAGAGATCCAGTGACGTAGAAACATGGAACAGACTGACGAATGTCAGAGGGAGGGTGGGGGTGAGTGGGTGGGTGGGGAGAGATTAACCGAAGAACTTATATGCATGTATGCATAACTCATGGACACAGACAATAGTGTGGTGAAGGCCTGGGGTGCGGGGGGGGGGGGAGTGGAAGGGAACATCTGTAATATTTTCAACAAAAAGATAAATTAAAAAAAATACAATTGCTATTTATTAGAATTTATTAAAAGAATTTGCAGTGGTGAAATGTGCCCTATGGTAGTTTCTTCCTTGTCAGGAGGTAACTGAAAGTGACAAGTTGTCCCTCTTCTCTTTTACCACATGGAAGAATAGCAGAGATACAAAGTGCCAGCAATGTGACACACTGCTTCTGAAACTCTGTACACAGGGTTTACAGACAGGATCCTCCCCAAAGTTAACAGAGGGTGTTCTCATAGTAATTAGCTGGTTAATATTAAGAATAGGAAGAGAGCAAAGGGAGGCCAGACAGTGTAAGCATGGTTATCTGGGCAGCTTCACCAGGAGACTACAGCTTCATGTAACCCAGGAAACCACCAGTCCATTCCCTGCAGATCACTGAGGGAAGGGATCAAACGAAGGGGGAGACCCGACACATGTGTAGTGAATTTGGGGTGACATAGGGAAGGTGCTTGCCTGTCAGTCTAGCCTGGGGAAATAATGGATTGGCTAGGTAGGTGGAACCATGGCAAGCTCATGGAATCTCGGAAAGTTAAAACCTCCAGACAAAGAATTCCCTCTTCTCTTGCTCCCTCTTGCTTCATGACTCACACTCACCCATTTCTCTCCATAGCCATGTGGCCTTAAGCAACTGCATGGCCCATGGCCATGTGGACCCCGCATGCAATAGACTGCAGCTGGGAACACAAGCTAAGCTAGCCAGATGCAGGACTGGACTATTTAATATGGAACAAAAATTTTGGACAGTGACCTTAATTCTGGCCCTGCTAAAGACAAGATTGGACATCTTCCATGGCAAGACAGACAGAGATGGGATCTTGGAGGGGAATCCCCTTAACTTTACATCATCATTAAAGGTTTCCATGGAACCCCATCCTCTCATGGGAGCCTCAGGAAATTTTTTTCCTCATGGCACTCAAAGAGCTCCACTTCCACCAATAACAATAGGATCCTTATCAGGTGAAAGGAATGGAACAGTGAGCCCAGAAGAGTGAAAAGTCCCACTTCTATTTCTGTTTTCTAATCCAAGAAGCTCTGGGTTTGCATATTTAAACTGTACTTGTGAGATTTCTAGAAGAAGTTAGCAAAAAGGCCCTCATTCCCCTCAGAGTGTCTGTGTAAAGACTGAATCCCACATAGCTCCACATATAATGCAAGGAGGATACTAGGGACTCACATGGTCCAGAGAATATCTGGGTCAGGGAGACTGGAAACCTCAGTGTTACTACATGACTGAGAGAAAAAACCCTGAATCTATTGCTTAAAAATGAGGCCTTTGACATAGTTGTTACCTAAGGTCTTCTCCCTATATTTTTAAAGAAATATATGCATTAATTTTGTTCTTAACAACTTTTTCAATGGAACTCTCCAACTCAGAACGTTATATTTTAGCCACAGGAGCCAGTCTCCTGTGGAGTCCTAGTTCACTGTTGAGCTGTATCTTCATCATTTAATACTTCAGATTAATTGGTTATTATGAAAATAAAATCCACAAGTAATTTTATGTCAACTCTGTGTGTTGTAATAGATACCCTCATTACAAAATTTATTGTACTTTTTGGCAAAGGATATTGGATTATGAGCCAATAAGAATTTCAAAGGCAGCTAAAAGAAATATAATCGTGCAGTGTCTTGCGGTGAGGTGGATTAAAGTAAGGAACACTGGTACATTGTGAAGAAAAATATACTAACAGTTATGAAGAGAGGTCTTGACACAAGTTCATTCACATTTAGACAGACCAGAAATAAAAGAATCAGCTTATTTCTGAAAGTCATTGTGAGTGAGATTGATGCTTCCATTCTTAGGAAATCAATACTATGTCGTTTCTATAGTACATCTTGATTTGTAATTCATACAGTGTTATGAAATGTTATAAATCTCAAGGAAGAAAAAGGCTCGTAGACAAAGGAGTTCATGTAAGAGAAACTAAAGTTAGAGAAAATGATGACTATCCCAGATAGTACACTTGTTTCCTTCTCTTCTACCTGTTGACTTAAACTTTATGCAAAAAAGCCATGATATCTGTCAGAAGATGTCATTGGAAGTCAAGCCATATTTGTTTTTCAGTTATTGGAAGTCTTACAAGTTAGTCACTATATGGAACTGAGAAAAGTTTATACTTTATAAGATAGTTTAAAAGCATAAATAGATATATTATTTTAAAAATTATTGAAATATTCTAATGTTTTTAAGATTGTATTTTAATTCATGACCTATGTATTTAGCATGTAAGTGTCACAAAGATAGGAATAAGATATAGTTTTACTTAATAGATTGAATTTGGTATAATGTTTTAAACTTAAATAAAAACTACTTGATATAGTATGAGGCTAGTTTCTGTGTCCTAATATATAAAGGCATTATCTATTTCTACTTTAAGAAGAAGTATACAATATAGTCATTTACTCTTTTTTCGAAGTCTCATTCCAAATTCTTGGTTTGAACCTGATTGTATCTTCTTGTTGTACATTAGGTAATAATTAAGATTCTAAGATTTTAGAAGAAAGGGACAGTGTCTTATATTAATTTTTATTCTCCATACTCGATAGAAGAATTTAGGCACATATTAATCTCACAATAAATATGTATAAAATAACATAGCATGGCATAGTATGAAATAGAGTAGAATAGAATGTTTTATTTCTCATTCAGTGAAACATGGCTGCACATAGTAGTAGAAAAATAAACTTCTTTGTATTATTTGTATTACTTTAAAAAAAGAAAAAAAACAATGGAGATTTAGGTCCACATGGATGCCAGATACTGGTCAATTTAGCTGCAAACCTAGGATCAGACTGCTAAATTCTACTCCTTGGTTCAGATGATAAAAATGTCCCATCCTTGAGACCTATCCTTATTCAGCCTTTCATTTTTCTTTAGAACACCATAAAATATTGCCTTTTCACAACTATAGGAATACTACACTCTGCAACATTCACTGTTATGGAATCAACCAAACCACTTCACATTTTATTGCACAAATATGTTCCAGCTACCTACCCACCCTGCTATCTGCTAACCTGGCTTAAAAGAAATCTTGGCCATTAAGAGATTTTAGCTCCATTCCACAAGAAAACAGGATGCTTTTTTGCTAGAGTGCTGGAGCCAATGTCCATGACAGCCAATTTTGCACATCTTTCCCCACTCTGTGTTCAGTAACATCATGTTAAATAGCATGAAATTGACTACAGTGAAAATATTTACACCATGGGAATTGGCAAACACTATAAATCAAGACTTTTTTCCTGATGGTCAGTTGTTATAAATTTACTAGCCTACCACTAGTTTTCCTTTACCTCTTTTTGTTTTTAAATAGAGTATTCTTTTCATCCTAACTCTTCCCATTTTTTTTTAAACTAGTGACTTTTAAACTTTTATTATAAACTAATAACTATAAATGATCATAGTATCAGACATGCCTATCAAAGTAGAGAATTATAGATTTATTTGACAAACAGATATTTTAGTTTCTAATCATTTTCAGTAACTTTAAGCAAAAGGAAAAAAATTAGTGCTTTTTAATATTCACTACAAGCATATAGTATTTTGATACTTTGTGTTTCCATGCTCAATGTCTGGTGAACCTTACACAAACTCTGAGAATTCAAAATTTAGAAAACATTCCTTCATATCTAGATTTGTAAATTTGTTTCAGTGAGGACTGAATTTTTCTTCCTATTATTTCTTACCTGCTAATTTGTGCTTTTAGAGTGGTAGTGATTTGTAGAATACCATTGATGATCTTGTAGGATGAAAGTATTGATAAAAAGCAAAAGTATTATTGGTGTAAAATTATAATGGGTATATTTAACCGTTTATGCACATTGACTATATTTAAATTATATTCTTCCTCCTTTATTTTCTGTGTGGGCCTAGAAAGTATATAGCATTTTCTCACTCATCTTTAATCTAAATAGAATTATGAAATAACTATGGAATTCACATGGGATGCTTTCCATTTGTTCCATTATGTATGTCAGAGTACATATGATTTATACTTTTCTCCTTAAGTCAAATAATACTAGTTTTCTTTGAACATCTGGTTGGCATCTGGGAGATTTACTCCATGCACTATTAATCAGAATATCATTGTGAAGTTTGGGTAATGACTGATGTGAATAGAATATATTCATACCTAGTAAAGTTCACTTTATTGGTTTAATATTACTCAGAGTCCTTTGGTTTTCAACACAATTTAAATACATCGCCAAAGCTTTATTTATTTAGTGAATTTACACAATATTTTCCTTCCAAAGTGCTATATAGGAGTGGCAACCAGGCAAGATCCAAAAGGCGCTTTGTCTTCCTCTTCAGTTATTTTCACCAAGCACTTTTCTACATGCTAACTCCAACATCTGACAGTTGGTCTGTTTAAGATGTGATGCAGTCTCTTTTTATTCCCCTCTATACTCTCTTGTCTAAATCTTGACTTTTCACTTGTCTGTTGTTTTTTTCAAAAGTCTCCCCACCCCACCCCTCTCTTTTCTTCTACCTCTTTTTCTGTCTCTCTTCATTAGGAATTATTCCAACATCCAATGAAGAAAAGTAAAAACATAGAATTAAATCACTGTTTAATATCTTGATATGTCTTCTCTTTGGTTTTCATACAACTTTCCTCTATCTTATCTGAATCGTTTGCTTGCCTTGGCTCTTCGCCTATTCTTATCCTAATTTTAAGTCCTGAAACAAAGCAAAAAATATTTTAAAAGTGAGATTAAATTAACAGAAAGCTAATAGTTTTTGGCGTTTAAATTATTTTAAAAAGTATTTTCTAATCCCAAACACCAATTAAAGAATGAGTACCATATTTAGACTTTCTACTCTTGTTTTCCATTGCTTTTAATACTTTTTAAATGTTCCTCTGTTTTTTAGTTGTTAACCCTCTAAGGACAGGAACTATGTTTAAACCAATGCATAAAGAACATAGTGCTAAATGGACACAAACAATATATTTCTGTGGCGATCAGAATAATAAAATGCTAACTAGTTTATTATTATTTTTCCTTTTTCCTGTGATAAGAAATGATTAGAATAGTGAGAGGCAAAAAGACAGGTTGGTCTCTGAAATTCCTCTTTCTCCTAGTATAACTCTAACAATGGGACATGAATATGTCCATGGCTTTGAAATACCGATCCTGAAGCTAGAATTAAAATTGTGAGCTCAACAGGAGTACCTGGGAACATATGCTTCTGGACAAATTCACTCTAATAGCTCAGTACCACTAGTTATCACAGCTCTCTTTGCATCACATCAGAGCTTCTTTAAAACACCAGAGATCCATCATTGATTCTCAATTGCCTGGGAAATGTGATGGAGAATAGCCCTGCTTTTAAATAGCAGTCCATACTTTTGATTTCTATGGAAATATGAAATTTGATATTACTCTCTAGTTTCTATCCCAGTTTCCAAATGACTTTGCCCTGTGATGATTATGTGTTATTAGACTCTGACTGAAGTCTTCTCCAGATGTGGAGATATGAGTCACTGGTTAAGGAATTCCTTTACAGATGTTTGGAAAATGCTCTGGGAGTTGGTGTAATGGAAGGTGTTTACTTATATGCTGCCTCAGTAAATCCGAGACTGCTATTTCACATACAGGAAGGCTAATGAGCCAATGGTGACTGCAAAATAAAAGCAATCTGGGTGTTTTTCATCCCACGCATAGCTGTTAGGAAGAAGGCAGACCAGCTGTAGATCATGCTGAGTCAGAATAACAGAACAACCAATTTTACCGTTTCCTACCGTTGCTTTAACTGTCAAGTTCAGCTCTTAGGAGGTCACAAAGCAGTTCTGTATCTAACAGCTGTCCCATACTAAAATAATTTATATAGATGTCTCTCTTCTTTATAAGCAAAAATAAGACAGTCTCATGCAAAGGATTTATCTAGCAGATAACTTAGAAAAAATTCAAAATAGAGGAGAGCAGAGTGAAGGCATGAAGAAGGGATGACCTCTAATTTTCTTCGTAGTCTCACCGCCACCCCCATTAGCTACTTTCTGCTGATTATGTAGCTCATTATTACAGCTGGAGGTATGGTATGAGTTAGTGTTTTGCTCCTGAATGTGTCTGTCTTTATAAGGCAATATGGACAAGGAAATTGTCTTATAAAGACAGACACATTCCCTTCTCTAATTGTACTGTTATCCTGGAAATTTCCACTTTGAGGTGAGAATACAAAGAGGAAGCTCAGAGGAAGGAAAGGCAGCATGAAATGTTAAACTTTGTGTGAGGGGGAGTTTCTTCTTGCTATACTCCAATGGTTTAACACCCCAATTCTCTCGGGAAAGAAGGGTTCGGGAGTTTGCTGATTGAACTGACTAAATTTATAAGCAAATTGCTGAGTTGGAGATATGAGAACAGACACAAACAGGAAAGGAAGAGATGAAACAAAAGCTCATCTCCAGTGAAAGTGTACCATGTGATTTTTAGAACAGAAAGAGTGATGAAGAAGTTTGAAGAAATGCAAATATTCGGGGCAAATGAAACTATTCCACTATTCCATTAAAAAAAGCTAGGTTGAATGCACACATCTGTAATACACACACACACACACACACACACACACACACAGAGGCAAACACACTCAGTAGGGGACTGTCACTCGCTCTCTTTATCTCACTATTGAGAATCAAAATTATTGCCCTGAATGGGACTTCATTGTCTAAATAGTAGAAAAAAAACAGAAATAACTGTTTTGCCAAATTGTGCATTCCTGTTCCAAGTTCACCAGTCCACTTACAAATTCCCCATGAGAACCATGGATTTGAAACTCACTTGTGTGAGCGAAGTCATGTACCTTTCCTTGATCCTTGTGCTGAGCTTGTGGACAGTCATGAACTTTTCATTTTATGTGATCTCATGGGCGATAGAACTGCACACCTGCTTGGCTATAACTAAGCTACATTTTTAAAAAGTCTAAATACGTAACAGATGTACCAGAGGATTTCATTCTGGGAGGAATTTACTTATAAATTCATACAGTTAACACATTCCTCACAGTCATAATCCTATTGCTATGCCATAATTGTGGTGTAGATTGAAAAAGTTGGCATTGTGTGTTCCTCATGGAAGTGAATCCAATATATTTTCCACATACTTGTTGGATATGCTCAACAAAACATACTGCACATACATTTAAAATATGAGACAGTTTAATACATTTTGTTGGAAATATAACCTAGTTGAACATTCCAAATGACAGCAACAGTGGACAGGTAATATTCTATTTGCAAATATTTATAGAAAACATTGGGGTCACCAAGTTTGTGAGATCACTCTTTAAGCCTTCCTCCAGGAAATTTCCTCAACTAATTAGGAAGTGATGCTGAAGGCCACTGACATGTAAATTCCACAGAGCCTTCATTCTCACAGCCCCTCTCAGTGTGTTTGACTCTACACAGTCAAAACACTTTATTCACTCATTCTGATTCTCCT
The DNA here is from genome assembly GCF_964146895.1 of Miniopterus schreibersii. Taxonomy (NCBI): domain Eukaryota; kingdom Metazoa; phylum Chordata; class Mammalia; order Chiroptera; family Miniopteridae; genus Miniopterus; species Miniopterus schreibersii. The sequence goes on along the minus strand of NC_138103.1, from coordinate 39,498,162 downwards.
TAAAGTAGCTCTTCTGTGCCATTGTTCTTATTTGGGACACTAGATATCATGATCAGAGTTTCTCAAATTTCACTTATTAGTGTACTTCCAATAGAAAATATACTAATACAAGTAGTTATGAAGTTTCATGAAATTGACTCATTTTTATACTTAGTCACTTGTTTGAAAGGCACATTTTTATATTTCCATTATAGATATGAAATTGGTTTTTGTTCATCAATAGAAAATAAACATAAACATAAATCAATGAAAACAAAACAATGTAATTGGATTTCAGCTTGAGTCATTTGCCAGCTGAAGTTAGCAGGCTAAAGCCTGATTTCCCATCGTCAAAAAGGAAAGGAGTAAGTTGTGGAGAGATGCTAAGGACTTAATAGTATCACACTGAGACTTGCCTTCGATGTAAGCAAAGCAAAATTCCATATGTAAAGTTCAAAAACCCTCTCATCAATAATGATCAGTGAAATTCATGGTTCATTTTGTGGGTTAATGCATGAGCGTGGGTACATGGGAGGCTTCTGGGGGCTGGTAGTGTTCCATGCCTTGTTCTGGGTGGTAGTAACCTAAGTGGGTTTACTTTATGAAAATACATCCAGTCCTACAGTTACTGTTGTGTGTTATGTTTCAATAAAGCATATTTAATATAATAATAATAAAAAGATGTACCAGTTTACTTAAGAGAAAATTCATAGGAAGGATGGCTCTAAGGTCCCCAGTGGTGGGCTGGATCTGGCTTGTACTGGTTTGTGAGAGCAGACAGCTAATTTTCAGGAATTTTGTGAGTTGGCTGTTAAACACAGTCAATGCTAAATATTAAATTATATAAACTTATACTTAAATAATTATATTAAAAATAAAGATGTTAAATCTGAAAACATATCACTATTTTACTATTATCTATACTCTTGAGGTTATTTCTATCTTTTGTATTTTTAGGAGGGAAATATTACATAATGTTCTGAAATTCTATTCAGTGATGTCAGGTTATTATCTCAAATTGGTCATGGTGGGCGTATTTACACCACAAATATTAGTAAACATTTCTTTATCCCTGCAGGACCAGTTGTTAAACATTTATAGCACAGAACATCTAAATCCAGTTTTTCAACAATGACATCAAGGATCAAAGATATTTGTAATACATATAGCTGACAAATGACTGATATCAAGAATGTACAAAATTCCCTACAAATCATTAAGAAAATGACACCCAAATAGAAAAATAGGAAGAGGATTTGAACATTACAAAAGGGGATATCTAAGTGATCAGACAACATATGAAATGTGTTCTCCCCCATTAGTCATTAGGGAAGGGTAAATTAAAATCATGGTAAAATACAAATATAAATCTATCAGAGTAGCTAAAGAAAAAAAGTCTGACAAATCCAAATGTTGACAAGGATGTGGAACAATTGGAACTTACATACTCTTCTGGTAGAAGTATAAATTTTTACAAACATTTTGAAAACCCATGTAGCAGCATTTAATAAAACTGAGCATATAAATACCCTATGTCCTAGCAATTCCCTTCCCACGTATATACTCAGCAAGAATGCTTGAGTATGCTCATCACAGAATGTTCACAGCGGCACTGAAATTGAAAACAAAACAAATGTGTGTCAAGAGTAGCATGAATGGATGTAATAGTATTTTATCTAACAGTGTGAAGGACTGAACCATAATTATGCAGAGATTATGGATGAATCTTATAAAATAAAAGTTGAAAAAAAGCAAGTGACATACAAGTGTACATAGAGTAGGATTAGAGTTATGGGAAAACTAGTATATGGTGTTAGGAGACCCTATAGAGTGAAAGTTGTGACCTTCACAAGGGTTGTATCTGGGAGGAGCCACTCAGGAAGATTTTTTTTTCTGGATTCTGGTTACATGAGAGTGTTTACTTTGTGAAATAGTGTTGCCAGCTGAAGAGACTAAACTTGGGGACTATTTTCTCTTTGTTAAAAAGGGAGATGAAGAAGTGTTGAAGAGATGTTAAAGATATATGAGGTTTTCTCCTAAAGACAATTAGAAGAAATGAGAGTAAAATAAATATAGGTATACATTAAGATTTGTACACTCTCCTGTACGTATATTATACTTCAATAAGAAATCAACTTTAAAATATAAAGAAGTATACTTCCACACCTGAGAAAAAGCATGTAGGTTGTATATATTTCAGGATTGGTAGATTCATTAATTTCAGCGTTGTTAACGAATCTCTGTATGTTGTCTCTGATGACAAAAGAGCTGGCTTTATCCTGAGTCTAATCCCCTAGTAGTTGTATGGCTTTCCGTATATTCATGCTTAAGTCTGGCACAAAAGAGAAGTTTTCAATTCTCCATTTAAGAACAGAAAAGGACTTTCCCAGTAGCCTCTAGCAATTGTACAAACCTGGTATGTCCTCGTTCAGAAATTGTCCCCATGCTTATTCTTGAATTAGTCACCACCGTGGAAATGATATTCCCGTAATTTCAATTCAAGGATAAGGATGACTGGTGTAAACTCTTAAAGCCTTCAGCTATTTAACAATTGAGGAGAGACAGATGTTGAAGAATCACTCCTCAGGCCCAAGCCACTCTGATGCTGCAGATGGACACTCTTTAACTTGTATTCCATACTTAAGCCAACTTTTTAAACCTGGACATTTCTCAGCATAAACTACATCAAAATGTATATTATGGCCCTAGCCAGTTTGGCATAGTGGTTAGAGCATCAGCCTGCAGACCAAAGGGTCCTGGGTTTGATTCTAGCCAAGGGCACATACATTGGTTTGCAGGCTTGGCCTCGGTTGGGACATGAGCAGGAGACAATTACTCTATGTGTCTCTCTCACATCAATGTTTTTCTCTCTCTCTCTCCCTCTCTTCCCCCCCCCTCTCCCGCCCTTCCACTCTCTCTGAAAAAGCAATGGGAAAAATATCCTCAGGTGAGAATTTAAAAAAGGAAGTACATTATAATGTAAAGCACTAATTCTTAACCCCTCATGAGCCAATGACCTCTTTAATGTCTTTATGAATTTTGCATTACTTTAACCCACCTTCACATATATCAGCTTAAAATTTCAATACAATGGCCTAATTATAATACAAAGAAAATAATTTATAATGAAATAATATTTCATTATTAAAATATGTATGAGTACACTAGTTGACATAATGATGTATCTGGATGCTTGCAAACATTTTATAATGAATAAGGTTGCATTTAGGAGATGGAAAATAATAACCAACAGAGTGTTTTGACATGTTTTCTTTATACTTGACATTTTAATATGAAAACCAAATAAGCACATGACTGTGCCTGCTGCAACTGCAGACTGATACAGGTGACTTAACTGATTCTGGCAACTTACATACCATGAGCAGCAATGTCACGAGTGAAGAGATTTTTGAAATGGTGAATAGCTCTTGGGAAACTTCCAAACAAAATAAATTCTAATCTTCCCCCTGAGTTACCCAGAAGTTGCATTCCTAGAAAATTCAATATATATTAAAGCCTAAAAAATAATCTGTTTATATGCAAAGGAGAGTTAAGTTTGAGTCTTGTAAAATTAAAAGCATGTTGTTTTTCTATGGTAATTGCTAGGGAAACTATATAGTCACAGAGCACACAGGTCATTTATTTGTTGTATAAAATTGTCTTAATATTGGAGCATGTCTAGAATATCCTAGAATACTACCCATTAAATGCCAGTAGTGGCTCCCAAACATTTTGACAAACAAATGACCCTCAAAATTTCTAAAACACTTCTAGAGCCATTAGTAACAGGGTTATAAAACTCTTAAAATGGAATGAACAGAGATCCTTGAGTTAGAGAGATCTAGTTTTAATTCCTTTCCCTATCCTTCATTGCTTGTGTGGACTTGAAAATGTTAGGCCTTATGTTTCTCTTCTGCAAAAAGCCTTGTTTTTAAGATTGATGAAGTAACTAGGCACAGAAAAGATGCTCTCCAAAAGTTATTTTTTATCTTTCCATTCATTTCTCCTCTTGTTTCTTTCTCTCTGTATTACTCTAGATTACTCTTTCCGACATCCTTTATTTGCTAAGAGGGTTTTACCAAGACGAGAAATCATAAATCAAAAACAAACTCCAAACCACTGTAGAGGCCATTGCCAACCATATGGAAAAATATGAAAGGATATAATTGATGATACTTTCTTTCTTAAAAGGGATAGTTGAAGGTTTCAATTTGCTCACTATTATAGTTATACATCAACTCTTTCTTTAAGTCTTAAAATTTGTAAAATAAACTAAAAACTTCATCTGTACAAGCTTGAACTTCACACTATACTTAGAACAAATATCCAGGCCTTGTAAATATTAGCTCTTCATAAGACATAGGTAATATCATTACAGCAAATTTTCCAAAATAATGCCAGGAAAATTTCCCAAGATAAATAACCACACAAACCCTGGAATGATCACATTCAATTATTTTAGTGTGTGTGTGTGTGTGTGTATGTGTGCAGTATAGTGAATTAGAAAAGGGCTTTTAAGGTGATTGTATCTTGCTAACAATTCACAGATTTCAAAGGAAGTAACCTTGAATATAGTAATTGCACTTTTTTTGCTCCATTAGTTGATTGGGAAATCCTGATTGATTGCCTAAAAATTATTGGGGGTTGTTTTTTGGAAAAGCTAGAAACATTTTTGCCATGTTCTAAAATGGTAAAAAGGTGTTTTATACTCTGTAGTGTAATGCACTTACTCAAAGGTCACCAGCAAGCCCCACATCAATTGCCCTAAATATCAGCAGTATTCATATTAGAAATTTCCTCCATTTTTTTAAATTTAGGTAAGATACTCTGTTAATAAGTAAACTCCTAGAAATAAAATATAATTAACTCAATGCATAAACATATATACATATATATTTATTACCTAAATGCATACACACACACACACACACACATACACACAGATTATATATATAATGGCAGTCACATTTTAGAAGAGATTACATTTCCAAGGACAATAGCATTAGTACAATCAAAATCCTTAAACATTTTTTATCCTAATGAAGATATCATATTTATGCTGATGTATTATTTCTCAGCATTTCAAATTCTCTCAGTTTTGCCTTCACCATTGAAATAAAATCATATATATATATATATATATATATATATATATATATATATATATGTACTTGAATTGTGGGCAGTCTAGTTTTCTTGCACTTACGGTTTGTTTTGTGTGAAATACACACACCTTAAAATATTAAAATCATGATCAATATTTCAGAGATGTCATATAATAAAAGATATTATAAACTGAGGTTTACTGGAAAAACAACAGATTTGTGGTTTCTAGAAGTAAATTTTAAAAATACTGTGTAAGAACTTTATAGAAAACAATAAAGATATTCCTGAAAGTCATAAAATATGTTCTAAATTAAAGGGAAGCTATAGTATCTTCACTGATGGGAAAACTCACTATCTTAAAGATATGACTCTTCCAGTCAAAGTTGCAACAAGTGTTTGTAAAAGTTAACAAATTATTTATAAAATTTATATAGAAGTATAAGTGTGTAAGTATAGCCAAGACTATACTAAAAACAAGGGAGGATTTGATTTCCAGATATCAACTTAGAGCTACACTAAAGCAGGAAAATATAAACAAGTCAATGGCACAGAGTATTCAGAAACTTATCCATGTGTAGTATGAAGTCATGGAATAAAATAGGAATGATTGATGCTTCTTTTCTTTTGAACCAGAAAATGTTGTGCTCTATCCTTCTGGCCTCCAGGGTTTCCGATGAGAATTCCGCTGTCATCCCAGTCATCAGTCCCCTACAAGCAATGCAAAGTTTTTTAGCATCACAGCAGTTTAAGTGAATGAGCTAATTAGATCAGTCTATCAGTTTGACCAGTTCTCAAAACATAATATTGACATGAAAAAGAAATCGAATGATGAGACAATATACACATTCTAACAGAATTTACATAATACATTTTAAACACACAAACCATTGGACATATGTTTTTGTGTGTGTATGTCTAAAATTATTGAATCATTGGACTGGCATCCTGACTCCAGAGTCTATATTCTCGGTTGTTATACCGCATTGCTACACAAAAATAAATGCAAGGTTATAAAAAGGTGATGATAAAAAAAAAAATTCACAATTTATTACTGTGGATGCCACTTAAAGGGTGAGAGAGAATGGGATGGAAGAAGGGAGAAAAAACAATGATCTCATTGTTTCTTTTGTTCTCTAAAATCAGATTTGAAGAAAATCTGAAAAAACATATCCTTTTATTCTGAGCACAACACAAAGGACTACTTATTACCTTTTTTCTTAGGCACCTTTTTTTAATGTATAAAAAGTAGAAGCTGCCATTTGTGAGTACTCTCATTTCAAACTGTTTTACTGGTGGTAATATTGGTATATAAAAATATTAAATTTAATATCACTTATGAAATAAGCTTTAGAGAACCTGGTGAGGTTCATTGGACACATTCTGGAAATTCTCAGTGCTAACAATCCCGGAGCTGGGACGTGGGCCCTAATATAAGCCCTTCTGTCGGTTAAAATATGGACTTTGTGGCTGAGAGCTGTAATTAGGCACAGCTCCCTCTGAACTATAATTCTGTCCTAGGTGACTGGAGGAGGTTTGCCTAGAATCATAGGGGGACATTTTATGATAGTAAGTCATTTATTCTTTACAATAAATTATAGAATTGACCTCCAAATCTGTTATTTTCCCACATAAACTATAGTAGGTGGTATTCTTTAAAAATTATATTCTGTGAAATAGTAAATTACAGGGTTCCTAAAACTACTAGCCGTCATAACTTTCCAAAACATAAAACTCTCTTCACTAATACAACTGTACTTACCCAAAGTTAAAATATATATTTAGGTGTTGAAAAATGTATATAAGTGCTTTTATGCCAGAATATAACATTCACAGACCTATGTTAACGTGTTGACATTTTGATTTAGGCATATAAGAATTTCTCTTTATTAGATATTTCTAATAAAGTGAAGGGGGGGGGGGAAGCACAACTTCCTGGAGGGGAAAGTTTCATTTTTGAGGCTTCCAGCAGTTGTAAATCCCAACAACCTTAACTAGTAAATCTACTATTGATGTGAAATTTCATTTGTCAAGTGTAGAAGGCTTTAGTATCCCTGCAGCCAAAGTATAATGCTCTGTGTGCATCAGATTTAGTTTACTTTGTAAAATGAACATATCTCTTAACCCGTCATCATCACTAAATGTCAGGGACTTCTGTGTTCCCGGCTGAGCTTTTGCTTGTTTCATCAGGAGGATTAGAGAAAGGTGTAGAGGGAGGAAGGAGATCAAGGAAACTTTCCTTAGAAGGATAAAAAGCAACTAATAAATATGTAAAGAAAATATACTCCTGCAGCTCTTAGGATGAGGAGACACTCTTTTAAGTACTTTGAAAATATTAGCTTCTTTAATTTTCACAGCCATTTTCTGAGATAGGTACTATTATTATTCCCATTTTACAAGTGGGGAAATAGAGTCACAGAGAAGTGTAGTAACTCACCCAAGATCACACAGCTAGTAAACAACGGAGCTAGGATTTGAATCGAGGCATCCTGACTCCAGTCAATATTCTCGGTTGCTCTACCACACTGCTACCCAAAAATAAATGCAAGGTTGTGAAAAGGTGATGATTAAAAAAACCCAAAAAACACTATAAGGATTAGGTATGTTTTTCATATCAGTATTGTTTTAGTTACAGGATTTTGATATGCTTTTTTTTTTACATAATTTTTTTTCTCACCAAAATGGTTTGTTTTATTTCTTGTTGCCCAGCTTAGCAAATGTGACAGGAGTTCATCTAGTGACACAAGTAGAAAACAGACTCATCTGAGATTCCTACTTCTTTAATACTCTGCTAAATCTTGTGGTTTATATCTATGGACAATTCAAACAGTTTCATTTACTAAGCATCCATGGTCACAAACTGTGCAAGTTTATCTACGACATATCTAATTTTACAAAGTTGGTATTATTATCCCTACCTGAGATTCATAAAGTTTCATTAGGTTGATTAAATCACTTTTCTAATAACTAGCTGAGCTAGAATTAAATCTATATCCATATCCAAAGCCCATGTTTTTGCAACCACAACATACTATATCAATAAATATCACTCCAGTGTAACTTACCCTTTCAATCTCGGTGTCATACCCCAAATCATAATATTATTATCTCATCTCTATTTCTATAAAATTTTAACAAGTTTTCCTGTTGTCAAAGTTTTCTTCCTCCTATCCACTTAAATTCTACTGACAAGTCAATATTTAAAGGACAAATTTGATCACCCTATACCTCTGTGGAAAATCATACTCATTTTCTACAAGATGCAGTTTCCTACACTCATAAGGCCCCTCCAAAGGCCTACGTACTTCACTAGCTTCCTTGTTATCAAGGCTACCCTCATCTGCACCCCCAAGACACACACACTGTCCATGCTCCAGTAAAGTTGAACTATGGGCAGGTCTCTGAATGGTGAGAATTCTACCTCAGGCTATTAAAGAATAACTTGTCCTGAACTAGCTTTCCTATAAACAGCTGTAAAGCCTGACATATGTAAGGCAGTGGTTTTCAGGCATTAAATAAATATTGAAAAATATTTGAATTTTCCCAGTTTAATAAAATTCACTAACTCTTAGATCCAAGAAAGCTAGTGAACACTAAGCAAGGTAAACAGAAAGAAAAACACATCTAGAATATTATGAAGAAATATTGTTAAAGCTTTTAATATCTATATTTTATCCTAACAAAAATAGGAATTCTGCATCAGAGAAAACACCAATGATTTACTTATAAAGCATTTTAATATAGGTTCTCCACACCCCAATCCCACATGAAGTGGTGCAATGGGGGCAGATGTCAGCTGTATACATGGGTGGGGGGGGTCTCTATAACACAGGGTGAGAACTCAAAAGATAAGAATTTGGAGTTTACATGGTGTGGTTGGTTCCACTACTAACCCTTCTTCTGAAAAGTCAGAATGACCTCTGTTTTAAGTGTTAAGCAAATCCTGTTGGGGGGAGCAGGGGCAAGTCCCTAGGTTAATTACTCTTTGGAATGTAAACAAATGGCTCAAGGGGAGATAAACCTGTGAATGTCTCTGGAGTTACCTATCATTTATAAGTAACTGCCAAGGATTGTTTACCCTTTGCTCATTCTTTAACCAGGTTGCCAGTAGTTTTTGCTCAGAATGCCCTGATCATGCCAAATTGTGAAAAGATTATCTGTTTCCCAACAACTCTATGCCAATAAGTTTAATAACGTCGATGAAGTCATCAAATTTCTTGAAAACAATCATTCATAACAATTTTATTAATAGTTATCAAAAGTTGGAAATAGATGAAATGTCTATCAACATGAGAATGAATAAAGAAATTGTGGAATATTCAGACAATTGAATAGTATTTAACACTATAAAGGAAGGTCCTATAGATACAATAAGAATGAATCTCAAAGAAATGCTGAATGAGAAAAAGCCTTACACAAAAGACATACATACTCTCCTACTTCATTTATGTGAAATTCTAGAATAGGTAAAACTATGACATGAGTGATTGTTTCTGGAAATGGGTAGAGACAGCGAATGACTATGGGAGGGCTTGAGGGAAATCCCCGGGGTTATAGTAGTGTTCTGTAATGTGAAAAGGCTTGGGTTACACAGGTTTCTGCATAAATCAGAATTCAGCAAATGAATACTTATCTTTGTATACCTCATTGTATATAAATTTTATTTTAAAAACTCGATGAATACTGAACTTTCATTAATAATGTACATGCTGAAATATTAGGGAAAAGTGAACTAATGTGTGCAATACATTTTGATCTCTGCAGTTTACTTTGGATGGACAAAAGGGATGATACATAAATAGATATGGAATAAAATGAGTATAGTAAAATGTTAATAGAATGTAGATCAAATATATGTGAGAGCTCACCACACAACTCTTTTTTTTTTTTTTTAATATATTTTTATTGACTTCAGAGAGAGGAAAGGAGAGGGAGAGAGAGAGAAACATCAATGATGAGAGAGCCACTGATCGGCTGCCTCCTGTACGCCCCCAACTGGGGGTCAAGCCCACAACCCGGGCATGTGCCCTGACTGGGAATTGAACCCCGATCATCTGGATCCCAGGTCGACGCTCAACTGCTGAGCCACACCCGGCCAGGCACAACTCTTTCAATAGGGCTTCATGTGTGAATTTTTTCTCAATAATAATATATAAATGATGCTTCAACTTCTAATTCATCAAAATATTATACGTATGATAGAACCCATTACTTTTCGCCAAATATTCGGTTGCCATTTCCTACAGTGGCCCTCCCAGAGAAAAGATTATACATTCCTGCCTTCTTGTATTCAAGTGTGGCTATATGAAATATGTGTCAAGTGAGGAGGCTGTCTCTGAGCAGAAAGGTCAGGAACAAGAACATGGTTTGTCATTTTATTGTTGTCCTCCCTCCTCCATAAGCCTGGGATCCCCCGGATAGATTCTTCTCAGTGAGCCTGGCACTCCTGTGAAGGTGATGTGGGCAGGGCTGTCACTGATCTAAATGGACATGGGTGAGGGAATGCAAAAAACGTTATTCTTGGAAGCCCCTGAGATGGTATTTATTGCCATAGCTTTGTCTAGTCTATTCTGGTGTTTTAAGGAGAAGAAGAGTTAGAAGATGATATATAAATTATATTATCTTTTTTATCTTATTATATTAAGATTTTAGGAAAATGGTTGAGTATCCTGAGCATCCTGTTAGCTTTGAAGTTTTCTTGTTCCATCGGATAGCCAACATTAATAACACGAGACAGCATTTTAGGAGTTTAAATCTGCGACTCCTGACTTAGCTGGGAGTAGTCAAAGTATCTTCAGTAGTACAATGCAGTTTGACTAGAGAATATGCCTTTTCTTTTTCTCTCCATGTCAGCTGCAACACACAGCAGCCTATCTGTGGCAGGTGTTCTTTCAGAAATTGTTTGGTTTCTTGGTGATTGACATTAGCAATTGTATTAAAGGCTGGAGGTACTAAATTTCTTTGATGCAAAATCAAGCCAGAGACAAATGGAGACCAATCTGAATAACTAGGACAATTCATCATATACAGATACAATTACTCTATACCAAAAAGACCTTTCCTAATTCTATATTGCTTTACCTTCAAAACTTTCATTTCTTGCCATGCATTATTTGATAAATACCATATTCCTACAACAAATAGCATACATCTTCTTTTGACCCAATAATATTTGTATTTATCAGGTCTTTTGTGCTCCATGTTTGTATCTTTAGATATGATGACCTCCAGGAATAAAAAAGAAAGAAAAAAAGAAAAATAAGTCACTAAATCACATAACACTCCTAATCCTACAATTTTAATTTTAAGGAACATCTGACATATTAAAAGGTCAAATCAATAATACAGCATTACTAGGATTTTCTTGAACAATGATATTGATCCTTTCACTTTAACAACATAACAGATTCTATCTCAGGCACTAGTACTTGTGAGAAGATAAAAATACAGAATGACAAGTTTAAGAAAAAAAGACAAACTGGTCAGAGGGAAAATGAAGAATCACAGTGTGGAAAGAAACAATATATATGCAGATGTGGGGTGACAGAAAGCCTTAAAAATTGAAGAAAATACATAAGGTAAGGTGCAGGGTCAAATTTCCTTGGAAGCTGAATTTTATATGATTTGGATGACAATCATAGTTGTGGCAATAAACAAAATAGTAATTGTGTTTTTTCATTAACCTTTTCCTATATCCAATATTTAGAAGATGCCCATTGGAAGGTTTTCAAGCAGCCTCAAAATATTGATTCAGCTTTAAAGGAAATAGATTCCTATATTGTAAAATAAAGGATTCTTTTAGTAAATGATTATAATAGGTAAGAGGTAATATAAAATGGCTTTAGCTATTAAAATACATTTTAAAATGTGATGGTAAAGGATACTGCAATTTGCTAGCTCCTTTTTCTGGATTATTACCTTTAAAAAAAAATTAAAGCAGATATGTGATCAGTCTGAAAATGATGTGAAAGTAGACAATCTCTGTGTCACAACAGCTGACTCACAGGGCAAGAACAACCCATTATAGTTTATTAATGTTTGTAGTTAAAAATTGTATTGTGGTTTTTATAATTTTAGCTCCCCCCCCCCCCATTACAGTTTACATTCAATACAGGGTTGGGCAAAAGTAGGTTTACATTTTGTGAATACATGAAACAGTGTTTGTTCTTGTATTATTTATTAATTATTGTACTATTTTCTGAATGAACAGCTGTAAACCTACTTTTGCCTCACCATGTATTATTTTGCATTAGCTTCAGGTGTAGAGCGTAGAGGTTAGACAGTCAATTACTTTACAAAGTGCTCTCCCTGACATTTCAAGTACCCACCTGGCACCAATGCATAGTTATTGCAATACCATTGTCTATATTTCCATTGCTGTAGTTTACATCCTCATGGCTGTTTGTAACTACCAATTTGTACTTCTTAATCCCTTCACCTTTTTCACCCAGCCCTGCTAACCCCTCCCCTCTGGCAACCATCAATCTGATCTCTTTATCTATGAGTATGTTTCTATTTTATGTAACTTTAGCTGTAGCTCTTATTATTTAAATTCTTATCAGAAAAGCAGCCAGTTTTTCTCTGTTGGGTTTCTATAAAGTTTCTCTTTCTGTGATTCCTCTTGAACTCGGTTCCTAATTCTAGCATCTAGTTTTTTCTGTCCTAATCTTTTCCCACTTTTACCCCTTTTTTTCCTTTCTCATTTTAATAAGTTGGCACTAAAACAAAAATAAACAAAACCTATCCCTTCTTGTCTACTGATTTGTGCAAGTATGCACTTGGGTCTGAGGATATTTGGTTGTGGCAGAAGCATGGGTGAGGATGACAAGAAAGGATAGTGTTTAAAAAGACAATGTCATGACCACTCTGAAAGTCCTGCCTTGGAGAGATGGAGCCCTTACTGGCAGTGGGACAGGAAAAAGAATAAATAATCATAAGAGGAAACACTCAGTGGTTTCCCTTTTTCATGTAGGTTTTGGTTCAATATCCATATTAAAATAGAACTTGGAGACATTGGATTATACTTTATTTAGAAGCAGAAGAACAATCATGGTTTTGCAACAGATGTGGGAAACAGAGTCTAAGAAAATGTGCTGGAATAAACACGGCAAATTCTGCCTCCAGCTTTGTAACCGAGGTGAGACTAATATGATGATAGCAATTGCTAAAGGGTAAAGAAAGGTGGGTGAACATAGAAGTAGGATCTAAAGTAATTGGAGATGTGAAAAAGTGTGTGCTAATATTTGCTTCTGTCAGGAAAAGGGGGAGGGAGTTCAAATAAGTGGAAAGTTTAATCAAACTAAAGGGGAAAAAAATCTAGGGAATAAAGGAGATTGAAAAGCTCGGTGGAGGAGTCCAGGAAGGATTTATAAACTCTCCTTCTGATTGGATTTGAAGATAAGGGGAGAAAAATCAGTGAAAGCGTTAGAGGAAACAGTTGATTATTGCTCCACTTTGTGTAATCATGTAGTAGGCTGGCCTTAGGATGACCTTCTGATGCTTAAAGATCCCTGAGAGCCAAATTGTACCAGGGGGAACAGTAACAGTTAGGAGTAAAAATTAGACTTCACTAGACTAAGGTTCAGCATAAGGGTAAATTCTAGCAATTTTCCATAACTATCATTCACAGAAGACCACAGATTGGAGCTCTATCCGTGGTCAGCAGAAGAGAAGCAGACATAGGCCGTAGAAAAAAAGCAGAGTGTGGGGTGATATGAGGATATTTCAGAGACATACAACACAGAGGATTTGTTATTTTTCCTTTTTAAACGAGGAAGGAAGACATCATTCTCAAACGCCTTCAGAGAAAGGATGTCAGTTTAAGCAGAACCGGATAGTTTGGGCACAAAGGTCAGGAGGAAGTTGCTGATATAAATGAATGGGCATTGGGTTGCTGCAAAGAATGATACTCACTTGAGAGTGAGCCAGGTCCACAGCCCACATTTCGTGACCTTAGTGACCTGTCTATGACCTACTAAAACCATCTTCTATTCTGAATTCTTCATTTCTTTTGAGTAAACAACACACTTCTCCAAGATTACCTGCTTGTTTGCTGAGAGTCACTGACTGTAGTAGGGGAAAGGAGATTGCAGGCTCAGCTGGGAGCTGGGGACAGTGGTGGCTCTATTTTCAGATAAAGAGGAAGGAAAGAAGACCCCAAGACCTCATACTAGGGTCTAATAAAGGAGTCCATGTACATTAAAATACATAGTCTCTTATAATCAAAGGGGAAACATCTGAATTTATTAAAACTTCTAGAACAGTCTAACCTTCCCCCCGGCCTTTGTTTATGCACATGTGATTAACAAGACTCATGACCAGATCTTGCTGTGTTAATCTGAGCAGAAATTTTGGGAGACACTTTTAATTTATTCTATTTTAAACTAACATTATCTCATGACACTTCATTCTATATTGATTTTCTCACTGTTGCAAAGCAACACATTTCCCTTTGTATTGACAAATTTTCCAGACCCAGAAACAAAAAGGTGAAATCCCATCACTGTGTATGTCTCTCCCCCAGGATCAAAGATTAGGCCACACTAAGGAGCCTGAGGAAAAGAGGTATGAATTAATCTGTAATAGAAGGGAGCAAGATCACCTCTCTATCCCTGGTAACACAGAAGTAAGAGATACACCAAAACACCAGAGTGATAAATTATTCCTATAGTGTAATAAATTTTTTTTAAAAAATCAACATTTTAAAATAATGCTTTAAAAAAAAAAGATGTAAAACGACTGTGTTCAAACTATGGATGAGAATGGCCCATGTGCTCAGATTCCTGTAAGGTGAGGATGATGATGAAATTGTACAAAAATGCTGTTAGGCACAAGCAGGCTACCTGACCGCACTATGCCCAGTCTTGTATATGCTTGCATTGGCTATTCCGTTGTAGACCATTAGGATCTGAGGTTTAGGTGAGCACAATAATTCTTAAAATTATATAGTTGGGGTTTTATAAGATGTATTTATGCAATAATTCAAAGCATAGATAGATAGATAGATTGTTCTTTTTTAAAATGTTGGTTGTATTTATTTTTGAGCTTTGGGTCATTTTTATTTTTGAAGCTTTTGTCAAATTTCAGAATTAATAAAATATTCATACAGAACACATACATGGTATTCATAAATTTTTTAGATCTTCAAGTAACCTTTAATGAGAAATTCCCACTTTAAAGATATGTTTTACGCTACTCAGTGTTTAAGAGATTTGCCATGTATGGATTGGCTGAACTTTGATCACTGTTTCTGTTGCTTTTTAACTTGTAGGTCATATAGGTCATGTTAATAATTAAATGGGGATACTTTGTATATAGGAAGTGGGAGTAGGGGTTGGGAGAGAGAAGACAGAAGGTGTATATAGTTAAGAATAAGAAATAAACGAGAAAACAACCAAAAAATGCAAAGTAAGAGATTTAAAATTATCCTTTGGCTCAGAATATTGTGTCTCCATAAAATAAAGCAGGGAAATCAATTTTTAGTCTATTCTAAAGCCAACATGTGACAGGTGGCTGAACTCTACCCTTTACTAAATCCCAAGCCTCAATTATGGATTGAATTCCTGTCATTCTTTATATTTTTTGTTTACTTTTCACATGAAATAAAATAAATCAATGGTGAGGTGAAAAGAAGGAATGAGGTGGAGAATAGAGAAGAGGAAATATTTTACTGACTAAAGCCTATTTCATACAAATTTCTTACTCTCTTGAAAGACCTTGTCCTGGAGCTGAGTCCATATGGTCTCTATAATAACGTTTCTTTTGAGAGAGGGGGGGCTCGTACGGGAAGGAAGACTGTTATTCTAAGCTCATCTCTGTAACTTACAAACGTGTGTTTGTTAAGTCCATTTTGAGGCATGTACTGGGGTTCAAATAGGGTGTGATACATTTCTTTTTAACTTTGGATCTAGATAGAAGTATTTCTGGTCCTCAGAACAACTGTCAAAGGGTTAGTGTTTTCTAATAAGCTGGTTATTGGCGCAATAAATAAAAGCAGTCCTAAGGTAATTGTGTCTGTCTCTTGCAAAGTGTAAATGTATCCCCAAAGAATTTAGGTGTGTTTCCATCTACAGTGGCTCTGAAATACTATCAGTTTACCTCTGCCAACCTAGACTAATGATTGACAACTGGAGGTACATATTTCGTTTTCCTTAGGCAAGCAGTTGAAAACTTGGATGTGAAATGAGGCAGAGCAGTTTAGGAGTTGTTTCTGATTTTATTCAAAAGATATGCATCCCTGGCTGAAAGGCAGATGCCCAAGTTCATAGAAATAAGTCATCCAGATTTTAAATGTGTAATTGTCTTTTCTTTTTTAACCTTAAAAACCTCTTACAGCCAAAGCCCACATTCAAAAAGGAACCCAGTTTTCAAAGGAGGAAGCAGTGGGGGCCTTTGCAAATATCTCTTTGTGTTCTTTGTAATATCAAGCATTTCCGTTTTTGCATTCAACCCATGTAGGCGGGTGATCAAGCAAATGTACAGCAGAAAGTGATTTCTTCAAGGTAGAGAAAAGCTGTGGGGATTTGTGGGCACAGTTTGGCCTGGAATTTTATATGCTCTGGTGACTTCTTTCTACTTCATTTTCTTTTTAAAACCCTTATAGAAATTGGTAAAAGCGATTATCTCACCTCCTCAGTGTGTGAACAAATTTTTCTGCCATTTTGATTCAAAATGGAAAACCTGATTGATGTATTACATTTACATTGATAGACAGATAACCTTCTTCAATTTTGGCATCCAAATCATTCCTCATGATTTCCACAGCACTGGGGTTCACAAGGACAATACATTTTAAGAGAAAAGTAAACAACTGGGCCCACTAGTTACTTTTATGAAGCTCCTCCTAACTCCTACCATCTGGACAGAGGTCAATTGAAGGTTGAGGATACAGTTGGCTCCTGACAGTGAAGGTTCCAAGTAGGAAAGGGACTCTGTGTACCTTGAGGTGAGACTGTTACACTGTTCTGCTCTCATTAACAATAGTAATAATTACCTTGCTACAGCAGCATACAATATGTGTTAAGTGTAATTATATCTGACAATAACATTTTCAAATATAATATTTTATACTTGATGAATAATTGATGAAATGAATAAATCTTAAAACACATTACTGGGTGATTTTCAAATATTTTGTTAAATCTCTTTAGCAAATATTAAGATCTCTGTTTTAAGTTTAGACAAGTAATAGCCAGATAATTTATATGATTGACTTAATTCCACATGGCTTAGTAAAATGATAGAGGCAGCTCCAAATTCTGTTCTGTTTTCTTCTCCTGAGCTGATTTCTTTGGCTCATGCTGTGTAGAAAATTAATTTCCGGTTGCCAATTATTCCAGTCGAATCTGCCCCCTGTAGAACTAAGGCCATGACCCCTATTTAGGATGAGGGTGTTACATCTTTTTTCCTACACACTTTATTTGATTGTCCTTCCTTCCTATTTAAGTTCACCCTAGGTCCCCTAGAAATCTCCAGCCTTTAACAGCAAAGATTCTTGGGGGCTGGAAGACACATCCACAATCACCCAGGTCAAAGGGCAAGGTGTGAGCACATTCATTTCATCTGCCTCTATTTTAAGAAAGAGATTTCTAGGTGAAATCTTCACATTCTAACCGCACTAATGAGATAAACTTCTACTTTTATGTGGGAGCCAGTGCTAATAATCTGCTTATCAAGAACTGGAGAGGCTCCCTTTCCCATTTTTAAAAATTCTATAAAGTTTTTTGAGCATCTAGTATGTGATTAGGACTGTGTGAAGTATTATAAGTATAAAACAGACATGCCATTACAGATCCCCTATGCATGGGTTGTGTATTAGGATGGGAAGGAGAACTCTGCCTACTTGAAGTGATGATCACTCTTAGAACCAATCATGCCCTGTACTTCCTGCTGTACAGAAATACCAGAATCACAGTGGCTTGGGATTTGATTTTTGCTGGCATACGTCTTCTTGGATAGAATAAGTAGAAGAGAAATACCAGTGTTGAGAGTCACTGGGAAATGGAAGAGCTGGCAAAAGCAAGATCCAACTTCTGTGCTACTGTGAAACTGGTACCTTGCCAGTGATCAAGTCAGATCCCCAATCATTTGCACTTAGCTGCTGGTTATAGTTACAGCACGCGCTGGGCCACAGCTTTTTAAGTCCCTCAATAGAAGTTAATGTCCAGAGACTATAGCAAATGGGATTTATAAGGACCCAGTTTTGGGAAAAGGAGAAATGGTGGGATAGGCAAGCCAGCCAACTTTGATTCTTTATATATTCTAGGAATACTCTTCTGGAAGATTCTCCTGTAACTTATACCTGTCTCCCCAGTAGAGGTGGGAAATTCCAGCTCTTCCCATGGCTGTGTACCATGACAATCCCCTAATACCACTACTGCCGTTGCACATCAACACTGAATGGACAAAGAAAATTGTCTAACTGGGTGAACCAAAAGCTTAGATTTATTAAAACAAGGAGGCTCTTTATTATGGGAGATGAACAGAGTGCTGCTGCTCCTTTTGCCTTAAACTCTACAACTTGGAAGCTAAAGTCACATGCCTTCTGACCTTACATGACTATTGCCCTGCTTCAGTTCTTCATGTCAGACAAGGGTATTGCAAGGCACCATGGGAGTCCTGTATGATTAATACAACAGTGGAGCTTTGCTTTCCCTCATCCTATACCCTATTAGTAAAAGAATGACTAGGTGCTTATACGAATGAGTGCGATCTATAGACCTGTCTGCAGCAAACCGAAGTCCCATCACTTACTTCATAGGGGAAAAAGTAAATTTGCCCTCACAAGGTAAAAATCAGCTAAAGATAGTCGTATAAGGATCATGTACCTGGTGGTGGCCTGATACACTGTATCTCTGGGGGCAAAAAGGGCCCTTATGTGTTCCATTTGCCAGTTTTTGTGGTGTAAATGCTTCTACCATGTCAATTTAACAAACGGAACTCAATTTCTGAATATTTAACAATTGGCTCATGGAAGCTATAACAAGCCGGCTCTAGCACAGGCTTATAACTGCATATTTCCCACATGGGAAACAAACTGACCTTGATATAATCTAGTATACTCTTTTGGATCAATGGAAAATAATTGTGAAGGGATCAATTCTTCCTATTCTTTAGACTGGAGACTGTGCAAGAATGGTACCCTTCTTCTTAGGCTGCCAGGCCACTAATGCATATCCCAAGGATGTCCTTACCCTTAACTGGGATGCACCATGCTATGGTTATGGACTAGGGCGATACCAAAGTCAAACGCACAGACTACAAGCCTAAATTAGGTTGCCAAGAAAGGAATCTGAGGAACTGGTGACGTATGAAGTAAAAGCAAGAGGAAATCAAGTAAAAAGTAACATTTGAACCAAAACCTTAGAGATAAAAGAAAACCAGCAAAGCAAAGATCCAGAGGCAGCCATCAAGTAGAAGGAACAAAAAAACATAAGCTATTCTGAGCCAGGAAAACGTTTGGTAAATTTAAGTAACAGCTATTCTATTGTGCCTGGAGCCTGATGAATCGATATGGAGAAGATTGGTAGGAGGTGAGGCTGAAGGAATAAGCTGGGGTAGATCACATGGGATCTTATATGTCAGAAAAAGACAGTATTTTATTCCAATTTTAATGAAAAGTGTTTGGAAGGTTTAAAGCAAGGAGTGATGTGTGATCTGTAATTTTTTAAAAAGACCATTCCATTTTCTTCCACGGAGTGGGGAATGGGGAGGAAAATAAATAATGGAGTAGATGATTATGGGCTAGTCTTAAAGAATCCAGAGACAGATACGTTTGGTTGTTAACCACACAATCCTAGCACAGATTTGCAGATGGACAGAGCTTGTAGAGAGCAAAATAGGATGTATAGACTTGGCTTTAAAAGGAACTGACTACTTCTGTATTGAAGAAACACAGAATCATGGGGTTTTGTTAGCTTAACTGAATGCAGTAACACCCATTGGCACATGTTTCCTGCACAGCACAGTCCAATTCAGCTTTTGAAATTAAATGCTTAAATGGAATGGAGCCTACCTCAACTTTTATATTGATGGTTGCTCTTGCAAATGATTGGTTTAGTCAGCAGAATGCGAGCAGAAAAATGAAACTTGGAAACCTTTTGACAAATAAAGGCTTTTGGTACAAAGAATAAAAATTAATGAATATCTCTTCCCCAAAGAATTGAATGAAGGAGGGACAATCCATTTTCCATTTAATTGGATAAAACGCCCTTCATGTGATGACTTTAATTGTGCATCCCATGGGCAGATAGTCATTTCATGAATTCACCATGGATTTTTGAAGGTCATAAACAACAAAAGCATTTCTTCCATTATGTCTATTTATGAACTCTAAGTTTCAGTAATTAACCCAGAAATGGAATAAACCATTTTTAATTAACATAAAGATAAAGCCTTTAAGAAATTAATTTTCTATAAATTTTAAATGAGTATGAATTGGTTTATTTTAATTACATAAAAATAAAATTCTAGATTGAGGTTTGAGTCACATACTAATACACCTCAAAATGAATTAGTTATTTACCATTCAGAGTCTTGTTTAGGGTAAATATTCAATAAATAGTTCTCTTTATAGTTATTTTTTATACATGTCTAGAAATTTTATATATGGTGAGTCCCTTGGCAGGTAAGTTCATTGCATTAAGCTGTTTTGAACCTACTACCAAAGACCAATAGTAACACTTATAAAAAAAGAAATGAGTATGAATTCATTTCATTACCTTTATAATTAATATCCAGTAATTAGTTATTGACTATATGTACAAGGATGTACATGAAATACACACATACACACTATATGCAGTCAATTTTCTGTGAAATGCCCTGCAATAAATCTTGCATATAACCTTTTATTTACATATGCATTTTCTAATATATTGTACAAATAGTAGCCTAAGATTTATAAAACAGTAACACTTATACTGATCATTTATACTATTGACTGGGAAAATAGTAACAATATTTTATTTATTTATTTATCTTTATTGTTGAAAGTATTACAGATATCCCTTTTTCCCCCCATTGCCCCCTTCCACCCTGTACCCGCCGCGTGCCCCAGGCTTTCCCCACACTATTGTCTGTGTCCATGGGTTATGCGTATATGCACGTAAGTAACAGTATTCTGATAAGGTAGAGTGAGAAAGAGAGAGCTCGAGAGGAGAAGAGGGAAGGATGAGCAGGAAGAAGATGACCAGGAGAAGCAGGAGAAAATCATAAACTAGTATCAGAAGAACCAGGAGGAGAGGGAGCGTGAGGGGGAGAGGAAAGAAAGGCAGTAGCAGAAGAATGAGAGGCAGTGGAAACTGCTATCCTTGGTTCACTGGCTGAATCGGAGAAGTGACGTTTAGTCTCTACTCCAACATGAAATCAGGCTTGGGTGACGCCTTTCCAGCCACCCTGACAATAAGGTTTCTGAACTTGGAAATATTGTGATTTCCTATGTCTAACAGGTCATTTTTCACATGGAAGCTACAGAGATACATTTTTTTAAGACAAATGTCATTTGGGGAGAAATTCAAATATGGCTTGTATATTACCTGGGATTATATAATTCAGTTTATGAGAAACAGACACATCCAGGTCATTTCAACAATAGAAAGTTTATTATAAGGACACATCAGAATCACATGGGCCAGGTCTCTGGGAAACCTAATGAAAGATCAGGAGCTGCAGGATGACCATGCTTCATGGCGGGTTCCCAGGGTCCTTGGAAGTTCTGCTGAAGGAATTCTTTTGTCAGCCTCTCAGCAGAATTTCATTGCTCTTCATCTGCTCCTGCCAGCATCAGTCAACTTGTCCTACATATACTCTAACTGAAACCAAGTCATCTGTTTCCCCCATCTGAGTTTTCCATTTAGTCAACACCTTCCCAGTATGGGCAGAGTTTTGGCGTTACACCACCATGAAAGCCACTGGGAAACATAAAGATGGATTTCTTTTGGAGTGTGTGTCACTCCCCAGTGCAGTTGGGTGTGACCAGGGGGCTGGGTCGGTAGCAGCAGTGGATTCTCTTCTTCCAAGGGGAACATGCGAATGGCTGCCACATTGATGTCTGCCTTCGGCTGTTACCAAATATTTGAGATATGACACTGATTACGGCTCTGATGGTCCTTTGTTTCAGAATCTTACTATCCAAGTCACCCAATTAATGGAAAGAGAAGGGGAAAGACAGGATCAAAGGGGAATAATATGCATAAGGGTCTCATGGCATCTCGTCATATTGTAAAGTGAAATGCCTCTTTAAGTAAGCAATTGCCTGAATTGCTGAAAGCAGCACACTCACCTAGTCATTCAGTCATTCAGTAATTTGTTTCATACATATTGATTTTCTACTATATTACATGAACTAAGCAAATAAGGTTTAACCCCTATTCCTTACTCCCCTGGCTTTCAAGGGGCTTAAATTATTTTTAGAAAATGATATACAGTTAAACTAAATACATGATGATGCAACTATGGAGAGTTTTCTATTTGAAATTAAAAGATGATGTCTGTTTTCCAAGATTAAGTGGGAGAGGCCACATCAGACAGTTTGCTCAGGGAAGGCATCCATAACAAGGTGCTACTTGAGCTGAGACCTGGAAAATGAGAAGGGACCCATTGAAGGTCATGACATTCAGTTCTGTATTGCTTTACAATGGTGAAGATCAATAAGACAAAACGGGTTTTCAACGTTAACTTTTCACCTAGTTCGTTCAGTTCTTAGGGCAAAGTTGGGTTCAATGACAAAGATATGCAGGGCATTTTCCTTGCTTCCTGGTGCTTTAGTGCCACAGTGGTAGACTGATAGTAAACCATTCATTGGCTTGCTTGAAATGTTACTGTAATTTGGGCATAAGAAAAGAAATTGCCACCTGGAAGAGAATATTTCTCAAGAATGATAGGACAGCACACACCATGAAATTATAGTAACAGCAGCTGAACACGGGTCCATCTGGAAACTCTAAACAATGCATCTGGCAATTTACAGGTAATTACTTGCCACATTTGACAGAAAAGGTCATAAATATTTCTTATTATTACCAAACAAGACACCTGTGAGCACAGAGCCAACACTTATAAATCTAGGGGCCATACTGGCTGACTGTCCTGAAGTAAACAGAAAGTCAGCTAAACTTCCAAACTGGAAAATGCAGGGCACATGCAAAGATGTAAGATTTGTGAATAAATATGAACTGCCTGACACTAGGATGCAGCTGGATTTCAAATGTAACTGGGTCTTTGACAGCATGGGCAGAGGTTCCTGTTTTCTTGGGACTCTCCTCGCTTATGCCAGTTGCCATGCTGTATTGAACGGTGCCTCCTTTCACTGTCAAATGTGTCCAAGTTGAAAGATAACATATATCATCCCCTTAGTGTTACCACACCCATGCTCCAGAGGGAAGAAAAGACTTGAGTGAGAGAGAACTTAACAAGTATTTAGGTCTCCAACTGTTATAGAAACAGGCAATGAAAAAGATGTTACCTTTACTGAGGATATGACTGCCTCAGTGTCACCTACTATGTTATGGTTCACTCTGAAGAAATGGGAACACTCTCAGGAAAAGCAGGCTAGCATTTACATAGACAAAGGGAGGGAGGTATGTAGGCAGATAGATAGGCAGCTGAGAGAGAAAAGGAGAGAGACAGAGAGACAGAGGCAGAGAGAGGGGCTATATATGTGATTGGCTAAACTGTACTCAGCTAATTTCAACTCCTTTAATTCCTTTAATATTCTTTAATATTCTTTCTGAGAAGTAATGCTGTGCTACTAGCATTTTCTAACTCCCCAGTGATGCAACTCTTTTAAAAAAAAAAAAATCAGTAGATATGTTTTATGCATACTCTAAAACCTAGGCAAAGAAAGAAATCATTTATAGAAAATCTCAACTCAAGCCTAATTTTATCGAGATCAGGAATTACTATATTGAGCATAGACATTCAAACTTCTAACTAAAATTAATTAACTTTTATGGTGAATTGTGGTAGATATGATCCTTATCACATCACAATAATTTGAAACATACAACATTTCAGAGAAAAGACTTTTGAACTAATTCACTAATATCTCTTTTGAACAAACGATGGAATTTTACCTGTAATGAGCAATAGTTTCTTCTCATTACAAACTTTCTCCTTTTATTTTTAATGAGCCATCTTTCCTAAGTATTTAACTCTATCCTTTGCTACAAATAATTTATTCAGTAAGAGTGGCTAGCATTTTCTACATAAAGAAAATCACTCAATTTAAATCTCGGGCCTTTTCAGCAGACAAAAATGAATTAAACCAACAAAGAAAAGCAAATTAGAAATACTTAAACCATGCTTTTTCTGAAACATCCAGTACAAATGTCCATTGAATCAAATCAAGGATTAGACTGTGAGGGAAGTTGGTGAAATTTAGAAACAATCCATTAGGAGCCTAAATTAGAATTTTTTGCTGTTATATAGTGTTTTTTAAAGCAATACCTCAAACCCATATTTTCTGTATATGTATACATCTTGGCTAAAATCCACTCAGGTGGTAAGAGGAAAGAAGATGAATATTAATACATTAATTATCCTCTTGCCCCAATTAAAAATATATGTTAATTAAGGTGGCCTATTTCATTATCACCCAAAGACAGTTACATAATAACTGAATTTCTTCACAAGTTCCCCCCCTAAATTTTGTCTTAATTAATAAAAAATTGAGCAATATATTAATATATTAATAATTAAAATTAAGGTATAGGGTATTTATAAGGTTTTAAATGGCCATCCTCAAAAACAGAAATAAATAAGAACTTGATGAGTGTAAATGAAAACATTATTGTACTTTTAGCCACTAATTGTATCTAAATGTATATCCCTTATCAAGAGACCATCTTTCTCTCTATATGTGTACCTATATAACTATGCTGCTTTTATTTAATTAAATACATTTTTACTTATACACCTTAGTGCTACTTCACGGGCACCTTGCAGAAAGGGCAGTAGTTTTGAGAAGCAGTGAGATAAAGAAACAACCAACCTCTGAGTTTACAGGGCTCCAAGAGTCTTGTCCTGATGGGTGGCAAGATCAAAGCAGTGCCTATTTTGTATAGCTTAAGAAATTCTTCCCTTGGCACCAGGGTCTCCACACACCCTTTTCTCCAGAAAATGCCAAGTCTAGGGACCATATGAACATGGAGAACAGATGTCTCAGACATGACCGGTGTAGGCAGGTGACCGTCTGACTTGCATACAGATGGCATCGCGTTAAGTACCTATCCTTTCTCGCCAAGGTGCTTTTGGCTTATATTGAGGACTCTTGGTGCTGCTCCCCTTTTATTCAGGAAGAGTAAAGGTTCCCATTTCCAGGGGGGTTAGGAAAAGGGATCAATAACACCAATGTGCCTAAGGTATTTTCTTAGTACAATTAGGATAATTTCTAATGGGTTCCTTCTAATACTCTGGACAGTATTTTATAACTGTACAATGTAAGTCCTTAATACCTGTAAATCCTTACTTTTAGAGCCTTTATTTCTGTCTCATATAACGTCTTTTTGTCCCTTTCTTGATTTGTCTCTTTTATTGTCAAGTAATCAGTCCTAAAAGGCAGCAGTCCTCCCTACTAGAAATACTTTTGGATATTAGATCATGAATGTTCCCCCTGAGGCATCAGCTAGCATAATTAACTTGAACTTAATGTACCTCTTTTCCCAGGAGAGAAGTGTGGCCTTGCTTCTGAAGTCCCAGGTGAGCCAAGCTACTTGTGAATTAAAGTATCTACTCTGATTTTGCATAATGTTGGATATTTTATCTTATAGTGTCAATAACAAATTTTAAATCACAGTAACAAATATAATTCTGAGTTAGTAAAAATGTAGTTTTGTCATCACCTCTTCTTCCTGTCACTTCCTACTCCAAGATCTGGTGGTGTGATGCCTCATCTTGTTCCCGGACTGAGCGTCTGGCCAGAATCCCCCTGTAGATCCCAGCTCAGATCATGTTTCCCAGACATTCCCACCTATCTGGGTGGAGAAAACATGGGTAGGGTGGAAAGCACATGACTCAGTCAGGCCTCAGTTTGAATCTGTATCCTGCAAGTCTGGGGACCCGAAACAACTCATTTTGGCTTGTTGTGAAAGTTCAATGAGCTAAAAGTTAAATCACCTTTGTGTCTGGCACACATTAGGTGCTCAAGAGATAATTAAATTTTCTACTTTTCTACTTGGCATCCAAACCCATCTGTCTTGAATCATAAAAATGCATTTATCTCATTGTACAAATGAGTTAAGTAGCTCCTTCCTAAATGCCTTAATTTTCTTTCCTGTGGGTACTTCATGCCTTCAGTTTTTTCTTGTAAACATGAGAATTAAAATTCTTAAACATCACAGAAGCTAAGATTCATCCATAGTTTTACACATTTTTAAACAGAATCTAATTTTACTTTTTTCATTTCTATGTAATGTTTAAATGTATATAATTATAGATTTGAAAAGAATGTATATTACATATATGTGAATCATTATTTTCAAATTTTTAAATTATCACTTTCAAGAGTTCTTCATGGTCTCATAACTGTTGTATTTATTGTTGCATAATGTCCTAATTAATTGCTATTGAAAACTTAAGAACGTGTCCTGAATTCAACATGATAATTAATGTTGCTATGAACAACTTCTTTCATATCATCTTTTTAAAGAATTTAAAATGAAGTAACTTAATGAGTAATTGCTACCTTTTAAGTGGCTCTTAACAGCAGCATGTAAAAGGACAGAAAGGTTTTGGAGGTAACAACTCTGTATTTACTTAAAGGAATGGTGTTAAACTTGGAGTTCAATTAAAAATGTCATCCTAATGGTGAAATTTAGGGAGATATCTTTGAGCAGCTAATATCTTTGACTCTTTGTATCCTTCGCCTAAGTATAGGACTGGTTGTCTTACTCATGAACTTCCAAGTAAATCACAGTAGAAATCTGGGATCATTCTATAGGTACAGATTTCTGTGCCCAAAGGAATGTATTTGCCAAAAGTGTGCCTCTAGTCTGTTTTTTACAGATATCATTAATAATGCTTACCTAGGAAACAATAAATTATGACGTTCACAAATAATTTGTGTAGTATAGGAAGTTTGACTTTTATTATTTTATTTTCATAATTTGTCCATTTTATAGCCCCATTTTGATAACTCTTAACACCTTTGCTTTTATCTAAAAAGTATGACATCTTCCTAATGCCAGTTTTTTAACTCGGAGTTTGAACTCATTCAGAATATGGAAGGTTCTTTCCTGAAGAAATAAATTGCCTGTTTAGTGTATATTTCATTTTCTTGGCATGCGTTTCTGTGTTCAACCCTGTTAGGTTATGTTTGACTTATCTCTCTTGATTTATGTTGCTTTTTCCTTCCCTGCATAGCCCTCTCGCCTTCCAGCCTTTCCCATTCATTTGAGAATATGAAAGTTTGATGCAGGTGAATTGGTCTCCCTGAAGACAAAAAGTTTCACACAGATTGCAGAAACTTTCCTATAAAGTTGTATATCAGATGAAGAGTTGTTAAAAGAAATAGCTGCCTAAAGCATCTCATTTCACAATACCCTGAGAGGGAGTTTTTGTCAGAAACTATCATAGTGAATAGGTTCAAATATGTAGCCCAGCATATCAACCAACAACACATTATAGACATTACTCCCATGAATAATGGAAATGGTTTCCCACA
The DNA here is from genome assembly GCF_964146895.1 of Miniopterus schreibersii. Classification (NCBI taxonomy): domain Eukaryota; kingdom Metazoa; phylum Chordata; class Mammalia; order Chiroptera; family Miniopteridae; genus Miniopterus; species Miniopterus schreibersii. Next base: position 39,470,420 of record NC_138103.1, on the reverse strand, counting down.
GAGTTCAGATTATTAGCATTCATTTGATCACCATGATAATAAATTCAGAGAAAAAACTCACTCTGAATAGTTAATAATATTTTGCATTTTTATGGCATATTATATTTTGGAAGTGAAGTTTAATGAATTATAATAAATTAGCGAGTTCCATAGGATGTATCCCTAGAGTCAAGGTATGATCATTATACCCATTTTGCTGTTTAAAAAGTTGAGGACCTACCTAACTGGGCATGGCTCAGTGATTGAGCATCGACTTAGGATCCTGGAGATCCGGATTTGATTTCCAGTCAGGGCACATGCCTGGGTTCTGGGCTCCATCCCCAGTAGGTGGAGGACGGGAGGTGGGCGATCAATGAGGACTCTCTCATCATTGATGCTTCTATCTCTCTCTCCCTCTCCCCTCCTCTCTGAAATCAATAAAGATATATTTAAAAAAATAAAATAAAAAAATAAAAATAATAGAAGACCTAAGAGATTGAGGGATTTGCTTAGTATATCTCCATGAGTGTGACACTAGAAGGAAATTACATAAAATTGCTGATCTTTTTACTGAGGTCTGCAGTCAGAAGACATTTCAATCATTCTGTTTAGAAACAGGAAATTAAGATAAAAATGTAGCCAAATAGCACTGACAATAACTTCTCACCGAAGGTGGTAGGTGAAACAAAGAAAACTGGCATCTTAATCTGTTAAAACACCTCCATAATAAAGATAACTGTAAGTAGGTACTAGGGATAAAAAACAATTGTAGAGTGATGGCAGGTTTAGTGAACTGCCTGTAAGATTCAGGTCCTGTGTGTTTTTCTTAGTTAAGAAACAGTTCTATAAACTGATGTGGGGGCTTAACTGAAATACGTGAAATTAAGTGTTCTCTGAAGGGCCCTATTGTCTACATCCTAATTTCAAAGCCTTTTGTCACTTACCATAGGAAATCCCATGCCATATAGCACAATATATGTAGGCATTAAGGGAAATAATGAAAAATAACTCCTAATTTTTGAAAATTAGCCAAGTGAGTAAAACCATTTCCCAAATATTTCCTATTTATCTCTTCTAATCAAGGAAAATAATTATAATATGTATTAGTTTAGTTGGGTTTTGGGTTTTTTTTTGCCAGAAAAAGCTATAGAGAAAAACAGTCCATTGTAAAATTTTTATAATACCATAAACAGAATTCTATTTATGTAAATGAAAGCATGCAGAGACATGAAATGTATTATGTATAGTCTTATAATTTTTTATTTTAAAGAACTTAGATTTTTCATGTACTATTCCATTATTACACTGGAGGAGCATGATAAAACTGTGACCCATTCAATGCTAACTAAGAAATAAGTGTATTGTCTAAAACTACCTGACCCTAAGTAGAGATATAAGATACACCGTTTAATTCAAAGCTTCAACAAAGCAAACTGAACACAATGCAAAAGTGATGAACCTAAAGCTCCCAGTTAACCTTAGCATATTTCAGGACTAGTCCCAGAAGTTCTCCAGTCACTTGACAAATGTCAGAGTCAGAGCAACAAGGTGTTTTCAGACTGTGGGCTAAGCATACTAATAGGATTTTGGAAACCGAATATATTAGTATTAAAAAAACAACACCACCCTAGGCGATCTAATGCCGAATCCTCTCATTTACAGAGGTTCATATTGGGGTCCAGAATTATTTTATCCAATGTCCCAGAATTAATTAGTGGCAGAGATTAAATCAGAGTCATGGTCACTTTCACTTCTTTTATTTATCATCATCTTGTCTCCTGATGAGAAATGGCAGCAAATTGAGAGAGGCCTTCTTTAAAAATTAATTTTTATGTTTCACTAATAGATGTTACAATGTTAAAATACACCTTATTTCAAATATAAACCTCATGGCAGTGAAAGCTTATTCTGTCAACCACTCTCCATCTGTCCCCTACCCCCAAATTTTAGCAGTTCTCTGTTGGCTACAGAATAAAATTCTACCCCTTTTGTTTGATGCATAAGATATATAGATAACCTTATTTATCTGTAGATAAATATTTATGTTTATTTAATGTACCTTTGGTTCTCATGGCCAACCTGTGCTCTGGGTTTAACTGAATCACTTATTTGCCGTTTGTTTTCTGTTCTTTCTGACTCCCCTGATTTTGCTCATACTCTTTCTATTGCACCCAATTTTATTTACTCTCCTTCCACACAGCCTGAATCTTCTCATTAGCAATGCTGATCTTAAATTCCATATCTTCCATGAAGCTTTCTCTGAACCCCAGAGCTGGATGTGAGCTCTCTCTTAGTTGAACTTCCTGAGGTCTTGATCTAGAGCATAACCATTTTTATCACCTCCAATCTACCAGACCATAAACTCTGCAGATTAGATTTCTGGCTGCTTAATCTCTGTATCTCCAATAGCACTCCCCCGCAAATAGAACACTTTTTAACCCTTCATTCACTTGTTCATTTATTCACCCATTCAACCAATATTGCTTTAGGACCCTCTCTGGCACTGTCCTACTACTGAGTAGGCACTCAATAACTCTTTTTGTTTGTTTTTTGTTATTTTTTTTAATAAATAAGAATGAGCTAAACAGGATCAGTTTGAAAGGACCTAGAAGCTGAATAAGGAGGGTGCTTGACAACAGATAAAATACTCTTGTTTATTAGAATTTGATGAAGGTTAGTACTATTGTTACATAGGGCACTATAATGGCAACTTCTAGTAGATGCAGCAATTGTAGCTAGGAAGAGAATATATGTATAAATTTATACAGGGGTGGGCAAAAGTAGGTTTACCGTTGTAATGCAAATAAATAATACAATAATAAATAATAATACAAGAATAAACTGTGTTTCACATGCTCACAACTATAAACCTACTTTTGCCAGCACCAGTGTACATAATGCAGATTCTTTTTTCCTTCCTGTCTTTAATGTGACACACCTGGCTGAATTAGCTTTGTGTTTCAGAACCAACTTCGGACGTTAACATTTAGCTGAGTTCTGAGGGTGATTTCCACTTCCCTCCATGTACTTACTTAGATCTTCCACATGTGAAACAGCTTCCTTTGAAGTTAATCAGAATTCACATATGATGGAGATAATAATGCCTCCTTAAAACTCATATCAGACACATACAGGAATACTTAGAGAAAGACTTAAGAAAATCTTTTTGCAAGATGTAAACAAATATAAAAGAGCTACCAAGAATATAAGTAAAAATTACATGTCAAGGTTTTAAAGGCAGAATGTAAATGCATATGTTGTATATTTATATGTTTATTTATTTCAAACTTCAACGATTAATTTCAAATACCTTGAAATATAACTCATGGATGTCTATATGCTAAATGCCCATATTATATGCAAATTTTGGCTTATTTAAAATACTAAAAACTATAGGAGGTTTCTAAGGAATATTTCCAACATTAGTTTCTTGCTTTTAAAACATGGAAGCATACCTAAAATATAATATTTGATACCTTCCAAAAGCCTCTTTAAAGGTAGATACAAATTCTTCATAGTACGTAACTTATTAGCAACTGAAGCCCATAATAATTGATTGTTAAGAAAAAAGTAATCTCTCACTAGCCAATTTATTTTTTCTGGAGGGGAGAAGAGCTTGAGGAATTGTACATTGGTGATGGAAATTAAAAATGAATTTAAACAATGATCTTAGTGACACACTTGCTGCCGGCTTAGAGGTAAACAAAATCAACGCTATTAAATGAAGTGTGTTCATTCTTAGGCACTTGTTTCTGTGAACTGAATCCTGTTAATAAAAGTTACAGTTTGGCAGGTAGCAGCTGGGCTATTGATTGCTCCTCCACAAAGGGCTGACTGCAAGCTTTGACGATTTTGCTCAAATTTTTCAGCCCACTGGGGAATCAATGTTATCTAACCCTTTATAACATTTTTAAAAATACGTATATAAAAATGTTGTAAATAAGGACATCATTTTCCTCTTTTAAAATTTTTATTTGTAATAGTAAATTTAATTCTCAAAGTATTTTCTGAGAAGATAAAACTGTGCTTCTTAAAACTGAGTAAACATGGTTCATGTACTTGGACATTTCTTTATCTTTTGTATGTTCTAGAAATGCTGTTTTTGTCATTTGCTTCAACATAGATGGGGCCAGAGGACATTAGTATGTAATTTCTTCACTATCTTTCCCACCTATTTCCTGCTTTCTTTTTCACCTAAGAGATTGTAATGTATACCCTAGCATTTTCAAGTCTACTTGTATTCACTATGAATAATCTGCATCTTATAATTAGGCGTTTACAAGGTTCCACTTATTCCAAATCAGACTATATTTTTCATCGATTCTTAATACTTAGGAATTTTGCATTTTAAATACAGCGTCATCCACAAGTTTGCAAGCCGCATTTGTAACATTATCTCATCATATTCTTTATTTTCTTGACCCATTTCACTATTTCAAAAATGCATGAATGCAAATTACATTCACTTCTCTAGTGTAAGAGATTGTTCTGTCTAAGATATACCACAGGATACAATGAGAAAATTTAAGAAGAAAAATCCTTCCTTATATTTTCCTTACCTTATATTCTATAAATGTATTTTATAATATCAAGATCCAGGCATAACAAATAACGCTCAATTATTCACTGTCAGTACGGCTACAAGGGTTCAGGTGAGTTTCTGGAGCAGAGGAACTGTGAACAGTTAGAACATAAGCAGTCCTCCATAGAACCTGAGTAAGACAACCCAGCGAGAGAGATAGTGAGGGAGTTTTATTAAAAGAGAAAGAGAATTACAACTTTTTTACACGAAATCATTTAGAATCTCATCTAAGCCTAACAAAATATGAGGATAGAATATAAAATATTTAGCATTTTAACCAAGTTATAATATGCATATAAAAGTACATTATTTGTAAGTGTATAGGTCCGTAAATTTTCACAATTGAATACAACCTTTAACTATCAGGTAAAGGAAGAGAACATTGACAGTCTCCTTCGAAACCCTAGTGCTACCATAATGTGGCCACCCTGCCCCCTGCAAAGTTACCATATTCAACTTTTAGCATCATTTGATTAGTTTTCAGTTTTGAAACTTATGTGGCTTTTTTTCACCCAGTATTATATTTGTAATTCATCCGTACTGATGCCTGTAAAAGTAATTAATTTTCACTGTCATATATATATTTTTGTTAATATATTAATAGATGATATTAATAGATTTTATTGTTTAGAACATATTTTGGTACACAGGAAAATTGAGAGGACGGTGCAGTGATTTCCCATGTGCCCTCTGCCTCCGCATGCACAGCCCCTCAGTAGCAACAGGCCTCGCCGGAGTGGTACAGTTGGTGTAACTGATGAACCTACACTGACGAATCATAATCACCCACGTCCGTAGTATGCATTAAGGTTCCCTCTTGGTGTTATAAATCCATGGCTTTGGGCAAATGTATAATGACATGTATCCATGATCATAGCATCACAAAGAGTAATTTCACTGCTCTGAGAATCCTCAGTGCTCCTCCTATTCAGACCTCCCACCTCCCACCCACTGGCAATCACCCAGCTTTTTACCGATTACAGATATTTGTCTTTCCAGAGTGTCATACAGTTGGAATTGTACAGTATTTAGCCTTTTCAGATTGCCTTCATTTACTTAGTAATATGCAGTTAAGTTTCTCCATGTCTCTTCAGGGCTTAAGAGCTCCTTCCTTTTATCACTGAAAAATATAGGTTTTTAAAGGAACCACAGTTTATTCACCATTAACCTACTGAAAGAAATCATGATTGCTTCTAAGTTTGGGAAAGCTTAGATTATTGACTTTAGATATTGTTTATACTCTAGCATATGCATACAACACTATAAAATTTCCTCTAAGAACTGTTTTTCCTGCATTCCACAAATATTGGTAAGTTGTATTTGAATTTTTATTTTGTTCAAAATGTTTTAAAGTTTCTCTTGAGATTTCTTCTTTGGTCCATTTGTTTAGAAGTACATTGTTTAATCTCTGTGTGTTTTGTAATTTTCCATCTACCTTTCAGTTATTGATTTCTAGTTGAATTCCCTTGTGGTCTGAGAGCAGACATTATATGATTTCTGTTTTTTTAAGTTTGTTAGGTTGTGCTTTACAGTACAGAATGTGTTGTCTATTTTGGTTAATATTCCATGTGAACTTGGGAGGAATGTATATTCTGTTGTTGAATGAAGTTGTTTATAGATTCCCTTGTATGTAGTCGATCGATGGTGTTGTGGGGTTCAAATCTGTCCTTGCTAATTTTCCACTTGCCAGTTTTGTCCATTTAAATAGTAGAATTAATATTAACATGAGTCAATTGTTTTTTATTTGTTGCCCTTGGTTTTTGTTTCTATGTTTGTCTTCTGCCCTTTTCCTGCTTTATTCGTGGTTTTAAGTGAGCATTTAATATGACTTAATTTTCCTCCTCTCTTAGCATGTGGGTTATAAATTATTTTTAGTCCTTCAGTTTGCAATATATATGTATTTACAATTATCTAAGTGTACTTTCATTTTATACTGTACCACCTCACAGGTAGCGGAAGTACCTTATAATGACAATATATTCCTAATTTCTCCCTCTTGCTCCTTGTATAATTGCTGTTGTTCATTTCAGTTATCTGTAAGCATACATAAGCATATATAATCAAACACATTGTTATTTTGAATATGCTGTTATTTGTTAATTAAATTAAGAATAAGGAAAAAAATGTTTGTATTCCACTTTCACATATTCTTCCTTTGATACTCTTTCTTTAATGTAGATCTGAGTCTCTGACCCACATCATTTTCATTTTCTCTAATGAACTTCCTGCAAGGCAGGTGTATGGGCGGCAATTCCCTTCAATTTTATCTGGAAAATTCTTTATTTCTTTCATTTTTGAAGAATAATTTTTCAGGGTACATAATTCTAAGTTGTTGTTTTTACCCCCCAAAAAATATAAATGTTATTTCTCTCTTTTCTTGCTTGTATGGTTTTTTGGGAAAAGTTGAATGTAATTCTTAATTCTTACCTTTCCTTCTCTGTGTGTGAGGTTTATTTCCTTTGTGATTTCTCAGGATTTTTTCTTTATCTTTGATACTTACATCTTCAATGTATGCATATGTGTGGTATTTATGGCATTTATTCTGCTTTGTGTTTTTTGAGATTTCTGGATCTGTGTTTGATGTTTGACATTAATTTGTGGAAAATTCTCCATTAGTTTTCAAATATTTTTTTCTGTTTCTTTCTCTTATTGTTCTCTTTCTGGAATTGCTATTACATTTGTCATACACCTATGGTAGTTGTAGCATAGTTCTTGGATATTCTGGTTTTGTTCTGTTTTGTTTTTTCAGTTTTTTTTTCCTTTTTAGTTTTGGATGTTTCTATTAGGATATCCTCAAGCTCAGATTTCTTTTTGCTTCTTTCTCAGAGTTTTGATCTCTCTTTATAATGACTATTCTTTTATGCTATTTACTTTATCCATGAGAGTCTTTAGCATGTTAATCATATTTATATAATAAATATCTGAGTCTGGTTCTGATGCTTGTTCTGTCTCTTTACATTGTGTGTTTTGCCTGTTAGTATCTTTTGCAATTTTTTTTCTAGATTGCTGTACTGGACAAACACAAACAAACAGAAATAACAAAAAACAAACAAGCAAGCAAAAATTCTGCTATAAATGGTTTTTTTGTAATGTGTTGGCCAGGCCTAGGGGGGCAAAGGCATTTTATAGTCCTATGATTAGGTCTCGGTTTTTTAGTAAATCTGTGTCTCTTAAATGTGAACTTCATGAGTGCTTCTCATTTACCCTCTTTCACCTCCCTTAAGTGGGAGAGGATGGCTAGTGGATGAGAACTGAGTATTTCACTTCCTCCAGTTCATTTAGGCTTTAAGAAAACCCTGGCAGGTTAGTCTCTGCTTAAATAGTTTCTCTTCAAGTTAGACCTTGTTAAGAACAGGATGTTCTCACGTGTTTCAAAATGGTTCCTTTTCTCTTTCCCTGCTGAAAGTATCAGTATTTGCACAGTGAACAAAAGTTCCATTTAGCTTACAGGCTTTCAGCTCCCCTCTCAGAATATAATACGCAAATATGCATAGCTGGTAGGCTTAGAAAATAACAGGGAAATCCTAGTGATTTCTTTCTTTTGTGTTTTCTTAGTTGTTTGCCACTGTAAGATGGTCCTCAGTAAATGACTGTAGTTGTTGCTTCTTGCTTCAAGTGATTATTGGGTCAATATGGCTGTGGTAATTACTTATTTTCTTAAGTAAAAATAACGTCATTGTGTGCATTATTTGTACATTTTGGTTTTTGGCTCACAAAAATGCCATTTTTGAGAAAAATCCAAGAAAATATGGAAAGGGATACTTAATAAGGAATTCATGTAATACTTTGAATGGAGTTATTCTGAATATCAGTTTAAGAAATGTGACTCTGAATGAAAATATCAGACTAAAAAACTACAAGGTAAATAATATTTCTGTTAAGTGCTTGGCTAAATTATCTTCCTAAAAGATAATTTCATGGTTGATCTGGGTTTATTTATGCTGTTGACAGGTATTTAAACTTGGTCTGGCTCTCCAGGTTCCTTGCAAAATCATATGGCCTACTCTACTACAGAACAATCTATAAAGTACCATTCATTCATTGGCTTATTCACTCAGTACAATTTATTTAACACCTAATATATTTTAGGCACTTGGAAAGATAGTGGTAAGGATAACAAATTATGTAATGAATGTAGAGGTTGCTCAGAATTAGGATATAGTTGAACACAGTAGACATTATTATGAGTTCAATATAGGAATTATTAAAAGATATATTATTTTGCAAGAGAGTGTGAACCATCAAATAAATGGCAGTAAAAATCAAAGCAGGTGATAGTTTTATCTTAGGTGTTAAAACCTCCTTGAATATTTTTACTGACTGTGTGTAGTAGACACTCAATGCATGTTTTGTTGACTCACTGTAATGTTCTAAATATTACTGTGTCTAAATCTTCAGTTTTTACAAAATTGAATTGGACTGTAAGTTATATACATAATGTAATTTAAATATTTTTCCTTTCTTTTCAACACTTACATAGCATATTGACATGACTGTGGATTCCCAAAAAATGATAAGCAGTTGCTTTACTGCAGTATTTTCTTGTTTTTTAAATTAAATTTATTGGGGTGACAGTGGTTAATATAGGTATCAGGTATGAGTTTCTATGTTTCAAGATCTATCTATTGCTCTGTGTGCCCAAAACCCAAAATCATATCTTCTCCCGTCACCATATATTAAGACGCCCTTTCCCTCTGGTAACTACCACACTGCTGTTTGTGTCTACAAGTTTCAGTTTTATATCCCACATATGAGTGAAATCATAGTTTTTAGCTTTTTATGACTGATTTATTTCACTTAGCATAATATTCTCAAGGTCCATCCATGTTGTTGCAAATGACAGATGTGGTACATGTACACAATGGAATACTACTCTGCCATAAGAAAGAATGACATTTACTGAAGTTTTATATAATAAACTTATTCATGAAACATTTGAATAGATTCTAATTATATAACAATTAAGTGTAGCTTGTAGTAGTGTGTTATTCCCCTTAATCTGCAATGTTTAAAAATAGATGTGAGTTGAAATTCTGGGAAAAACAGCCTTCAACTTCCAAATCCTTTAGGTATGCCTACAGTAGCTTTTCACTCCAGGGACTCTCTTGAAAGATTGCCTGGACATTGGACCAGTCAGGAATGTCACTGCCTCTTTTAAGCGTAAGTTTAGATTCTATTCACTTGACACATGTACTACTCCAAGTAGGTACAGATCAATCCAATTGCATCTGAGCCACTGGCAGTCTAATTAAATGATAACTCTTCCTAGCCTTCTCCTGTCCCATGCTGTACTAAACCAGAGGAGATTTTCAGAAAGCTTTCCAAGGTCTCTTCTGTCTAAAAAATGGGTGCATAGGTCAGGAGCATGGGCAGCTGATACAATTTGTTCTCTATTTTATAATTCAATAACAATAAAAAAGTTATCCAGAATTATGATGTCTTTCTCCAACCTATGTCCTGTAATATCTAGAGGCCTGTTGTTTTATCAACAGCAGGAAAGAAGAAAAGCACAGCCTCCAGCTGTTGTCCCTAAGCTGATAAGAGGCAAACTTACTACCAGGTCTTTTAGACACCAGCACCTGTCATGGGTGAGGCGCTTAGACTAGGCCCAGGGACCCCAAAGTTGAAAAAGATATAGTTGTGCTTTGAAGTGAGACCTGTCTAATAATGGCCTTCTTCAAGACATTTACCTCTGTTTCTGGAATATTTTTTTCCTTGAAGATTTAGAGTATTTCAAATGTTCAGAATTATATTTAAACTTTTGAGAATCATTTTTGTTAGAAAAAAATAGTATATTATTGCAAAATTTAATATCAAATAGTTTGATGTCTCTGTACCTGAAAATTTGTTTGGATTTTTAAAAAATATATATCTTTATTGATTTCAGAGAGAGGAAAGGAGAGGGAGAGAGAGGGAGAGATAGAAACATCAATGATAAGAGAGTCATTGATGGAGCCCACAACCCGGGCATGTGCCCTGACCGGGAATCGAACCCTGATCACCTGGATCCTAGGTCGATGCTCAACCGTTGAGCCACGCCCAGCCGGGCTGTTTGGATTTTTTTAAAAAATCAGAAAATGAATTCTCATAGTCATCTATAAAATACACAAATACATTTTAGGAAGTGGTAGCCTAGCAGCCTGAGTCTCCCATATATAGCAAAATTTGTTCCTATCAATCAGGAAGATGCCAAATCTGTCTGCAATTCATCTTAAGTGTCCATTAAGTCAGATCAGATGCAAAGAGAATTTCCAGCCAGGAATCTCTCTATCTTTTATGAGGAAGAAATGCAGTGTCCTGATTTTATGATTTTTGTGTGTTTTTAAAATTATTTTGTTATCATGCAAGAAATGTATTTCATGGTAAAATTCAAAAAACCTCAACTATATAAAATAAAAGTGGAAAAACCTCTATTTTTCCTCAGTTAAATGTTTAATGTACTAAAAGCTGTCTCATTAAAAGCAGTGATCAGATTGTAAGGCAGCCAACACTAAAATGAGAGTTTTGAACTCATTTAGGTTTCTAAATATAATGGTAACTGGGGAAGTCTCAGAACATTCAGAGAAGAGTAACCAGGAGGTTGGGGAGTTAGGAAAGCATAGGGGTCCACTAATGGAACTACTTGGGTTTACTCTAAGGAAGAAGAGATTGCCAGGGAAGATGGTTTCTTGTCTTCAAAGTGTTAAACCGTCAGCAAGCAGAAAATAAAGTAGACTTGTACTAGGTGGTATAAGGCCAACATAATGAGGAAATAACCCTTTATCCCTGTGTGAAAGTGAGTTTTCTAACAACTGACACTGCCCAGTTATGAGATGGGCTCCCTTTGAAAAACGGAGCTCTCCACACAGGGTATACACTTAAGGAAGGACCTGCTGGCTATCAGCACAGGCATTGCATTAGGGTTTGCAGTATTATGTGGGAGGTAGGTTTAGACGCCTTTCATTTTGGGGTGTATTTCTGCTTCCTCTACTTGGCTTTGCGCTCTCTCTCTCTCTCTCTCTCTCTCTCTCTCTCTCTCTCATTTCAGATATCTAAATCCAGGCACGTAAACACCCAATAAAGACATGAGAAGTAAGTAGTTGGTTTACAATAGATGGCCAAGAGAATGGTAGGAAGTGTTCTCAGTACTTTATAAAGGGAACCACAACCCTCTGGAGATGAGAGCCCTGGGCTCTCTCTTCCCAGGACAGTGAATACAAGAGCACAGATGTGGGACTTCCTTTTGCTTTGGTTAAGAGCGTTCATATTTCTTTTGTATCCAGGGCTTAGCACCATTATGCTCAATTTAAGACAAACACATGCATTGCATCTGTACAACATGAGAATTCCTAATTTTCCCAGAAAGATTCTAAAGAAACTCTTGAATGAATGCAAACATTTCTGAAATGCTATTTATACCTCCTATTGCCTAGGTATTAAAGAAGAAAGCATATGAAATTCTGTTATTCTTGTATTCACTGATTATCTCCTCCTCCTCCATTTCTTATTTCAGTCGAAGGGTTTCAAAAATAAAAAGAAAAATAGCAGAACAGTATGAGGAGACAGATGGCTCAGCTGATGACAAAATCCATTTGACTTTTACCACACGTGGAGATGGAGAGATTGATTAATAGTTGGTCAGCCAATGAGACAATATGAAAAGAAAAGCTACTTAGAAAAAAAATTTAAAGGAATATAAATGCCTTATAATTGCTTGATTTAAATGTTCCTTTAAATGACCATTTTTCATCATGCTCTTAAATATGCCTGCTTGAACCAGCTCAAACCAACATGAAAATGTTTCTAGCATTAAATCTAGAACATGAGCCAATATAAACCCACTTTACCTGCATCTACTAATTAGGTAAAAATGAAAATGCAGTTGAAAACTTAGTGTCTTTCCCTGGATGACATTATAATCTATTAGGATTACCAAAGAGAAAAAGGATCCAGAAGTCTGCTCAGAGAGATTATTCTTAGAATAACAGTACCTCTGAGTTGGAAACAGCCTGAAATTTCTAGCCAATTCCTTTTCTTTTTTATAAGTGAAATGAATGAGGCTCAGAGGAATGAAGTGATTTTGCTGAGGCCACATAGTTTTCCAGTAAAACTCATGCTAAAACTTAAGATTACGGCCTTCTAATTCATTATGCAATATCCTCTCTACTGTCCTTTACTGTGTGTATAGTCAGTATCTCATAATTGTTGTTGGTATTATTGTTCATTTTATTTTTTAAATTTTTATTAAATTTATTGGAGTGACATTGGTTAATACAATTCTAGAGGTTTCAGGTGTAAAATTCTATACTACAACATCTGCATATTGTATTGTGTTTTCTGCACCCAAAGTCAAGTCTCCTTCCAAAAGCATTTATCCCCCCTTTCCCCTCTTCTACCTCCCCCACCCCTTTCCCTCTGGCAATCACCACACTGTTGTCTGTGTCTATGAAATTTTTTGTTTGTTTTTTGCTTAATCCCTTTACCTTTTTCACCCAGTCCCCCAAACCCCTCCCCTGTAACAGTTGTCAGTCTATTTTCTGTACCTTTGAGTCTGAAAAGATAGACAGTAAACTCTCAGACATTTCTTGCAGCAATATTTTTTCTGATATGTCTCCTTGGGTAAGGGAAACAATAGAAAAAATAAACAAATGGGACTACATCAACCTAAAGAGTTTTTGCACAGCAAAGGAAACCATCAACAAAATGAAAAGACAACCCACTGAATGGGAGAACATATTCATTCATGATACATCTGATAAGAGGTTAATATCCAAAATTTATAAAGAATTTATACAACTTAACACCAAAAATCAAACAAACAATGTAATTTAAAAATGGACAAAAGACCTGAATAGACACTTATTCAAATAGGACAGATGGCCAATAGACATATGAAAAGATATTCAATGTCACTAATCACCAGAAAAATGCAAATTAAAACCACAATGAGATATCACCTCACACCTGTCAGAATGGTTTTTGTGAATAAATCAACAAACAACAAATGTTGCTGAGGGTGTGGAGAAAAGGGAGCCCTAGTGCACTGCTGGTGGGAATGCAGACTGGTGCAGCCACTGTGGAAAACAGTATGGAGGTTCCTCAAAAAATCAAAAATGGAGCTTCCTTATGACACAGTGATTCCACTTCTGGGATTATATCTAAAGGAACCCAAAGCACTGATTTGAAAGAATATATGCACCCTTATGTTAATTGCAGCATTATTTACAATAGCCAAAATTTGCAAGTAGCCCGAGTGCCCATCAGTAGATGAGTGGATAAAAAAGCTGTGGTACGTTTACACAATGGAATACTACTCAGCCATAAAAAAGAAAACATTTCCTTTTGGGACAGCATGGATGGACCTGGAGAGTATTATGCTAAGTGAAATAAGCCAGTCATAGAAAGACAAATACCATATGATTTCACTTATATGTGGAATCTAATGAACAAAACAAACAATATTTTTTTAACATGGGAAGAGACCCTGAAGAATAAACTACAAGTGCCTGTACTGTAGATGTATGAGGAATTGGAAATAGTATATCCCAAAGTAAACTTATGTAAATGGCATTACTTTAAATGCCATTTAGAAGAACATATTTCTTTTTAAAACTCTGGGAGTAAATTATAATATGTGTTAATTTTGACTAGATTTATTTCTAAATGTTAGTCTAGAGGGCAAGAGGATTTTCAAATCAATGATTCATTTGTGACCACTGGCCAGATTGTTGCTAACCTTAAGTTCTGTGTACCTAATTGTAATATTATGGGGGGAAAGTAGCCCATGGGCAATGACTGTGGAACAGATGCTCTTTTGAGTTAAACTCTTCCAGAAAAATATATTACAAACAAAGAAAATTACAGCCATTTTATCTTGAACTTGAAAATAAAGGTTCAAAATGTTATTAAGGCTATGGTGGTTATTAAGCAATGATATATTATGTGGGTGATTTTCTAGGGAGTCTTTTCTCTCTTTATTATTATTTGATCATACTGGTATATTTAGAACATGTTACTCATGGTGTTACTCTTGCTTCCTTGAAAATATGGCTTTATATAGCCACCCACACACACAGTGTCTTTGTCTATAGCTGTATAATATCAAGTAATACCTTTTGACACCTGTACACTGCAAATCAACATATGTGGCATTTTCTTTTCTCAGTACTTTTTATAAGTTATAATTGAGCTTCAGGTATATGGTGTGCCATGTCATGTCTTCTGTATTAATACCAACTGAATAAAAGAAAAGACATAAAATAATTAGTTTCTCAGTGTAGATTACTTTTGTCCCCACTTAAAAAGTGCTCTCATATTTTGAATGAAAAGTTATTTGTAAAATTGAATGAATTATATAATTACATTCCCAGCTGTCTATTTTAAAGACATTTTTCATAGTTTTTTTCCCTACACGAGAGACAGTTGATCATCTGTTTATGGTCCCTAGACTGTGATTTTTAAAATGCTTTGTATATTTTCCTGAATTTGTGTCAAATAGTTGTATGAGTCAAAAGTAGACATGCTCTATAACTCATTCAATGGAATACTTTAGATGTTTCTTTCATTGTATGTAAAGTTACCTACCCCCCAAAATTTGCATACAATTCTTGAACTCTAGTTGATGAACTCTACATATGCTGACTTATTTAGAGGCAAATTGTACAAGTGTACAAATTGATTTCTGCTCCTTATTTTGAAGTGCATTAAAATAAACATCGATATTAATATAGACATTTGCATAGATAGGTTAACATGTGATAAAGCAAATATTGCAAATATTAATTGTAGAATCTATGAGGTCAGTATATCGGTTTTCACTGCTGATTCTTTCAGTATTTCTGTATATTTGAATTTTTTCATAAAAATTATTGGCAAAACTTAGATATATCTAAATCATAACTACTGTTTGAGATGTGTCTTCAAATTTCTCCAGCCTCAGAGACAATTTTATAGTTCCAATACAAATAATCAACAAAAATTTCATTAGAAATCATGCCACAAAACCAATCTTTAGATTAGTTGCTTCTGATACAGGTCCAGGAAATGAGATTTAAAAAGAATGGCAAGTATTTTTCTGTGATAAACACAGAGCATCCCTATTGTCCATCTTTAGGGTATTATGTAGTCTCCCATCTGTGATGGGAGCCAAAGGAGAGAGGAGTGTGGAGAGAGAAGGAAGGAAAGAAAAAAGAAAGAAGGGAGAGAAGGAGAGAGGTTTGGAAGGAGAAAGAAAGAGGGAGAGAGAGACTTTATAAGGGTTTATTTTTTCATATTTTTAATTCATATGTATCCATCTACTATCCCAAAAGATGCTGGGATGAATAATGAAATAATGATAACTGTAACACTCTAGAGTTCTCAGAAATTTTAACATTACTTTAAAATATTATTATTGGCTAAATAGCAATAATAATAACAATCACTAAAAAATTTCCTTATTCATTAATTGAAAACTGGGGATCAGTCACTCCCTCAGGTAAGGTTTGTACAGCTTGTGCAATTGGTTTCATCACGGTATTGAAATGTCCTCATTTCTTCCAAAGATTTTTTTGGTTAAATATTTCATCACTGAGGCAGCCCTTAAGAATGTTGTGTTTCAGGGAATGAATGCCAATACAATGCTCCGTTAAGTCTTTACAAGTAATAGGTCTATATATCTGTCAATTATAAATGACTTAATTCCACCTATGCTTATTACTCTGGAAAATGTGGAACAGAGTTCACTTGTTTTATTCCATATTTAATAAATTTCAGAAATGTAATATTTAATCTTAAAAGCTCTAGCTCTGTGTCCACAAGTACCACATTATTTGAATCAAGATAACATTAGTTAACTGTTGGCTCTGCTATTGTTACAGATTTATACTTATTCTCAACTAAAACCACATAGTCCATCTTGGTTCACCCATTCTTTCCTATAGTGGATAATTTTTAATATTTTAAGGTCCATTTTCATTTCAAATTATTATTTTTGGTGTGTTCAGAAAGCGTACATCTTGTGGTAATTGCTGCCAAATATGACTCTCATAAATATTTAAATTATTTGATGACTGCTTGGTTAGAGAGTGTATTATTATATTCAAGTTAAATAGTGAGACACACAGGAAGGGAGAATATATGTGGGTAATAGTAAAGCCCATTTATTTCTTTCAAAGCCTATGCTAAATAGAAACCTATTCTTTAAAGAGATTTATTTTGCTTGCTCTTGATAAATCAGTGATTGTGATTATGGACAACAGCAAACACATCTAACGCATGGACTATATGCTAGGCCCCATTGACATATATTTCATATGTTAGCTCATTTTATTCTCACAATAATCTATTAGGTTGTCCTATTATTATCTCCATTTTACAGATAAGGAAACTGATGCACAGAGGAATTAAGTAACTTGGCCAATGTTAAGGCCAGTAAGGCATAGAACTAAGTTAAGGTCAGAACCCAGATAATCTCCTAACATCCAGGCATATAAATACCTCCCTAAATGTCTCGTAGGAAGACTCCTATGAAAAACTTAAATGTCACCAGGTCTCACAAAGGCAATTCATTAATAGCTTAGTGGTAAAAACATTTTAACACAGAAGCATAGAATGCATTCTCCTGAAGTACAACCGAGTTTAAGATGCCCATCAGTTTAAAATCAAAAGTGAAAAATGGATCAGACTTTTGCATTTAGAATACATTTGATGACTTAATGCTTCCCATTTTACAATTTATTTCATTTATTCTTGTCTACTACTAACATTTCTATGTAATATATTTTTAGTTTTTCTTATCTTATTACTAAATAGCTAGCTGTGTGGTTTAAAAAATGTGTACAAAGATATTTGAAGAAACCTCATGTTCCAATAACTTCAATTAATTAAATTTATACTATATATAAAACACAATATCCAGTATTTTTGGTGAATCAAGAACAAAAAAACAGTCTCTGCTTCTGATCGATGATTTTATAGTCCTAGAGGTGAGACAAGATGCAAGAAGGAGGCACTCTGGAAGATCAACATACATTATGAAGTCAGATTGTAGCAGCAATTGTTCACAGTCATGAATAAAAATCATCACATGAGCGAGGAAAGCAGTTCAATCATATGTCATATAAATTGTAAATTTTAACTAAAGAAAAAAATCAAACTTTTGGTGCTTCACAAAGTCGTTCCTAAAGCACCACAAAAATCAGAAGTGGCACTGAGGGGAGAGTGGAGCTAAACACTGATAATTTTAAGTCATGTCAATTAGGAGGGTATTTGGTAGACACTGGGTACAAAAGCAGCCCTCAGAAATCCACTTACCATGGCAGGATTTCAGAAGAGGGCCATCAGAAGCTAGCTAATTTTGCAGGAACTTGGATTACACTGGGTGATGGGTGAAAGGTTAGAGAAAGGAGACACTCCCTGCCTGTATCTAGTTGTCCTGGTAATGGAGGCTGGGACTAGAAAGCATGGTTCAGGACTCCAGAAAGGGCTTCCTGCAGCACCAGGCAGGCTCTGCTCCTCTGCAACCCTTTCTTGTCTTCAGACTACAGAAAACTTGATAGAACACTTTATATTAAGGCTTGTGGTAGAAGAAAAAGAAGTTTTAAAAGGCAGGAAAGGTGCTAAGCTTTATTATTTTAGATAAGAAGGTCTGAGCATATCTGTCCATATAATCACAAAGAGATGAAAAGTCATAATACGGCAACTGTGCCAAACAAACAAACAAACAATAAGGACACTAGAAAAGTGCAGTACAAATGGGAAAAAAGTAGAAATGAGACACTAAAAAACTTTAACTCGAGAAGAAGATAAGAAGCTATCTCTATAGTATTCCTGTGTAATTTTCCTTGCAGAATATTGTTAGAGCAGAAATTAAATAAGACAGTAAATGAGAAATGAGATGATAAAACAACAGACTGATAAAAGAAACTGAAAGACAAATTGGCTTCATTGTAGGGCTAGGGGAAAGAGGGAAATCAGGTTGGGTCAGAATAAATACTATTGGAAATCAAATTCCTAACATGATGATAGGCTTCAATTAATCACACCATAAGCAGAGAAAAAAATTTTAGAGATTCTCAGTAATAAGGAGAAAGATGATAGATATGGAAACAGTCAAAGATGACCCTAAATAAGGATAATTATGACCCTCTGAGGGAAAAAAAATCATTGTAATGAAGTAGCAGTCAGTTTTCCTAGAATAAAGGAAGGACTTAATATGCATTTCAAAGGAGTGTGCTTAATCACAGGGCGAATGATACCACAGCGGATTCTGAGACACAGCCTAGTTAAGTTGCTGAACTTCAAAGATTTAAAAAGTGAATTTTTTGACATCTGAACAGACAAAAGCAAATTACTTTTAGACTGGCATCCACAACAGTATTCATTTCCATAAAACAATAAAGCAATGTGTATAAAGTGCTGAAGGAAAGGTAAGCCTAGAATATCGTGCTCATTCAAGTTGTCACTCAACTACATAAGAACAACAAACATGCTCATACATAAAAACTCGGCCGATGGTTGTCTCTCTTAGTCATTCTGCTAATGGGTGCCCATCAGACCAAAATGACATTCTGTGGGAAGAAGCTACTGTCATTCTCATACACCTGGGAACAGGGGACACGGGATTAGACACTAGGAGAGTTCAGCAAATTTTAGCACAATCATTTTTATAGTGTTTTTTTGACCAACAGAATCAGAATCATCTGGAACTTTGTTACGAAAGCAAAATCTTGGGCACCACCTCAGATATAATGCATCAGAAATTCCAGGGGTGAGGCCCAGGCATCTTGGTTTTAGCACGTCTTCCAGGTAATTCTGATGTTCACTAAAGTTTGAGAACAGAATGCAAGTGAATTCCTTGCCTGGGAATTGTGCTCCTTGTATGTGCTAATCCTCATGGGTCTAAGGCCAGCACAGTCGGGACTGTCCAAGATGAGGATTTCAGCAGGCTGGAGGGCCCAATATAACATACATGTCTCGGGGGCGAAGGGTATGAGCTTAGTTCTCCAGTCATTCCTGAAAACGGATTGAGTGGGACTGGCCATCTTAAACCACAGTTTGCCACGGCCAGTTAAGTTCTATGGCTTCATGAGAAGTCGCTGAGAAAACAGATGGCATATGAATTTGGGAAACAGCTACCGGGAGAGTATAGAAAGAATGGCAGATAATGGCGAACAGGCTCAGAGTCACATTGGGGTTTATATGTGCACAGTGGCTGTTGCCTTGAAAAGAACGAATGGTCCCAAAGAAGCCCTGTTACAGGTGTTTGTGATGTAGGCTGCTGGTCTCCAGAGTCAGGGTGCTCTCACCTAGGAGACAAAAATAAACTATGACAACTTTTGTTTCTACTTTATTTTGTCCTTCCAAAATGTAGCATTCGAATGTATGAGTTAGACTATAAATCAGTACATGATATAATAGATAAACAAATACGCATAGGAAAAAATCTCTAGGCCATAAATGTGCGTAGGCCTCTTGAAGACATTTCTTAATGATGAGATCTAGACGACAGTGAAATAAATAAAAACAGAGGATTACTGAAATTATTTAAATGCAGGTAACTGGGGGAATTATGGTTGCAAAACAGAAGGCATTATTTACCTTGAGAAAGAATGTATTTACCATACAACCAACATGACTGGAATGTGGGAAGAATCATAGTTGGCATAATGCAATATGACTCCAACGAGAGTCATTCCTATAAATTAAGATGGGAACGGTGTTCCCTGTAATTAGACAAGGTGGGAACTTGAGGAAGAGCTGTGGGAAAAAGTGTGGGAGAACCAAGTCCCTTACCAGGTTTCATGTCAGGTAGTCAATTGACACTGTTTAAAATTGAAACATAAAATTGAAAGTATATAACGACTCTACACTCAACAATTTTGGTGTTTTTTTCTTTCAAAACTGTAATTTTTATGTACTATTACCTCTTTGGTAGAAAACAATGGGAATTTATTTAAATTCCTTTAGTTTTCATTCCACTTCCTTTCTTCTATTGACTTCAAGTAAAAATATATATATATTTTACTTAATAATAGCATGCATTATAAAATCCCACTTTTACCTACTTATCAGTAATTAATTTCTTATGTTCTTTTTTATTTTACTGGAAATTATAATAGTAAGCATTTACCTAAAAACATAATAATTTTTTAAAAGCAAAGAACGTCCCCTTTAGTATTGTGACCTGTCATTCCCATGGCCCTAAGTTCCCACTTTCACAATGAAGACAATTTAGTTTTATTTTGCCAGTCAATGAATACTTTGTTATAAAGCCACAAAGTTAACCTTGCACTCAGTTATAAACACTACGTCTTGTTCTCAACACTTCCACTCCATTTTAAGTTTACAGAACTTCATATAACAAAAACCAAATTAGCAGTTAAAGCAATCCTTGCAGTCCTCTTTCTAATGCACCTTATTGAACGAATGAATAGGTTTTATGTTATGCTCTCACATTAAAAGTTATATCTCATTTAGACCAATGAAGCGGTAACACACAGATACACACACACAGATACTTTTTTCACTTTGCTAATATTTTCAGGAAATGTTTTATAATAGAAACATATGAATGAAAGGAATTTGAATAGTTATGAGGGAAATGTGAAATGGTGACATACTGAGTTTTAATTCTTCATTCTTAGTAAATGCCATACCCCCATGAGGAAAAAAACCTGATCTGTCTCAATGTATACATAATATGTAAACAAGCCTGATTAAAGGTATGTGCACTGATGTGTGATGGAAGTTCCTCACTGGAATGGTTTTCTAGAAAAAGAAAAAGGAACCTCAGAACCTCAGAGAATATGAGGTCTTTAACCGTGCAGCCTGTGTCAAGCCACCACTTTTATTAGCATTCTGGAATTAAGTATATATTTTTTATCAATTCAGAAAGTAATAAATAATCACTGTAGAAATTTGGGAGGAGAAAGCCCATTAAAAGAAGGAAAATTCTATCAATGTGATTACTTTATCTTTTGAATTACAGAAATTATGTATCAGTTATGTATAAATGTGACCCGAGCAGTAGAGACTTGAGGGACTTTAAATGTATTAGACACTTAATATGTGACATAACCTTTACTTACTTGAACGGTTTTAATCCTTGAACAGCTGTATATATCTTATCTCCTTTTTCAAGACGAGTAAATTGAGGCTCAGAGAGAGATGACTTGACTTGTCTAGAATCTCAGGGATAGTTAGGTGTAGAGTTGGGAGTCAAACTCTCCGATTTGGCATTTTCAAAAGCCCACCTTGAAATCTCCATAATGGTGGTCCTCAGCCCAAACTGCACATTACAATCTCATGAGAAAATTTTTTAAAGTCCTGATGCTCATAGCATGCACACAGAGATTATGATGTCATTGTTCTAGAGTGTGGTCTAGGTGTTGGTCATTTAAAAAAAAGTCTTCCAGGGTATCTAATATATAGCAAGGTAAGAAGCAGGTCTTATGCTGAGCTCCCTCTCTCTTCAATGAAAAATCCAGTAGTTCACCAGACCCCAGCTCTTTGCCTGGAATCCAAATTATAAGTAGTTTTCCTTCGGATAGTATTTTCAGTTACAAATAGATACTGGATGTTTTCATCCCTCAAGTCAAACATATTAATTTTAGTTCAAATCATAAGATCAAAAGAAAACCTATTCAACTCTAGCTGATACATCTTCTAAAGATGATCCAGCATCAGAATACACCTTTGACCTCAGCACTGCTGGACATATTTTGAGGGTAGAGAGAGGGTGCTGAAACAATAGTTGTCAGATTGGCACTTTATTGAGATTTTTATGAAGTTCCAGGTTTAAGCATTTTATTAATATCAACAAAGACTACCAGATCAATTCAGCTGGAAAGGTTTTCACTCAAAGAAGAATCAGAGGGAATAAAATAAAGGGAAACATCTGCCAGAGCATGGAACAGCTTGTGGGTTGATTTTTGCCAGAACAGTAGAACCTGTGGTTAATAAGCTCTGCCCTCACCAACAGATGTCACTGCAGCCAAGAATGAACTGATGAGGTTATCATGCTGTGGGCCATGGAATGAGATCAAGGAGCTCAAATTTAGTAATTCAGAAACATAAGTGCTAATGCTTTTCTTCTTTCTTACACACACACACACACACACACACACACACACACACACACACTCATATATATGTATACCCGAATGTGTGAATATATAAACACCAAATTTTACTGATTATCTTTTACTTGCCACTTTTCTCCACATTCCACTCTTTCCCCTTAAGATATATACTTAGCAATACCACACTATACAATACTACATTGGGGGTTTAACATGTGAAGGATGCATGAATGTTATCATAACATTCATATAAAACTGTCCCTTATGGGATACTTGTATGCATTTATATACCTATTACAGAATAGGACCTATTTGAGAAAAGGAGCAGGGCTTTATCCATCTTTCAGTCTACCACAGAGCCTGTTAGGGTGTTTCAAATTTAACATTTAGGGTTTGGGGTGTTCTTAACCATGTTTAGCACTTAAGTTTGGAGACAATCAAACTTAATTGACTTCAAAGCAAAAGGAAACATGACACAGCAGGGCAGAGAAGTGGTTTTATTTTTGTTGTTTTTTGTTATTGTACTCTTTGCATGTTTTATTTTATTATCTTCTTTTATCTTTATTGTTTGTGTGGGGATCATTCCATGCACTTCTGAATTGAATACCTTCTGGGAATAATCTAAACAGCAACATATCCAACCAGTTCACTCTTTGAAAATGGAAGTACATGTCAAGTGAGGATGAAATAAATTGTTTCAGGAAATTTAGAACAATATATTTACATTACATGTGAAATTTCCCATAGAGAGGGGGCTCACAAAGCTGAAAGACTACTTTTCAAAGCTTCCAGAAAATCAAATTCTGGAATGCAAGATTTGGACAAAGAAAAGCTGAAAAAACAAGAGAGGGAAGAGGGAAAAGTGCCAGCCTGACCTGAAAATTCACCCCTAAAAAGGGAAAGGTCTGCAGTGAGACTTGCTAAGCACTTAGGCATCCTGAGCTAGTTCAGGGAATCCTGTGTGGAAAAAAGACTGACACAGGAAAAAAGAGAGAGCAAAGAATGAGACTTAAAGAAAACAAAAGTAAGAAGAGGAAATGAAGATGAGATTGGTCTGACAGCACAAAGCCAAACCTAGTTGCCTACTGTCTGAACGAGTTGATGCCTGGCAACTGTGAAAGAACAGGAAATGTCCCCTGGATGGAAGAGTGGGAGGGTCTGCTGCAGGGAGAGGCACACATGGCCCATGGAAATGTCAGCCCAGAAGGAGAAGCAGCCCCCAGCTTAGTCCAGGAGGATTTAGGCTTGGTAAGCCCACAAAGGTCTGTGGATATGAATCATATCTAGAAAATTTTATTTCTTGTCTCTCAAGATGTGAACTAATTATTTATGAAAGAATATTTTTTCTCGGAATTCAAGCTCTTTGGTTTTACAACTGCAATAAAAAGTTTAGAAGTACGTCTCAGAGCTTCCAGATCTTATCGGAAACCAAATCTTTGGTCTGTCTCCTCAGTATCTAATATTTTTCAGCAAAATCAACAAAATATAACTATATAAACTATCTTGTTGCAATTTTTGAAGTGCCTAAAGGAAACAATCATGCATTAGAGCTATCAAACACTTTAGACATCTACCCAAAATGAGCAGAACAGCATTCAAAATTAGTTCTTTTTGGTAAGCAGAAGAGTAATGGCCTTGTATCAAAAATTTGTTTACAGTCTGAATGACACCAATCAGAGTGCGCAGGCCACCCATGAGATATTTTTCCATCTCAACAGGGATATTCAATTTTGTTTCCACAAATTTTCTAAGAAAAAGAGTCCTCAAATAATCCTCATTTGCCTCTGAATGCCTACTTTGACAGAAAACATTCTGTAGAGGACCCTGAAGTAAATGCTACTCTGACAATTATTAGGAGTTAGTAACATTAAAGGGACATTACTGGGCTAATGTAATCTCCTCTTATACCTTGCATTCAATGAAGATAACTCATCACTGTGTTGTAAGGATACACTCTTTTTTTTTCTTTTTAATATATCTTTATTGATTTCAGAGAGAGGAAAGGAGAGAGAGAGAGAGAGAGAGAAACATCAATGATGAGAGAGTCATTGATCGAGCCCGCAACAGGGCATTTGCCCTGACCGGGAATCGACCCCCGATCGCCTGGCCTAGGTCCACGCTCAACCGCTGAGCCACGCCCGGCCGGGCTCATCACTGTGTTGTAAAGTCAGGCATTGTAATACCCTCAGGGCATTGGGGCATAGTGCAATTTTCTTAAATACAACACATATTTGAAACTTCAGAGATATACTGAACAATACCTTCCAGGGCCTTAAAAGTATCAGTGTCTGCATGTGCAAACATTCAAATATATACCCAGTTGACTAAAGAAATGACAATCCTGAAGTCACAGATCAAATGCATCATCTATTATTGCTATCTAGTGTGTTCAGATTATTTTCAAGCCGGCACACTACTTTTGAGGAAGAACATCAGAGAATTGACACAAAATTGGAACACGACAGTGAAGGTCAAAACACTGGAGGCAAGGAAGCGAATGCACTGAAAAGGAGCTGGTGATTTGCAGTGCATTTGTGTAACACTGGAGGATAGTGCCACATTTCATTGGATGAGCGAAGAGATCACTGAACTGTGTAAACCTCAATATATTTGGATCCCAGCAAGTTCATTGCATGCAAGGAAAGGTCAAAAGCCTTAAACAAATGAACTGATGAAGGAAATGCCATAGCATCATGTAAGTAAACAATGACTATCAGTCATGCAATAAACAGAAATATACCCTGAGGCAAGTTATGCATTGTATCCTGCCCCTTTTCTTGAATTCCTTCTGACCACGGACCTGGTAGTACTGATGTGCATAAGAGACCACTGTTTAATTTGTCAATTTTAGAGTACCATCCATGATGTAAACATTAAAGCTGGGGGAGAAAAGAACACACGAACCAAACAAAAACAATAAACTTTGGTGTTTTAGACCTGGGTCTGAGTCCCTGCTTTACTCCACCCTAACTGTGTGAACCTGAGCAAGTCACTAGTATTCTCTCTAATACAAAGATGAGAATATTTAACGCTGAATAGTTAGAAGGAATGAACAAAACTATACTATACGCATGTGTGTGTGAGTTTGCTATGTAAGATGTTTGTAAATGTTGCATAATATTAACTAGAGAAAAGCATACCTTATTTACTTTTAAAATGAGTTATTAGGGGACAAATTTGTTTCCCTTGCCAAAGGATAGATATATATCTCCCATCTCTGTCCATTCATTTGTAGAGGGACACTGAAGTTGCTTCCCTGTCTCAGCCATTGTGAATAAAGCTGCAATGAATACGAGAGTACAGGCATATCTTCCAGATCCTGATTTCATCTCCTCTGGATATATATCCAGAAGTGGGATCACTGAGTCATATGGTCATTCAATTTTTAATTAGATCTTAAATGTTCTCACTACAGAAAAAGTAATTATGTGAAGTGATGAAGGTATTAACTAACCCTATTGTGGAAACCATTTTGCAAGATGTATGTATATCAAGCCATCGCATTGTACACTTACTTTAAACTTACACATCAATTATATCCCGATAAAGATGGGGGGGCATCATATGGTTTAAATGGAAAATTGTAGTAATTATTAAATCACATCCAAATGATTTGCTACAGAGAAGACAGTTTGAATGGAGACACCTTCATTCTATTTTTTTTCTCCTTTCTTGTCTAAAAAGCTCTTTTTTGCTGCTTTTGAATAATATGTAATAAACTACCTTATGATGGGCTTCTCAACTTTTTAAATTTTAATTAGCAAATAATATATTTTTCTTGGTCACTAGAAAATGTAAGAAAACAACCAAAAGTCCACCAGAATTACAAAATTTAATAGTGTTGTAAAATAAAATAATAAAATATGGTCAATAATATTTCTGTTTAATAACGGTGACCACTTATAAAACTGAATAAGAGGACCAATTATAATAGAAAAATGATATGTATTTTTACAGTTTATACATATATGTTATTATGGGTCAATATTAATATTAATGAGAAGTTTTGTGATCTATAAAAAGAACACTAAAAAATTACTGAGAGATGTAATATAAACCTGAATAAATATCGACACCTACCCTATTTTTGTTTGGTAGGAAGATAAACAATATAGGAATTATATTTTTTAAAGTAGAACTATTTCTATATTAATTAAAGATTAGTGTATTTCAAAGGAAAATTCAAACTTATTCTTAAATATTGATAATGTATAAGGATTTTTTCTGAGTTCTCATTTGTGGAGAGGATAGAGAGAAGGAAAGTCCCAAATTTACCAACTGAAGTTTTAAGAAAAGGTTGTAAAAGTAGATTTTCTTATACTTGCAAGCTAGTGTGGACTGCAAAAATATTTTAGTTCCTGGTATCACAGTGAAAGTTTTCACATCATGAGACACAGATTTCTTTGCATGGCAATATTTTTTTGTATGGCAATCTGAGACAGTTGACAAGGCTTTTTATGGTAAAAAACCTACCAGCTCTCTCAAGGGTTGAAGGGACCAGTGTGCTGGCATGCCTGTGACCCACATTCTGCACAAGAGGCTGTCCTGTACACACCAGGTGACAGTCTCGCTAATGCGCTGGACTACCCTGGCTTTCTTGTGAAAATGACAGAATTCGTGGGAACAGGTATATCATGATCAATTAATGTAGAAAACACACACAAAAAACAATTGCAGTTATAGCTTATATTCCTCCTGCATCATTCTGATCATCAGTTTTTTACAGTCTGGGGAATGAGACAAAATGGTATCAATGGGAGAGGGAAAACCAAAAGAGTTATAAATTATTCATGTCATTCTCTTGACATTTTACATCTTTTTTTAAAAAGCATTTGCTATTTATATACCTTTCTCATTCTCTCACTAGTAATAAAATCCTCTAGATCACTTTCTGAGGTAAATAGGTATCTATCACGTATACTTTATGTTTAGTAAATAATTATAAAGATGAAGGAAGGTCAGGCGGAAGAAAGAGAGATAAAAAAAGTGAAAAAGATTAGTAAGAAGTGAAAGGAGACTGAATAAGAGAAAGGAAGAGGCAGGACAAGAATACACTTAGGACCTTTACATATGCTGTCTTAACAAGTAAGCTACAAATTAAGATTCATCGATGGGAACCATGAAATCTGTTTATTTAGACATTTCCTCTTACATGGCAGACTGCAAGTCACATGATAACAACACAGTGGTTATTAGATGAAAGAAGGGCTAGATATGTAAGTGCTGTTTTGTGAAATTTAAGCCTACTGCCCAGACTGAAATACAGACTTAGATTAAAGTTCACACTAGCGTGCAACCTGCTGTAAGTTATTGGTGAAACAGCTAGGTTCAATATTTCTTCAAATCAATGGCCACACTGTGGATGCGTCCTTACATTTTCTACAGTGAAGTGTCACAGTAGTTTTATGTCAATTCTCTGTTACTTAGTTCTTGCAGTTAATCTATATAAACCAATGTTGGTTTGATTTAAAATTAGCTTACAGATACCACACCAAAGGCTTTCACATATAAAAATAAATAGGAGGCAGCAATGTTGTCCTTGGCTGATAATGGTCGTCATAGAGTGAGAAAAATAGGGAAACCTTGAATATATTATATCACTGTGGGTTAGTTTTTTACTCTTCACTCTTTTCCTGAGTTGTACCTCAGGTGGAGTTGTGAGGTGGAGAAAATTTACATAGGAACTTTCTCTGCATGTAGAAATCACAGATTTTTACTTCTTTACATCTATTTACTTTCCTTTAATATAATATAAATATGTCCATGTAATTCCAAAGGATGATTAACTCAGATATATTTATTATGAATTAACTTTCTTGGTTAATTTTTATAGATGAACCTAATTATGATAAGTTATTTTATAAGTGGAATATGGAGTTCAATATATTTTTAAAAATATCTTCCTCAATAGGAATTTTTTAAAAGTTATATTTTGTCTTGAGTAGATTTATCATAATTTAAAATGTTGTGCAGCTTTCATCACTCTTTAAACAGACTAGTTAGACTATTTAAAAATCAATAATCATTATAATTATTATTTACCTTAATCATAACTCATCGTCAGCTGTTTTTTCACACCAAATATTTAATGCTCAGCATGGGTATATGAGCAGTGCTGATGACTAGATTAAAATTACTGCTCAAGATTTACTAATACAAAAAAACTGAATATTGAGTCTGAGAATGTGTAGTGGCAAATAGGTAAAAATATATTACTGTGATTTTTGTGGGGAATCTTGGATAAAAAGATCTTTACCTTTGTGAGTTTTGTGTTAATGTGTGTCTCAAATGTTGCAATACACACTTCTGTAAAATAATTATGGACTTAAGGAGGTGATTAATCGGTGGGTGCAAAGCAACTCATACGTTCGGCTAGCAGAGATACAGATATACATATGACATGCTCCTTGAGTCTTGGAAAAGCTTATTAATATTACATTATTTAGCATATAAGTATGACTATATGGCTCATCTTTCAGTAGTTGACCCTCAACAATATTTTCTTCTTCTGTTTTGAAATGTCGTATAAAAACATAATCATGACTGAACAGATCTCACTTAGAGAATTCTAATCAGGAAGCTTGGGCTTATGAACTCTGCAAAAATGACTCATTTTTGGTTATCTAACATCTAAATCAACATCATTAGTGTAACTGCAGTCCTTGAAGATGTCCATACCACTTTTGTATGCCAGATATCTTCATTGTATATTGAATCAGAATGTTTCTGCTCCAACACAGCCAGAACTTTTGTACCAAATTTGGGGTGGGAATGTTGGCAGAAACTTGCTGATATATTAAGGAAATAATCTAAAAAGATACATAGATGTAAGCCAAATAAATAGCAATCTTGAAAAATGTCGAATAGGCACTTTCTAGGAATTGAGGCTATAAATTTTGCACTGCAAGAAATACTGTAGTAAGCATCGGTAGCAACCATCAACATGTCAATGGTAATAAGCACGTGTTTGAGAAGACTTTGTATATGATGATGATATTGATCCACCACCAGCAGGGCTTGTATTTGGAGCTGGTTGCACTGAAAGGGCTGATGGATCTGAGCTGATTTACCTAAACTATATTATAAACAAAAGCTTGTAGTTGAAAAACAGATTTTTCTCTTTAATTGAACCTGCCTGACCTAAACTGACCAGCTCCAAATCGACTGGCTCTGATCTGTATGAGTGTGTGTACTTCTGCTCTGATAGGTAGCACTGTGAAATAAAGTATGCTCACAAGTTTAGACTGTATATCCTAACTAGATTATCATTTATGTTGTAGAAACTGTTTGTTATTCCAAGGCAAAGGGTTTCGTCCTTTTGGTGGAATAATGCCCATTGAGATAGCTTAGAAAGTGGCGTTCATTCAGCTTCCAGCTCTTCCCCTTCCTCCATCATATGGGTTGATTATACCATTGTGCCCTGGAAACAGTGGCCACAGTGTTATCAAAGGTTCATGTTTTTAATGTAATGTAAAAGCTTCAGGTGGTGGAGTATGTAGACTTGGTTCTGAATCCCAATATCATGATATGCTATCTTGAGCAAATTGGTGAAATCCTCTGGGCCTGAGTTTTATCATCTATAAAATAATACTAACAAAAAGAGTTAAAATAAAACAAGAATACTGACACTTATCTCACAAGGCTGTTGTGAGAGTTAACTAATAATCTGACTCAGAGCACACCAGAAATTTTTGTTCATATATTGATTCATGAACAATATTAATTGAATGTCTGCTCTTTTTCAAGCACCGAGCCAGGGATGGGGTTATATAGTGAACAATTCAGATAATCCTTGCCATCTTCTGAAGCTTGCATTCTAGTCCCCTTCACTCAGTTCCTCCATATTTCTTTTCCCTCCTCTAGCATTCAGTGTCCATCATCTATTTGACAGCAATGAGAACATTGTTCAGAAATATCTCCCTCAAAATATGTCAAGATATTCAAAGCAGATTATTTGATAAAACATTTCCGCTAGTTAATATGGTTTTTGTACTAAATTACTCTTACTCATAATATCATGTCTGGATGTATTACTTTTCTAAATATATTTTGCAATCTTGTCAACATAGTCTAAATGTCAAGGCATTTGTGAATTTCATGAAGGATTTTTACAAGTTAAAATGAAATAATTTTAAAAATTTTAAAAACACTGTGAAATACTAGCTAGGATGTGATTAATTTTTCTTTGTCTTGCAAATGTGTTCATATAATAAAAGGCGATTCTAACTGTGGTGATGTGAGAATAGAAGAACAACATGACCAAAACTTTGTATGTACTTGCTGTGTGTCAGACACTGTTTTAGACGCTTTCACACGTCCACTCTGCAAATCCTCACCACAGCTCTGTGAGGTGGACATTATTAATTTGATGTGTTGCAGATTATAAAAATGAGGCACAGAGTTTAGACGATTTCCCTTGGTCACAGATCTAGTAAGTGTCACGGTCAGGATTCAAACACAGGCTGTGGACTGTCAGAGGCCATATGCTTCTATAGTAGGGATGCTGTAGGGAAAACAGCAAAGCAAACATGCAACCAGCGATTAGAGTCCATATTCTATGCACATGCCCACACCTTTCAAAACAATTGTACATGGAAGTGAAATTGGATGAGAGTTTTTTCTCTGCTTGAAGTTAGTTTGGGAGATTTGGCAACTCTCAGCCCATTCTGAAGTCTGCATAGATGTCCTCAGAAGTCTTAATTTGGGCTATTTCTTTATACCACCTCTTCTGATATAGCGCTCTCAGACTAACCATTGCCTTCTATTCCCTGGTATATTAGTGTCCTGTGGCTGCTACAGCAAATTCCCACAAATTTAGTGCCTTAAAACAACACACATTTATTATCTTATAATTCTGAACAACAGAAGTCCAAAATGGGTCTCAATGTGATAAAAATCAAAGGGTCAGCAGCACTGTATCCCTTCTGGAGGCTCTAGAGGAAAAATCATTTCTTTGCCTTTTGAACTTCTGGAGGTTGCCAGTGTTCCTTAACTCATAGCTTTATCTTGCATCTTCAAAAAGTACCAATGCAGCATATTGCCATTTCTCCCCCTGACTCTGACCCTCTATCTCCTTCTCTTAAAGACTCACGTGATTACACTGGCCCACTTCAATAACCCATGATAATCTCCCCATCTCAAGATCCTTGACTTAGTCCCATCTGAAAAGTCCGGCCAGCATGGCTCAGCGGTTGAGCGTCAACCTAGGATCCAGGAGATTGAGGTTCAATTCCCTGTCAGGGCACATGCCTCAGTTGCAGGCTCCATCCCCAGTAGGGGGCGTGCAGGAGGCAGCCAATCAATGACTCTCATCATTGATGTTTCTGTCTCTCTTCCTCTCCCTTCTCTCTCTGAAATCAATAAAGACATATTAAAAAAAAAAAAAAAAGTCCCTTTGGCTATAGAAGGGAACCTATTTACAGGTTCTGGGATAAGGTAGTTGACATCTTTGGGACCACACTTGGCCTACCAGACCCAGTATTCCTGAATTGTTTGATCTGATATTTATTTGATCTATGACATGATTGTTCTCTTAAACCAAGCTTGTTGAATGCAAGGTGGCCTTCAGTGACTCCAGCAACCTTCTCATTTCCAGTTACTGAATCTTCAGACAATCCTGCTGGCCAGAATCTTTTGTAATTAAGACCCTTCTGGCTGGAAACACCAGGGGTTATATTAAAAAATTCTTTTACTCCATTGAAAAGAGTGTTCATTAGGTAGGTCATATCTATAAAACCCTTTATTAGTCTCTTTGCCAGTTCTACATAGAGTGATAAATCTTATACATATTTATCTCATTACATTGGAGAGTTATAGTTTCTTTAAGTTGTTTCATATCCATATGTACAGAATTCAATTTATACTTTAATGAAACCTAAACTTGGTTCTTCAAACTTCCCATGCTATGCTTGTTTCAGATGAAGTAAAAACTAAAGTTGGCTCTTTGTGCTGGGCACCACTGTATGCCAAAAATATTACAAATATCTGATTTAATCCTCTAATGATCTGAATGATCTGAATTCTGGCTGCTTCTGTGACTCTAGTTCCTTACCCCTCAATCATATCGTTGCTTCTCTGAGAAGCAGTCAGCTGGCCTCTCATGATGCCTGAAATACACCAAGCTCGTTCTCTACGCAGTGCCTTTGTACTTGCTGTCCCCCAGAAGTGAAAGGGATTTTTCATTTTATTCAGATCTGCTCAAATGCCACCTACTCATGAAGGGTTTCTTGACCATTCCATCTATCGCAGTCCCCAGAATTCTCTATCTTCTCACCCTGCTTTTTTCTTCAGGACACTTGCCAGGAAAGTTATAATATATTCTTTTAAATGTCCCCCAGTCTCTGTGTCCTCCTTTGGAATGACAGCACACCAGGGATCCTGCAAAACTGTAACATGGCATTATCACCAGTTCCTAATATAACGTGTGGCACAAAAGGAGCGTTTTACAGACTGCAAACACTGAGATTTAACAAGTTTAAGTAACATTCTCAAGGTCAGAATCACTCCAAATCCATATCCAATATCTTATATCACAACTGTTTCCACAATGTAGTTCAATCCTATTGACTCAGTCTACTTCGGAGGTGTGACTGCTTCCTAAATCAGACACAAAGAAAAATACATATGGACATTTGAGCTAAAAATCTCTCATAGATTTATATGCCTTTTTCTGGTATAAAAATTTTAAATAGGGTTCTTGCTGCCCTTGAAAGAAATTATGCCCACCTTGCTTCTCTCTGTTGAGTGCTGCTATCTGACTTTGCGATGCCAGGATCCTATTGTCCCCCTTGATACTGGGGAGCCCCATCTAAGGAGAACCTCTGTTAGTCAACTCTGTGTACAGAGAAACAGCCACCCCTCCTCAGGAGCTCCTCTTTTTGCTGCTTAATTGAAAAGAGTGTATCTCTGTGGACCACAGTCAGGTGGTGGGATCTCCAGTCTCACATATTAAGTTTATTCTAATATCCCCATCTTCCAGAGTCTTCAGAATTTTTCATCAGTACTGGTCTGAGTTTCAGCAGCTTCTCATTTACCTGAGGTCACTGTGCAAGCTTCAGGGGTCCTCCCAGCAGTGTATTAATGTGACCAACAGATGCCAAGGTGGCCCCAAACACCCCCGCCTCCCTTTCCTCTTGCTGTTGTATAATCCCTTTCACTTGAGTGTGGACAGAAACTATGATTTGCTTTCTAACCAATAAATTTTGACTTTGGTGATGGGATACATTTCTATTATCATGTTACATGGCACTGTGACTCATGTTGCTCGGAGACTCTCTTGCTTCCTTGATGGCTTAGATGAAGTAAGCAGCTATGTTGTGAGCTGCTCTATGGAGAAATGTGTGTCAAGAAACAGGGCAGTTGCTGGCAGTCAGCCAACAAAAAAACCAGGGAGTGAATTCTGCCAACTATCGCATAAGCTTAGAAAAAGATCCTTCTCCAGGTAAACCTTGAGATGAAATTGCAGCCCACATCAACACCTTGATCACAGCCTGGGAGACCTGAAGCAGAGCAACCAGCTAGGCCATGCCCAGACTCCTGACCCACTGAAACTGGGATAATAAGAGTGTGCTGCTATAAGCTGCTAAATTTGAGGTAATAGGTTACACAGCAATAGTTAACTAATATAATTAAGGATAGTTCCACTCATCCTTGCCAGAGCACATACTATGTCCGGAAGAGTGTTCATATATGTTGACATTCTGCCCTATCTAGGCATACTATAATCCCAGCCCAACATTCTCAAGATCCACTTTGCTTATTTCTGCCAGTACAAATGAATGCTATTTTCTCTCAGCAGAAAATGCATCCCATGCTTGAGTTGTCCTATTGGCCTGGAAGCAGAGAGGGGACAAAGGGAGAATGTTGAAGAGAATACGATTTATTTTCCATGACCTCTTCCTCATGTGAGGTCTTTGTAGTGTCTCTAGACAATACGAGGCTGCTTGCTTATAAAGATGAGGAGCGAGCTGCTTCTAATAGCCCAGAGCATATGGGGGAGTTGGAGGGATGGGAAAGACGTTTAAGAATACCAGGTTTATTTATCCAAATATCAAGGTCTCGCTATTTTTCTGTACACTCTGTCTCATATTTTGTATCATTTTAGGTTCTAGTACCCTTACAATTAAATCCTGAGGTTTTCTCAATTTCATAGCATGCTTTGGGTTGATAGTTGCCTGACCTAAGCCTGTTATTTTATTAAGTCTTTCCAAGCATTAATGTAGGTAACTCCACAATCCTTATACTTACCCTTGACCTCATGATGTTCAGGGGCACAGCTTCCGCATAGGCCAGTGTTTCACTCTCATCTTACATCATCCCTGCCTACCTCTTACTAGTCATGAATCTCTAGAATACCACCCTGCATCAGCAACATGGTTTTAGCAATATCTGATTAGTGAATAATTCAGTTCCAGAATATCATTTTGTGTGTGTGTTTTCTGCCTTACTTGATACTTTACTGTTATGAAGCATCTTGGCCTGAGTTCCCTCTGGAAAGCGGAACTGGAGAAAAAGAACTTGCCTGAAGCAATTTACTTTTACATTTCTTAAATTTTATTTTTCGATTAGCTTACATTTAACATTATTTTGTATTAGTTTCAGGCATACAGCATAGTGGTTAGACAATCACATACTTTACAAAGTGAAGCAGTTGGTTCTGACCGGCAATCCCAGAGGATGGAGGGCTGCCGAGACTAAAACAGACACGGGAGGTTAGTCACCGCTACAGGCCACTGGGGTTGTTCCTGGGGACTTTCTGTGAAGCCGTTTGGATGTATTTCGGAATCATTCACCTGAAGAATGAAAGAAATATGGACTTTTGTTTCTACTCCCATCACCAAACAGCTGAATGGAAACCCAGGGGTGTTATCTTTCCCACATTTCTGAGTTGCCCATAAAAGCTGTGAACGCCGAGTAGGCCCATAGGCACTCCCCACCGCGGAGGGGAGAAACCCGCTGGTGCAGCAAGCAAAGGAGGTGAAAGGCGTGCTTCGGGTGAGATGCTGTTAGCAAGCTGGGAATAACGTTCTCCAGTCGAACTGTTTCAGTTTCAGAACTTTGCTGACTTGTTCTGTTGTCCTTGGCATTGTGCACTGCTGCTGAGAGAGAGAGTGTGACTTGATGTTTCCAAATTCTCTGTAAGTTGTTTTATGTATCTAGATAATTCAAGAAGTCTGTCTTTATCTTTGAGTTTTAAATTTCATTACCTGTCCTCGAACACAGTGGGCCATATTCATCTGCAATTTCTATTTTCCCTTCATTTTTAATTTTAGAAATAAATTTGAATTGTTTTGATAGCTTTTATGTGTTCTCCACTCTAGCAAACAAATTACTGCAAAATTAAATTATTTTCTGTCTTCCTTATTTATTACCTACTCTCAAATTATTTTAATCTTGTAGGATCATCTGCATTCACAGTGATAATATCAAGATTTTCCTTGTGTCACTTTATGGTTTATAGCCAGGCCCATTGTCTAATTAGATTGTGTCTAATTTTATTGTTGGTTTAGAAAGTTAGTTAAATATTCTAGATGATAGTTCTTTGTCAGACATGTGGTTAATAAATATGTTGTCTCCTTCTTTAGTTTTTCTTTTTGTCATCTTACCAGTGTCTTTTGTAGAGCAAAAGGTTTTCAATGAGGTAATATATCAGTTTTTTCTTTTATGAGCATTTTAGGTTTATTTTCAATTGTAATACAATTTAAATAGCTGATGTGCTTACAGACGAGCTAGGAAAATGGGAGCTATTGACTGTGCAGGAGCAAAAGAGGACTACAGGTGGGTGATCCCTGGGAAGGGTGATGAGTTCAGGTCTAGAACATGATTAGAGGGATTAACCAATGGCCAGTGAAAAAAAGAACAGAGCTGTGGAGAAATCAATATCAGGGAAATCAATTATTAGTAACAGGAATAGACAAATTGAGAGAATTTCAGTCTTATGGGTATTATTTACTTTGAATTAAAAACATTGGTGTTTCCCTGAGAAAGATAAGAGTAGGCAGTTTGAGGTCTAACACAGGTTTGAACTAAATACTGAGGTAAGTATGTGAGAGTCCTACTTAGGGGTACTTGGGAAGCACAGAAGCTTTCTCTGGGACTTAGGCTAGGGTTCTCAAAATCTTTAACCAGACTTGTTTAATTAGGCTACATTAAGGAGTAAAACAATTAACATAATTACCTTAAAAGAGTCTTGTACTTACCAACTCTACCTAAGCCCTAATACTGCTTTGTCTAACATCTTCTGCTTATGTATTAGCGTTTGAGTCCCCTAGTTGAGGCCATGAATATAGTGTGTATCCAATGACTGGCA
This sequence comes from Miniopterus schreibersii, assembly GCF_964146895.1. NCBI lineage: Eukaryota > Metazoa > Chordata > Mammalia > Chiroptera > Miniopteridae > Miniopterus > Miniopterus schreibersii. The sequence goes on along the minus strand of NC_138103.1, from coordinate 39,433,510 downwards.
GGAATTGGGCCTATGACCTTAGCTTTTCTCTTTTCTTGACACTGCTGTGAACTGCAGCAAGACTTGTCTCCTTAGCGAATTCATAAGGGAAGTGAGGTTTAGGTATCTTGTTTACACCCAGTTCTGACTGACTACAAAGACTGTGCTCTTTATAATATTTCCACCCCACCAGCTGTTGCCCTTAGGAGGCATTGCTAGTTTATTGTTATTTTAAGCAGAGTGCATCTGTGTTTAACAGTTTAAGCTGTCGTGTATATATTTTTGTCACCAAATTTTTTCACTATCTATAAGACACACAGTCTATTAGAAAATAAGGCACACATATTAACTGCATGAGCAAAGCAAGTGTCCACATTCTTTGTTATATCCAGACTGTTGCAAAAATATCAAAGTGGCAGATGGGAATTTTTGTAGCTCTTGTGATTGAAGAATGAATCAGGAAAGCATTTATCAAAAGCCAATAGTCTTTGATGGGAAGGAGATTAACCAGGAAAAACATATTTGGAATATAACTAAGTAGCTCTGAAGTAGGTACTTTTGTCCAAAGCAGCAAGTATCAACCCTAAAGGTCTCAAAGAGTATTTGGTCTTCTAAATTACATTTGCAAATTTTCTTTTTTAGATACACAAAGGTCAGTTATTGTTGTAAATACATCAATGTGCTCACAAGCAATAACTAAGCATTGACTTGGCTTTATAAATAATTTCAAGGCACGAATGTGAAACATATTTCCAACTTCCAGTGGACACTATCAGAATCAAAAGTTGTAGTGCATATTATATGCTCTAGTTTATCACCCAAGAATTCTTACTCTTTCGTGGTGATAAATTATACAATAGGTGCCACAAGGATTTCCAGTTTCAAGTTAGAATGTGATTTAATAGAATTTTAGTATTAGTATTCTCCTTACATACTCAACAATAAAAAAATTTTTTTAAATGTTAAAAAATATACAGTGATATTTGCATTTCCAGATACACAAGAAAGTACTTTAAGTCTTTCCCCAGTCTGTAAACTTAGAAAGCTGCTTATTATTTTCCTTGCATATGTAATCAAAGATGTGTACATGTCAGAAGAAATATCCTAAGGTTCCCTAGAAAACCTGAAACAGCTATGATTTTATCTCATTTGAATCACAGGTTTCTACTCCATTATTAATAGCCAGTGATGGAAAGAGAAATTGTTTTAGAAAGCAACATTTTATTTAAATTTATTTTTATCTTTTAATTACAGTTGACATACAATATTTGTTTCAGGTGTGAAACATAGTGATTATGTATTTATATAATTTACAAAGTAATCTCCTTGAGAAGTCTAGTACCCACCTGGCACCATAATAACTATTACAGTATTATTGTCTATATTCCCTATGCTGTATTTACATCCTTGTGACTATTTTTATTACTGCTAATTTCTACTTCTTAATCCCTTCACCTTTTCCACCCATCCTCCCAATTCCCCTCCCATCTGGCAACCATAAATTTGTTCCCTGTATTTAGAATTTGTTTCTAATTTATTTTGTTTTTTAGATTGCACATATAAGTAAAATTATATCATATTTATCTTTCTCTCTCTGACCTATTTCATTTAGCATAATACACTCTAGGTCCATCCATGTTGTCACAAATGGCTGAGTTATATTCCATTGTATGGCTGAGTTATATTTCATTGTATATATGCACTATTTCTTGACCCATTCATCTACTGATGGACACTTAGGTTGATTCTACATCTTGGCTAGTGTACAAAAAAGCTGCAATGAACATAAAGGTTTATATATCTTTTCAAATTAGTGTTTTGGATTTGTTTGGATAAATACCCAAAAGTGAATTTGCTGGATCATATGGTAGTCCCATTATTCATTATTCATCTTTTGAAGAATCTCCATACTGATTTTCATACTAGCTGCCCCAGTTTATAACCCCACCAACAGTGCACAAGGATTCCCTTTTCTCTACATTCTCACCAACATTTGTTTGTTGATTTATTGATGGTAGCCATTCTGACAGATGGGAGGTGATATGTCATTGTGGTTTTAATTTGCATTTCCCTGATAATTAGTGATGTTGAGCATCTTGTCATGTCTTCTGGCCATCTGTATGACCAAAAGAAATATGGGGAAAATGTCCTTTCATGTCTTCTCATTTTTTAATCAGATTGTTGTTTTTCGGGGCGGGGGGGGGGGGGGGGTTGGTGTTAAATTGTATGGGTTCTCTATATATTCTGGATATTAACCCCATACTGGATATATCACTGGTGAATATCTTCTCTTATTCTAGTAAGTTGTCTTTCATTTTGTTGATGGTTTTCTTTGTTGTGCAAAAACTTTTTAGTTTGATGTAGTCCCATTAGTTTATTTTTTTCTTTTATTTCTTCTGCCTTAGGAGATATGTCAGAAAAAATATTGCTATGAGAAATGTCCAAGATTTTACTGCCTATGTTTTCATCTGATAGTTTTATGGTTTTGAGTCTAACATTTAAGTTTAATCCATTTTTAAATTTATTCTTGTATATAGTGCAAGAAAGTGGTCTAGTTTCATTTTTTTTGCATGTGTCTGTAACATTTCATTTCTGAATAAAATATTCTCAACTATATATCAAGAAGAAGGCAATAAATACTATGTGTTAAACTGAACAGGGCAGTAACAGCAGTGGTAAATTAAAAATGCTTCTGTTGTTTTCTTCTTGTAGATAGTACTCTTTCCTTTTCCCTTCTCATCACAATCTTACTGTCCACCATCCTCTAACAGACTTCCCATCACAAGTACCAACAGCACCTTGGCTACTACAACTCCTCTTTCCCTCAGACTCACCCAACTCCTCTATTATTACACAGTTTTTTGGTAAACATCTTGAAAATTTCTAAAACTAAATTGCAACCTGTTAAACACAGAGATCATGTCAGAATAAGAATAGAGGTTTTTCTCAAATAAAAATTCTTCTACTAGAAGAGTTTTAATTTCTTTTAGATTGGAGAGGAACCACTATATTTATTCATTTCCTTATGTACTTAGTCTATAAATGTTTAATGAGCACTTATTATGAGATAAGCATGGTTATAGATTTTGGGATCTGCATTCTGCCTGGTACTTAATATATTATCTTGCATGTTTTTGATTCTTAATAATCATTTAAACAATGGAAAATTTATAGACTAATTATATACTATATTGCTTCTGAAGATGAATTATCCAGATGTTTCATTTTATTTGCCTGTACTCACCATAAAGGCAGATTTCTAAATTAACATTCCAATAGTATACATGTCATGAAGAAGAGCACAACTGGTTTATGGGAGAATATATCTACCAAAAGTATTTTGACTAGAAAAATAATTTTTTTTCAGGCTCAGAATGTTGAGGAATCTAAGTGTTTGATTTTGGGAAAAGAAGGTTATTATATTAAGGACTTTAGAAAGAGAGAAGAGGTAGGTACAGTAAAAGAGATATGATAAGAGAGCAAAATACATGGAGCCAAGTTAGCAAAGACTCCATAGGTCGGTCCATCCTCAGTTCTTTTCTTTTTTCTTTTTTTTTAAATATATCTTTATTGATTTCAGAGAGGAAAGGAGAGGGAGAGACAGAGATAGAAACATCAATAATGAGAGAGTCATTGATCGAGCCCACAACCTGAGCATGTGCCCTGACCGGGAATCAAACCCCAATTGCCTGGATCCTAGGTCGATGCTCAACCGCTGAGCCACGCCCGGCCGGGCCATCCTCAGTTCTTGTATATTCACATGTGTCTCTGCAACAGGCCCCTTTGTTTTATAATAATCAGAATCCAGAAGACGAAAGGATGGTAGAAGGATCAGTAGTCAAAAATGGTCCCATATCTTCCCTTATTTCCCTATACATTAGAAGCTGGCCTCCCAATAAAAAATAAAAAATTAAATGTTATAGAAATAACCCGGGCATGATTATGAACTGGTAGGATTCATTTACAGGAACCATATTCATTTGAAAATATTTAATATTGTGAGGTCAAATGAACAATTTATAGCTGAGACATTTTTAATTGTAAGGCCTTATTGGGAAGTAATATTTAGTATATGGATTTTAGTTTTAAATAATGACTAGAGAATATCTATCCATTATTCATTTCCTCCTTTCAGGTGGAAATCTTAATTCATTTTTTCACAAATATTTTTTAACAATGGTATTTTTTTTTCTCACTACAAGAAGCACTAGGTCTACAGTCTTGACTACTCATCTCTCTATACTCTATCCCTCATTTTTATTCATTTCTTTGCTTTAAAACACCTATTCAAATGTTAAAAATGATTTCTAAAATTATATTATTACCCCAAACCTCTTTGGAGCTCCAGTTATGAAAGACAAAATCTCAAAAATCATTTTTGATTTCTCATTTTATGTTCTATATTCAGTTCATTAGCAAGTCATGACATGTGTATCTCCTAAATATATTTCACATCTGTCCACTTCTCTCCAGCCACACTGCCAGCACATAAATCCAACCTCACCCTGCTACTCTCCTCCTACAACAGTTTCCTATTTCCACTTACCTATTTTCTCATAGCAGTCAGAATAATCTTAAAAATAAGAAAGCAGACTACATTATTACCCTACTTAAAAATCAGTGTTTGTTTCCCATTGTATTTCAAAGAACATCTAATGTCCTTTTTATAGCCTTCAAGGGCTTCATAGTCTGGTTCTTCCTGGATCTTTAACTGTGTCTTATTTCATTTTCTTCTCTACTCCTATGTATTATTCACACATGCATCATTTTATTTTTTATAATCCATAAAGTTCCTAGAGGGAAGAGGCCTTACCTTGTTTTTGTCTATATCTCCCATGGAATCGAGCAATGTCTAGGACTCTGGAGATACAAAAGTTGTGTGTACTGGATGAATGAATGTTCCTAAGTCAGTGCAAACAAATATTTGAATCTGAGTCCTCTTTGACTATATTCTCTGTAGAAAACTACAACATGTACATAATAAGCAACTGAAGAGTTATATCAGAATATAATATAAAAGAGATGAAAATGTTAAGAGGTAATAGTATAGATCAGGAATTTTCTATATTAGTCTAATAGGGGTAATAGGAGAAATTAAAGAGAATTAAAAAATAATTACAGAAATAAATAATAGGAAACAAACTCAGAGTTGAAGAAAATTAGAAGCCTGTGCACTGAAAGACTCACCAAAAGTCACACAGCTGATTGTAAAAGATCCAGGGCTGATCATGAAATTTCAGATTTCTGGAGATAAAGAGAAAACTATCTCCAGAGAGCAAAAACAACCAAAAACACAAAATTCAAAGAGAAGTTTTCCAAAAAGAAATAAGTATCTTATCAGCTTCAGGTTTCTCAATAACAATATTGATTTCTATAAAACAGTGGGAAAATATCTTCAATGTTCTGATGAAAAATGTTTTGAACCTAAATGAATATATTTAACCAAATTAACACTCCTGTGGAAAGAAAAAAATATATTTCAGGCAAACATTGGTTATGTTTGAATCTCAATGAACCTACTGAAAAATATTGCTTAAGAATAAGAAAGAAAAATATCCAAAATAGAGAAATGGGATAAAAGAAACCTGTGAAAGCTAATGAAAAGAGTAAAACTTCTATTTGCTGCTGTTATTTTTGATGCATAAAGTAAAAAACAAAAAATGCAATAAAAGTCCCAGATGATTTTATTATAAAATGGGGAGTTTCTTGCCTTGCTTTAAAAATGAAGGTAGAAGATATATTATTTTATAACATAAAACATAGTTTTAAAAATATATAACTGTGTATATTAAAATACTCTAGGTAAGCAAGAATTGTGAATCTTTCATAACAAATTTTTATTTACATATAACATGGGCAATTTTAAAAATCAGTATTACAAAAAAAATAATAATAAAATAAATAAATAAATAAAAATAAAAATCCGTATTACAAAAGGTTAGAGGGAAGATGAATTGGATACAAACAGAAGAACCAAAAGGGTCACGCGGTCAGGTCACATGGAGGTGTTACCCACCCTTTCAGGTCAGGGGACCCAAACCAAGGTATTTTTGCCCAGTTGCATTGGTGCCAATAGAACAAGCATGGGCTTGGTAAGGCAGAGACAAAACTGTACTCTTGGATCAAGGAACGCAGCAGGGTGAGCTCACACTCTAGCGCCCCCCCCCCCCCCACACACACACACTGGCGAGGAGCCCTCTGCGTCGGTAGGCGGTGGCGGGGGGGATGAAATCCTTTAGGCAGCACAGCTATGCTTCTGTTGCACTCAGGCCTTTTGCACACGGTCCTTTGTGCTCACAGTGCCCCAGCGCCCCCTTGGTTGTTGCCCTGGGCACCTCGGGCTTTGCACTAGGCCCTCCTCATTTTGTGGTCAGGAATTCTTTTCAGTGTCTGTAAGCGGGCATAGCTCCTGACATAGTTTAGGCACTGAGAAATGTTGGGGTCCTCTGGATGATAGCCCAGTGACAGAGGCACAGGGTGTGAGCCTTCAGCTTTCCTAAATAATTATCAAATGAGATAATGAATTCAAAGGTATCTGAGGTATAAAGCTTTATTTTTTTAATGTTGCTTTTCATTATATCTGACCTTGGCAGGCAAGAAGGAAAAGAAGGTGTGAGAATTACCTGGGACTTTAACCTGAGCAGGACTAGATGAATAAAACTATGTTAGACTTTATTAAAACTGAGTGGAATAAAATGGTAAAAGAGAAAAAATAAAGACTCAAAGAACTTCATAGCAGCTGTTCTCTGCCTAGTAGCTAGGTCTCACCAGTCCCAGTTTTGAAGTTTATTCTATAGGACATTATATCATTGTGTTTCATAAATCATTCTTTCTAGTTGTATGTTTTATTTTCTTTTAAAACGATAAGGGAAAGAACACAATACAAAATCAGCTTAAAGAAATTAGAATTTTACAAAGCTCTGGATGTCAAAAACTGATGGAGTATTTAGTTTTTCCTGTTAATGACTCTACTGATCATCATGATATGAGCTGATGAAGCAAAATCTCTTTCTTTAAGTATAAATGATGATAAGAGCTTTGAAGTATAAAGCAATACTGCTATTATGTCTCAATATGCAGCAAGACACATTTGCTTTGGGCTTTGGTATATATTTATGACAGAGGGAATGTGAGAATGAGTGTATGTCCCCATAAGATACTATTTTGGTTGCATCTTGCTTGATTCACAAATATTTTCCTCTACTTTGTCTCTCCTTCAAAACAGGATTTCTTAATACCAATTTACTTTGTGATTTTATGTTCCTTTATGCACTTATCTCTTTTGAAAATTTTTTATGAAGACCTACTATATGATGTATTCTTTGCAGCTGTGGTGAGAAATATAAGTTTGGGCAAATGATCTTCCTCCAAGCTTAAATAGAAAACTAAGCAAACAAATTGAAACATGCCATTTGAGACCAGGCAAATACCATGATTGTGCTGCTTCGCAGACACAACATTTAGAAACAGCCGTTTCCTGGGAGGGCCAGGAATCTGCACAGTGCAGCTTATAGTTTAAAACTCATCATTAAGTATTTGTGGTAATTATAAATTATGAAATGCCCACTACCTGGTCTCCTATAATAGAGCAAGTAATCCAAAATAAGACATAGAGAAATGGAAGACTGAACCAAGAAATCACGAAAGAAACTTCAAAAAATAATTGATGTCTTTTGCAGTCATTTTAACTAGACAGAAGACAATTTAGTCAGTACACAAAACCCCAGCATTCACTAATTTATCTGACACATTAGTGAGGACTTGAGGATGCTCTGAAGGCACTTCCTGACCTCAGCCTTCTTCTGGAAGTTCCTTTAGAAATGGGTCTCAGTGTTGCATTTGTCATCTCCCCCTACCCAGACTGAGGGGTTCAGGAATGGGAATCTGAACCAAGAGCTCTGCTGAACTTTGGTGATCCTTTATACTCAGCGATGACTGGCTGGAATAATCAGATCTTATCCTTTTGGGGAACTTTAAATGTGAAACATCCAAAGTGCCTAAATTTTGTAAAATAGCACCAAAGCAGAGGCACATAGAGAGACTTCAATGCACATGAGCGATGAGAAAAAAGGTATCAGAATATAGAAGCAAGGGTAGAATGTGGAGTCACTAGGGAAGTGGGAGCTTGCACAAAAGAAAGAATAGCTGAGTAACCGTAACAGTTAAAGGCTAAGGAATGAAGTGTCAGGTGCTTCTCGTGGGGATTAGGTAACTACAGTTGAAGTGAGAGGGTTCACTCTTATCTATTCTGTACTCTGTGAGGCCTGTCAGCAAGGCTGTGGATACTCCCCATAGACGTTGCTATTTCCTGTAAAATCTTGGAGTGAGTTTCTCCCCTCAAACACAGCTTTGTTAACTAAAGTAACCTAAGAGCACCTCTGTCCCTCACTACACAAAAGGATCCTTACCATAGAAAGGAAGTGGCCTGGATCAAGAGAGAACTGACTCTCTGTTTCCACAATCAGAGCCATTAGAGGTCTGTTTGGGTTTTTTTCTTTCTGCCAAATATCTATACTGAAGGATTTATAGAGTGGCTTCACTGAGGGAATACTTTTATTAATAAAACCCAAGGTATTACACAGGCGTGAATAGCCCTCTTGTCATGTGTTCTGCAGTATTCTGCTAACAACACTTCCCTATGGATGTGACACAGTTATCAGTACAGCCATTCATAGGGGGAGCATGGTCATAAACTACACAATTTCATTCAAAGTTATTTCCGAGTTTCATAAATATTGTCTTTAGAAACAACCTGTATGAAATGTTAAGGAGCTAATAAGACAAACGTTTCCCCTCAGAAAACAATGTTTTCCTTGGGAAAATTTGCTTGACGAACCATCACCCATGGTTTATTTTACCCTTTGTTTCAAATGTGTGCTCCTAATGTAAGGAGCTGAATTTCCCAGACCAAATAATTCCGATTTGTGATGAAGGAATTATTTTACTTCTTATCTTTAATATCTCTTGATCAGCTTTTAAAATCTCTTATTGTCTTTTTATATCAGAAGAGAAAAACAAAACCCCACATGACAGGTGAAGCTTTATTCACTTGGGGTCATTTTATTCTGATACGATACTAATTATTATTAACCTAAAAAAAGTGATACAGACAATGCAGGAAGTACTAACCTAAAGTTGTGTAATGGTTTGTCTGTTCTCAAGAGTGTGTTCAAAAGAAATAGGGAAATGTATTGTCAGCCAGGAGAAGATGAAGCAGACATGCTTCTGATGTCCACTTGATAGGACTTTTTTTAAGTTAGAAGATTTGAAACCATGCTGCATTATAAAATAGATCAAAGTAGCACAGTCATGGTTATTCTAAGGAATGCCAACAATGTTTGATAACCATCCATAATAGTATTTCTAGGCAAAAAAATTACAAAAAATTATTCTAAAATGATAAGTTTAATTCATAATAATAAGTGAAGAAAGCTTTCCCATATGAGATAATAAAGCATGCTCTAACTGTACTATACTCAAATAAAGTGTATTTGCACAGAAGAGAAAAATAAATCAATAAAATAGAGATTACAGAAATAGATTCACATATATATATATGACACGGATATCATTAAAATGATTTATGTAATGATGGTGCTGGCATAATTGGTTATCCACATGGAAAAATGTAGACTTACACCTTGTTCCATTTATAAAAATGAATTGTAGATGGATTGGATAGAAATGTAAAAGTGAATAAGTGAATATAAATAAAAGCATATGCATTGAGGAATCCTTCTTAAAAGACAAACATTCAGAAGGCATAAAAGATAATATAGACATTAATTCATTCAACAAAGATTTATTGAACACCTACTCGGCAACTGGACCTATTTAAGATACTAGTGATTCTCTAATAAGTAAGACAGAAGCACCCCCAGCTTTTCATGCAGAGCACATCCTAGTAATGGAGGCCAAGCAAATAATACGATAATTGTAGTGAGCGATACCTTTTGAAAGGATAAAAGTATTGGAATGATATATAATAAGCTGGGGATGGGCTGCTACTCTGGATAGTATGGCCACAGAAGCCTCTCTGCAGAGATGGCATTTGATCTGAGATATAAATGACAAGGAAAAAAATCATAGAAATGTCTAGAAAAGACATTCCAGAAAGAGAAAATAGCAAGCTTAAAGTTTCTGCAAGTGCACAATGTGGCATATTACAGAACTGAAAGCCATCCAATGCGGTGAGCAAGAATGTGGTGAGTGAATAAGTGGGGGAAGGGCTAGTCAAGGGCCTCATCTTTTCGTCCTTCTGGCAAGGGGCTTGACTTTTATTTTAAGTGGGAAGCTGTCAGAGAACTTTAAGCCCAAAATAAATGGTTCTGATTTTATTGTAAAAATATTATAATATTACTCTGATGTTAGCAGAATGAAAAGTATGGGACAAAAATAGACAAAAAGAAGCCAGTTTGATAGGGTGTCCCACTAAGTCAGTAACAGCTGATGGTGCCTTGGGCTACAAGGGTTACAACAGATATTGAGCAAAGCAGATAGACACAAAACATATTTTAGATTTAGGATAACAGAAATGGCTAAAGACTCAAAGACATTAAGAGAGGAAAGAAGGATGATGCCTAACAATGGCTTGAGCAAGTGAATGAGTGAGGGTGCCTGCCATCTACTGAGGTGGGGAGGGGCTGGCAGGGGTGTGTGGCACAGATTGCAGAATTCTCTTCTGGACATGGCAAGTTGGAAATGTGTGGTCGATCTCCAAGTGAAAATGTTTAGTAGGCAGTTACATATACTGGTCTAGAACTCAGGGAAGAGGTCACGGCTGGAGACACACACTTGGGAAACGTCTGTATAAAAATGATATTCAGAGCCAAAGGACTAGATGAGATCACTAACAGAGAAGGTACAGACAAAGAGGAGGTCAGAGGATATGACCTTTCCTGCATAAAAATGAAAGTATCTGTGCATAGCAAACATGAAAAGGTGGAACTCCAAAAGTTGAACTGGAAAAATATGTTCAGTATAATCAAGCCAAGGGTTAATATATGAAAGAGCTACCACAAATCAATAAAGAAAAATATGAAGTAAACAGGCCATTAGAAAAAAAAAATGAATAAGGAATATAAATGGACCTTTCGTAGTAGAAAATAATACATTTGGCCAATAAATGTAGGAACAGATGGTCAACCTCACTAGCAATCAGGGAAATGCAAATTGTAACAAGTGGGTATCATTTTTCATTTATCAGATAGGCAGAAGTTAAGGAGAACATTAAGTCTCTTGCTGACAAGGATTTATGGAAATGGATGCTCAGAAATTGCCATTGGGGGCATGAATTTTTACAGAATTTCGGGAAAGCTATTTGGCCTTATCTATAATTAAATATTTATATACTTTGACCTAGGAATTTTCAATTTTGAGAATCTACTTTAAGTGCTTAAAGACATATTTATCAAGATGTTGATTATAATGTTTATTTTAGATTGGCAAAATAAGTTGAATGATCATTATAGTGAAACAAAATATAATGTGCTCATACTATGGAATATTATGCAGTTATAAAAATATTTTTTAGGTATTTGCAATAAATTTTGCAGTAAATCTGTTTTTAAAAAATAAATTAAGAGACTTTAAAAATAAAAGGCGTATATGTATAAAAAATCAATGTGATATTAAATAGGAACATTTATTTTAATCTGAGGAGTCTGGGGTTGTGGGTAGGTAGTTCACTACTTTTATTTATTTTTATATTACTTGAATTATTGAAAAAGCAATGTATTACCTTATAATTAAATATAATTAATCATTTAAGGAGGTAAAGTATAGGGTGCTTTTTTAATCCTCACACAAGGATATGTTTTTTATAGAATTTTTAGAGAGAAGGGAGATGGGGGAGAGAGAGCTGGATAAGTTGCCTGTCCTAAGCACCCTGACTGGAGATCGAACCCATAACTTTTTGGTGTACTGGAGGATGCTGCAACCAACTGAACCATACCAGCCAGGGCATTATAGGGTTTCATTTTTGTTTTTTTAAAGAAAAGGGGACAAATGCATTTTTAAAACTGTTCGATACTCAGAAATTCCTCTGATGATTATGTTTCTGTGACTGCACCTTCTACTTAACTGTGTTGAACACTGTTGAGGTAGAAGAGAGGATGTTAGTAAAGAGGGAGAGAGAAGCAATTTCATTCTTTATAATAATATAGTCTGTGTCCATCAGCAAGGCAGTTCACCTTTGTGTACAGATGTGCTCTTTGAAAAAACTCTGAGGCTTGAAAACTGGATTTTAGTTGTTCAATCTGTCCTGAAAGGGTTGTTAAAGAAAATCTTGTAACGAGTTGGGGAAGTTGCTGCAAAGATTAACCGATGGGGCATACTTATGTTAAAAACTGTGTAAAGAAATCAGATACCAAGACAGAGAAGAGGAGTTTGCAATTTTAACCTACCCAGTTGTCTACCAAAGAATTTTTTCCAGCCCCTAAAGAAATAATTCAACACAAATAGCAGGGTCACTGAAACTATATTTAAATGTTGAAAGTATTGGACCACTTATGGAGATGAACTACTCCCCTACTAAGTGTAATATGCCAGCCCAATCAAAATAAAAACAGATGACTCTAATGGCCTATACATTGCTAGAGAAAAAGAAAGACTTCAGTTTTCTCTTATACTAATTGAATGCCTATTGAGAAAGCTGTGAAATAAAAGGCATATGTATTTCTGGTAAGAATAGCGGTATATGCATGTTTGTTTATACAGAAAGTGGGACTATTCATAGTGCTTCAAAAACAGAGGATTTAATAATAGCCTTAGAGCCTTAACTGCTCCTACCTGCCTGGGAGTGTGCCTAGAAGGAGAGAGATTTTTTTCTTTATCTACTTTGTAGAGAGGCCATTTCTACTAGCTGAGTTTGGTATAAGGAGTTGTTTACCACTTTCTATACTGTTCTTAGAATGTGCAGAGGGAAAAGAGTCACAGTTGAGGAAAATTGGGAGTCATGGAATTGAAGTTTTTCTGGAAATAAAGAGTGCCGTATCCAGAGGCAAAATATATAAAAATAAAATCAAACACAGACAATAGTGTGCTGAAGGCCTAGCGGGCAGCAAGGGCAGCGAGGAGGGGGTCAACGGGGGAAAAGGGGAGACATCTGTAATGCTTTCAACAATAAAGATAAATTTAAAAAAATAAATAAAATGAAATGGAAATAGCATGGACTTTAAAATTAGGAATTCTAGGCCTGATGTTCGGGCTCTTCACCTTCAGAAACGAAAGCAGAGCCCCAAGTTCATTGCAGTTCTTTTTCCTTCTCAACAAGAGAGTCAGGCCATGGTGCAGCAACCATGGTTATCAGGACACCCAGGATTAACTGGCTCTGTACCTCCAGGCATTTGTTACTATAACAGAAGAGCTGCTTTACACATAATTTCCATGTCAGACTGTTCTGGGTTTGAATTTTCTAGCTGTGCAACCTTGAGCGAGTTGTTGCCTTGCTTCCTGCCTTTGTGTCTTTGTCTCCAGAGATGGATAGTGGTGCAGAACCTAATTCTGCTGTAGGTAACATATCTGGCACAATATAATAGTAATAATACTAATAGCTAATAACAATGATGAAGTTACTGAATGTCTTTTACCTCTAAGTGCTTTATACTTATTAAGTCCTTTCATTCTCACAAACTTTATAGTATGAATACTTATGAAACAATAATTTATTATCCTCATTTTATAGATGATGAAGTGCTCCCTTAAGTAAGGAACATATGTAAAGTTACACAGCCAACATGTGGAGCCAGAATGCCAACCCGAGCAATACGGCCCCAAAGCTATTCATTTTCAACTTGTCTTTATTAAAAAGATCTCCAGCCCTCTGTACATCATTGCTAATATAGCACGTTGAATGAGTTAGGGTCAAAAAGCAAAATAGCCCAAATGAACAAGAGAGAGATTTAGTCGAAGTTTAAGTATGCTGTCCCAAGTTCACACATTATTACTTAATCAAGTACTGTTTCCCTTTATTTACTTTTCTGTACTCATATGTCTTTTATCTTCACAATGAGATAGTCACCTTTCAGAGAGCAGGAGATATTCCAAAATTCTTGGGTTTTGCCAAAATTGATTGGAAATAAAGAAATTGCTCATATTCCATTTGTGCCCTCTCTCTGATCATAGAGAAAATAACCAATGTGTAGATATTGATCTGATCTCTAAATAGTAGTCATGCCTTTCCAGTCTGCCAAGTTGATTGGCATGCATTTCAGATCAGGTCAGCTTTCAGTGGGATGGATGTCATTTATTAATTCCCACTGGCTGTCTCCTGCCACATAATTTTCTGTGTTCCCCCAGATGTCTGTTTGCAGTAGAAAATGGCATAAATACAATCAGAAGGGACACCAGGTGAATGGTGTTAAAATCTTGGAAAACAAGACAGATGGACAGTTTGCATCAAAGGGGCTCCTGGGCACAGGTACAAAAAAAATGCAAATAGTTGAAAGAAATTGCGAGTCTGTTCAAGATGTAATTCTACAAACTGTTCACCTCATGCCCTGTCCATTTCCAACTATTGCCTGTGATTTCTATACTCATTCCTTCAAGGATGTGTTGAGTGTCAGCTCTGCACCAGGTATTATGCTAAGAACTAGGCATATAAGGGAAGAGAAAAATGAACATAAGCTTTCCTAGAGCTAAATTCCAATGGCAAGAAAAAACAATAAACATGTTAAATAAATAAATAAAATAGATGATCTCAGATGCTGATATTTAATGTGAAGAAAAAACCCCAGTGTGATTTGAAATAAATTAGTGTGGTTGAGCCTCCTTTAGATTGTTGGTTAGGAAAATCTCCTCTAAACAAGTAACTTCCAATTTGAGATCAGAAAATCAAGAAGAAACATTCAGAGTTCTCTATTTGGCAAAAATATCCTTCAAAAAGAAAGACAAAATAAAGACATTTTAGATAGATGAAGACTGAGATAATCTTTTGCCAGCATACCTGTACTACAAGAAATGCTAAAATGGTTGAACTAAAAAATAATTATAACAGATGCAAAGTTAGAAGAAATGAAAAGCACTAGAAATGACAAATACATTGTTAAAGGCAAAAAGATATACAATTTTCTTCTCCTAATTCTTTTGAAAACTATATTTTTAAAATTTATTTTAATTTTTTAAACTTGAATTTATTGGGATAACATTGGTTCATGAAACCATGCAGGTTTCAAGTGTACAACTCAATAAAACATCATCTGCACACTGCATCATGCACTCATTGCCCAAAGTAAAGTGTCTTTCCATCCCCATTTGTCCCCCATTGCCCACCTCCACCTCCCCCTATCCCCTTTCCCTGTGACTGTCAATATACTATTATCTGTGTCTATGTGTCCATATATATATATATTGTAAAGTGTTGTAGTTTTTGCTTAATTCCTTAACCTTTTTCACCCAGTCCCCCTACACACCTCTCCTCTGACAGCTGTCAGTCTGTTCCATGTATCTAAGCTTCTGCTTCTATTTTGTTTGTTAAGCTATTTTGTTTATTAGATTCAACATGTAAGTGAGATCATATCGTATTTGTCTTTCTATGACTGGCTTGTTTGACTTAGCATAATAATTTCCAGGTCCATCCATGATGTCCCAATAGGAAAGATTTCCTTCTTTTTTATGGATGAGTAGTATTTGGTCCTGTAAATGTACCACTGCTTTATATATATATATATATATATATATATATAAATCTTTATTGATTTCATAGAGAGGAAGGGAGAGGGAGAGAGAGAGTTGAAACATCAATGATGAGAGTCATTGATCGGCTGCCTTCTGCACGCCCCCGACTGGGGATCGAGCCTGCAACCCAGGCATGTGCCCTGACCGGGAATCAAACCACAATCTCCTGGATCCTAGATCGATGCTAAACCATTGAGCCATGCCCAGCTGGGCAGTACCATTGCTTTTTTAATCCACTCATCTACTGATAAACATTTGGGCTGTTTCCATACCTTGCCTATTGTAAATAACGCTTCAATGAATATTGGGTTGCATATATTATTTTGAATTAATATTTTGGGTCCCTTCCAATATATTCCCTGACATGGGATTGCTGGGTCAAAAAGCAGTCCCATTTTTAATTTTTTGAGGAAACTCCATAATGTTTTCCACAATGGCTGCACCAGCCTGCATTCCCACCAACAGTGGGTTCCCTTTTCCCTACTAGGGTTCCCTTTTCCCTACAACCTCACCACCACTTGTTGTTTGTTGATTTGTTGATGGCAGCCATTCTGGCAAGTGTGAGGTGATATCTCATTGTGGTTTTAATTTACATTTCTCTGGTGATTAGTTACATTGAGAATTTTTTCATACATCTGTTGGCCATCTGTATGTCCTCTTTGGAGAAGTGTCTATTCAGATCCATTTCCCATTTTTTAATTGGGTTGTTTGTCTTCTTGATGTTGAGTCATATAAGTTATTTATATATTTTGGAAATTAACCCCTTATCAGATGTATTATTGGCAAGTATGTTCTCCCATTCAATGGGTTGCCTGTTCATTTTGTTGATGTTTTCTTTTGCTGTGCAAAAGCTCTTTAGTTTGATGTAGCCCCATTTGTTTATTTTTTTGTTTCCCTTGCCTACAGAGATATATCAGCAAAAATATTGGTACGAGAAATGTCTGAGGTTTTGTCACCTATGTTTTCTTCTAGGATTTTTATGGTTTCACTTCTTACATTTAAGTCTATAATCAATTTTGAGTTTATTTTTGTTTATGGTGTAAGAAGGTGGTACAGTTTCATTTTTTTTGCATGTATTTGTCCAGTTTTCCTACCACCATTATTGAAGAGATTGTCTTTACCTCATTGTTTGTTCTTGCTTCCTTTGTCAAATACTAATTAACCATAAAGGTGTGGGTTTATTTCTGTACTCTCTATTCTGTTTCATTGATATTGGCACAAGAGCTGGCATATAAAACTAAATAAATTTTAAAAAGCAAAAATTGTAACATGGTATTGTATGGTTTGTAGTCTATAAGAAACTGATATAAGTGACAATCAATAGTACAACCTATGAGATAGAGCAGTTTAATGGAAATACATTGTTGCATTTTATGTGACATAGTAAAATGTGAATTCTACACAGAATGAGACCAAGGATAACTACTGTAATTGTTTGAACAGCTAAAAACAAAAAAACAAAACAAAACACAAATAAACAAAGGGGTAACTAAAATGTCAATTGATAAATTAAAATTGGAATTTTAATAAAATATTCAAATCATCCAAGAAAGGCAGAATAGAAAGAACACAGAAACAATAAACAGATGACATGGATAGAAAAATAACAAAATGCCTAAATCAATTAATATCAATAATTTTATCAAATGCATATGTGTTCAAACTTGGATAAGAAAACAAAACCTGAATATATATTAATGCTAAAAGATGGACCTTGAATATGAAGACATAGATAAGTTGTAATAAAATTATTGTATAAAAGATACATCATACAAAGAGCACAATAAAGCTGTAGTGGTTATATTATTATCAGACAAAATAGATTTCAAGACAAGGAGTATTACAACAAATAATGATAAAAGGTAATTATGAAAAAAGTTCAATTCAAAAGGAGGACTTAAAAGATCACAAATGTGGGTGCACCTAGTAACAGAATTCAGGATGTATGAAACCGAAATTGATAAACTGAAAGGAGAAAAGTCAAATCCAGAAATATAGTTGGATATTTTAACACCCTAGATCAGCATTTGAAAGAAAAGGAGACAAAAAGATCAATAAAGATATAGAAGATTTGTGAAAACATTACAATCCACTTTGACCTCACCTAATTACATTTACATATCACTACATATAGCTGCAGGATAAAGCCTTTTCAAGTCTATATGGAATTTTCATCAAAAATAGACTGTCAAGTACATTACAAGATGCAAATGACAAGTATTACAGGATACGATCTCCAACAGCAAGAGAATTAAATTAGAATTCAATAAACAGTAAGATATATCAAAAAGCCCCCAATATTTGAATATTGAGCATCGCATGTCCAAATAACTCATGGATCAAAGAAAAAGCCACAAGGGAAATTAGAAAATATTTAAAACTGAATGATAATAAAAAGACATCATATCACAATTTGTGAGATGCACTTAAAGCAGTGTTTACAGGAAATTTCTAGAGTTAAGTATTTGTATTAGAAAAAAAGAAAAATCTATTTTTTCTATTTTTTCCTCTCATTAAACCAGAGGGAAGGGAATTAAAGGCATGTCACAAGTCCCTGAACTACCCCACCCTACTGTCACTCAGTCTCCACCAAGCTCTGGAGCCAGCCATGACAGGGCAGGAGAGTTTAGCAGCCTTATTGCAGTTACCAGTGGAGCTTAGAATTTAGCATGATCATTAATGGACACAGTTCACGTTGGGCCAGAATGTTTCCTTGAATGTCGAGGTAATCTTCAAGCCACCCTGTTCCCTGTTACTCTTACATCTGGAGTAGTCCAGAGATGTCTACCTATCATTTTTTTCCCCTGTTAGGAAGGGGGAAAAACCAGCCTACTGGCTGTAGCTAGCATTTTCCCTAGACCAGGCCAGCCCTTCCTTAAAGGTAGGGGAGGAGTTTAGGGCAAAAGTGTGAAATTATCATTGGAAATGGTATAGAAAGATTATGCAAGGACTCTGCCTTGTATCATAGCCCAGGATATACAGCCTATTCAGTTCTTTCTTTTCTCTTACAGTTGTATAAATATCTATTGTATGCTTAAACAGTATCCACAAATTTATACCTGGAAGCCACACAGGAGTGTTTCTGCCATTTACCAGCTCTTTGGCAAGGAGGAAGATGTTTCCTTCCTCACCAACCAGTGGAACCCGAGGTGCTCAAACTTTCCTTTGTCCACTTTTTTTCCTGGAAGGATGCTCTTGATTACTTAAGACATTCCATCCACTTTTTGGACAGGCCAGGAGTTCCATGCTAAGAGCATTGGCCTGTTAACATGTAGAGGCCTTTATATCTTCCAAGCTCTAATGCGTATTGACTTCAGGTGAACTCTCAACTCCTACTTTCTTACAGAACTTTCCTTTCTTTGAAGGAGATCTAAGCTGCACAGCATCTCTTCTGGATTCCTCTGAGATGTGAAAGGGTTCAGGGGCCGTGCTAGCTGTGAGGATTGCAGTTCAAATGCAGTGTCATCATTCTCACTTCACAAAACTACGTCTTCCATCAGAAAATCCATTTCTATGACGAAGTAGAGAAATACATTTACCCTCTATCTGGCACACTACATATTTTAAGTGCCAACCATATAATCTCTAAACCATTTCGGCAAGATGTGCAGTGACAGCAAAGTCAAAGCTAAAGATTTCCTTATTAAAAATTGCTGATTGCTTTTCCTTTCGGTGTAAAATGTGCACCTTAGATACAAAGCCTTGCAATTTGAATGTAATTAAAACACATTCATTACCTCACAAAAATCCATTGACACACAGAACTAGTTTAAATGGGCATCTTAGACCCTAAAAAAGCCTTTCAAACACCAATGGGAAGTAGTCCTGTAATTATTTGATAGTGATCAGGGCTAAGAAAATTTCATAAAATACCTTCTCTTTCCATGATCGATAAAATAATCTTCCTTAAAACATTAAAAATAGTTGGTAGTAGAAGAGGTAAAAATTGTCCTTGACAGATTAGATCAGCGATACATACTTTGAAAGTGTTTGTTTTGTCATATTAAAAACTTTGGGGTTGTTGTTTGTTGTTGTTTTGCTTTTTTTTTTGCTATTCAGCCTAAAAAGCTGCTTTAAAGTGTGGCACCAATCACTGCATGTCAATTCACAGCTCCTTTATTCCTGGACTTTCCATTGTAGGTGCTATCCCGCTTATGGTTTTATTGCCTTTCACCATAGGGGCCTAAGCCCTTTGGGCCTCAAAGCTGCCTTTGCAGCTTGTGGCTTTTCTGACAGCCTGAGAAAGGTGGCTTTTCCTTCCTTTAGTCTCCTCCCTTGGCTGTGATTTGGTAAAGGCTTGAGGCATGGTAAGAATTACCTTGGGACAGAAGACGGAAAGTTGGTGGACGATGATTTTTTTAAAAACTTTTGTTAATAGTCCCATTTTGGGGGGGTGAAGTTAGAGGCAGAAAGCTGCTTATCAGAAGGGTCTATAGATTGTTTAATGTATCAGCTGATAGCATTTGTCTAAAACTATAGTTTTCTGGATTCTCTTGAAAGATCTGAAGCTCTTGGAGAAAGCAGACTTGGGTCTTTAAGTGGTTACATTCAACTGACTCTTCTGTTCAGACTGGCTTCTCTCTAGTTGGCCATGCTCCACCCAGTCTGTTTCACTCATTTCTATTTCCTTCTAAGCACTGTGGCCGTTGTTTGCGATCCCTGGGTAATGGCTTTGTTCCTTGTCAAAAAACCACTAACCTTAGGAAGAGTAGCCTAGTAGCTGGGCCATATGCATCATGAAATATTAATATGAATGTGTTTATCAGATCACTTTGACAATTTTACTTAGCATTAACCCCAGCTAGTACATATTTGAGGGACTCATGACTTTAAGTCTTATGAATCACAGTGACTTAAGTCTCCAGACATCCATTTCTCAATAGGATATCAGTTCTCCACTGAATCTTGCCAAAGGAGTCACAGATGTGCCTGAATCATCTAGGGAAATGCTTCACGGGGCCAGGTGATAATCCCAGGAATTATCCAGGAAATCAAAAGGGTGCTGTATGCAACTGAGTCTTAGCTCAGTAACCAAGCCATTCACCTTCAGGTCCCCAGGTACACTTTTCTGTTTGGTCAGTGATCTCTTGCCATTTCTACAGTAGGGTGAACATCAGCTTCCCTCAATCTAACTTCTCCATGGGGATGGATTTTCTATGATATTCAGAGAGGGAGAATTTACAGTGGTTTGAGCCTCCTACAGTATAATTATGTTCTTATGCCTTACAGTTTTACACTACTCTAGCTGACAGTTACATACTGAGGACTTTTATTACATTATAAAGCACACGTTAGCTTTCTTCTCAGAAAAAAATGCACATTAGTTTTATTCAGAGCTTCATCATTTGTTAGCTGTGTGTCCTTAGGCAACTAGCTAAACCTCTCAGAGCCTCACCCATAAAATTGGAATAGTACTGCTATTTCATAGAGTCGGAGGGGTTACATAAAGTCATGTACATGACAATAACTAACGCACTGTCTGGCACTCAGTAGTCAGTTAATAAATATTAGTTTCTCCACCTGCCAGCAGCTACTTGAATAAAAGCTGCTCCCATCCTTTGCTTTCCAGCATGTACTTGTCATATTTCTTTTTACTGAAAACAAACATCTCCACTTCCATTTCTATGAAGGTGCATCTGACTGAAATATAAAGTGTTTATTGATAGGTTTGAGCAGCAAGAGAACCCAACTCAGACTTTAAACAGTAAAAGAAATACACTGGCTCCAAGAGATGAAAACTTGGGTTAAGGTTTAATCAAGGACCTAAAAAATACACCAGTGTCCAGTTTCTCTCTCTCCATTCTTAAGATAGCTGTGTCATTATCGACACCTTTCTCAGCAGGCTTTACCCTCATAATCCACAAATTGCTGTCACCCATCACAGAGACTCTATAGATCTTCATTTATATTCGATAAGAAATAGAAACTGTTTCCCCTTAGTTCATACATAAGTCCCAGAATTAAGTCTCATTGACCTGATTACCTTTAGTTACATCATATACCCACAGTGTCTGGGGAACTGGGATGTGTTTATCAGTAGAGCCAAATTAGGGTCCACTCCCATAACTACACATGGGAGACTTTTTTCATCCAAACTTCATGGCTGGGAAATTTAAGTTTCTAACAGGAAGATGAAAGGGGGAATGTGTACTGAGGAAGCTACAAGTGGCCACCAGGCAGAATGTGCTCACCATTCAAGCTCAGCTTCAAGCACCCCTGTACATGCTGTATATTCTCCAGCTACATGCTGCCCTTTCCAGAACAGCGGATGATGCCTTTTCAATCAGAGCTCCCTGAGATCTTATCTCTCTACCTTGTAAACTCTTCCTCATTTTTCAACAGATGGGATCCACAGCCAGTGGATTCAGAATTGTGGCAGAATCCTGGGTTGCCTGGCTCTGCTTCTCACCAGCTATGTAGGATCAATCATCACTGTAATGCTGGAAGACATAATGTTGTCTTTCCCACACTGGGAATAAAACATATGTAATAGTGTGCTTGGCATATAGAAATTGTCCAATAAATTAGACAATGGCTTCTCTTGTAATAATGAGACAAATCCTAGAGGATGTGTCTATAAAACATTTTTTCAACTTCTCTGAACACAGCTTCTGCTCAAATCTGCTCCTTTGTGCCCCCAGACAAGCACACAAAAGTAAGTGTATATAATGTGAGAAGTGACACACAATTTCCATTTCACTAGAATAAAACTGTAAATCCCTGACAGCATGAAGTTACCTAGTTTTATTTTTACCAGACCACTTAGCATATTAATATTTATTTAAAAATGCCTACAAGCCAACATTTATTATAGATTTTATCATAAGTGCTCAAGTTTAGGGGTTGTTGGGTGTTAACAAAATGACACCATCAAGATGCTTTGGGTGCTTTCCACTTAATAGGAGGATCAATGAAAATATAGGGACATACATAGGAAAGTGAGGTTGTCAGCATTATAGGAGATCCTTGGGGAGGGAAAGCGCTGAGGCAAAAGCAGACTAGGAATCTTCACCCAACTCTGAGATGGGCCTGGCCAGAAGCACTGGGAAAGTAGTATATTTTTTAATTTTTTCCTTCAGTTTTATTGAGGTATAATTGACAAACAAAAATTGTATATATTTAAGGTGTATAATGCAATACGTGTGCATGTGTGTGTGTGTATATATATATATACATATATATGAATATATACTACAATCAAGTTCATGAATATATCCATTACCTTACATAGTTACCATATTTTTTGTGTGTAGTGAGAACACTTGAGATCTGCTCTCTAGTAAATTTCAAGTACACAATATAGTATTATTAGCTATAGTTGCTATGCTGTACACTAGTTATCCAGAACTTAATATTTCCCCATAACTGGAACACTGTACCCTTTAACTAACATCTCTCTACTCCCCCCACCCCCTGTCCCTGGCAACTATCATTCTACTCTTTTTTTTAGAATCCATATATAAGCAATTCCATGCACTTTGTAAAGGAAGCAGCCTTTTTATTGTAATGGGCTAACTTGCAGATGTGCTGGTATGTCTGTCCAGAGAGAAATTGAAAAGGCAGGTGTGTGGTGACTGGAAATACTAAAGCAAAGAATGGTAACCAGAGAAATATAATGTGTAGGGAAATTGGAAAGGACCCCAGAGCTGTTGAAATTATGACCAGTGCCGCCTCCTGTGAACTTCATTGGCCTTTTATATTTGTCCCCCACTATTTTTCTTTCATCAATATAACCTCAAATCAACGATTATCTTTCTTCTTTTATCTCACTACAGACTAGACTTCTTTCCTTGTGGCATCATTCCATGCTGCTGGAAAGTGAAAACACAAACACATGCACATACACATACATTTTTACATTTTTTATATGATTTGCCAATAACGTTACTTCTCATTTCTCCAATACTGCCACCTTAGCATCTGTAAGCATTTGACATCATCATTGTCATCAAAAGCACTCTTCACATGCTAAATTATACAGAGGCTATCAAAGTATAACGATGTTACATCTGCTTTGATTCTAATAAATCCCAAACTAAGTGTTAAATCTAAAATGTCTCTCTTCAGTAGCCCATGCCATGCCTAGAGGAAACACTCATTGTGTGTGGTTCTTTTGACTACTTCCCAGAACCCCTCACAAGCAAGTGGATTTGAATGAAAAGAAAAAATGAAAGAAACACTGTTTAGTCCACAGGGCAATGCTGAGACAGAAGGCTGGGTTAGCAAGATATGTAAGTGGGAAGCTAGTGGAGGGAATGATGACAGCTTCAGCTGAAAATTTTAGGAGTGTTTCCATGTTATGGATATACTTTTTCATGAACCTATGAGCACCTTTTATTTACAGGTACTTAATAAAATATTTTTCTCCCTGCAAATGTTCCTGATAAATAAATATGCAAAGTTCTGCATTACTTCAACCCCATAAAGACTGAACTAGTTTCTTCCCATGAGCATTTAAAGAAAATTTCAGATTAGAAGCTAGTTCCTATTAAACAAAACAATGAGAATTTTTTTGGTAGGGCTTTGACTCTTTATTTACAATATCAGATATGTTTCTTATCAATCATTTCCCTTCCTATTCCCTTATAACTTTATTTTGGGCACATAAACTTCAAGAGACATAATCTCAGGGAGAACTAATCGTTAGAGAAAGAACTGGGGCCATTATGAAGCTGGAACTGAGGATAGAAGCATTATCTGGCCAGCTTCACTACTTTAACTTATAAGATATTTCTGGACAAGTCACATTGCTTTGCTCAACCTCAGGGGCATGAATAAAACAACTGGAATTTAATCAGATGAAAACCAGTCTTTTTTGCCTAGGAATTGTCACATACTTCATATTCCTTATCTTTAATCTGTATGATAAAATCCTAAGAGAGATATTTTAGCAAATGAAGAAACTAAGGCCGAAACAGGCTGAGCAGTATGCTTCAGCTCACTCAAGACTAAATAGCAAAGCAAGAATTTGAAGCTAATGCCCTCTGCTTCTGCCCACCATGGCACTTTACTAGACGGCAGTTATTAGCCCGTAGATGGTAGAGGAGACAACTGTATAGCCCTAAGATTCTACCACTATATTCAGGTGAAGTTTCTTGTCTCTCAAAAGAACAGTTTAAAAACTTAAAAAATAAGTATTTATTGAATGTCCCTTTTATGCCAATTAAGTGATCTGAAGAAAAGATATATATATTTATTTCTTAAAAGGGCAAAAAGGTAACATTTCATTGCATTTGAGGGACATACATGCATCTACTGTAGGAGGTAAAACTGAATATAAAGATCATTGTAATGAAACATTGAATAAATGGATATTAGAAGAACACTTGTCACCCTATCTTCATAGTAATTGTCATTAAAAGCAATTTGAGCACAGAGACTCTCTCCTGCTCAAATATTGTATTTCCTATAGATCCTAGTATTTGTATGAGCATTTCTCATGTTGTTAAAGGAAAAGTCAAATTGTTATATAATTGACATTATATCTGTATTGCAAAGATATAAAAATATTTACTTCTAAAAATGCTTATTCTAGAGATTAAAAGTGATCTAAAGCAAGACTCTCGGTGGGAAAAGACATATACATGGTGCACACGCTTTGCAGAGAGTCAAGGACTGGATATCTGAAGCCATGGGGACCACTCTGTTTATTTTATAGTTAGCAAAGGGCCAGAGAGCTTTGGCAGGAGTGGAAAATGGCCCCTAAGAATAGTTAAATAAGGTAGACAGGTGTGAGGTAAAACGCAATTTAGGTAAAGGTCAAAAGGAAAGATATTTTTATTCTAATGAACAAAGATCAATAGAATATTAAAATATAGAATTAGCAGTTATAAATAATGAAGGTAAAAATTCAAAACCTAAGAGAAATTGGGAATAATTTTTTTATTGATACCCCAAAATATTCCCTGCAAGAGGATCTTCATTTTAAGCTAAGTTGTTTAGAATGATTCATTCTTTGAATGTAGAGGATGAGGCTGTCAGGTCTCATTGAGAGGATCTGAGATTGCTTAGGTAGAAGCAGGTGTCTGAGAGTACAACAGAAAGAGAAGGCTACTTCTGGAAGGGACATACATTAGCAGTCTTTTTGTAAAGTGCTACACAAATCATCTATATTAAAGGACAATTTTTTAAAATTTCTAATTCACCATAGACCGGTATTCTGTAAAACTTAATAAAAAATAGAAAAATAAGACATACAAAATGTAAGCCTAATTTTTAAAAAATGATATTCAGTAGACACAAAAAGAACACTGTCCACTTGTTACACTTTTACTAAATTTTTACTCTCAATTTCTATCCTTAAATTGTCATGAACCAGTAAGAGCTTACAATCTTTGTCATCCCATTCTTTGAATAGTTCTGGTTTAGTTCACCAATATTGTATTAATCAAGATAATGATAGCAGTGCTAACAAATCCCTAAATATATAAAGGCTCAAACATGAAAGAAGCTTATTTTTTGTTCACAACAGCCCATGGTGGCAAACTTCCATGCTATATTGCCAGGGACAATATCCTTCCATCTTGCAACGTCACCATGCCTAGTGTGCCAAACATGGCATCTTAATCCAGGCATGGAAAGGAAAAAAGAGCATGTAGAGGCACCTGCCTCTTAAAAAGCTTTGGCCCAAAAGAAATACATGTTGCTTCCACTCATATTGGTGAGAATTAGACATGTGATCACACACAGACAACTCAAAGGAGTCTGGGCAATATAATTACAGACTGGACTGCCACCTTCCGACAGCACCCTATATTATAGAAGAGGAAGCCTGAGCTTTGATGGACAGTCAGTTCTCTCTGTCTTGCCTCATCAAAAACTGATCATTGTTTTGGCCTTAGTCTATCTTTTGTTATAAGATTAATGACAACAGAAATAAATATAATAATGACAGATAAAAGTCATTATTTATTGAGAATATCCTATATACCAAACATAGAGCTAACAACTTTTAGTCATAATTTTATTTTAAATAGATAAATGTGCATTGTAGTTATTAGTAAGGATTTGTTAAGGGTGCTTGGGCCTTATTGACTCTGGGTGAGCTATAAAAAAAAAATACAAATTTCTAGACTTTTAGGGCCTGAGACTAGATTTTAGAAAGAAACCCTTCATGGATGTGTGTGTGTTTGTGTGTGTGTGTATGTCTTTCTCTTATTTTATAATTTCACATCGTGAATATATCAATAGGGACACAAGGTTTTAAAGCTACCCTAAATTTTGTAGGGAGAGATTATTCTCTGGCTTATATAATATTTAGGATTTATGAAAGAAAGAGTTAAAACCATACTGTTTTTCTTTCCATTTTGGCTGGGAAATTTATAAGACAATGAGAAGTCCTTTCACATGTTTTGGCATACTTTCATTAGGATTATTTATCAGCATCCCAGGCCGGATGGGGCACAAGGAAAATGTCCATGGTTAACAGGTCAAAAAGTCATTTGGTCTGACTTGGAAAAATAATATAACATAGTTTCCAAGGAGAATTTTAAACATTTCTCCAAACATTGTGGTTTTCCTTTTTCTTCTTAAAAAATTTATTTTAACTTGGAGTATTCTTGATTTGACATCACAAAAGGAAAATAAATGTGCCTAAGATGAAATAGGAATTGGAAAAGGAGAAGATAAAATGGGTGAACTTACTTTTTACTATACTGTCTTATGGTTCAACCCTTACATGGAATAAAAGCCCAGAGCTATATTTTTAGTAGTATTGAAGTGTCAACAAAATCATTTGAGGATGCATTTTGCTCTATGGTGTTGGTTCTACTCTAACAAAAAGAAAAATTCAGATAATCTACAAAATTCTAACTTTTCTTGAGACTGTCAGAGAGTGGAGGTTATAAGGTAACAGGATAAATTGAATTTTAAAGAGAATAAAACCCTCCTTGGAGAAATAAGATGCATGAACTTTTTCACCTCAGACAGAACATAGGATGTTAGACCTCTGTGAAAAAGGGTAAGGTGAATGCAACTAAACTTTAATGATTTTTAAAGGCTCAGTGTTGACTAATGTGACAAATTTAATTCCTGAGAGCCATAAAGTCAAGGAGGAGTCTGCACATGCTCACCAGCTCTTTTCTACAGGCCTCTATATGGGTTCACAAGAAAGATTGGGGTAGGGCAGGAGATGTGAGGGAGAGACCTCTTGGTAATACACAGGCAGAAAATCCTAGTCTTCCCAGATCTATTTGTTATTCAGAACAAAAGCTTTAAGTGGCTGAAGGAGGGTTAGAAAATATTTTCACCCCAAAGGCTCTGGCATGCAGGGCCTCCTGAAAGCTGAACATGGAATAAGAACTCTGAGGCAAATGTGGGGGCAGTCCAAGAACCAAACTAAGTGAAGTACCATCAGGGTACTGCTGATGTGTGATGCACTGGAGGTAACCAAAAGACACAAACTCAGTGTAACTACTGGCCAGATTGATTTATTGACTTAATGATCCCCATATACACTCTAACAATCTGATGGAAGAGGCAAGCCCATTTTTAGGTTTAAATCTTATTGATTCAAGTATCTGCTGTCCTATACACAATGGACAGAGTTTAAAATTTTAAAATATTGAGAGACATGAAAAAGTAGGGGCAAAAATTCACTACTAAATGATAAAGCAGTTAACAAAAACAGACCCAAAGAAAAATCCCCTTAGCTGGAATTATTCAAAAGGGACTTTAAAACAACCAGTTAGTAAGTTATATGAAACTGGAAAATCTAGAAAACAGGCATGAATAGATGGTGAGTTTCAGCAGTGACATGGAAATTATTAAAATTAATCAAATAGAAATGTCAGAAGTTGAGAGAGAGAATTCTTTCAATGAGCTTATTAGCAGACTGAGCACAAAAGGGTAAGGAATTAGTGACCTTGAATACCAGTCAGCTAAAATTATCCCAATGGAAAAGAATGAGGAATCAGAGTGAAAATGTAAAACAAAATGGAATAACTATCATTTGTAGACAATATCAAAGAGCCTAACATAGGAATAATTGGAGTCCTCAAGGGAGAAGAAAGAGAGAAACAGGCAGAATAAATGTTTAAAGACATAATAGCAGATCATTTTTGTAATTTCTTATAAATTTAAATAAGACTTTCCATAGATTCAGCATTCTCTCACCTAGATATATCTAAGAGAAATCAAAAAGTATGCCCACCTACAGACAAATATGAATATTTCTGTTAGCTTTATTTACAATATACACAAACTAGAAATAGCTAAAATGTAAATTAGCTAGTAAATTAACACACAAATTTTGTTATATCCATAGAGTAGAATAACCCTCAGAAATTAAAAAAAAAAAGGAGCAAAGTACTACACATACAACAAAATATTTGAATCTCTAAAACATTGTGCTAAGTGAAAGAAGCCAGATAGAAAAGCCTCCATGATTCCATTCATATGACGTTCTGGAAAAGGCAGTTCTATACTGTCAGAAATCAGATAACTGGTTGCCAGAGGCTGATTGGAGGAGGGAAAATTGTCTACAAAGTGTTATAAGTGAACATTTTGGGGTGATGGAAATATTCTAAAACTCCCTTGTGGTAGCAGACACACAGCTAATTGTCAAATTTCATTTGACCTTATACTAAAAGAAAGGATGAATTTTATTATAAACAAATGATATCTCAGCAAATCTGACTTAAATAACTTGGGAGAAATTAAGGAAAGCATGGAAGTCCTAGATGGAAATATTTTGATAGAATAAGGTCACCCCAGCACAATTCTTCTAAAATTACGGAGAAATCTTCCTGCTGTGTCTTACTAAATAGGACTTCCTAGATTATTAGTTCATTGATATCTTTGAAAATTGGCAAAGCAGTATTCTGGCTTCAATGCCCGGAAGAGCTGTCAATGAAGTACAAATAATAAGATGACAGACTTGTAGGAAGAACCCCCCAACACACAAAAAGTGGTAACACATTTTAACAGCAATGCTATATCTTCAAAATGGTTCTGAGATCTTTAACAACTTTTTAAATGGTCCCCTAGGAATCATTTGAAAGACATGATCTTTAAGTTACATTGAGTTACCTCAGTTGATTAAGAAGAAAATAGGAAGTTAAAGCTGAAGGAAAAGTGGGTTAGTTTACCCCTTAAAAACATGTTTTTGGGTAAAGGTTATGAAAAGAAAATTTGTACCTTTTGACTTAGAATTTCACTTTATAAATCTAAAGTAAACAAGAAATAAAAGAATCAAAATGTTTATAACTATTAATTTAAATAGTAAAATATTTGAAATATCTGAAATTTCTTATAACATCCAAACAGAAATTATTATGAAAATTGTAACATCAGTAAGTTGTGTTGTTCTCTTGGGGACCAGATGAAAAAGGTGAAGGGAAGAAAAAAGGTGAGAAATACAGATTGGTAGTTACAAAATATTCATGGGGGTTTAAAATACAGCATAGAAAATATAGTAAATAACATTGTAATATCAATGATTGGTGTCAGGTGGGCACTTGAAATATTGGGGGTAACACTTTGTAAAATATGATTGTCTAACCACTATGCTGCACACTTGAATCAGGTACAAAATATTATTGAATGTAAACTGTAATTGAAAAAATATATAAAACTTTTTTAAAAGCAAAACTGTGTGCTCTTTAAAAATCATTTTAAAAGCTCTATATTAATACAGAAAGGCTTAAGATTATCATGTTAAATATTCAGCAGAATACAAAGTTAAATGTGAAATGTGATTATAATTATGTGAAAACAAAAAGTACAAATATATTCACAAAAATTAAGAAAGAAATTTTTAAATAAAATGATGTTGGTTGTTCTAGGACTGATAGTATAATGGATGTGTTCATTTTTTAATTTCACTTAAATCTGCATGGTACTAATTTGATGTTAATTTTGCATGAAAAATGTTTTTGAAAATCTTATACTTTTACCATTTTGTTGCCAAAGAAGTCCAGAGGCAGTAGTCCAGATACTTAGCTATCTATGTTGAGTAGGATAAAAGCAGTCATCATTTTATAATAGATTGACAGAATATATCTTGTGACTGAATGCCTAAAATGGAAAGCATATTCATAAATACTATCTAGTTTGTAGGCAGTAGATGCTGCAGGTGATCTTACCATTCCTAGATATTTATTGTTGCTGTAATAGAAATTAAGCAATCTAACCTTGAACCCAAACTTGAACCCTTTGAGATTAAAAAAATAACCTAAATTCCAATTACTTAGGTTAATTCTAGAATGAGAGTGACATAAGCTCAAATAAGGCTCTCTTAGATTATCTATGTGACCTACCAAAATTGAACTCAGCAAAAATGCTCCAACTGATAGTTGTGGTTAAGTTTTTAATGAACGATAATTAACTCGTGGATGCTCACTGTTTTGATTTTTTCTCACCTAAGCACCCATACCTTATTCTGAGACTGCACACTCTTTATTCTGTAAAATTTGTTCACTCGTTCTTCCCACTATAATCTGTAGTTCCTGAGAAAACTACCATCTTCTTAGATAGCCTCTTTTTCCTAGCCACATGGAGTCAGGGCATCTGAATTATGTTGAGACATTCATTGTGGTTCATTCTGTTGAACATAGTCATTGGCTTGGGATATCCACATATGAGCCAATCAGAGCTTTTCTCAGTGATATTTTGAATAAGCTAAAAATAAGAGCCCTTTTCTCTCATGTGGCAAAGGGCAGAAGATGAGAACATTGGAGTTGCCTGTGGCTGCCCCTGTTCCAGAGCATAAAAAATGTGCTTTGAGTCGGCTCAGAGCCAGAGCCAGACAGCATCCACCTGTCCCTTCCTGTCCCTGGTTTCAATCCTCTTTATCTATTTACTCTTTCCCAGACTGGTTACATGGGCCAATGACCTCTTTTTTTTTTTTTTTTGAAAGTACAGTTAAATTAGGTTAATGTTACCAAATATCATCATATCTTAGTTCATACAGAAATATTTATCCTTGCATGTGATCATGAGGTAATAATATAAATGAAATAAAGTCTTAAGAAAGTATTATGGACAATAAGTAGGTCAGAAAACTAAATAATATATTTATATAGGGTAACAGTGAATGATGGGTTAAGAACAAGTGTTTGAGTGAGGCTCCAGAATAATAGTATTATTTTTTATGTAGAAATGGCTATACTTTATCGAGAGCTTATTATGTGCCAGATACTGAACCATGACTTGACTACATCTGGATAAGCTTTTAAAATTATCACCTTGTGAATATTTTAGCAATCCTGAGAGGTGGGAATTATAATTTTCATTTTATTGATGAGGACACTGAGTCTAGGGGAGGTGACTGTATTTACTTCAGGCCATCTAATAAATGCAGTCAGAATCTAAATCAAGATCTGCATAACTCTAAGTTTGCTTTAGGTCATGAGTGCCAGACTAAGCAGGTTAACTCTGTTCTGTAGGCAGTAGGGGATGACTGAAGTGTGTGTGTGTGTGTGTGCGTGTGCACACGTGCCTGTGTAGAGGACCAACCTTTCTGAAAGCTGTCTTTTTAGAAGGTATGTTTTCACAGCCATGAGCAGAAATGAATCAGAGAAGGGCCAGGCATATTCAGAAAGCTTAAAAAACAGTCCATGTGTGAGATGATACTGTGAAATGTTTATAATACATAAAATTGCATGTCTGTGAGTGATGGGAAACTTCACTACCTATATAATACAGGGCCAGGTTTTGTTGGTATGGTTTACTATTCCCCAGGAAGTGTGTATGATACGAACTCTGATTGTGGAAGTAAATATATAATATTTTTTACTTGATCAACCCTTACAGCAGCAAAACCATCCTTTCTGGGTAGAAAAATAAGTAAAAGATGCTAGGCCCTCTGGAACAGAGTCAGTGATGCTGTGCTACCGAGATTGGAATCACTTATAATTGTTGAGTTGATTTACGGTAACTACTTGTCCCTATACCCCCAGTTGTCTAGGAAACCATTTATATTTGCAGCCTACATCTCATTACTCCTAGTTTCTTCTCCCTTGCTTATATTTTGATATCACTCAGAAGGCAAGAAATTGATTAATTCACTTATTATAGTCCTGGTAAAGATGACATATGTTTATGCTCTGATTTTTCTCTCCATTATAGGGAAGAAGTATAACTCAAGGACAGAGCAAAGAGAAGTTAGCAAACACACTGACTTTTAAACATTTTAAAATCTAACATGCCTGAAGAAATTATGTAATTTCAACATATACTTCTCAAACATCTAGAATATGTCAGGCATTATGTCAGGTTTTAGAAGACACAAGATCCCCAACCACACTGAGCTTTCAGCTTAGTAAGGGACAAGTATAATTTACATGAGATCAATCAGTGGGTTATGAAAAAGGATATTTTTATGCAATAAATCAAGAATGGAACATTTTATTCAGACCCCACAAATTAAAGCCAATTTAGAGCCTCGGGTATTGCTAATTACCTTGGAGGAGTCAGTGATACAACAGTGGATTCTCTAATTATCATTGAAAGATGGATGGGAACCACACTGCCCTTGTGCAATAGCAGGGACAATGATTCGGTTACACTCTAGACTATCTATATATCAGCATCCCATTACTTGACTGCCCCAGTTCAGGGCATTTCTCAAAGCTAAGGGCATAGAATGAGAATTTTTTGTTCTCAGCTCTAAAGAGGCATGTGCCAATGTGAAAATACAACCTCAACTGAACCTAAAGGAGCAGTATTACCCTAGAAAAGGAAAGAAGAACTCGACAGGGGACTGACATCATGCTAATTCAAGAGTTCAAGGAATCTGGCTGTTAGCTTAACATTTGAATTAAATATATTCATATTTTTATTCACAGTAGTGAGTTTATGATTGTTTTAGTCAAACCTTAAGTATAGGTGTAGAAATATGCCTATCGACACCAGTGATATTTCCAAAATTCCTGAAACAAAGGGATTTTAGGGAGTTCATTGTGGTTTTGGATGGGATGAAAGGGGATGTGTTTCAAGAACATTGGCTTAACACTTCATGTAAGTTTTTTTTTAAAAATATTATTGTTCATATAAAAGAACGAGAGGAGTGTTCTGTGCTTGGGAAAGTGCTTTGAACCCTAATAGGGCCAGTGACTCACCCCATCACACCTCTTCTACCAGCTACTCCTTGGTACTATCACTTAGGGGTAGGATTGGCTATTTTAAGATGTCTAACAAAGTTCATCCAAGTTTAACACAAGTGGTTTCTGCTTGGTCGCTTTAAATTTCACTCAATTTTTAATTATTTTATCTACTCAACATCAAACAAACATTCTAACAGAAATTTTCACATAAATAACAGAATTGGTCAATTGTGACACTAGATAATCATAGCCCAAAGCTACATCCTTACATTTAGAATAAACAACCATATTATAACCAAATATGTAATTTAATCACTTGTAAAAATCAAAGCAAGTCATAGCAACTATTTCAGAGCTTACCTAGCAATCTATTAGTGGGAATTGTAAATATTCAAAAGTGACATTTTATATGTATAAATGAATTTTAGCAAAGTAATTTGGTCTCTCTGCCATGAATTTTATACACTTTGAAAATATTGCTCCCAAAATTGTGAAGAAATAATTTTTAATTTAGGAAAATGAAAAGAGCTAATTTTAGTGAGTACACACTGCAGACTTTTAATGATAGCTCATATTTACAATGTCCCAACACGATAAGCTAGCATTTCATACATTTTCTCATTGTCTAAAATATTGATGAGAAGATTGGAATAGGATAGATGAAGCAATTTGACCAGGGTGATACATAAGAACTGGAGCTATAATTTAAACCAGGTCAGTCCAGTTCCAGAATATTTGCTTATACCTCTATCCTAGATTGTTTCTTTTGTAGGAATCATGGGGAAAGAAACTATGTGATTCATTCAGAATGACTTGTTAATAAAATTTCAATTAACAAAGACACTTATAATCAAATAATTGTTTTGCTTATTTTTTTTTTAGCTTTAGCCATTGGGAGCCCTCTTGTTAGGCTTTTGGTGATCACCCCCATTTAGATATGCTCCCATTTTAGTGATTTTTGTTTTGAGCATTTTCTTACTTTCTGGCACTGTGAGGCACCCCAGGTTCATCCCAAGTTCATCTCCTACCTAGCGTTAGAATCATCTCTCTCTCCTAGGAGACCTGGTTCTTTCATTGGGGAGTGGTACTAGAAACCAAGAACTGGGTAATAGCTGTGACAGGTGTCATTTTTATAACCCTCCTCAGCAGACAAAGCAAGAAATATTTGTATCTACTAACTCTGTGTATATCTATATCTATATATATCCACGTATACATTTTGTTAAGCTAAATATAAGTTCATACTGTCTCCAACTCGAATTCACTGTTACATGGGATACTCTAGCCTTCTTCCCTTGCTTGTAACCTCCCACTCCAACAGTGAGAAACCTGGCTCCTAACATCAGCCATCCGTTTACTTAATTGTTTAATTCCATATACACATACGGTGTTCTGTTATCACAGTATTTACTCCATCATAGACTCCTCTAAGCCTCCTCAATTATTTTTTTTAATGGTGCACGTTAAGATTCACTCTGTGCTGTAAAGTTTTATAGATTTTCACAAATTCATAGTGTCAAGTCCACCACTGTAGTATCATGCAGAATATGTTCATAAATGAGTTAATGGGGGAGAACAGGCAAATCTCTAGCACAGGTGAATTTCCAAGAAATTATGTAGCTGTTACCCCTCGGGGGGATAGAGCACACCTCCCGCTCCTCGAGTGTGGGCTGCAGCCAGTGACTTGCTCCTCAAGAGCACCGTGTGGGAAGAGGTGAGGGCAGGGTGGAGCCACCTGCAGTCACCGCCTCCGCCAGGCGATCAGTCAGCATCGGCAGCGATGAACCGTGCTGATGGCATAGACCCTCGATTCAATATGACGGGACTAGCCCTTTATCTTTGTGACTTTCCTCTACAAAACCCAAAGCCCCAGGCTAATCATGAAAAAACATCAGGTAAAACCCAGAGAAGGGATATTCTACAAAATATTTTATTAGTATTCCTCAAAATTATCAATGTCATTAAAAACAAGGCAAGTCTGAGAAATTATCACACTCCAGATGAGGTTAAAGGGACAGGATAACCAAATGCTATGTGGTGTCTGGGATGGGGCTGTGGAATAGAGAAAAGACCTTAGTTAAAACATAAGAGAATCTGAATAAATTATGGGGTTGTTTAATAATAGTGCTTCAAAATTGGTTCATTAATTTTGGCCAATACACTGCTTTTATGTCAGATGCTAATTATAGGGGAAACTGAGAGGGGAGTACATGGGGGCTCTCTTTACCATCTTCACAACTTTTTTATAAATCCAAAGCTATTCTAATATAAAAGATTTTATTTTTAAAAAATCCCAAAATATGAGGGACAACCTTTAAAGAAGCACAAATCTTGCACAGATTAACTTCTTGTAAACTAGGTAATTATGTATCAAAATGGTGATAAAAAATAGTAACTCTTAAGATTCCAACTAGAATCTGAGGAAGGACAAACAAGCAAATTGAAGATAAGGAGTTGTTCCAGATTGGAGGTGAATTTGGGGAAACGGTTTGGATAGAATTTTAAAAATATGCTAAAATACTCAACATGTATGAGTAAGATATGAAATGCAATCACCATCTCTATTTTCAGAAATATACAAATATTTGATGTGTGTAATTGGCACATAGATTTGGACAAATCTAAGCTTCACAGGTTTCTGGGAAAAGATGATAGTGCTTTTCAGAGAACGTGTTAATGGATCTGCTGAACTCTGTTGGCTCACTAGAGAAACTTCCTTGAGAAGACCAAGCATTGTGAGATCAGCTAATGTAATTTTACTTCTCCTATTCCCGAGATTTCACTGAGTTCTAAATAGAAGACTTATTCAAAGATGCTGCTTTAGGTATCTTTGTAAACAAGGCATTTTATAACAACTCAAATAATTTTTTTGCCTTCGGTGATCATTACGTTTCATATTTCTTTCTCCTTCAGTAAATGAATTCATGGGATATTTTATTTTCTTCCCTTCTTAGGCAGAGTTTGCCTGAAGTATTGATTCTGTCTGACAATGAGAAATTGGTGGTGCCTCTTAAACTTGGATTTGCGTCCTGCTGATAAGCACTTGGTCTCGTACATTTCAACTGCGCAAACTTCTTTCCATTAATCACGGTTTAACTATCAGTTTCTCGGGATAGAGGAGGAGGAGCATAAGGAAGGAAGCGCTGGGTTGACACACATTCCTTTTCAAAAGTTTCTCTTTCTGTGACTGTTAAAAGTCCCAACTTGACAGTTGTGACTCTAAAGGAATCAGCACAAAATACAGTAATCCCTTTCATAAAAAAAAATTAAAAAAATTAAAAAATGAGGTTTTGCTGATTTTTGAACAAACCTTACAATCTGTGAAAGGATTAAGTGCCAGCAAGTAGTCACGTCCTACTTCCAGTCGATTATGGGACAGGCAGAGTTCACCCTGGATGGAGAGACTGTTGGCAACCACTGCAGCCAAATCCTTAAAATGACCATTAAACTCCCATCTCCTAGTAATTCATTCTTGTACAGATTTTTGCTTGAATATAGCATCTTGAATGCACAGCTGCAGAGGATGTGCAAAACAGCCAAAACTGTACACATTGCAATCTGTGAGGGAGTCTTTCTTTTTATGTCTGGGGTGTTGTTTCCAGCAATCATGTGGATGCGTCTTTGGCAACCTGCCACCTCTCGAGCGCATTCATAAAACAATCGGAACGGCAGTACCTGGGTGCTGCTCACAGAGAGGCACGCAATGTGCAGCAGCTGCTCTCCCACTGAAACCATCATCGAGTGTCTGAGAGGTGCGTGGGCACTGGCTGGAGCGTCATCAGTGAATAATGGCAAACTGGGTTTGCGAAAAAGCCATCTGAGGTTCCTCTTGCATTTTTGCACAGGAGTTGCCCGTGGTAAAGCTCAAAAGACCCTTAAGTGTCAATTGGGAATGATTTTCTATCGACTTTGGCACAACATATAAGAGCCATGTCCTTGTTAAGCAGAATATTCTACAGTGAGTTCGGAGAGATCATGGTCCCGAAAGAGTGTAGTTTATAAGATATGTATGATCGGGAACAGAAAAATAGGGGATTTCCAAAGATTAATGGCCGTGGGAAGTAATTGCTTACTTTCCTGAAGATAAAAGTCATTAACCACACCACTTGGTGACTGTGTGTGTGTGTGTGTGTGTGTGTGTGTGTCTGACATCCCATTCTAGCTGTGACATATTTAACAAATATTTTAGTAAACATTAATTACATGCTATATATATTAGTGAATTAGAAAAAGGGCTACAAAAAGAATGAAACATGGACATGCCTGCCCATATGCAGTTTATTTTTAATGAGGGAGACAGTTTCACACAGCATTGTGGTAAAGTTATGAGTGGTATGACACAGTTCATTCTTCCTTACACACTCTCAAAGTATCCACATTGCTCAGGAGATAGAGGAATGAATGAGCTTCAGAGAAAATAACATTTGAGCTGTATCTTAAAGAATCACTAGGTCACCAACTTGAGCAGATTGAGTAACAGATAGAAGATTTGGAATGAGTGTTTCAGAGGCCAATAATATTATCTGCAAAGGAAGGGAAAAACTGTAAGGATTGTTATTTGAGAGCAGTATGTTTGGAACTAAAAGAGTATGAAGCAGTGAGAAGCTGAGATTGAAAAGAGGGATTCCCAACAGATTTTGCGTATTTGTGCTGAGAAGTTTGGACTTACTATTGTAGGCCGCATTGCCCTGTGTTTCTTGTGTAATAGTTTCCTAAAAGTGCACTATTAATCAGAAGTTTTCAGTGGAAAAATACTTTAGTAAAACTGTGACATCTGTCCCCATTTTAGAGATTCATGATTCATATTAGGAAATAAAAGGCTCAGAGGAGACTTACAAAAAATAAAGCAGCTTAACTGCTTCAGGAGTCCATCAAAAGGTTTAACGCAAGGAAGTGTGCTAATACAGCTTATTTTTAGAAGCAAATTCCAACATTGTGGAAAATGAACTAAAAGTAAGGAAAGCCCAGGAGAAAGGAGCAATATTACAAGTCCATGAGACAACGATGAGCCTCTGAGAGAAAGAAGTGATAAAAGGGATAGAAGAACTCAGAATGTTTCTCAGGAAAAATAGGTTCTGCTAAATGAGACTAATTAATACAATAGCATGTTTTCTACTGGACTAACAATAACCTTGTGGGAGCTGTAGATTGCCATTGATGGTGGTAAAATTCACTATCATAAATTGAATATCTACTCTGTGTTTTACAGTGGGTTAGACATTTTAAAGATCTTATCGCATTTTCTCTTCACAACAACCCAACTTAGTGGCATTTTTGAGGGATGTGATCCTCAAAAAGCTTAAGTGAACTAACCCATCATCATATATTTAGCAGCTACCATATGATATGGTACAGATTTTCCAGCTCCAGAGATGCTGTAATAGCACAGGGACCAAGAGTACACATTGGAGAACATGTATTTGGAAGGGACACCTCAGCGCAGATGCAGATGGTGGCAAAGTGATGCTCACTAAGACCAATACCCTGCTTGGGGAAGAGGGTCTTCTAACCCTTACACAGTCCTGCTTTGAACACTAGAAAGTTTGCTAATAACAGTGGGAAAAGATGGATGTTAGAAAATACCATTGGTGGCCAAATGTTTGCAATGCAGCCCTATTTTCAGAGAGGCCATTCAGCCAGTAAAGTCATTCTTCACAGCTTTCCCCAACACCAGGATGCGGAACGGAGTCTGCACAGCAGCTGAGCCTGGTGGCGTGAGGCCCTTGCACAAGCATTTGAGGATCTAACGTATTGGACAATACTTTGGTTTTTACCAGGGCCCTATTTTCATTCATTTCAGACCTAATTATTAAAGAAATTGTAATCAAGTTCCTCAGACTTCAGCAATGGAAGCCATAGTCAGGGATGAGCACAGGGTGCAGCTACCAGAGCTGGCACAGGGAGAGAAGCAAGGTATGAACGCAGAGTAGGAGGGGGTAACTGCGGAGAGCCCTGGAAACAGGATAGCCATTTTTGGCAGAAAAAAATATTCAAAGGGAAAAAAGCACATGCTAATTAGCAAATGTAGGGAAAGCAAAAACGAATAGCCTGGTAAGAAGTGTCAAAGGAACTTTCATACTTTTCGTCTAGATATTTCACAAAATGTCTTAGGTACCTTCTGTGTGCCGGGACATGTGCTTAAGCCTGGGCAAACTGAAATACGCAAGACATAAAATATATAACTGGAAATGCTGATGTGATATTTTCTACCGAGCTCTTGCTGTAAAGACTTAAATGGTATCCTTTCCTTCTCACCAAGGAATCCTCTTCAACACCACACTTGAGGGGCTGCCAAAGAGAGAGCTGGATCCCAGTGTTCCGTATGTGAGTGTGGCCACCCCACAGGGCGTGATGGGGATGGGGTTGCTCAGTGGCGTAGGAGATGCTGGTGCCTGGAATCCTTCCTGATGTGTATTTGGTGTAGTGTGCAGTGGTTGCTGGGTGAGTTTTGACAGCAACACTGACATTTTTTGAAACCTTAATTGATTGAGTCCTGTTAGCCTGGAACCCCTGTCACTCTTGCTAAGAGTAATATTGCTTAGAGTAATATTTCCTGGAATCTACTTCTTTGTGAGAGGAATTAGCAAAAGATTTTTGGAAGGTGGAAGTGAAGAGAGTCATTAATCTCTGGAGGTAGTTACAGCCAGGTGGATATAGGCAGATGAGAGATTCCCAGAGGTTTCCTCTAGGATTTCTCCA
Source organism: Miniopterus schreibersii (assembly GCF_964146895.1). Taxonomy (NCBI): domain Eukaryota; kingdom Metazoa; phylum Chordata; class Mammalia; order Chiroptera; family Miniopteridae; genus Miniopterus; species Miniopterus schreibersii. Next base: position 39,393,113 of record NC_138103.1, on the reverse strand, counting down.
AGAAATCAGTATTTGAAAACTCTTATTTTTTATAATAAATTCTCAAATAAACAACACTATAAAGTATATTAGTTAAAGACAGTAGTCTAAAAATATACTTAACGATAATAAGTTGTTTATTATAAAATAGCTGCACAGGTAGTAAAACTGTACACTATTCTGGAAATTGAAGTCAGGGCATTGCTTTCCTGGGAGGATTAACACAAAGATGAAACATTCAGCCAATTTATAGCAAGGTTCAATGTCTCTTTTATTGGAGAAACATGGAGCTAGATAAAAAGATGAATGCCTTAATCAGGGAATACCCTTAATTTTTACTTTCTTTGATGTTAGGCCACTAATCCCAGTTAGACAGAAATTAAGACATTTTCAGCCAAGGAGGAGAAGTAGACTTTACATACTCACAATATAATGAAAATAACTGCTGTGGTTTAGGCGACAACTCACACTGCCTCTGCTGATTATTCTAAAGGCTGGGAAGGTATAAGCCAGGTGTTTTTCTAGATTGTAGAGGCAGAGAAAGAAAGATGAAAGTAATCAAAGGAGAAGCACCAAAGACAAACTCACTTCATTCCTAGTAATACAGACAGGGCTTGGCCTGAATACAATCACAATAGCATGACCACGTGGGGAAAAACTAACTATTCTTCTACCACCCTTAAGTGACTTAAACTCAGCTCCAAAAGAGACAGAGTGATTTTATTGATGATGAGAAATATCGAAGGATTCCACAATCACAAAGTTTGAAAAACACAAGAATTTTAATATATGTGTGTGTGAAAAAAATAGCAGAGAACAGATTTATCATTCAATGAGACTGTTTTCCTCGGGGCTGTAGCATTGCTCCTCTGAATTGATTAGATTAATTCTGATCTTCATTGTAATCCTATTTTAAAATGTCAACCCAGGATCAAGAAGCTACCTACCTGTCTGAGAGGTTCATTCAGGCTAACATTTTATAGCTTAAAGGTGAACCAGTTAATAAGTCACTAATTGCAGGCTATGTGTATTTAACAGACATTCCAAAACATTAAACTGGGTTTATAAATAGCAAATAAATATAAGAAAAACTTTCATGCATGAGCCGTTTCCTCTGCAGGAAAAAAATTCTACGGTAGGACATTTCCAGAGAAAATACGTTTTAGCCACTTGCAGAAAAGGATACTGTGGCCATGTTGTTGAAGCAGAATTTTGAGTAATTCCAAAGCACAACTTTTTTCTCTCTGTCTTTCCATTTTCTACTTTATGTCTGAATCCATTTACATTGATTGAAGCTTAAGAAACATTTTAAATCTTGCCTCGAATCCCTAAATGCCTCTGTCTGAATTGAAGTCCATGAAAGTGAGATGGAGCACTTGATGTGAGCATTGCCCAGCCCTAATTTTACCAGGAGCCCCTTCCTCCCTAAAACAATGCAGATTCTAATACCTTGAGACATACCTCACTGCCCTCTCTTCATGATGTGAGCCAGTGATTTTTCAACCTTTTTCATCTCATGGCACACATAACTGATTACTAAAGTTCTGTGGCACACACAAATAAACTAATTCTTAAAATTCTGCAGCACAACAACAAATATATTTTTTGCCAATCTGACAAAAAATATGTATAATTTTGATACTTTTGTGCCAGATAGCTATTGTTGTGTTGGCTGTTAATTTATTTTTATTTTTATTTTTATTTTTGACAATCTAAGGGGAAAGAGGTCAGTGACCCCTACTAAATAGTCAGGTATTACATGTTTTAAAAATTCTTGCAACACACCAGTATGCCACAGCCCACTGGTTGAAAATTGCTGATGTAAGCCCTTGGCTCTTTCCTTCAAGGTTGAATCCTGCAGGATTTTAGGAGCTAATTGTCAGTGACACTTAGATATCTAATCACAATGATAAAGAGGGAGTGTTTGGCCTCTACAGTTTCCTAAAGTGCTTATATTGAAAGCATGAAAGATTGTTTCAGGAATGACTGAGAGTAGATACTTGTTCTTTATGCTTGACTCAAATGAGGTCTTTTGAAAATGAATGCTTATTTTTGCAAGATTAATGCAGACTATAATCAATATAGTCAAACTTTAGCACTTTACTGCATTTAAGACTGAAAGTCCAGAAGAGAAAAGAATAATTAGACATTTAAAAATACAGAGCACGTAATAATACTTTTGGCAGCTAATGGGGCTAAGTACCAACTAAAATGGCTTGACAAAAAAAATACCACTTCTCTTGAAGTTTCAGATTATTCTGTCTTCCTGTCAACATGAGAGATATTGGCACAACCCATCCTAGCATGCACTGATGTGGGTAGCCAATATGTTCCTAATTGCCTATACTGCATAATCTCATGTGTGTTTCTTACATTTTCATTGGCGTGTTTTGCTATCTCCATGACTGCCATCAGCCTTTCAGACGGCTGTGAAATCAGGCTGCAACACAGAGCTGGACAATGATGAACAGTCACAACCAAGTTTCAGATATACCAAACTTCAAGGAGACCCTTGATTATGCTTGCTTACCAATTTAGAGATTCCATTTCACGGACATGCTGCATATAGGCTAACTGATTTAGGCCAGAGGGATCTTTAACCACATGTTACACCTAAGAAACTTTTAAGTACATCTTGGGTTTGCAGAAAGTCTTCAAGAAAGTAGGGAATGCAGTGCAGGTCAGAGGGAAGGCTCGTCTTGGTAGTCTGGCATCCCAGGATGTGTCATCTTGGGCAAATCACTGTCCTTCACTGAACATCCATGTTCACATCTATAAAATGAAAATACTAACAGCTAACCTTTCATGACAGCTTGTGAGTATTCAATGAGGTAAAAAAAATTAAAAAAGCACCTGGCTTAATAAATGGTAGTTTGTTGAAGTATTAGAATTTTTATGAAAATAGTTTCTAAGTTTTAAGGAGAAAAGTGTACTTTCTCCTTACTCTCATCTATTCACCTTCCCCTGCCTCTAGCAAAAAAATAAAATAATCATATTAGACCTAAAACCAATAGATCTCATGGGGATGGCTAGATTTATTCTTACTCTTGAGTTTTGTGTCAGCATCTTTTACTTAAGACCCTAGATGGTCACCCCCTCAAAAAAGGGAAATTCTCAGTGATAAATAAGTAAGCCTAGTCTCCACTGAGAGCAGCAAATTCCCTACATGGAAGATTTCCTTGGCTTCTAATAAAAAATGCATGCTACTCTTTTTTCCCCAAAGCACCCCCTGAGAGTATTTATCATCTTTAAAGCAAAGTTGCTGAGAGCTGCTGTGCCCATCCCACCACTGAGCCTTGGAGCAGACTCTAAAACCACTTGCAGTCAGTCGCAGGGTTACACCACAGGCTTTTAACTATCATTTTTAAAGCTCATGTGCCAACCGCCAGATCTCATTGATATCAAGAAGTCCTAACAATCCCACACCAATATCTCCACCCTTCTATTTCAGTAATCATGTGAGATTCTCTTCACCCTAGTAGCAAAAGTGTGGTTTTGTGAAGTTCTCTGCCCCAGACCATGCTTGTGTCACATTTCATAGGTCACCTAATAATGTCCCATCATTGCACTTTTAATTGAAAACTCACAGAACACAATTTAAATGTTTTCTGGGAGTGTTGCACAGCACTTCTCTCTACCCAGGCTGCCAGATAAAAGAACTATTTCAGAAACATCCTCCCCTTCTCCCAGTCACTTTCTTTTTAAGTTGAAACATTTTGCAGTTTATTTCTGCTTTTATGTTCTTCAGTATTTATAATGTATGTTGGATATAAACTTTAAAAACACTTTAAATCTTTCATCAGCTCAGTAATTGCTCAAAATCTGAAATGCTCTAACTCTGTGGTTCTGTGTATCCCAAGCTAAGGCACAGGGTTACTTTTTTTAAAAGAAATTTTACATGTTCAGAGTTGGCTACAGATCTTGCTACCTGGATTCAATGAGACCTTTCCAGTTGGAAAGAGCTATTTGGGCTTTGACATGATTGACACGAATTTCTAACAAGGCATTCTTGAAGGGGTATTGATATTCTAAATAGACCTGATTTCTAAGTGCAGGACCTTCTATCTGTGGCAATTAGCTGGGAATAATTGTACATATATTGGAATCAATACCTCAAATTGATTTTCTCAATCACAGAATAACTACAAAGGTCATTTTCAACTGGTTTAAAATTTTTCCTATTAATAGAAGGATAGAGGTTAAAAATGGTATGGCCTATTTGTTTTTAAAGTCTTCAGCTGACCATAAATCATTAATAATTTCTAGGGAAAGTCTTTCAGTGTGTTATATAACCAAGAAACTAAATAGTCTTGGGACCTTGGGATTTGACTTTAAACCATCATTATGTTTTAAGTAAAACCTACTTTTGCTATTGTCTTGAATATTAAACAATGATGTCTTTATAGTCTATGAAAATTGAATGTTCTAAAATTATTAATTCTTTCCCAATTAGCTTTCAAACACCTAGGTCACTAAAAAAATAATCTTAGTACCATTTTAAACATGAAAAATATAGTTGGTAAAAGATGTCTTCTTGGTAAATTCACAAAACATTTAAAACCTAGTCCTCCATCTCCTTTCAACAAATGAAATAAAATGTATGAAGAAGCAGGAAAGAGCTTTTTTAATTTCCAGAAAGAAAAACATACTTTTTTTTCTTCTGACTCCAGAGAGTAAATGTAGTACTCAGTCACTGACTTAAGAAAATAATACTTTGTCAGATGGTGTGAGGAAGGGGGCTTGTAATTGCTGGGCTCAAAGTCAAGAGGACATGCACATCTGCCCCCAGGATGATTAACACATCCCACTTTAAAAAGCAAGCATGCCTGGTGCAAATAAATAAACCATTCACGGGAAAACCCAAAGGAGAGGACTAGAGTCTGACAATTCACAATTCGTTTGGAAGGTGTTTGCCAGGTAAACTGTTGCTATAACCAGGCTGCTGAGGGGGCAGATATGGGAAGGGAAGAGAGCTTCTCACTCATTTCACCCACAGTTCTTCTCAATTTAAGGCAATGAATGAAATTCAATGGCAAACTGCATTGACTGAATATTGGGATATCTACCTACAAACTTGATCTTTTTGGTTAACTTGATTGTGCTAATCATCAAAGTAAGGAAGATTAAATAAGACAATGCAAAATTTCTTTTTTAAAAAAATCCTCAAAACCAAAGCATTAGTATAAAGCTCATTAACAGTCTTGACTCATCCTGATATACCCAAAATATACATACTGAAAGACAGGAAGGTAACATTTTCTCATAAAGTTTATTCAGAAATAAGTACATACAAATCCAAACAAAATGTTGTAATTCAAACTGAGCTGCTAAACACTTATACATTTCTCTATTACAGTTTCTCTAAATCTTTATCTAGAATTTGACAGAATACAGCGTGTAAACAGTAATTTACCTATGTCTGAATTCTTTGCCAGAAACTATTTAAAGGAAAGTAACTTGAGCTTTTTTGATCTGGTTGTTGACATTTCAAATGTGAAAAGGAGCTCACTCTGTTACCCTACAAAATATTGTTGGATATGTGAAGACTGATTAGTGGAGAGAAAATAAAGCCAGAAATGTTTAAAATGGCCTATAGAAAGAAAGCATAAAAACAACTGAGTTCTTGCCAAAGAATTCAGCAAATTAAGGAATTCCTATATTTTATATGTATCTTTAGCTAAATTTTAACTGTTAATTTGTTGTATAAATATTCTCTTCATCATGTTATACATAAATTTTCCACTAACATTTTTCATATTATCCACTTTCCCCATAGTCTCAGCTCTACATACCAGAACACAGAATGTTGACTACAAAATAAAACTCTGAGATAGATTTGTTGAGAATTAAAATGAAGTTATAAGTAGTGGCAGACTACTCTCTTCAAAATGACTATACATTTGGGAATTTCTATAACACTGATTTGAAATGCTTATTTCTATTGTCTTTAAAAATATCTGCAATTATCAGAGCTGATATTGGATCCGAAAATAAAACACGGTTTCTGGAATTATATTTTTAAATAGCGATAAATAGAAATAGCTATAAATATAGGCATAAATAAGCAATGTTTGTTCTGCTAGAGGGTATTTTATTCAGTAGCCTTCACTACCATTATGTGATTGGAGTTGCCATTAGTGAAGCTATGGATTCACCATGGAGCTGTGTTTGCCATGTAGGGATGCAGTAGGTCAGGAGTGGAACTAATTCTGGATGATGAGAATGTTAATAAAGGAGGGCACTAAAGAGCGGTGAAGTTCATAACAGCAGAAACGAAAATTCAAACTAATTATAGAGGCGCTCACAGCATGTATCTGACTTCAGATCCCTAGGACCAGCTTATTAAGAAAGATCCACTCTCATTCTCAGCTTCACAAAAACACTCTGAAGTTTTACTTTATATCAAATAATCTTAACAGAAATGGTACTAATATTTGACATATTTTTATGTAACAAAGATCACTACTGATGGAATAATGGTCACAAAGATGTGTTTGAGTTCCCTAGGATGATCCCATGAATGTGTTCATGTCCAGACAGCTCTTTCCACGGAGAAGAGCAGACCAAGAATGGTGAGGGCTGTGCTCTCCTCAACTGACTCATTACCTAGACATGATCAAGATCAACACAAGGATATTAGGAGGACTACAGGTCATCATGATATTAATGGCTGACCAAAATTAGTAAAGTAAAAGAACTCAAACCAAAGGAGGCCTGTGTGTGTATATGTATAGGTAATAGATGGTAGATGATAGATATGTATAGATAATTGATAGATAATTTATTTGTTTCATTTTCACAGAACTTGGGGAAATGGTGTCCCCTAAAATTTAATTTCCCAGTTACCAGCATGCCTAACAGAGCTCTGAAAGATTTCTGTGTGATTTTTCAATTTAGCAGGACAATTCCTCCTTACTCCATAAAAACTCCTGCAGTGAATGTCCTTTACAAGTTTATTGAAAGTGTGTCTCTTCTAAAATGCTTATTAATTGTGGAAATATGTATATGTGTGTGGGTGTGAGTATTTAGATGTTTTCATGATAGAATAATGAATATAAAATTCACAATAGTGTTTACTTTTGGAGAGGCTGTTAAGTGACTGAACTAATTTCACAGTAGTTGGAAGATAGATGCTGCTCCAGCTCATGTGAATATTGTCTCAACCCAGCCTCCCTACCACCCCTCATCTGTACCTCCCCTCACTCAGGTGTATTCAAGATCCAGGAACTAAGGGTTGCCCTCTTTAGCATAGCAGCGATCTCCAAAGTCGACTCCAGAAGTTTGGCCAGCATCAGCTCTCTTCGTGCCTCTGTTCTCCTGTTGGAAAATTTATCACCCTTAGGTCTACTGTATATTTTTTGCTAATGTTTTATTTCTAGGGTTGGAGTATAAATTTATGGGTGTTTATAATTATATTAGGAATTAAACATACATCAAATAAAAAAAGGGAAAGGGGGCCAAAAGACAAGTGGACAATTGAGCATTCTTCTATATTTGTGAGTTTTTTCTAAGCTTTATGACTTTTTGCATAACAGGCTTTAGTTCCTCTTCTACTTCTAACTGGGGCCCAGCCAGAAAATTTATCCTGCATGTTTTCCTGGGAGATATAATCCTCACTGACATCATCAATACTGGGAGTGCTGCCGAGGGAGTGAGATTCAGTATTAATCATTATTAAATGTCGAGCATGGACAGCATACTTTGGATTACCTAACACACAGGAGACAAGATCTCTGGCCTGCGGATGTGCATAAAGCTTCAATTAGGGAGACAGGCAAATTCAGTTGATGGATAGAAGAATCTGTGTTCTCTCTGCTGGCTGCCTAGCTGTTTCTACTCACATCCTGGTGAAACAGAAACAGGTCACTATTAATCCTGGTGGAGAACTTGGTCAAAGAGCTGTGTTTTTATTGTTGTTTACTTTTGTTATCGGGTTGCCTACATGTAATGTATTTCTACACCTTACATTTTTATACCTTTTAAGAAACAATTTTTTTTTTTCAATTACAGTTGACATATATTATACTAGTTTCGGGTGTACAACATAGTGATTAACATTTATATAACTTACAAAGTGATCACCTCCATAAATCTAGTACACATTTGATTCCATACATAGTTACTACAATATTATTGATTGTATTCTCTATGCTGTACTTTACATCCCTGTGACTAAGTTTATAACTGGCAATTTGTATTTCTTAAACCCTTTCACCTTTTTCACTCATTCTCCCAACCTGCCCACCATCTGACAACCATTAATTTGTTCTCTGCATCTATGAGTTTGTCTGTTTTGTTTGTTTACATTTCATTGTGGTTTTGATTTGTATTTCCCTGATGATTAGTGATTGAGCATCTTTTCATATGTCTGTTGGCCATCTGTGTGTCTTGTCTGGAGAATATCTATTGAGGTCCTCAGTCCATTTTTAAATTGTATTATTTGTTTGTTCAGTATTAAGTTGTAAGAGTTCCTTATATATTTTGGATATTAACCTCTTCTTGGATGTATCATTGGCAAATATCCTGTCCTATACAATAGGTTATCTTTCATTTTGTTGATGGTTTCTTTCACTGTGCAAAACCTTTTTTTAGTTTGATGTAGACCCATTTGTTTATTTTTTTTCTTTGATTTACCTTGCCTGAGGAGACATATCCAAAATAACATTTTTAAGAGTGATGTCAAAGAGTTTATTGTCTTCTTTGTTCTAAAAGTTTTATGATTTCGGGTCTTACATTTAAGTATTTAATACATTTTTAGGGTTTTTTTGTATAATGTGTAAGAAAGGGGTCTAGTTTCTTTTTCTTTTTTGCATGTATCGGTCCAGTTTTCCTAGCACCACATAGTGAAGAGACTGACTTTATCCCATTGTATATTTTTGCCTCCTTTCCTTAGATTAATCGACTATATAAGCATGGGTTTATTTCTGGGCTCTCTATTCTGTTCCATTGATCTATGTGTCCATTATGTACACATCATACTGTTTTGATTACTATGGTCTTATAGTATAGTTTGATATTAGATAGCATGATACCTCCAATTTTGTTCTTTCTCAATATTTTTTCGGACTTTGTGGTCTTTTTAGGTTTTATATAAGGTTTTAGGTTATTTGTTCTAGTTATGTGAAAAATGTCATTAGTATTTTGATAGAAATTGCATTGAATTTGTAGATTGATTTGGATGTTATATACATTTTAATGACATTAATTTTTCTTATCCATGAGCACAGTATATCCTTCCATTTGTTTGTATCTTCTTCAGTTTCTTTCTTTAATGTCTTATAGTTTTCCAAGTATAAATCTTTTGCCTCCTGGTTTAAATTTATTCCTAGATATTTTATTCTTTTTGATGCAATCATAAATTGGAGTATTTTCTTAATTTCTCTTTCTGACTGTTTGTTATTGGTTTATAAAAATGTTAACAATTTCTGAATATTAATTTTATATCCTGCTGCTTTACTGAATTCATTTATTAGTTCTAATAGTTTTTTGGCGAAATCTTTGGGATAGCATGTCATCCAAACATAACAGTTTTACTTTTTTCTTTGCAATTGGATGCCTTTTATTTCTTTTTCTTGTGTGATTGCTGTGGGTAGAACTTTTAATACTATGTTGAGTAGATGTGGTGAAAGGGGCCATCCTTGTCTTGTTCCTGATCTTAAAGAAAAAGGTTTAAGCTTTCCACCATTGAGTATGCTGTCAGCTGCAGGTTTGTCATATATGACCTTTATTATGTTGAGGTATGTTCCCTCTACCCCCATTTTGCTGAGAATATTTATCATAAATGGATGTTGGATTTTGTCAAATGCTTTTTAGGCATCCCTTGATATTATCATATCCTTTTTATTCCTCATTTTGTTTGTGTGGTGTGTCACATTAATTGATTTGAGGATATTGAACCAACCTTACATCTCAGGAATAAATCGCACTTGATTATGGTGCATGACCTTTTTAATGTATTGCTGAATACTGTTTGCTAATATTTTGTTGAGGATTTTTGCATCTATGTTCATCAGAAATATGTGAACTTAGAAAAGGAATCATAAATAAGACAGGGAGTGTAAGCAGAATAGAATAGAGAAGAAAGATATACAGAGATGTGTAAGCTACATTAAGAGGGCTCAAGGTTTCCCACTGTAGAATGGATGCACATTCATTCTCTTTAAATATTAAGTTAATGTTTAATACCCCCTAGTGCTCATGTTTGGGGGGAAATCCTATGGAAAGGACATAAAATTACTGCACCCATTTTATAAAATAATTGGTTAGTAGGGAATTTTAGTGACTGGGGTCATGAGGAAAGGTAGCAATTCTTTAGCTGGGATAAATACATGACTATAAGAGTATAATATTACACTTGCGATTGGATGACATTAGGCCAGAATATCAAAGTTCAGAATATTGAAATACAGGGTGGGGCAAAAATAGGTTTACAGTTGTGAGTACCTGAAACACAAAGTTTATTCTTATATTATCATTTATTAATTATTGTATTATTTTCTATGTGAACAACTGTAAATCTCCTTTTGCTCCACCCTGCATATAGATGCTTTATGAAGACTGCAGTTAAACATGAAAATCTCATCACACACATTCATTGCAAATTCCACCAAAATGTCAGAGAACTTTTGGAAAGCAAAAATTTAAAAAGCACAAACAGAATGAAAGAGGCAAATACAGCAACACAACACTGAAAAACAGAAAGCATTTGGATGAATGGTTATTCTGTGGGCCAAAGAAAACTATAAATTAGCCATTCGGGAGGCCAGCTACAGGCAGAGTCATGCTATAGAGCCCTGGGAAAAATTAGGAATTGAAGGCAACAGGTACAGCTGATAACAGAGGAACAGGTGACGCCAAAAACAGGTGTCCTGTTTGAAAACCTCCACAATTACATCCGAGAATGGAGTATCATTGAAAACAGGAGAATTCAGTAAAAGTCAATATATTAAATGGTGGTGTCTCTGGGCCCCATATTTCACTAGACTCTGAATGTTGGCAGTCCATTTTATAGCACAGGGTAAGAGATTGGAGCAGGGGTTGGAAACAATGGCCTGCTGTCTGATTTTATAAAGTTTTATTGCAACAACTCCGCATCCTTCATCTGTCTATTGTCTATGGCTGCTTTTGTGCTAAATAGTGAAGTCGAATAGTTATGAAAAAGACCATACAGCTGATAAAGCATAAAATATTTGCTATCTGGCCTTTTATAGAAAAAAGTTTGCTGACTTTTTAGACTAATGACGCATTTCAAGGAAACTGGGACAAGAGACAAAAATCTATAGATTTAGAGTTTCCAAATAAAATGGCCAAGCAATTTTATCCTACAGTAAGACCACCAGTCCACAAAGCCCAGCTATGCAAATAGAATTGATATAGATTTTTGCAATGCTTCACTTCCCATTAAATATAAAGGAACAGCCAAAGGTTACCAGACATTTAAGTGAAGCCTCTAACATTAAATACAAAGATTAGGGGAAAAGAAACAGGAAAAGAAAGAGAGAAATCAAAATAAAGAGTCAGTGAAGATAGCAGAAGAAAACTCCAAATTATAGAAAGAAAAGCAAATAAATGTATATATATATATAGAAACTAAACTGCATTGATTAAAAAAGAGTAGGAGCTATACAAAAAAGGCACTCAGATAAGAATTTTTTTTTTGAAAAAGTGTATACAAATATACAATAACAGAAAAAAAGATCAGAAGAAATTCTAAAAGGTAAAGTTTGTTTTTTTTTAAAATCTAGAAAGTCGAACAACAAAGAGAGTAAAGTATCAAATACCTAATTCCAGAAAGTTCCTAAGACAGAAATACTAATGTTTCCCAACTGAGAGGAAAAACTGACTGTTCACCACAATGTAAGAAAATGTTCATATTTTTCCTAGGGTTCTGATACAATAACTGATTAATCAGCAAGTCTCAGCCTTTTAAAGTGAGCAGAATTTATATAATAAAGATTTTGGAAAAAGCAGTACTGTATCTGGTCAGTATAACCAGTTTTTGTTCTAGTAATCTGATTTATAGATGAGTTTTTATTACAAAGTCAAATTCTTTATCAAATTGAGAAAATGGCCCTACAACTAGTCCAGTGGCTCCTCAGTCCACAGGGCATTTTAGGATGTTTAAGGACAGCTCTGTCTCCTCTGAGCAGTATAGCGGTTTGGTCCCAGGTAGTCACAGCACGTCTTAACTTTTCAAAAGTAACCCAGGAGAGTTCATTTGACCACAATAGTACTTTTGTGGTACTAATAGTACTGTTATCTCAAAAGTATGGCAAACATGAATATGAAAAGTGATTTAACTTTTTTTTTCTTCGTTTTGTACTTTATAGAGATAAAATTCAAAGCATTAACTAGTGTCTAGTTAATGTTTTTAGTGGTCTTACTTTATTAGGTTTATCTGCAGTAATGGAGAATTTTTCAAAGCCAAACTGGAAATATGGGTTGCGTAAGAGCTCGATGACTGGCTCTTAAAAAATAGTCAGTTGAAATGTCTCGAAACTTAGACTTGGTCACTTTGTAAACACCATTACTTTAGCATGTTTAAAATTAATCCATAAATATCTGCTCATATCAGCTTATAGTCTGTTGTATTGACATTAATAGCTTTACATTTTCCCAGGTAAAAACACATGAAATCCTTAAATAAATCTTGAAATCTCCTTTGAAACCTTTCCTTACTTTGATTCAATTTTCAAATCCTTTCGTTTACAGTGTCACTCATATTCGCCCATTCCCCTCTATTGCCAGAGCTACTACTTTAGGTCAGGCTCCAGTCACTTCATCACCAGGCTAACACAGTAGGAGGCTGAGAGGTCTTTGTGTTCTGAGCCTCTGATCTAGTATATCTGGCAGGGTAATTACATGGAGTCGCTCCTTTGCTCAAAATATTTCGGTACTTTCTAGTGCCTTCTGAAAATGTTCAAAACATTATTATGGTAGTAAGCATGTTATCTGACATCAATATCTAATTATGACTCTGTATATATAGGTACAAACACACACACACACACACACACGCGAACCTCTCAGGGTTAACCGACCTTCCGTTGCTCTTCCCGTTATCACCTTCTCTTCTAGAGAGCTCTCTCTTCTCATTTTGTTAATATTACACAGGCCAAGATACAATGTAAGGATTGCAAATGGTCTGCGGGTCAGATATGAGCTTTAGATATATTTTGTTACACTGATTGTGTGTGTGTGTGTGTATAAATTATGAGTTTATGTATACAATATAATCAGAGCATATATTATATATAATTTTACAAATACAAATATGTTACCATATTCATACACATAAAGTTTTATAAAACTTAAAAGGACAGAGATTGCACATAAAATTCAGATTTGTGACTTTTCTTAAGAAATCAGAAGCTTTTGCCATGTAAGGATCTGTATACTACATGGTAATAATCAGCTAGAATTAAGAAAAGGTTTTCCCCTTAGAAAAGAATGCGCACTCTCAGATTTCCCCTAGTCTCTGCCACTCCCCTTTATCTACAAATGGATCTCCCATTTTGTTTCCATATGTCATTCTCTTGACTCCTGTACTCCATAAAACATCTGATTATTCCATTCACTGGACATCCCTGATTTCTTCAAACTTTGTGTTTGGTAGTTTTATTTGTACATGTTTTTCCCCTAATATTTTCTGCAGTTATCTTAATGGAATTCTTATTGGGACCCTCACAGTTCTAGCCATATGAAAATAAGTTATTATTTGATATGAACTTGTATCATTACTTCAGCCTCTCAAAACACTTTTTTGTTCAAAATGTGAAAAAGAATAGTGATTTGTTCAAGGACTGAGAGTTTTTGAATCTGAGAGAGTCAACCCATTAAGCCCAAATTACTTAGGAGATTGTAAATTTGGAGGCATTACCCCTCATTTTAAGTTGGATAAAATAGAGTATAGTCTCATGGAGTCTTCGCCTTATATTTGTTTGAATAGTTTAAGCATCTAGATCCTGGGAATGTTGAAGAGTGGACTGATATTCAATAAATTGGCTGACTAGAATGTAGCTATTCAAACAGAATAAAAACTGGTGGATGGGTTACTGAACATTGACAGCATAGCTCCTGATAGATTGGAAGCCCTAACATTCATCATCATTTGATCTAAAAGGAGAGAAAAGTAAACAGTTCTTCTACTCCTTGCATTTGTACCTTCATTTAACCTTCTAAATAGCCTTGCTTTCATTTTGCATTCCTCAGCTCGGGAAAGAATGAATGATAAGCTATCAAGAGAATTAAAGTGCAGTTGTTGCATATTAGTCTAATGGAATTGTCAGGTCTCATTAATAATAGGAATGTATCATTTGTAATCAATCAGCTATTCATTGATAGAAATAGCAAGGCTGTCTTCATTTAAAAAAAATACCATTTAGTTAGACTGAGATTCTTTCTACATGTTATATAATTGTTTTACAAACCATTTTAAAGTTACTGCCATTTTGACTTTCTTAGAACTCATTTCGGTCATGCCTATGTGACTTGCAAAAGAATTAGATTAAATTAAAAGATTGAGTTTGGGTGCTTTGTTCACCACTAAGTGGTTTCTTCTTTTCCTTGAACCTTTGTAAATCAAACAGTAATGTCATGGGTTGAAGGTAGAGGCATTTTATATTACTCATTCCATGTATGTGTAAAGAATTAAAAACGAGCCACTTAGACTGACGACAGCATGAGCGTGGGCAGGCAGAGGTTCACTTTTCAACTCCCTTTGATGTCTGAAAATTTCTGCTAAACCAGCAAGACTGTGAGGCTAATCTGTTTTCTATTCCTAGTGATTTTCTAAGAATCCTTAGCCAAGAAATATCCTTTATTTCAATTTTTTCATGCAGGATAGGGAAAGTGTAGAGGTTTTAAGAATGAAGTGAAAATCAGTTTCTTTCAAAAAGTGAAAAAGTAAAATATAATTAGCTTTGATATCTGCATACCTGTTATTTTAAAAAGTAATTTAAAAAAATTTTTTTAAAGGTTCCTGTGTAAAATAATGGTATGGGCTCAGTATCATTATGCAAACCACTCATTTAAAAAAATTCATCATCGGGTAGCTTCTTCTATTTACATTTAGTGGTCATGATTAGTAAATATTTAAATGGTATTCTTTTCTTTTGTTTTCTTTCAGGTAAATTCTTACTGAAGTGCAATATACCAACAGAAAAGCACACAAATTATAATTATACAACTTATCCTGTATGATGACATACAAAGTGAGCCGGCTCATATAACCAGTACTCAGAATAAGAGGAAGACTGTTGCAAGCAACTTTGAAATCCACTCATATCTCCTGCCAGGCATTATCCTCTGAATGGTAAGTAACACCCTGAATTCAACACATAGATTAATTTCTTTGGTTTCTCTAAATACATTGTGTACTCTTTGGGCTTTTTAAAACAAATTTCTCTGTTATATTTTTATGTTCATCCATGCTATTGCCTAAAGTAATAATTTGTTCATTCCAGTGATGTATAGTATTCCACTGTATGAATCCAGTGCAAAGTATTTGGTTTGGTTCTCCTTGGAAGCTATTACAAATAGTATTGTTATAACATGATTAAACATGTCTCTCTGTTAGACATACATGTAGGACTGGGATCACTGGGTCAAATGGGGGAATTCAGGTTGGTGGATGTTGCCAAATAGTTTTCCTAAGTGGTTTTTCCAACTGATACTCCCACCAGTAGTGTATGAGAATTCTAGCTGTTCTTCAACCTTGTCAGCTCTTGGTATTGTCTGCCTTTTTCATTTCAGCTATTCTTGTACGTGAATAGAAGTATCATGTTGTGATCTAACTTGTGTTTATATAAAGACTAAGTTAAGCATCTTTTCATAGGTTTATTTGCTATGCTGGTTGGTATTCTAGGTGTTTGAACAAACTTAAACCTGTTTCAGATGGTTTTTTAACATGAGGGCTCAAACTGTCTTTTCTGTAAGAATGAAACTATACTCATGGATCTGAAGCCTACATGTCATGGGAATGAAAATGTTAATCAAAAACATTCCTCTTTCACTCCCCCAATCTCATCATGCCTGTCCTCAAACTTATAAAAGTAGATTGGCTAAGGAGGATTTGGGTAGATATAAAAGAGATGTCTAATGGAGCTAAAGAAAAAAAAAATGGCATGGCATTCATAATTTTTCTGTGAATTAAACTGTGGAAAACACGTTTAACCTCAAAAATTTCAATCAAACAAACAAAACAAAGAAGAGACACAGTTCCTGTCATAACACAGAGCCCCCAAAGTGGAGACTGGGAAAGAGGTAAGGCAGAGCACAGCCCTTCCCTGCATTCTGTGGTCCACATCAAAAAAATCAAGCTCCCCAGATATCAACCAACAGAGACTATGCTAAAACAACTGAAAGCCAATGCATACGTAAATAATCAGGGCTTCCAAAAATTAGGAAAGGCCCTAAAACAAGAAAACACCAAGACCAAAGATGGACAATGGATAACAGCATGGGCCACACAGGAAAAAACAGAAACTATTCTCTTGGCCACCCCGGTTCAGACCCCTTAGCAGGTACTTAGCAAAGAGAGTCTAGAAAGCTGCATTACAGCAGAGCTGCACAGGGTTTAGAAAACGTACATACACATGGGTGGGACACATCAGGTATGGAGAGAAAACAACAACCTTGAAGTGATTGTGTTCTTCAGACCAATTATCTTTGATCTCCTCTTAAAATACTAATCAACTCAAATGGCCTCAGTGAAGATTTACCTAAAACAGAGTAAATTAAGAAAGAACAAAAGGAAAGAGAGATCATTGGGATAGGTCATTTAGAAAGTATAAGAGACGGAACTAATAAGCCAGCACGTGTTGAACGTCTTTTGTGCTCAGAGCTAGGGAGTGAAACACGGTGCGGGAGGA
Source organism: Miniopterus schreibersii (assembly GCF_964146895.1). Classification (NCBI taxonomy): domain Eukaryota; kingdom Metazoa; phylum Chordata; class Mammalia; order Chiroptera; family Miniopteridae; genus Miniopterus; species Miniopterus schreibersii. Next base: position 39,376,263 of record NC_138103.1, on the reverse strand, counting down.
AGTGCAGAAGCGGGGAGAGAAAAGCCAGGCAGGCAGCGGCCATTCCACTCGGCAGTCCGCGCCAGCCTGTGCCCACGGAGGCCCCAGTGATGACTTCATGAAATGTCGCTGCTTCATCTTTGTCAACCCAGCATTTTCTATGAGGTCAATATAAACAGAATCAGCATAGAGCTCTCTTTGCTTTATACATTCTGACAAAGTTGGCTTTCCCTTTGCCGTGTGTGCCTTGCCCTCTCTGCCCCACCGTTATCCATGGCTCTTTTTAGAGACACAGCTGTCTCCGTGTATCTCGTTGGGGAATGTGGGTGGGTGGGAGAAAGGGCTATTTTTCCCCTTGGTGTGCATGCGGGCGTTTGTGGCATACTGCAGTTGAGGCTGTGTGTTGATTATTGAATTGTGTATCAGTCTCATTTAATGTGATTCCCACATAAAACTGTCCACCCCAACATCCACGTTTATATATTTTATTTTGTAGGTAGGGGATAAGGGTCTTTTGGCTCTAACATAACAACTGGCAGGTTATGGCTGGTGCCTGCCTACTGAGTAGTTTATTGAGAGCATAGTTAAAGTAAGATGAGGCTTGTCATAACACTTTAATCATCTTTGCAATAGGATTCGTGATTTGGCTGACATTTCCCCCCAACCCTCTTATTCCACTGCTAAATGTATTTTCATTCTATTAAGCTCAGCCTAGGCTTACCTCAGTTAGTAACTTGGACATGTCATTGTACTTAACAATTTTTTGATTTAAGAACTCAGGCTTGATAAATAAACTTGTAGACTTAATCAAAGACTGTATGCTGTTAACTTTGATACCTCTCAACACATTACGTAACAGGAGGTTGGAAGGGCAGGGCAGTCCTCCTGCCTTTTTGAAATCGTGTCTCTCCTACTCCTCCATCCTGCCCTGGGGACTCTGTAAGATCATTTATTTTATTCTACCTTTGCAGATAAAAAAGTGGAGGGACAAAGAAAGGAAATCACTTGGAAACTCAGAGCTTTATTGTATCACAGGGAAGGTTAGCACTTCCCAGCTTATTAGCTGGGTCTGATTGGGTCTCCAAACTAAAAAATTAATATGCTTATTTTGATTCATATAAATCGATATTCTGTGAATAGTATGATACCCGAAAAACATCTACCCAGAGTTTCTGCTTTCTGGGCACTTTTAGACAGGCGAGTTTGGCTCCACCTCTCCTCCTCTCCTCCTCTCAACTCACTTCTCCCTAAAGAGTATAATTAAGCGATAACTGCTGGGCTACTGTATCTGCTTAGGATGTCAGTCAAGATCTGGAGATCAATGGGCAGCATCAAGGCAAAAGTTCATGTTTCATGAATAAATTTCACCAACCATGAAATTCAAATAGGCTCATCTGGACGCCTCATCGAAAGCTGGAATGTGAAGCCTCCCAAGTAGAACTGCAGGGAGCAGCTTCAGCAGGGGAATAACAGTCTGGCAGATACAGCTCTGCGGGAGGGGTAGGTGACAGCGTCATGAAGCCAGAATCAGGACTCATTACAGGAAATTCTGAGTGCTTGTCTCAGACACTACCACCCTGGGACCCCAGGCTTCCTGAGGGAAAGAGTCCAGATGAATACATCTGGGACATAACAAGCCAAACCACAGAGATTTTGTGCTGAAAAATAGAAAGCAGCGACACTGGAAGTGGGCCAAGGTTGCAGGAAGGCATGAGCATATCGTATAATATGGATGTCCAGGATGAAATATGGATGTGCCCGAGTGATGAGCAGCATATGGCCAAACAGAAAACACATCTGCCCTTTGACAGCACATCCCAGGCATGTGCACATGGGAGACATTTCTGTAAAGGGAAGAGTGCTCAAGAATGGAAAACAAAGCAATTGAGAAATTGATTTTGATGGAAAGAGTAAATGAGTTAAATAGGCATAGGCCGCCTGTTATAGACAGAAAGATAGACAAAGAGTCAAACAAGACCTTCAAGTATGTGTGCTCTATACCCCTAACATCTAGCAGAGTTCTTGGCACACAGTTAGTGTTCAATAAATATCTGTTAAGTGAATGAATAGCTTTTGAATATAAACGTTATTATAAAAAAGGAGCCACTGTTCTCTACAGGAACCACACAACCCCAAGATATTTTTAGTGCCCTTCTTTAGAGAACTGATAAATAATTTAAAGAGAGAAGGCTCAGTTATTATTTCTAAGCATAAGGCAAAGCTTGCATACTCTCACAAAGGGAAAGGAAACTTCCTCGTGAGGCTGCCTGAGACATCACCTTGGATGTGGGACATTCCATTCCAGTGCCAACTTTCGCAGACTGAAGCAGGAGCTTTTTATATATTGCGGATCATAGATTCTCCAGAATATATTGCAAACTCTGAAATCTTATACTCCACATGCCACCCAGAACCCTATTGTTCCTGCTGGGATATCTAAATAAAACTTAGTAAATTATACTTCACTGTATTTATGAGGAATTTTGGCTTTGCCTTGAATTTGTTGTAAATAACTTTAGCAATAGACATACTATAAATCCTGGCTGATTTTTAAAAAGCCAAAATGTGTTCACTGTATGGCTGCAAACATTTAATGTGGCATGCATTTGATCAAAACTTTAATAAATTGCAAGAAAAGATATATGTTTCCCATATGGAAAGTTGAAAATGAAAGGGTAATGCTTGTGACTCAGCAATGCCATGTTTAACTAGCCGTCCCTGGTAAAATTAATCCACAATTGGGCCCTGTAGAGGAGATCAAAGGGAAAATTGTGGAAACTGCTGCCACCTCTGACAGGTCATCTGCAGCTAAAATGAGAAAGTATAACTTTTATCAAAAGATCAGGATATATGAGTACTGAGGATTACAAAAAGGTCCATTCAATCGTTTTTCTTTTAATAGAGTTTGAATGGTCTCAAGACATGCATATTGTTCACAGAGCTTTTGGATATGAAGATGGAGTCTGTTTTGTGACCACCCTGCTTTCTCTGGTTAGCATTAAGCAGACACAGAACAAGAAATAAGCATAAGAAGATGTAAAATATATGACTAGAAAAATAAGCTCACCAACATGTGGATGGGCTGCCATGTCACTAGATCCCCTTCTGTTTCCAAGGAATTACTTAGAATCCTTCATTGTGAATCTTAGTGTCCTACTAGGAGAGGCTATTCTTTAATCCAAATGCAAGATGAACCATCAAATGTAATCTTTCCCACACTGAGTTCCTACTCTATTCAAGGTAATTTTTAAATGTTAATCATCATTAAATGCAATCATTAGCATATTGAGATGATACAGAGGGAATATAGCCAGGAAGAGCCAACACATCAAACCATTCCAAGTTCTCAAAATGAAAGGTGTGTCATGCGGGCCCTCGGCTGGTTCTGTAGCTCCTGTTCTACCCTGTGCAGGGCAGCCTGGAGCCACAGCACTCCCCCATTACTCTAGATTCTAGGACACTGAGTTGCCCTTACTCCCCCGTCTCTCTGACCTTCCTTTGCTACGTCCTACACTTGTCCCCTAGGTTTAAGGTAAATTTCCCATAAGATTCTGCCTTCAGACCTCTTTTTCTCCATTCTACTGTCTGTTCTTAACTCATTCCTTCTGCTACAGAATTCTGTATCAATAGGCATGCCTTTCACTCCTCATTTGCAAGGGCCAACAGGCCATCTCCTTATGAACGTTCTGTTATCATCTCAAATTTGACATGCCTACAACTAATCAGCCACTTTCTCCTTACATATGCTACTATTTCTCATCTTAATCTCCACTGGCATTAGCGACTGTCCCCGTCAAATAGGCACAAAACCTTAGAGTCCTTCCTACAGTAGGTCTGCATTACAAACCTCATGCTAAATCATGTAAGGTAGTAAGGAAGTAAGTTACACTTCCTTACTGTCTTCCACTGTATTCCTCTCCTTTTTATTACAACTAAGAATAACATAGTTAAGAACTGCCTTCTCTCTTTTGTGAACAACACTAATATGAGTATTTATCTTACTGCGATTTCTTCTTTTAATCTATGTTACGTGCCATGGTAAGAAAAATATTAAAGCACAACTCTGGTCAAGTCATCTCCAGTCACAAAACTTTCAGCATTTCCAAATATTTCCTGAGTAAAGTGCAGAAAACACAAGGAAGACTAATTCCAAAGCAAAAGAACACAGGAAGATGGGAGGTAAAATTAAAAGTAATATCAAATATTTCCTGTGGATAAACTGAAAGACTCTGGATGTATGTTAAGATATCACCAAAGGTATCATGGTTAGGTCTTATTACGTTCTGTAAAGAACCATAATGTTCTTACCTAGATCATTACTCTCCTAGACAAGTTTCTTCTTTACTCCCTTAATAGTATTCTATAGATGCACATTTATAAAACGAATAGAGTAATTAAGGATGTATTATAAGATTTAATCAATTTTATGGTTGTGGACATAGGACTGAGAAAAGAAGTGAGGAATCTGTGGGATGATAAGGTTTGGGGTCACCTCCAGAGGCTTCTGTACTGGACCAAGCTGTGAGGATTGCAGTTCTGATGCATCTGTAAATTTCACCAGGTCTCCTGTGTCAATAGCTAGTGACTACCTACAAAGGAAGCTACTGCTGTTAACAGTTAATAGGCCCTCCCCATCTGTTTCAACCAAATTTATTCTGAAGAAACACTTGGATCCTCCTAAAGCTCTAGAACAAATAAATTAGTTCTCTCTGAAAGGTCCCATTACACTTAACAATAAAATTCACAAATAATCCTTCAAATCCAGATTAAATTCTGTTTTTTATGAAGACTTTCTAAGCCATTTGAAAATGTTTGTTCTCTGTATTTTACTAAGTTTTGGAATCTCAGTTTTAATTTATTATATTATGTGAGGTGTTAAAGTTACCTGTGTCTCCTCATGTATTTTACATTGATGGCTAGAATAGAAATTCCATGTGTTGTTGGAAAGAACATTGAATATAGATTCAAAGGCCTTGGTTTTGTGAAACATCTCTGGCACGTATGAGTTCCAGGATGGGCTTTGAACAAGGTCTGAAACTTTTTTAAACCCCCTTTTATTGTCTGCAAAATAGCAATAATAATTATCTTTTCTCAAAAAAGTTGTAAGTAGTAACTTGCTCTACAAATATTATTTATTATGCATCCCACACCATGCCTAACCAGTATATTTTATATATGAGGTACTCAATAAATACTTGTAGAATCAAATTGAATTTCAACCCTTCAAGGAGAATGGGAAATGTTTATTAATACATAATTTAGAAAATACACTTTATAAGCTAAGATTGTTTTTTATAGATAAATGATTCCCCAAATGAATACCAAGTAATAGGAAATTGCATTAGGAATAGCTCAATATCTGGAATGTTCTGGTTTAAACCAAAGTATATTTTCATCATTTTTATTTGGAGTTATCAAGAAAATAGGACATAGGCTTAATAATATTGCCTTCGGCTCCAAAAGACAGAAAGAGCTTATTTAGGAAAGAGAGACAAATTGAATATGAATGAGAAAAAGAAAAATTAATCACTGGGGAGAGAGACAAAGATTATGTATCTTCAACCTAATGAATACTATGATTGCACTTTCCTGCTTCCACATTAGTGGGGCAAGTAAACATCCAAAATAACAAGGAATCGTTTCACTTTAGAGAAATGCTGATTTTGATACGAAGCATGAATGCTTTCTGAAATCTGATCAGACCTACTCATACCTTAAGCTTGAGAAGAACTGAGGTTGGTTTAGATACTAGATACTCCACATTTAATTTTTATGAAAACCATAGAATGCAGGGTAACTATTATCCCAAGCTTACAATTGAGAAATCTAAATCATAGAGAAGAGATTCTCACTGATACTTAAGGAGGAATTTGTTGTTGTTCTTAATTAAATGTATTGGGAGGACATAATTTAATAAAATTATATAGGTTTCAATTGTAGATTTCTATCATACATGATCTGTATATTGCATTGTATGCCCACCACCCGAAGTCAAATCTTCTCTTGTCACCATATATCTGACCCCACTTACCCTTTAGTATCCCCTCACCTCCCTTCCCTCTGGTAACCGCCACACTATTGTCTGTGCCTGAGTTTTTATTTGTTTGTTTGTCCAATTTGTTCATTTGTTGCTTTCAGTTTTATGAGTGAAATCATATGAGCAAAATCATGTGGTTCTTGACTTTTTCTGTCTGACTTATTTTACTCAACGTGATATTCTCAAGATCCATCCAAGTTGTCACAAAATGGCAGCATTTCATCTTTTCTTATGGCTGAGTAGGATTCCGTTGTATCTATGTACCACATCTTCTTTGTCCACTGCTCTGTTGAAGGACACTGGTTGTTTCCATGTCTTGGCCACCGTGAATAATGCTGCGATGGAGGGAGGCCCAAAGTTCCGTCGCATTTGTGCCTAGGAGACAGGTGCGAGTCGTGCAGTGGGTATGGTCCATGTTCTGTGCAGAAACCAGTGTGTCACCAATGTTGCTCATCGATGGCATTCACCTCTCAGGGCTTGGGAAGCAACACTGGGCACAGATGTCAGTGTTCTCACGGAGGGGCCAACCTTGGACTCCTGGAAGAAACCTAGAAGACTTTTCAGGAAGCAGTCCTTAATACGAGCGCCAGCACTGGTGGAAAGGGTATAGGGCAGGCCTAACAGCAATATAATGCCTAGAATTTCCTGAATGCTTATAATGTGCCAGGCAACATTTTACATTCTTTACACTATTTCTTCACTGAATGCTCACAACAACACTACGAGGCAGATACTCTTATTATTCCAATTTCACAGGTCCAGACATCGAGGCAGAAAAATTACGTACCTTGTCACAGTTAGGTAAGTGATATCAGTTGATTTCAAAGACTTTGCTTTTAACAATTGAGAACAATGCCTTCGTGCTACCCCAACCTCATGAGAGGACTCAAGGTGGCAAGTTTTTATGGAAGGTGTGCCGTATAATACACCTGGAAATGCCTACAAATAATCTGACAAGGTTGAGAAGGGACCTGAGGGTCTGTGTGAATGAATGGCTGGGGAGGTGAGGCCTGATGGACTTGCACTGGTAAGATCTGAGTTTTCTCAGGCCTCACTAGCCTGAAGGTAAAAATGGAGGTACGTGCCTGGGTGTATAGGAGATGTTCACAGGGCTCATGTTCCTTTCAGAAAATCTTCCTCAGCTTCCTAGGATTTCAGGTACAGAAGAAAAAAAATATTTCTCCGTTGCTATTTTATTCTAGTTTTGTTGTCAACATGTCATCAAAGCTACAATCACGATTGTAAATCTTTTGGCTTAATCTTTGCCTGTTTGTTTTCTTCTGCCGTCCTACAGTGGACATGTCACAGACAATAAGACAATCAAAACAGGTATAGCCCTGCCCAGGTGGCTCAGTTGGTTGGAGCGTCCTCCTGTGCACCAGAAGGCTGCGGGTTTGATTTCTGGCCGGGGTGCATACCTAGGTTGTGGCTTCTATCCCAGGTTGGGGCACGTACTGGAGGCAGCTGGTCAGTGTTGCTCTCTGACATCATTGTGTCTCTCCCTCTCTCCCTTCCTCTCTCTCTAAAAAAATAAAATAAAATAAAAATCAATAAAACATCTTCAAGTGAGGATTAAAAAAAAAGACTCTGAGAGGAGGAAGGGCAGGAAAAACAAGGAAGCTGGAGTAGAATAGAAAGGCTGATGATGTCCTATGTGCCTACCAGCTATTTCCTTGTAATGTTTTGAGGCCCTTTTCCTGCAGAAAATGTAAAGAATGGAGCTGTCTTCTGATGACCGCAACTTGTCAGAACCTTGTTCTTGATCCATGAATTCTCTGCCACAACATGCACGAAGTAGCCCTCCTACTTGTGAAAATTGCTATAACAAGATAGTGCCCCAAACTTCAACCCCTCTGAACATTCTCTAGGAAATACATCTTCCTAGTGAACTCCATTAGTCAACAGGCTGAGCATATTATTGCGACATCCAGTGCCTTTGGGACCAGCATAGATTCAGTATTTCGTAGTATGAGAGCTTTGACTGGGAATGTCCTTCCCAGTGGAGAACTTCCCTCTGGTGATTTCCAAATTCAGCAGCACTCCTAAGAAAATAAGTGGCTTCTTTGGATGGGAGGGTAAAACAGTACTTCCCACTGGCAGCCAGAAGCACTGTGTTTGTGAGGTGGCCAAGGAGGAAGGAATTTCTAAGACCCAGCCGCTGCCACAGACAGCTGGAGCTAGCCCACCCTCTGCTCTCCTCTCTCTGCTGATCTCTCTTTCTCTTTCAGCAGCCTGTCATGGAGGGCTCTAGGATCCCTGGAAGATTCTTCCTCCTAGCTCACTATATCTAGTGAAACTTATTTCCACTTTAAATTCTCTGTACCTTAATAAAATTCAATTCCAGCTCCCAGTCATGTTCCAGGTCTTCAATGCCTTGGTTTGTTTCTTGGCTCTCCTCACACACACGTGCTGGCAGCACTGATGAAAGGATTGCTGGTGGAGAAGAGGCAAGAAGGAACAAGTGTCTCCCCACTGGCTCCCACTCTGCGAGAGGGGTGGACTGCAGGGTACACAGGGCTCGTGCTTCACTGGAGTCATCCGAAGCAGTAAGGACTGTTGCTTTTGGTATGGGAATGGGGATGAGCTGCATCCACATTTATTGTGGAAACAATCAAAAGCTTACGCTCTTGCAACAAAGATATGATGTCACTTCTACTTTCTCTAATAGTCATAAGACAGAGTCCAGAACCCTGCAGAGAATAAGAATGTTTAGATGCAAAATAATTAGCCTATTGGAGTTTCACCTCATAAACTAACAGGTAAAGAATCAAAATGCTTAACCTTGTGGATATAGATTGCTTGTTTTAATTAAAAACACTGATTGCCCCAGAAATATGATTTGACGTACAGGGAGACATTTTCCCAAAGGGAGCCCTGCAAATGGGAATGACTGTTGGCTTTGGGCTCAGCTTTCTTGTGTCCTGCTCGCCCCTCTCTGTGGAATGTCACACATACTAAGGCACCCCGACACCAGACATCTGCAGTGCCATAAGCACAGCTAGGTAAAACTGTGGGCCGAGGCAAGATGAAAATGAAGTTCAATATATATGTAAAGATAAATAGGACACCTCTCTCACGATTGTTCTGTAGAGAATGACTGTGATTCTCATTCACTGCAGTTTCCATAGGTGGTTTTCTGCACCACGTTGCAGAATGTAATACAGTCATGGACTGAAACAGTGGGTGAATGTACAGACTTGAGGCGATTTACTGTTTCAACTCAGCACTCGCCCCCATTCTTTTATATTTTCTCCTTTACACCACATACATACGTGCCTCTGTCTTCTATTCAATTTCCAGTCCTGTGAAATGGAGATCATATTTTATACATCTTTACGTACCTTCCAGTGTAGCTCCTAACATGCTATTTGTAATAGTTGAGAGTTCAATAAATATCTGTTGGAGATAGAAATAGATGAAAAGTTTCCCAAAGTGAGCTACATAATGTGATTATAGACAGTAAGCAAATTAACCACTTTATCTTAAAAATAATATAATTATTTATGGTTATAATTAAAAATCACATAACATACATCTGATCTATAACTTTAACAATACCTTTATGACAAGCTAAAATGAGAATATTCACAGAATAAATATTAACATTATTAAATAAATGTTGATAGTTTTATGTGAATGTGGTAAAAATTGTGACACTGGTGTGTTTTAAAAGATGCCATATGAAGAAACCAAGGGGTCCATGACTAACCAGTATGTATTATTATCATCACTGAGTTTTAGTGGGAAAAACGAAGTGCTGAAGTCAGTTTAAGAGTAAGTAGAACTCAGGACTCTTAAGTGATGTTGGGAGTTTGAGCCTCTTAACTTTCTCATCTGAAAAATCAGCTGATTGCACTAAACTAGATGGTTTCTCTTCTGCCCGTAAGTCCCAGTATAAGTCAAATGAGTGCATTTAAAGATGTCTGTGTGCACTTTAAAAAGCAATTTCTGGCTGCATCATTGTTTTGACTTTTCTCTTGAGTAATTTCTCTTTGTTCACAATCAATTTATACAACATGGCTCTGCTCCAAATTGCTGCCAACCACAATACGATCTGTGTCTTTATTATATAGGCCAGAATATGAGAATCAACTTAATCTGGGGCTCTGACAAGTCAGATCTTGATATGCTATGGCTCCCCTGGTGGTAATTCTAACAAGTTTCAATGTCCTTCCAGAGTACGTGAATGTAGATGCTTTATACATTTTTTTTTTTTTACATGTAGAAATTAAGGTTTTAGATGATACTTTTCTCTTGGTAAATAACACATTTTATAGGACCAGTTTATGCTCTCATATGTTACTCATGATGATATTTTTCTATTAAGGACTACTTGAGCACTTACAACCCTGCTTCATCAATAAACACAGATTTATGTTGCATCCAAAAGCACTAAAGTAGTAAATTTTCTCTAAACAAGTCTTATGGTAAATATAATTAAATTACAGATTCAAAGTACTTATTTATAGAGGTACCATGTTACTAGACGCCCATGTAAAATGTAACTGATGATATTTAATGGAATATTTCCCATTAGGTACCAACTCACCAGCTTGGATTTCTGCCTGATCCTAACATTGATTTTCTGTTTTCCTATATATAACTTCTAGAAAGTGAGGCTTCTAAAATGAAACTGCATATATTTTTCTTCAATGTTTATCTTCTTCTTTGACTTTAATGTCCTTAACATGCTGCTCTGTGGGTTCCATCAGTAAGGATTATTTCAAAAAGGTACATTTCTTACATTTCAGATCTGTTTAAAACCTAAAATTAATAAGACAGTTTTATTTCATTCCTTGCATAAAACTACATGAACTAGAACAGTCTAATATGGAATGTAATTGCTCTAGTAACACTTGAAACTGTTCTCTGAGGAGTGGTATTTGAAGATCTCAGAGGCACATTAATTCAGTGGAAATTGTGTCTTTCAGGTCAGCCCCTAACTTCCCAGTTTTTCTCTAGTGATATAGTATGACACCATGGATGTATGTTCACAATCAAATTTACTCTCCTAAGCAGATGACACAGCACATCTTTTATTCGCCCAGGTCAGTTGGCATGAGCTAAGCAAAATGCCTTATTAGATGAAATGTTCCCAATTACTCAGTGGATTAATACAAATCTGTTTATCTGGACCGACAGCTGGCAGTGTAAACCCTTCTCCGAGTTCACTGCTAACACTCTAAAAAGGAAGGTCACATTGCTAAAAGGGGAAAGAGGAAAGAAAGGAATAAACAATGCTGTTCTTGCAGAGGGACGGGGTGGGCTTCTGTACAACCTCGCAAAACTATCAGCTGGAGACCTCGTGTCCTTCCTAAGCCACCAATGATGCCTGGCTCATGTACCGTATGAGTGGATCATATGGAAATTCTTCCTTGAGAATTCAAAATAGCACTTCGTGCATTAGAACTCATAGACCAAACAACTCAGGACCCCCGAATAGTAATTTTTAAAAATTCATTAAAGTGTCTTAATTGTGTATTTAACTTTGGCATCCCAACCATAGTCACAAGGAAAACATACATTTATTTATAGTCTGTCATGAGCCAGCTATTTCATTAGGCATAATCATATAGGCTTTCTTATTGAGTCTACTTAATAATGATATTAAATAAACTGTTATTATTTATACTTTCCGAGTGAGGCAACTGAGACTCAATGAAATTAAGTAATTTTTTCCCAAAGTCACAGAACTAATAGGTAGAGAAGTTGGGATTTTAATGTAGAATTAGCATGGCTCTAAGGCCCATGTTGTCTGTACTGTATCATGCCTCTCAAAATATAGGTTTAGTCATAGAAGACCACTGTTTTAATTAGTCAAAGACAACAGAACATAGACAACTACATTCACCCTAATAAATTTGGAGTTGTTGGACTTTAGATGATGCAAGAACAGATCACATGACAACAGAAGAGAGGTTCTGAGTTTGAGGAACCACAAAACCTCAGTTAGTAGCTTTGGAGAAATTTTAAGAGTGTAATGACCTATATATTTTTGACCAGGAAATAGACCAATGCTTCCCAAAATTTATGTACATATAATCAATCACCCATGGACCATGTTAAATTGCACAGTCTGACCCAGAAGATGTGGGATAGGACCTGGTACTCTCCCTTTGTAAAGAGCTCCCTGATGATGCCAGCGTTGTTGGTCTAAGAACAATACTTTGAGTAGCAAGAGATTAGATACCTACTCTGAAAAATCAGCATTCATTTTCTAAGAATTACCTGTGACCTATAGCAATTGTTTGTAGCTTACAAAATTACTAAGAGTAGTCTTTGTTATTCCAAGCCGAGAAATGGGAGCTCCACAGGGCTGGGCACAAGGAACTCTGGGCTCTGCAGGAGTCACCACAGCACATGCTCTGGCTCTGCACTCTTCCTAGTTCTGCTCAGAGTCTCTTCTAGGCCTACATAAGAGGAAATATTAAGAGAAGTGTTTCCTTCCTCATAGATAGAAACCAACTCTGTTACAGTGTATTTTAGTTGTAAGCAGTGAGAAAAGTGTGAGTTGAAGAAATTCCAGTTTTAATTGAACTAGGGAGACTATTTAGTTTTCCAGCAATGCACATCCCAGCTCCTCCTCTCCGAACTCTTCTTGCAAACTGAACAGTTCCTTCTTCAGCTCTTCGGTATCTCCCCATTTTAGCATATGTAACCCTAAGCATTCACTGACACTTGCAACATTCTGTTTGGAGATTTTCTTAGCCAAACCCAAAAGTTGATTTGGTATACCTTCTGTCTTCCAAGTTATGACAGGCGACAGTTTGCCAATTGTTTTGCTACTATGTAACATGGGTTGCTATTTTCCAGTCTGTTCTGTGCCATTTTTCTAGACTTCACTGAGTTTCCTACCCATTGTTCTATCTAGTGTTTACTAGCCACTTATTCACAGCTTTTCCAGCTTCTTCCTGCTTTCTGACCCCAAATCTAATGTCATATGTTTTATATTACTGTTTGGCAGTACCTTGCTTGTAGGTATCTATATCTGCTTAGCTCTTGCTGTATAACAATACACCTCAACACTTAGCAGCTTGAAACAATATACATTTATTCTTTTTCAAAATTCTGTGGATTTTCTGGATGGTTCTCATGGTCTGGGCTCTCAGCTAAGGGGTTGGAAGGCCATGGATGTCTGAGAGCTCTTTCCACATGACTTCTCAATAGAAGGCTAGTCTGGGTTTCTGCGCATCATCCATCATGGTCACAGGGCTCCCAGTAGTGAGAGGGGGTAAGCCCCAGCATGATAATAGTTTTGAAACTGTGGCCTGTATCACATTTACTAGTGTCCACTAACCAGTTAAAGTCACATGGCCAAACAGTGATTCAAGGGTGGAGATATAGACTCCACATCCTAATGAATGAAGCTGTCAAATATTATGGCTTTTTTTCAAAGTGCTACTCTAGTCCCTAAAGAAATATCACCTTAATTTATTATAAAACTATTTGGACAAAAAAAATTTATTTATTTACCTGGGATAATGTGTTAGTATTGGCATTTCATGAAACACACACAAATATATACATAAACATATTTATGTAAATATATATACCTGCATGCATACATACATGTACATAATATATGCACGTTTACATATGTACATACATACAAACTTGTATGTGTGTTCCTAAATCAGATGTCTCTCTTCTGAATGAAAAGCATGGAATTAATCTTTTTTTTTTTTATAACTCTAACTGCATTTTTTTTTCCATTTTATTTTATAGTTACAATAATACTCTATCTTAATTGACTTCATTTGGCTAAGGACCCTTTAAGATGAGAATTTTAGTGAAAATCATATTATTTATTTATACATGTAATTTAACATCCATATTTTCATGCATACTATAAATCAAACCCTCAATTATTTTTTATACATGACCATATGACACATTCCATGTTTTAAAATGTTCTTTTAAGAACATCGTTTCTACATTTGTTATAATACTTTCCAAATGTAAATTTAAGTTAGGTAGAATGTTAACAAATGTAGAAATTAAGTTGTTACCTTTAGTTCCCAGAGTTTTTCTTGAGTGCTCTAATTTAAATTATGTATTTAAATCATTCCAAGTAAAACAAATTACAATTTTATGTAATCGGGATTTTATCCACCTAAGAAATTTAGCCAATTACTTCAATATGGAAACTTTGCTTCATCTTAGAAAGGTTGGAGTATACCTGTAATCATGAAGTTTATCCATTTTCTGCTGGGCGTGGGACACTTGAATATGGTGATATTTTGACAATGTAATTACAAAACAGTAATTGTGGGGGTTTGTACATGACAATTCAGAGCGCCATTTTTCTCATAAAATAATACCTTAAGCAATCCAGAACTTACTTATCTAATAACTACAATGATCTTAAACATAATCAAGAACAGAGTAATAGCAAGGGGGCTCTAAAATGAAGTCATCAGACCCTGCACCAAAGCCTTGAGGCCCTGTCCAGTACATGTTTGTTTGCCCCTGTTTCACCAAGTAATTCATTCAGCAAATAGGTTTCAAACACCAATTTATATCAAAGAGTTGCCAGGGATAGAACTGTGACGATGACAGACATGAGCCTGTCCCCCTTGCTTCTAACGACCTGGAGATGACACGGGCCAGGAAAAAGACTATTAACAGCACTGTGGACACAGACGACAGCGTAAGAAAGGCCTGGGGTGGGCGGAGGGGGCCAAAGGGAGAAAACGGGAGATACCTGTAATAGTGTCGACAATAAAAGAAAATTTAAAAAAATAAAAATAAAAGCACTGCAGTTTTTATTAGAAGCAGTGGAAAAGAGTCCTTGATAGCCCAACCTAGGAACTGTAAGCCAAGATTGAGAGACGGAAAAAAGATTTCCCCAAAAATGCAGCTTCTAAACTGAAACCTGGCGGGTAGGTCAGAATTCGTCAGACTGCGGTGCGGGAGAGGCAGGCAGGAGGCAGGCAGGCGGGGTGCTCACTCGGCAGAGGAGCCGCGCACAGGGCCCAGGCGTGGCAGGGGCGGCTCTCCGGCGTTCCCCTCAGTGCTGCTGTGGGGCCGAATTTCAAACCGTCTGGTTCTTCTGTCTGGAATTTCTCTTCACCTCAAATCATTCCAGCTTTTAAATTCCCTTTGCTCTGACCACAGACAGGGTGGGGCAAAAGTAGTAGGTTTACGGTTGTTTGTATGGAAAATAATACAACAAGTAATAAATAACAATACAAGAATAAACTGTTTCACGTACTCACAACTATAAACTTACTTTTGCCCCACCCTATATAACCCCATTTCTGTCCTATCCTACATATATCTCCTTTTCAAAGAATGAAGACACCAGTCAGGTCATTTTTCATAGAACATTGAATTTTGCCTTTGTCACATTTATCACAATTGGATCAAATAATTAAGTAATGAACTACTTAGTGCCTGTTTGTTCTCATAGATTCAAAGCTCCTCAAGGCCAGGAGTATGTCTATTTAAAAACCTTGGCTTATCCAATATGTTTCACAGAGCAGACACTCTTTAACTTTTTTGTTAAATGAATGTATGAACAAATAATAAAGCACTCAATGTTGACTGCCAACTTATTGTTATATTTTGTATCTCTAGCAGCACTGAACAACTGTGGTACCAGCATGAAAGAGACTTCTTCAATTTATTGAATGTTGGTGTTTTGTACGGAGTTATGATTACAGGATAATATTATAAAAGTTTGTAAACATTAGAAAGAAATATTAATCGAGTGATATATCACTGATTCTAAGCTAAAAAGGAAAGTGAATGGTAAAAATTGATAGACATAAAAAGTACAAGGTTAATGGGACTAAAGTTCTCAAAGAAAGGCTTAAAAAGAGCAGAAAAGAGGACAGGAGTGGAGAATGGGTAACTGAGGGCGCTGTAGACCTATTTCTTTAGAATACCTCCCTGTTATTCTTTCCCAGTAGAATGAATTTTGGTTTTCAATTTAAATATATAAAAGATTATATATATATATAAATGTATATATGTACATATAATTTTTTCAACTAATATTTATAAAGTGAAATTTATTTATGCACTCTGAATTAAGTATAACGTTTAAAGACTATTAATCTTTTTTTGGTTCCTATTTTTCATCTTCCACGTGTCAAATAGCTAAACAAGGCTTGTTTTAAATGTAACAGCGCAGTTTTCATCCCTCATTCCCCACTTTCAATTACTTGGCTATCAATAACATCCTAAGAATGCTCATTGGTTTTCAATTTTGAGCATTATTTATGATTGCTCATCATCGATGAGCATTTAGCTCTTTTATCCCTCCCTCATTGCCACTACACAAAACCGTTTTATACTCTCCTACTCCTTAATATTGATGTCCTTAATACATCAAGGTCCAGCGTTTATATTAATTACCTTATTATTTCTACTACATAGGATCTCCTTTTATCATCTCCAAGGGAAAATGTCCTTTGTCTCTCTTCTGTGTGGTGTTCCTTGTTTTTTATCTCCCAAATCTTTCCTCCAGTTCTGGGAGATCACAGCCTCCAGTCACTTCCTGAGAAAATATACATAAGATCATGGGAAGGTTTCTCACATGATGATGTTTTGACTAGATAAAGAATTCTGTACTAGAAATCATTTATCTTTAGGATTTTGAAGGCATTGACCCACTATTTTGTAGTTTCTGATGTCGCTGCTGAAAAGCCCCAATCTATGCTGATATTTTGATTCCTACAACCATTGTACCACACACCCTTTCCCCTCCCCACATCCTTGGCATCTCGTAAGGTTTTCTGTCCATCCTAGTCCTCTGAAAATTTACAGTGATGTCACTTGGTGTGACCCCGATATGTAGTAAGGCCTTTCAATCTGACAATGAAAGCTTTTTTGGTTCTTGGAAATATTCTTTAATTATTTCATAGATAATTTGTTTTTCCCTTTTAATTTTTTCTGGAATTTCTTGTATTAAGATGCTGAACTTTTGGCAATTTTATCTGTTTCTTATATTTTTCTCACATATTTTCCAACTATATATTTTTTGTGCTCGATATGGGATATTTTTTTAACTTAGTTTTTCTTAATTCTGTGAATTTTCCTTCCTGCTATCAATTTTTTAAAATTTTTCAGAGCTTCTTTTCAGCTCTCTGAGTGTTCTTTTATAATAGTAACCCATTCTTGTTTCATGGATTCAGTATCTCCTCTCAGTTTTCTGAAGATATTAATGTAGTTTATTTGAAAAATTATCCCCCTTATATATATATTTTTTACATTGCATTTGTTTACATGTGTGTGGACATGCGTTAGGCTTTTCTCTGATTTTTTAAAAATTTTATTTTGGTATTTGATTTTTTTTTGGTCAAATATTTTCTTCAGATATTGAGTAATTCATAGTAATCTACTCATATTTAACAGTGGAATTCTGAAAAGATGATTGAAATCTCATAGACTCGCTAACTAGTTTTCACTATCCAGTGTTCTGCCTGAGCAGGCAATCTTGTGGCGTCCCTCTTGCCGGGTCCAAGTCACTAGAGAGGGTGATTCAGTCTCCTGCCAGCATTCTGGAGCCAACTGGCAGAAGTAGGTTGAGGAGCCTCAGGAATCAGAATGCAAATATTAACCCCCTGTTTCCGTACAGTACTCACATCCACATCTGTGCCTAGTTTCTCCTGCCCCAGAGCCTCGTCTGTTTACCCTCCTGAGAGAACAAACCTCAGGGTGCTGCTGAAGTAGAGGAGGGCGTGGTGGCCAGGCTCATAAAACCCAGGGTGGGGACTGGATCAGAGAGATGCAAAGCCCACCAAGGGAACTTCTTGATTTCATCAGACCCAAAGGAATGAATTATGTTACGCATTTATCTACACAATCTATTTGTTTCTCTTACCTTTTACAAAATTATTATTACTGTAACAGGAAGGGGAAAAGGACAGTAGAAATGTGGAAGGCAGCAGGTTAACGTGGTGTGACGGTAAGGGTATTTCTGTCTGTTTCTATATTCTCAAGGAGCAAGAGATAAAAATAATTTCAGACTAAAAATGGGGAATAAAGCGAGGAAGATGAGTGACGGGAGGAGAAAGAATGAAGTGGGCCGTTTTGTAAAAGTATTTGATGGGGACCCCAACTCTTCCAAAAGTTTTATGTTCAGGATTTGTTCATTTAAAAATATTAGTGTATTATTTGGGATAAGCCAAATGCAATAACAGATAGACCCCAAAATGTCTAATGGTCCAAACCCAGTAGAAGCCTGTTTCATGCTCACGCGGCAGCATTAGGCGGGAACGGGGGCGGGTGACCCTCCTTCACGCCGTCAGGACGCGCACTGGCAGATGCTCTGCCACCTTCAGCACCAGGCTTCTCAAGCCGCGAGGTCCTCTTTCTTCCAGCCAGAGTGAAAAAGTGCAAGGGGAGATTTGTTTGAAGCAGGCCTAGGAGAGGATCTGTCAGGTCTGCCCAAATTCCTCCAGCTGAAACTAAAGCAAATAGCCACATTTAATTTCAACTAAGACTGAGATGTGGCCCAGCTGTGTGCCCACCGTGATAAGGAGATTATGGGTAATACCAAGCGGCAGTGTGGGCGTTTAGATTTCAGGAAGATATCTATTAAGTATAAAATAAACATTATTTTAGGGTCTGAGGATGCCGTTTATTATTTTTAAAGAGCTTACTTGAAACATTTAATTCCTTAAAAATATCAGGTCAATAAGATGGTACTTTAAAAATTAGTAACAATAATTTAATATTAAGGATAATTTTTGTGTACATTATAGTAGCGATTTACCTGTGTATACGAAGGCATACTCTTTTATATAAAACACACCCCTCGACTTTGCAAAACTGTCCATAGGTGAATTATCTTCATAGAAAATGAAGCATTTATCTTTATGTTTAAAGAGGAACCTATTTTTTTAAATCTCTATAGATGCTTTTCATAGATATTTACTTATTTTAATTCACATACCAGGGTATTTATTTTACTCAGTTCTACTTGGCACCAAATTACCATGTCACAGTGGATATGCCATTGTTAAGGGATCAAAAGAAGCCAAATATGGAAGGAGGAACCGCCCATTTATTAAAATGCTTTTGCTTCTCTGTCTCACACCAACTGAGCCTACAGGGGACCTGAACAAATGCTATTTTCATTTAAAACAGAATTTATGGCACTAAAAGAAAATAATAATTGAAAGATAAAGTTTTTAAACTCATACATTAAAAATGTATCACCCCTTTAGTTCATAAATGCAAACTGTTTAAATTTTATCATTAATTTAGTTTTACCAGTTTTTTACTTATATGAAGATGTTGTTTGCTTCACTTAAGTTGGTTTAAAGCACATCTATTTTTCTTTTTCTTTTTAATAAAGCGACTTCACAAAAAAGAGAAGAAAATTAAAAAAGCGTCAACTCCCTGTTTGACAGCCTGTTTCCATTCATTCACATCTTTCTGTAACAGTCTCCTTTTGATCTAATGGGCTCCAGTAAAAGATGAAAGTTTCATGGTGCGGGAGCCAAACTTGCATTGCTGTTTTTCAGTTACACAGGGATGAAAGGAAAACGCTGTTCCTAATCTTTGATTATTTTTGCATATGTGTAACTTAGAAAGTAACCATAAAAATTGAAACCTTCCATGGGTCTGGTTTGCAAAGAGGAAGCCTCTCATGGCCGATTTAGAAGAATAAACATCCAAACTCTGAATGCTTGAAAAATTACTGCAAGGCCGGTTCTGTGGCATTTCAGGCACTGAAACCTGCCCTCCTTGACGACAGCTATCTATGGCTGAGGAAACTCGCACATGTGGCGTAATTATTTCACAGCCAGGCAGTGGTGGCATCTTTGGAAGCCCTTTCTTTTACTCTTGGGTTGGCGGGTGCAGGGGGTGGGGATAACAGTGAACCAAAGTGACTCTCAGTTTCAGCACTTCTGTTTTGTACAATGCACCAATGTGTTTGTAATCCCTCAACTTCTAGGAATTAGAATACAATTACAGAGGGAAATAAGCCTGGATATGTTGTTCAGACATACTTGCTTCCTACACTTAAAAAAAAAAAGTACTTTTTCTGAGACCCTAAAAATCATCAGGAAACATATTTCTCACCAGGGGTTATAACAGAAAATATTCACGTATCTAATTTATTTGAGGGAAAGAAAAAAGTATTTTATTATTGAGTTAGCATTCCAAGCCCTATAAATACAAGAGCTGGTAAGGTGCTTCTTGGTGGTGATGATTTTCAGAATTTAATGGTAAAAAAAATTAGGGGATTAAAAGGAAGCCTAATGACTATACTGTAAACCACCCCTTTTGTTGATGACTAAAGTAAGGCAAAGTGATATTATAAATTGAAAGTGATGAAAATCATAGTAATTCAATGTAATAATCAAGATTACCTAATGCAAGGTGGTGTCTGGTGTGCAATGTCTGGCTTGGTTTTTAATATTTTACCATGACAAGCTTAGATTCTGAGCATCACTTTTCTAAAACTGTGAGCAGAATGCCAAAAGATCTATATTTCTTCTCACTATTGTTGGCTGAGAGGTTCATTCTTATATATTACATAGATTATATATCTCCAAAACACTGCTCCCTTAAACTTTGGTGATGTGTTGATTTCCATGGTCAAATGAGGACCTTTGATTTTGGACAAATGAGCATGTGAAAGAAGCTCCTGAAGGCTCTTCATGATTCACAGTAATCTAGAAATATACCATGTAAGAAAACAAAATTTGCAGTATAACTACAAGTGATCCCATTATTCAATGTAGATATGGTAAGATAGAGGGAGCCAGTGAAAATGCTACCGCCTACCAAATATATTTATATTTTGGTAGATGGGATATACTTACTTTAAATGCCATTTGTGTCCGTTCTGTTCCCTCCACCCTCATTGCTCTCCTCTTTACTCAGACTCTCATCTTCCATTTGGGGTCTTTCTATTATCTCTTAATGGTCTGATCTACACTGTTGCCAGAATGGTTTACATAAAATACAAACCTTTGATTTTCCATCTTTTCTCTTACTGAAATACAAATGTTGAGTGGCTTGCCATGCCTAAAGAATGAAGCCCAGGCTCCTTAGAAGGGCACACGACACTAATGCCTCCTACGCACCACCTCTGCACCACTCCTCCCTCACCTCTTATCATTACTCAGTTCCCCGACGTGCTGAGCACCGATCAGAAAGGCCCCAAAGCTACACAGAACTTCATGCCTGCTTTCACTGCTCCTTATATTTTGTGTGCCATACTGTCTTCCTTTTATCTCATCTGCTTTTAAAATCTTTGAAATTAAAATTTTAAATTGACATCTTAACACATCCCTGGCATACGTAACCATCAGCTTGGCATAGCCTTGACTTGACTAGGTAGGAGTGTACCTGACCTCCATACTCCTGCTATAATTCTGTGGTTTCTCTTAAAGCCAAATTTATCACGCAGCCTCAAAAACATAGTCGACTATGAATGAAAAGTGAAATTCCTGGTTTGTATGTCAGTAGAAATCCTAACACAGTGAGCTCCATGTTTTACACCCACTCATGTTTTTTCTGCATTGAACCATACATTTGGAGGAATGGAGTCCCAATATCACCACCATATAAATTGTGTCTCTGGAGTACATTGGATACTTGGGGGATGCAATGACTTTCAGGCAGCTCTGATGTCTTGGAGCAAATGCAGATCAAATACTCTATTTAGCAACTGACTGATGGTTCTGCTAACTGATAATCAAGTGATTTGAGAGTTAATGTAAAAATGTATGGCTTCAATACTAGGAAAAAAATGTGTTTGACTATATCTGAGTCATACATACTCATTACTGTTGGAAAGTAGGATTTGCATTTGGCAGATCTTTTCAGCTACACACCATAAAGGAAGAAAATGTTTTGTTCATCCTGGCAAGAACTATATTTTCCCTTTTAGATTTATTTTTAAAATAATTTGCTGATTGAAAAGTCACACAGGTAAATCATTTTCTACAGATATAATGACATTCCCAGGCCAGCAGGCTTTAGTTCAAAATACTAAATTAAGCACTGTCTGGAATATCCATTTCCAAACTCTATGCCAATGGGATCAAACCCTGGCATGTTCAACCTATATTTGAATGAGTAACATACTTTGAAAATACAACTGGCAAATTAAAACCTTTAGATTGCTGACCTTGGCTCAGAGATAGAATGGCATGCTTGAGGTTGACTTTACTATTTAATATGAAGCATCCACACCTAGCTGCATGGAAGAAGATGATATTTAATTGTTTTAAAAAACCCACAAAGTTGTCCAGAAGCAAAGTCTACGATTGAAATGTACTTTAGATGGCCTAAAAATGTACACTTCAATCCTCCTTATGAGATCTGTACTGCTAACCTTGCCTAGACTTTCTGTTGCATGAGTTATTCACTGTGTAGCATTGTGAGATTTTCGGCCTACATTCTAAATTCTATATGGGTAAGGAAATATTACCTACTATATTTCTTCTATAGTCTCCACTTCTTTCATTTATTCAGTGTTATTGAGTGTCTGCTATTTTCCAAACAGCAATACTGAGGGATACAAAAATAAACATCAGTGTTACCTGCTCTTGAGAATTCAATCTAATAAGAAAAACAGATATCAAAACAATAATTATAATGGACTGGAAAAAGTGATATATTACAAGCATGTAAAGAATGTTATGGGACAAAATAGGAAACAACCTCCTTGGCCTGGGGAACTGGGGGAAAGCTTCTCAGAGATGACATTGAGCTTGGCCTTGAAGAGTGAGTGGGAGTTAAACTAGAGCAAGAAGGGGAAGAACATATCAGGTAATGGTGAAGGCCAGAAGGCCCTGTAGGGTTGAATGTATTCACATTAGTACTTGCCCCAATTAGCTTTGGCTAGAAGCAAATACCTTCCCTGGAAATCTTGCCATAATTATATGATTTCTGTAAGAGTAATAGGAATGTAATAGGAATGTAAATTCTGAACAATATAATACAGCAGAAATATACGGTTTAAGGCAAGTAATTAGGAGCCAGGCTGCCTGGGCATGGATTCCAACCTGAATACATAATTTTCAGCAAGTGAACGTAAGTTCTGTGAGCTTCAGTGCTCTGGCCTGTAAGCTGAGGGAAATATTAGTAACTACATCATAAAAATGATTGTCTAGGTTAAATAAAATAATCCTGAAAAAAGTTTTAGAAATGGATGGACATGTGAAAACTATCCATAAACATTAGTTAGTAAATGTTTGAATTAGTCATTTTTTAAAACAGTATTACTGAGTTAAAATTTACATACCATGCAAGTCACCCATTTAAAGTGTACAAGTGAATGATTTTTAGTAAATTCAGAGTTGTGCAACCACCTCAATCTAAATTTAGAATATTTTCTCCACCCCAAAAAATACCTATTGAAATTTTTTAAATTTACCTTTATTGTTGAAAGTATTACAGATATCCCCTTTTCCCCCCATTGACCAATTGAAATTAATTCTCTATTTCTACCTTTCTACCTCTCAGGTCTAAGTAAAAAAAAAAATCCCATCTGTCTCTGTATTTGCCTGTTCTGAATTTTTCATATAAAAGCAGTCATTAAAAATGTGATCATTTGTGTCTAGCTTCTTTCTCTTAGCATGTTTTCAAAATTCATTCATGTTGTACCATGTACTAATACTTAATTACTTTTTATGGCTGAATAACTTTCCATTGTATGACTTTGCCACATTATATATTCATCAATTGATGAATGTGTTTGATGTTGAGCTTTTTGGTTGTTACGAATAATGCTACACGTTGTTGAGAGTTTTCATCATGAAAGAAAGCTGAAGTTCATTGAATGTTTTTTCTGCATACATTGAGATGATCCTATGATTTTTATGTGTCATTCTAGTAATGTGAAATAACACATTTGTTGATTTGCATATGTTGAACCTTCCTTGCATCCCAGGGATAAGTCCCACTTTTGCATAATTCATAATCCTTTTAATGTGCTGATGAGTTCAGTTTGCTAGCACTTTGTTGAGAATTTTTCATCTACATTCACCAGGATTATTCCCTGTAGTTTTCTCTTCTTGTAGTGACCTTACATGACCTTGGCATTAGGGTAATGCTAGCCTTATAAAATGTGTTTGGGAGTGTTTTTACCTCTCAAATTTTTGGAAATTTGAGAAGGATTGGCATTAATTCTTTTTTAAATATTTGGTAGAATTCACCTGTAATAACATCTGGTGCTGGGTGGTTGTAGCGTTATTGGGAAGTTTTTGATTACTGATTCAATCTTCTTGCTTTTTATTGGGCTGATCATATTTCTGGGATTTTTTTCATGCTTCAGTCTTGATAGGTTTAATGTTTCCCAGAATTTTTTTCATTTCTTCTGCACTGTCCAATTCTTGGTGTTCATTTGTTCATAGTACTCTTTTATGATCCTTTGTATTTCTGCAGTATAAGTTGTAATGTTTCCTCTTTTATTTTACTTTTATTTATTTGAGTTTTCTGTCTTTTCTTCTTGGTAGATCTAGGTAAAGGTTTGTGAATTTCATTTATTTTTTTCAGAATATCAACTAGTTTTATTGGTCTTTTCTATGTTTTTTCTAGTCCCTGTTTCATTTACTTCTGTTCTGACCCTTATCCCCTTTCTTGGCTAACTGTGCGTCTATTTTGTTTCCTGGTTCTAGTGTACTTCTGGCTAGTCTATCGTTCTGCATATATCATGGATCTACCAGCATCCTTTTATTTACCATCAAACCTTCTTATTTACCATCAAAACATGCAGTTCTTCATGCTCTGTTTCAAATAAATTCAGTCGCCATCAATTCTTATGATCTGTCCTTTACCCTGGGCAGACCCCCAGAACTACTATACTAGAACTTAGGAGAGGGGACTCAATTTTCATGAAGTGACACCCACAGTCTATGAGTGAGTGGTCATGGGATGGGAAGTGACATGTTCTGGTCTCCTCAGTATGATTCCTCCAGCATGGAATTTCTACCCTACAAGTAATCTGTGGCAGGAACCATCAGGACCTCTTTATGCCCACCCTGACACATTTGGAGTAGAGCATCTACTCTGTGAGTGGGGTGGAATAGGGTAAAGGAGACCTAGTCCTCCAGCCATACTTGCTAGGAATAGAACTTCTGCAACATCCCCAACAGCCTGCCCTTCCTGGGGTTAAATCAAATCCCAGACTGGATAATAGGAGAGCGAGGGAGCCCCCATCTTTTTAGTATTTACTTGCCAAATGTAGAACACTCATGGTAGAGGGTCTATAATGCAGGGTTGGTGGAGTGGGGGGATGGTGATAGTAAGGCAATAGATCATGGCTCAAATCCAACAGTCATGTTCTTACTGAGATTTAGTAGAATTTCCTTAATAAATGTTTCTCCATTTACTGTTTGCCCTTGGGACAATTTCCAGAGACTATGAATAACTTTTGGTTTGGTTTATGTTTAATGTAATTTTCACTGGTTAAATTGTTGTTTTGTTGGGGAGACTCCTCTGCCATTCAGGAGGTCATGCCCCCTCTAATTATTTATTTTTGCCAGGGCATTATTTTTTTCACCTAATATGATGGAATGTTCATCATGTCATAGCTTCTATAACTGTACATTTTACCATTTATTTTTTTAAAACATATTTTTATTGATTTCATAGAAAGGGAGAGGGAGAGAGAGATACAAACATCAATGATGAGAGAGTCATTGATCGGCTGCCTCCTACACACTCCCTGCTGGGGATCGAGCCCGCAACCCAGGCATGTGCCCTTACCAGGGATCAAACCACGATTTCCTGGATCCTAGGTCAATGCTCAAATGCTGAGCCACTCCAGCTGGGCCATTTTACCATCTATTTTTATAAGATTCATTTTTCCATGTCTGATAAGAACCTCTGTAATTAAAAAAAAAAAAGTGATGTGGACATATGTTTTGAATCTATCTTATAAGCCCCTTTTGGATAATTAAATTTCTCATGAGAATATTAAAGAACCTAAAAGCTCTTGCACAGAGGAGGAAAACAGACTTTTTATAAACCAGTATTTCCTGGAAGTGTGGCAGTGCTATGCAAGAATCTAGAGAAGAGGAAAGAATATAATAAGTGCATGGAAATTGGAGGCCACAGTGGGTCATGGATGCAGGCAATAGTTACTATTACAGGGATCATGTGCAGAAATCTCCATTTAACTGGGGCCAGTGGAGGTAGATCTCTGCCATGATAACATGAAACATAAACACCCCAAACATCAGTTGCTTGCAGAACTTTTACACCATCTCAGAGAAAAGAAGGGACAGTGAGGAAAAAACTCCTAACTGATCATGTATTTACTGCCAAAGAGACTGCTTTTACATTTAAAATGACAGTGTTACCTGGATTATGCAAGGTTAACTTTCCTCTGACATAGACTAAATGTTCTTTTCCCCTAAACTCAAATGTTGAAACTTAATCCCCAGTATGATGGTATTTGGAGGTGGGGCCTTTGGAAGGTGGTTATTATGAAGGCAGAGCCCTCATGAATGAAGTCAGTTTCCTTGAAAAAGGGACCCCAGCCCACGTGGGCATGGCTCAGCTGTTGAGCGTCGACCTAGGATCCAGGAAATCAGGGTTCGATTCCTGGTCAGGGCACATGCCCGAGTTGCAGCCAGTCAATGACTCTCTCATCATTGATGTTTCTCTCTCTCTCTCTCCCTCTCCCTTCCTCTCTCTGAAATCAATAAAGATATATTTTTTAAAAAAGGGACCCCAGAGAGTTCTCTTGCCCTTTGGCCATGTGAGAACACAGGGATAGATCCTCAATTAGTCATTCAGAAGAGGGTTCTCACCAGAACTCAGTTATGCCAGTACCCTGATCTCTGACTTCCAGGCTCTAGGACTATGAGAAATAAATTTCTGTTGTTTATAAGTCACCTCGTCTTTGGTATTCTGATATAGCAGACACCCTCCAAGCATAAATGCATAAACAAGATCAAAGTTCAGTTCAGTTACAGAAATAAAAGTAAGCTGCATATTTGAACACTTGAGTTTTGTGATTAAAAATTCATACCTGCCACACTGTCTTGCACTATTCCTGTGTAGATGTCACTTGAAAAATAAGAGGTGAGATTAAATACAAGGTGAAAAAAATAATCCAATAACATTGTGATGAATGAAGATTTGCCCTCATGTTTTTAAAAAGACTAATATATGGTGCTAAAATATTAAATATAATAGATGCCCTCCTGTACCACCTGCAGTGCATATGTGCATATGCACACACCACTCAATTCAAATATACTCATAAGAAGTTGGCTCTTAAACGTCTATAACTATCCCAGGCTGATGATCACAGTGCATTTACTTTACATGATTAGAATTATATGGAATAATTCATAAGACCCTCTTTATATATAATGCATTATAATTTGAAAAGATAAACTGGACCACATTTTTCTTCTGAGTGTTCTGTGAAAGAGGGATACATTGTGCAAAACAATAGCATGTAAGTAGGCCACTTGGGAGATGTCTAAACAACTTAAGAGTATACAAATACTTTGAAGCGGCACCAAGCACTTTATAAGCTTTTATTTATAAAGGAATTGCTGAAAGTTAATGTAGAAGTCATTCATATCTATTCATTAAAGCAAGCCCCTTAGGATGGTTAAAATGCAACAGTTAGATAAGCTCTACTTACTATACTCTGAAAGGAAGTGCAGTTGAAACACACTGCATTGTGCATTACCTCTAAATGCAAGGCAAAAGAGATTTCCCAAAGACCTGTGGGTTCTGCCTGGTTCTCACACCTTAATCTTGTGAATTAGTACCTCTTCTGTTTGGATCTTGCTTTGGTGATATTATTTTTCTTTTATTCTTAATTTTTTCAAAATCTGAGTAATTTCTCTTCTTATTTGTATATATCATCCCTTATACTTAAATCACTTATCCCAACATTTCTCCAAACTGGAACTTTCCAGATGAACAAGACTGGCAAACAGTTCCTCCTCTGTGAACCCTTTTTTACTCCCCTGAGCAGACAGAAGCTTGCTTTCTTACCTGCTATCTCTGCAACAAAATTATGTGCATGAAGTAAAGGACTCGGGCTTGTTTATATTGTGGTGCAATATTTTTAATAGCCCCGGATACTGCATATCACGTACAATGGTGTCCATTAGCTTTTAAAGGGTTGGAGTTAATAAAAATGACACATACCTACTTCACAGCGGCAACAACTACAGGCTTCTTTATTTCCTCCAAGTGGCTCTCCCAGCTGAGGCCCCCTCAGAGCCGTGAGGGAGCTGCTATGTAGGAATCTGTGCAGCCCTTCCGACACGCACTTAGAAAACAAGACTGATGAGCAATTCTGCCTGCTCTATGATGACAGCAGCCGTCTGTGGGTTCTCCAGGGGCCTATGGCCATCAGTGGAAGCATCCTGCCTTATGAGCTATCAACACTGTGTTATCCTCTGAAGTCAAATCTCTGGAAGACAGAATCACACCAATTTCTCTTATACAAACTTTACTGCAAGTAGCAACACTAAAAATTATTCATACATGTCTGATGTTCACATATTCATATGAGTTTAGGAACCCATGAGGAAGGGCTTTCGTCATTTACCTTGGATGTGTTTTACATTACTTTGCAAGCATTTTAAGGTGGCTTGCCAGGAATTCCTTTCTGGGAATCATTTTGTAATTCTTGCATAATAAATGCTACATTTTCTAGATCAATCAGAGTTTGAAAAATGTTTCTTGCATATATACTTTCTTTCCTTTATTAGTGCCAAGTCCTTCTAAACCCACCACTCTAAGATATGGATGACTTCATGTATCAGGTGACTAGTGTGATCACTAACAAACTGTGGACTCACCTTGACCTATGTTCTAAACCTTTAAGGAGTTGTACATATTGATACTTGAACATCTGTTGGGAGCTGAAGGTAAAAGGCTATGGATGGTTAGACCAGCCTTGACTGGGACCGGAGTAGAGGGGGTTAAAGAGAGGAGACAGATTGCTTTGGGAAAAAGCTAATTTTCCACTGACTTGAAGGCAAGTATGTGATGTTGGTGGGCAAGATGTCCACCTTGTAGAAAGGAACTGTGATGATTTTAATCTATGGGCACAAATTTCTTTGATATGCTCCTCTAATCAAGAAATGGCCTCTATATCCCTTCCCTCTGAATTTGAGTGGCTTATGACTGACTCCTTAATCAAAAGAGCTTGGCAGAGATGATGCTGTACAGCTTCCTAGGATAGATTATAAATGCAACACAGCTTCCAGCTTTCTTCTCTGACACTCAAATTTTTTGAAGCCCTGAACCATAAGCAATTACCGAGTTTGCAAGCCACATGGAACAGCTACATGTACGTACCCTTGTCGACAGCCACAGCTGAGCACACAGCAGAGAGCCAGCATCAATTGCCAGTCATGTGGACCATCTTGGACATCCGTTCCAGTTGAGCTTTCAGATGACTGCAACCACAACCAGTATGTGACCACAACCACATGAGAAACCCAGTGAAAACTGTCCAGCTAAGTCCATCTCAGGCTCATGATCCGTAAAGCAGTGAGCAAAATAAAATAGCTGTTTTAGACAGATCTGTTTTGAAGTAATTTATCATGCAGCAATAATAACTGGACTAGGAGCCAACCACTAATTGTCTGAAAGCTCAAGAGAAGTTTAAAAGGGATAATATTTTGGAATTTTTATACTATATTGGGCTGGAATTTTTTGTTATCTCAAAATAGAGACAATTAATATATTATTTGAGGATGTCAAGGAAAGCAATGAAATTGTCTTAGGTTTCATTCTGGGAGGAAACATATGAGACCAGAGAGCTGATGAAAAACCAAAGTTGTAAAAATTAATTCTGCTGCTTCCTTCCAGCATCATGCTGAGTCCAGCTTACTCAGTAAATCAGGTTCCAATGTAAGTAGAACACCACCAGCTCCATCACCATTTCCATTACAAGAAATTAGTGTGGCTTAATTAAGCTGTTAAACGTTTCTATTCATTTGCCACATTTTTTTCTGGCGAGCATAAAGGAGGCATCTTCTTGATCTCTCCTTAACCCATTTCTAGTGATTATTCCACTATCATCGCAGGGAAGGAGAGATACAAATACATAAGTCTATTTTTCAAGCTAGCCACAGCTTCCAGATAAATGCAACTCATTCAGACGCATGTGATACCTGCAGTGAGGCTCTAAGACGCTATTACATTTCATGGAAGTTGAAACATTCTGACCCGAGGGAAAGACGAAAGATGCAAGTATCTGCTAGATCTCTTGTACCCAGTGTCCTACTGGAGATGATTTGGGGGTGAATAGGTTCAAGTTGATGTCCCCTCAAATGTTTAAGGCACTGCTACATTGTCTTTTGACATTTTTTGCTAATTTAATATCTTGGAAAAGAGAACTGTCTTTCGTATGAGATCTGTGTATTCTTTGTCCTCTCTGTCCTTCAGAGGTTTTTAGTAATGTCTTTACTCTTTGTGTTCTGTAATTTCACCATCGTATGTCTAGAGAGAGATTTTCGTCCCTTATTATGATAGCCAGTGTCTTCCAGGTTAAAAAACTTTTCTCAGATACAAGAAAGTTTTCTGTTACTCTTGGACTTTCTTTTCCACTATCACACGCACACGCCTTAATTTTCTTTGTTTTTCCTTTTTGGGAAAGCTATTAGTAGAAGGTTAAATTCCATCTATTTTCTTGCTTTATATCTCCACGCATTTCTCTTAGACTTTTCCACCTCTGAAGTATTGTTCTCTGATAGAGGAGATCTGCTTGAGTCTACTTTCAAGGTCTCCTATTAAACTATTTCATTTCGGCAAGCACATGGCCAGTTTCCAGGAATTGCATTCTTGCCCCATAATCACTCTGCTTACATAATAGCTTCCAACGATTTCAAAATCTTTCTAAAATTTTCTACCAGGGTATTAATTTAATTAAACTAATTAAAGTTATTTTTATTAATTACCTTAAATATGTGGCTTTTTCAAGCATCACCATTCAGTTGGTCTCTTTTGATTCTTATTTTTGGATTGATTTGTCTCTAATCTCAGGTCATCCTGATTTTCTATTCGTATTGGTAAGAAGAAAATCTGATTAATCAAAAAAATATTCTATATTGGTCACCTTTTTGTTTGTGAACAGGAAGTGTTCATTGCCAGAATATGCTTTTTGATTAAAATTTGGGGGGGGGGGGTAACAAAACTTTGTAAAATCAAAAATGGTACACAGAAGGCCCACTTATCCTTTACCCACATGCAACTGCGATGAGCATTTTATCTCATTTGATCCACTCTATGTATAAATATGTACATATTTAACCACTTGAGGGGAAGTTACCCCTAAATGGTTCAGTGTGCACATCCTAAGAATAGAGAGAATATACTCTCCCTAAATCAAATATGTCTTTATAATATTTCCCCCTTTCCACTACAGGATTCAATCTAGGATCAGGTATCTCATTGAGTTGCCATGTCCCCTTAGTCTCCTTTAATCAGAAACATTCCCATAGTCTTTCTTCATCCTTTATGACATTGACATATTTTAAAGAAAAAGTCCCTTCCTTTGAAAAAGTTTCTTATTTTGTGTTTGTCTAACATTTCCTTATGCTTAAATTAAGGATATGCATTCTCTTTCTCTCTCTCTCAAATCAATTAAGAAAGCATCTTTGAGAAATTTTCTCCGATGAATAAGGTGATCTCAGCTTTATTCATAAGTTCACTCAGTTCATTTTATCCTCAAGGGAGAAAGGCAACCTTTTATTAACTTAGATGATTCTTTCCATCTCCAATATGTTTGCATTGGTGTATTTTCTATGGAAGACAAAACTATCAGGCATTCGCAATTATCTGCTGAATGAATAAATGACTAAACAAAAGATATCATTTGAAATGGAATAAAATAATTTTAAATTAAATTCAAGATAGGGAAAGAAACTGAAAAAATATTTTCAGTTTTATTTGTATCTTTTTAGCTAATTACATTAGGAAAATAATTTTGTTTTAACATATGTAAATTATTTATTGCATTGCCACACGGTGCAATTTGATTTTATTTTTAAATCAAAGCACAACAGTGATAACTTTTCCATCCTTTGGGCTTAGCCCAAAATGTAAAATTTTTTAATGGTAACTTATTGAACAAGGCTGGCCCTTGTCTATAATCTTCAAAGTATATAGGATGATGAACATTTTCAAATTACATGGTCTACAATTTCTGGTTCCACTACATTTATATCTGCTTTCAGACTCACTGAACTGCATTTGATGAGGCTGCATTTGGTCCAAACTCTTTCTTTGGGCACATAATTGAAATTGTTCTACCAGATCTGCTTCACTTAGACAGCCTATAGTCACATCATTGTCAGCCACTTAGAAACACCTACACTGCCCCAGACACTTAGCAATTGTGTTAAAATGCCATTTAATTACTCTTGTAGGGTGTAATGACATTCAACCCAACTGTTCAGTGACAGTCTAGGGTGGCAGGTTCCATGATGAATAATGAAAAACTTAATATTCCAGTGGGTGCAATCTCTGGGTGTTATGGATAAGAATTCAGGTGTGAAAATGTCACATAAAAAGGAATATTAAAAAATTGGTTTCCAATGTCAAAAACAAGTGTCTACAAAGCTTAAAGTGAAGATTTTTATCTGCCCAATCAGGTATAGCTCTCAAGTGTTTGGCTCCCAATTCTTCCAATAGGGACTATATGAAGCATTGGAGGGCTTAGATAGTTGCATAAACAGATACTAACTAAGAAAGCTCTTTCATTTACTTTTTTTTTTTACTCACATACTTAGAAAATGGTTGATTTATTTCTCTAGTCAGGCATAGGGCCATAAAGGCCAGCTTGTCTGTTTGTCTTCATTCTGTACCAGAGACAAATCTCCCTCTAGGCTTTCTTCAAAAGTACATGATTGACCAAAATGGAAAAATGAAAAAATAAATAAATGAAAAGGTAACAGTTTACTAGTGGAATTAATGAGAGAGGACATGCTGAAGTGCAGAACAGAACATCTGTTTTATTGAGGTCCATGTCAAGGTACACATAAAGAAAAGTAGATGCTGTTAGAGTGAGTCCAAAGTAAATGAATGAGAAATGGATGCAAGGGGCACAGTCTTTAGAATGTGTCCACTAGCAATGCTGAAGAAGAACTTAGCAGCAGCCCCCTCTGGTGAAAATGTGAGTTACAGATAGACTATTTTTCTTCAGTTTTTATTTAGATGAAGGGCTCTGAAAAAGCCAAGAGAGAATGGACTTTTAAACTTGGCACCATAAAATAATTCCTTACTCTTAGCCAGAAAATCTAGGCTAAAGTCTCATTGTCTTATCCTCTATGACCTTAAACTAGTCACATAAATTGTTATACACCTGCTTTCTCAAGTGCAAAACAGAAATAGCAATGAATAATCTCTATGCCACAAACATTTTCAAGTGACCAAGTGAGCATATATTCTGTCAACCAGAAAGTAGTACATAAATTGAAGCTGTTACCAAAACGTGTAGTCTCCTCAAGGAAGGCATTTTTATGCCCTAGATTGGGGTCAGTTGCTCTATCCTATATCTTCTCATGGCATCCAATGCTTCCCTCTAGCTCCAATACATAATTATAACATGATGTGATGAGTGCTCTCTGAACTTAAAAACAATGAGCTAATATAAGATGGGGGGAATGCATTTTATTTATTTCTGTATCTCTAGTGCCTAAAATAGTACATGACATTTAATAGACCCTCCATTAATGCATGATTGTATTATTATGTCACCAAGTACAATTAATTTAGAATAAAATGTGAATACACTTATTCATACAGCATACACAACATCAAAAGTGTTGGATAAAAAGTAAACACAGAAACCCCCAGGTTATTGTTATTTCATCATTCCTCCATTCCAATCAAAATTAGTTCCCTATGCCACATAATTATATAATACATGCTCCATGAGAACCATGGCTTGTCATTATAGGGAACACAAGAGGACCTGGTAATGTAATTAATCTGAAACAGGGGGTGACTGAGAATTTGGAAAGAGAGGGTTCCAAAAAACTCAAACACCTTTTTTTTTTTTTTCAAGTAAAGGAAAAGTCAAAGAGAAAAGGAGACCGTAATAGCACATAGAAGAAAAACACAAATACTTGAACTTGATTCAAAAACAGAAAAACCAATTCTTTCATTTCCTTCCTTTAATGAATGGATAGATGTTTTCAGAATATCCCAATGACTCCACAGGTCGTGTTTTATTCTAGGAAATTACATGGTTCCCAATATAATAGCCCAAGAATTCATGGGCAAAGAAGAAAGCCCTTTAGATGAGGACCTTGGTAACTTTAGTGGCTTATAGTTCATGCTTTTTCTCATTAATTAAACTTGAATTTGTATAACCTAGTGTAACATGTTAGCAAGAGAAAGCATTGGCCGAGTATTTGTCCGGGGTTTCCAGTAGCCTCGGGCTCACAAGAGAAATGCATATGTCAGCAAGGCTAATACACTTATCAGGAAACTGACAGAAGGATGCACAGATCTGGCTGTTATTTATAATTCCAACTCAATTCTTTGTTAGGTTATTTTAAGTAATGTACGGCATGTGTGCTAGTTCCTTTAGAACACTGTTATTTGATGATTCCTTTCTTCCCCCCAACTAAGATAGACTCATTTGATTACTCTTTAATGATATTTTATTATTTCTACCAACTTTGAGCCCAGATACAGCACTTTCACCTTTCAATTATTCATAATATTCCTCTCACGCTCGTTACTTATTACGTAGCCATTTAAATGCACATGCTCCTTTAATGTTTCCTCATGCATAAATTTCTCCATTCTATGCATCATTATTATTCTTTGAATTGTTTCCAGGTGTTCAGTGTTTCTGCTCCTAGGAGCTGTCTCACCTTCTGGGGAAGTGCTTAGAACCCACTAGAAGACCAACAGTTAGGGCTGGGGAGTTAACCAGAGTGATGGGAAGAAGACATTTAAATTATTGAGCTTTTATTTTTGTTTAATAATACCTTTTACAGGTGTTAAAGAAAAACACCCTATACCTTAACTGAACGGTTGGTTCATCTTATCCACCTCATTTTAAACAGCTTCTAAGACTCTTGGGAATGTCATAAGCTAGAGAAAAGAATCCTGAAAACCTGAGGCTCAGGGACTCTGAAAAATATGACCTTAGGCCTCATAGAGTATTTTTCACTTCCTTATATAAATAAGGAAATAGTATTAGCATTTTAATACCTGCCTTGCCTTCTCTGTAGAGCTGTTGTGAGTTTCCAGTTAAGATGCTGGTGATAAACATGCCTAGTAAACTGTATAGTACATTAAAATTATAAATTAGGATGAGCCCTTCATGCTTTGTGCATTAGCTTGTAAAAGTGGTAACACTGCTCCTTTTTCATGCCCATCATTTATAACAGAGTTTAACTCAGTGACCATGAATTCACATAAAACCATAACACTCTGATGAGGAAGTATTTCATAATGACATCTCAAGCTATTACTAGGAAGAGGCTTGAGGAGGTTACAAATAGCCACATTAAAGCGGAGGAGTGACTAAGCATCTGAAAGAGGGAAGGATGAGGTGATGTGGTTAGAAGGAAGGGGAGAGGTCAGAAATGGAGCGGGAAGGAACAGGGATTCGGGAATGGAGAAAGGGAGCCATGGGGTCAACGGGGTGCGGAAAGGCTGTTTCAGGTGGCCCAAGGACGAGCGGGGGAGGAGCCTTCTGGGACAAAGACTCAGGCGGTGGCAACAGACTGTAACTGAGGCTGAAGCTTTTAAATCAAACCTATTGTTTTTGTTTTTTGGGGGAGAATAACACCCACAGAAACATTAGTCTGTACCTCATGTTACACCCCAGTTTCAACCTTTACTCTTAAGATATGCTTATAAACACTGTCCTAAAATCTTAAAAGTCTTATCGTTTTATTTCAGAAACTTTCTAGACGTTAACAACGTCAATGGAATTTTCCAATAAAATGGGGGGGGGGGGGGGGAAGACACAAATAGTATTAATATGCACCAGGTTAAAAATCGTGCTCACACAGCGAGAGTCTCCCAGGTGAGTTAGTGTTGCCATATTCCAGAATTCCTTCAATTACCAAATTTCTTGATAATTTTAGTAGCTAAATTTAAAAAATTACTCCTCTTAGGCTCAATACGTTAAACATCTTATAAGAAGAATATATAGAAGTTAGGGTTCTCTGGGATAGCACCATCATCATCCACTTAAGAACCCAGCTTCAGAAACCTGACATTGACAATACACTTCTACCAATTCAGCATCCTCAAAGTCTGTCAAATCCTGTCTTTCCTCTTTATCTCTGAGTTAATAATTCTTTTTCTGTGGAGAGGGGTAGCTCTCCCAGCAGCTTCCTGTCTGTTTTTCTTATAAACGGGCTATGCTCATCCCAATTCTTCTAGATATCTTTTTTAAACAGTAGTTCCCAAATGTTGGTATTGGGACTACTTTACTCTCTTGAGACCCCAAGGAATTTCTGTTTATGTGGGTTATATATCTAATGATATTTACTATGCAGGTAGTCCTCACTGTGTGTGTTATCACTTTAACTAAAACTCGAGTATATCAGATATTTTACCTAAGTTACTACAAAGCTGGACAAAAAGCAAGGACACAATCCCAGTGTGCGTGGGTTCAATCACCACAGCACTGCAAATCAGAGATTGCTTATATTAGAAACTTGAAACATTTACAAAATATTGATTTACTTATTTCAAAATAACAATAACAAATTAGTTATATGTTTACATAAATAAAAACTATGTTTACATAAATAAAAAATAGCAAAAGCATATTGTTTTACATTTTTGCAAATTTCTTCCATGTCTGGCTGACCAGAAGACAACTGAATTCTCAGATCTAGTTCTGCATTCAATCTGTTGAGATCTGTTTGGGTTGAAGTGTATAAAGAGAACATGGACTCAACAGACGTGAAGTTGGAAAAAGGAGAAGTATTTCATTAGTCTTTTCAGGTAGTTGCAAATATCCACTGATACTAGATCAAAACTCAGTAATAGATAGTCTTAAAAGATAGATGCAATGAAGAATATGAAATTATATCATTTAACTTTCTATAATCTTTTTTCATTAAAATCCTTTGGTTTATCCTGCACCTTACTGGATTTTATCAATGCACTATTTTTTTATAGCACCATACAGATCTTTTGGAAAACATTAACTCATTGAATTATGCCAGTCTTGCAAATGTTGACACATCTTAATATAAAATATCAAAAAAACCAACATTCATTAATCCCACTGATCTTATCAAGATTGACTTTAAGTATTAGGAAGCCATTAAGCTATCAGAGGCAAATACAATTTTCCAAAATTCCAATTTTTCTTTGAAAACAGAAATGTCATCATTTGTAAGAAATACTCTATGTTGTTCTCCTTGAAGTGACAGTCTCACTTCATTCATTTTTGAGATCTATCTATCAAATACCCAAGTCTGAATAACTATAATTATCTGTCAGTTATTCTTTCAAGTGAAAATTATTTTCCATGAACTAGTTCAGCTGGCATCCCAACTAAAACGGTTTTTTATAAGACAGTTATAGTTGAACCAAATTGGTTTGTACGTATACCTTCCATTTTACCACACAAAATATTAAGACATGTACTCAAGGGTTATGATATAATAAAATCAGTAATTTGTATTCCTTCATCTAGGACATTCTTAAGCATAACTGGCTCTTTCTAACTGCAAGTCCACTGCAATGAAGAACATCAAGGCCGCTAGTGCTGTTAGTGCTCCTAACTTGATGTGGGCTGACTCGAGGAGTTTTACCCACCACTGTTTTTTAAACATCCGTGCAAATAGCAAACCAGTGAAAAAGGCATATAATATCAATATTATTATGAAAAAACATTTTAACCTTGCAGGCCTCCTTGGGAAGCCCCAGGGGGCCACAGACCACACTGAGAACCATTACTTTAAAACAAATCTGATCACATCAGGTCCCAGCTTGAAAGAATTTCATCTTTTGTCCTAATGTCAAGCAAATAAACTCTGAATTTGATGTGCAGAACTTTGACAATCTGTACCCCCCCGCCTTTATATCGCTGGCTGCCGCTTCTACTGCATGTGTACTCTCTGCTCGTACCAGCCTGATCTGCTCACTGTACGTCTGACTCGGTGCCTTTCACCACCTCAGGCTTCTGTGCAAGTGCTCTTTCTGCCTGGTATCTTTTCATCTCTGTTTGCCTGAAAAAACTGTCTATTCTTTGAGATCTAGCTAAATGTCGGCATGCTTGAGAAGCCTTTTCTCTCACTCTTAGCCAGCTGACCAGAGTCGGACACTTCTTTGCCTGGCCTCTATAGTATTTCATTTATTTATTAAAATATTGGGAGCATCTAGTCATGCCAGGCACAATACTCAGAGCTGGGAAAACAGAGATGAACGAGGCAGAGGAGGACCCTAATCTAATCTACTAGAACTGATCTAATAAAACTTAAATATTAATGGACCAATAGGAAAAATACAATAAGCAAATAATAAAATTATATGGTTTCAGAGGGTGTAAA
Organism: Miniopterus schreibersii; assembly: GCF_964146895.1. Classification (NCBI taxonomy): domain Eukaryota; kingdom Metazoa; phylum Chordata; class Mammalia; order Chiroptera; family Miniopteridae; genus Miniopterus; species Miniopterus schreibersii. Next base: position 39,337,803 of record NC_138103.1, on the reverse strand, counting down.
CTGCTATAAAAACATATAAGACAAAGGGATGGAGAATCACTAGGGAAGTAATAGGTATTATTAGTTAAATGTTCAGGGAAGGATTCTATGTGGAAGTAATCTTTGGGCAAAGACCTGGGGGATTTAAAGCAGTGAGTCGGGTCAAGAAGAGGGGAAAGGCGTTCTGGGTAGAGGAAATGGTCGATGTAGGGTGCTGGAAGAACAGAGAACCCTGAGTGTCACAGCTGCTCGTGACAAAGGAGTCCGAAGCTGCGCGTCGATTCAAGTGAGGGCGCAGTGGAGGCGCCTGGCGCAGCTCCAGGAGGGCCCCGCAGCGCCCTCGGATGGCGGTGTCAGCCGTGTGCCCGCAGCAGTGTGTCCTCTGGAGCAGTTCATGGTCTAGGGCCCTGGGGAGCCTCCAGCCTGGTTATCTGGTCCCACACATGATTCCTTGAGCAACTAGATACCCGTAATAAATTCTTCCTTTCTTGAACTAGCAAAGTTGTTCCTATTGTTTACTGCTAAGGGCCCCGACTGATACCAGTCCTCGCTGTACAGATGGCATTTAAAGCCTCGGGACTCGTGAGATAATTTAGGGAGCAAATGTGGGAGGAGAGATCGGAGCCGCACCCTCTCGGCTGCATTTCAATTCATTAACTGCCCCGCCGGATCGGACCATGATAAACTCCTTACTGACAGCCCCTGCAGTTCCTCCTGTTTGAAACAATTATCTTGATTGCTGCTACTCATTTTCCCCAAATGGCATTTTATCTTTCTGTGCTCTGTCTGCCACTTACTGCACATATCTAAACCGCCTGCCCTCTCTTGGTCGGGTCCTGACACGGACAGATACCATCTCAGGTTGTATGGGCCGTTCTAAAGAAACACACAGAGGAGATCGAAGCACCGAGAACCTCAGGAAAGCAGAGGCCTTTACTAATCGCAGAGTGAAAGGGACAAGGAGGTAACATACAGAGAATCCAGCGAGAGCGGGAGCCTTTGTGACAACTAGAAATTCAGAACTGAAGCCGGGAGGGTCAGCTTCCTGTTGGACGGAGCATGTAGGAGGGTGGAGAGGCCAAATGGACAAGAAACACTGTACCCTTGTCTTCGTCAGCTTGGGCAGCCATGACAAAGTCCCACAGCCTGGGTGGCCTCAACAACAGAAATTTATTTTCTCTCAGTTCCGGAGGCTAGAAGTTCAAGGTCAAAGGGCCAGCGCAGCTGTTTTCTTCTGAGTTCTCTCTCCTTGGCTTGCAGGTGGCCACCTTGTCATTGTGTCCTCACATGGTCTTGCTTCTGTGCGTGCACCCCTGGAGTTCTTCTGCGTGTCCAAACTTCCTCCTCCTACAAGGACATCTGTCAGACTGAACCAGGGCCCGTCACAATGGTTTCATTTTTAATTGATCACCTCTTTAAAGATCCATCTCCAAATACAGACACCTTCTGACATACTGGGCATTAGGACTTCAACATATGAATTTTGAGGAGACATAATTCAGCCCATAAAAACTCTCAATGCTAGTCATGTTCCTTTCTTATGTATCACTTTCTTTGAAAATGTCTATCTTCCTCACTTTCTGTACTGTCTTACCTCCAGATCCCCAGCACTCCAGGTCCACTTCCTACCTGGCTTATCTGATGGGACATAGTTTCCTATTTTCCCAAATAGGGACTAATCTATTGCTAGCTTCCAGTTTGAAAGCTGTTGTTGTAAATTTCTTTATGTTTTATCTCAATTAGTCCTTAATCATCCTTGTGATGTGGATGTTACTATTTTATATACGTTTTCTAAATGAGAAAACTGAAAGATGAGAACAATTAAACAGTTTTCCCCAAAGTGGAAGAGTTATTAGTTGCTGAAGTCAGGATTCAAATGACAGAAATCTAATTTCAGAACCTGGGCTCTAGTCCCCAAGGAGTATAGTCTGCCCTTAATCAGAACTGGGATCCAGAATCTAATTGCTCATTTACGTCAGGTTATCATTTTCTTTTCCTGATAACTTAAGCTTGAAATCGGTGCTCCAAAAACCAAATGCTAGAAAAATGCCTTGCATATGTATTAGTTCTCTACTGCTCTACATCAAATTACAGCAAACTTAGCAGGTTACAAGAATACTCATTTATTACCTCCCAGTTTCCACGAGTCAGTGTTTCAGGATCAGTGAAGCTGGATTTTCTGCTCAGGGTATCACAAGGGTGAAGTCAAGTTTTCGGCTGGGCTATGTTCTCATCTAAGTTCAGGGTCCCTTCAAAGCTCTTTCAGGTGTTACAAAAATTTAGAATTTTGCAGTTTTAGGCCTAAGGCCCCCATTTTCTTGCTGGCTGTTGGCTGGGGCCACACAGCCCTTATTAGCTTCTCTCAGGACCTAGCTATGTGGTCCTCTCATAAGATGGCAGCTTCTTTTGTCAAAGCCAGTAAGGCAATCCCACCATTCGCAAAAACATGTTGAACTTTGAGGGCATTATGCTAAGTAAAATGTGTCAGGCAGAGAAGGGAAAATACTGCATGATCTCATTTATGTGTAGAATCGAAAAACATCAAACTCATAGAAACAGAATAGAAAATCGGTTGCCAGTGGCTGAGGAGTGAAGAAATGAGGAGATGTTGGTCAAAGAGTACAAACTTTCGATTATAAGATAAATAATTTCTGGAAATCCAATGAACAGCATGGTGACTATACCTAACAATACTGTGTTGTATAGTTGGAAGCTGCTATGAGAGTAGAGCTTTAATGTTATCTCCATAACAACAACAATATAGTAATTATTTGAGGTAAAGGATTTGTTAACTAACCTCATTGTGGTAATCATTTTGCAATATATACGTGCATCAAACATTTACTTTACTCAAATTCCGTTGATTTAAATATCAGTATCTTCCCAAAACACTCTCTCAGAAACATGCAAAATAGTGGTGTACCAAATATCTTGGCATCATGGCCCAACTCCATGGACACATAAAATTAGCTATCACGCCCACCCGGCCACTATGATTTTGGGCAGAATCACTCAGTCATTGTACTTTTTTTTCAACAGAGTGGCAAACATTTTAGCTTTTCAGTTTTTAGAGTGAAGATTTGTGATTTGTGGAACACTGATGCAGAATGCCTCAGAGTGAACCATGTAATCACTGAGTATGTCTTCAGGCAATTACACAGAAAGGTCAAGGCAAAGCTCCTGCTGAATACTAAAATCAGGTTGGTTTTAAAGCGAAAGTTGCTTCAACCCTGGTTGAGATTCATCCTGTTTCACTAAAGCAGAATTCATTGAGATGGATGGCTGAAGTTCTATTTATTTATAAAACTATCAGTTGAAAATATTTAGAGATTACCAGCAGCATCCCAGCCTCGGTGGTAGAGAAAAGTTATAATATGTGTGCTACCCTTGAAGAGCTTACAGTCTAGTAAGGGAAACAGTAGAAATCAAAACAGGATCACATGCACACACCCACCCACATTCCTGGTAAGTGTTTTTTTAATCATTTAGAGAATGTTCTCCATAATTAAAAAATAATAATAGGGAACCTTAGTCGTGGTTGTCATCTTTCCTGGAACTGAGGACATTAAGCCTGGGATATGAAGAAGAGTAAGGGTTTAAAATCTGAAGGATACCAGAGGGTGAAACAATGGCAATGAAAGCGAAAAGAAGAAATTGACATCGCTCATTTGGGAGAACACAGGAGATGGCTTGAGGGAGAATAAACTTGATGATGATAAAACTTCCAAGTTTCACAAAATTTGCAAATGCCACTTAGAGTTCATTTTACCTTCCATAAATTCAGTGATCTATGAATACTGAAATATTTATAAAAGTTCTCCAGACAGTTAATTATCTTTCAGACACAAAAGCAAAGTTTCTAGCTAGAAATCATCACTTATCTGACTGACCTCTTTACTTTCTAATAATTTGCATTACCAATAATTACAGATATTTTTCTTCCCTGAGCCATTCTACCCAAAGGAGAGCACGACTTACTGGGTCATAGGACTCCTGTATATTTAATAAGAAACAGAAAAAAATTCCTCCATGAACTCTAGATTCACTCCCAAGCCAAACGACGTTCGCTCCTGAACAACAGTTTCACAATATGTGAGGTCTGAATTATGTCTCACACATACAGGAGGAACCGCAAATCCCGAATAAGCCATGTCATTTACAGCATCCTGTTTAAGGCTGGGGCCTCTGGACTGGAACCGCCTGGGGAGTGCTTAGAATTTTATACGGAACATGACAAACTTAGTGATTTCTAGTTGTTCACCCTCTTTAAGAAAAAAATGTGCCGTCCATCTGGGAGAATATCAACTAATTAATAACATTGGAAACTTAACTTAGAAATGTAAGATATAAAAGGAAGACGGAAAGTTTTTTTTAAATGTGTACGATAGCTTTCTAACATCTTCACATACTCAGATTCTGCAAGGCTCGTCAGATTAGACCAGGTATAATAACCTTACCTGGGGGGAATTTCTAGAAACTTATTTTCCCCTCATTCCTCTTTCTCAGTCATTCTATTTGAAAAGAATAGATGCTTTTTTCCCTGGGAAGCATCTTCCTGTCCTTGCCGTGAAATGAATTTCTGGCCTCACATGTTGGTAACACTCGGTGGTAACCCTCGCTCCTGCAGGAGGCCGCAGGTGGGTCTCAGGGTTTCCCGCTCTCCGCCAGCCGCTGTTTCCAAGGGCGTTGCTGCCTCGCAGGGCGCCGTGCGGGTTTCTTACCTTAGCAGCACCGCCGTCTGTTACCTTTGTGATCTTGATCATCCTGGATCCTTTTCTGTAGAGATTCAAAACAGTGTTTCTTTGCCCTGGCTTTCCTCGTGAGTTTAAAATAGCATCTTGACTTTGAGTGTTTTATGTGTGCATAACAAAGAAGCATGAAAACTTTCTTTGTGATGTGATTTATTTATATTCTTTAAAGGGAGATTTTTTAAAAATTCCCTTTGCTATTATGGAAATCATATACCTTTCTCCTGTCTAAAATAAAAAGCACCTGTCAACCCAGTTCTTTAATAACATTGACATGCCATATGTATTCAAATTAATAATTAAATGAACGTTCTCATTCAAAACTTATGTATTATTTACATACCTTTATATAGTAATGACTTATTGAACCAAGGTGAAGATCTGCTAGTCCTTCATTTTACTAAATATTTTAAACTCCTATACAGGGATTTATAGGGGTTTAAATGTGTAGGTCTGACAGATGTGTTAAACTTTTGGCTTTGTAGGCATTTTTTCTACTCTGTCTCCAAATAAAATTTTCTAAAAAAGTCAAAAAAGGTCAAGACCTTGACCTGTGTTTCAATAAACAGTCCTAATACATCTTCCTAGATGGAGAATAACATTATAAACCTCCCTTGGGCTCCAAGACATTGCCAATTGGACACACTGACCTCTTTTACAACAAGGAAATGAAAACATTCAGCACTATGTCTGTAACAGGATGCCTCTGATGGATTTAGTTTTACAAGGTTAGAGCTGTCAATTGGACATGCCTAGTCTACTTCAGTTCAAATCACCTTTCTCATTTTTCTTCAGCAAGTAAAAAATAAAAAAAATAAAAATTTAAATTATTCAAGACAATAAAGAAGCTTTACTCTAAACCAGTGATTTTCAACCATTTTCATCTCAGGGCACACATAAACTAATTACTAAAATTCTGCAGCACACCAAAAAAAAAAGTATAATTCTGATTCATTCACACTGGACTGCTATTGTTGTGTTGGTTGTTGCCATTTTTTAAAATTTGACATTCTAAGGGAAAAAGATCAGTGCCCCTAACTAAATAGTCAGGTATTGCATGTTTTAAAAATTCTTGTAGGCACATCAGTTGAAAATCACTGCTCTAAACTAACAAAAGAGGAAAATGGCAACGTGCCCTAGTTTTCATGATAAGTCATTGGTTTAGCTGAGCACACTGTGTATATTACTCTGAAACTATGTAACTGCATAAGATCATGCTATGAATATTGAGAGGTAGAAAATATGATCATTAATTTGTCTCAAGGAAGTGAACATAGGTTCTTTTAGTCCTTAAGACCAAATGTATTTTAAAATCCCTGGGTGGAAATTCCAGAATAGGTTAATTTGAAAATTTAATAATTTTCCTACAATTAAAATTTATTCTCAATGTCTAAGAACACTCTCTGGCAGAAATGCAAGTCCATTTCTTCACTTGGTGTCTCTCAAAATTTTAAAAATGCCTTTTCCATAATGTTAAAATGGTGAATTTCTGAAATTATCAACCAATGGATTTAATGCTAACCACAACTAATCGTTAAATAGTCTAATGTGAGCCTGTTTTTATATATGAAACAAATGTTTTTACATTTGTTTCATATATAAAAATATATACAAAGATATGTATGTAATGAGTGAAAAATATATATATATGAAAAAATGAATGAGCTAATAACTATACAAATATATCTGCAAATATCATAAAGTGTTACTATCTTTCAGCTCCAGTTAGTATTTTAAGAAAAAAATTCACACTGTAAATATAAAAGTCAGAGGTAAGATTAAGAGAACAGCATGAGAATGTGGGCAATAATGAAGGGGAGGAGCTTAAAGAATTTGTGCTACGTTTATGGGAGAACTGAGTGCCCACTGGCAGTAAATAAAAAAGCAAGAGTGATGTGGGGCCCAAGACCCCCCAGGTGAGGAGCTAGTCCAGCAGTGGGGTGAAGCCTGAAGGAGGCAGGGGCTCAGCTGTGAGAGAGGGCGAGCAGGCTGTGTTGCAGGGACTTAGAGGAGCTGTGGCCACCGCTAGGAGGAGCTGGGAGCACCGAAGATAAGTGAGCAGATGGTAGGTAGAACCTCCTAAGTCACACAAAGGGGTTGGGACGCCATTCTAAACACAGTGGGACCCTGTGGGAGGCTTTTAAACTTCATAATCAGATTTGATCTTCAGGAAAATTCCCTTGACTATAGTGTGGTGCATGGATAGGCGGTCGGGGTCTGTCGTACAGGAAGACTGTAAATAGCTGACAATGTCTTTGAAGGAGATGATAATGGCCTTAAGTTGTAAAATGTCATGGAGAGCAGACTGAGGCCAGTGGATTCCAGAGATATGTTGATCTATTTTCACAGGGGTAGGAAAGGAAGACAGATATAGAAACAGTGTCCAGGTGTGTCTTAGGCAACTGGCTGGTGGGTAGGTTGTGTCATTCCCTGATAGAGGAGACTTTAAAAAGGAAGTGTATTTACCTGGGGGGGGGCACATAGCAGAAATGATGAGTTTGTATGTGGACATATGGAGTAAGATGATACTTGGGTCCTCCAAGTGATCCTGGTCTGTAATAGTTGGATAAACACATACAAGACTTAGGAGAAGAATCTTGAATCCAGTTAGAGACTTAAAATTCATTCCTAAGCAAATATAATTAAAGATGGGAATGTGTGAAACCTCTCAGAGACAATTGGGGAGAAAGAAAAGAAAGTGATTCCAAAAGCAGAATTTGAAGAAACACTGACATTTAAATTGCAGTCTAAGAAGAAGAAAGAAAAAAAAAAAAAAAAGCCCGATAAAGGACAGTCAGAAAAGTAGAAGGAAAACTTCTTTTAATTATAAAAATTAGCATAGTAAAGAGATGCTTTGTGTTGCATGGGGCTAATTTGAATTTTTTAAGGGCATTACCATAATATGCTGGAAAATGAATAAAAACAAGCAGAGCAATGCTTGGAGGCAGAAATGGCGGGGAAAACGAAGCTAAGGAATCACCCATCTGTTCACTCAGCCATTGACACGTCCGGCGCCTCCGGCTCCGCGTTCATTGTGAAGTACGGAAAGGACACTGCAGTCAACACAAACATGCATCAAGCACACAGTAGCGTCTGGCTTTCAGGAGCTTATACACTGTGGTAAAAGGTGAGATGTGCTTTCATAAGTAATTTGAGGTAGAACAGGAGATGTTTCCTAAACGAAGAACAGAAAACATACTGAAGGAATAGAATGCACAGCGCGGCCCCGAGGTCAGGCTCCGCCAGGTTCTCAGTATGTGCACACTGGATCAGTCTGCGCCGCTCCACTGAGAACCATCGAAGAGGCTGCCTGTAGTGGACAATGGCCATGAAAATAGAAAAATTCCTAATATTTAAACGTAAGGGAAAGGATTTGGGTAAATCAGTGGCAGGTCCGAGGGCAGCAGCTGGAGCAACTGAATCTGGAGCAAAGACCTGAGAAATGTGTTTATTTTAAATATATTTTGAGCATGTGTCTATCTTAACCTCATGTTACAAACTAAAGAAAACACCTCGTTTTTGTAGCACTGGCAGTTTTGCTGATCAAGAGCTAAAATCACTACGGGTCATATTCATTCAGCAAAGTATAGTGTCCAAACGATGTGGAGCACTTTTCATCTTTAATCCTCAAAGACAACATTAATAATCAGAACAGTCATTTTCACACGTGCAAACTGAGACCTGAGTGGTGAAATGTAACAGAATCTGAGTCTTTGCACTGGCCTAGACCTTAGGTTTTAGAACATTCCGGGAATTTTTATAATGACATTCTCAATAAATAATTTTAGAAGAATTAAAAGTGTATAAAGCCAGGGGTTTTTAATTCTTGGTCATATCAGGGGAGAGTAAAAGTTTCTGAATGAGCGTGTTGAGTTCTGTCTTGTTCGTGGTGAGGGCTTCGGAATGACGTGACTGAGGGTCTAACATGAACAGCATCAGCATTGGCTGTGCCTGTTTCCTAGGGGACTTACCAAAACACAGTGAGGACATTTAAGTGATCTGAGGTTCGAGTGATTCTTGGGAAGCCTAGTTTCTGATGCTAGACTCATGGTTTCATCCTGAGTCAGTTGCTAATTCCCTCCATGATACCAGTTTTTATCCTATAGAGCATTATAATAACATCTGTAGGCATGTGAAGGGGATAAATGGGAAAATAAAGTCAGAGATTTCTTTGGAAGACACTTTCACCCAATGAGAAGATCTGTATGGTCTTTATAGACTTTCCAGAAGGTGTGTATGTTCATACTGTGATGTGTCACTCAGTTCTAGCTACTCAACATGCTACAGCTAAGTAAAGGTTATCCATGTTTTCATGCAATTCTAAAAATTCATAATTCAACATCCAAAGACCCTCTTTTTATATGAAGAATGTCTGTTTGCTTAGATATCTGAATTTTAAAATAGCCTAAACACGATTTTATTTTTTAGTAAGATATCTTTTGTGCTATCTTCTTAAAATAGCATCGCAGAAAGTAGTAAATTTACTTAAATTTCTAATGAACATTCTCAAATATACACCAAAACGTTTATTTGTGTGGACTTTTATATGCTACTAATATATGACAAAACTTACATATTTTAAATCTTGCTGAATGTTAATATGCTAAGATTATGTTTATTACAACTTTTAAATGCCCACCCTTGATATGTATTGCAATCAAATGCAATATCCCTAAATGAAAAGTGATATAACTTCCTTTTCCGGTTATTTGACAAGAAATACCAGTGTGGGAGGTGCCTCACACCAGGCCCTCTGCCTTCCCGGGTTACTGAAGGTGCCCTGCGAGCGCCTGAACAAGCAGTGGTGCGGGGCATTGGTCTCCATCAAGCTTCCACTTACCATTCTTGAACTTGAGCCAACTTGTAGCTTTCTGCCTTAAGTTTAATGTCTCTGCCTAACACACATAAAGCAAAATTGCCTTCAATTCTTCAATTCAGTATCATCCGAACCCAGGAAGTCAGAGCACAAAATGTCCGTGTTAGAGGCATGCAGTGGGAATAAAGGAGAGTTAACGCCGATTTCCAACATGCAGGTTTGAGGTTCTCTTGACTAAAAAGCACTTTTTTATTAGTTTAATTTTCACATCCCTATTCTAAATCATTACTGATGTTTTTTAAAATCTGAAATATTGCTAGAAATTCTATGAGCTTTTAAATGACACAAAAGCAGGATTTTCTTTTCCTTTCTGTCATTGAAACACACACAAGAACAAACAGTCACATTTACAAACATTCACCCACATATATCTTCTGAATGGCAGGCCGTGCTAAAGACTTTGTTCTTAATGTGTGTGTATTCTTATGTGTATCATCCAGGACTACATAGCATGGTGTGTATGTACATTCTCATGTATAAAAGTTACCAGCAAGAACTGGAGTCATCCAGTGAAAACAGACATATAGGAAAACTGACTGCTTTTATTTTTGTGGATATCACTTACTGTTTGAAAATAAGAGAAGTTTGCAGGAAGCGAATCTTGGGGCAGTCTGTAGCTTTCTAAATCATGGATCCATATTTCCCAAAGCTACACCACCCACCAATGCCCGGAGACCTCCTGAGTTTAGAAAACACATTTTACATTCTCATAACAGCAAGATCATAAAACGTTTCTAACTTTAGACCTTTTACATCCAGTCAACAGCTGTTGATAAAATCACTGGTACTTAGAAGAGAAGCTCGTTATATTAGAGGCTTTGTGCCCAGTCCCATCAGGACAAAAGGAATGAGCTTATCACAGTGTCATGGAACTATTTTGAAATTCAGCTAATTTGACAGGAAAAATCGATGTTGCTCCCATCCATTTTTATTTCTTTCCACTGTACATCTTAGCATGAAATGTCTGCCACAAAGAGCACCAATGTATTCGAACAGAAACGTTCTAACCAGCCTAGGGGAGTCGGCCCCGAGGTAGAGTAGGTAATTTGATTAGACACATTAAAAATCAAGCAGTACTTTCCTACATTGACTGTGAATTTTCCAGGTTGACTTAGTGAAAGTTTGCTTCGTTTTTGTGTGTGTTGTGCTGCAGAAAAATAGATCAAGTTCATCTTAGTGACATAAGCCAAAAGTTGAGGTGCCATGCTGCCTTCTAAGAGTGAGTATATATGGAACTCTTTAATGCCTCTTTACATACTTAGGTAAGGATCAAGAGTGGGGTCTTCCCATTGAAATATCATATTAAAATCCATTCAAAGCAAAGATGGAGAGTGACATGAATTTTTATAGACTAAAAATAGTTTGACAACTTTATCAGCCTTCCAAATTCATGCCAGGAAATCCATGTTGGACTGGCAAAGTATGACGGAGGGACATGCGCTTCACTTACTACTTTACCCTTAGTGCCTCCTATGGTATCTGGCCTGCGGTAGGTTCTTGATAAATATGCCCCCAGCCCAGGAACCCAGATGGGCACAAGCTTACCTTCTCTCTCACCTCTGACTGTCTCAAGGTTTGAATGGCCTGCCGGAGGTGTCAGGACGACACCCACTAGGCACTGCTCCTGAGGAGTAAGTTTTAGTCAAACTTAAGTTTTTTTCCTCCTACTTCTTTTCATTGGGATACCAAATTCAGGCAAATTCTTTTAAATTCTGCCACCCTAAACTTTTGATTCTAGATTTTATTTCAAATCAGGAAGATGCACAATCTTCTTCCAGTGTGGAACCTGTGGTGCCAGAGTGATCGGAGAGCGAGGTTGTCGAGTCCAGTTTATGCTGTGCCTCTCCTGCGCCCTGATGCATTTTCTTTCTTTCTGGGACGATGTTCGCTCCATTTAGCTATGAGCGTCTCAATTTAACTCACCTTATTTAACCATATTTTCACACATGTACGATGTCAGCAGTATTTCCTGAGAGTTCTAGTGTCCGCTCTGGTTATATAAAAAGGAAAACAATATTTAATATTATCACCTAGCCAACAGCATTACAAATAAGAGCAAATCTAAGACATAAAATAGCAAATGGATGTCACTAAGCCCAGGAAGCTTTCTTAAATAGGAAGACGGCCTAATAAGCCTTAATTCACTTTTCAAAGTCCTAGGCTGGTTATGTTTAGTGTTCATAAATACACAGAATGATACTGCTAGCCTTGTAAATTTAGAAAATTGCTGATACCAAAGGTGGTGTAAGAGGATTTCTGCATTCTGGAAATAGCTAGGTTATTCACACTACTCTTCCCTCACCAAAAATAATTTAAACTTCCATATGGAACACTTTTAAATTTTTTCTTAAAAGCAAGGATAATAGCAAAAGATGATATCACTAGGGTAAAACTAAAAGGAAATTGGGAACCTCGGGTGTAAGCAAGGATTACACAGTGCTTACCTGGGTGACATTTGCTGATCCTGGACAATTTGAACTTTTGTTTTGAAAGCCTTATAGGCAAGAGGACTAAAAATCAAACTCGATGCAGTGAAATCTTATAAAGGAAACGTAACACAATAAGTTGGGATCCCAACAGGCTAACTCCTCATGGTGTGATACTAAAAAATAAACAGTCAACATGTAGTCTTAAACCTTAAACTTCAGTTCAGGTGTTCTTGAGCACCTAAATGTGGGCAGTAAAGAACTTGAGCTTTGTTTATGGGATAACCCAGTGTCCTTTAAAAATACATAAGAATCCAAGTGTGATGTGGGATCTAAGATCTGGAAGATAGAGAAGATGAAATCTAGCACCACTATCAGGTAAGGAGGGGTGGAGCCTGGAGTAGGCAAGGGCTCCTATCCGTCAAGAAGAGAGTAGGATGTGTTCCAGATACTGAGAGAAGTGTGCTTCCTAAAGTATTTGATGAGATACATGTCTTTCAGCCCTTTTCTCAAACGCCTTTCCAAGTTATTTTTGTTTAGGCAAAACTTCCATGTTAGCAATAATTAGATAAGATTCAGTGAAATAAATTAAATTACTTATATTTCAATTGAAATAAAAATGGACTTCCTGGACACCTACAAACCCTGTATTTTTAAGTGTCTCAACATATACTTTTTAAAATGCTTTCTTATAAAAATGAACTCCATTGAAATAGTTTAATTCTTTGGACAAGAAAAATGCGAGTTATGCCAATTATCTACCAAATAAAGGTCTTCCCAAGGTGAAGAAAATGATGATAGTTAGACTAAAATCTTCTAAAAAAAAAAAAAAAATGCTTAGTACTAAGTGGGACTCCACCTTAAACTGCTAATCCTGACCCTGCCTGTTTCCTATGCACAGTTAGTCTTTTAAGCCCCATACTGCGAGCATAATGACTGCTGATCCACAAGAATTCCTCAATTCCCGTTTCCACAATTACCGACCTACTCCCTCAAAGCCTAGCTGGACTTTGATTGGTCCCTCTGTTGTTCCCCTTCCCTAAGGTAGGCTGCTCTGGAAGGAAACTTCTCATGCCTGAGGATTATGCCAACAATGATCTGGATGAGCTTCTTCACACACGACAATAGAAAAGCTAGTCACGAAGCCACACTCAAACCTAGAGAGGTGGAAATATATTCTGTCTTGATGGGAGGCAATGAAAAGTTTCTTGGCAAAGGGCATCAACACAGAAAAGGTTGAAGAATCGGGATTACCATCCAGTTTCCTGTCCTGATGTTAGGAGCTCAGAAATAGTCCCCACTCCATCTGAACAGCAAGTAAAAACCTAAAGAAACTCAAAAGTGAACATTCTTATTAGATCCCTAAGAGACGTGAGCTCACAGGGAAGCCACTGCCCCCCCAAATCAGAGACTGAAAGATGAATGCAGAGAATCACAAGCTACCAGAACAGAAATCTCTGTCGGAACCAGTGCTGGGGTGGGGGGGGGGGGTGTAGGAAAATCCGAGTTGTACCTGACAAGTGGCTGGAGGCTCCGTGTGCACAATTCTGGGAGTGAAAATTCCAGTGGGACAGAGTCTCTGCGGGCCTTTTCACTGTTGTCAGTTTATATCCTGAAGCTCTACTAGGCTCTTACAGTGACTGGCAGAGAAATGGCTCATGCTCTGGGAGGAGAGGAAGGGAAACCTTTTTGAAAAATGCCAGAGCACTCTGTTCTTAGCAAGGTCTGCCCTCAGGAGGAACTGCTTGGCCAGAGCCTCGCCTGCGGGAGACGCCTCAGAGCCCCCTGGCCTCGGGGAAGAGAAACACCCAAGGCCCGCCCCGCCAGCCGTTCTGCCCCACCCAAGGGGAGGGGAAATATTAAGACGCAGAGGATTTCAAGGGCAGTGAAACTACTGCGTATGATTCCAGAACAGTGGACACGTCGTCGTAATTTGTCCAAACGCATAGAATGTACACCACCAAGAGCGAACCCTGATGTGAAGAACAGGCTCGGTGGTGATGACACGTCAGTGTGGACACACCCATGGTGACAGGCGCAGCACTCGGTCGGGGGATACGGATCAAGGAAGAGGCCGTGCACTTGTGGGTGCAGGGATTATGTGTGCCGTTCCTGTACTTTCTGCTCAGTTTTCTGTGATCCTAAAACTGCTCTAAAAAATAAAGTCTATTAAAAGTAAAATCTAAAGAGAATCAGGGATATAATGGTTGCTCTATGGAACCACTGGGTTTGGGGGCAAATTTCAAAGACATCCATGGTTAGAGATATGTCCACAGTTTTTTTCTGCTGAACACCTTGTTTCCTCACTGTATCTGCTGCCTCCTATTTCCTGGAAAATCACCCTCTGCCCAAGGAAAAAGAGAGAGAAAAAGAGCATAAAAGAGAGAGGGAGGGAAGGAGGAGGGTAGGAGACAGGGCGGAAGAGGAGGGGGAGAGAGAAATGTCCTGCCAGGTGGCTTTAAATTACCTTGTAATTGCATTCTTATCTTGTTCGTGGTATTAAACCACAGCACACCAATGCGATGCACTGTATAAATTAAAAACATCAATGCTTTAACCAATCTAAGTTTTGGCAGACACACTAATAACAGGAGATAAACAGCCAAAACCCGGGCTATTAGAAAGAAAAATAAGTTTGAAGACTAGAGAAACTGGATCAGTAATAAAGAACAGAAAATGTCTGTCATTTAAAATACACAGATATTTTTCTTATTGTTGTTGACTGATTGGTCACCACAGGACATTTCATTATCTGGGCCCAATATAGGAGGAAAGTGCAAAGTAGGGTCTAGAATGCCAGTGGGACATGAAAGAGCTTTGGAAGTGAGATACTAGAGATGGGGGCCTGTTTGATTACCTGAGGTATTCAGAAATGTCTTACTTTTGAGGTCAGGGCATAGTGGCCGTAATCTCCTCCTTTATGCTCCACCTCGGGCACATAGATCTATTCCCAGGGGCTCTTTTATTCTTTGATATAGAAACCTATGTAGATGGTTTGCCTACTTTCTTTTCAGTGTATTTTCTTTAAGCTTGAACTTACTCAAAGGATTCTTATCTCCTAAAAGATACAATGCACAAGGAGGAACAAAATATCCAGAAAACAAACCTAAGAGAGCCCTAAAAACCTTCTCTGCTTTGAGTTACTGTGTTTCTATTTGAAACACATTTGAATAACTAGGTCTTGGTAAACTTTTATATATTAGCCTGTCAATGTAAAGAATGATTAGCTTGACCCAGCTGGTGTGGCTCAGCGGTTGAGCATCCACCTAGGATCCAGGAGATGGAGGTTCGATTCCCGGTCAGGGCCCATGCCCGGGTTGCGGGCTCGATCCCCAGTTGGGGGCGTGCAGGAGGCAGCCGGTCAGTGACTCTCTCATCATTGATGTTTCTCTCTCTCCCTCTCCCTTCCTCTCTCTGAAATCAATAAAATAAATAAATCAATCAATAAAAGAATGATTAAATTGACCTCTATAATGAAACAGCAGACTGAAAATCTTGAAAAATCTTCCATTAATGAGCACCAAGAAATACTGCCATAAAAGAATAAACATTTCCTTTAAATGCATCGACAGGCTGCTGAAGAGTTAGGGACCTTTCTTAGGGCCTTAAAACTGAGGGGGAAAGGGAGGGTAGGAAGCAGCTGTCTTGCAGGATGCCTGCCCTTCCTTACTGTTAGGAACCCTGTGCTGCTCAGAGCTCCCACAGCTCTTACTTGCCTGTGGAAATATGTTCTAAGTAGCTAAGCAGGCAGGGTAAATGCTGGCAGAATGGACCTAAATGTTGTTTTGGGTGGTTGTGGGGAACATATAAGAGGCCTGAGGATGCTCTCTGCACCTTGCCTTTTAGAAAACTCCCAGGTTATATTTCTTCATGATGCTATATAAAATATAAAACAGAGGCAAAACTGGACTTATAAAAAGGTATGATAAGAGAGAGGACCAAGAGTTTGAATTACTAATATTTTCAATGCAAAAACTTTTTATTAAATGTCTAAATGGCAAATGAAAATTCTGAAATTATTCTTTATAAAAAGCTCTGAGAGGAAAAACAACAGAGATAGCTTAAGAAATAAGTCTTCCAGAAGAGCCCATAACAATTGGGACAGAAGCAGAATATTTAAAAGAAATGTTTATGAAATGATGAACAAGGGTATTTCCACAAATCAAATGCATTCCAGGCAAAATTAGTATAGAGTGTATGCTTGCACAACATTTGGATTTTACACATGAATTTTAATATAGGCTTGTGTGTGTGGGGGGGTGTAATTTTATCTAATAATTATTGAAGATTGGGCTGGCTTCAAAATTCAGCCCGAAATTCTAGACGCAGTGATGTTAAAGTGAGACGACAGGCTGCAACAATGATTATGCAATATGATCCCAAATAGGTAAGATAAAAATTTGGAAAAATAAAAGCATTGGAAGAAATTATGCCAAACTTCAGTAGTGGTTGCCTCTCATTGGTGAATATTTTATTATATACATTATGATATTTTATGATATTTTTGCCACTTTTTCTCACTAACATTCTTTTAGGCTAAGATATATCAAATTGTGATCATAAAATTCTGACCATTTCCTGAGTTCACTTATTCTTAAGCTCTGACTGTACCTTAAAGACTGGAGTAAGCCTGTGACACATCAATCAATCTAGCATTGGGTGAATTTCAAAATCTTGCCATAAGCTTCCTACAGTCCAAACACTTTTAAAAAAATTATTTGGGACATTTTGGAGTCATAAAAGCAAACTTGGCATAGAAAACACTACTTTTCTTGAGAACTAAAACTTAAAATTTCTGCAGATGCAATGATTTGTCCAAACAAAATGCCCACATAGGTGTGAATCACGCAGCTAGTCCTCCGGCCAGTTTATGCTGCTTCTGCTGGGGTTGGAGGGTGATAAAGAGCCATCTCCCTGGCACTGCTGGCCTTGTGGTTTCTTTTTGAAGGCTAGTATAAAAGTGGCACAATTTATTTCATATATGATACAATAAAAATACAATAAGAGCAGTAGTCTTCTAAGGTAAAAGTTGCAAAATTACAACTACATGACCCAATGTAGTTTATAAACATGTTTTGTTCAGCTTGCATATTTATTAAATGATTAGTGGTCAAAATTTAAAATTTAGACTGTGGTCAAAATATTCTCAATTTGGAGGATTCTCTTTAGAAAACAGAAAGTCTGTAAATACTGGGCAACAATTTGTTGGAGCACAGTTTTGCTTCTCTTTGTCACAGCAGATCTCTGTTCCCCCGTTTTCCTAAAACCTCCCTCGCCCATTTAGGTGACCTGGCCCCGGCATGCGTTGCACTGGTGAACTCGGGCTTTAAAGACCAACCTTAATCGAATTGACAGCTATAATTATTCAGTGAAAAATGGATACCGTGTAGGCTACTTGTTGTGGTGTCTCTGTGAAAAACTCTTGCTGGCTTTTGATTCGACATCCTGGATTGCATATTGGTTAGGGTGACCCTGTAGCTCAAACAGCTTCAGCCAAGGAAAATGATACGTCCTCATAGTAAGAAGGCCTGAGCTGAAATGTACCAAAGTTGGTCAGTTCAGGAGCAGTGGTGCCTCCGAGATCTAGCAAGCTTCTTTCTTCCTGCTTCGCCATCCTCAGGGAACTGGTCTGTCTCTCATGCTGTTTTCCCTCAAGGCTATAGAACCACTGCCACCGCAGAGAAAGTCAACAGCAGGAGAAAGGGGCAAACCTCTTCCTTGGGTCTCTCTTTTTTTCCCCAGAGGCTTATTGCAAATATTAAATGTTCCATCATATATGATGTTCTAACACATCATACCTGTTTGTTTTTTTCAAAATGTCAGATATACTTCTGAAAATTGAAAACAGTAAAAAGGTAAATTATAAGAATTTTATAAATTGCAAATAGAATAAAACTAATTTAAACTTTTTGGAAACCTTGGCAAAATCTTGGTTTGGATAAAATTTTATCTTAATACCTTAACCTCCACTCAATTTTTCTCAGTGAATGAGAAGTGTCATTCGAAATTTGAAAGTAGGCAGTTGTGTGCTAATGAGGTTTAGTTCTTTCTCTACAGGTGTCTTTTATTAAAGAGGGAAAATGTATATAGTCTGCACCTTATTGACGTAGCTGAAGTTTGGCTCAGTTCAGTATATGCTTCCCTTTCCCCCTGGCATTTGGATAAATGAGAATACTTGGTGGTTTGATGTTCTGCCAGAAAGGATACTTTGTGGCAAGGTACACTACAAAGCAGGCGCTACAGCATGCTCTGCTGGGCAGGATGACAAGTGATGGCTTCCCCAGAGTCCTAGCAAAAGACAGATTTAGTGACTCTTGCTCTATGATGGAGAATCTACACACCAGGGCTGCAGATTAAACTCTGCCTGCTGAAGTGAGAGTATTTGCATTTGTGCTCTCCAGAGAGCTTTCATCAAGTGGCAAGAGAGAGTAAAACTCTGAAGCCTGCATATAATACAGTCACCACATGATGTTCCCTATCAAGAGAGCTACAAAATCAAATTAAGACCTTGGAAAACAACAGATGTAAGAATCCAAATCCCTCTGCTTTCTAGGACATTACTATTCCTTCCTACAGAAAAGAAGTACAGGAACCCTGCAAAGTAATTCAGTAGTGACTGGGCATTCCGGCAGGTTCCAAATGTTCTTCACATTTATATGTTTGCAGAATTATGCTCCTTGGAGATCCTCTATCAAAGGGTGTGGCTCACTGATGTTGTTGGTCACTTGTGGCCTTAGTGACAACAGAGTACTCATATCAGGCCTTGAAAACAGAATATAACCACCCACAAACACTTCAGCTTCTACTTAGTCAAGTGTGTTGCAACAGATTTAAAAATAAAGAAAAAAGAAAAGAAAAGAAAAGAAAAGAAAAGAAAAGAAAAGAAAAGAAAAGAAGAAAAGAAAAGGAAGATGGTGCCTTGGCGAGAAGACTGCTCCTATTCCTAGGTTCTTCTCTGTGTAAATGCCATATGACCTTAAGCAAATCTTCTAATTTCTACTCTTCAGTTTCTTCAACTGTAAAATGAGAGTAATACCTACACTTCCTATATAATTCATATTTTAAATAACGTTGATACATGTTAAGACTCTGCATGACAACAATGTTTTTAAAAATACTAGATTCATATAGTTTTACAAGTAACTTCTACTGAATCTACAAAGAACAAAGATCCAGAGTACAGAAAAAGAACAAACTGCATAGATTAATATACTATTGATAATAAACAAAACAATTTAAGACAGGAAAAACATAGGCTGATTTTATTTATGAATATAAGTTTAAAAGTCATAAATGAAACATTGTCAATATGATTTCAGAATGTATAAGCACGCTCATCAAGGCCAAGGTAAATTTATTCTACACATGCAAAGATATTTTAATATTGGAAAAATGTATTGAGGTAATTCACCACATTAACAAATGGAAGACAAAAAATACAATGCTATTATTACAATATTTACAGAATAAAATATGTTTGATAAATCCAAAAGTCATTCATAGTGATAAAAATAAGCAATAAATATAACTAGGAAAGAAGAGAGCTTCACTTGTTTGATGAAAGATACTGTCCCAAACTTATGGCAAACATGGTACTAAATAGTAAGGCATTGGAAGGGTTCCATTTAAGATCAGGATCAAAATAAGAATATCTGTTATGTCTATTTCTAATCAACATTAAGCTCTAGCACCTAGCTAGTGCAATAAGATAAGAAAAATATTAAAAAGTACAGGAAAATTATAATGCAAAGGAAAAAAAATTAACATTATTTAGAGAATGATGTGCTTGGCCTGAATCAAAGGAAGGATGAGTGTAAATTGGTGGAACAAATATCAATAACAAGATGTGCAGATAACACTACCTTACTGCCAGAAAGTAGCAATGATTTGAAAGGACTTCTGATAAAAGTAAAAGAAGAAAGTGCCAAATCAGGACTGCATTTGAACATCAAGAAGACACAAACCATAACTTTAGAAAAAAATATACAACTTGAAATTGTTAAATAATTTTCATATCTTTGTTCAGTCGTTAACTCAAATGCAGGCTGCAGCCAGGAAATCAAGAGAAAGCTGAGACTCAGAAGGGCAGGAATGGAAGAATTAGAAAAGATCGCCAGGAGCAAAGGTGGATCATTAAACACCAAGGCTAAGATCATCCACACCCTTGTAGTCCCAATTATTATATATAGATGCAAATATTGGGCAGTGAAGAAGGCTTATAAAAAATGATTCATTTGAAATGTGGTGTTGGAATAGAGTTCTATGGATACCCTGGATCTCAGAGAGATGAACAAGTGGGTCCTATAGCAAATTAAGTCTGAAATATCACTCAAGGCAAAAATAACAAAACTGAAGCTGTAGTTTTTGGGGCAAATCATGAGCAGGCAGGGTTCTTTGGAAAAGACAATAATGCTAGGAAAAATAGAAGGCAGCAGGAAATGAGAAAGATGAAATATGAGATGGACTAGTCCATAAAAGAAACCATCGGCATGAGTCCACAGGAGCTGAACGGGGCTCTTGAGGACAGGACATTGTGGACATCACTCATTCATGGGATTGCCAGGAGACAGACTCAGTATCACATAATACACACATGCATGTCTATGTGGAATATTCTGAAAATCCACAGATATGCTATTAAAATTAATTGGAGAGTTCAGCAAGATAAATATATGAAAACCAACTTTATTGTAATATATTATACTAAACAATTACAGTTTAATTTTTAAGAAAGGAAAAGCAATAAATCTCTTTAAAAGTATAAAACCTTATTGGAGAATATGAAAGTCCTGTTAAAAATAAAAGATATATCATAATCCTGGCTAGAATGATGCAATACTTAAATTTGTCAAGTTTTCCCCAAATTAAATTATAAATTCAATGCAGTTAAACTAAATCCCAAATATCTTTTAATGGAAATATTCTAAAATTACTAGGAAGCTAATATTACCAAGAATGGTTAAGACATGTTCATTCGTAATAATAAAATTATATATACATTATAATTATTATTTTGGGGGGCTAAAATTTGACAGTAAATTACAACAATCATGAACCTTTGCCCCTAAATATTTATCTCGCCAAACCAATGAGTAAATTTTAAAATATAATCATTGATATATTATTGCATAATATATTTTACATTCTGATTTCACTGATTGTCCTCACAGTGTCTTTTAAATCCTTTATAATGAAACGGTTCCTCCATTTCTTTGTCTTTCATGACCTTGCTGTTTTAAAGAGCATGCGCCCAATGTTTTGTGGCATATCCCTCAATTTAAACTTTTCTTATTGTTTCTTCATTATTCATAACTGCTTATGCATTTTTGTCAGAAATATTAACATGTGATATAGTACCTTTCTCAATGCATCGTATCAGGAGGCACTTGATATCAGCACTCGATGCCATTCTTGGTTATATGAACCTGATCACCTTTTACTGTAGTTTCTGCCAGGTATCTGTGATTTAGAAGTATCATTTAATTCCTTTATGATTAGTGAGTAATCTGTGGCAATGATACCTGGAAACTGTAAATATCTTATTTCTCAACAAATTTTAACCTTTGGTTTTAGCATCCAACAATGATATTTGTCTGTGTCAAGTTTTAGGATAATTATTGCAAAATGGCATTTTTCTAACCCTACCATTGTTTCTACCTTGATTATATTTTATTACTCATTTTTTGGTATCAGGATAGTTTATTTTCCCAGTGCGTTATAATCCATTATGGCCATTATTCATGTTTAAAGCTTAAATTGTTCTGGATTTGGCCATTAGACACCCCATCAAACTGATTCCTTTGTCATTTCATAATTTTCATGGTTTAGCCTTGGGAACAGTCATTTCTCCTGGGAGCCCTAGTTCCTTTTAGTAAGGAATTGCATTTGGAAACCAAGACCTAGGAGCTATGAGTGCTCATTGGCTTGAGGTGTTACTGCTTCTAGGCTCAAAATCACCTTTCATACCTAAAGGAAAAAAAACCCTAATATCAATATTTAGAAATTTTTAAAAGCAAATTAAAATTAATAACTGGTAGCACACAGAGCTGCCAAAGAGGAAGATAAGGTGGGAATTATGTCAGGCTGCTGGTGGGAGTGCAGGCCTGTGTGGAAAGCGGTCTGTCGCCATGGAGGTGGGCTTAAGATATTCATACCTGCCCGGCTGGCCTGGCTCAGCGGCTGAGAGTCAACCTAGGGACCAGGAGGTCATGGTTCGATTCCCGGTCAGGGCACATGCCGGGGCTGGGGGCTCGATCCCCAGTCAGGGGTGTGCAGGAGGCAGCCAGTCAATGACTCTCATCATTGATGTTTCTCTCTCTCTCTCCCTCTCCCTTTGTCTCTCTGAAATAAAAAATAATAAGAAGAAGATATTTATACCTGATAAACCACCAGTTTCTTTTTTCTGGCATTCACCCTAGAGATGCTTTTGCATGAGTCCAAGAGAAAGAATGTCTGGGAATGTTCACCTGGTATTTCTGATTACAGCCAAAAGTCAGGATGCGATAAACTCTGGCATATTCATAAAATGGAACCTTTGTTAGCGGTAAAATTTATGGATTAGAAATACATATTTCAATACACAATTCAACATAAAATGTTGAAAAATATAAGTTATACAAAAAATAAAAGTTGTACAGTGTGATATTTAAGTTGTCTAAAACACTCAGAAGTGCTATGTATGGTTTATGCATATATCCATATGTATTTTGATTGTGAAAACATGAATTAGAATGACAGGTGCAAACTTCAGGTTAATGGGGGCTCTTGGAGAAAGAAAAGTGGAGGGAACTGCAGAGCTTTAGCATTATCTCTTAAGTTTTATTTATTTAAAATTAAAAACAGAAATATATAATTTTATAGATTTTCAAAATATTTTATAATTTGTAAAAATGTAACTGATGACAAATTATTATATGGGATTTTTTTTTCCCAGCAGTATAGAAATTTAGAAGAACTACTGAGGGAAAAGTAGGTAGGACAACAATTAAAGTACCAGAAATCCAAAAACTTATGAAATTAAATCTGACTGTTTTGACCTAGTTATTTTCCATTTTGGAGAATGTAGACTTTTCCCCCCATGTTTGCAGTAAGGTATAAAAATAAAAATTTGGAAGCAGTGTCTTCTTTTGAGGGGAAATGAAATATGTAACATGTTGTAACATCAGAATGGTACAGGGCTCAGAAAGGCAGGTGTATAAAATAACATGAACAGCATTGATTAATCCATGCCTCAGCCCTAGCTTCTAACCCTAGTTCTAATTATTTAATGACCTTTGGTAAGACACTTGACTTCTCTGAACCTCAGCTTCCTTACCCATAAATAAGGAAGATCTGCTCGATTATCTCTTAAGTACTTTCCTACCTTAGCATTTATGATTCTACTAAATTCAAAGCATTTAATCAATAGATACCGTATTTATCAAGTGTCTGTAAGTGTGCAGGGTTCTCTTCTAGGCGCTTTATAGACATCATCTAGTATCAATTTCATAAAGTAGTTGTTACCAACTTTTTGCAGAGGGCACAAAAGGTTATCAACATTTGATAAGTTGTTCAAGGTCACTGGCTAGTTGGGGAGGGTGTCCATGCTCTTCCTCATATCCCACCTAGACTAGAAATACTGGTTAAATACAGCGAGTGAGGGCCCACGTGAGGAGCTGGCCCGCATCCACCAAGAATGTGAAAAGTTCTTGCCTGAAATATTTTTCTGCATAGAGAGAACTGTTCGGGTAAAGAATATATTTTCAGATGCAAAACAAAACAAGAAAAAAGCTATTGTGGAAACTTGTTCCTTATTTATTATACCTTAGTGTGACTCATGTTAATAAAAAGAGCATTTAGCTGAAATGTGACTGAGGAGAAGAGAAAGGACAGAAAATATGAGGGGCGAGGAGGGGAGATGCATAGACTTGTAGAGAATGGGAGATTTCAGATAACTGAAAAGGTGAATTGGGGAAACTTGTTCCTTTAGGACAGGAAAGAAAAACTTAGGGTGGAAGAGCTGAAAAAGGAGGAATATAGTTAACAACCAACATGTTGCACTATGTAAAATGTATTTCTAAAATTCTGGAAGAATCTAAGGCCCCTAAATACTGATTAATATATTTAGGTTGTTTGGAAACTGCATTTCCCCAACTCAGCTCATGCTCCTCTTTCTCGCGTGTATTCATTCTCTCATTCATTAAGAAAATATTTCTAATATTTCCAGACTAATCTTCTCTCCCCACCTAACTCTCACATTTGTAATCAATGAGGTTGGAGTAGGGGCTGGGTCAGGAAAGACAAGAAGTTCCAGTAAAAGATAAAAATGATGAAAACAGACAGATAAGGCAAACATGGTCAATCACCAACTCACTCTCACCGTTTCCTTCTAAAATATCAATTCATTATGATGTGGACTGAGTTTATCGTGTGAGATTTCAGAATCGACCCTCCTAACCAGCTACCCTATGCCAAAAGTTTGCTCTGTCTTGGTGGCATTTAAAAAATACTGTCAAAGAGAGAAATGGCGTTCTTCATTTTCCTATTTCTTGCTTATTTTACTTTTATGT
Source organism: Miniopterus schreibersii (assembly GCF_964146895.1). Lineage (NCBI taxonomy): Eukaryota > Metazoa > Chordata > Mammalia > Chiroptera > Miniopteridae > Miniopterus > Miniopterus schreibersii. The sequence goes on along the minus strand of NC_138103.1, from coordinate 39,313,226 downwards.
TAAATGAAAGAATGGATGGGATCAATAATATTGCTCTCTAAATTTAGGTTTCTGAGAAATATACCCCTAAACACACACATACACACACAACTAGCTCTCCTCTTTTTTTTTTTTTTTTTTTTTAAATGCAAAAGTATTTTTTCCTTTAATTTAGGGGAAGAAATAAACACCTTAGTCCCAACTGAGTATTTCAAATAAAATGTGACCTGGGTCTGAACTAAGGGGAAATATTTTTCTTTATTCATAAGCCTTCTTTAGACACATGCTCTAAAAGACACTGATAGCAATGTTTAAATGATCAGAGGCTTTGATGAGTCCGTTGTTTTCTGTTTCTGGATCATTTACATTTGTCTGTCTATTTGTTTGATGGGTTTCCTATTCTAGCTCCTGGGTTCAAGTACCAACATCCCACTTCTAAATTATATTTCAATCCATGCTTCATATAAACGACCCGGTGGAAGGATGCAATAAAAGGGTGCTTTGTAATGCCGAGTCCACTCATGCCGTAATAGAAAGCACCGTGTCAGCACTTTCATGTCCATTATACACCCTATTTGTTCAGAAATTATATTCAGAGCCATAAAAATTTGCTTGGTTGCGAGGTATTAGCTTAGCCCACGAATAAACAATTAGATAAAAACCATAAAATGTCTGAGACAATTGATTAAAATTAAAGTTTGGGACCACTGTGTATGTGACCAGGGTTCAATGTCACTTAGACTCTCTGCCATAACAAGAAAAGAGGCGCTAGACAAGGATTTTTAGGCTAGACACAGACACAGATGCCTCCTGCTGGCTGGCTGTTGGGCGGGTTTGCGTACGTCCTTGCCTTAGTTGGGAAATAAAAAGAATTAAGGTGAGAATAAAATTTTCACTTCAGTGATTTTTTTGGTGTATCAGGAGAGTCTTTCATCAAAGATCGTGGAAATTGCCACAAAAGTTCCTCAGCATCTGAAAGGTCCATCTTATGGATCAAGGCATGAAAGGTTCAGAATTCTAGAGGACAGACACCCATCAGTAAGGTTTTCTTTTTCTTTTTTTTTAAACATTCTTTTATTTTTTATTTAAGATAACATTAAGTAATAACTTAGGTACTACTCACACAGATTTCTCCAACAACTGGTGGTGGTTTAGTCAGTTCAGCTGCAACAACAGAATGTCATAGGCTGGGTGGCTGAAACAGCAGATACTTATTTCTCACAGTTCTGGAGGTGGGAAGTCTGAGATCAGGGTGCCAGCATGGTTAGGTTCTGGTCTGGGCCCTGTTCCTGACATCTCCAGAGTCCTCACATGGCAGAGAGAGGGAGGGCTCTGGTCTGTCTTTCTCCTTTTATAAGGACTCTAATCCCATCATGAGGGCCCTACTCTCATCACCTCATCTAAACCTAATCACCTCCCAAAGGCCTCACTTCTAAATACCATCACAGTGGGCGATAAGATCTCAATATATGCATTTTGAGGAGACAAAGACATTCAGACATTCACTACAGATGGTCAAGTTTCCTCTTTAGGCTGACCTGTTTTAAAAGATCAAATAAAGATTTCAGAGCCCATTGTTTTTGTGATCAATGATTTTGGACAAGACCTGGCTGCTACTCCTCAACAAGTGATCATGTTACACCCAGGATGATCCACAGTGATAATGTCAATTGAATCATTTTATTTCTCATTTGGATCATTGAAGGGAAATCCTGTACTATTCTCTAAAAAAAATTAAAATGCAATACTATAATATTATATAAACTTTATAGTATATTCCATGCTCTGTTGTATTTTTGAAGCCAGGCTGTCAGGATTTTAACTTCTATTCTGCAATTTAGTATGTATGCTACTATGGGCAAGCTACTAAGCCTCTCCATTCTTCATCTTCCTGATCTGTAATATGGGGATAAAAATAGCAAGTACCCCGGAGGTTGTTATGAGTATTATATCAGTTGATTAAAGATAAGTCCCTGGAATAAAGCCTGACATGTAGTAACAACTAAATAATTGCTCATTGAGGAATGAAATGGCAGAGCCTTGTTAGACCATGCTCTCTTAGCAAGAGATCTTTGACTCCATCTATACACAAATGAAGAATCTTCACGATGGTAATGGCCAGAAAAGAAGTCTCCCAGCCTGTGGCCACAGATTATTCAAGTGTCTATGACATAAATGAAAAACAAAATGAAATGATGAAAAGACAATTAGTTCTTTCAAGTCTCAGCTGTTAAGTTTCAATTGATAATACAAAAATAGGGTGTCCATTGTTTTAAATCTCATAAATTCATTGCCAAGTGTTAAATAATCAGGTCAGACATTAAAATACCTACCTAAGTATTATTCAGTAGTTGTCACTTTTTTTTTCCATTTGAAAGAACTGAGCAAATGCAATGATTAGTGTCATGTTTAGAACTTTTTCCCAGCAAAACATTCCACAAAATTTATTCTCTAAGTTAAAGTTATATTTAACCAAAATCTATTTAACATTTACCATTACAAAAAAAAAAAAGTAAAAAAAAATTAAAGATAAAGTTATTTCAGTCAAGTCTAGAGTCACTTATAGACTGATTTTGGAATGGTATATCTTGCTCAAAAGAATATGAACATTTCCTTACATTCTTCTGAAATAGGTAAGATTCCATTTTCTCATAGACAATTATGAATTTCAGTAGAAGGGTTGATTGATCCAAAAGCAAATTGGTTTGGCTTATATAAAAGTGAAACTGTAAAGCCACTTAAATTAAATTATAGCATTAGATTTAATCCTTAAAGAGAAAAGCATTGAATCCATTTTGTTTGGGTGAGAAATACAAGTGTCTCATACAAACGTCTCTTTCTGAACCTCCGCCTTCAAAATGAAGGAAAGAGCAAAATCCACTGCTCCAAATTGCCCCCACTTGAAGTATTAAGTAAATGACCACAGTGCATATTGTGTTCCTTTGGGGGGATTCCTTACATCTGAAATTAACTCATCCAATCGTTCTTCCATCACAACATGAAAACATAAACTACAACATAGACAGAACCTGTGAAAGGAGGTCACTAGCGTACAAATGTTTCTCTGGTGCTCAAGGTGCCTGCTTGCCCGTCACTGGGCAAATCCCAACAATGGCTCACTTCCACCAACAGGCTGCAAATGTAGATGAACCTAATTAACTTGCATTGACAGAGATGTGATTAATGCCAGTAACCCAGCAAAGTCCTTGGAAGACTGAAGATGCCCCAGACAGAAACAACCATAGAACATGCCTGGGGATAAAGAGAGAGAAGTGAGGACACCGCTGACCACCAAAAGCTGAGAATGTGCTGAGGAAGCTGAGCCCACTAACCACCTCTCTCCATCACCAGCACCCCCTTTAGGCTTTCAGAGCTAATGCCCTCACCAGGAGGGCTACCAGTCTCACAAAAGTCCCGGTCCCCTCCCAGCCCCGTCAGTGCTTTGTGAGACACAGGCACACTGCAGCTTGTGCGCGTCATAGCTGCCTACAAGCACGTCATTAAGTCAGGTTTTAAATGGATGCGAGAGAGGAGAAAGCGCTAAGTGAGCACTAGCTACTTTGGAAGCTATTTTTTCTCTCTAAAATTTCCATGAGAGATCTAAATTAAGGAGAAACTTGGATAATAAAAGAGAAGTGGGCTCTGTCAGAAACAATGAGAAATTTCAACTAAATCTAGAGAACATGTCAGGAAATTAAAGAAAAAACGACAGTTGCCTAAGGTTTGCCTAAGAGTCATCTGCCTGACAAATGACTACAGCAAACAGTGGTGGGATCCTGTCCGCATCTTCAACAGACAGGGTAGGTTTTGAGGGGAGGCCAGCTGTGGGACAATCCGAAGACCATTTCAAACCAACTGATTCCGATAGGAAGGGTTCTATTTGCTAAAGCTGCACTGAGCAGAAAGTCTCCTTGCTCTGTTAAAGACCCTGGGGAGATGGCCTCTGGCAAGAGCAGCCATTCAGGCCCCAAACAGAGCTCCTGGTAGTTTTGGGAAACACAAAACAGAACCTCTTCATGGCAGAGGTGCTCTCTCCAACACAGCTCTCATCTTCTCTTCACTCTTCTGGGGCTCCCCTATCTCTGAGTTTGCATGGAAGTGCTTCCAATCCAGATCAAAGCTCCACGAAATAACAGATATTCTGTAATTTAAGATAAGTATCTTCACCTATCCCAAAGGAAGCTTATTTCTATTTCAACTTATCCTTATCAATGAGATTAATACTTGCACAGTAAATAGAAAAAAACAACCCTCCATATCTTTAAAAAGATAATAGAGTATGTTCCACCAAGATCAGAGTGAATACATCCTCTGAAGCAGAGTAGTGCCAAGGTGAAAATGAGATTTTCAATGTTTTTATTTGTATTTTTAACAAGATGTTGAGATACTGCATCTAAGATACCAGAAGAGCCCTAGGCAAAAGGGAAAAAGAAAAGAGGTGGGGAAATCATTTCTTTAAGTATTTATTGCTTAGCTGCCATGTTGCAAGCACTGAGCTGGGCCCTGAGGATGTGGTTGTGAATGAAGACAATACAGTTCCTGCCCCACTTCCCAGCCCTAACAAAGTTTGCATTTAGATGGTAAGCTCTTCACCTAATTAGTTAAAATGAGTTAAAATGTGTGCATGGTGCTATGGAAGGGAAGTAACACAGGTAACAGAAAGCTACTGACCTAATTTGTGGGGCCTGGGAAGGCTTTCCTGAACAAGTGACATCTAAACTGACAAGGAAACATGAGTTGGAATTAGCCAGGCAAGACATGGGGGAAATATGAAGCAGGCAGGGGAAAAATGGTATTGTTCAAAGAACCAAGAGGCAAGTGAGGGGAAAAGATATGAGACGAGGCTGGGAGAGAAGCGAGGTCTAGCTCATCCAGGGTCTAGGAAGCTATGTTGAGGATTTTAAATTTTATCCTAAGCACAATGGCAAACAATTGAAGAATTATAAACAAGAAAAGAACATCAAATTTGTTTTTAGACTATCATTCTGGCAACTCGGTGGGGGGGGGGGGGAATAGGTGGCAGAGGCTAGGACATGTTATGAAGGCATTCAAGCAATAAAGATGAGAGGTGACAGTTGCTTGCTGTAGAACAGAGGCATCGAGATAAATTGAAGTCATTGGAATCCTGAAATAATTAATGGAAATGAAAAGCATTATTGCTGATTAAAATCCACAAAGGAGGAAATTAATGGTAAACTGAAATAAGTTATTTCGGTTGTAAGTGAAGTCATGGCACTATCTTAGAATTCAGAGGAAACAACAGAAAGGATGAGTGAGATGGGAGAAATATTAGGAGACTAGGCCTAGGAGATCACAAGCAGGAGAGCTAAGATGAGAATGGCCAAATGGAACAGGAAAAAAGTGAGCAAAAAATAATATAAGATGACCCAGTCATACAAAAAGTAATAGTCAGTGATTAAATAAATGAACTATCAAGCTACGAAAACGCATAGAGAAACATTAAATACACATTGCTAAGTAAAAGAAGTCAGTCTGGAAAAGGTACATATTGTGTGATTCCAAGAATAGTACATTGCAGAAAAGTCAAAACTGCAGAGAGTAAAATACCTGTTTCCCAGGGCTTCAGGGAGAGGAGTAAGGATGAATACTTGGAGCGCAGGGCAATTTTAAAACCGCAAAACTACTGCCTAAGATACTGTAATGGTGGGTACATGTCATTCTACATTTGTCAAAACCCATAAAACTGCTCAATTCAAAGACTGAATGCTAATGTAAACTGTGAACTTTAGTTAATAATAATGTATCAATATAAGTTCATTAATTGTAAAAAATGTACCTGTCACACTAATGAAATATATTAATAGGTAAAATTGTGTGGGGGAGTGTGGGCAGGGTACAGGGGTATGTGGGAACTCGGAGTACTTTCTGTACAATTTTTCTGTAAACCTAAAACTTCTCTAAAAAATAAAATCTAATAAAAAATAATATAAGACAGCATTTCAAGGCCAAAGAAAGTCCAGAATTTAAAGATAAAAGTGTTTACTAAGTATCTGGCAAAAACAGTTGGCCCTGAGTTTATGGCACAAAGAGGAAGTAAATCCAGGCCGCAAAATGAGGTGTGGGTAGTAATAAAGTCAGCTAACGGCGAAACAGAAGAAGAGCAGGGGAAGGGAAAAAAAGGTGGCTATGGATCATCTAGATTACCCTTTAAAATAGGCAAACCTCAAGGGGGAAATATCCAGAATATCTTCAGGAAGAAAGTGGAGCCCATGCCAGCCACTGATCAGAGCATGAAAAGACGGCATCTCCTTGGGTCTGGTCTACATGGTTCAACCAGGGGCCACGACAGCAGGCAATAGAAACAGAGCTGAAAGCCAAACCGTAAATCAAACCTGTTGGGCAAAAGCCGTTAGTTAGGCTAAAGTGAGATGCAGAGAGATGATACTTGGACTCATGTATACATTATAGAAATGAGGATTCCCGTCATGGGTAGGCGGGTCTGTTGTGTGGTCCAGTCAGACTGGTTAGAATTGTCTGCTTATCAGCCATGAACTAATATGTTCGGGAGCTAAAGTAAAACTAGCAAAACCTTACTCCTTCCTGCCTTTTTCCAAAATAATCCTTTTTGCTGGATTATTTTTTACTGTTCCTCCTCTGTTGTATTCTGGTTTAACCAGTTATCCCTCAGAGGTTGAGCTCTGACACTCATTACTAGGAATAAGTCTTTCATCTATTTCTTTATCTAAGATAAAATATTTCTCAGGCCTTTGAGTTCATTGCAAAATATTTTCTCATGCTACTGCTAGTGTTTTTCCACAATTAGAGGGACTGGAATTTTCGAGGTCCTAGAATCCCTTTGCAGTGTGTTGGTTGGGTCAAGAAAACTGGTTCATTTTTGAATATTGTCACTTGAAAGTACCAAAATGTATGATGTGAGACAGCATTGGTGAGAAGAATCTCCCTGAACAAACAAATTCAAGTACCAGGATTGCAATTTTATTTCTGATGTTAACTAAGAACTTAAACTTGTGTAGACTTAGTTTTTCTTGGACAAGTTGTCATTTCTCATTGTGTGGAAGAAAGGAAACACTTCTAAGTGTGACAGTCATCTTTTATTCCTAGCAGCGATTCTGTATCAGTCAGGAGTTCCATAAAGGCAATTTTTAAGGCAGAAATAGGGTCTGACTAAGTCGAATGAATGAATACACTTTACAACAAAACTAAAATAAGATCGAAGTCAATAAATTCCCTAACAATGATCCCCTGATTATATATTTTTGGCCAAATTCAGTGGACATAACATTGATTTTTATATAAATTCCAATGATTATTTCTGAGAGACAGAGAAAAAAATCAGAAGGTTATAAAGGCATCTATAGCACTGCATAAAACTTCTCTTTGCTGAAGCAACCCAAACAGAAGAATCACGAAGGGTGGGGAGAGACTAATTCTTGAGTCTATCCCCGGGGTAGAACAAGTAAGAAAGGAAGGTGGAGAAAGATCAGAGAAACTTCGGCCTGGTGTTGAACCAACCATGCTTTTAATCTCTGATATTTACTGAATCTGGACATTTTGCTAAATTTTACCTCAGAAGTACTAATGGGTATACCACTAGCCTCATAGAATTGTTTCGGACATTATATCAAGTGATTAAAATATGCGACAGTTCTCAATCAATCCATTTGAGTGACACTGAAGGACAGCTAGTCCAGTTTTAAAGAATAGATGGTTCATAAAGTGACCCTTGTAAATATAACAATTGAACATACATTAAATGAGGCAAAGAACTTCAAGTCAACTGCCAATCCTTGCCTCAGTCAGCGCTGGGCAAAGGTGTAAGTCACATGGCACAAAGCATGGACCTTAAAAATTGTTGAGTCTAGCCAGGAGTCTCTGAGGCGTCTTGAAGTGGAGCTGCCTCCACTGGCTTGTGACTGATTAATCCAAACAACTCTCTCTTTTGAGGAGATTCAACCTGAGATCTTCCTTTCACTGCTTGTACATCTCCTACTCCTTCTACTGCCAAGTGGGTTTCCATAAAGGCATCAAAGAAGAGGAATACAGTAATAGCACATCTGTTGAAAGACTGGAAGATCAGGTCCCCGTAGCATTGCTCTTATTCCGAAGGTCCTTTGGATGACTATAAATCATAAATAACAAAACATTCCTCTGTGCGACCTGAGTGTGAGCCTAATGAGAAGTTTCCTTGCTTTTCTGCATATGTTTATAATAAGGTCCATTATAGATAATAAATAATATGAATATATCTGGCTTGTGTTTCTTGAAACCACCTAATATATTAGCGTAGAGTTTTCCAAACTCATTCACTCATAATTAAATACATTTAAAGAAAATTAAAATTAAACATTTTTCCTGCAAGATTTAGCAGTGTCTTTAATATAAGAGGGTACATTGTGGGTGTGGTAACTTTGTTTAATTAGCATTTTTTTAGGTAGAGCCCTGGAGTGTCAGTAGTTCAACAAAAGACCACAGGGGCACTGACACAGTAAGTCTATTACGTAGGCATTGGAGGAAGTAACTGCATATACTTCAAGGGTTTACACGGGGATGTCAAGGAAGAGGGCAGACAAGAGACAGGACCAGGGGCACATGCCTTTGTTAGCATCTATGGCCGAGTACTTTGGGGTTCCCAAGCTAAGGCCAGATTGCTCAATTCAAATAAAAAAGCATGAGATTTTGGTAAGCTCAGTGGGGATCTTATCTAGGTGAGACCTGCTCACAAGGGCTGCTGGGGAAGTCCTATCAGGAGCTAACATTCGCTTGTGACTCTGGACTGTCTCTAGGGCATTGCTCACAGGAGGAGCTCGTGTTGGTTCCAGGCCCCTGCAGGCAGGTTGGCCACACAAAATGGATGTTGAATAGTTGAGCTAAACTCTGAACACTGACTTTCCTTTGAGTGAATGGAACGTGCAGTGATTCACACTTGCTGATTATGGAGCCCGTCCATGCGGCATATTGCCATACTAATCTCTGGTATTTCATGTTTCAGGGAGCACTACTTGAGCCCGGCCACAGCTATATTAAGTAACAGCCGTGAAAGCAGTTAAACCAGGGCTCAAATTAGTGTTCTGAATTTCTGCAGACAAATAACCAGAAGTGAAATTTCCGGACCATACGACAGTTCTACTTTTCATTTTTTGAAGACCCCCATATGTTTTCCACAGTGCTCCATCAATTTACAATCCCGACAATGCACAAGAGTTCCCTTTTCTCCACATCCTGACCAACACATGTTATTTGTTGATTTACTGATGATAGCTATACTGACAGGTGTGAGGTAACATCTCATTGTGGTTTTAATTTGTACTTCCCTGATGATTAGTGATTTTGAGCATCTTTTCATGTTTATTTCCTCTTTGGAGAAATGATTATTCATGACCTCTGATCATTTTTTAGGTGAATTATGTGTTTGTTTTGGTGTTAAGTTCTATGAGTTCCTTATATCCAATAAGGGATCAATATCGAAAATATATATCATTGGTGAATTCCTTCTTCCATTCAATAGGATGTCTTTTCTTTTGGATGATGGTTTCCTTTGCTGTGCAAAACATTTTTTTAATTTTTAATTTTGTTTTCCATGCCTGGGGCAACATATCCAAAAATAATTTTACTAAGAGTGATATCAAAGAGTTTACTGCCGATGTTTTCTTCTTGGAGTTTTATAGTTTCAGGTCTTACATTTAAGTCTTTAATCCATTTTGAGTTTATTTTTGTATATAGTGTAATAAAGTGGTCTTAGTTGTCTGTTCAGGTTTCCCAACACCATTTATTAAAGATGTCTTTACCCCATCGCCTATTCTTGCCTCCTCCGTTGTAGATTAATTGAGCATGCAGGTGTGGGTTTATTACTGAGATCTGTATTCTGTTCCGTTGATCTGTTTGTTTTTGGTCTCTGAAAAGTTTTTAACTTTATGGCAACAATTAGGATGCCATGATAATATCATTGCCACAGTGCCAATCTGTTACAGCATGTATATCTCCTAGAATTGTGAATTTAGTAAGTAAGCTCCAAAGTTTAAAGAAACCATGTATAGGGAACTATACTTATACAACCTGTGAGACGGGACAGAATTAGATCTGCCTACACTATGTCTCCAGGATATACCGGACCTCACCCAACACTGTCTTTCCTAGAGAGCTCTCCATGCAACCCTGTTCTGAGGCCTTACCTCACACCACTGGACTCCTTCCTCTGTCCTTTCCTCCCTCTCCTCCGCCCCCTCCCTCCTTCCCTATAAGCTATTTCAGTCAGTATATTTACAAGAAACATACCATATATTCTGAATGATTATGGTGGCAACATTAGGCGGGGGGGTAAGCTTTCTGCCTTCATACACAAGTTAACTTACTTATACAATTACTTGTCCTCCACCTCTCTCATTAGATAGAAATTCTTACCCTGTTATTATTTACTGTCAATTTCTACACACTGAGAAGAGCTGAAATACAGTAGACCATTGAGTATTACCTGAGGAAAATAAATGACATAAACTGAAGAGTCATGTTATTGGATCAACATGATAATTATTACGCAATCTCTCCTCTCACTTCAAACTTAGACTCTGCTATTTATTCCCTATCAAAAAAATTGAGTGAAGAAAGTGGTATTTGTGGAAGATAAAACTATATATTTCACCAAGCACCACATAATCTAGTATCCTATTTCTTCAATGATTTATATTTTCCTTTTATATACTTAAAGTTACTCAGTGAATGTTATTAAAAAAAAAACAACGTAAAAACGCCAATATTATTTTCTTTAAGAACATATTTATTATATAATTTAGAATCATCTCTAGAAAGTCTCACATGAAAAATATATCTGGGATATTAAAAATATAAAAGTTTGGCTTCCTTTAAGGAATCAATGAGCTTTCCCTTATCTGAATGTGGTAATTACTTATTTAATCATATAACTCGTTTTGCTTTGGTTTCTGGGGAGTTCAAAAGCAAATCTGAACACAGTAAAAATGTGGGTATATTTGAGTTTTTGAAATTAATTGATGGGCAAGTGCTATCATTTACTACATACCTACCTTTTATCAGGCATAGTACTGAGCAATTTAGCAAAATCACCTCATTAAATTATTTTGTATCCTAAATGAAAAGTTTCATGCTGAATAAAAGATTATTCTTATTATAGATGAGAAAGGAAGTTAGATGGCTTTCTCATAGTCACATAGCTAGTAAACAGGGAAGCTATGATTCAAACTTAGTTCTGGGTAACTGCCTGTGTTCAGCCAGTGTACTCTCCTTCCCTAATCGCTAATCTCTCTTCATTTTTGCTCACTTTACTTTTAGTTCTACTTATATTACTCTTTAATTACAATTTTATTTTGTGTGTTTTTGTTTACTCTGCCTCCAATCCTCTGTGAAATGAAATAGGAAGTGAACAAATATATAAAAATATTAAAATAGCAATATAAAGTCATCGTATTCTAAATGCCTGATGAGCTGCTAAGAACTCTGTGCACTTTGTCCATCAGGAGACTTGGTCTCTGTTGTGGGTTGAATTGTGTCTTCCTAAAATGACATGTTGAAGTCCTAACCCTAGTGCCTCAAATTTGACCTATTTGGAAAAAAGGTCATTACCGATGTGATTAGTTAAGATAAGTCATCCTGGAGTAGGATAGGCCTCTAATCCAATGTGACCGGTGTCCTTATAAGATGAGAAGAAACACAGAGACAGACATGCAGAGAAGAGACATGGAAAGAGACACAGGGAGAATGCCATGCATTGATGGAGGCAGAGGTTGGGGTAATGCACCTACATGCCAAGGAATGAGTGCCAAGCATGGCCAGCAACACCAGAAGCTAAGAGGAAAGCATGGAACAGATTCTCCCCTAGAGCCTTCAGATGGAGAATGGCCGTACTAACACCTTAATTTGGGACTTCTAGATTCCAGAACAATGAGAGAATGAATATCCGTGGTTTAAAACCATCCAGTTGGTGGTAATTTGTCATGGCAGTCCTAGGATACTAATACACTCCCCCAAAATACTGCTGGGAAGCAGATCAAATTGCCAGCTAACATGAAGTAGCCCAGCTACAGTCACTTTGGTAGCAGTGTTTATATATAATTGTTACATTTGGAGTTGGAAGTGGATAACTACCTCATTAAACCATAGCTGTTGAGAGCAGCTCAGTGGCACCAGTATTGGTTATTATGCAGATGGGGTGCAAATAACATACACAGTTCTCATGAATATCACTTTGGCTCATTGCAGAATCTCACTCTTTGCATTTTATTGGGTTTTAAAGCACATTTTTGATATTGCTCAATTAAGTGACAATTGAACAGGGCAGTAGAGTTTATCACCTTAAAAATATATCCATGGACCTTTATTTTCCAAACATATTCTGTGAATCACAGTTTCGTTTTTTAGCCTTTATCCTATTTCAACCTCCTTCAAGCTACAATGTTCAACATCACAGAAATACCATGTTAAATGTCTTTAAAAACCTGTTTATGGAGTGATTCAGATGAATTGGGGGGAAGGGAACCTCCAAAAGTTAATGAATCTACTCAATAGATTTGGACTTTATAGCACCAGAGTTTTCTGTAAATGCAGAAGGCAAAAGAAAACGCTGCAGCTAGGCCCTCGTCATCAAAATTGTCAGAAGGCAAAGATAACAAATAATAATGAGCTTATTTCTAGCCAAATGAACCCTGTATTATTTATCCTTAATGCCTAAATATTCCATCAGTGCTTTGCTGAGACAGAAATGACACTCCTTATTATTTCTTTTTAAATAAGGTATCAGCGAATATGTGGTAATGGTTATTGAATCAGAAAATTTGTTCTAAGGAGGATATAAATAAAGGTTATGGTCAGGAAGCTGCAGCACCTTGACGTGCCAGGCTTCGATTCCAAAGAACTAGTCGTTTGATAAATGTGCAGTCTTGTCATTTTAATAAGATTGAAATTTGCCGTGGCGGTTAGATCACATCTCTTTAGAGTGGCTCGTTAAAGTCTCCTATTGGTGCTTGTTCATTTTATGCTGCGTCCATAACTTTTCCTGCTTCTTCAGTAACATATCTGTTCCAGGCATTTTTTTTTAAGACACATTTTAAATTTTCCCAAATTATCAAATTTACTAAAACTAGTTAATTTCAAGATCGACACAGTTATTTTCTAGAGTTTGTTCCTTAGCTAAGGGAAGAGTCATGTTACTCTGTATTTGCATGTAGCCCACCAGGAGTTGATACAATTACCATGCTTGCAGCCAGTCCCATGTGTGGTGCCAGCCGCCGCCTTCATTAGCATTTCTAGGTGAAATGATAGTTTTGGGTTCACTTGTAGCTGCCGGTTTTATGAGCTGGTCTTCCTTTGGAAGGCCCCATTGATCTTCCCAGCTCTCTTTAAGTGTTTCTCACAGACTTAAAGTAGCATCTGATTCTCAGCCATCCAAGGAGTGATAACAAAGCAGGCTACTCCTGTACTTAAGGGACAGAAAAGGAAGGAGCCCCTCGCCCACCCTCCCAAGCCAAAGGACGGATTAACAGAAAGATTTACTTTTCAACTCCTTTTTCAAAACTCATTTCTTCCCAAGAGCCTTTAAAAGACAGAACCCCGCTAATTCTCAGTCATCCAAGGATTTGCCATGGTCTACCACTGCAAAATCATGTAAATGTAGAATAACTAGTGATTATAGCATAATCAGCATATTTTATGGCTGTTTGGTGTTAATTGTCAGACTCTTAGAAGAAAGGGATAATTTTCACGGTTTATTTGTAGCTTTCTACAATGTCAACTATTAATTCATAACAAAGCATTAATATATAGCATCAATATTGTTTTTCATATGTTTGTGAGATTGTTGTTGTTTTTCTAACATTTTCAGTATAATGTCAGGGAACAGTGTTAGACTTATCCAGCCAAGAGGACAATGACAACTAAATAATTTTCCCATTGTACCCCCTACTATTCCTTTCACAAACTCCTTCTCTAAGACTAGTCAAGGCGTTACCTGCCGTGTTGCCCAATTAAAATAATGCTCGCACTGGCCCTTCTGTTCGGCGTAACTGAGTCCTTCCTACTGAAATATGTGTTTTCTTAAGGTTACCCATCTTTGCTTGCTCAGCTCTATTTTCAAGTCTTCTGAAAACAAGTCCTCACTATCTTGCAAATAATATCTCCCTTAACACAGTGAAACGTTTCATGATCTGTCTCGATTTAATAGCTCTAGATTACATGATATTGCACTTTTTTGTATATTCATCATTTACAATTCCAATTGTCCATTTTCTGAAAAATTTTACTTCTACATTCTTCTCTTAAACCAATAACTATATTTTGAGAGACTACAGTAATAAGAATTCATTTTAAAAACAAATATACCTCTGATTTCAATTTTTATTTGAATAGCACTTTGAAAAAATTAATGACCAGAATTAATCTGAATTAATATCCAAAACTGTACATCCATAGAAATTTATTTTGCAAAAACCCACTAAAATACATTTTACAAATAAAATTTGAATCCCTTTTCTACATTTAATTTTTTTTTCTTTTTTACACTACTAAAGCTTCTAAATCTATATTCTATGATAGTTATAGAAAAATGATACTATATAAAATACCATGGAATTATTATTATTGTTGTTATTTTAATCCTCACCTGAGGATATTTTTCCATTGCTTTTCCGAGAAAGGGGGAGGGAGAGAGAGAGAAACATTGATGTGAGACAGACACATCCATTGGTTGCCTCCCACACGTGTCCCGGCCAGGGCCGGGGACAAACCTGTAGCCGAGGTACCTGCTGTTGGCCGGAATCGAACTCAGGACCCTTCAGTCTGCAGGCAGAAGCTCTAACCACTGAGCCAAATAGGCCAGGGCAATCACAGAATTATTTTTAAAAGCACCAGTTTTATAATTATAACAATATATATATTACCATCGGTATTATTAAAATTTAGGGGAAAAATGTATAATGAATAGAAATTCAGTTTACATATTGAACACAAATAAGAATTGGATTTTTTACTTTTTTTTTAATCTAATGAAGTATAATTAGATCTATGAAATGGAAGTTTTAGATGTCAAGAATATAGCTGCTGCATGTACAGAGCTAACTCAATTGTAAAAGCTAGATATAAATTAATGAGTTTCTGCAAGTCCTAGAGAGACCTTCATATTCTAACAAAGAGTTAGATAAAGCTAACATACAAACTTTGTTCTTAACAGTTAGTTACTTATCGAAAGTTTTCTGTCAGTCATTTAGTTCCTAGAATTAGACCTACTGGCTCCTGTTATACTGAATTAAATAGGACTCATTCTCAAGCTGTAAGGGGAATTTGGAAATTTGGGGCTTGTCTATGGGTGAACTTCTTATCCCTGCCTACGTATGTCCATCCACAACATACTAGATGTCAACCTGGGCCAGGCACTGCGCGTTATTGAGGCCACAAAATAAGTAAGACTATATACTCTGCCCTGGGCATGGTCATTGATGAAAGAGATTTAGCTCCCTTAAAACGGAGTGTTTAAAATTTTTCTAGCACATAAACCTTTACCAGAAAACAAATCAAATAACTGTGGCTTGATGGACGTACATACGCTCTCCTTTTTACTTCTCAGATTTGTTCCCATGACAATTAATGGTTTTCAGATGACTGGGAATTTAAAACGAGTATTTTTAATTGTTATTCTTAAATGATACATAAACACACTGTCCATGTAACTATTTCTAAAAATTTCCATTTAATATTTTTGGACTGTGGATAACTAAAACCAGAGAAGGTGAAAGCCACAGGTAAGGGGCAACTGCTGTATTCGAATTTACTAATGGGCGCTCCTTTTCTGAGATTACACGACTGGGTAAAAGGCCATTTGTGTTTTTAACATATAGATCAATGGGAAGGTATCGACATTCTTAGTTCTTCCATAATGTGAGCAGAGAGCAATATAAAACCAGATGCATTTCAGAATTAGGTTTATTATGATGATTTTCTCTTTCCATTTATTAATTCTGTTTTCTATTCAAATCTATACTTAGGGTCTAAAATTACATATCGGGTAGAAAACGTTGAACAGTACGTACCTTTCTGATATCCTAGAATAGTCCGGTGTTCAATTTTAAATGTCCTTTCTCTAAAATATGTGAAGTATTTTCAACAAACTTTCTAGGTGGGAAGCAGTGTGAGAAAACACCCAAAAGTGTAAAGAAAGTAACAGTTTCTTATATTCCTGGGGTTTGAAATCTTATGATTCATTTCCCATGTAAATGGTATTTTTAAAAAATTAATTAGCTCTGTACAGTATTCATCCAGACATCATAAGAATTTCATTCTTTGAATTCTCTAATCATACTGTCCCAAAAAGAGTTCCTGCTTTTTTTCCTTATATTTGAAATAATTCAAACTTTCTTCAATTAAAAGTGGATTATTGGCCTCGTTACAAATAGAATTCTGTACACAGAGATCAAGAGGTCATTTATACTTCTTCCTGGCTTAGGATTTAGGGCTTTGATTTTGCTTCAAATGGACAGGATTAGGAATTTAAGAAATACGTTGAGGTTTTCATCAAGAACACTTTTTAAAAAAATAACAGATTTTATTATTAACAGCAATTTTAGGTTTGCACAAAAATTAATTGAAAAGTACAGAGAATTCACACACTCCTCCCAATCTCCATACAATGTCCCCTGTTAGTTACACCCTGTAATAGTGAGGCACGTGTGTTACAATTGATGAACTGAAATAGACACATTGTTAACTAAAGCCCATAGTTTACATCAGGATTCACTCATTGTGTTGTGGAGTCCTACGGGTTTTAACAAATGTACAATGTGTCCATCATTACTATATCATACAGAATAGTTTTGCTGTCATAAAAATCCTCTCTTCTCCACCTATTCATTGTCCGTCCCCCCCACCCTACCTCATTTCACTGAACCCCCTAGCAACTACTGATCTTTTTACTGTTTCCATCATTTACCTTTTCCAGAATGTCATAAGCTTGGAATCACATAGTATGTAGCCTTTTCTTTGGCTACAATCAAAGATTGGCTTCTTTGATTTAGCAATGTAATTTTAAAGTTCCTCAATGTCTTTCTGTGGCTTGATAGCTTATTTTTATTGCTATGTAATATTCCATCATCCTAAAGTTACAAAAGTTTGTTTATCCACTCACCTATTGAAGGACATTTCTGTTGCTTCCAAGTTTTGGCAATTGTAAATATAACCACTATAAACATTCATGTGCATATTTTTGTGTGAACATAAGTTTTTAACTACTTTGGGCAAACTCCAAGGAGCATGATTACTGGATTGATAGGAGTATATTTAGTTTGTAAGAAACTGCCAAACTGTCTTCCAAAGTAGCTGTATCATTTTGCATTTCCCTTCAGCAATGAATGAGAGTTCCTATTGCTCTAGGTCCTCACCAGCATTTGGTGGTGCTGGTATTTTGAATTTTGGCCATTATACTAGATGGGCGATGGTATCGCATTATTGTTTTAATTTGGATTTCCCTAATTATATATGATATCGCAAAACTTTTCATGAGCTCATTTTCCATCTGTATATTTTTTTTGTCGAAGAGCACATGTTTATGGAACATTCAGTGTTTAGTAGGCACTGCATTGTATGACAGGAACATTTGTTAATCTTTCACAGAGGAAAATATATACTGAATTTACTATATAATTGTTACTTTTTAAAAATGTAGTTTACTTTCTGAGGAAAGAGACAGTTCAGCCAATGACAAACAATTCACCATGGGGCCATGGTTCTCAAATTATCTGAGCAGGATGCTATATACAACCTGTTCTTTCCTCTTCTAAAATGTCTGGTCACACTCAAGGTATCTTTTGATTTCCACATTCAAGCCAGAAGTTAAATAGCTGCCTGGGTCCCTGTGGATGCTGCACACCATAAGCTTTAGTAAGATGTTGGCCCAGAGATAGGTGGAGCTCAAGACAGAGCCCAGTTTTGCGGGTGAGAAGACCAACACTGGTCTGGAGCTGGAGGCTGAGATTGCTGGTGGAACATCAGAGAAGAGTCCAGAAAGTGAAGAGGGGTCCAAAACCATCTTTTCAGTTGTGCCAAAAGCCTAAATATGAGGAAAGGGGGACATATATTGAAGATATACATCAAGCAAATCATTAATAAACAAAGTATCTTTGGGGAAAGGCAAATAAACAGAGCAGGTGAACTAAATCCATTAAGTCTTCCTATAAGGGACGTAAGGTAAGCCCTTTCTCACGGCATCCTCCCCGCTCCTGTCCTTGCAGGGACACCTGTGTCGTTCACCAGCCTTCTAATAAAGGACTGGCATTCTAATGTCCCTACTCCTCCAGCACCCCGGCAGCAAGGCCTTCATAATTAGGCGAACCAGTGTTCACAGGGTATATTTATAGCGGCAGGGCCGCAGATTCACTGACACAGTATATTTCCTTTGTGCACTGTCATCAGAAGAGCATGTCATCTCTGACCTTCTAACTAATCTCTTTTATCATTTTATATTCTTTTTATTGGCATCTGAGACTTTAGGTCCATTATCCACTCATCTTGTTTTATATTGTCAGCATATACAGGCTCCTGCTAACTCTGTCATCTTTCTTACCCTTCGCGGTTTGCACTATTACTAAGCATTGCCCTTTGGAGCCACAGGTACAGCATCCTGGCTGCTTGTTATATGATGGTGAATCTCTTCAGAACAGAAGTAAGAACGCTGTAAAATGTGCCTATACCATTTTCATTCCCGATAGTGACACACTCTAGTTACATTTTGGAAAGGTAACAAGTGGGTTGCACTACTCCTCCTGGCAGGCAGCCGGGTGAAATTCTCAGGAGAAATGTAGCAAAGTGTTTCATCTCCCCTTTTCACTCCTTGACATATATTCTGATGGATAGAAGACAAACGGGCCATCTCGGCTGTTTTGGTCCCGTCTGGTGCCTTCAACTTTACTTTAAGGTTACAAAGTATCTCTAAACTTCAAAAAATATAATAGATTATATAGACATAAACTCCAAATTAATACCCCTCCCCACCTATATTTTATTCAGTGAGTAAAAAGTCTGAATTTGTAAATTGAGCTCATTCAAGCTTAAGCCAGATTTGAGCTTGAAAAGCTCATAGCATTTGGTTTTGCTTATAAATTGTGCCTGACATTTCCAAATTCAATTAGCTCTAATTCTTGCAAACTCGTATGATAAGCCAAACCTGAATCTAAAAGCCTGTTTTTATATGGCTTAAGTATATTTTAGTGTCTGAGATTTTAAATTTGCTTTATTTTTTATTTTAAATTGTAACTGCAATTTAGGGAATAGATTAGTTAATTTTTTTATCATGAATATTGCATGATTGGAAATCTGGGGGACTGAAGGTTTCTGTTTGACTCTTTCCGTTTTTTGCATTCTTTAATGACGTCATTTCAGTCCTGAATCAGGGAAGGTACGATTCCGTCTTTCTTGCCCTATGTAAGCCAGGAATGCCTGGCGAAGTGGGCCTGGGCCTGCGAAAACCCTGTGGAGAGGTTTGCGCATTTACATTTTTCTCTTAAAGACTCGCAACAGTTGTGGAGGATACCTACAGTATGCAAACCTCGGTGAGAAGAGCCAGGGTTACAGCCTCTATTGTTTGTGAGATGCTCTTTCTGAGTGTATCTTTTTTTTTCTAAATCAAGCTTGTTCTCTGCAAAAGAGCCCGATTGTACGAAAAAGGAGAGCAAAAAGATTAACTAAAAATTATCCTTTTTAAATAATAATAAGGTAGGCTGACAGTAGAACATTTAGAAAAGGAAGACACGCCAGAAAATAAATAACAATCCTCTATATTCTAAACACTCAAAGATAAGTTTTATTAACAATGTTAGGCATACCCTTCCTTACGGACTCCTTTTCTCTCTATGTGTATAAGATTAGTCAGTAGAAAAGTGTGCAGCGGTGGTAACAGCTCTCATCGCTGTTAGGACCGTCTCCAACCCACCCCCAGGCCGAGTTAGACCCCACATTCATTCAGCACCCGTCCCTTGAGTATCCACCACGCCTTATGCACTATTCCAGGAGATGAGCAAACGCAGAGAACCATCCCTGCCCCCCGGAGCCCACGGCCCAGTGGAAGTGGGCACAGCAGGGCATGTGCATGTGTGTGGGAGAGCGGGTTTGACCGATAGGTAATAGTTCAACAGGGGGGGTGCCAGGCAATGCTGGGAGAATATCAGTATAAGAGAGAGAGCCTGGAGGTGGTGGGAGGGCTGCAAGGTACAGTCAGTCAGGGAAGCCTCGCTATCCATGGGATGCTTGGAAAGGCATAAAGAAAGGGAGGGAGACGATTACAGTACCCAGAAATGGGGAAGAGCGTTCCAAAGGAACCAGAAAGCCGGCGCGGCGGGGCAGGGCGAGGGCGGGCGGAAGGAGTGGGAGCCGGGCTAAGGCGAGGGCTTCCCGGCCACTGAAGGGCTGGGGCTTCCGCGAAGGACTGAAATGACTCGGCGGGGCTTTGAGCAGGGGCGGGCGTGCTCTGACTATAACGTCCAGTGAGCATCTGTGTGTTCTGTTGAGAGTATATTATGTCTGTGGGTGGACCGCTCAAGGAAATCAGTAAAGTTGTTGCAATAATTCAGGAGAGAAGCTGAGGGCTTAAGCGAGGGCGATAGCAGTGCATTAGGGAAAACACAGGAGAAAGTGTCGTCATGAATGACCCCAAGTATCTGAGAAGAAAAATTGCCATTTACATTAAATTGAGGAGCTCTAATATACAAATGTAGATGTTCAGTAGGCAGTGGGATCGATGCGTTTGGAGTTCAGTGGAGCCTTCAGAGTAGAGATGTACAGTTGACAAAAATTTATTGACAACCAACTGGGTGAGTATAGCAGAGAAAAACAGGAGAAAAAGGAACTTATCGGCTGAGCCTAGCAAACTCCACATTTAGAGGATGGATAGATAAGGAAAGCCTGAAAGGAGACTGCAAAGGATCATTAAGTCAAGTAAGAGGGGGGAAATCAAGGTGCTTGGTGACTTAGAAGCCAAGAGAATAAAGTATATGTTACAAAAAGGTCAAGAAGATGAGACCTGAGGTTAGAGAGTTGGATTTAGCAACCTTGTAATTATTGGCATGGTCACCATATGTCCTAGTTTGCCTGAGACAATTCTGCTTTCACTCTCAAAGATGCCCAGGCTTGGAAATATGTTATATAATTAACCAAGCTATTGAAGACTTTGTAAGAGTTACATTATAAAGTGATGTGGAAAAATCCTACTTAGAATTGAATCAAATGATGACAGAAGGGGGAACTTGGAGAGTGAAGCAGACCTCCTTTGGAAAGGGTTTTGCTGTCAAGTAGAGCAGAAAAGTAGGCTGCTAGCCAGAGGGGACTGTTGATCAATGGGGAATTCTTTTTAGGCAGGGGAAATGATAACAGCTTTTGCTAAGCTGATGGAGAGGGAGAAGAAAATATGATGCAGGAGAGAGAGGAGAAATGCTGGAGTGCAAAGGTAGAGGGGCTGTGCCTGGTACACAGTGGAGGGGCCTCAGGTAAGAGCACAGAGAATCAATCATACATACGTATGCACAGATAGATGCAGTGTTCCCCTCAGGAGCCACGGGACGAGAGGAAGCAGCTGGCAGAGCCTGAGAAGAGAGACAATAAGTATGAAACGATCATCTAGGAGAGCAGAGTGTGAGTAGGGAAATTTAGAAAGTTTGCTACACAGTAACAAAGGGTCATTTAAGATTAGTAACCATGAATTTAAAATGAAACAATAGTAGCCTTGTTACAGGTTTTGTGTTTCCAGCTTGTTGCAGTTGCATTTACGCAGAATTGGATGTTTGCTACACAAATATAATGAAAGGGAAATGAGTAAGACATTTGATTGTGTACAAGGAAGTATAGGGAGTTATGGAATTTAAACTATATAAGGAAAGAATTCAGTGAGTCAACTGCAATTATATTTCTTGGTGTGATCAAGGAATTGATGGAGGGGGATTAAAACTATTAAAAAGGAAAAGAGCATACAATTTATTATTTTAAATACTCTATTTTTGAAATTTTATCAATTAAAAGGTCGACAAAAATTTACGGCTTTGTTAGATAAAAGCTGATTGACTAAGGAATTGACTCTGGGTCAAGGTGCGCTAAATAATTACCTTCAGACAAAAAGCTCTGCTAAGATAACAGTTACAAAAGTTCACAGCACAAGTCGCTTCTAGGATAATCCAAGCAAATTCCTGATGCAAATTGGTATAAATTAAAAGAAAATAATTTCTCCCCTGCCCTCCATTAAAAATATGCTGGGGATATTCCCCCAGAAAATGGCTGTGATATGTTATAGGTGAATGTAATCTAAGTTATAGTTAAGGTAAGTGATTCTGAAAGGACATAAAATGAAAATTCATAGAGCCCTTCACAAAAGGCTTCAAGTCAGTAATTGTGGTTATTAGTTCATATCCAAATTTTCTATGTGGCTTTCTACAGCTCTGTTCTATCTGCATATTTGAAAGTACAAGAGTCCTCATTTCCATATTGTTCCAAGTTTATGTAGAGTGTAGAAGTCAATACTTTGGGGCAACATATGAGTAAGTTGCATTCAAATAATAATGGAAATTCTGCATCTCATCTCCATGATCAATAAAAAATGGAACTTATGGGGGAAAAAAGGTGTTGTGCTTGATTAAATGTTGTTGTTAATATTTTAGTAATAGAAACTTTGAAACGTCCTTTCTCTCCTTGAGTTCATTAAGCCCCCAGAGAAGCTTTACAGACTCATTATCTTATTTCATGTTGGGTTTTTCATCTATGAACCTCAGAGAGTAAAAATGAGATTTAATGACTTTTGAGGTCATGGTACTTTTCACACCTACAGTATTATACAAAAGACCTATTTCATCAACTTGACTTTGACTAGCAATTTGATGCCTGAACTTGCAAAGTTTAAATTCCACAGAGTTGCTTTTTTATTGAAGCATGGCACACACACAAAAAAAGATTCACAAATCGTAAAGAGAGAAAGCAATATACTATGATAAATTGAATATACCCGTGAAAGCCCAACCAACTCAAGAAATAGAACTTACCAGAACGTCACTTTCTTTTAACACAAAAATAAAGAATCCTCTCCTCCTCCTCTTCCTTCCTCTCCTGCTTCCTCCATTAGTTTTCATCTAGACTGAACTACAATCTTCATATTCATTGATTCTGGCCACATACTCACAAACCTCACAGCAAAGCTTCCTGAACTCTTCGAGTTGGAGGAAACTAATTATTTACATTTTCTACAACATCCTAGCCTCTGGCTTCCAATATTGGGCAACTGAATTGATTTTTTTATTATTGAATTTATTGGGGTGACATTGGTTAATAAAATTAAATAGGTTTCAAGTACACAAGCCTATGCAACTGAATTGATCTTTTAGAAGTATAAAATTCTCCATCACTGGGTGTGTTCAAATAGATGTATCTCTAATCATTAGTTTGTCTTTGACTTGTAAGTAATTCTCTATAATTTCCAATCAATAATTCTAGTATTATATTTTATAGCACCAGAATAATATTCAATTTGAATTTCAAGAGCAGATTTTTAAACATTTATTTTTGAGTGTGAATTTTAAAACCCTAGCTCTTAGCTGAGGGTCAATTCCTGGGTTCTTCAACAGATCCAGGGTGAAATTTGTGATCACTACAGCAAGTCCAGTAACCATTGTCACCATACAGCTATGATATTGATTACTTACCCTCTGCTGTGCATTACATCCCCATGACATATATATATATAGTTCTCTCTCACATCTCTCTCTCTCCCTTTCTCTCTCTCTAAAATCAATAAACATAACCTCGGGTAAGAGTAAAACAAGTTTTTTTAAAGGTAGAGTTTATTAGGTCAATTACCAACTTAGAAGGTTTCTCTTTTTGTATTTATAATGCAGAGCACTAATTTAAGTGCTCTGGAAATGCTAATGAGTATGAATAGATATTTATTCCTATGAGTCTTAATATTTATGAGTACACATTTATTTGTATCCTTACAGATTAGTGAGAAAAATAGGGCTAACTTTTAAGCAAGCCTGCTAGTATCCTATTTCATGAAGAAAATTACAAATATCAGAAAAATATTCCATCATATTTTGGCCCTAATCTATACATTTATTTGAGTCTTTTTACATTTTTCATTCCCCGCCTTAGGTACTATAACAAAGACAACCAACTTCATATCTAATTCCTTCTTCTATACTCTGCATTCCAATTATTTCCTTCATTTTCCTCAAGAACTTTATTTTATCCATCATAAGGTCTCTCCCCTGTATCTTTTCCCTTCTCCCCTTTTGTGGGTGCTTCCACTGGGCTCAAATCTCTCCTTTATTATTATCCCATTTTTTCCTCCATTGTCCTAACGTGCTTCACCTCCACTGCTGAGTCACTTGAAAAAATTCATTGCCCATTAATGCTCAGCACTCCTCGGCCTGCTCACCGAGGCAGGATGTCTGCCGGCTGCCTCCGGGCAGAGGGCCGCACCAGGCCGTCTCTTTATTAAATTCTAGTGATAAGTTCAACCCTTAACTCACTAAAGCGTTTGCAGTATTTGACACTATTGATATTTTATTTAAAAGTGGTTGTATTTCTGATAACATGTGTTATACAGTTAATTTAAAATGTTTTATATAGGATGTTATTTTTAACCACTTACAATATAACCATGCAGAGATAACTATACTTAATGTTGTTTTATTCTTTCATTTACATTTACTATAATTATCAACAGATATATTGACATATATTGCCTTTTCACTCAATATTCTGAACATGCCATTAAGGGAGCTTTGAATATTTTAAAAGGTAACACTATTTAATATTATATAAGCATGTGACTTAATGCTCATTTCCCAACACAATTATATATCTAATTATAAATAATATTGTAATTAATATACATATAAGTAAATCCTTGTGAACATCTCTCATTATTAGCATGAAAAATTCCTGGCAATAAAATCATGAGGTAAAACTTCAAGGACTCCTTACTTACTTAAAATTTTTAGTTATAAAAATGTACAAACTAAAAAATAGTTTAAAATTCTTTTCAAATGCACATATATTTTCTTAACATAGTTAAACTAAAACAATTTGCACTATTTTTTCTAACCAAACATTGTATAGAAGAAACATAAATATATTTATAATTTCATAATATATTAAATATTTTTCAAAGATAATTTTAACTTTCTCATTGTATTTCTCACTAAAAGCTTTTCTTTTTTCAAAATATTAATTCTACTAGATGAACTATATAAACAAAGAATTATTGATCAAAATTTAATGTTTTTTATTTAACTTGCCAAAATGATTTCAAATCTAGTGAGACAGGATCTATAGTATTATAATATTGAGTTTTCAACTTTAATATATATTTCATTTTCTTATTTTCTTCTTTGTTGCTCTTGTGAAGTATATATAATTTAGTTTTGCTCCTGTGAATGGAGTCTTTCTTTTCAATAACTATCTAATGGGTTATTGTTGTTTTAACCAAGTCTACAAACTATCTGTATTTATATTGTATCTACTACACTAGATACTTATAGTTCTTAAGTGTTTAATTCTCATATTATGCTTAAATATTATTTGAAATAATGTATCTCCCCTCATCTTTTCCAACTTTTATACATCTGTCCCTACTTCCTTGCTTATTACCTTTTGGATAACTTCAAACCAAAATTAAAGGGGTGGGTGGGGATAGAATCAAGATGGCAAACTGGCTAAACTAGGAGCTCACCTTCTCCCTCAATTACATCAACCTTACAACTAATACAGGAAATCATTCACGGGGACCATCTGAGGGCCACCAAGCAGATTTCCTATAACTGCAAATACAAAGAAGCAGCTATGTTAAGACAAGTAGGAAGGGTGACAATGCCAACCAGGCAGGTCTACACCCACAGTGTGGCTATTAAGAAACAGAGGGACATCTTGGCTATGGGGGTGCCCGTAGGAGCAAGAGATCCCAGCCCCACACTAGGCTCCCCATTCTGGGTACCAGTACCTAGAAGAAGAGTCCTTATAACATCTGGTTTTAAAAACCAGGAGGGATGGTTTCCCAGAGAAACAAAGGGCTGTGGGAGACTGAGGTATCACACACGTAAAGGGCCAGTGCAAAATTCACTCTAAGCTCCAGCGGAGGGGCAGTGGCTTGAAAGCGCCAGGGATGCAGAGGGAGAAACTGAATGGACTAACTTCGGGGCAAGGGCTAGAGGGGCAGGGATCAGGGCAGCTCCCTCGGGATGGAAGTGCTGGCAGGCGCTATATTGTTCCTTTGGGGACCTCTCCTCTCACCAAGCTGGACTGATGCAAAATGGGGATAGAAGAAACGTATGTCAACATAAAAAAGGCCACATATGACAAACCCACAGCTAATATTGTATTTAACAATGGAAAGTTGAAAGCTTTTGCTTTCAGATCAGGAACAAGACAAGGATGCCCATTTTTGCCACTTTCATTTAACATAGTATTGGCAGTCCAAGCCACAGCATTCAGACACGGAAAACAAATTAAAGGATTCTAAATTGGAAGAAAAGTAAATCTGCCATGATTTGCAGATGACACAATACAATATATAAAGAGATTCCTAAAGATTACACACACACACACACACAGAAACTCTTGGACCTAATAACTAAATTCAGTAATCTAGCAGGATATAAAATATTCAGAAAACGGATGCATTTATATACACCAATAACAAATTATCAGAATGAGAAATTAGAAAAACAATTACAATACCTAAGAATAATTTTAACCAAGTGGTAAATGACATGTACTCTAAAAACTATAAGACATTAAGGAAAGAATTGTAGAAGACACAAATAAGTGGAAGGATAACCTAGGCTCCTGAATTGGAAGAATTAACATGGTTAAAATGTCCATACTACCCAAAGCAATCTATATATCCAATTCTATTTCTATCAAAATACCAATGGCATTTTTCGCAGAACTAGAACAAATAATCCTAAAATATATATGAAACCACAATGGAACCCTAATAGCTAAAGCAGTCTTGGGAAAGAAGGACATGGAAGTATCCCCTACCTGATATCAAACTAAACTACAAGACTATAGTAATCAAAACAGCAGAGTACTGGAATAAAAAACAGACACATAGATCAATGGAACAGAATAGAGACCCAGAAATAAACTTACATCTATATGGTCAATTAATTTATGACAAAGGAGGGAAGAACATACGATGTAGTAAAATTGATTTCTTCAATAAATGGTGGTGGGAAAACTGAGCAGGTACATGCAAAACACTGAAACTAGACCACCTTTTTATACCTTATACAAGAATAAACTCAAAGTGGATTAAAGACAAATTTAAGACCTGAAATTATGAAACTCCTAGAAAATAAACATAGGCAATAAACTCTGACATTGGTCTTAACAGTATTTTCTGAATATGTCTCCTGGGGCAAAGTGATAATAGAAGAAATAAACAGGACTACATGAAATTGAAATGTTCTTCCACTAAAAAGGAAACCATCAAAAAATTGAAAAGGCAACCTACTGAATGGGAAAAGATATTTGTAAATTATACATCTGATAATGGGTAATATCCTAAATACATACAGAGCTCCTACAGCTCAACGTAAACAAACAACCAAAAATCCCCAATCTGATAAAAAATAGCAGAGGACCTGAACTGAAATTTCTCCAAAGACAACATACAGATGGCCAACAGACATGAAAAGAAGCTCAACATCATTAATTGTGAGGGAAATGCAAATCAAAACTACGATGAGGTATCACCTCACACCTGAAAGAATGGCTACATCAAAAAGTCATCAGCCTTCACGCGTTGGTGAGAACGTGGAGAAATGGGAGCACATGTGCACTGTTGGTGGGAGTGTGAATCGGTGCAGCCGCTATGGAAAGTAGTATGGAGGTTCCTAGAAAAATTCACGATGGAACTGCCTTATGACCTAGCAATTTCACTTCTGGGTATTTGTCCAAAGAAATCTAAAACATGAATTCAAAAAGATATATGCACCCCATGTTCTGTAGAGCATTATTCAAAATAGCCAAAATATGGAAGCAACCTAAGTGTCCATCAGTGGACGAATGGATAAAAGAGAAGCGGTACATATATACAATGGAATATTATCTGGCCGTAAGGAAAGAATAAATCTTGACATTTGTAACAATACAGGTGGACCAGAAGGTATCATGCTAAGGGGAATGTGGAATCTAAAAATCAAAAATAAAGAAAGAAAACAGAAACGCACTCAGTGATACAGAGAACATACTGATGGTTGCCATATGGGGGATTGGGTGAAAAAGTTGAAAGATTTTGAGGAGAACAAATTGCCAGTTATAAAAATAGTCATGGGGATGTAAAGTACAGGATAGGAATATAGTTAATAATATTGTAATTACTGTGTATAGTGCCAGGTGGGTCTAGACTTATTGGGGGATCACTTCATAGGGCATATAAATCTAATACCATGTTGTACACCAAAAACTAATATAATATTGTATGTTAACTACAATTTTAAAAATATATGAAATAGAAAATGTACTTGGATTATTACTGATATTAATATAAATGAGTTTTTCATTACTGTATATGATGGTGACAATATTTTGGGATAAATATAATTTATTATGCTAAAGAAATACCCATCATTTCTTACTTATTAAGACTTTTAAAGAATCAGAAATAGTTCAAGTGTCTTTTAAACATTTAATATTATAATCAATATAGTAATATAACTAATAACCGATTTACCTTAGAACATCATTAACCCAACATTGGATTAATAGATTAAAACTTACATTCTTGATCTCCCGATACTGAAAGATAATAGTGGCCTCCAAGATGCCCATTTTTAGTAATCCCTCCATAAACAATACAGAACAAGGAAGAAATGTGTACAAAACATGGCTTCAGCATAACCTGAAGATAGAGAATTTCTGAACATCGACATAAATATAACTAAAAAGAGAAAAATTGCTTAATCCCAGAGCTGTTCTTACATGTTCCTGCTCCACTTCATCCCTGTCACAAGCCTTGTTGCTGATATCAAATAAATGGATAATCAAATAAATTGATAAGTCTCCAGCCAGCTAACCAGGAAAGAAGAGAGAAGATGCATATTTATAATATCAGGATAGAGAGAGGTGACATCACTACAGGTTTAGGTCGAGGTCCTTACTGTGGAAGAAGGAGAGAGAAACAGCTGTGGGAAGGGAGGGGATTAGCCCTTGGGGTTGGACTGAAAGGGGAGGTGTCAGTGTGAAGTTGTAGTTAAAAGTTCTTAGTTCTCCTGTGAAAGGGCCTAGAATCAATGACACCCCGTATCAACAAACCCACATAGCACTCAGGTCTCAGTTTCAAAATAAATACTTCAAAGGCTGTTGCAGAGTTTCATCATTATCGATAAACAGGTTGCACAGAAAGAGAATAACGTAACTGATACAGGAGCGATTCATAGAACACGTTACAGAGGTGCGTTTCCTGAGCCCAGAAATCCACTCTTCCCCCAGTACTTAACAGTAGATTGTTAGCCATAATCATTGGCCCACTAACTTAGAGAAAAGAATTTTATAAAAAGTCCATAGTCAATTCTCAGAGTCAAATTTCAAAAGTTGAGTTGAGGATTGTAATTCAGTCACAAGATGCTGTGCATGAAAACCAGTGTTCCTTAACTTCTGAATTAACATTTCCTTTATTTTTAAAATAAGGGATCATCTCATTCACCTCATCTGTGCATGGTAATAAACTTACTTGTATGTCAGTTTGTCCTTGAACGTATTACTAGTACCTGTTTTAATTCGTGTGTTCCCAGGAGGCAAAGTAATGTTAAATGGATCCATTGACTGCGTAGCACAACAGATAATTTAATGAATTTTGCCTTAATGATAATGATGGTTTAAAAACACTACTTACTGGGTAGTTTACAGATTTGTGTCCTCTTACTTCTGATGGCCATTGTGTTGATTGTGGCAAACAGATGGTGTACGGAGAATTGTAAGCTATTTCACACAGAAATGATACCTCGGCCTCAAATATCACATAACTTTGTTTTTTTCCTAATGCTCCATACCACCAAGCACTCCATTAGTTAAATTCTACTAGATTTTAATGATCTTATCAACAATATGTAATAGCGATCAAGAACAAAATGTTAAAAGCATAATTTTCATAAAATTCATGGTGAGCATGTGTCAAAGTTTTGTTTGACTCATTAATGATGGACCAACAGAATGACAAAAATGGTTCAATAGAGAATGCATAAATATTATTTCATATAAGTGAAAAAAATCTTGGAAAAAGATAGCTTAGATTTTTATGAAATGATTAATAAAATCATAACTTTAGGGATTATCTTTTCTATAAGATAGAAATCAATTTGTTCACTATTATATAAAAACAACTTGTACAGTATGTATTTTCTTCAAGTTAATCTCTAACTTTACAGGATCCAGGTCCTGATAAGTGGTAGAGAGTTAAGTCAAATAAGTCCCAAGCCCTTGACAAGTCAGGTGACCTAGTTTGATAAATAGAGCTCTCATACGACACTGAAAGAACATGAAGTCCTTTTATGCCTTATGTCCAGGTTTTAGTTAAGTTTCTTTAACAAACAATTAAATTTATCTAACTATTAAAAACAACTTATAAGTTAATAAATCGTGTAATGCACAACAAATGGTCTCTCTACATTCTCAGAAAAGCAAATTACTTTCTTATAGTTTAATTCAAAAACTATAAACCTAACCTTTATACCCATAGGTCCAAGCCCATATGAAGTATAGAATACAAAAAGCACAATTTTACATTTCAAATCAAATTATATACACACATATGTATACACATGTACATGTATATTCACACACACCTACACATATGCAAACACACAGTGATATGAATCTAAGCCCCAGTCTTAATCTAGTCAAAGAAGGAAGACTGAGAGTCACCTGATGTTATCAGTGTTCATCCGTCACTGTAACACATACTTCCAAGGCAAGTATGAAGGCCCCTGTAGGTTCCCAATTGCTTATCCTCACAGGACTTATTGAGAATTTATACTTTATCCACACTTTTAGAAAATACTTCTAGCCATGGTGTTTTTGCAGTTACCTAATCTTATATAAATATTTTAAATCTTAAGATAATTAATTTTTTAAGTTGCTTTTCATGTTTTTGAAGTATGACCCACCCCCACCCTCCCTAGTTTTATTATGTTCTTTGTAGCTATGTTCTGTTTGGGTTGTGTGTTTTTATACCACCTTTGAATGTACATGTTTTTCCTCAACGATGTAAATTCATTTGTTATGATAGTAGCACCACGTATGGGTCACTGGCATAATTTGGTTCATTTATTTCCTTGATAGCTTAAATTCATGTTCGCATTTATTTGGAAAGAGAACGCATAATTCTCGAAGTGTTACAAGGAGGAATATGTTAAATGTTCCGTCTAGGATACTAATCTTGAGAGAGTTCCTCTAAATTACTGTCAGAATAATTTGCTGGTTGCTTTCTGAAACTAATCAGGACTGAACAATACAGCTATTGAGCCATTTCAAATTTCAGGCATTTCAGGACATTTGGAATGTGCACTGCTTCTCTGTTGAGTCAGGTGATATGAAAACGCATTAACATCCATAAGATATATTCAATAAGTGAATAAAGAATATGTCTAAAGCCTTAAATTATTTTCACTAGCTCTCAGAAAACAAATAAGCTTTACATCATGTTACTCTCTATCAGACTAACGTTTCAGGAAAAAAGACCTCTATCTTAGTTATCACTTGTTAGTTAGCTAAGTACTATCTGATTCTTTTGGGGGGACCTATGAAAACTATTTACAATAAAATGTTCTTAAATGCACAGCATCTGGATAGATCTACCCAGGAATCCTGCAAAGTCTTTGAAATCACATCTACTCGGTTTTCAGCAATTGAACTCTTGTTGACTGACATTACAGAACACCATATACAGTCAGCTACATGCATCCAAAACTGCAATTTACGTTAGGCTACAAATAAAGCATTCATTATTTTACAAGTCAGAAAAAATGCAAGCCACTTCTGAGTCCACCTTTCAGTGAAACTTGAAATTAATGATAGATGGAGAAAATCTTAAAATTTGACCACTTGCAAACATAAACATATAAAATGCTGGAGGGTTTATCCAATGTAGAACCACAACCTGCATGTGACTAGTATTTAAATTTAAATCAGGCCCGGCGGGGTGTGGCTCAGCGGTTGAGCGTCGACCTAGGATCCAGGCGATCGGGGTTCGATTCCTTGTCAGGGCACATGCCTGGGTTGTAGGCTAGGCAGCCGATCAATGACTCTCTCATCATTGATGTTTCTGTCTCTCTCTCTCCCTCTCCTTTCCTCTCTCAGAAATCAATAAAGATATATTTAAATAAATAAATGAATTTAACCCAGTTAAATTAAAAATTCAGTTCCCCAGGCACACTAGCCGTGTGTAGTAGCTCTAGTATTATGCAGTGCAGACACAGAACATTTCATCACTGCAGACATCCTATTAGACAGCCTGAGCCAGAGCAGCCAGTATCAGCTTCTCCATCAGGCTGACTCTGAAAATGTGTTGACTAAGTTTTATTACAATTTTATCTATAATAGATGAATGCTGAACTCACCGTAATCTAGGTTTATAAGGTACATATATTCATTTTTATCTGTTTAGAAACCTAATAATACTACGTTTTGCATATTTTTTTCTGGCAGGAACTGAAAGCAATGTATTCAAATTTACTACTAAATGACTTCCTGTTAATTTCCACTTGCATGTTCTAACAGTCTTTCCTTAGATGCTATATTGCCAATTCATTCAGCGCATAGAGGCTGGATGCTGTAATCTCTTCTGATGGGTTTATAACTTTCATTAACCCCAAACTTCATCTTTACCCCACCTCTCTTAAAAAAAAAATCCAAAATGAGCGTGATGCTCATTCTTGGCTGAGGACAATGATATATGGCAAGAATATTAGAAAACAATGTTTCATTTCCTATGGTGATTTGGAAGTTAGAATTCAGGTTTTTTGTTTGTTTAGTTTTGTTTGTTTTTGTTTTTATTCTCACCAGAGGATTTTTTTCCCCATTACTTTTTCAGAGGAAGTGGAAGGGGGAGAGAGAAACATCGATGTGAGAGAGACACATCAATTGGTCGCCTCCCGCACGAACCCCGCCCAGGGCCAGGGATCAAGCCTGCAACCAAAGTACGTGCCCTTGGCTGGAATTGAACCTGGGACCTTCAGGCCTGAGGCCAGCACTCTAACCTCTGAGGCCAAACTGGCGAGGGCTAGAATTCAGTTTTTAGTTGTGCTAGTATGTAGGGAAAAATGTATGCTTATTGCCCTAAGCAACCATGCCAGGGTAATTTCTCCCTACTTCCGAACCTCTGACTAATGTTTCAACTAAACTGTATGATTCATTATTTCCCAAACATATACTAAATTTCCTACCTATTTGCTTTTGTTCAGCTTGTGTCCTCTCCACATTTCCCACCTCACCCCAACTTCACCTTTAAAATCACTCCAGATTTTAACATTCCTAATATACAATGTGCCATTTATATTTATGTAATTCACCTATTTATTCTCTTTCTATCCCATAATCTTCTTGAGAATAGAAGTTTATAGGTTATTGATCTATGTTATTATCAAGGAGCTTAATATATATTAGGCAGATTTAATTGCTATTATCAAAGTGTTAATAATGAAATATGACTATCTTTCAAAACAGGAAATTTAAAGAAAAGTAACATGCCAGTGACTTTTTTACTTAACAAAACTTCAAACAGATAGAATAGAAGGAATAGCATAACAGTGTCTATATCTGGCAGTTAACCCCAAATTAAAGAATGTTATCCTTTTGTCTATTTGCTCCAGATCTTCTCTTTTAAAATAAATCATCCAGATACAGAGGGATAACCCTTTCTAACCTTCTCCAACCTCATTTCCCTCCTCCCTTCCCCTCAGAGAACTATGTACTATCCTGAAGGAGGTATGTCTCCTCATTCGTATGCTTCAACTTTTGTAGTAGCATATTTTAAAGTCAACGACTATGCCTGAAACTCTCTTCTGAGGTGGTTGGTCCCTGTGTACACACAATCATTCATGTTAATAGTTTCAAGATTTTAGTTCTAAAGGAATGTCTTTGCTCATGATTATAACCCTGGAGCATCAAAGAATATTTCTTAAACAAGTAGATAATTATTTTTGTGATTTTTCCCCCTGAACTCTTTTAAGATTAAGTTAAAGAGGGAAATTATATTCTTTTGTGAGAGTTGTGTGTGTTTTTTTTAATTATTCCTTTTCACCGACTTCACAGACAGAATGAGCAGTGGCTGCCAATTTTACTTTCAGGATAATTGATCCAAATTATCTAGGCTAAAGCTCTTTGAAAAATGCAAACTGCCGTTAATCCTTAGAAATATGATTGATTAAAGGTCTATAAGGTTACATGTTGATTTAAAAGCTATATATTTAAACCAGATCTGGACTGTGCCTTTTAAAGATGCACAGAGTGTTCCTGTAGAAACCTCACGGCTGAATCAGTCTATTAGGAGGGCAGCTACAGAGGCCCCTTTAGTGGCAGAACACCACGCTAGGTGTTGGTGATAGAATAATAATTGAAACACTGGTGAACGATACTTGACCTGGTGTAATTAAATCTAGAAGAGTCTTCTGCAAATTAGAAATCCTATTGCATTTGTGGGTAAGGAAAGATCAATGAGAACTGAAGGAGCCAAAGAATATGTAATGAAAAAGAGTGATTTGAAGAGTGAAGAGAATTTGCATAAGTTATACCAAGAAGAGCATTCCTGGCAGTGGAAATGCCCTCACTGGAGTGGCTGGTGGGTCTTGGAGAACAGTGGAAATAAGTTTGGATTAAAACAAAAAGGGGAAGATGGCGGAATCCACAGTGGGCTCTACTTGGTTTCTTTGAAAGTGCTTGACTTTTAGGCATCCTTTCTTTCTGGGCATGGCCCCGATAAGTAATAATGACGAGCTCTTTATATATTTGTATCCGTGTCTTTTGGTTTTTGAGAAAGAAGCTTGCAAAAGTAGAGGGATGGTTTAATGTCCAGTGACAGAACTTTCTTGAATCAAAACTGTAGGTGAAAAGAATCTTTAGGGTGGGATTTCCTTACAACTATTCCACCAGATGTGTTAGAAGAACATTCACAAATTTATCAGGAAGAGAAATGAGGCGTAGAGAAATAAAGTGGTTCAGCCATCAGCAAACAGTGCTTCTGGGACAGAGCTGAAGAGAATCCCTGGGCCAGGAGAAACATTCGGAGGTCGTCAATGGCCATTCTCCTTTGCCTGCTAACTGTGCTATTCAGCGCCCTCCAAGGAAAAAATGTCTATGTCCTTTCTCACTAACCTCTCAAAAGTTTAAAAGTCTGCGTGAGTAATCTCTACCTAAAACTGCTGCTGCCTGACTTCACCTGCTTAACCAGAGTGGATATCACTCAACAAACAAGTTTTCTATTTCAATTGTGCCTTTGCAAAGGCACAGAACTGGTAATTTTATTCATTTCAATGTAAATTTTAAAACCATGTCCAGGACAGAGTCAAAAGGTTTTACCAATAGCTCTTACAAGGTATTGCAAAGTTAGCAGGCATAGAATTTGAATTTAAGTGGCTTAAGTTACATACTTCGTTTCTATCCAGTTTAGTGTATTTACATGCCTGGCATGCTCTGTGCGGAAAAGCAGTTGGGATGCCAGGGAAAATACGTGTCATCCCAGTAGCAGCCATTGATCTTCACCCTAATGCTCTCCTCCAGATTTCTGCATCACCTCCTAAAGTGTGTGTCTCAGGCCCCATTGTGATGGGGGAAAGTGTGATGCCACTATCACAGATGTCAAGAAACTTTCAGAGCAAAATTTCACAAAGTACAAAAATTAACATTTTTCAACACGATGTACTTTTCTGTTCAAGCAAATAAGTATTTGGCAGCATGACATTTTTATATGTTGCTGAAGTCACTTCAATGAAAGATCTGTGAATGAAAACATTTCTAAAATTACCTACCAGAGAGGGGACTTGTCTTGAGTAGCAAAACATTTCATACGATTTTCTTTCATGAGTTTTCCTCGAATAAATATAAATTTAATGTCACTAAAGATATTTAATTGGAAAGAGAAAGCAGTGGACTTATATGCAGACACATTGATAACCTCTAGTTAACACTACCTTGTCCAAAATCAACTAGCTATCATTTTGTTTCACCTTCAAAGAGACATCACTCCACAATGTCTCCCTCTCGTGTTCGCATTTTCCCTTGCTCGTGGATCATTGCACGAGTGGACTCTAGCTCCCTGCTACTTCAGGTTCTGCCTCAGTTGCAGGGAGCTGTCTAACCCAAGCACATGCCTCTCACGGTGGGCACACATCCAGTGACTGATTGTTCCAGGTTATAAATACCCAGATGTTTAAGCTCAATGCTGAACACTCTTGACACTCGGTTTATATTCACAGCATTCCATAGGGTTGCCTAAGGCTTTATGAGCCTGTATCACAATTTAAATTCATCTTCCACTTGATCCTGGTTTCCTCTTCTGCCTCCACAGGGGCTGACCCCTAATAAACGTCCAGTATGACAAAGCCCATCTTAGTGTCTGCTTATGTAAAATGCCACGTGATGGCATTCCCGTCATGGTCACAAGGAGATCTTCAGCTGCTCAATCCAATGGCCAATTTTAAGTTCTCATCTTATTTGGCCTACTAATTGGCCTTTCTGGCTCTTCTTATGCCCTGTTTTCTTCAGTCTATCCTCACAGAGCATCCAGAGCAATCCTTTTAAGATATAACTCATCTCCTCTCTGCTCAAGATTCTCCAATGTTTCCCAGTGATCTAAGTAGAAACTAGAGCCCTTACAATTTTCTCTAAGGTTCAATATGGCAACTCCTTTACCCATAAACTTTGATATCAACCCTCTACTACTTTCCCCCTTTGTTCATTTTGTTTCAGCCACATTAGCCTTATCAATCATGCCAATCATGCTCCTGTTTATTAGCATATCCTAAATGTGATAGCCCCCCATTTCCTTCTACACTCCAACATTGTCTGTGAAGAGAGATCTTATCTAACTACATTAATTATACCATTCCCTCCTGCCCTCCATTCATTCCCATTTCTTCTTTTATTTTTTTTCCATTGCATTTTTCACCATCAGGCATACAATGTGTTGATTTGTCTCCTCCCACTAGAGTACATTCCATAAAGGAAAGAGAACTTGTTTGTTCACTATTGTAATTACATGATCTAAAATAATTCAGTAAATTCAACAAATTTAATAATCATTGAATGAGTGATTTAATTAATTAATCAACTTCTAAGAGCGCAAATATATCTTCTTGAAAATAATGGAACTACTTTGGGTGCAAAACATAGTAGCCTAATGTTTTGCAATATTCTGGGAATCCACAGCAATGTCATATACCTCTGAAATTAATGTATTTAGAACACTCACCTATGGTTTATTTAACATCACTCTTGGGAAAATGCCTTTTGAAAGCTATGGTAATTAGTAAAAGTATCAAACATCCTTTGGTTTCAAAACTTCTTTAAATTTCAGGGTTCTGAATGTTGTCATTATATATGGCAATGAAAGTAAAGTTTTAAAACTAGAATTCTGATTTAAGAAAAGGTTAGGCAGTTCAGTCACTATGATAACGATTCTGACACATATTAGTTTGCAAGGAAGATAGACTATGATGGGATATTCTTCTCAAAATACAATATAGTTTTAAAGAAATTCATGTTACTAAAAAAGGCCTTATGCCAACATTAGCATAAATGCCACTAAATCCAGAATCCTAAGTAGGAATTAATCTACCAGACTCTGACTAATAGAATGACCTGGTCAAGGCCTCTAAGGATCCAGACCTGCTTGCCAATCTGCATTGCCTTGTCTAAATTTAGGGTGTGTACACAGTAACAACTAAAAGACATTGTCACTACACTGACTTTCATGTAGCAAGTTGGTTCAATTACAATTGGCTCTGAGGAGAAAATGAAAAAAAAACACACCAAAAAACAAGGAACAAATTTAGAATTCCCAGTTAAATGCTGATCACGCTGGTGGAAAAACGAACATCTGGCTATTTCTAACTATTCTTCATCAGAAAAGCACTTAAGCTTGGGATATGCACCTGCATAGGAACACAGGGCTCCTTATCTATGCAAATATATGGGGGAGATAGAAAAGTTTCATGAGTAATGAATATAGCTCCAAGAATAGTTTATTTGAAGAAAAATTATTTTAAAATGTTACAGTTGGAACCTCTTTTCAAACATAAAGGAGAACCCAATTTTGTTGATTTTCAGTAAGTAGAGAAGTATTTCCTACTGGCAAATATAAAGTTATCACATATTAAACTAAAAAACATATGGAGAAATATATATTTTAATACCCCCAAATTTTAGAGCTTAATACTAACTAGCTAAGTACATTTGTAATTATATATTTAATTTTAATTTTAACTTTAAAAAATATATTTTTCAAGTTAAAGCCTTCAACGTTGATCAGAGCTACAGTCCCTCAAAAGGGCTCAAGTTCCTAGAACTATGAAAGTAAAGATAAGTGGAATTAAAACATGATTGCTTAGAAAAGGGATTTTTCACTGGAGCCTTCAAATATTCATAGTTATCACACATTAAGTGCTATTGGCTAACCAGTATTTTATAAGTTTACCATATATTTTTCCCTTTTATCTTCACTACCCTCTCCTCCTGTAAATGATACCCATTTACAGATGAGGAAACTGAGGATGAGAATTCCAATAGAGTTCAGAACTCTGGCAAGGGCACAGAACTAGCAGGTGATGGGCCCATAGTCCGACCCACGTCCTCTGACCTCAAAGCAGTGTTTTTAATCACTGCCTTGTTAACACAGACAATTAGTATAGGGGATAAAACACTGAATTTCGGAGCTTCGGCAGTAAGTCTGTCTTTGCAGTGCCAGGAGAGGCAGTTGTAAATTGCAAAATCCAGGCAATCTTCAGGTCATTTTCTCTCCCCAATGGCAAATAAACAGCTTGACTAGTAGTTCTGACAGAGCACATCAGTTGATTTGGCACCAGAAGGCAAGTCATCGTCTAGCTAGCGTATACTACAGGGAGGTTCTTGGCCAGAGCCCTCGTCAGCATTGTTTCCAACGCGGTTCATCATGCACTCCCAGCAGAGGCCTGAGCCACAACAGAGCACGCCGGCGTCAGTCCTCACAGCTCAGCGGGTTTAAGGAAAATTTAGAGGCTAGCACTCTGCCTGCTACATCATCTTATTGCCTTATCAACAGATTTACACTGAAGCAATTACTTTAGGAGTTCGGCCACCCTAAAAAATATTCTTTAATATCCTAAGAAAGTAAATAGCTTTACAAAAATTCCTGCCGCCGCCCCCCCTCCCCCCCCACACACATACACTACATTACACTTTTTCGAGGCTCTACCTCCTCACACTTGGAAGGTTCATCTTTTGGGGAGAGGTTTAACTATCACCTCTATGTAAATAACCCCCAAATAATTTATAATCCTATAAACTCAGCTAGCTTGAGCAACTCAGCCTTTTAAAAGGAGGCTACTATGTTAGCACCTTTCAAAGGTCCCTTGGGATAGAGTTAAATGGAGACATTTGATGTTGAGTTTTAATGGTGTTTAGAAATGAGG
This sequence comes from Miniopterus schreibersii, assembly GCF_964146895.1. NCBI lineage: Eukaryota > Metazoa > Chordata > Mammalia > Chiroptera > Miniopteridae > Miniopterus > Miniopterus schreibersii. The sequence continues at coordinate 39,273,618 of NC_138103.1, read as the reverse complement.
TAAATGGCAGCAACCTGCACCGGTCTACTTGGATATCAAAGTCGAGGTACCACAGTGACTGTCCGGGCTGACCCAGTCTAGGAACTGACCTGATTGTAATTCACATTTGAGTCAAAGATCACTAAATGGTGAGGAAAGTAGGTCATAGGGATCCTGAAGAGAACATAAGAGGAGAAGCTAGGGAAATACCAACCTAAAGAGAGGCCTATAGCCCAGCCGGCGTGGCTCCGTGGTTGAGCATCAACCTAGGATCCAGGAGATTGAGGTTCTATTCCGGTCAGGGCACATGCCAGGGTTGCAGGCTCCATCCCCAGTAGGGGGCGTACAGGAAGCAGCCGATCAATGGCAATTCTCTCATCATTGATGTTTCTATCTTTCCCTCCCCCTCCCTTCCTGTCTCTGAGATCAATAAAGATAAATTAAAAAAAAAAAAAAAGATGGCTGTAAAGACTGCTGGGATTGTAAGAACACTAATGGACAGTCCTGTGGGTCTTATGTCTTAAGGGGACATTAGTTATACATTGTGTAGCAAATTACTCCAAAACTTAGCAGCTAAACCAACATGCATTTATTATGTCATAGTTTTTGTGGGTCAAAAATGTGGGCACAATGCAGCTGAGTGCCTCTGGCTCAAGGTCCTCATAATGAGGTGGCAGTCAAGCTGTTGGCAGGGTTACAGTCATCTCAAATCTCACCTGGAGCTAAAGGGTCTGATTCCAAATTCACTTTCTTGGGCCCCTCCCTGGTCTGCTTCTCACAGGGTGAGAAATGTAAAGAAAAGGGAGAGAGCCCAGCACACCCAACACCTGAGCTGTAGTCTATCTGTAACCTGATCTCAAAAGCACGTCCCATCACTTTGTCACATTCTATTCAGTAGAAGCAAGTCACTAGGTCCAGCTGATACTGAGGGGTGGAGATGGCACAACAAGATCAGTTGGGAGCTACTTTAGCAGCTGCCTGCTGGAAAAGATAACAGAAAAAGAGTTACCTAGACAGGAAGAACCTAGCTTCATTTAGATTTTATCTGAATAATGATCTTCACACTCTAGCATACACTAAAGTCACTTAGGTGACATGTTAAACCTCTAGCTTTCTAGGCCTCACCACTAGAAATCTCAATTCAAGATGCCTGGGGGTAGGGAGCTAGGTGCATCTGTATTTTTATCACCCTCCCTCCAGAGATTAGAGCCCAAATGGTTTGCTGACCACATCTCAGAGAAGCACCTGTCTGGGTAAACTTTTTTTTTTTTTCTGCCCTAAGCACTGAAATCATTATAGACCCCACTCCCAAAACATACACTCATTGATATTCTTAAAAATAAAATAAAAATACTAGATTGTAAAAATAAATGTAAACAAATCTAACAAAATTCCAATTTTTTTTTACAAAAGTTATGTCAAACCTCTTTTTGAAATGTTACTAAAAAACATTTAACACCCCTCTCCACCATCAGTTTGGGTGGAGTTCTCTGTTGGTACAATTAGTCTGAGTTTACCTATCAAAGCATCCCTAGTGAACTAGAGATTGTGACTGAATGGGAGGGTAGGCTGATGTTTCTGGGGATTGAATTCTCATGTCCAATACTAGGTGGGTGGATTGTTTCAAATTACCCAAATTTTGTTTCTTCATTTTAAGAGTGAGGATAATAATATCTACCTCATATGACTATGTTGTGAATTAAATGGATCAGCCAACAGAAGTGGACAAATCAGAGCAAAGAGGTACCCAATTTGCACCTCCAACAATATAGATTGAACTCAATAAGTGGTAACTGTTGCAGCAGGATGATCTATGGTTATAGATACTTATACTTCCCTTTTGGTGAATTTTCTGTTCTCATTTGGGGTCAGGCAAGATCATCACTGTTATATCGTTATGTGTTGTTTTCTTTTCTTACTATTGGTATATGATAATTGTCTTTCAGTTTTTCAAAAGTGTGGCAGGATAGTAAGAAGCTAGGAAAATTCCTGGGCAAGTGGAATGGAGAAACTGAGACAAAATTAAACAAGGCCAAATAGTTTGGGCAGCTTGCAGCCAGCTTGTGAATCTAAGACTTTATTTTCCCCAACAAAACATACTTGAGAACAAATGGTTCGTACCCTCCTCCCTAACCAGAGAATATATTGCTTAAATAACCCTGGCCTGGGAAAATAGAGAACAAAGACCCAATTAATGCCATTTGTGCCTGCTAAAACCAAGGACAGATAAAGTCTGGGAGACAAACAACAAAACCCCCAAAGCATTTGAATGGTATCACTTGGAGAATGTTAGGCAAGAAAGGTAGCTGCTAGGGCAGGACAGAGCGGAAGGGAGAAAGAAGGGGGAGTTTATTGCATCCATTAAACAAAGAAGTCAGCGATCTTAGGACTTGACAAACAAGATGACCAGATGTATGTACAAATATTCTGAGATAAGCCACAACTATGTAGAAGGGGACTTTGAAACCTAGTCTGCTACCCAAGGTATCTGGCCTGGGAGCTTTGAAACTTTTAGGGGGGGAAGTATAAAACCCTTGAACCCCATCCAGGCAGGGTGCTCAGACTAGCCGAGTTGCCGGCTTGTGCTTTATGCCAAGAGTATTCTTAATGAATTAGCTTGCTTTGCTTTCTTAATAAATTAGCTTGCTTTGCTTCAACAATGCTGGCTGTCACTCATCTAAATTCCTTCTCATGAGCTGATAGAAGCCGAGGAGGGGGGAGACCCCTCCAACTCCAGAGGCTCTTCAGTAACAAAAGCATCCTTTAAACTGAATTTATCTGCTTATTGAAGTCATGAACTAATTGATATCTGTTGAATCCCTTCTTTATATATAAAAATAATAACTCAACATGTTTTCACTGCCTGCTGATGACATGTCTAATTTTAACCTTTGTTAGTATGGGATTTCAAGTTTGAGATATTATTTTCTGTTTTTGAAATTATTTTGACATTACTATTATCATGGCCATAAATGAAATAATTATTTAGGCAATTCTATGTTTAGATGGCTTCAGAGCTCACCACCATCCTATTAAGTAAAATGTTTACATTTTTTTGCTCTACGTGACTGTAAAATGTGTGTGTACATATATGTTTCTCAATAATATGTTGGTAATGTGTTTTAAGGCCTTGTTACCCTTACAAAAAATGTTGCATTTATAAAAACAATTTAAGAATAAACTTTACAAATTGTAACAACTTCTCGTGAAATTTTCTAGTTCTCAGTTATTGTGCAATATTTGTTATTTAAGAGTAAAACTCTGAATTTATTCTGATTTCTCTTATTTGGTAGATAAACCATACTCCTAATATAGATGCTTGCAAAAAAATTTTCTTGATCTTTGTAATTAATTGTTTGCCTGAATGTCTCTAGATGCATTGACCTCCCTTCATATACACTTGTATAGTTATAAGCCATTTCAACATGCTCTTACAGGTTCTTTTCCTTTGTTGTAAAGCAGGAGCTATAAACTCCAATAATTCCAGTGTCTAGACAAGCAATGTAAACAGTGAAGTGGTCCTGAGCGAAAACACAGGTCCCACCTAAAGGGAGCAGTTGCTACTCAAACTGAGGAAATAGCTGCCATTTGGAAATTAGGTCTCAGTATGCCCAAATAGCCTATTTTTTTCAAGAGAAAGTGTGAAATCACATTATTTAAATGTTGGCTTAACTTTTTTTCTTAAAGTGACATTGCACAGACCAAATAAAATACTTCTTCCAGCCCCTATTTGGTTACCACTTGACAATATTTCACTAAAATGATCATCAATTAATCCTTCCTTAATTCATCCATTCAGCAAATATTTATTGAGCGACTGAGATGCGATAGTCATTTTCTGGGAACTAGGTATATAATGGTTTCTCATTTATTAATACTACTGATTTGGATTTTTGTCCCTGCAGTGGTTGTTCTGACCTTTTCAGAAAAATATTAGGTTGGATGTCACTATCTGCACTTCTCATTTTCATCTCCTTTCTTGTTTGTATGTCTTATATTTCTATTTTAAAGTTTATCAGTCACATCCTGGATTCATTTTATGTAATGTCAGATTCGTTCTTTACCCATTATAGTAAGGACTTTATTATTTTAATCTCCTCATAATTCTTCTTTATTTTGCACAACCCCTTTACAAGATGTTTTATACTTCCTCTTAATGGAGGCCATATCCTCATGCATTATCCTGAAAACTGGTTTTGAAATACTCATGATTATATTCCCTATCTCTTGTGTCTTAATATTTGTTTGCAGATTCTTTGTTGTTTGGTGTGGGTTTTTACCCATTTAAAATTCTTTATTATTTGAATGAAAACTCTCTCTTGAACCAGGTTTGCCCACAGGGAGATGGACCTTAGAGCTACACTTAGGTCTTAGGTCTACACTCTGATTCTTGCGAAAAGCTCCTCTTAGATTTCAGAAGTAGAGCAGGTTTATATGCAAGGTTCCCTATCTAATGCCCAGTGTCCAGTGTGGATTCTGTAATGTGGCTGTGCTCGCTGAGAAGTAGAAGAGAAGATGACGAGCAAGCAGGAGCTCACACTGCCAGGATAGTTGCTCCAGGCCCCAATCAGCCGGGAGCACTGCCTTTGCCGCCACTATAATCCGTGTGATAAAATGTGCTTCCAGGAGCTTCCTTGCCCCCTCACCCCTTTCAGACATGACAGGCTCAGCTTCCCGTCCTGATTATTTGCTCCAAACAGAATAGGAAAGGTAAAGCGAGTACAGAGATAAGGAATGTCTTCTGAGTGAGGGCCACTAATATGCATGCGCATTTTAACCCTCAGCACACCACCAGAACCCATCAGATCAATTTTTTTTTTTTCTTTTTGAGTAGTTCTAACTTTTAAAATTTATTATTATTACTATTATTATTATTGATTTCAGGGAGAGGGAGCGATAGAAACACCAATGAGAAAGAGTTATTGATCGGCTGCCTCCTGCACGCCCCCTGCTGGGGACTGAGCCTGAAACCCCGGCATCTGCCCTGACCGGGAATCGAACCTCAATCTCCCGGATCATACGGATCATACACTGATGTTCAACCACTGAGCTATGCTGGTTAGGTGAGTAGTTCTAACTTTTTAAGAATTAACATTTAATAAATTTTTATTCTTACTCAAGGTTTTCTCAGTGTCAGATGTCTAGAATGGGTCTCAGTGGGCTGATATCGAGGTGTCGGTAGGTCTGGTTCATCTGAAGGACCTAGGGGGGAACCTGTTTCCTTGCCTTTTCTAGCTCTAGAGACTTCCCTCATTTTTTGGCTCATGGTCTCCTTCCATTTTCAAAGCCAGCAATGGCCAGGAGTCAGTCTCAAACGGCCTCACTCTGACACTGAAACTTCGCTGCTTCCCTCTTCCACTTGTAATTACACTGGGCCCACCTAGGTTTTCCAAATAATCTCCCTATTTTAAGGTCAACCACTTAGCAATCCCTTTGCCATATGACCTACCCTTTCACAGGTCCCTGGGGTAAGGATTAGATTAGACATCTTTGGGGGCCATTGTTCCTCCTACTCTACCTCAAGTCGTTTCCACCCCTTAATTGTTCCACCTCAAAACCTGGGAGTCGCTTTCATTTTGAATCCTCACTTGAATCAATTACCATATGATGGCAAGCCTTCTTTCATTCATTTATTCATCATTTAACAAGTACCTATTGAGCAACTTCAGGGTTCAAGTTATTATTTTTGATTTAAAAAATGTAACAAGATATAGTCTTTAGGGAGCTAAAAGCTGCTTACCCAATGGATATCATTATTTTTTCTTGCTTTATGGTCACGCCTGCACTGTAATAGCACCTCATTTCTGTCGTTCTCTCTCTCATCACCTTTCCCTTTCATCTTGAGCACATCTAGCAGCTCACTTACCTGAATGTTCAGCACAGTGTCCTGTTTCTAAGTATGTGTTTGCCCCTGTACTTCAGCATTAACAGCGTCCTCTATAGAAGGCTCGTCGCCCATGCAGGCTGTTTACGAGCTGCCTGGTCTGAAACAGACCTCTCAGCTTCTCAGCCTTCCTGCTGCTCACTCTTCTTTCATATGGGTATAAGAACTCACATGTATCTTCTTTCTCTTACTTTTTTCTCTGTCCAGACAGATACCTTTCCCAGCAACTTGCTCCTGACTTACAAGTGACGGCAGAGGTGGAAACACTGCTTCACTGTGCTACCTCCCTGTTCCGAAGTCTGTAAAGAGGCTTCCCTTAACTTATGGATCTTATCCAACACCCGATCCAAGCCCGCACTCCATGATCACGACGCGTTTTGCCTATGAATTATCTCCGTGACGGCGGTGAGCCACCTTGTACTGCTGGTGATCCACCCGCAGCGTCCGACCACGCCAAGCCCATTCCAGCGTGGAAGGCGCTTGTTCCCATTCCTGTTCCTGCCCCGAGTAGCTTTACTTCTCTGCCTTCGTCACAACCACCTTTAGACCCTATTCCTGCAAACCCTCCTTTAATGTTTCACCCAATGACGTAGTTTTCACTTTTTTTTTTTTAATTCTCACCTGAGAATATTTTTCCCATCGCTTTTCAGAGACAGTGGAAAGGAAAGAGAGAGAGAGAGAGAGAGAAACATCGATGTGAAAGAGAAACATTGATTGCTTGCCTCCTGCATGCGCCCTACCGGGGCCAGGGATCAAGCCTGCAACTGAGGTACGTGCCCTTGGCTGGAATCAAACCTGGGACCCTTCAGTCGTCCGGCCAATGCTCTAACCACTTAGCAAACTGACTAGGGCTAGCTTTCACTTTTTGACCTTCCATAGAATTTATCGCCATTATCACCCAGCATATTAAAATACACCACTTAGATAGAAAACAAACCATACATTTAAAAAAAAAAGATCTGTGGTTAAGGTCAGGGAAGGAGAGGAAGACATTGTGACGTTACACTTATATAACAAATGCACATCACAACCTTATTTCAGAAAATGTAAAATATTTAAAATGAATAAATATGATTTTTTTGATAACTAATGCTACTTTATTACTTAGTCATCTAATCATTAAGCACATATAAGCCCAGGCATACCAACTACATATTTGGCTTTTCCAAAGTAAATCATGCCTTTTATCCATATGCTGAACTTGAACTTTTACATATATTGGCACATGTTAATTGCCAATCATATATTCAATTTAGTTGAATAGAACTGAACATTATATTGGGAGTTTTAAAACTAGTATCTCATGGTGGAACAATAACTTTCTAAAATAATACAAAATTCATGCCTGAGCCAAATTAGAGCCAAAACATGTTTATGTCCAAATACAATTTTTACTGATGAGTCACTCCCAGCCAAATTCAATTTGCATCCCAAAATACTTCTTATTGATGAGACAGTTAAATATTGTAATAAAATTTTGCCACCTTAGTAAAATAAAACAGGGTACTAATAAATATAAAGAAAACAAATTGAATTAATGAAACCAATGCCAACTTTAATATAGTGGCAAGCAAGATAGGCAGCAAAAAGCATCAATTCCAAGTTCTGAATTAAAGTATACAGAGCAAGTGAGCCATCCAATCTTCTTCATGGCTTGGAGGCTTAGTTCTACCTACTGATGTCATGTCTAGTTTCTTGACAAAGTAAGTCACCCATCATATCTGCTTAACTCTCAGAGTCAAATGACTGTACTACCCATCCTGCGGTCCTAGATGGTCTTCCTGAGTCTTTCTCTTAAAGGAAAGTCATAAATGCATTCACCTGAAGGGGACATGTGAGGCAAAAAGAGGTTCTCTTGGGGACTGAATCTTGTGGCTGTCCTTTTACTTCTCCCAAGTATCAACAATTGTAATATTTCAAAAACATTTGAGGACTTGATCTAGAATAATGTAATCTCTCTCCAGAAAAAAATAATGTTATGTCCCAACATGTGAGCAGAAATGCCACACTGCCTCCTGTTGGACAGTGCTGGTGAATCACCCAGGAGGCTGCGTGACTTTGTTGTAAGCAACAGGAGGTTCCTCAGCATAAGATTTAAAACAAAATAAAATAAAACAGAAAACTCTAAGGGAGCTGTTGTATGTGAAATCACTCTTCTGGTATTAAGAGGGTGCACAGGAGGCACCAGGAAGCATATCAACTTTTAAAAGATGAGACCACTATAATTCTCCACACACACAAAATTACTGAGTATATACATGAATTCTGTGGCAGACAATTAAAACTGCAGCACACACACACACACACACACACACACACACACACATTATATATAGTATAAACATCATTATCTTGTAGGATATATTGTATAAAATCACACTATTTGAGATGTACTAAAATAAAATGCAAAGAATGACCAAATGTTTCCATTGTAAATGCTTTTCTGAATTGTAAAACACAGAAAATATCTTGTGTTGATAAAACATATGCTTCTTTGGAAATACTTCCATTCTACCTGTTATGGAGCATCTTACTGGAAGATGCTACATTTTTATAACTGGTGGCCAGACTGCTTTGCAGACATTTCCTTTAAAGCACCTCCCAGCATTCTCCTTCAATTCCTTCCCAAACTCAGAGCCCTCAACACTCAAAAGGTCTTAGAGAGAGAAAAAAATGAAGACATATGATATTTGAAGCTAAATATATTTCATTGATTGCTTTATATACACGCAATATTTAATATATGTTGAAACAACAAAAGACATCAACCAGCCTACTTCAAAAGCTCTTTGTGTATAAAGCACTATATTTATTGAGTAGTTTTTAGCATTTCCCAATCAAGCCTCCCACATAACCTGAACCAAAACTGAACATCAATAGAGAACATCAGGTTTGACACTGGTTACTGGAAAAGGCAGGAAAGAGAAGTAGTGTCTAGAAATCACCTCAGACAAACCCTGCAGCATGCTATCGGACTCCAGCAGTGCACGGAGCCAATCCCTCTACCACCTGAGAACCATGAGAATTTGGAAGCGATTACCCACTCAATCTGAGATCACCCAAAATTATTCTTCCTGGCTCCATATTAATAATATTAAATTTTTCATTTCGGTGTTTTATGCTCAGATAAATGGTCTTGCTTCCACGGTTGAAGCCAAGTGCCCACTGTGCCAGATTCACTTGGCCCTACTTATGTGAATTAGTGTAGAATCGAAAACAAGTGAGTATAAAAAAGATTTGAGAGGTGAGAGAGTGTTGATATATTAATCAAAGGAATAAAGAGGTAACTGGAAGGCTTGCCCGGCCTCTAACTCCCAGAAGTGAAAGGAGAGGAAAGAGGGTTGCTTTAGCAATTACACTTCAAAGAAGACTTGGATACCTTTAGCCTTAAAAGCCTTGGTGAGCTTTGTTTCATTCTGTTTGTTCTCTACTTGTTGCTAGTAGTAAAAATCGTTAGGAGAAAACAAACAAAAACCTCAAAACTAAATTCATTCTTATTTAGTTACTACTTGGAAAGAAGATTGTTTTAGAGCCTGCAAGAGAAAGACAGTTACCGGGGGGAAAGGAGCTTTGTTTTCTTCTACAGCAACGGGTGAGAGCAACGGCCTCCATTCCTGTGGTTGGCAACACAAAGGTCTAAGAGGTGGCCAGGAAGCCACCCCTAAACCCAGAAGTAATCATGGAGGAGTATTTTCAGGAAGAACCCTCTTAGGTAAATCCAGACATATCTCAATACAGATTTTAAAGTGAAAAAGGTTGTGAAGGTCAGAAGAAGACAGGTGAAAGAAGAACACCCGAAATATCCAACATGGTTGGCTGGCCCCTGCCCAGCACCCTCCTGGGAATGGGCTACAGTTCTTAAGAGGCTGTCACATCAGTGAAAACTGAGCTGTGCATCAGTATCGGATTATTTAAATATTAATTTCAAGGCCTCAGCTTGAACTACTAAATCATATCTCTGGGAAGGGACTTGGAAGTCTTTTAAAAGATAGACATAACTAAGGGATCTTTGGTAATTAGCTAGTTTAGAAACTACTATTTTATATGTAATTAACTCTCAATTACTTAGACTGGTGTCAATTATTTTGGAAGAGTATGAGAGGAACTGACTTCATTTAAGTGAATTTTTTTTTTTTTTTTTTTTTGACTGTTTGGTAGAATTCAACAGTGAAGCCATCTGGCCCTAGGTTTTTCTTTGTTGCAGGTTTTTGAATTTGACTCTCAGTACCAGTTATGGATCTGTTGAGGTGCCTGCTTTCTTCATGATTTAGTTTGGGTACATTGTATAGTTTTAGGAATTCATCCATTTGTTCTGGGTTATCCGGTCTGTTGGTGTATAGTCTCTTATGATCCTTTTTGTTTCTGTGTCATCAGTTGTACTGTATCTTCTTTTATTTCTGATTTGATTAGTTTAAGTCTTCTTTCATTTTCTTAGGCTAGCTAAGGGTTTGTCTATTTTACTTATATATTTTTTAAAAAAGAAAACTCTTAATGTCATTGATTTTTTTTCTATTGTTTCTATTTCATTTATATCTGCTTTTATTTTTGTTATTTCCTCCCTTCTAACTTTGGACTTGGTTTCTTCTTCTTCTAGCTTCTTGAAGTGTAAAGTTAGGCTGTTCATTTGAGATCTTTTAAAATGTACTTGTTTATCCTTATGAATTTCCTTCTGATGTTGATTTGACTGTATCCCCTAAGTTTTAGTGTGTTGTTTTCATTTTCATTTGCCTTGAGGTATTTTCTAATTTCTTTTTTTCTTCTTTTTTGATTCAATAGTTGTTTAAGGGTGTGGTGTTCAATTTCCACATTTCTGTGAATTTTCCAGTTTCCTTCTGCTCTTGATTTCTTGTGGGGTTTTTTCCCATAGTGTCAGAAAGGATACTTTTATAACTTCAATCTTCTTACATTTGCCAAGATTTGTTTTGTGAAGTAGCATGTGATCTATGCCAGAGAAAGTATCATGTCCATTTGAGAAGAATGCGAATGTTGCTATTTGAGATTGAAATGTTCTTATGTATGTTAGGTGCATTTTAATCAGCTTGCTCTGTGATAAACCATGAGGGGGAGTTATGGCATCTTCCAGCCCAAACTCCTGTGTGTTCTCTCCCGGGCTAGGTTGTGGTGGATCCATCTGAGCTCCAAGACTGGCAGGACTGGGGTAGGTTCTTTTGGGAACCTCCTCAGAGAAGTTCTGGTGCTGGGCATGCAAATCAATACTCTTCCTCTCTGGGAGAAGCCAGGTAGTATGAGGTCTCTTTCGTATCTTATGGCACTTGCCTCAGTAAGAAACTCCAGGGAGAGGGTGTCCAAATAGCCTCACTAGTTTCAGTGAGTCTGGCTTGGTGTTTGCCCAGAAGGCAGGAGCCTTTCACTTTGTTTCTGCACTTCTAACAAAAAGAATTTTTCTGTGAATTGTTGCTTAACTGGTATGTTTGTTGGGGTAAGAGTAGTCCAGTGCTTCCTGCTCTGCCATGCTGCTGATGTCACTGGGCCTAGGTAACTGTTCTGTATTTAAATACTAACAACGTTGAATTTGAATCCATGTTTATGAAACAGTTCCTGAAGCCTTTCTGCTCTTTCCCTCTTCACAAAGGGAGAGGAAACATTTGCTTTATTTGCGTCTTGTTGTGTTCTGGGTTTAATAATTTGTGATTCAGTCTTTTCCTATTTCAGTTTGGTACCATGTGTATTTTAGAAGCAATGATATACATACATAAAATTGGATCTAGTCATATTTATTATTATATAAAGGTACTATATGATCGGTGAAAAATAATGTAACCAAAATATAGCTGTGAACTTCAAAATACTAATTATATGATAGTGCTTATTTTGGGAAAACTTTCTTTTATAGATATGTTACTTTTTCTAAAAATTTTTCCACTCTGAACTAAAAATAATTTTTGGTGTAAATGCACACCAACACACCTAGAGAGAATAAAAGTACTGAAATGTTCAATAAAGTTTAATGCCACCCTAGAACATCTCCAAATAATAGTAAATTAATTAATTTTTCATAATAATTAATTACTAATTAATAATTGCCATGGGCCTAGCTCCAAGCCACAGGAGAAGTCCCAGGAATTTCATCTTCCAGTGCTATTACAGATAAACTGAGAACTGCATACAAGCAACTGAAGCAAGTCCTTGAGGCATGGTTCTCAAAATACATACACAGTCTATCATATTTGACAAAATGTGTTAAATATGCCACACGTGATACTTGAGGAAAACAGCATGAGTATAAAGCTGCTAACAATCTCTAATTATAATTGTCCAGATGTATTTTCCTACATCTACACTTTAGTTACAAAGAGTTAGACAGCTCTTACTATGGAAGTCTTCAGGTATGTAGCTTCAGCAGTGCTTCTGAATGGCTTGCTTGTCTTGATCTCACAGGGTAAACAGTACCTCAGCAAGTCAATGGGATTCATTTACTAACTCAGTCAGTATGTATCAGTGTTTCTGTGTGTCAGGTGATATGCCAGACACTGAGAACACACCGCAGAACAAAACAGAAACACCCTCTACCTTGGCAGGGATACTGATTAATTATAAAGACAATATTAAACTGTTATACAAGGTTGTGCTGTATAGTTACAAATTGTACTAGCAAAATAAAGGGTAAAGCAAGAGGAAATGATTTTGAAAACCTCATTAAATTGAGGTGCTACTCATTTTAGCGCAGGTAAAACAGAAATCTTACTGATGCTCAATGTGGGTGAAATTCTATCCAGAGTTCTCCTAAATCGAACCGTCTGGATCAGCCATTATGCTGTGATCAGAATGATTGTGTATTTTTCCAAAATTGCACAGTTTCTACCAAGATTCTTTGTTCAGAGTATCATCCATAATATCAGCACTTTTCAACTTGTTTTCTATCCCAGCAGTCATCATGGATATGTTGTTTACTAATACATGTGGATTTAGTTCTACCAACTTTTTTGTGCTTTCTTTTTACTCTGTTCTTTGATTCTCTTTTCTAACTTCCTGCACTTTATAGTATTGATTGAGCTTTTTATTATCTCCCCCCTTCTACTGGTTTAGAAGCTATATATTGTTTTATTTTTGTAGTTGACCTTTTTTTATCATGCATACTTGCTTTAACAAATTTAAAGTCACTATCTCTACTCTTATGCCAAAGAATACAAGTTTAGACTACTACCACTTTGATCACCACTTCCAAACAGCCCCATACACACAACCACACACACACACCGACACGCAATATCTATATCCACAGTAGTACACTTCTTGCATTTCACCTATAACTTCTCCGTCATTCAAGAAATTTTATAAGATGAAAGGAAGTAAGAATGAATGATGTGAGAGTTACATACATTCTATTTTAACTTGTAAAAGACAAACAGAAACAGTAAACTATTCAAAAAAACTGTGTATTCCTTAACTGTATAATTTGTGACACACCTAACAATTGATTATAACTCACAGCAGGTGTTTAATTGCTATTAAGTTAGTTTATTTGTATTAAAAACACTAAACCATCTCAATAATATAAATGATATGTGCCCAAATTCTCTCCCAACAGTTTTATCACCAAAAGTCCTCTTTCATTAGTAGTCTTGGACCAGGGCAGCCTTTTTACACAGTCATCACTGAATGCTTATTTTCTCTGGTGGCTTTCTGTCAAGTTGAGTCTTTATCTTGGGGGGAGAATTAAAACAGTGATGCAAACTGGAGGGTATTTTAGAGGATCTGCTGAGAGTTAGCAGGTATCACTCCCATGAGATTCATGGTGTCTCTGCTTTTATTAGATATGTTGGGAAATGCAAGAAATAAAATTAGTTAAATATCTGCATATGTGGAAAAGTCTTCTGGCTTCACATAATTTTCAGCAAGCTCCTTAGAGGGTTCTTAGTAATTCACATGCACTAATGAAACTATTCAGGAACTCTGAGAAGGTAGCAGCAGTTTATCTACGTACTGGATTAGGCAGAGAGAAAAGACTCAGGCATGTGTGTAGTCAGATGTTGGCTCTAGTACTTATTAGCTGTGTGATCTAATAGTAATTTAACCTGTCTGAGTTTCAGTGTCTGTATATATAACTATATCTATGTGTCACAATAGTTCAGAAAAATTAAGCTAATTAAAGTGATATTGTTTATATGTAAAAAACCTAGCATAATAGCTAGCATGAGACAAACGATAAATGAAGTACTTTTCATCACTGCATAAAAACTTTACATGCTGTCAGTCTATCCTAATTAAGTTATAACAGAATACCATCACCGAGAAGCACTCTTTGAATAGTCACAATAATAGTACAATTCAGAGCAACTTTCAAACAGTCTCTAATCAAATAAGTTCTATTAAATAAGTTGGAAGACATTTTTTAAACTGAGTTATTTAGACAATAACTAAAGCACAGTATCTGACAAAACCATTCTATAAAAACTACTACTTGAAATTTGCAAGAATACTACCTTTATCAACATCAAAGTTGCCAGGTAAAACTTTCATAGCTCATGCATTTATGTCACCCATAAAATAATGTTGGCTTGGTTCATCTAAGACCTAACTGAAGCATGAAAAAGCTATAGCTAATTAAGGGATAAAACATGTAAGTAAAGGTATAAATCATATATTATCATTTTGTTTCACAATTACTGATACATAATTACCAACTAAAGAAGTTTTAAATAAAATAAATGTGTCAAATTTTATATATGTGTGTGTATGTGTGTGTGTGTGTGTGTGTGTGTGTGTGTGTATATATATATATATATATATATATATATATATATATATGCAATTATGTAAGAAAGCATAACCTATCTGGATACTACAGAATGGATCAGCTATGGTAAGAGAAAAAATAGATTTTCTTATTGTATTGAATTTAAGATGGAGATGATAGAGGAATAAATTATGCTACAGGGGTTAGTGAAATTTCTATAAAAATATACCTTGTACATGTAACTTAGCATGTTGAAGAATCATGGAGGAGAATTTAACTGAGGAGCAGAGCCAAGATGGCAAGAGTAAGTAAACCCTTAAGTTCACCTCCTCCCATGATCACATCAAAATTACAGCTAAATTATAGAACCACCACCACTGAGAATTACCTGAAAACTAACCGAACAGAATTCTTCAAGTAGAAAATAAAAGAACAACAATATGAATAAGAAAATATAAAAAAGGAAAAAAATTCTCACTGACAAAGGCAAACACTTTCTAAAGGCAGAAGATCAACCAACTATAAAGCTATTACACAGGTTCAAAGACAAAAGTAGGAAGATCATGTTTAACTACAATGAATTAAGGGATATACACACACACACAAAAGAAATAAAAAATAATGACAAGACCATAGACGTGTGTGTGTGTGGGGGGGGAGTGAGTAAAAAATGTGGTGATTTTAGAATGTGTTTGAATTTAATTAACTTAAAACTGTCTGTTATAATTACAGCTTGGTATATATGAAGCACATGGTAACCACCTACCAGAGATATACTTGAAACATAACACTATAGAGAGTCATAAGCATACAAGAGAGCAAACTCAGTTTACCAGTCCATTTTACAAATCCTCCATCAAAAAGGTATTAGAACTAATGAATACATTTGGTAAAGTAGCAGGACACAAAAGTAATATTAGAAATTAGTTGTGTTCCAATAACTATCAGAAAGAGAAATTAAGAAAGCAATCCCATTTACACTTGCGTCAAATGAAATAAAATTCCTAGAACTAAATTTAACCAAGGAGGTAAAAGACTTGTACTTGGAAAACTATAAGACATTGCTGAAACAAACTGAGGGAGACATATATAAATGGAGATATTAATGCATAGGAAGAATCGGCATCATTAAAATGTCCATACTACCCAAAGCAATCTATAGATTTAATGCAACTCCTATCCAAATACCAATGGCATTTTTTACAGAACTAGAACAAATAATCCTAAAATTTATATGGAACCACAAAAGACTCCAAATAGCCAAAGAAATTTTCAGAAAGAATAACAAACTTGAAGGTAATATATCAAACTATACTATAAGGCTATGGTAATCAAAATAGCAAGGTACTGGCATAAAAATTAAAACAGATCAATGGAACAGAATAGATAGCCCAGAAATAAACCCAAGCCTATATGGTCAATTAATCTATGACAAAAGCAGCAAGAGTATACAATGGATTATACTGTCTCTTCAATAAATAATGTTGGGAAAACTGGACACATACATGCAAAAAAAAAAAAAAAAAGAAAGAAAGAAACTAGACCACTTTATTACACCATTTAAAAAATAAATTCAAAATGTATTAAAGGTTTAAATGCAAGACCTGAAACCATAAAATTCCTAGGAAAAAACATAGGCAGTAAACTCTAGATATCGCTCTTAGCAATATATATGGTATATGGATTCTTGGACAAAGGAAACAAAAGAAGAAAACAAACAAGAAACAAGATGCAGGTAAAATATATAAGTGAATAACCCTATGAACTTAACCTTTCAATGAACTTTACAGTGACTGACCTTACAAAAAAAAATTTACTGATAAGTCTGACAAAAGACAATCTGCATAACACAAAGCCATTAGCCATGCAATTGTCTACCTGTCTGATATTTTTAATATGCAAAGAGTTTATATAAATCAGTAAGAAAAATATCTTGTTAGACAATGTCAGAAATCACCCCACCTATTTCCTTCATCTGTGAAATGGAGATTATAGGAGTATCCTATTATTTACAGGATTGTTGTAAGAATCAAGTAAGTCTCTACATGTAAAATACTCAGAATAGTGCCTGGCATTCAATAAATGTTAGGGAAAAATCTTGTCAACTGATTCTCACAGAAAACCCACAAAAATAATATTGCTGATAAATAAAAACTGTTTAGCTATATTACTAAAATAATTAAATTCAAATAATATAAAATGACTTTCCCATAAAATTCACATTTTAAAATAATAATGTGTACTGTAAAAAAGGTTCTATGCAACAGGTATTCTCAGCCATTTTTGATATGAGTATGAATTTAATACAATCATTCTGTAAAGAATTTTATAATATGTATTTATCAAAAACTTTTAAATAGAAACATGTATGCATTAATCTAAGGAAACCATCAAAAAATGTAGATAAGGTATATAGCCAAGGTATTACATATTTGCATTTATTTATAAAAAGGAATTATTTGGATGCCTAATAATAGGGAAATTGTTGCACATAGGGAAATGATTGCTTATATAATGGACAGTATACTTTTGTTAATATATTAAAGAACTACTTTAAGACATGAAAAGTACTATTATTTTCATTTATATACCTTTCTCCATTCAAAAACTCTTTATTTTACTGAGTCTATATTATGTGGCAGAAACAGTGTATAACTAAAGGACAGCACTATAAAAAATAAAAGACATTCATAATAGATAAGGAACATGTAAACTTAATTTTCTCTCACAGGCATTTTTTTTTTTTTTTTTTGTATTTTCTACTTTCTATAGTGAGGAGGAATGACTTCTAAACATTTTTTTTTTTAATTTTTCTAACTAGCAAAGTATTACTCTATGTAGCAAAAGTTAAAGCTTAGAGATCTCTGACTCAGACCACAGCTCTCTTCATTGTTTATAAGATCAGCAGCTCACTTTGTAAACCAGTAAGTGTCAGCTGAGTTGTTCTGAGCTTTTCCTTGGGCTTTTCTGTTGCACTGGAGTGTAACTAGAATTGTTTAAAAACATTGACTTAAAGCCCTGAGTTTTAAGAAAACAAAAAATCACTCTTAAAATATATTTTTTAGCTTGCCACCACACAGTCCAAATTGGAATTATACAACTCTGGAAAAAATAAACACAGATTTGTGTTTTAAATAAGAATCCACACATTCCTCCTTAAAGATAATGGAAAATGTTAAAGGGAATGGATTCAGATCATCATCGGGTCCTAGTATGTCCCGTCAACAAGCAGGTAGATTCTAGCAACAGAGTAGACAGGCTTTAGTTTTGAAAAAGAAACAAGGCAAAGACAAATTTCATGTGACACATGCTGCCATCCTTCAGCAAAAGGCAGTCAGGAGCCGTCTCATAGAGAATAGCAGAAGTCGGTTCAAAAGGGACATTTAATCAAAATAAATGGCACTCTATAAAGTTAGCAGGCAGAACTCTTAAAAGATGTTTTGTCAAAGTTCAAATGATTCTGGTCTCATTTGAAATGTGGTTTGCCCAGCATGTCACAGAAAAGGAGCCTATGAAGAAAGGTGATCTAGCCCTCTGCCATCTATCACAGCAACTTCAGCGGTGAGCTGGTGTTTTCCAATGATGGTTTAGAAAATAAATTTGAATGTTACCTGTGCAAAGTTCACAGCCACTGAAAGGTGGGCGGGGGGAAAAGAGTTCTGGGAAGCAGAAAATATAAACAGGCCCTATTCCAAACGGGGCATAGGTGGCCTTGAAGATTTTTATGTAAGGGAGTGCTACATGCTCAGACTTGTGTTTTAGAAAGATTATGGGAACTGGAATGTAAAAAATGGGTTGGGGTGGTTAATATAGGAGGCAGAGGGACAAGGTTGAAACGTGCAATTGGAAATAAGTGGGCAGACTTGGGAGAGTTTAATGAAGAAAAGAAATCCTTGGTGACTGAACTTGGGAGATGGGAGAAAGAGAGAGAACAGAATCAAACTTGATTCCTGTTTTTTTTGTTTTGGTTGTTGTTTGTTTTTGGACCAATCGATGTTGTCATTCACTGAGATTGGAAAGAAAATATGGGAAAAATTGGTCACAACTAGACAAGAGGAAAATGACAGTTTCCATATAGAAAAGGTAAAGATATCGAGTAGGTAGTTGGACATAAAGGTTTGGAATTCAACAGAGAGGCCTGGCTCAAAGAGCAACTTTTGCCACGAGTACGAAGGGATCATCTATAGAGAGAAAAGGAAAGGATCTGATGGGAAGATAAAGGGGCTTAAGGAGTGATCACAGAGACAGGAAAAGAAACATGAAGATGACAGTGCCACAGCGGTCAAGTAATAGTATTTTAAGAAGGGAGAAGTGGCTCTCAGTGTTGAATGCTATGCAGAGGATAACACTAGGTCTAAAGAGGTCTTTTTAGTTGCAGAATATAAGGGTCATTGATGGCTTCACTGAGAGATATTTGTGGAACAGAGGGTGGGCTAACGGAGTAGACCTCTCTTTAAGAAAAGTTAATAAAAGGGAAGAGAGGAAAAGGTACTATCTTGGATGGGTAGCTAGACGGAGGGATAGATTTAATTTGTTTAAAACAAAGAGTAACTTGAACATGTCATTGGACAGACAGAAGGTGGGCACGTAGGAGAAAAAGTCATAATTCACAAGGAATCTGAGACAAGATCCTGAGCACAGGTGCAAGGATGAGACCTATTAATTCTCATATAGTATCATTGTAGTAATTCCTACATGTAACTGTGATTTTTATTAAAAGTAAGATGCATTGCGTCTTATACAAACACACAAAGCAAAACTATTTGAATTAATAATATAACATAGTGACGACATCTAACTCTTATAAAAACTACTTTTCCTCTCCACATTCTTTGAGATCCTGAGGGAAGGTGCTGTCAGCAGACTTCTTTCTCCTGATGGGAATTTGGGAAAACCGCAGAAAGGGATGTATAACCAGAGGGAGCCGCAACAACTGCACTAGAGATCTCATGAGTTTGGAATCGAGTCTTACAAATAGATTCCAAGCTACAGATCAGGGACGCTGATCTAGAGAAAAGGGCAGCGAAGTGCTTTATGAGGGGAAATGTCTATGCAAATCAAGAGAGACAACAGAAAATACCAGTTTGTAGATGTGTTTGCTTAGCTATCGATGAGCATTCCCATCATGTATCATTGCCATAACAAACTACCCCAAACCTAGTGCCTAAAATGACCACTTTCAATTATTTGGGTCAAATCTGCATTGCGGGCAGGACTCCGCAGAAACGGTTCATCTGTGCTTCGTGCAGAATCCGCCCGGGCAGCGGGACTAGGAGAGAGGGCCGACTTCAAAGATAGCCTGTGGTGTTGGCTGCTAACTGTAAACCCACCTAGAACCCTGACCTGGGCCTCAGCTCCTCTTCACACCCCCCACGAGCCTCTCCAATGAGAACGCTTGGGTCCGCTCACACCTGGTTCTCAAAGTGACAGTTCTGAGAGAGGGGAAAAGGGAAGTTTCCATCTCTGCGGCCTGAGTCCGGAAAATGACATGTCACTGGGAGATAATTTACTGGCTATTGCAGTCACAGAGCCTGCTCAGAACTAAGGAAAAGGAACACGGACCCCCACCCCCTCACTCCTAGCCCCCATTTCTCAATGAGACAAGTATCAAAAATTATGACCATCACTGTACATATTTTTAAAATTTCTCTAACAATAGAAGATAAGGCTGTTTCCATTACTTTGCATCACTATCTTTTAGGAAGCTATCATTTTGTCTGAGTGATACTTTTGGTGATAATACAGGGGTGGGGCAAAAGGAAGTTTACAGTTGTTTATATGGAAAATAATACAGTAATTAAAAATAATACAAGAATAAATTCTGTGTTTCACGTACTCACAACTGTAAACCTACTTTTACCCACCCCTGTATATTAATTTATTTAAGACCATCATATGTATGTGTGCCTTTCAAATGGGTGGGTTGGAGTACTCTTCTAAAATAAATCTACCAAGAGATCGTTTGGGAGGTGCAGATTTCTGAACAACTCTATCAGATGCACAGTGTAATGAGTATTTCTCCCAGGAAAGCCTGATGGGTCTACAACCCCTCTGTGTGTACATCTGGCTTCGTTGGCAGCATCTTGGTCTCATCTCCAGCATGACTGTTAACTTCAGTGGTGCTGCCTGTAGAGCTGATGCCTATTAAGGGCAGACAATTACATTACTTTGTTAATTGTATTCGAGTAGTTAACCAAGTAGAGCCTCTTGGTGTTTTGACAGATAGATTATACTCCATAAATAAAAGTGTTTATTCAAAGTGGCAAATTTGTTTGCAGATTTTCCTTGGAGATGGCAGTTAGCATATGACCTTCTGCTACAATTTTTTAGGATTCACATTCTGCATATTCTAAATGCTCTCAAAATCTCAAAGCAGGAAACAATAAATTCTTTGCCAAGTATTACTTCAGCAGATTCAGCAAATCTACCTCAGCCAAATGGCAGGAGGATGCAGATCCTGGTCATATTTTTATTATCCTGCTCTAACAAACTGAGTCCAAATTTCTAAAATGTGAGTTCTCTATTTAGGGCTGGAGGCCCTGAGATTTATAATCCCAAACTGGTGCCAGGGACTGCTTTCCTATCAGCAAAACAGGAGAAACCATATTTGTAAATTCTTCAAGATCTCCAAACCAATCTGTTATATAAATAAAAACTATTATTATGACAGGGCTTAGCCCATAATTTATTTGTTGTGGCACAGTAATCTCCTTATTTATTCTGATTGAAGGCAATCACGAGTCTGTTCAACACTCATAGTGAGTGGAAGTCAGCCAAAGCCAGTCTAAACACTGAGAACAGAGCACACAGGCACCAGGGTGATTCCAGGGTAAATGTGCATGTGCAAGGTGACACGAGTGGTTGACCTTCTGTGTGCAGACAACTGATTCTTGTACTAGACTCTAAAACCTGAGACTTCATCCTATGCCAAGAAAAGGTGTTTAGCTTCATTGACTGCAATGAGCACAGTTCAGTGAACAGTGTCAAAGAATGGCCTGCGTTATAAAAATGAATAAGGGAGAGGAACATTTCCCACACTCCTCATACCTCTTCCCCACACATTCCCACCTCATCCTCCAAAATGAGAGACCCCACTCAGCTGTGAATGGAGCTCTTCAACTGTTATAAAGTGGATATACCAGTGAATTCTGCTTTTAAAATTTTTTTCCAATGGCATGCTACCTAAACAAGTCTAAAATTCATATTTGTATATTTGCTTTGATATTTTCTTTGTTTAATTCAAAGTTCATCAAATTCAACAGCTTTAGGTTACTTTAGGATACACTCTTGAGGACGTATATACACATTTGGAGACCAAAACAACTTTAATGGGTGGAAGTTACTGAAAACTGACCCGTTAAAGCACTTAAGCTAATTATGACTTGGCATGAAGCAACTATTCTTATCAGTTGAGTTTGGAGCAGCTAAGGAGCAAACACACCCCAATTCTATCCGCATTCTTACAAATTGTAATCTCTCTTTTTAAAATTTTTACAGTAGTCAACTTTTCTTTAAAAATCTTGTTTTTATAAAGAGTTATGTCTGTGGAAGTAAGACAACGCCATCATTACACAGGCAAAACAGTGAAGAAATGTAGCTAGGGAGAGTCCCTTGGGTATTTAGCTTGTCAGAAATTGGAGCCATCTTGGTTGAGAAAATATTTTGGAGGGTATCTTTATGCTGCTTTCTGTTTTTATGAGACTCTCTGGTTGGGAGTCACCTGTCATCCTCTCCGTAAATGCTAACAAGGCTTTTGTGATGACACAAACTGCCCATTCTACATTTGACAAAGACAATAAAACGTAACTTGTGCTTATTTCATTCTTTTCTTCTTTGCCTCCACCTATTTACCTAAAATTATGAACTATTATAATTGGAATTTCTAAATTATAAGATGACAGCCCAGCTGGGCGTGGCTCAGCGGTTGAGCATCGACCTAGGATCCAGGCGATCGGGGTTCGATTCCCGGTCAGGGCACATGCCCGGGTTGCAGGCTGCAGCCGATCAATGACTCTCTCATCATTGATGTTTCTATCTCTCTCTCTCTCTCTCCCTCTCCTTTCCTCTCTCTGAAATCAATAAAGATATATTAAAAATAAAATAAAATAATAAAATAAAATATAAGACGACAGGTATCATAACAGCTTTATCATGCTGTTCCCGATACTTGCTCCTGCAGTTACTGAACCCCCTGCATAGCCTCAGCCACCTGCAACGGAGGCTGGGAAATGCAGTTCATCTCTGTGCCCAGGAAGAAAGTACAATGCACGGGAACAATTAGGCAGGCTCAACTACAAAAGCCTAGATGATAAACTTTAAGGTAATATGGTGACAAAAGGATCTATTTTGAGATCACTGAGACCAAACTCTTCTCTGAAAACTAAAGTTGCCCTTTTTTAGACTAAAAACTTAAAATATAAACAGCTCTGCACCTGATACCTTCATTTACTCTCAGTTCCCAGCTGCAACATATCTTATTCCAACTAAAAAAGCTCTTGTTCACCAACCAGCTGCCACTGTTTTAATGACTACACCATTTAACCTTGGACGATGTTTGCCTTATCCCAGTGCTTAGGAGAACCTTGTGAGATCTCTCCATCCTAGAGTGAGCGAGCTCACTCTCTGGGCTCTGATTGCTGCGGCTCAAATTCTCAAATTCTTCACTGAGTACAAGGTAACAGGCAATCCCAGTAGCTTCTCTCCTGCACTCTTCATATCCTCTGAGTCACCATTACTTGAATCTGCCTTTACTTTAAAAAAAAAAAAAAATGTTTTATTTCAGAGAAAGAGAGAGAGAGAAAGATCAATGATGAGAGAGTCATTGATCGGCTGCCTCCTGCATGCCCCCGACTGGGGATCGAGCCCATAACCTGGGCATGTGCTCTGACCGGGAATCAAACCTCAATCTCCTGGTTCATGGGTCAACGCTCAACCACTGAGCCATGCCAGCTGGGCCTGCCTTTATTTTTGACTTAATAAGGAGTACTGCCCCGAGCACAATCCTTGACCCCTGTCACCCCCACCCAAATTCCCAAGTGCTTGCAGAAGCTCGCCCCCATTGGCACTGAACTCCTTGGAAAATGGTCTCACTATCTACTCACTCTTCAATGTCACTCATTATCTGGAGACAGCAAACATCACAAGAAACAGGACTAGAAAGATACTGGTGAGTTTGCATTGTTGATGACTAGTTAGGGGAAGCACTAGTTAAAAAAACTTGAGCCTTAATAAAATGGAATCAGATCAAAAATGAAAAAAATGAAAAAAATAAAACAGATTCCTCGGGGGTCTAGAGAATGAAAGGGTTCTCAAGTTCAAGACGAAAGAAATACAAAGTAGTTGATAGGAGACTGAAAGTAACAAATGCCTCAGAGACCATCAGACCCGCACTGAGATGCCCAGTCACCAGGACTCATGCTTTTTCAGCTGAGTTAGAGATAAAAGAGAAACAAATAATACATGCACTTATTTTCATTGCACCCCCCACTACCTTCTTTGCTTATGTAACCAGTTTATTCTTGAACTAAAACAGAAAGTAGTGTTTTTTTTTTTTACAAATGTGCCTCAGCTATACTATGTCATACCCTTTTTCCTAAGGATAGTGACTTTCTTAAATAACTATTGGGCTTCTTATGCCCTCGTTTTCCTCCCATTCGTAATTTCAGTCCATTTTCAGAGACTTAGTTCTGCTTATTTAAGTCGTAATCGTACTTTCAGCTAAACCACAACAACGGCAAAACGTTTGCACGTCTCTTCCCTCATTCTCCACCAACCCTCGCCCCCCCCCCAGATGCTCTCCCACAGGGACAGAGGGACCGAGGGACCGAGGGAGGGAGAGGCGTTCTCCCATCACACACCCTCCCGCCGGGCCAGGCGGGGAGGGCCCCGCAGGCAGAGGACTCAGGGCTGCCCTGCGCCATTCTTCCTGTTCGTAGTGGCTTTTGATGAAGGCTGTCTCTCTGTGACAGACATACAGGTGCCAGCTTATCCTTGAGGTGTGTTGTGTTTGTGGGTTCGTAGCAGAACATCCCCCTACACCCTGGGTGTGAGATGTAGCTTGGGCTTGAGTTTTTTCTCCATTTAGTCTACATTTAGTCTCTGCCACGGGTAGTACAACCCCCTGGGCTCCCACCACAGCATCAATGTCCTTGGGGATGCAGAGGAGAAACAGGACAGTGTGAGGACCTTTAGAGGGTCCATGTGATCGAATTTCAAAACCAAGTATTTGCTCTGTAAATGTGCAGATGTAATGATCCAACAAATGAGATTTTTTTGGAAGCCAGAAGAGACGCGTGCATGTCAATATATCTTTTGGTATCTACCAATTGCTCTTTTAATGCTGCCAACGGTCCCTTCTCCTTTCCAAGGATAGAGAGCTGAATTTCTACTTGGAATGACTCAGTATTTTGTTTACGAGATGAAGAAAATTGAGCAAAAAACATTCTACAGAGGGTCTGTTTATACCTAGAACAGCACAAATCTTGTTGGGGAATGAAAAAGTTGAGATGAGTAGCAGAACTGCTTTACCCAAGAAGGGTAAGGATTGTCACAGTTTTGGACAGTGAATGACTTCTGCCGAAAGGTATGAAATTGATGAGATTCCAAGAAATCTGAGGTGTGGCACTCTCACTAGACACTTAGGGGAGTGTAAGGGAGGCACTGGGGCAACAAGTAAGCTTTCTCTAGAGAGCCTCAAAAGTCCTGAAGGAGGGAACATGGTATTTCATAAAATTTCTGCAGCCATAGTTGTATGATAAAGGCCTTATGGTGGTTGTTTATTGAAGGGGGAAAGTGATTTACAACCAAAGGCTAATGGATTGGAAACAAACATCAACAACAAAAGTTCAAGACACTCACTTTCCCTTGTTAACTAGACACACTGCATTGAAGAACCAAAATAAACAAAGAGGAACAGCACAGAAAATTTTGCTATTGTCATTTCATTTATATGGAAATAGAGCCATAGGTTTTTTTCTTTTTATAATAACAGAATTACTAATGGAACAAAGAGTAGCTAAAATACCCCGTGGTATCCATTAGATTAAGTTCTTTAATCTTAAGAAAAATATTAGCACTTAAACCTAAGTATCATATGCATATAGGGAATTCTTGTGCTCTAAAAAGATTTCAAAGTCCACCATGAAAATCTACAAGTATATTTTCCATGATCTGGTCAGTTACTGTTTCAATATAGTGCTTTGCACTCAAATAATACACTGACAAAAGCAGTGTCATATTGGCAAACAGTAGAAAACACAACTTGAATAGTTTTGAGCGCATCACAAGTTTGTGTATTCAAATGAAATATTATCAGAAAATTCATAGTGAACTATCTGAGACTCTCTGTAAATATAAGTCTCATTACCTCGTCTATAACCCATTTTTCTTTTGCTTGCAATAGTCTTTACTGGGGTGGAGAAAATGTTCCTGTTGATTATAGCTGAGGAAGCTGGTATCATTACGGGAACTTGATTTCCTCCTATTATGTTGGTGCAGTAAGTACAAGGATTGAGGAAATGTTTTACTTGTTTTGAGACAGGCCTCCCTCCCACCGTTTGACATCAGCTTGAAGAAAAATGGTCTTCAAATAAACTGCTTAAGACATGCTATCTATTTCTGAAATTAGCAGAAAGGGCCAGTTTCAGAATTCATTTAAATCACCTGTTTCACTGCCACAGAAAATAAGAGAACTCAGTATTACAGCTTTTCTTAAACATGGGGAGTCTATATTTAAGACTTGAGGCTCTGCTGTGCTAAGCCCACTATCACGTCCTTACAACTCTACAGGAAAATGCCATGCTTATAAGGGATCTTCATCTGTAATTTAATATTTTCATTTTAAAATGAGCTAGGCAGAGATTCTCTGAGTTCATTTTTTCTATCTCTTTATTCTCATTTAAATTGTTGTTTACCACTATTCTATTTATTAGGATACCTTTCATCTGAGGATACTGAAGAGCTTTGAAAACATAAGCAAAATCTCCCCTAAAAAGCACGTTGGCACAAAGCTAAGATTGATAGGTGGGTAAGACAAAAAGCAATGCAGAGCAAAAGCTCCCCTGATCAAGGGCAACCAGGGAGATAGTCAGTGTCTACTTTATATCCAACAGGTTGACCTTTCGCAAATGAAGGACCCAAGTGGCCAACTGACACTTCCTGTTCAGACAAAATGCTTACAAGGCAAAACTTTGGAACAGGAGAAATAGCCTTAAGCCAAAGAGTTTCTGACAAAGGCAATTTGACAAGCACATAAATCAGACTATCTCTTAAGTACAGTAAATAAATGTTACTCGTAAGTGTTTATTTTTAGGGTAGCTATTGTCACATATCATACCAGGCTGAGGACCCTTAGAGTGGTCACTATGCTCTCTCCAGTCTTGGTAGGCAAGAAATTAAGAAAAGGCCAATCATTATCATCTAAGTTTGTCCAAAGCAAAGACATATCCTTTTATACTGTTATAATTCTAGTGGGTCTGGTATGTCTCTGACATTGAAGAAATATACAAATAAGAGAGCAGTCTAGTATACCTCTACGATTTCCTTCAACTGAGTGTAGCAAACATCTATACCTCAATTATAAAATAATTATAAGTCACAACACTGACAATTATTTGATGTGTGCCCTAAAGTTGCAGTAGTAGAAGGGTAATCAATAGATGATTGGTTCAATAAGTTATAGTTCACTGACATTTAAATGCTCTGAAATACTTGAACACATTAGTCAGATCTAAAATTCAGGCACACTAGGATTTCCAAAATATATTTTCATATTTTAAATTGCAGAACAATATTATGCCATGATATTATTTATTGAAGAAAACACCTATGCTATACACAAGCACATGGTTTTATGATAAATAAAATTATAAGGCTACGGACTCAATGTCAATATTACCTGCTGCTACAGAGGAAAGGGGGGTTTCAGCTTTTACTTTCTGTATAAGTCCTAGTTCAGTGCTTAGAAACTGAGTATGCATTTTGTTTTATTTGAGCAATTTGCATATGATTTGAAAGGCAGCACAGCACTCTGGCTAAGACTACAGGCTCTGCAGCCACACTGTCTGCACTCAAACCAGGTTACCACTAGCTGTATAACCTGGGATAATGTACTATGTGTGCCTGTTTATCCATATATAAAAGGTCACTAATAATGTCTCATGCCTCACGAAGTTATAATGAAAATTAGACAATTAAGTTATTTGTTTATTTGTTTAGAGCTACCCCCCAAAAATAAAGAGGATTTTAAAATGTTGACTGTTGTTATCTTTATACCAGATGATTTTGATGATGATGATACATATGGCACCCGAGAGGAATACTGTAGGCATAAAAGCGTAAATATACTTCAACCAAAAGTGGACGATGTTGCTGGCCTCAGACTTAAACCACAGCAATACTTAATCTCAGAAGACAGCAGAGCAATGAATTTGGAACTCTGAAAAATGAAGTGAATTCCAAGAACTATATAACCAGATAGACTGTCATTCAAGTGTTAGGAAAACAAATAGTAATTCAAATATACTAAAGGAACTATAGCACCACAAACCCTGCTTAGTATTTGTTAATAAAGTCTGCCAAGGATTCAGGAAGGTATAGAGATTAGGATAGCAAATACCATGTGTTTATTCTATGGCAGGTCTTAATGTTTTGTCATTTGTCCCCAAATCTGGCCCTGCTCTTGCAAATATAGTGAAGACATCTGTGTCTTCTTGTCTCATTTCACTCACTCCCTGCTCGTGTTTAGGTGTCTACATTTGCCTGAATTGGGTGTTTTATTTTCCATGCATGTTTTAATAATTTATTTAGAAATGTTTCATTAAACAATGTTAATAGCTTCTGCATGTTCTAAGCTATATATTTAAAAAAACACCTTAAAATAAGATTTTTCTTGCTTCTATTTCTACAAAGGCCCTATTGTGGTAGGTACCAGATATAATAGTGAAGGTGTATTTCAAAAGGCATATAGTCAATGTAGTTTTACAAAAACTAATTTTATTATTCTTGGGCCCTTCTTAGGTACCTTCATTCAGATTAAGAATATAGAATGGTCAAGAGATAGGAGAAAAAAAACACATTTTTTTAATAGAATTTTTGGACAGAAATGCTTCCATAATATAATCCCCCCTTCAAGGGGAGTGGACGCTGTTTCTTTCAGGATGACCCCAGAAAGAAGCGGCTTTGACTGGACCATTTGGGGAGTCTGAAGTCACATTTGCGTGTGAGCTGACACATGCCTGAAGAATCCGGAGGCAGGAGGCAGCAGGGAGGGAAGAGGGGAGGGCAACGTGGAGGAGGTAACTACAGGCCCTCTTCCAGGTGAGGTTTAGGTAAACTTTCCATGGGCCAGAATGTCGAGCACTGTGAAGGGTCTGAGACTTTAACCTACCTGTAAGCTAACAAGTTATGCTGCCCTAACTTCATGGATGCTGGCAGGAAACACGAGACCCCCGAGTCAGAGACAAACGGTGGTATATTAATCAGAAATAGCAGTAGCCAGAGAATCAGCATTTGCACTAGTTTCCCAGGCTCCAATTCCCACAGGGGGGTCCAAAATGACTAAGTGACACTTTCACAAGTATTGGGGTGCATCGCAAAGAGAGAAACCCTGAACTTGAAGAGCGCATTGCTTTTGTCATGGGCAGTAGCCTGCACAATCTTTGTTCCCAGGGGACGCAGTATTCTTATTATACCGAACAGGGAACAAACTACCTTTGGCTCTGGAGTGAGACACTCTGGCGGTTTCCCAAAACTGCTCCCCATACAAACATCCTTAAAAAGGGAGTCTTGAACAAAGTCAGAGAAAGTATCTGCTCGAAGACATGCAGGAACACAAAAGACCCATGAGAATTTTCTCCCAACACAGATATAAACTACTGAGAGAGACAGAGCCAACTTAGAGCCTTTTCACGTCCAGCTGAAAGAAGACCACGTGGTGGCTGGTCAGCCCTGGAAATGCAGGGGCTGAGGAGGAAATCCATTAGCTGAAGGGAAGGCACAGCCTTCTTTACAGGAGCTGCAGCCCAGAAAACCCAGCAATGGTGGAATTACAATTTATTTACACACAGGTCTCTTATGACACCAGGAAAGAGAAGACATTTAAATTGAGGATGATTTAATCAACCAGAGATGGGATTGAAGGTATTCAGCGGGAACAGAGTATAAAGAGTGAAAATGGGAAAGAAATGAAAGGTATGATTCAGGGAACAAAAGGGAGTCCAATCCTGATGAAAGGATACTTTCAGAACTTATTTTAGTAAACATTTTAATGTTTATTTCTCAAAATACTACATCCTTGATTCTCTCTCTGTTTATAAGTAAACTTCAGTTGATGGAATTAATGGTCATTGCGTATGTGAGAG
Organism: Miniopterus schreibersii; assembly: GCF_964146895.1. Taxonomy (NCBI): domain Eukaryota; kingdom Metazoa; phylum Chordata; class Mammalia; order Chiroptera; family Miniopteridae; genus Miniopterus; species Miniopterus schreibersii. Next base: position 39,243,698 of record NC_138103.1, on the reverse strand, counting down.
AGGAAGAGAGGAACTGCCAATAACTAAGCCCAATACAATCCACACTGCAAAGACATTTAATATTTCCACTGGGGATAAAAGTCTTTAATATAAACCCACTTGGAGTGTCAAAAACTGTCATAAGACCAAAAATTTAAGGAATTTGAAAGCAAAGTTTTCATCATGTGTAGGCAAAATATAGATACTCTTTATTATTGCTTTAGGTTCTAAAAGAATTTAATTGTGAATTTTCTTTAGCTTTGTGCCCCTTTCTCATAACTATAAAAATGCAACTTATTTTCATGAATGATAATAGATTCCAATCTAACATAATATGTCTTGCTCTGACATTTACAAACACAACCTGGCACAATGTTTATTTTCTAAGTGTGTAAAAGGAAACAGGATGCTTCTGCTTAATAAAGCTCATATGGCATTATAAATTTAAATAACCTGATGAAACTGTCCCTAGAGGGGGAAAAAGTGATAGCATAATCTGAATTGCCCATTATATTATCTAACATTAACATTATGTTGTATTAGTGTTTCAGGCAACATGATATATAGCCCCTTAAAATCAAGTAACATTGAATTACATTTTCTTCAATTCACATATTTGGAAAATGAGAAAAGGACTCCTAATGTATGCATAACTTTCAAAACTGCTATTAAAAATTCAGTTGAAGAATGAAATGATTGAACTTATCATTTAGTTCAAGAAAGATGATTATCGTATATGCCTTTAAAAATATAACTGTTAGATATTTCCAGGGATAAACCACCCATGACATACTTTTGAAATCTCCCAAGGGTTACATTAAATAGCCAACTACTTCCTCTATTATGCTTTTCATTCCTTGTACACCCAATTTCCGTCTTCTCCCATTACTCTGTTTTTGCTGCACACACAACTATCTTAACTTAGAGAATGAAACATATAAAGTGAGGAACATATTCATTAGAAGAACAGAGGACACCACTGTCCAACATCAAGAACAAAAAAAAAAATTTGTAATGAAAATAAAATTCCTCCCTAGACTCACTTTAACAGCCTTTAATACGGGTTGTCCCTGAGAGTATATTACTTATAAGAGCTGTTGTTCTTTGTGGGAGGTGGGCATCTGGCACTGTCTGGAGACATTTTTGATCATCATAACTTGAGGCAGGTTTGCTACTGGTATCCAGTGGTTAAGGCCCAGGGATGCTGCTAACTCTCCACCATGCAGAGGACAGTACCCCTGGAACAAAATATTATCCAGCTCCAAACGTCACCAGTGCTGAAGTGAGCACTGAATTAACATCTCATCCCACATCACTCTCAACTACCTTTCCCCCCTCCATGTCTTTCCTTTGAGCAGATTTTTGCTTCCTGTAATAGAACTTTTCCCCCCCTAAAACACCAGTTGACTGTAATTCAACTAATTTATGTCAACTCTTCCAACTCCTGTAACTTGGTCTTATATTTGCAACCTGTCTTTTACTTATTAGGCCCAGTTTAATACAGTGAAAAGGTACTGATGGCCTCTGTACTTCTTAACCATATTTTGTGGTCCATGGCAACTCACCTGTTTCTAGAACACTCCTTGAACATCAACAAAATCCAAGGCCTCTGTGCCTAAATATGCACTTTGCTCCTGAGGATGCTACTGAAAATTTCTCAACATGTATGTTAGTTAAGCCACCAGGCAAAGTTGGTGATATACCTACATGGAGCCCAGCCTCCCTTATCTCAAACAAAATGTTTGAGAAAGGATCCAGCCATGAGGCATTTCTGTTTAAGGAGTTTCACCAGTATTTATTTGGGGAAGAAATACAATAATTAACTACTTGAATTTCTCCTGAACTGTTTTTATTATTCCTGTGTCTGACTGAATGCTTACACTGGACTGTTACAGTGGCCATTTAGTGACATAGTGGACACTGTCCTGTGCAGCCCACATTCCCCTTCAGGATTCACAGGTTTGTTCCCTCACCTGCTGTCTACTAAGCTTTCAATGCCCAAGCCCTCTCAGGTACTTGGAGAGAGTCACCTTGGTTAAGGTCATGCCCCCTACCCAGATACAATGACTGATCAAGGGTACAAGGACCTAACCCCAAATCTGGACAACTCAGGCAATCCAAGCACCAAGCTCCTCAGGGGGTAGGCTGAGGCTTTGGTATCACTGCCTGGGAACCCAGCTTCTTCCTCTGCATGGCCCAGCTTTCTTCCCTTCCCAAGGCATTCCCTAATAAACTTTCTGCACCCCAATCTTCATTCAGAGTCTGTGGGAACTGATCTACAGCCTCAGATTTGTTAGATCCCCTTGTTCTTACACTGTAAGGACCATAAATGTTCTACAAGAATAATACCTATTATGTATACAAATGGGTAGTGCTCATGACAGTGAGGATGAAATGGGAATTGAGACCTTCATTGTTAACTAGAATGTCTTCAACCCAAATGAGTGCTTGCGTGCCTTCCACGTGCTCGGGATTTTAATAGAAAGCTATATTTATTCCACTTCCTATCACAGAGTCAGCGTGCCGATGATTATTTGCTTGTTGGGTACAAATGTGGAAGGGTATAATTTTGCTAGCAGTTTTATTCTTTTTTTTCTTATTTCCTTTTTTATTTATTTTAATTTTTAATTTTTGACAGAGCCTGGACTGATGGACTACATACTAATTTATAGGTTTCATTGTGTAAGCCGGGCCTCAGCTGGATGATTGGGGCTGTCCTGGGGGGAAACTGAAATCAATGTGTATTCAATTAGTTACTGAATCGTGTCACACCAGGTGCAGGGAACCACTCTACTAAGCAGTTGCTTTTGAGTAAGAAAACACGTTCAGAAAGGGCTGAAAGAAACCGAGCACTGTTGAGCCCTTTCATGACAGATTACCTGAAATGACCCATGTTCAACATAAGAGCTGGGCGGCTGTGACAGCAGGTGAGGGATAAGCCCATGTATCTGGCAGTGCTATAAACAAATCAATATAAAAAAGGAAGAAAAATTGGGCTTTCAAGAAAGAGTCAGAAGTACAATCTGCATTTTGATAAAAATAGCCCTGATGCCCCGCTGGCCTGGCTCAGCGGTTGAACATGGGACCTATGATCCAGGAGATCCCTGTTCGATTCCCGGTCAAGGCACCTGCCCAGGTTTCGGGCTTGATCCCCAGCAGGGGGCGTGCAGGAGGCAGCTGATCAGTGACTCATCATTGATGTTTCTATCTCTCTCTCCCTCTCCCTCTCCCTTCCTCTCTCTGAAATCAATGAAGACATTTAGGGAAAAAAACAAAAACAGGTTTAATTTATTTAAAAATATATTTTATTTATTTATTTGTTTGTTTTCTTTCATTTATTCAGCAAATATTGATGACTGTCTAGCAAATATCAGAAACCATTCTAGAAGTGGATGCTACACTAGCGTACCAAACAAATTAAGTCCCTGTTGGCAGAGAATTTAGCAGAACTACAGATTATTTTTGTAATCTTGCCATATCTGAAAGCTCAGACTTCCTAGAACAAATGACTTATTCCCTATGAACTTCACTTCCCCATCTCTTAAATGGGAATATCAAAATTGACCACCTACATCACATAGACTGCAGTGAGAACTGGGTAAAAAATTTCATCTATCAAGTACCTACTATGAAGCCTCAAACTCGCAGATCATCAGTAAGTGGTAATACATAATTCTGACTACACACTACCCTAAAACCAGAGTCATGTGTCCCTCACAACTAAACCTCATAAATAATCCTGTCACCATGGCCTAAATCTAGTCATTCAGAAACAATCTTCACGATTTTTTATTTCTGCTATTTCTGTATTCAACTCTGTAATATACTCAATATTATATCCTTACTTCAAGCAGTAACTATAGAATCATGGGTTTTATATTTAAGTTTTATATCATGCCTAATACATTAAATGCATAAGTAATTGTTAAAATGTAGGAGGTCCATTCAGGTGACATAGCACCTAAAATTAACTCAGATATCACTGGAATATGCTGGGTCTACTTTGGGAAACACTTCACATATTAATTAAGTAAGTAATTAAAAATAGCCCTGATATTATGAGGCCCTTCAAATTTAGGGATAGAACAGGCCAGTTTTAAATACTACAGGGCCATCCCCCCTACATTGGTTTATTGTTATTTTGATTGATTATTAGACACTGTCAGGTAAAAGGAGGAAATATGCATAAACCTTTAAACTGTTACAGAAGTGTTAGGGAGAAATCTACTAGGGCCTCAATATGTAAACAGAATGAGTTACTCTTAGCACCCAGAGTACACACAACTTACTTTGTGGACAAATCCAGAACCCAGGGAGGGTTTCTTATAAAATGTGAGTCCCTGTAGGGACTGCGGCTGCCTTGCTCCCTGCTCTGCCCAATGAAAAGGTGGGAGACGGGGCGGGGAGAGGGGAGCAAGAGCAGCTGCTGCGATTCCCCTCCCATTCTTTCACCACCTTCAGGGAACACAGGTGAGAATTAGATAAGTCACTTGGTGACACTGGTTTCTATTGTGTCCCTTACAAAGAAAGTTTAACCACCACGTTGAACCCCTGCCTGCTTTAGGAGCTCAATCAACCCCTTAAGGAGTTGTCACAGGAGCCTGTCATCATCAAGAGCCCTCTCCCCTGACTTTAGTGTCAGGGCACATGATCTTCTCACCTTCCTCCCTCCTCCTGCATCAAAGGAGAGTAATTTTGTGGTTTGAGGCATTCATGACCTCAAAAGTCATGGGTCCCCGTTTCAGCCACATCCACACAGATTTGTATTCTCACAACAATGTGGCATGACCACCCTCGCATTCCTTCTAGGAATGGAGTTACTCTCTTCAGTTACTTTTGGGGAAAAGAAAGATGTTTTAAGAGATCACCTCCAGCTTATTTCTAATAGGGTATCCCATTTCTCAGCGATGTAATTGTTTATTTGCATTTGCAAAGTTTTTCCTCTAGACCACAGTGCCCAGCAATGCACCTGTTGTATATAATACAGGTGCTATAGTCTGTGTCATTGTTTTTTTTTTTCCATTTTCCCTGGACCCAAGTTACTGAGTGGATTTTACTTTTTAGCTATGAATATGGCCTTTAGGTTTTTAAAAATGTTTACTTTGTGAAAATGTCTACTTTCTCGCTTTCTCCTTCCGGTTCTGCCAAATCTGCACTCTCACCCCTCCTGAGACATCAAACACGAGACAGTAAACAAAGGAGCTGGGACCATTTTAATGCATTAGAGGTGTACCCTGGAAACCTGACACTAAAATACTTACCTCCATGAACACCTCTGCTATATTCTAATGTGGTGTATTATTAAAGTTTGAACCAACAAAATTAACATAATTGTGTGTGTGTGGGGGGAAGCTTTAAGGAAAAGGAGTCTCACTTTTGACATCTATTTGCATCACTTCGATAATACCCCGCTCCCCCAATTTTCCCAAATCATATATTCATTCACTTTTATTTTGTGTCAGACACACCTGGTGAAGTACCTTGACATTTGATTCCAGACCTAAAGCAAGAGATTTCATAGTCTGCGACTTAAACTTTCCAAGATGCCTTTCTCTGTAAACATTCTTACAAATAAGAACTATTAAAAAACAAAAGTAAACTGACTACAGCTTAAAGATCTTATTGGTTCATTCAGTGACTCATGAGTCAGGGAGCATCTAATCTTGAAGCTCTGAGGAGCTGTACAAAATGAGAGACTTTGATAGTCAGGATGGGGGGTGCTGGGGCAGAAAATCTTTCCTTCTACCCTTCTAGGTTCTTTGGTTGGTCTAATGGTTAAACTGATGTAAGACAGATTAACAGGAGAAATATGAATTTAATTTTGTACGATCGGAAGCCCCATAAACACATGAGACCCCAGCGTGTTCAGGCAATGGAGGCTTATATGCCATCCTGAGCTTAGGAACAGGATAGGGACTTGGGGCTTCAAAGGGGAGGAGAGCAATTCATAGGAAGATAAGATGTTTGATAATCAGATGTTTGCCCTGCTGTGCCTGTAAGTCAGATAAAAAGTTATCTCTTTCTGAGCCAGGCCCCTGATTGAATTTTTTTTTCAGGCAGTTAAGGGAGAGGTAGAATTTTTTCCTGAGTCTGTTGGGTCTTGATTACCTTCAGCTCAAAACAATCCATATGCCAAAGTGGTACATTTTGGGGTGGCCTATTCTGCTCCCCTTCATTGGGTGGCGGGTCTATCAGGCAGATCACCTACCTAGTGCTGATCTGATTTCTGATTGACTGGTGTCAGATTTCATTTCTGGGAGAAGCGGAAACTAATTAATTGGGTCTCAGTTTGGTGTCATGAGGCTCAGATTATTGAGTCCATTTCGAACCTGGTGTCTTCTTTTTTAATCTATCTATTTATTTATTTATTGACAGTATTACAGATGTCTCCCATTTTCCTCCAACCTTCCCCCCTCCACCCGGGCCCTGACCCCATTTTATAGAACAAAATTACTTCTCCAAACTAGTTTCTTTAAAAAAAATTTTTTTTTTGCATGTACCTCATGTAAAATGTACATTTTGCAAAACTTTCTGAGGTCAAACCTATAAGATAAAACACACGAAGGGAATCACCACATTTATTAGTATAAGTAAGTGAAAATTTAAATAATGATAAACGAGGTGGAACACAGAGATAATCCAAAGTTTGGATCTAGTTTGGCTTTCCGATAGGATGACCAATTTTCCTAGTTTGCCACAAGTGTCCCTGTTTTAAAGTTGAACATCTGATATCCTGGGAACCCTTCCATTCTGGGAAAATCGCAGTTCTAGATCATTGATCACCTTATTTCCAGAAGATCTTACAAAATGTCACCAACAATTCATAGCATAAATTCTTAACCACTACCTTGAAAGAAGAAAATTGTCAAGATGACTACAGCAGGCAAACCATTTTAGACTTATTGTACTAAAATAGGTTGCATGGTTTGATTATCCAGAAATGTTTATATTGTCCAAGGATCTCAGGCCTCAAGTTGAAAATCATTGATTTTGTAACGTGCTTACAAGGGGACACCATTTCAATCAGCAGCATGTATATAAAAATAGCCAGGAAAAAGCAAGAAGACAGAATAAAAAAATTTCACAAATTTAAGCAATTACAGTTCTAAACACTTGTTCTAGCATGAAATGAATATGACATTTGGGGCAGCACTGAGGAAACAATGATTTTAAAATAGAAACAGTCAGCATTTAGTTTCAAAAAGGAGACCTGCGTAATGCACAGGCTAAATGAAAAACTTTAATTGTAAATTAAATCTGAGAAATGAATGCTTTAAACACTTCCAAATTTAATATGACTACGCCTACTAGCTAAAGTCTGCTCAGCATTTCCAGAATGAAATTCTCCTTTTGAAGAAAGGATGTAAAATATTTATGGTGCCAAGTGAAGGGGAACAAAATAGACCACCCCAAAATAGGCCTCTTTGACATTTTGAACGGGTTATTTTTAAGAAACAGCAGACACAGGTGAAGCTCTAAAAATTCAGCAGCAGTTACCCTTTTGTAAGAGATATTTTCATTTACAAGGGAAATGTCTATTTCTAAGGAAGGCCTCTGTCTCTGCATCAGGAAGAGAAGAATGGTTATAAACTTCTAAGAAGTTATCAGTGGAGAAGACCATGACAAACCTGCATAACAACTTTACTCATGTTAAAAGTTCTTAGTAAAATTAAGGTTATAAAATTTTTTCCTTAATAAAGGTTACCTGGAAAATGAAGCACAGGAAGAATAATAATTCATGGTAAAAAGTAAGATAATTCCATTTAAAATGGGAACAAGACAAACACAATCACCACATGGTTCTCGTGACTCAGTTGCTATGTCCTCTGCAATCTGCCTTCAGCTCCACTGTGACACTGCAGTGCTCTCAACAAGGTCAAATGTGATTCTCTTGTTGCTAAATCTAAAGGCTTTTTTGTCGATTCATGGTGGTAAGCAAAATAAAAACCCTCCCAAAATTTCTATGTCCTACTTTCAGAACTAGAGACCTAGATTGTGGGGGAGGAAGAAACTTCCCTCTACCCTCCTAGGTTCTTTCTGCTGGTCTAATAATTAAATCTGCATGAGACAGATTAACAAGAGAAAATAAACAAATTTAATATACAGGGTTGGGCAAAAGTAGGCCTACAGTAGTGAGTATGCAAAGAAAGTTTATTCTTGTGTTATTTTTTAATTATTGCAGTATTAATTATTATTATTATAATTAACCTACTTTTGCCCACCCCTCTATATGTACACATGGGAACCCCATATACATGAGAGAGTCACAGACTCTACACACATGAGAGGTTTAGAGACACAGGTAAAATGAGGTCTATATGACATTCTGAGCTAAGGATGAGGTAAGGCGCTGGGGACTTCTGAGGAGGGAGAGGTCATTTGCAGGACTATTAGAAGAACAGATGTTCAGCAATTAGAAGTCTGCTCTTCCCAATAGATAAGTGATAAAAAGTTATTTCTGGTAATAACTTATGGGCAAAACCCCCAATTTAAATTCTTTTAGGGAGAAGTAAAAGTTTCTCATGAGCCTTCAGTGTCTTGATTGCCTTCAGCTCAAAATAATTCACATTTTGCAAAAGCCTGTTCTGAACCCCTTCAAGATGTAGTTAAACTAAGGATGCTGAGATAGAATAGCCTGGATTATCTAGGTAAACCAATGCAATAGCATGAATCCTTAAAACAGAGAACCTTTCTCAGCTGCGGTCAGAAGCAGGGATGTAAGAGTGGATAAAAAAAAGAAAGGTCAGGGAGATGCAATACTGCTGGTCTTGAGACGCAGGAAGGGGACCACAAGCTAAAGAATGTCACAACTTCTAGAAGCTGGAAAGAGCAAAATTACAGGTTCCCTCAGTGAACCTCCAGAAAGGAACCCGGACCTGCTGATGGCCTGATCTTGGCCCAGTGAGACCCCTGGTGGACTTCTGACCTTCAGAATGTCAGAAAACAAATGTCTGTTGCTTTAAGCCACCACGTTTGTAACCATTTGTTAGAGCAGTAATAGAAAACCGTTCATGTTATTTTAAATTTACAGCTTTTGATATAATTCACCAGTTCTTTCTTGAAATACTCTGCCCTCATGACTCTATGGTTCCATGTCCTTTAGTTTTTCTCATGTGTTTAAAGCAGGCCCTCCTCAGTACCCTTTTAAGGATGGCTCCTCTTTTGCCCATCCAATACATATTGATCTAACTTTGGTAATTCTCCATCCTTATAAATTTTCCATCTAACTCTGTGAGCTGGTTATATCAACTATGCGGGCAGTATCAATCAGGGATCATTTTGCTTCCCATGGGACAGTTTATAATGAATGGAGACATTTTTGTTTGTCACAAGTGGGAGATGCTAGAGGCATCCAGAGGGCAAAGGCGAGGGATGCTGTGAAGCACCCTAACTGCATCGGAAAGCTCCCCACAACAAAGAATTATCCTGTGCGGGTCAATAGTGCTGAGGCCGAGAAATGAGAAACCCTGATTTACACCCACTGCTCATATAGGCTGATGACTTCCAAATTCCTCTTCTCGACATAGATCTTTACACAGGCTTTACACAAATACAGAGAGCCAACTATTCTACTTCTAAACTAGAAATAATCATCTCCTCCCCAAATGCACATTTCCTAAAGTTTTCACTATTAAAATAAATGACAACATTACTTTGTCAGTTTCCCAAACTGGTATCTTGGAAATCTATGCCTCCCTTAATTTCTATCATTTTCCAAATCCCATGACTTTCTCTTCCCTAAAACCCCATGTCCATGTTGACTTTGCTTCATCCCCATCGGGGTTATTTATCTCTGTCTAGATTATGATGGAGCCATATTATATAAATATTAACTTTTGCAAAGTTAAACTTTACTTGTCCTGCAAAAATAGAGAAACATTATTTAAATATAGTATGGCCAGTTCCACCCATCATTTCACCTCCGAGGGTTTGCTCCAGGGTCAGCAAGAGACAAGAGCAATGCACCTGCTGGTTTCTTTGTAGATCTCAGTTCCTGTTGTCTCTTCAATGTATGAGCTTCTTGCTGCCCTAACATTTCCAAACTAACAGTCTAGACAGTTTCTGAGAAGTACAGGATAACCCTAAATGCAACCATTTAACCAAAGTCACAAGAGACATATTCCAACTGGAGGAAAAACTGTCTGTGTTGTATGTATATCTATTTAGAGATGGAATGTTGATCCCAAACTGGCACTTTCCTAGCAGATTTTCAAGACATTTATGAAAATGTCTTGAAAACTTCAATGTGTTTGGGCTTACCTTTGAACTTAGAAACAAACTCCTATTTTACGGTGAGTCCACTGCATTGAAGTAGCCAGTCTTTCCTCAGCCACATTACAGCAGCCGGGATAAATCCCAGATAATAAAACTAGTTATTACTGCCCAGTAGAATGTTCAGAGGCTTCTCATTACTGACAGGGCAAAATCCAAACTCATTTCTGTGGAATAAAATAATTCTCAGGATCTTATCCTATTTTATCTCTTTAGCCTTACATCTTATCATTTCCCCTCTTATAGGCACAGAGTATTAACGTTATCAACTTTGTAATATCCTCAAAAAAAAATCTTAAAACTAACAAGAGATTTAGGATAAATTGACAGATTCCTAGCATCAAGGACTTACTAAAGATAGCTAGCTTTTGGGACATTTAATATGTTAGAGAGAATTTGGTAGAAAATAAGATTAGATGATAACCCTTCTATTGTCCTGGAATTGGGCCCAATAGGAGCCAGCAGGCTCTTCTTTCTATCTGTACCTTATCGGAGGCCGGCTAGCTGGCTAACTGCCTCTGTTCCCCCATCACCCTGCACCCCTTGCCCTCATCACCGTTAGAGGCCAACAGGAGGAAGGAATGGGAGTGAGAGGGAAAGCCAGCCAGCAGAAGCAAGTGTGGTTTGGCCAGCTGGGGTTTGCCTGCTTAATCCTGCCCATCCCACCGGGAAAGTGGTTGGTGGATTTGGAATTAGATCTCATATACTAGTAACCCGGGCAATGAGAATGTTTCTGAAGGGACTTCCAGAAAATTTACACGTATGCTCCAGGGATATTTACATGCAGCTACCCCAAAGTAACGGTGCACTTGCATGCCCAGTTCAGGGAATAAAAATGTACTTCTTTCCTCTAATGCATCCTTCCTACTATAACACCGGAAGAGGGAGGGGGAGGGACTAGAAGAGTGTCCACCCCAAGGTCCCTCAACCCAAGGTCAAGGCAGAGTGGAGATGAGATCAGAGGTTTAAAGCCGACCTACTTGTGCGTTTAATTAAATGAAAGTGACTGGAAAACTGTATAATGGTGTGAGGATGGAGAAGAATGATTTGCTATGCATAAGTGCATGCTATTTGAAAGAGAGATGGGAGGAAAATAATTCCGTTTCAAGTTTTATGTCACTTCAAGCTCACATTGTTCAATAAATAGCTTCATTTACAATTCTGATATTTAAAATATCTAGAAACATCACCCTAGAGTATTAGTTTTGGGGAAAATGCTTATCAGGCTATCTATTCATGAAAAAAATATTTGAATAGTGAACTTTTATTTTAATTTTTATACTTTCATTCTGCTATTAAAGAAAATTAAACAGAGGCAAACAAAAAAATTCCTTAATCCCATCACTCAAAGCACCCCCGCTGACATTAAAATGTATGTTGCATGTAAATGGTAAGAAAATACACACAAAAGGCTTTGAAGTGAAATGCAAATACCATATCCTTCTTTTTCATTCCCACATCCAGTCACCTCTGTACATTTCCTCAAAGACAACCACATTTTTGCCTATTTATCCTTCTGGAAAAGCATATACACCAGTATATACAGTATTAAAGGATCCTATTATTTCCATATGAAAACATGCAGATGTACCTCATTCTGTTTCACAGATAAAATGTATCATTATAGTTTTTAACAATTTTCCCACTAATGGACATTTAGTATTTTCTAACTTTTTACTATTATAATAAAAAAAATTAGCTTATGTACACGCTTCATTACTATATTTTTAAAACAGCATTTACTCTGTATGTTCACTTTTTAGTATCTCTTATAAATGAAGAGTTAAGGCAGAAGTACTTTTTTTATTTTGAGGACAATTATATTGAACAATCACAAAAAGAAAAAGATCATGGAAGGAGCAATAGACGGAGATTTGCAAAGATTGGCCCCTAGTAATTAGTTTTGCCAATTTATAGCATTTGGGTAAGCCATACATTCTCTTGTTTCAATTTTCTCACTTGTAAAAAAAGCAGTTTGGAATAATCTCCAACATTCTCTGGCTTCATAATCCCATCAGTTTGAAAAAATTTGAAACAATTTTGCAGAGACTAACTAACTGGTATGGACTCAGGGCTTTCAATGTTTTAATACTTTGACCAAATGATTTATTTATTTCAAAAATTATTTTCTGCGCAGCCAGGCGTGGCTCAGCGGTTGAGCATCGACCTGGGATCCAGGCGATCAGGGTTCAATTCCCGGTCAGGGCACATGCCCGGTTGTGGGCTTGATTGATGACTCTCTCATCATTGATGTTTCTGTCTCTCCCTCTCCTTTCCTCTCTCTGAAATCAATAAAGACATAAAAAAACAACAAAAAAACAAAAATTATTTTCTTATTATTTTGGTCTTCTCTTTCAGATACTTTGTTAATGTTAGATTAACATTATAATAGAGCATTATTAACATTATAACAAAGCAGTATAACAGCAACAACAAAAAAATGTCTACAACTACTTCAAACACAGGCATTAATCTTAAGAAAAAAATAAAGTTTAAATAGTTAAGGACATTTTACAAACTTACCATTTATGTTTGTCTTTTTCAAAACTTCTGAACTGTCTGATTTTCTACAAACCACATGAGTCAATTTTGTAAACATAGGAAGGACGACTTCCATTATGATTAGACAGCAATGCTTTCCCCAGGAGGTAATCTCAGAAGGAATCTACTCTTGTGGAATTATGAATTCAAAGAGATCTGGATAATTTTCTGATAAACATCCTCTATATTTCATGTTTTAATCATGATGCAGCTTTTATGTTTTAGTAATTATTCAGACAATTTCCAATGACAGAATCATAGATTTGTATAATCTAGAGATAAATAAAAGAGGCCACAAATTAGCCTATTCACCCCCATCAGGAAAATATTCAGATTTGTTCTGCCAGTTTAAAATGTATGCAGGCATCAGCATGAGCTCTGTAAACATACCCACCCTACCCGACCCCAGAAGGTTCCAGCACAAAGGTCTAAAGCACTCAGTCTCAACAGTCCATTCACAGTGCAATCCTATGGATGTGAGTAATAGTTCAATCTCCTGGAATCTATCCCATCATATTTCTCTTGTTCCATTTGAACATCTTGAATCTCAGTCAAAATTAGAAAGACATAAGTTTTTCACTTGCAGTGGAAATGTCTCCTCACAGTAAAAAACACGAATCTGTCTGGTTTTGAGGGATATTTTTAGGGCAGTTTTTATTTTGTTTCAAGGTTTGCTTGGTGTGTGTGTGTGTGTGTGTGTGTGTTAAGAGATTCATACTTCATTCTCATAATTTCTGCCCATTTTATTCTTTCATTAATTAGCTGACCCCCCCCCCTTAAATTCCTTCCCATTTACAATACCCTTCTTTAAATATCAACTTAAGGAGGTATCCATAGAGTAGCCAATCCATGTCTGGGAGCCCAGATTCTTCATCCATTTATAACTGGAGGGCAAACCTCCTAGCAGGGAAAAGATACTGCTAGAAGTATGGGGCAGGTATTTTATAAACATTCTGTGGGACACTGTTGAAAAAAGCAATAATGTACATGGTAACTAGGCACTTAGCCTACATATGTCCATCTAGCCAGTAGTGGTGCATAAGTGGTAACATAAGACACACAGTATTCCTTCAAGGGTAAGAGCATGCGTTTTTGAGGCATGGCAGGGCTGGTTTCAAAGGACTCTGGTACTCTCTGTCTTTCTGAACTCATGCAAGACACTGAATATCTGTAAGCTTTGCTTCCTCGTTTATAAAATAAGTGTAACAATTATATATATTTCATTGGGTACTTGTGAAGAATAAATGAGATAAGGTATATATAATGTTTAGCATAGCATTTAGAGTAAGTTCTCAGTAAATGGTAGTTGTTATTGTTGTTGTTTTTATTTACAGTTATGTTACAGAGTTCGTGAGGTCAGAGATCACGTCTCCAATAGTGAACAAGACACAGAGCCCGATACATAGTATGTGCTCCATAAATATGTATTCAATTTGAATTGAACTATATTCTAATCACTATTTCTTAAATCATTATTATGGAAATTCCATTCCATATTCCAAATAACAAACTTACAAATGAGCGTTTAGTGTCCAATTTATGAGTAAGTTGTAGACTATTTATGCTATTTTCACATGTTTTCTTAACATCTTGATAGAAAATCAACATTATAAAGCAATAGAGATATCAATATATGCATACATCTCTTCAATCACACAGGTTGTATTACAGAATGAATAAATAGTAGAGAAAATATAAATTAGATGCTCCATTTTAAGAAGATACAATAGCATTAAAATGCAAGAAATTAAAACTAGGTAAAAATAAATATTTCTGTGCATAAAGCCGAGTTAGCCCATGGGACTCGTTCCCAAGGGAGATTATTGAAGCAAATAGTTTAGTATGATTCCAAAAAAGATTAGGCATAATGAAGCAAAACTCTGAGAGCTCCTTGCAAGTTTATGCCTCTGGTTTTCAAGGGAAAATGAGATTTGCCCATGGAAGTGTGAGCTCTGGTGTACAGAAAAACCAGAGGTGAAAAATTATGGATCTGTTTCAAAAGCTAAGTTGATTTTGCTTTTCTAAATTGGCTTCAATTAGTTATATATTCTAAATGTGGTACTAAAAACAGACTGAGACATTTGTAGGCAGAAATGGAAAATTGTCATCAGTTTGTAATCAAAGAAGCAGAAATTTTAAATAACCAGAATACATTCTAATCTGTTTTGGAAAGAAAGATTTTTAAAACGTCAAGCCAGTAACTCAATGCATATGTTGTACACAAAGGACCACTCGAGGGAGGGCAGAGGCCCAGTGCCCAGCGTCTTCTATAGGACAATAGACCCCACAATGATGGTTGATATCACTGAACACAGTAGAAGTAATGGCATCTAGGGATGCTTACTATATGCTGGACATTGTATTATGTATTTTACATAAATGTCCTCATTAATCTCTACAACCTTAAGAGTCATGTTTAATACTTTTTAATTTAATCTTTTTTAACTAGATGAAGAAGCTGAATTTTAAAGCCAAATAATCTATTCTCACACAGCAAGTAGAGAAAAAGCCAGAATAAAACTGAGTGGTCTGACCTCAGACGGCTCATTTTATAATTCTGAGCAAAGGAAGATTACTTTTTCATATAGTTTTATTGTTAATACCTCCTTTCCACTATTTTTGAGAGAGTATGAATCCTATTATGAATTACAAATGAACTAATATACAAATTTTCTAAGTACGTGTGAGTTTAATATATAATGAGCGCAAAACATCTTATCATCTGTGTACCTAATATGAAATTGTTTTGGAATAATAACCTCAAGTCACATGAGCACACTGCCCACTTTCCTGCCCGTGTTCCCAGCACGTACAGAAGAGGAAGCGTCATGAAATGACCTGAGTATGGACTTTGTGATTTTTGGCCCTGGTGATCAATCTCTTGTTGTTGTTATTAAATTTTCAGAAGAAAAATAAATTCTCCTTTGCTAACACTCTTTCCTTTGTCATGTCATTGCGAAGTTTCCATCTATACAAGCAAATTAAATGGGAATTAGTTTAATGACTGCAATAGTCACTGCCTTTTACTGGGCACACGCTATGTGCCATGTACTTTAATGCACCATCGCAGATCCTCATAATAATTTTAAGTATGTATTTTAATATCTTCATTTGTAAATATAGAAATATGTCAAGTTAAGTAATTTAACTAAATTCATACAGCTCGGGGTGTCTCGGCTGAAAATTAAGCCAGGCCTGTGGGACTTAAAAACCAAATGTCTACCATTATCCCAAATTACTTCTTTTGTACTATTTACAGTTGGATTTCTACTTCTAAACTAATACTGTGTCTACTTTTGACAAATGGAAGTAACTATGTTAATTTAAACACAAGAACCAACAGGAATATACTGAGCAAAATATAAGCTTCACAAAGCCCAACCAATGTTATTGCTGTCATTATTAATGCTTAATGAAATATTAAGCATCGGTATTAAGTATTAATCATATTTTGAACATAATTTACGCATTGTTTCCAGACTGCAAGGTGAATTCACATCAAATGTTTCCATTACTCTAGCAGCAGCCACAAGGATCTTACATTGAAATCCAAAAATAATTAATTCATGTGTGATCACACCAAGTTAGCTCAGGAGCAGAGCTCAGACATAAACTTGAGTATTCTGACTTCAGATTCAGTAATTGAGTTAACCCTGGTTTATGATTCCTTTGTAAAATAGGTTAATGGAATTTGAGGCAACATTCATAAACAACTTAAATATGGGATTTAGATCCAATAGATCTTGGTTCAATCTTTGGC
Organism: Miniopterus schreibersii; assembly: GCF_964146895.1. NCBI lineage: Eukaryota > Metazoa > Chordata > Mammalia > Chiroptera > Miniopteridae > Miniopterus > Miniopterus schreibersii. Next base: position 39,227,146 of record NC_138103.1, on the reverse strand, counting down.
TTTGCTCTTTTCTACCTGTATGAACATGGAAAAAATCACTTTTTCTCTCTGGGACTGTTTCCTCATCTGCAAATATGAAGTTAATAACAATTACCAAATAGGACTCTTTTGAGAACTGATTGAAAGGCATCCCCAAATGGTTTTTGGCAATACATAAATATTTCACTGATAGTTTCTCTAATCCCAAATTTAGAACAAACCTTTTTTTTTTTTGTAGAAAGTAAACAAAGATTTTCTATAATGGAGGTTAATATTGGATGCAAGATACCAAAAGGAGGTAGCTTTTAAAAGTACTCATTGTTTTTTAAATCTTATAATTGTTTCACTATTTTGTTTTCAACCTCCCCTCTGTCTTCCATCGTTCACTAAAAATTATTTTTTTCTGGTTGTTACCACTAGGAAAACAACGCACTGTATCGGAGCCAATGTTCTTTATTCTTTGGCTTTGACCAAGACTCAAGCTTTGTTCGGGATTTAGAATACAGCAGAACCATTTTTCAGGTGGTGCTCCCACCACAGCCTCAACGGCTACATATTTACTCTATTCTGCTGACAAGAGCGGAAATTAGATTTAAATCATAGAGTTTAATAGACATAACATAGAAGTTACATGGAAAGTAGATTTATACAGTAGCTAAGGGTTATTTAGTCTCAGCTTTCTGACACATCATCAAGCAGGGAGAGGACCACAGCCACAGATTAGCCCGACTTTCCCTTTTGCATTTTCACTGATCTTTGTTCCAGACCCAGCATGCTATGCCCAGGAAGCCCAGGTCTGATATGTCACTTTTCTGTGTAAAAACCTTCAGGGTCTCCCCATGTTCATTAGAAAAAAAATAGCACACATTTTTTAGCATAACTGAAGTCCCTTATGACCTGTCCCCAGGACACCCTCTTCTCCTACCATTATCAATTATACAGCTTTCATAGAGGCAAAATTTGAATGTCTGTGTGGCCAGAGCTTGCCCAGGATCTGCTCTTTGTCGGCTTTCACTCCCATGTGACAAGCCCCTCCTTGCTTGTATGTTAATATCTTCTCTACTCCTCCAGGCAGAGCTTAAATATCGCTTCCTTCAAGGGGAGTCTGCTGACAGGAATGTCTCCCTTCTCAGAATACGGCTGATTCTGCCTCTGTGACACTCATCACCCTGACCTTCCTGGGACCGTCTGGGAGCACCTCGCGCTCTGTTCTGCGCCTTGACTTCCTTGGAAGCTGAACTTTGCTTTATCTACATATGCAGCTCCTTTAATGCAAAATATGGTACCTGACCCACAGTCATTACTTATTCACTGTTTAATCACTATCCAGTTACTTAGGCTACAAAAAAAGGAAAAACAATACCTAAAATAGGAAGACAGTCCTTCTTCCAGAGAGCAAACACCGGTTTCCATTATAAAGAGGCAAGACAAACTAAGAAGTAGCTTTTGTTCTTTGTGGCCTTTAGATTTATTCAGGCTCTTGGACACAAATGCCTTCTCCAACAGGGGCCCAATACTGTATATCCCAGAGCCGGAGCAGCACACACTGGCCGAGGAGGAGTCGGGGCTCTCCTAACCCGCCTGTTCTATCCCCCGATCATGCTTCATTCCTGTCCAACAACACTCTTTCCAACAAACACCAACAACGCATGGGCTGTCCGAGGTGGACATTAAATCCTATCCATCCTATATTTTTTTCAGTTCATTTTTCTCTAACAAAACTCAGTGGAAGAGATGCTGCTTATACTTTGGAGGGTGGCAATATATTGCAATTGTAGCAAATCCTACATAAAAGTAAATTGCTATTATGTCACTATGAAGGAAATTTGGGGTTTCTAACTGACAAAGAGAATGATTTAAATTTCTTTTATTGTTCAAAATATTACTGACTTTCCTTTTAGTAATGTTTATTTCTTTGTTTTTATACATCTTTATGGCAGTTTTACTTTGAATTGTAAATTTCTCAAAATCATTTGAGAAACTTTTGTTAAAAGATCAATTATAGGAGGTAACGACATAGTGGTAAAAAGCACCAGGATATATACCAAGAGGCTAATAAATGTTGTTTCCTCTATGATTTTACCAACTTGAAATCTCAGAAGGGTGACAGAAGGGGCTTTACTTAGGTTATTTGTAAAGTCTTTACATTTAAACAAAATCAAGTCTGTGACAATGATTTCTGTGTCCCTGTCAAACATTATTGCTCAGTTGGGAATAAATAAAAATTAAAATTATGTTTCAAGAATTTTTTCACTACCTGACAGGGAATATTAAAAGGAATTTTTGTGTATTCAATTATGCAGTCCTCTAAATAACCTGTGAGGTAAATTCATCATTATCCCATTTTACAGATTGGAAAATGGAAGCACAATCTAATTCATCCAGGTTTCCCTTTGGGCGAGTGTGAGAACGAGTAGTCTGGTTCCAGAGTAAAAAGCATTTTGTTTTGTTTGTTTTTTAAAATATATCTTTATTGATTTCAGAGAGAGGAAGGGAGAGGGAGAGAGAGAGATAGAAACATCAACGATGAGAGAGTCATTGATCAGCTGCCTCCTGCACACTCCCTGCTGGGGATCGAGCCTGCAACCAGGGCATGCGCCCTGACCCTGAATCAAACAGTGATCTCCTGGATCTGAGGTCGATGCTCAACTGCCAAGCCACTCTGGCCAGGCAAAAGTGCTCCAAACCTTTGCTTCTCAAAGTGTCGTCCACAACCCAGCAGCATCAACATCTCCTGGAAGCTCATCGGAATTAAAGAATCTTGGCCTCCGCCCTGCTAGACCTACTCCCCAGGTAATTCATAAGTATACCAGTGACCACGCCGACTGCAGGGGCCACTCAGGGCCAGGGAGGTTCACTCTAGATCTGAACAATCTGAAGAAGACCGTGGAGCTGAAGGGGGATGAGACATTTACTTTATTCTTTGGCTCGGGCAGGCCAAACGTACAAGATAGACAAACCCACACTCTTCCCCCGTGGCGGCAAGGCTGGCATACAGCGTGGACAAACCCACAGCCCAGGGAACAGGCCGGACCCCTGGGGCACAAGCTGCAAACCTGGGACAACAAACCGCACCTCTGAAAGTCCGGGGACAGTCTTACAGAGCCAGGACAATAGTGGCTCTCAGCCAACAATGGGTCCGACATTAGTCAGCTAACAGGGCCTCTGCTATGACTGTGCTGTATCATGTTTACACAACTGCGGCCTTCGGCCTTGAGGAGGTGGCAGGAAGCCTCAGAGTCTCTCTTTCCCTACAAGGACGCACTCGTCTAAAGCCCGTGCTCCCTTGCTCTGCCCTCTATGCCACAGCCTTCTAAGCGAGTAACATTCAAAGAATATGCACCAGAAATAACGTTCCAGGTGGAAATTACATGTTCCTCCGAACTCAAGATAACTCTTTGTACTGCATTAACTAATGAGAAATTACAATGAAAGTAATTTTCTGACTCTAGTCTGTGATAGTTGGAGAGTGTATTGCTTTTCAGTTTTGTTTTGATTAGAGGTATGCTCATTAATTCGATTAAAAATCAAGATTCCAATGAGTTCTCTCCATGGATATAAACCATCATAATGCTTTCTGCATGACTCAGCTCAAAGAAGACATTGATTTTCATGAGGTAGAATGCATTTTAAACCAGGAACAAGAAAAAAAGTTTTACTTTCTTATTTGCATTAAAATATTTCTCTTTTCAGGGAAATAGTAAAAACAAAATGCACATGCCCAATCTGCTACCATTAAACAACTACTAAAAGCTATAATTAGTATGTGACCTCACTTCTTCAAAATACTGATAGCCTTGCAAAAATCTGATGGTCCATTTCATTGTATCTCATTCTGATCATGGGAATGTTATTTCTTGAAACCTATCACTGTTACATGAGTAGCAAGTTAAGATAAACTTTCCAATAGCAGACCAGAAATATCTCCATATATAAAGATATTTATATAATAGATTTTATTAAATTTCTTCTGAGAATTTAAAAATCAATGTGCACATTTGGTATCTTTGAAAAGATGATCATATGAATCAATGGAGTCCTGTCTCTAAAATAGCTGCTCTGCAAAGCATTAAGTAAAAAGCTAAATCTATCACAAGACATTTTAATGTCTAAATATATTTCATGAAGGTTATTTTCTAATTAGGTAACTTGTATTGAAATTCTCAGTTTGAATTTATCTCTGCCAAATATTCTAGAATAAATTATTCATAGCTTTAACACATCTATTTATATCTGTCTTTATATGATTATCACTATGTATAATATTTATATTTACATAATTTTTCATTGTCTTGAAATAGTTTATGCTGTTCAATATTTTCTAGAGGAAATATGTCTAATGAACAAATTAAAACAAGCATAATCTATTTCACTGAAAGTTACTAATAGCCTTGAATTAACACTTTAACAAATCTGAAAAATGAGGAACTTTATTTTGGAAGAGAGAGTTATCCAAGACCAGGGTACATAAAAGTGATCTATTTAAATGTTCATGTGTCAGAGGTGACAAGCCCAAGCAATAGCTTTAAATATCTCTGATGTGTTTTGCTGATCTTGTGGATTTTAGCATGGAAGCTGCACAAATGGATGGGAAAACTAAAACCTAAATACCAAAAAATAAGGCACTCAAAGGGTGAAAAAGAGTATTCTGTTGAGCTTTAAAAAGAAAATGAGGTTAAACTTTATTATTTTTTACAAAGATGTTCTCGACTAAATGAGTGGGGCACTAATTGTCTAATGAAAGAATGTTCCCATTACTTTTACTCATGAACTTGTGTGGCCTTCCCCTCTACTTTTTAACAAAGTTCACTATGTCTAAATCTCCTTATCTGAAAACTAATATTGACAAAACTTCATTCTGTCCCCTAAATCATCTGTGGGTTTTTGAATGACCCCAGGCTGTTGAAATACATGACCATTAATATGGATAGATAAGTTTAAAATTTTTAAAAAGATAAACAACCCAGTTTAAAAAACGGATTAAGGCTATGAACAAGCAATTTATACACACACACACACACACACACACGCCTTAAAATAACCAACACAACTATTTAAGGAAAAGCAGGTCAGAATTTTGCAATAACAATTTTTATATTTCTGTTTAGAAAAAAGATGAATAATTCAATAGAGAGCAATGAACAAGGATAGACAGTTACTGAAATAAAAATAAAAATGGAAAATAACTGCAATCATTCTCATATTGTAAAACAAAATAAAACAATAGCAGCAGCCCTTGCCTTGGTCTAAAGGAGTAATTTCATAGGCACCTGTGTATTACCTCTGTCTCAGGTGCATCAAAATTCACTGCAGCTGGTTGTTTATTTGTCTTCCTTGCCCATACATTGTGGATTCTTTGAAGTGAGACCATAATTTTGTTTTCTTTTTAGCCTTTCTACCTCTGATAGGTATACCCGGCACACAGTAGAATAGTTAATAAATTATACTGAATCAGTGATTGAAAGTCATACATACAAACTGCACAGGACAAATGGCAAAAAGAAATGGCACGCTTCTTTTAGAGAACGTTAGTAAGAGCCACAGTTATTTCAAATCCTCACATATTTCATGTTTTAGGAAGCCAAAAGGTATCGATTCTTGCCCAGTGTCCTGAGAGCTCTTACTTTATAGATATAATAACTAATTGTATTACAATGTGTACATTTTTTTGCCATTAGGTCGTGACATCATTAAAAAGGCTAGATCTTTCTCATTTCTATATCCGTAGTGCCTAGGAACACCATTGCCAAATAACAGACGTGCCTTTATGTTTGCTAAGTTGACATGAATTATACAAAAGTTCTTCTAAGCTAAAGATGAGGGCCAAGGCATTAATTGTTTTTTTAACTCAATGAGTCAAAACGACATTAACTTTAGAACCATATGTATTATGTGTATGTGTATTTACGGTATTTTAAGGTATTGTACTTAAGGTATGGCATTGAAGGTACATTCATATAATAACTATCTATATATCCTCATTTTATGAAACAACATATTCTACTTTTATAATGACAAAGTTTACAGCTTCTGCGTCTTTAATATGTAACACGATATTGGTAAAAACTACAATTTGAGGACAAATTCTTAATATTAAAAACTTCAATTTTAGTATTGCTCTGTGGCAGAACAAGTTGTTTTGTCAATTCATTTCTTTCTTTCTTTCTTTTTTTAAAGAATAGTTAATTGATTTTTAGAGAAAGGTAGGGAGAAGGAGAGAAACATCAATGATGACATAAGAGCAAAACATCAAACAGGTGTCCCCTGCATGCCCCCTGCCAGGGACTGAGTCTGCAACCAGGGCATGAGCCCTGACTAGGAACCAAACTGGCAACCCTTCAGTGCCCAGGATGATGCTCAGCCAACCAAGCCACACCTGCCAGGGCTCAATTAATTTCATAATTTGGTGTCAAAGGATATATCAAACCAACAAGAGAGTGGTAAGTGGACCCAGCAATAGTAGTAACAAGTATTTATGTAGCTATTATTAGAGGACAGATTTTTCTTCTACATTCTTGACACCTACTAATTCTATCATTTTCATTTACAGATGCGGAAAATGAGTCACAAAGAGGTTTATTAACTAGACAAAGTTCATAGATCTAGTAACTGGCAGAATCCAAATCTGAATCTAAGCAGTTTGGCTCCAGAGACCATGCTCTTAAACACAGCACAAGATTTTTCTCCTTAAAAACCTAAATAGCAATTGCTATGATGGCAGAAATATGTGGGCATTATATAACGCTCTAAGTCTGCAATGTGAGGTTTGTCATGTATATGTGCATATGTACATATATATATATACACAAATATATATGGCTAGGATTTCTATATGTGACAGTGGGTAACAGAGAAAGAGAGATGAGAGAAAGACAGAGAGAGGAGGAGATGGAAGGGAGAGAAGGGAGCTAACTTGTAACAGGCCTTGTACTTTTGTGGAGGCATCAATTAGTTTTGTTCGGGGTCATCATCACAGACTGTTTTTTGTTTTTTGGGAGAGTTGCTATTAAAATCAAGACAGTATGCTAGGTTACAGAGGGGTAATAAACTTATTACCCAGCTCTTTCTTGCCATCTGGTCATTGGCATCACCTGGGAGCTGGTTAGCAATGCAGAATCTCAGGTACCCCCTCCAATCAAAAGAACCAGAATTTTTATTCAAACAAGAACCCAGTGTTGGGAGACATTTCCCCATGGGTATCTCCTACTTCATGTCTTCTGAGCAGAGGCATTGATAGCTTTTGTCTTCAAGGATGTTTGCATAGCAAACAGTCTTGGAAGACAGAGGCTGTATCTCCCTCCAGAGCAGAGGGGTAAATAACGTTTGCCGTGAGGTTAATAAAGATAATGTCTCCCTCTGGGGTAAAGTGGAGTGGGATTGTTTGCAACTCTTTCAAAGATTAAGGTTTCCTACATTCGAGGTTCTTCGGGAGTGATGTGAAGCCACAGCAGATGCAGCCTGCCGTGGGCCACTCTGCACTGCCCCGTGGGACTTTAAGAGCGAGGGTGACCAATGTGAACACAATGCTGCCTGCTGTGCCATGAGTAATCCATTCTTTTATCTCTGGACCGGGAACCTCATGCCTTCTCCCAGCATACTTAACAGGTTAACTTTACGTAGAAATTTATGATTTTTCAAGACAAGTATTCAGATGTACTAAAATTGCATCTTTATTTTCCTTTTCCCATTCTATTGCATCAGAAAATAGGAAGTTAGTAAATTTTTGGTGAATTCTGTCATTATTTAAACTTAAGGTTTATCCCCCCAGCCTACCTTCTCCCCAGGGTAATATTTAAATCCCAGGGCCTTATGCGCTGACATGAATTGTGGTAGGGAGGATTTAGGTAGGGGCTGAATTCTTCTGTTATGCTATTTTAAAGAGTTATTGATAGAATTAGATGAGATAAAGTGTGCAAAACACACGAATCATGTCTGATGCATGAGTGATGCCACTTAAAAAGAAACGTGGTATCTTTTTCTTAAGTTGTTATTAATTAGTATGTATGACTACGGGCCAGGAGAGGTGAATGAGTGACCTCACTGGGGGCTCCTCCTTTGGATTTCTGTCCCCTCTCCTACTGCTTCCCTCATGGATCACAATCCAGACCCTTCTCTGCTTCCCTGCTCCTGCTTGTAACCAGGCAGGTTCTCCTCCCTTGGAGGGAATTGCAGCTTTCTCAAAAGGTAAGGTCCATTCAAGGTCGAAGAGGGCTTAAAAAGCATTACCCGATCCATCTTCACCAGCAATAATTATGGTATATTTAGATCCTAGGTCCTCACTGAACTCTTTATCTGTTCAGGAGGTGTGTTTTAGTATCACCCAAAATCAGCTACCGCCTTGCGAATTTATTATTATTTTTCTTATTACTAATATTGTCTCCTCCTGAAAATCCAGGAATTGAATTACTTCCTAAAAAATTAGAAGGGACAGCAGAATGAGGAAAGAGTGTAACTGAGAAACACTAATGCTTATTTATTTCTGCTAAAAATGCTGAGGGATGCCGCCTGTGAGAAGACGAAGCACATTTTCTAATTCTCTGATGTGACAAAGTTCTGCGATAAGTCAGACGGTTCCTGTCCAAATTCCTACCAGGGGAATTTATAGCCTGACTAATTTATCCTGAGGACAGATTTCAGATAAACTCCCAGGCACAGAGACCACAGAGGAGAAAGAAAATGCTGGTTGGGAAAAATAGATGTCCGAGGCTCACAGAAAGAAAAGGGTCAGGGAGCCCTGGAGATGTGTGGGGGGCACACAAGGAGAAAGTCCTACCCCATAGAGACCAGAAAGAAGGTAATGTTAGCAACTCCGCCTGGGAGGAGAGGCAATACCTTAGAGACGAAACACTATGGGAAGACAGCATTGGGTGCAGGGTGCTGGGAAAAGAGGAAGGGTGTCCAGAGACCTAAAGGTCAGATGCACCTTTGATGCTCATGAGCTCCATCTGTGTGTAATTCCCCATGAGGAGACAGACTGAATTACTGCTCAGGTTCTCTCCATCTCTGGCATCTTACAGTTCTATACAAGTTGATACTTTCGTATCTAAGTGGCTAGCTTTGGCAATAGAGTGAAAGAGAGCCTTTAAGTTTAAATAATCTACTGAAATAAAATAAAGTGAGAGCTAAACATGTACCAGCATGGCTCCTAAAATTCTCTCTCCTTGTGACAAACGATGGCCATGAGCTCAGGTGACGTCTGGGAGCAGGGAAGTAGTAAAAAGAGGAGAAAGGTCTAATAGCACACTGAAGGGAGGGCGGAATGAAACAGAACCCATACGGCTTTATAAAATAATGCACATGCTTTTCAACATTTTCTACCAAAAGTGTATCTAGACTTCTACTTAGAGCAGTAAAAAGAAGGGGGCAGGGCATCTACCCCCACCCCACCACCCAGGCCAGGGAGAGGGGGTCAGTGGGGGAGAAAGGGGGACATCTGTAATACTTTCAACAATAAAGATAAATTTGTGGGGGGAAAGGGGGGCAGGGAGTTCTGGTGGATGGAGGTGCCATAAATATTAATTAACATAACACTACTAGCGAAAATCTATATGAGCTCCTGAAGCAACTATAAATAATGGAAAAGAGTTCAGTGATCAGAGGCAGCCAGCTTGTTTCTAAAGGTGACTTTTTCACTCTCTCTGGAATTCTCAGAGTCTACAAAAATTTTCATCAGATCACAGCAGAACAAAACAGGAAGGAAGGAAGGAGGGAGGGAGGGAGGGAGGGAGGGAGGGAGGGAGGGAGGGAGGGAGGGAGGGAGGAAGATCTTCCTCTCTAACTCAAGTTTCTCCTACAACAGCTAAGAGATGGAGCATATTTTTACTTTCTCTAAGGTGACAAGATTCTTCAATGGAAATATCAAGAAACACCTATTCAAAAGCTCTGCCAAGAATATTTACAGACTGAGCAGTTTGACCCTAACAACAACATAAAATAACTTTTTTAGTTTCTTTGAAACAGCAAAGGAAACTTGGATTGGCATGTCTGTGCCTCCTGCATACCCATAGGTTTATCTTTAGAACCAAAAGCAATTCTATACTAAAATTTGAAAGATCTCAGGTTAGTAGGCTGAGACTCCTGACTATGGGAGCTAAGAGAGGCACAGGCTCATTATCTCCATGCTGAAATGCAAATTCTTGTTAGGTATCTCTCTCTGGCACATATTATTTAATTTTGCAAAACACACACACACACACACACACACACACACACACACACACAACCACAGTGTTGCATACAGGCTCCCTTTCTGGGTATGGGATTCTAAGTTTCTCTAGCTAAAAAGCATTCAATTGTTACTTGTTTATGCATGAATTACAAAGCTACACATTGTAATTGCTCAGTAATTAAGTTACAGGGACACAGAAATACCTTCAGCCTGGATGACCAACTAGCACTCCATGCTGTGCCATCCCTATTGATGATCCAGCAGGGCTCAGAGAGCTATTTACATTCACTTTTGAATGCATTCCTTGCTCAGAAGTCTCTTCCCTAAAATGTATGTAAAAACAGGCAGTTATTTTAACTTGATTAAGGGTAGGGCTTTCTTTATGGTTATTATTTCTGAGCCTATTGCCAACTTTCAGAAGCATGCTCATTTACCAGAGATAATTATGTGTGATTTTCTCCTGAGTGAAAGATAAATAATTTGGCAGTCTTGTTTCACATATTTTTCTATTTCAATACAATTTATTGTTTGGTGGGGTGTCCTTTCTTCTTGTACTAGTTAGTGTGCAGAATGGAAGAGTTTTCTTTAGATCAATTGTGCTGCTTTTTTGTAAGGCGCTGCTGTTCAGTCCAGGTTTATAAAAGACCATTAAAGGCTGATATTACATGAGGTTCTGCTCATAATGATGTACTCCTTTGTTTACAACTTACATAATTCTCTGTAGTGGCAAAGCTTCATCAAACTGGGACAAAAGGAATAGAAAGTACATTTCTGGGAGTCTAAATAGAATGGTCCAGCTCTAGTTTTCAATATATTTCTTTGAATAAATGCAGAAGCCACATTCCTAGGTCTCAGTTTGGAAGAGCAATGTTTTTTTTTTATTATTATTATATGAGGCAGCATCTTTCTCTGCAATACTTTAAAGCTAAAGCCCATATAGAAAAATGCAGGACTATATGGCTCTAAATTACTATCATAAACTCCCAATTAAATATGGATCCAGACTAGATTCCCCGCACTAAAGAAGCATTTGCATTTGGACTCCAAAGATAAAGGCTGAACTAAGAGACAGAAGTAAGCCTATCCTGCAATCCATTGCTCTTTATACTAGTGCAAAAGTACTTCCTGTGACGATAGAATGTTCTCTATCTGCCCAGTTCAATGTGGCTACTGAGCACAGAAAATATGGCTAGTGTTACCAAACAACTAAGTTTTTAAATATTACTTAATTTTGATTTATATTAATTTTAAACAGCCATGTGTGGCTAGTGGCTACTGTTTTGGATAGTGTAGCTTTGTAATGACCCATAGGGCAGGAGCAAGTCCACCAGCTTGCCCATGTAAGGCCATTTTATGGGGAGCTTATGTACCTGGAGAGGGAGGAGTCTGATTTCCCTCCTCCATCAGGACATCAGGACCAAGTGACTCTGGCAGACAGCCAACACCTTGGGAACTATTTCAACTTCCCCACCTCACTCCACTACGAAACCCTAGACATGTTTGGAACCCTTCGCTGTCACTACATCACCTTCTCACACCACCTCTTCCTGTAACTACGTGTATTTAAGTCACAGGTTGACTACAGTGGTTACTAAGAGTCAGGTGGGAGGAAAGACAGTGCTTCCCCAACAACCGGTTCTCTTTCAAAGGCAGAGGGAGATTTTAAAAAATGCAGACCACACCTATATCCAATTTCATAATCAAATCTTTACTTGGATGCCTAACAGGCATATCAGAACACCTATTCTGACACGATGTGATGCTCCAAGTACAACATGATATTATACTTCATTTCCCCTCAAGTCCATTCTTCTTCCAGCCTTCTCCACCTCAGATGTGTCACCACCATCCACCCAGTTGCACAGGCCCAAACCAAAGTCGGTCTTTCTCTCCGTCTTCTCTTCACCTACATTCTAACCCATCAGCACGTCTTGTTGACTCTACCTTCAAAATATGTGTAGAATCTGATCCTTCTTGACAAGCCCCTGTCATCTCTCACCTGATCACTGTAACAACCTTCTAAGTCTACGAGTCTCTTTCTCTGTAATCCCTCAACCACGCGTCATGGGGTGAAGACTCTAACAAGCACACCAGGTAAAGCCCCTAGGTCTAAGCCCTGACTACCTTTCTTAACTCACATCAACTCATGTCCTGTCATGGTGCCTCTTCCACAGCCTGCCTGCTGCTCCTCCAACACCCCAAGCTCATACCTTCCTGCCTTTCACTTACTCTTCACTGACTGGCAAGTTCTTCCCGACGTCCTCCCAGAGCTCACTCTCTAACTCTGCTTTTCATGATCACCATCGTCTGTCATTCTGTATCCTTGTACTCAAAACGTTCTCATAGCATATGTTATTACATGAAATTATTTCATTGTTTTTTCTTGGATTTTCCTATGAGAATGCATCTTCCCATGAAAGCAGAGGTCTCAGATGTCTTATATACAGATCTCATCTCAGCACATAGAACAGTACCCAGCATTTAACGTGGCCCAATATTTGTTGAATTGGTTAGTAAAATCTGATTATGTTACTCATCCAAACACAGTCAAACACAGATACACACAGAGATATACATGCCACATAAAGAGACAGACTTAGAAGCCTTAAAACTTTCAGAGGCTTCTCCTTGATTTAGTGATAAAGAAGAAAGATCTTTAGCATGATTGTGCACACCGTATTGCTTCCACCTCTTTCTCCAAGAGCATCTCAAACCACACTGTCCCCTAAGCCTCCTTACTCTAGCCACACCAACCTTCTTTCTGTTCCCTATACTCAACATATTTCTTCAAGTTAAAATAGTTTGGGTACATCCACTGCTTCAAAAGCTCCTCTCTTTTCTCTTGTCCAACTATATCTTTCATATATTAGCACAAGAATCCTTTGCACATGAAAACATTTGCTGAACTCCCTAAATAGGGCAAATCTTCCTATTTAAGCTTGAGATTCCCATGAATGAATAAATGGATGAATGAAAAGAATATCAATGATGTCACTAATGATTATTGAGCCTCTGAGTACATCTGAGTATTGAAACTTTATCTTTACTTGCCACTGTGATTATTTCAAAGTAATTAAAGCTCAGGTGTAGTTACACATTAGTCACATTCCCCAACCACAAGGGATGTCGTTAGGGAGATGGAAGGGACCAGCAGGCTTTGCAGGCTCTCTGTCACCACAATGGTGACAGAGATAGAGTTGACGCTGCAGAAGTTACCAGAGCTTCTGTTTACCTGCTGATATTTACTGTGTTCTCTCAGGACAGCCGGCAACATCATTTACTTCAGATAAGGTATGTTTGACAACGTGCCAAACATTAAAAGGAAAAGTACCTGGATGAAATGAAAACAACACCGTGTCCCGGTGAGGGGAAGAGATGGATGGGCTGTATATAAATGTGAGTTCATTAACCACCAGGAGGTGACTGCACCAAGGATCGGCACGGCGTGCACTATGTCATTTTTATGAGCGTGTTTCCTAAGTATCATTTACAAGAAGAATACAAGTGAGAAGGTTATTAAGGAAAAGATTAAAGGGCATATACTAAAAGGTGAGAATTCAGAACATTTCCTGGCATACTAATTACTTAAATAGGTGCTCATTCACTCATTCAAAACAAGAAGAAAGCATGCCCCTATAATTTCAGAAACTGTCAGATCATCAAGCCACTAACTGGCAAGTCACTGAACACAATCCTCAGGTACCCACACTGGTTCCATGTCTGAGTGGGATTCAGAGCTCTTGGGAAATTGGGGACACAACTTATAATATCTAAGGTGTTCGTGGGATTAGTCTGCACTCAGACTCTGCTGTTCACCGCACAGGATTCTGCATAGTTAAAGGGCAAATCTGAAAGGCCAATAGGCAGAGTGTCTCACACAGAACAAGAAGGCCATGTGCTGCCTCAGACACCGACTCAGCCTGTCTCTCCCGTCATCCTGAAGAAACTATGATTGAATCCATCTCACATCGGTGAAGGATTCACTGCTACTTCTGTCATCAGTTCTACTTGTGAATTTTTCTATAATGACAGTCCTCCTGTCTGTTCTCTAGCCAGATGGCCTTCTGTCCCCTCAGCCATGCCTCTCACTCAAGCATCGCTGTGTCTTCACTCACAAGCACACCAGCTCTTGGTGGCTCATCGGGAAACTGACACTGCCATTCCTTGAGCATCTTCTAAGTCAGCTATTTTGGGCTGCACGGGAGCTTTCAAACACTAACAATAGCACCCTTGAAGCCTCCTGGCATGAAAGCAGATCAGTGTCCCCTGAAATGTAATGGTATAACATTGATTAGATTTGTCCTGACCATCAGAAAGCTTATATTGAATTATCAAAGTGTAATCCAAACTTAGTTTTGCAGGTTCTCGGTTGTATCTTGGTATAGGGCAGTAGGATCAGGAAGACAGGAAAACCTTATTTGTATGTTGGATTTTGGAATTTATCGTATAGTCAATGTGGAGCCGTTGAGGGATTTTTGAAGGCATGAGGCAGCATGATCAGAGTTGAATTTTTGAGAACCACTTAACTGTAGTGGAATAATCCAAACTGGATCATGCAGAGGGCAAGCAGAAGGGGGGGTTCAGGTTTCCGAATTTATAACTTTGATTCTTTTAATAGTGTTTGAAGGCAATTGCAGTCGGGATGGAAAGGAGACTAGGAATTTAAGAGATATTTTAGATAGTGAAATTAGCACAAATTGTTGAAAAATAGGCAATGGTTAACATAAGCTCTCATCCCCAAATCAGTACTTATTCACACTCTGACAAATATAAATATATTCATAAGGAAAATGGAATAATGTATTTGAAATAATAAGTGTGCTGTCAGTTTATATAGCCACCATAAACCCAAAATTACCACTGACTTATATGGCCACTAATTATACAGCATTACTTCTCTTTCAGGAGCTGAGAGGGAAGGAGAGTGCATACGCGCGCACACACACACACTATAGAAAAAGAGGTATGTGTCAGGGTGGAAGAAATACTAAATCCTTTAAGCCATTCAGATGTTTGTAGGATTTTAGAAACCACTCTCCCATATGCTATTTGGTGAATTATCATTTAAAAAAACAACTCAGGCATATCAGAGAAAGAAATGCTGAAAAAATACAAATGACGGCAGGTAAAGAAAATTGTTTAAAATAATTGAAGGTTCACTGAGCAAAATCTGCTTAATAATTTTAGCTGAAGGCTCTAAACAAATGTAACAATAGAAGCAGGTACCTTAGCATTTCTACCAGGCAAAAAGAAATAATCAGCAAGCAACAGTGAACTGATACATGGCAAAGTAAGGAGAAAGAAACACCACTGCGAGAGTGCTGTTTACATAGTGTAGGAGAAGGCGGTGCTAAATATGCAACAGCCTGGGGACTCAATGGACACAAATAACAGTTATTTCTGAGCAGGTCAAGCAAGAGTCAGTAAAGAGGTAGGAATATATGTCAGGTTCAAAACAGGCTAATAAGGCCCTTTTGGGATAAACTTGGGTTTCAAATAGCCAGAATTTAATACTTAAATCTGAAATACTTTATGACAGACCACAAGTTATAGAAATATCAGTTGAACAGCTAGAAAACTGATAAATGTTGCAAACCAAAATGATTCTTAATACAGATTCTCTAAGCCAGTGTTTTTCAACATGGGTAGAAGAATCATTTGCAATGGAATCACAGGAAAGTTTATTAAATGCAGATTCCTGGGTATCACTTCAGTGCTACCAAATCAAATTTCTAACGGAGTAAGCCCGAAAATTAAAATTTTTATCAGACTTCCTAATGATTTTCTCTTCTAATATATGTAAACATTTTTGCTTATTTTGTTTTGTTTTCTTTTTTATGCTATTGCATTTTTATTTCATTCATTGTATTCTTCAGCTTCAGAATTTCTATTTATTTATTTCTTAAGTTGAATTTATTGGAGTGACATTGGTTAATAAAATTATATAGGTTTTAGGTATATAATTCTACAATACATCATTGTATTGTACTTATTTTGTTTTCAAATGTCACAGTTCATATATACATAGCAATGGATAGATAGATGACGATAGATAGATGATAGATAGATAGACAGACAGACAGACAGATAGATAGATAATGGATATAATAGCAAATTCCAGGCCAATTTTCTTTGCTTTTGCAGCTAGCAAGAGCTAAATGAGTTAACTGACACCATAGGGAAGACATAGACTGTTTGGAAAACAGGTTCTTTTGCGATAGAACAAGCATACATGCAACAGTTAGATAATATGAGAGGTCAGTTACAATCAAGTGCAAAACTGTGTGGTGCAGAACATGCTCCAAGGTGAATCCAAAGGTGAACCTGTCCCTGATTCTTTCCGTTCCTCAGCTTGCCTGCATCCCCTCAAATAGTTAGGGCTCCCTTACAACAATCTATCAGTAATTCATTATCATTTACTGAATCTTTTTAAAATTACACTGTAAAAATTTTGTTGAAGAATTTGGGGTAATGTCATTTACTTTTTTTTTGACATGATGAAAGTCTTTTTTTTGGTCACAGATAAGGCAAAATAACAGTAAATGCATATACTTAATAGAATATTATAGTAAACAATCTCTTCAAAGGCATACAGCTTCTTCTCTCATAAGTCTATAAATCTCTTTTATAGGTACATGGGTGACAAAGTAGAACTCTAAACAGACACTATGCTTCCTTCTTTTTTATTGGGCCTCTGGTGAAGGCAGTGGGCAAGTGGGGTCAGGTATGTGGGGGCGATGGCAGTTGTCCATTAAACAGTATAGAATGTTATAGGCTTGTGTAGTTTACAAATCCTCAAACCATAAACTCACCTAATTATTGTGAAATCTATCTCTATAGACTATGTATCTCGTGTGGGACGGAACCTGAAGGTTGTGAAATGAAAACTAAAAAACAAGTTTGTAGAAACATATACTTAATTTACCAACCTGCTTTAATTTAGATGAGCAAACCCTTCCCTCCTGATGGGCACTGCTGAGAGGAAGATGAATGCAGCCTGTATAACTGTCTGCTATTTCCCCCACAGAATATCATTACCAGCTTGGGCAAGGAGGTGTGGGATCATTTTCAATTCCATTGTCCACAATGTTTATTTAAATAATGCTCCTGTTAGAATAACAGTTTTGATCCAAATTCTATGAGAGTGTTACTTGGAAATAACAAATAATGAACTTACATCTAAAAATTTCCTTTAAAAAGCAAATAAACTACCAGACCTCTCTCTCTCTCTTTCTTTTTTTTAACCCTCACCTGAGGATATTTTTTCCATTGCTTTTTGTTATCCTCATATGTAAATCACACTGCTTGGTTTAATCTGTTTGCTTAAGAGATTAATGGTAATGAATAAGCTTCAAACCTCACACACAACTACCTGATAGATATATTTCCAGATCCTTATGTGGATGTGGCAGTTATACGTCATGTTCTTATAAACGACTTGTTATAAATATCAGCACTGAAAGTATAATGGCCTTATCGTGCATCTCACCCATCAGAGAAGTTACTTGTAGGGAATGTAAATCATCAGACATATTTTAAATGTGATGGATGGATTATTTTTGGTACATACAGAAAGTCTCTGCTGCTTTTCATATTGTCAAGGAACTGGAATTATTCAAGAACTCTAAGTCTGTTGCCTGTGTGCAGTTAATGACACTAGGTCTGAAGGGGGAATGTAACAGAAGGCCTTGGAGCTGAGTAAGATACATTTAAAGGTCTCCTCTAATGCGAGATCTCGGTGGGATTTTGAGCAGTGTGCAACGTGGAAGGTCACAGACAAAAACTTCATAATAAATTTTTCTGTCCCAAAAAAAATCTTCTGCATAAAATATCCCCATAATCTCAGACTAAATAAAAATAACTTGTTAAGTTGATACATTCAATATTCTACTTGCATCTAGTTGGATACCCAAATATTTGGTCATAGGAAATAAATATGATATAGGCTGATATCCACAGAAATTGCATGACCTGTATTTAGTGAATTGTTTTAGTTGTTTATTGTTGAATCTGAAGTAAACCGAGGGAATTCAAACTGACAGCTTGAAATGGCATTGTTTTTTCTTTCCCAAGCTTAACTTCTGCTTAAGTGCTATATAATTAATTCAAAAAGAAAGAGAAGACACAAAAAAAGACACAGACTTGGGAATAGTAAATAACCATTGTTGAAGACACTAAATGTACAATCCTATAATTCTACCAAATCATAATTTACAGTGCTCCCTGGGTTCATACAGTGCTAATTAACTAAAACTATGATAATTCAAAATTCCATTTACATTATTGATCCTGGCACTCTTTTGCCAATTCCAATTACTGTAGTAAAGCCATAAAGGTGAGGTAGATAAAAATATAGTAATAGACAAAGATGTTGTATATAATTTCAAAATGGATCCCCACAAAGTAATTTACTGTATTTAGTTCAATGGGAAAAAAAACAGCAGTTTCTAACGTATGGCCAACACCAGTATTGCATTATTCATAATGTCTTCAAAAACACTCAGTGAGTTTGCATTAGATGACTCGCCACTGTCATCCAGATTTAACAGCAGAAACCAAAAAAAAATTAAATAACTACAAGATAGTTTCTTTATGTTTACCAATGGGTATGCAGATTCACCGATTATCTCCTTTCTCCCCTGGCCCTCCCAGTGGCTAAAAGGTAATTATTGAGTGTGGAATGAGTAGATTTTTTACAAGAAAAAAATACTTTAAACTATGCACAGCTATCAAAAACCTTAGTGTAATTTTTTGCATCCACTAAAATGTATTGTGCTACATCAAATTTATTCTTGCCCTTTCTCACCGCATCCTTGTTAGCTGCTTCCTTTCTGTTTATCATTTGTCATAAACCAGTGTTTCTTGAATTAAATCATATAAGGTTGGTCCAAGGGCTTTATAACTTTCCTCACTTTCTCTCCCACTTCCATACAAATAACACCTTTTATATTCACAATTCTCTCAATATCTGACCTTCCCATAACACGATAGCCAAGAAGGTAATCTTACTCTGCAGCAGCGCTAATATAACTCTCAGGCTGAGTAGTCCCCTGTAACATGGAGTGCAATAGAACCTGTTAGCTGGCTCTGGTTAAAAGTGTAAAGCTGAACTACGAAAATTGCATTTGAAGGCTAGGCCTCTCTTTGGGGGGGTCCTTGGGCTGTGCAGATAGATTGTAATCCTTCCACTTCACCTTAAGAAATGTTTTTGCCTCCTCTGTGTTTCTACTCAGACAACCTCCTCCACTTTCCCATGAATAACATAATGAAAACATAGGGGAATAAAGATGAAATTTATGTTATATACGTGGGACTAAGAACTGTTGCTCAACACTGAGCATTGGTTTTACCCAGATAGAGGCTCCTGCCAGTGTGTCTTCATATGGTGGTGGCGGCGGCAGCAAAACCAACCCAGGCTCACGAGATCATCTAGATGATGTAGCTACATTCCTCTGAAAACAGTCATAACGGGGTCACGCTGAATCTCCAATCTCCTGCCTCCCCGCCTCTTTCCTCTAACTCCCACTTCTCTAACCCCGATTCCCCTATTTCTTTCCAGTTGTTGAGCCCATGATCAACCTTAGCTCTCAGCTGGATGTTAATTAATGCCTGATAACCAAGGTCTTAGCCAACATTGGCTTCGACTTACCCCCTCCTGCAGTCATTCACATGTCAAAGTGGGGAGGTAGTCTTGACAGTCTATGAAGATCAAAGGATAAGGCTGACATTTTAGAAAAGGTGTCATGCCTTTCTCTCCTCAATGGTTCCTCATAAATGACTTCCGATGCCCATCGCTCTGATCACATAATGGACAGTAAAAACAAACTGGAAAGCCCTGACGTGCTAGGAAAGCAGCTGTACACTGATGCCTGAGACACAGGACAGTTCATCTAAACACATGACTAAGCAATTCTACAGGAGAGCTAGGAGAAACCAGCAAGAACACACGAGCCAAACAGACAAAAACTTCTCCAAAGAGATTTTTGAGATTAGAAACACTACCCAAGGCCCGGGAGACCCAATGTTTGCTAAAACTAAAGAGTGACAAAATAAAAACAGTTAACTTTAAAACTCCAACTAGAGCTAGAACAAAAATTAAGCTGAATGTTCAAACAATGCGTAGGTCAGTTTATTACCCTGAGCACTGGATCTCTGAAACATGGCCAGCGAGATATACTGTCCAGCAGTTAATGAAGCAAGATAAGGACTTTGTCCCTGTAGATTTGAGCTTGATCCTGGTGCTGTTATCTGTAAGCTCTATGACACTGGGCAAACCAAATCCCTTCCTGATCCTCAGCATCCTTGGCTAAAATAAGATGGCAAAACCTACCTGGTAAATTTACTGTGAAAATTACTGCCTTACTCAATGTAAACACAATTAAGTGCCATATGTGCCTTTTCTGAATGTAAAGTAAATGTGCTCATTTCAGAAAATATAATAAAGTATAACAAAACAAAAATTCTGCCACCCCTTGAAAACACTGGCATTTCCCCCTAATATGTTTATCAATGCATCATAATCCCCAAACTCTGCTTTATTCACTAACATTATATCATGAGAGGCGGTTATATGGAATAGAAGGCACACAGATTTGGAACTGGAAGCCCCAGGAGTGTGAAGCTCAGCTGTGCCATGGAATTGAACAGGTTGCTTAAACTCTGTGAGCCTCAATTTCTTTACTGAGATAATGGCAGTGGTATTTGCTACTTTATAGGCTCATTTAATGAGATAAGGAATATAAAAACCTAACACAGAGTTTGGTCTAAAACTCATCAATAAATGTTAATTCATTCCCATTCTACCCCGAAAGCTAATGAGGTCAAGAAAAAGGATCTATCAATCATCCAGGAACCACACTCACGAACTTCAGTGCTTTGAAAGGTGACAGGAAGGTGTGTTGTGAGTGTGTGTGCGTGCATGCGCACGCGTGTGTGTGTGTGTCTTCATGCACATTTCCTTAAGACTCTGCCAGAATGGAAGCTCCTTCCTGGGCAGGGACAGAGAAATCCTCCTGGGAGATGGATGGCTTCTGAGGGACCCCTGAGGAAAGCTGAGGCAGGCTGCTGATCACTCTGCAGTCCTGCTTGGTATCTCTGTCGCCAATCATAAAGGGGCAGTTTTAGAGTCTGCTGGGCCTTTTGCCCCTGGACAGTCTCGAAGCAGCAGGCATCCCCATCCTGCACCTTAGAGCTGGCCAGCCAAGACGGCATGCTGAGACTTTGCAAGCTTCGACCAAAGAGGTTATTTTTCAGCTGAATGTGCCTCATGGAATCTAAGGAGAGTGCAAGGTAATAAAATCAAGACTCTGCCAACAAAATTACCCCCTTATTCCCTTCCATTAAGATAGTTCTGCTTTACTCTGCAGGATATAAAGAGGATTGAGTTGAATAAATCCTATTATTTATTACAGCCGCCATTTACAACAGAAATAGTTTCCACCCGCCTGCTTAGGAAAATGGGCAAATTACTAGATCATCACGTATCACAGAAACATAAGTCTCCTAGCTGGCAGTGAACTCCAAGCTGCAGGTACAAAGATTCAAGACGCTGCAGACTTAGAGGGTGATGGAGCAAGGGATGGCAGCAGCTGGCTATCTAGCATTTACTCTCAAAGTCACAGAAATACGGGAAACTTTTGGAGAAAGTGAGCTGCAGACATGGAAGTGCAGGCTTCCAGGTATATCCGCACAGAAATTTATCCCAGCAGAGAGGCAAGGATTGGACCACAATCCACTCACAGGTTAAATATCCAGCTTTTCTATAAAGTTATTGAAATGAGAGTAAATGCAGTCCTGTCAAATAAACACTATCTTTCATTCTCATTCAATCAAGCTCAAAAAGAAAAACAATGCTTGGATGCATTTAAGTTCCCTGATAGTTAAATGCATTTGTAACGTTGTTGATAAAGAAAAAAATTACATATTTTAATGCATTAAAAAGAGACCTATATCTCCTGCCATTTTTGAAAGTTTTTATCAATAATTTTTCTGAAGCTGTGATTATTCTAACCCATTCTTACTTTTAAAAAACAACAACACACACACAAACATTTTTATGATTTTTTTAAAAAAGTAATGGCCTTTAGTTGGCTTCTAACTTGATACTTATGCTGAATGAATATTAGGAAAATAACTTTTTATATATGGCCAAATAATTTTAAAAGTATTTAAATAGCTGCTAACTTTGTGTTCTAGTGTAGCATCTCTTTAATAAAAGACTTAAAATCTACAGTAACTTTTGGATAGTTCTTACTTCTAGGATGTCAATCAAGAGTTCCTAGTCACCTGGGGAGCCAGGAAGGATACGCACTTTGACAAGACACTAGTGCAGTTGCCTAAGGAGTTGGAATCTGGCCTCTGGTCCCAACACCTCTGATGAGCATTTGACTTGGAACAAGTGACTTAGCTATGAAACTTAACACATAGTTCTGCTTCTCACATTAGATTGTAGGCCAGGAAATGGACATTTGGGGGAAAAACTTCTTTTTTTTGGTTATATTTCTGGATAAAAAAGTATTAGAAGTTCTACAATACTAAAAATTATAGAAATACATAATGTAGAGAATGTAATTCCCTCAGTATCCCATCCTCTAAACATAGTTGCCTTCAATAATTTTGATATTTCTCTGCTTGTTTTTGTATGTTATTATTTTTATTGTGATTATTTTACTTTTTAAACAAAAATGGAGTCACGATACCCATACTGTTCAGTAGCTCTTGTTTTACTTTGTAAGGCAACATTCATAGTATGGGGTTATTTCATCATGGATAATATCCCACAATGTTTTTGTGTCTTGTATATTTAACCACTGCTCTACTGAGGTGTATTTGGGGTGATTTTCATTTATTATGAACATGGTGCAATTAAAATTTACTTATACATTTCTTTACACACACACACGTACACATTTTTCTTTAGGACAGCGATTTTCAACTGGAGTGTCACATGAATTTTTAAAACATAAAACATGCAATACCTGACTATTTAGTCAAAGGCATGACCTCTTTTCCCTTAGTTTGTCAAATTAAAAAATGACAACAGCCAACACAATAGCTGTCTGTCTTGAACCATAAATATATAGGTCATATAATAGAGTTACATCTTTATTGGTCATGTCTCATAATAAGGTTGTCTGATTGGTGAATTGTTGGTACCAGAAATCCCTACATATAAGTATAGGCACCTGATTTTTTTTTAAAAAGTCACTTTGGAACAAAAAGCATAGGTAATTACTATTATTTTTTAAACCAATCAAAATTATATCTATTTTTTGGTCAGGTTGGCAAAAAATGTAATATATTTTTTGGTGTGCCACATAATTTTAATGATTAGTTTATGTGTGCCATGAGATGAAAAAGGTTGAGAATTGAGAACCGCTGCTTTAGGAGACACTTTCAGAAGTGGCAGTAGCAATATAGGATGAAAATTATACACATTTCAGGTTTTTAATAGACCTAGTTTATTACCCAGCAAAAATGTACCAGTTTATAGCCTCACCGATAGTGTTTGTGAGTGCTCATGTCCTGAAACTCTTTTCTCCTTGTATTTCCTACAGAACCTATTGTAGTTCTTGGCACATAATCAGCATGCAGTATTTACTCGAATGAGTAAATAAAAGCATGATGTTAAATGATCTAATAGTTTATTTACACAGTTATCAATGTCTATAGGCACATGGGTATGTGCACGTATCTTTATAAATGTTGTGTTATACCTCAGATTCAACAAGCATCCCAAATAGGTCTATTTCGAGGACTGGAGACAGGAAATTCTCCATACTTCAGTAAATTGTGATTATTTAATTAAGTGTAATTTGTGGCTTCTGAGAAGAGGGACTGAATCATGTAATGTTTTTTGGCATTTTCCAGAATACACACTTATAAAGTCTTGAGATCAATGTAGCTTCTCTATAATAACTTTTGTTAGGAACATTCAGCTACACTAAAGATAGATTATGTCTCTTCATTTTGAAGTGTAAGCTTTCTCTCCAAACTAATGAACTAGTTTCTCTGAACAAAAATTATCCCCTGAAAGCAAGCTCTGTTTAGAAGCTACTTAACTCTTAGAAGGCAAGAGCTTATACATGTTTAAATTATTTTGGGATAGTCATAATCTGGGCTTTGGGAAGCCTGGACCAACTTGATATTGTAACCAATACAAGTGCCCCTTCACTTTACATGAGAGATGCTTTTGTTAAACAGTCACTAAGAAGAAAATAAAAGTATGTATCAAATTACATTTTAATTCCCCAGAAGAGACAGCGCACAAGAGATAGGAAACCTACTTAAGACAACAGGGTTTACAAAATAATTGAGGGGTGCTTAGTAAATAATATTTTTATCACTCTTGATTTTTGGGATCTATAATTCCACTTTGGGAATTCATAAGTGGCACATATGAAGGGTCAAACAGTAAAGCTCAGACCTCGAGTTCAGTACTCAATGGAAACAGAATTGTGATGTCAAAGCTGTGACTTCTTTGGATTAGCGGGGCCAGAAGGGAAAAGATTCAGAATCTAACGGCCAAGGTCACACTGAAGCAGGAGATCAAGACTAAGAAGTGGCTTAAATGCAAGTAAATATTCCAGAGTCAGAGGTCATGAGGACTGAGAGTCAAGACAGATGAGTGGTAGAAATGAGGCAGACAGATGGGAAAAGAACACGTATTGATCTCTTAAGACACACCAGGCGCTAGGCGACGCCTTTTCAGAGGCTTTACTTCTCTTGGCCCTCCCAGCGGCCTCTGAGTCATTACACTATTATCTGTAGAGAAGGAACTGAGGCTCAGAGAACCTAAGTGGCTTCCCCAAGGGGTACTCCGCTGATCAGAAGTCAAGGTTAAAGCAACAAAGGGGATGGTCTTTGAACTACTCCAGTGTGAAGACCCAAGTCAGAATAACCAATCTTACAGCAGAAAGAGAGACTGTCTCTGAAGGAAGTTTCTGAAACTCTACCTATGAGAGTAGGAGGTAATAATGGGTTTCCTAATATGAGATTGAGCTTAGTTTGGCAGTTTCTCTAAGTATTGTATCTGGTCCACATCTGTAAATATTGTCTGGTTTCTATAAAAAATGTGGGTTCTAAGCCCAACCCATACCTGTTAAATCAGTGTCTTGTGGGGTCAGGAGCTTAGGAAACAGAGTTTTGGCAAAGGTCTCATGTGGCTTTTAAACACAGTGATGCATTAGAAATATGGATTTAAAGAGTTACAGTTAGTGGTAAAGGCATAAACCCAGACATCTGACACATCCAGGCAAACCCAGTATTCAGAATTCAGAGGAAAGCTGTCCAGTGTTCTAGTTTCTGAGTATGATTAAAAATGATAATAATGCCCGGCCGGGCGTGGCTCAGGGGTTGAGCACTGACCCAGGATCCAGGCAATCGGGGTTCGATTCTCAGTCAGGGCACATGCCCGGGTTGCGGGCTAGATCCCCAGTCAGGGGCGTGCAGGAGGCAGCCGATCAATGACTCTCTCATCATTGATGTTTCTATCTCTCTCTCTCCCTCTCCCTTCCTCCCTTCCTCCCTCTGAAATCAATAAAGATATATTAGAAAAAATAAAAATAAAAGTAAAAAAAATAAAAATGATAATAAAATGAAGAAAACAGAACAGATTCCATGATTTAGTGATGAATTAGGTAATAAAGCAGAAGAAAAAGAAATACATATTGCAAATCAATTTCAAGAGTTATCAAATAACAAGTAACAGAATTACTAAAAACTAATAACAATATCACTTCTACTAAAGCAAATTAAAAGAATTAAAATGACAAACTATCCCATCTTGATATCACTTAGGAATTTTCAGACCTTTGAAAAACAAGATGTGATAGAAGTACGTGGAAGCAGCTCTTCATCTACAGTATCAGATGCTTTAGAATAAGGGCTCAGATCACTTAACTTTTACCTTCAATTTAATTGCCAATTAATCTCTGCTTGAACCTTGAGATTTGATTAGAAATTTTACATAAAAATTTTCCAAGGGAGAAAAGAGAATTCTTTCTCAACCATTTTAGCACCTAGGATGGACTCCATTTTTCTATATTTCAAGCAAAAAAGAAATTTTATTAGAAATTCCATATGCTTTTCAGAAATAGTTTTATTTTTTATGTGATTTCTTTTTCAAATACCAGCTATACCTACAATAATTTCCTGGCCCACTTACTTAGAAAAATCACTCCCATCGTTGAGATATAATATTTAAGCATAAAGTGGTTTTTGACCCATGAGTGCATAGGTAAGTCAGACAGTCATCCAAGTAAATATAGTTAAATTTGCTATGTGTTATACCTCTGCTCCAGCACTGTGCAAATTATTTATATGATTCATCTAAGGGAACTCTCACAACAATTCTGTGAGATGTACATATTATGAATATCTTTATTTTATGAATAAGAAAACGAAGGCTGGGAAGATGGAAGTTGCCCAGGTCATAGATGAGTAAGCTGCAGGGCCAGGATTGGATTCCAGGAAGTCTGTCTCCAGAGCCCCAATCCTAAGCACCGTGCCACACTCACAGCAAGTACACATGGGAAAATGCCTGGTCTCCGAATCAGCCTGAATGTCTCCAACCAGGGGCACTTCACTGTTTTAAGGAAATAAATGCCGAGTTTTATAAAAATACACACAGCAGATAAATTCAATAAGTAGAGGCCAAAGTAAAGCACAGGTTCCATCTTGATTCTACCCATCTCTTCTCCTAGCATCTCCACTTACAGTGAGGGTCAAAGTTTATACTGACAAAGCCGATTCTCTGACGGATTCTAAAGTTCATTTTCAAAAACAAAAGAAAAATAGAAATGGCTTCAGTATAAATAATGTGCAGCTTATTGTTACACATTTTATTAATTCTTTGAAAACTGACAGTTCACTCATGGCTTTGGACCGAGATGCGCTGGGTTCAAATCCAAGCTGCATGCTCTTGGCCGGGTCACTTCACTAGGCTATGCCTCGGTCTTCCAACCCTATAAATGAAGGAAGCGGACTAATTATTACCCAGCGCTGTTCATAGACAGGCTGTATCAGAATCCCCTAGGGGGCTGGCTAAAACTACGGATTTTTAGGACTTAGCCTAAAATACACTAAATCAAAGCTTCTTGCGGTGGGGCTCAGCATTTTAAACAAGCCCTCCAGGTGAACTTGTGAGCACTGAATTTTACAAACTACTGGACTAGACTACTTAAAAATTTCTCAGACACAATTTTCCAAGATAAATTACAGCTTTTCTGCCTCATTTTAAAGGAAAGATTAAAGAGCTAATCATTCAATTTTATCAGAAATATAATTGATGAAAATATATTATTGCAAAATCAAAAAGCAGGAAAGGGCTTTGCAAAGTTATTTGATCTTTTACCTTTAATTAAGATTAGTTTCATGAGGCTTGAAGTACCACATTTGGAAGAGGGTTTTTCTCAATCACTCTATTTCTCCAAAAAATGCAATAAACTCCAAAAATGATTATCAGCAGATGCTCAGATAGTATCCTATAAAAATACTAAATTCTGCTATTGCAAGCTTGAGGGAAATATTGCTTGAAAACTTCTCTATGTAAAAAGTAATTTATATTTATCTATAATTTATCCACCACAATTAAACAGTGAACCTGAAACCCTAGAGCACCATAGGTATCCAGGTGGTGCCTTAATCAATTCCAAGGAAAAAAACAATCTAGGATCCTCTCTTGTTAAAGTAATGCCTTCACTATTTTTAACTCTAACATTATATGACATGTAACATTATCTGGAAATAAGTCAAAATAAAGTAAATTTCCATATATCATGTCAAATTTCTAATCAGAATGTTTCAATATAATTAGTAGTGCTCAATAATTATTTGCTAAATAATAATTAATTAAAAATAGTTAAATGACCTATAATTCAACAACAAAACAATTCAATTTTTAAAACATGAGCAAGGGACTTGAATAGACAGTTCTCCAAAGAAGATATACAAATGGCCAATAAACACATGAAAAGACACTCACCATCACTAATCATTAGGCAAATATAAGTCAAAACCACAATGAAATACAGTCTCACATCCATTAGGATGGCTATTATAAAAAACAAAACAAAACAAAAACACAGAAAATAAGTGTTGGTGAGATATGGAGAAATGAGAACTTTGTGCATTGTTGTTGGGAATGTAAAATGGTACAACTGTTATAAAAAACAGTATGGGGTTTCTCAAAAATTACAAATAGAATTACCATATAAAATCCAGCAATTCCATCTATGGGCATATACTCAAAAGAATTGACAGCAGGGTCTCAAAGAGATATTTGTACACCAATAGAATAGCAGCATTATTCACAGCAGCCAAAAGTAGAAGCAATCCAAGTGTCCACTGACAGATGAATAAATAAGCAAAATGTGGTATATTTTATACAAACACACATATTATATACACATATACACAGTGGAATACTATTTAGCTTTAAAAAGGAAGGAAATTCTGATACGGGCTACGACATGGATGAAGCCTGAGGACATTGTGCCAAGTGAAGTAAGTGAGTCATTAAAGGACAAATACTGTATGATTCCACTTACATGAGAAACCTACAGCAGCCAAATTCATAGATATAGAAAGAAGAATGCAGGTGGCAAGGTGCTTTGGGGAGCGGACAAGGGATAGTTACTGTTTAATGGGGACAGAGTTTCAGTTTCGTAAAATGGAAAGCATCCTGTGGATGGATGGTGGTGATGGTGACAAATGGGAAGGTACTTAATATGGCTAAACTGCAGCCTGAAAAATGGTTAAGATGGTAAATTTTATGTGTATTTTACCAAAATATTTTTTAAAGTTTAAATAGGGATTCTTCTTTGCTACCAGAGAGTCATATAACCTCCAGCCAGAATTATTTTTAGTTTGAGCATCTCAGTATGGACTATTTTTTCCTCTTGCCATGTCTTCACAAAAATATATGTCTGGAAGCCTGTTCACTTGGAGCCCAGATTTTTAACTTCTAAAGTGACATTTAATTGTCCTGGTAAACTGGGACCTGCAAACCCATCAGTTCATGGTTTCATTACCTTTGTTTTCTCACACCTGTGATATTATGAGTCAGTGTTTGCTAATATATGGGTATCATAGACACCCAAAGTAAATGTTTTTCAAATGTCATGTTTTCTAAGGAGAGGGCCCATAGTATGTTTTGAAGCTCTTGCACTAAAGAACATGTACACACACACAGTGTCTCCTGAAGCAATGTTCAAAAGTATTTTCACAAGTATGATAAGCCAGTGGTTATTGAAAGAGAACTCTCATATGCTCAACCACACACTCACAGGCCCTGTACATGGTAAACATTAGTTTAAACCTTTAAGAAAAACTTGTTTGTAAACCTGGAACCAAGACCTGACAACCACTCAAAACTTTCAGTAAATTCTGTCTTCAGATTTTAATTTAGATGATGATTAATAAGAAAGCCCACAGCATTTTGTATCTGTGATAGTTAATCATCATGTGAGACCCATGGAAATAGCTAGAAAAACTGAAGTCAACATACTTGTTCAACAAGCATCAACCAATGGATGCATAAATAAGGGGAGCAAAAAAATCGATGTTCCTCTGTCTCTCTCTCCCTTTCCTCCCTCTCTCTAAAATAAAATATATATATATACTTGTTCAAACAATGCCATAACACAAATGAGAAGTAAGATAAAGATCCACTGTCATCTAATTATTGCTTTATAACACTACTGCATAGAGTCGACCAGAAGTGGATTTACTGGTGAGACAAATTTGAAAAATAGACCTATGATTAATGGTGATGATTGTAATTCTGGACCCTGAAGTTCACGTTTCAAGCAAACAAAATGCCCCACTTTTTCATCTTCTTTTTCACGTTCTTGTGAACTCCTTGAGCATAGAAACTGTTACTGTTTTGTATTCCTACAGCTAAAACTGAATCCAGCATGTAGTTACTTAAACATTTAAGTATTTAACTTCAATAAAAGTTGGTTTGCCTTTCCTTTTAGGCGGGAAGGGGGAGTGGGATTTGAGTTACATGAGCTGCATGAGTTGAACTTTAACATACACTTTTAATAAAAGACTAAAGAAACTGGAGTATATGGGTCAAATGCAGAAAAAACTGAAATATATCAGAAGGAAGCTACACACAGAAAAATGTCCTTCCCAGGTAGTGAACAAATAAGAAGGTCTAGGTGTGTAAATTAAAATGGTTGGACATATGTCCAATGAGGAGTTTTAAATAGGAATGGAAAACTGATGACAAATTTGACATCTTTTCCTCTGATGATTGAAATAATATGAGGATCAATTTTAACCTGATTAGGATGACCTAGAAGTGATTGTGCCTAAAATTCACAGTGAGGAAGTCAAAGTAGCTGACTTTGCCAAAGATCATAAAGATTTGTAAACTGGTTTTACCATACAAAAAGAACAATTTAATTTATAAAAAAATATTTGATGTGAGCAATACTATGTGATATAGAAAAATGGTAGAATACAAAATGACGCCTTATTAATAAATGTGAGATTCTAAAATTGTAATTATAATTTGAGTTATGTATAAATAATTAAATCTATGTTTTATTCCAAAAAAATAAAATTAAAATAAAACAATAAAATACATATGAAACATAAAATGTCCAGTTTGGGTTTTCTACTTTATAATGTTATTGGAGACTTCTCTTTAGTATATAGAGACCCATCTGATATTTAAGTATATGCACCTTTTTTAGAAATAAAAAAAGTAAAATCTGCTTTTATATTTTAAAAACAGCTTTTCATAAATAAATGCCAGGAAAAACTTGAAACGTATAGTTTTACAAACACACAGGAATTACAAGAGGTTGCTGTATGTTCTATCCTGTTCCCCAAATCATGCAGCCTTCTGTTTGAAGGATCCTCATAAAAAGCTCACTGGAGAAAACAGCTCTCCTAATACTTAGTGAAGCTGTGAGCTGAAACTCCATCACTCTGGAATCAGATTTTCTTCTGACCCCAAAATGGAAATTTCTTAGAACCTGCAATTAAACAATTAAAAACCAATCTCTTTGGGGATCTCCAAGCGAAGTTTAGAAAGGAGCGAAGCTAAAGGAGATGGCCCGCACACTGGTCCTGAGACCACAGATCCATACTCCCTCTGGCTCTGCTTTGTACCTTAGGAGACTGACCCTCCCCGTCTTCACCTCAAGCCTGTATTTCTTAGGCTTTGCCATCAGGGGAAGACTGACTGCTTTTGGCCGGTGGGTCCTGGCAGAAGAATAGGAGCCGGCAGGAATTTCCCTCCTCCCTCTTTGCCTTGGGAGAGATAGCTGCTCTCTCCTCCTTTATCTGGCTTCATTTTCTCACATAGCATTTATTATAGCCTGTAATTATACTATACTGCAGAGAGCAGGCATTACATGGGATGCATTCCCCAAATCCGCAAGGATGAAGACACAACTTGATAAACAAATGGAGACCCTAAAGAGAAATACTGGATACATCCTTGCAGCACTGACTAAATGACAGCGCAACCGGTCCAGTGACCACCCCCGCCCAAGCTGCTTAAGAGGCGAGTAGGGGTTTGAGATGGAATTCTTTACAGAAAAATGATAAAGGCAAAGAGAAATTATGTTTTATGCTTGCCTCTCCTTCAGATAAAACACAGTTGTGTTCCCACCCCAAGAGACACGCTTCTGGAGGTTGGCTGCAAAAGGAGAGACGGGCATTTCCTTCCAGGCTGGACGTTCAGAGAGCTGGAGGTTCAAAGGCTCAACCTCAGGTGACCAACCATAGGAGTGAAGCAGGGTGAGAGAGCTCTTGGAAGAACATGACTAGTGTCACCAAGTTCTAGAGCCGGATGGGAACTCGGAGACCGGTGCCTGCCTCTCACCTGTGAAGACACAGTGCTGGCTGGAGCGCCACGTCGGCCTCTTCCCTTCTGAGCCTCATTCTCTGGTCTCGGAAGCAACGCGGCAGGAATAAGCAGGTGGTGAGGAAAGAGAGAATGAACAAAACACCCCCGCATCAAGCACCTTAAACATCAGTGGTTTGGTAAAAATAAGGCCCATGATGTTTAGACCATCCAATAAATCAGAGAGAGAGAGTTTTAAGTTACGGAGCCTGTACACTCACTAAATGTTAGCAGTAGGGGGCAAGAACCTTGATGGGCTTCTTTGCCCCTTGTCTTCAGCATCTAAAACCCAACCTTGCACAAAGTGGAATCTCAATAAATAAATAAATAAATAAATAAATAAGTATTCAAAGGAGACCTAAATAAAGTTCTACGCCGATAAGAAAGTAAATTACACATTGAGCTCATGACTTTTTATTTCTACTTGTCTATAATGCTTGTTATTGTAAATAATTGCCTGAAAGGTAAAAATATCAGTCAACTGTGAGTTTTGTCTAAATCCTTAAAGAATTTTTATTTTCTACCCCTCACCTCCACCCTCACACATACACAAATATACTGAATCAACTGCCTTTTTTCTTTTTCCGTTCTTGACTGACTGTTTAATGGAATACCTAGGTATTTTGGTTTTACATCATCACAGCCAAGTGTGCAGTAATTAAAAAGATGATTTCAAATGGTATTTACATTTAACAACATGCACAAACTTTGCCATATGTTTTCTACCCTTGTCAACTTGTTTATGTGGCATTTTATCTGCAAGCAACAGCTTTGTTCCTCATGGCTGGAGTCACATACTGTGAAAACAAATGGAATGAAAGATAGAAACTGCTCACTGAACTCACCTGTGTGTAAGGCAGCATCGTACACTGAGAATCTGGTGAGTCAATTCCAGAAAAATTCACAACACATCCAAAGAGAGACACTTAGCACATTGTTCTTCAAAGTCCCCTTTCCTGAATTTTGAACGGAGGCAGCTGGCTGTGGGAAGCTTGTATGTGGATGGGTACACATGTCACCTCATGACACATATGTGTATGGTTTTGTTCCCCAGAGAGTTTCCCACACACAAAAAAAATATCAACAGCACTTCTGTTTAGAGAGAGGGACTAGTGAGATGAAAAGTGAGATTTTACTTTTCGCTTTATAATTACCCATTCCGATTGAATATATTTTTCTTTCATGTTCTAGGATTATTTTAAGATTAAAATGAAATGAATATGCCAAAGTCTCCTGGATTAGTCTGATGATAATGTCTACTTCTAGATTTGCAACTTTCCTAA
The DNA here is from genome assembly GCF_964146895.1 of Miniopterus schreibersii. Taxonomy (NCBI): domain Eukaryota; kingdom Metazoa; phylum Chordata; class Mammalia; order Chiroptera; family Miniopteridae; genus Miniopterus; species Miniopterus schreibersii. The sequence continues at coordinate 39,193,851 of NC_138103.1, read as the reverse complement.
ATGAGTAGGAGCTTTATATAGAAAAAAGGATTCAAAATGAATGGAAAACAGTTATTTATAACTGTGTCCTGTCTTCCAGTGGGGGAGAGGGCAATAATCATTAGTTAAAATAAGTTAAGTTTTCACCACTTCAGTCAGAGTTTTGGTGAAAAAGGATGAGTTCATCCTTAAGGGTCCTTATTTGTGCTCTTTTCCAGTCAATAGAGGAACATCTCTTTATCTACCCATAAAAAACTGCAATATAACAGCATTTACTGAGTATGTATCTTGTCATAGGCTGTCCAAAGAAATGACATTGGACAGTTTTACCTTAAAGGACCATTTAATTGCAGCACTATTAAAAAGACTGAACAAGTCACTTAGATTTGATCTCCCCAGGGGCGAGCAACCCATCTATCCTTTTAAAATGTTCAGATAAGCCAATAATACTCTTACATTTAAACATAACATTCAAACATATCTTAAATTTAAATTGGAATATAAAACAGGTTAAACTAGGCAACTATATCTCTAAAGCACAAAAGCTTAGTATATGGCCATGAAATAAATTTTCCATTGTCAAGTAGCAGTTGCTTGTAGAGCCTTCCAGTCAAGGAGAATATTGTCACAGGTCTCCATAGTCTCAAGACCTTTTTAAATGTGTCTTGGGTTGGTTTCCTGGGAGACAGACTCTGATATGGGTACTTGTATACAGGAGGTTTGATGGGGAGTAGTTTAAGACATAACTTTAAGGAAATGAGAGAAATAGGATTGGGCAGAGAGAGAAGTTAAACTATGATTCAGTTTACAACAGAGGCCTTGGCCAATTCCCCAGGGATCTCTGGAACTGGTATGACCTTTCAGAATTGTCCCAAACCTAGGCAAGGGAGCCAGCCTTTAGTACATCTCCAACTAGTCATCAGATAAGGGTGTAACTTTGGGTAAGGAAGTTCTCTTTAGCTGAGGGCAAGTCTTGAAGGACTCAGTTGTGAGTCATCAGCAGCTAACACCCATCACACACAGCTCAGGATACGGATGGATGGGGTGGAACTCCATAGCATTCTCTGCACATGATAACTCAACTACTGGGAAATGTACCCAGTGCTGATAAATCTCTTTCTTTGGATGCTTTCATCTCTCAAATTACACTGCATTGGATATATTTTTAAATAATAGTTAAAATACCCTGAAGTTTGTCTTTTGGAAATAGTTGGTCCTAAAAATTGAAGACCATGTTTCTTAATGATAGACAAACTGAGCCCCCTCCCCCCTAAACCAGAAGGAAATAGTATGTTGATGAGAAAGTATACGACATTTCCTACATTGTTCTCAGTGAATTAACTGATATGTCTAGTACTGAATCAGTTAACTCTTGAATGCAAATAACGCAAACTAAATCTGAGTGATTTAAACAGAAAAAACATTTTAAACTATATAAAATTTAAAATATTTTATATTTATGATATGCAAATATTTTAGGGTAACTCACAGACTCACAAAATGTCTAAGAAATATGAATACAGGCAGCTAGAAACACATTCAAAACCACACTATAGGAAGAGTGTGGTAAGGACATTGCTGCTGCTACCCCTGGACCCTGGACACTGAACACAGACCTGTTTTGGCAGCATGACCTCATATAGGATGCTGCCTGCTACTGGTGTCCCTACACCATTGCCTGTGAAAGCTGGAGTTGGTTTCCACATCTCAGTGCCCCAGAACAAATTCTCTCCTGCCTCTCTCTCTTTTTGTACAAGTAGCCCCAGATTCAGCTTCCAATTGTTGGAAACTACCTCCTCTGCCTAAAATATTGAAAATCTGTTTTCCAGCTTATAGAGTGGCAGGTGGGCTTTACGCTTTTTTGTTTGTTTTTTAAATTATTGATTGATTTTAGAGAAAGAGAGAGGAGAGAGAGAAACATTGATTTGTTGTTCCACTTATTTATGCATTCATTGGTTGATTCCTGTATATGCCCTAACTGGGGATAGAACCTGCAACCTTGGCATATCAGGACAACACTCTAACCAACTGAGCTACCCAGCCAGGGCCAGGCTTTACTTCTTAACATGACTTATATGGAAAAAGTTTATCAAATGAAGGAGATAAGTGAAAGGCTGAAAACATAAAGAAAATGACAGATTTCTAATATAAGACACAAGAAAAGTACCACTTTGTAGAAGCCCTTCATTTGTAGTGTACATTTCCATGACTTCAAGGTTAATTTCTTATATTTCTTTGGCTTTTATAGTCCTAGGTCTCATGTAGATCACTTTGGTAATTAGTAAGCTCAAGAAATTATCTACAATTTATAAATAGTTTTGGTTACATTAAATTTAAAATGCCTTGTCAAAGGTTACACACCAAAATGCTAAAGATGAGCCAGGTTTAAAGCACAGATAATAAGATCTCAGAAATTAATACTAAAGACATGTGTCCTCTTTGTTTTCTAAGGATAACTATTCATAACTCATTCAAATTGAATTCTTCTAGTGAACAACATGAAAATTACTTTACTTTAGCTTTACAGAGCAAACTGAAAAGCCAAATGGGACTTCTATTAAATATTGTTATGGGACAGGTTCCAATAAAGCCCATATCAGTTGATAATGTTCACTGGTAACTCACTTCAAAAATTACCTAACACAGTTCAGCTGTGAGGCAAGGAATTCAAATGAATTACTTGAGCATGACCAAAAGGATTTGTGCCAAAAACTGATTTATTACTTTTCAGTGCCTCTCTACGTAATTTTCTTTGCCTATCACTATGATATATTTGCTATATGATATGAAAGCCCCAAAGAGTAGATGAGGTACTAACATCTGGTAGAGTTGTAGGATCATAGCCACAAAAGGCAGAAAGGTCCAAGGTAACCAGGCGAAAGAAAGTCTTGCTTGGGCTGTCATCCGTTTTGAAATTTTCTTACTGTTGTTTGTCCTTACTTTGGAAGAGGCTTTGCTTAGAAACTAAGAACTGCTACTTACCCCCCAACCCCCAGGAGGATCTAGCTGGTATGAGCCGGTTAATTTCCAAATTTTAGAAAAGAAAATCTTTCTTCTAAATTTCTAAAGATAGCTTTTATTTCCCCTTATAAGAATATATATAAATATGGACTACAGTGGAAGGTTGGCTGCCTTCTATAAGGAAGAGAGTCCTTCGTGGGGTTCAATTAGCTCATCAGGGTATGGCATAGGGATTAAGAGGAAAAGATTCCTAAAAATAATGACCAATGGGAGCCATTTTATCCGTGTGTGTGTATGTGTGTGTGTGTGTGTCCCTTGTGAACCTAGGATGTGCATCTAGGTGGAGGAAGTTGGAAGAAGTTGCAACAAGACAGCACAGAATTAGAGTGATCGACCTGACCTCTAAATCTATTTTCCCACACAATAGAAACTGACAGTGATGCAGAAAACAGGAAGGCCACTCTAGTCTGACTTTCTATTTAATGTTTGTCAACTGAACATTCAACAAGTTTCTAGATAAGCAGGCTGACCCTGCCAGGCCAGTTAATTGCTCACTGCTAGCCCTAAAAGACTGATTTCAGTTCTAAAAAAAATGACTTCCTAGCAACTAAAGCTTCCCCAACAATGGAATTGTGAGCATGAGCCCCTAACCCCATAAGATTTGTAGTACAGGCTGGGTGGCGGTAGGTCCCACATCCTACGAAACAGTCTCAGTTAATGAATTAATGATGGATACTGTCAGTGGTCTGCAAAATGCCTTCTAACCCTAAGGCTCTGTAATTCTGAAATCCAGCTGTTAGAAATAGAGCTGCAGTCATGCCAAATAGCTGCCAGATGAAACAGATAATGAAGACAAACATCTATGACAGGGTGGAGCTCGAAGAACTAACTCAGAATCAATACCTCGGTTACTGAGTGACGGGTGGCAAAGATACTTGCCAGGGAGTTGCTAACCTCTCCCAGGCAGGCTAACCTCTCTGATTTTTATGTATGTCTATTTGGCAGACATCCTAAAATAACTACTGCCAGACTTCCTTTGTTAAATCTTCTATGTAACTTGCATTGTTATATAAGAAAATTCATGGTATCAGTGTAAATTTGGCTCTCTTGCTAAGAAAATTTTTACAAAGAACCCCTATATTTTGAATTATTCTCATAAATACTGGTACTACTTAATAAGCCTAATGCAACAGTGCAAGTTTTAAGGGACATCTTTAGAGTGGAACTACTAGAAAATAGGATTTATTTCTAAATGGTCAGAATCTACTGGTTTTGTATATATATTTTATTTATTTATTTATTTATTTATTTTTATTTATTTATTTATTTATTTATTTGCCATTGGACTGACTAGGTAAGGACTAATGGGTGCCAAGGGTTGTGAGTGAATTCTATCACACCAGGAAGCCAGTATTAAACACTTTTTTTTCCCTAGCAGCCATTTCCTCCCCAAGTATTATTCAGGAATGAGACACCAACTACAAGGAGGTCATGCATGCTGCCCTCAAGCTCTTCCAGAATCACTTTGATTGCTCCTCCAAAACCATGGGCTTATTGGGAGTAGGAGTTGTTTTAATCTTGCTTTGATGCAACATTAAAAATTGTTCCAAATTTCATCTTTGAATCTAAATTTTTAATCTTCTGTTGAGGCTTCAAATATTTTTTTTTTTCCTATTCATTAGGCATCATCGTTAAACTGCATTTTCCTGTAATTTGTACCTCATTTAACATTATCACTTGAAATTACTGTGAGATGTGGTTAGTTCCAAAGATTTCCCATAAAATAACATTGCATTGCCCTCCTCAGTTAAGGACACAAGTGATTTCAACACAGGGAATGGGAATTATAAGCAGCATGAGCTATGAAATCATGCATATATATACACATATGTATGTGTGTGTGTGTGTGTGTGTGTAAGAGCAAACATATTCAAAATATGTAAGAATTTCTAGTATCCGACTTCTATTTTTGGTAGTAAAAAAAATTGTGAACATATTTTTCTTATGAGCAGATTTTTATAAAAGGCAAATGGTTCCCTCCAGCACCTTCTCTGAAGGACTATAATAGTTGCATTTAGTTATTAGAATCCCATGAACTCCTTGCAGGCTGTTCATATAGAGCACCTACAATTGCCTGTTTGTTATGTATACTCCCTTTAATTCTGTGTTTGAAGTTGAAATTGCTTCACCAGGGTTAAGCAAGGAATCTAGGAGAATTAATACAGTCTTAGTTATGTTGTTATTATTTTTTATTAAATGTATTGGGGTGCCCAGCCGGCATGGCTCAGTGGTTGAGAGTTGACCCAGGAACCAAGAGGTCAACGATTCGATTCCCAGTCAGGGCACATATCTGGGTTGTGGGCTCAATCCCCAATGAGGGGTGTGCAGGAGGCAGCCAATCAATGATGTCTCTCTCTCATCAATGTTTCTATCTCTCCATCCCTCTCCCTTCCTCTCTCTTCTAAATCAATAAAAACATATTTTTTAAAAAATAAATAAAATTTATTGGGGTGATATTGTTTAATAAGATCATATAGGTTTCAAGTGTACATTTCTATGATATATGATCTGTATATTGTATTGTGTGTCCACCAACTAAAGTCAAATCATCTTCCATCACTATGTATTTGGAATATGTTCAAATATATGGAAATTTGGAATATGTAAGAGAGAACTTAGACATAGAGCAACTGAATCCACTTAGCCTGAGACATTTATGATTTCTGGTAGAGAAATAGATTACGCGTGGGGGAGAGTGCAATGAAGATGATGCACTTTCTTTGTAGCCATAAAAATAACTAGTATAAGTTGCTCTCCTGGCTGTCTAGCGAGTAAGTGTTATTTAGTTGGGACATCGCTTTTCACCTCCCTTGGGTGACCCACAAAGAGGCATCTGTAGGGTGCTGTATTTATTATCCACTCTTCTCTTACGCATACACTCCTCTGCCAATCGTGTCAGGCCCTTCTCATTGGTTGCCATTGCTCTGTGGCATCACAGTCAACTTCTTTTTTGCTTCCATTTGAAATCATTGCCTAATTAGTACCTCTCTTTCTTTGCTTCAGGTTTACATATGTTTGTCAGAAGATTAAATGAAAAAATGAATGTAGAGGCTGGCCCCAGTGCCAGGAGTAAGGGATTAGGAAATACTAGCTTTTACCATCATCACCAGCAGCCTTCTCCCTTTATAATATTCTTTATATTCTATTATTAAAAATATTAGTGTCAGTCCCATCCATGAAGATACATAAATATTAATGTCTAATTTTATTTATCTACCAATAAATTATTTGGGAGAATTGAGTCCCATGGGGGACATGGAAGGTGGGGGGAGTAGAAATAATAAACAGCATACCTGGTAGAAAATATATCAAAATAGCTGTGGCTGGTGTGGCTCAGTTGGTTGGGCATCACATAGGGGCACCAAAAGGTTGCTGGTTTGATTCCCAGTCAGAGCACAAGCCGACCTATGTTATGTTTCTTTCTCTCTCTCTCCCTCTCCCTTCCTCTCTCTAAAAGTCAATAAAAATAATCTTTAAAGTATATATTTTCCACAGAAGTAATAGAAAACAAAATTGAGATACACTTTACAGAAAGTATGCCACATTATGATAGTAAAGGATCTCCTATGCAGAAATAGCCTCACTTTCACTGTGTTTTTTCTTTTTGATTTCCTCTCATATTCTCTTAATTATCTTGACTAATCATTGGCCTCAGCAGTCCTCGTTTGCACACCCTTCAGGAAGAGTCAACAGGCTAATTTTTAAGAAGCAAGAGAAAATAATGGAATACAGATGAATGCACATAAGAATTAAAGGAGAAATTTCCTACAGTGCTACCAAATGGATATCAGGTTTGAGGTTTTAAGTGTGGTCCTTTCTATCCACTATCCTTCAAGTTTGTTTTCAGCAAGGCTTCTGTCAGTACAGCCTTAATGCTGGGCAGCTCCAGACAAGGTTGTAAATCTGCTAAAGGTTATCTTTGGCACAAGTATCTTGCAGTTTAATTGCCTCCTCTCTACTGTGGTCACTTTTTCCTCTTAAGTCCAGCAACTTAGTTCAATAGTCATCTTTGGCAACATACATCCATTTTTCTTTACAGTAGAACTTTAAACCAACAAACTGTTTTCCTGGATATTTCTAATCCCCCCCTCCCCCCCAAAAAAAGGTTTTGATTGGTTTTGACAATATCTATTACAGGTTATGGCTATCACAGAGACCTCTAACATCAGGGCTCATAAGGTCCACTAGTCAACTCAGTGGACAATGCAATGGATGTCCACCTTGGGTCACATGCTTTCTTTGACCTGATTGACTGTGACAGGGTAGGGGGCAGATCTTAGTGACTACTGGTAAAAACCACTCTGAATCTTAAATAAATAGTGCTAAGTGAAAGAAGCCAATTTGAAAAGGCTGTATACTATGTAATTTCAACTATATGACATTCTGGAAGAGCAAAATTATGAAAACAGTAAAAAGATCAACATTTGTGGGGGGGCTCAAGAAGATGGAGGAAAGGGTGGATAGGTAGAGCACAGTGAATTTCTAGGGCAGTGAAACATTCTGTGTGATACTGTAATGGTGGATATATGTCATTATACACTTCTCCAAACCCCTAGAATGTACAACACCAAGAGTGAACCCTAATGTAAACTACAGCTTTTCTTCATAACAACATAGAAATATTGGGTCATTAATTGTAATAAGTGTATAACATTAGTTCATGATGTTAATATTAAGATAATCGGGGGAGATGAATGGATATATGAGAACTCTGTATTTTCTGATCAATTTTCTAACTCTACTCTAAAAAATTAAGTCTACTAATTCTAAAAAATGGAGGAGTGAGACAAACAAAAAATATAAGCAGGAGGGAAATACAAAGGACAACAAAGTCTATGAAAAATGTCTCTAAAACACTTCTCTTTCTATAGGCCTAAGTTTCTTAATAGAAAGTACGGAGTTATGCAATTAATGTAAGTTTTTTAAAAAAAAACAATACCAGGAAACCCAATCACATCTCATTATTTCCCTGCTAGCAAGTAAAAATCTGAAATAGTATCTTAAGGATACTAGCGGCTTTAGACAGAATTGCTGAAACACTTAAATATATGTTTGTTTTCATTTAAAAATAAACAGATGGGTGTGTGTTTTTTCATCTGAAAATATAATGGAATTAGTAATCAAGGACAATTTTCTAAAATGAAAATATCCAAACAGCATATATTAATCAAATCCAGGAGAAAAAGCCACCACTGGAGAGTGGCCACACACAGACTACAATGCAGTCTCCTGTCTCACAGTTCTTTTTACCACATCGTAAGTGGAAAATAAGGTTGGGAAAGTAGTGTTAGCAGATGAAAAGTAAATAAAAGTAGAAGAATCTTAATTACACAGAAATGGCATTTTGAACAAAGTTATTATAAAGCAAGAGAAGTGAAGGTAGATTGGAGTGGAGGACAGATGTCAACCCTGATGAGCATCCACCTGATATTATAAAAAATTAGAACATGAAATGAAAGAAGGCGGCTACAAAAACAAAATTGTGAAATACATACCAGCATTTTTCACCCATGAAGAGATCTGGGAGCTCATGAAAGATAGGAATCACAATTTGCCAGACATTGGGAAAAAAAGGACTCTAGAACTTAGGCAGGGAGTGCCTTTCAAAACAAAGTCGAGCCAAGTAATAACTTGTAGGACATGAGAATACTCAAAAGGCATATTAAGAAAAATCTTTTATAACAGAACATAAAAGAGACTGCCTTAGCCAACAGATAGAAGAAATAATAATTAGAGAGAGAAAAAAAAGAACAGAATCATTACCCACCATTTTGTTACATAATGGATGTAATGTCATGTAACTCTGCTCTAACCAAATAAAAATTGCAGCTCCAGAGAATTCCTGCATAGGAGGGTCTCAGGATTGATAATCTTGTGGGGTGGGGGTTGGGTAAGCATAACTACACTTCACATAGCACAAAATAAGAAGAAAAAAATCAATTGCTCGTATTAAAATGATGGTCTCTCCATTATTTTGTGCCAGTCACTAAAAACTAAAACTCAAGTTAACTGGTTTTATTACTGACAGAGTGAGAAAAAAAATAATATATGGATAAGACGAAAACAGAGTTCCAGCTTCCATGTGGCAAAGTATTGCTCTTACTCTATCAAGAAGAAATATGGAAAATCTACAAATCTACTTTTCTTGAACCCATCAGAGACCTAAGGTCACAGAGAAGCCAAGCAGCCTGAAATCTAAGGAAACTCACCTTTGAGAAAGGAGGGCTCAGCATTGGCTCACCTGGAGCAGAGGTCTAGAGAAAGACAGGGTTGCCTTGCAAGCAGGTAGGAAGCTTTCAGCTAAAATGTTGGTGAATTTCCAAAGATCAAGAGTAAGCCAACAGGAGAGCATAGAATCCTATTGGCTAAAGACACCAGAAAAGTTCACAGCAACTTGCAAGCTCTTTTCCTAGACCTCACAGGGTGCCAGCAATACTGGGGATAAGGGGCAGCCTTCTGGGCGGTGCTGCCTGAGGAAGAGTGAACGCTGCTGTGGAGAAGGCATGGAGCCTGGCCTGGAACTTTCTTCCTTCAGGAGCAAAAACCTTGAACAACGGAGGGAAAGGCAGCAAACACGGTCACTATAGGATGCATGTGAAGACTCACTGTGGCTGGGGCAAGGAAAGAGAAAGAAAATCCCCTTTGTCTGCAGGAGAGAGGCAGAAAATTGTCCTGGACCCAGACCTGCTGGGGAAGGCAGGGTCACGGAGAAACTTCCACTCCCAAGATTAGGGGACACAAAGGCTGCCTAAGCCTGAGGATGAAGCAGTACAACCAAGAACAGCATCCTATTCTCTCAACAGCAGGCCCCTAAGCATGAAGTATCAGAAGTCTGCCCCTAGGAGAGGGCGGGAAAATGAGAGACTCTGAGGCGCAGGCTCATAGGGAAAGTCCAAAGCTCAGAGGATACTATGGGTAACCAGGGCAACAACAGTCCCAAGAGAGCTCACATTTAGCAAGGTTGCAAGATACACACTCAATATACAGAAATCACTCTTGTGTTCCAATGGATACTTGGAAAATAAAGCTTTAAAAAATATAATTTTCAGTAATATCACTTTTATTTCTATGTATTCACATTGGGCAACTGGAAATTGAAATTTTAAAAACTATAATTTTCAGTAGCATCAAAAAACATGAAACACCTAGGTATAAATTAAAATATGTGCAAGCACTGTATGCTATAACCTATAAAACACTGCAGAGAGAAGTCAGAGAACTAAAAAATGCAAAGCGCTGCTGTGTTCATGCTTTGGAAGAGTCAATATTCTTAAGATGTCTATTTTCCCCAAACTTAACTACAGAATCAATGCAAAATCAATCAAAATCTAAATGGGATGTTTGTTTTCTTTAGAAATTAAGAAAGTGATTCTAAAATTTATTAGAAAAGAAAAATAATTTAGAATGGCAAAAACAAGTTTGAAAGAGAAGAGAAATATTGGAAAATGCATACTACATTAATTCCAGACTTAGTATGAAGCTACACAAGTCAAGAAATTGTAGTGCTAATGAAAGTGCAAACACAAAGATCCAACTGAACAGAACAGAGTCTAGAAGAAAACACAGGAGAAATCACTGTGGCCTTTGGTTAGATAACAATTTCTTTAGGACACTAAAAACATGAACTACATAAGAAAAAAAAGGGTTAACTGGATTTCTTCAAAATTGAAAACTTCTATTGCTATCAAGAAAATGAAAACTAAGCCACTTATTGGGAAGAAAATGTTTACAGTACTCATATCTGATAGGGAACTTTTTTTTAGACTACGTAAAGAACTCTCAAAACTCAATAATAAGAAAACCACCCAATATTTAAAAAGGAATCAAAAGATTTGAACAGACAGGTACATCAAATATGAGCAAGGGCAGCTTGGTTGAACAAGTGTATCAAGTGCCAAGGTGACTATTTTGAAAGTTGGCTTTTATATTTGGAGGTACATGTTGTGCCATTCTCATCACTGTGTGTCTAAACCTCATCAACTACAATGACTACTGAAGAGCTTGGAGCAGGATTTTACTAGTTCTGCTGTTAACAAAAGAAACTAACTCTGACTAATTCAGCTAGTGATCAGCCATATCTCCTAGGTCCCTTACACTGGACTTGCCCTTAGCCAGTGATTCCCCATTTTGCATTTGTGTATAGTCTCTGGGCAATTACCCACACTAATGTGGGGAGCAGTGGCGCAGATAATCTCAATAGCAGTTCACACAAACCCATCCTCTTTTTCTGTCTTGGAATGCAGTCTACGATTAATTTTGCAGAGGACATACCTTCATATTTATAGCTGGCTTAGGCTCTGGTTAAACGTAGTGTCTGTGTTCTTATAGGCACTGCCTGAGCAGCAGAAAGTCATCCAACAGCAGGCAGGGTAATGAGGAGCAGCTGGTTCAGTGGATAATAGCTGGTCAGTAGCAAAACTGTACCAACAATAATAGTTAAAAATGAGAGTTGCCTTAGTGGTTTAGTAAATTTTGTTTTTGCTTATCTACCGTCAGTACATTGACTACTTTACATTTTCTTATATGTACATCATATGCTCAGCCAAAATAGAGCATGCTTTCATTCATTCATTCATTCATTCATTCACTCATTTGTTTAAATAAAAATATATTGAGAACTGTGTGCCAATTACTATTCTAGCCAACCTACAGAATAATAAACAAACACACCTTAATCTTGCCCTGATACATTTTTTTCTAACAAAATGTTTTATGCCTGAAATTAGTTTGCCTTCTCCTCTGGACTCTGTAGCATCTCTTTCTGTTTTTCAAAGACCACTAATTTCCATTTGGGTATCATGTGATTCCGAAGACATGGCTCTTCCCTGAGATCTAAGAGTCAAGCCTGTGATCCAGGTCTGGCCAATCAGAGTGAATTCCAGGACTTCTGCAAGGAATTCCAGGCCATGTGTGCTCCACTCTGCACTCTGAGGGTTAAGGGTGCAAGTGTAGAAACTGTTGCAATGACTGTGCTATCACAAAAAAAGGCTGCTGACCTGCAGCCAAATCTGATCCATGAAGAGTAAAACTATAATGAAGAATCTGGTTTGAGATTCTGATCAAACTTTTCCTTTAAGATGTGTTTTATTTTTTTTAATTTATTTTTATTTCTGAAAGTATTACAGATGTCCCCTTTTTTCCTCCCATTGACCCCATCCAACGCATTCCAGTCCCCTCCCCAGGCCTTCATCATACTATTATCTGTGTCCATGGGTTATGCATATAAGTTCTTTGGTTAATCTCTTCCTGCCCCCCTCCCTTCCCTCTGAGATTCATCAGTCTGTTGCATGTTTTAATTACATGAACAAATTATTTTGTTTGATTGCTTAATTCACTCTGACAAAGGTTATCACTTAGAAATAAAAACATCCTAACTGATAAATTCTCTTTGCCTTGTAATATACTATTGATACCTCCAAGGCCATCTTAAATGTTCTTGATCCCTGAAATAGTCCCTACATAGTCCATGTGAAAGGCACTCTTGGGCCTACAGACTAAAATCAGAATGTAGACCCTTCCAATGGGTTTAGTTTTCCTCCGCTGCACTTTCGTGACACTTTGCATAAAGCCTTTTTATTAGGCCTTGCATTCTACTGTTTTAAGATGATTTCTATATTTATATTCTTCCTCCTACACTGTAGTCCTTTAATTAAATTGTCCCTGCTGAATTTCATTTGTTTTCTTTTCCAGCTTGCCTCAGTAATTTTAAATTTTAATGCCCATGTCTCTGCCACCAGACTCTCCAACCAACATAATGTCATTAGAGAACCAAAATAGCTCATTGTCTGTGTCATAATCCAAGATCAATACTTAAATAGGGGTTATAGTAAGACTCCCAGTAAATTACACATCAGGTTAGCTATTTAAATATTTCATTTTCACTTTAGGTCTCTTGCAAGTGAATCAAAATGGAGAAGAAGGAACCTGGGTTCAAGGGCCAAATCCATTACCTACTAGCTATGTGTTTTTTAGCACATTTAACCTCTCTGAGCCTCATGTTGCTCATCGAAAAAACTGGAATTATATCTAAACTATTCAGTTTCTTTTGTAAACTATAAAACATCTTATAACTTGAATGCTTTTGTCTTTTAATTCAACAATATGTTTTGAACTTCTAAGTGTCCAGTCAACATAAAAGCCATCATGGATACAGAAATGAATTCTGTCAACGAATCCATTAAAGAAAAAACAGCAAGTAAAGGAAAATTAAAATTCAGAGAGACACAGCGCAGAAAATTTCTTCATTTGGTGTGACACAGACTGCTAGCTATTCATACATTTTTTAAAAATCTATTTCTTCTTATGATACACATGTCTATACCACATTTCCAAGACTCACTTATAGGTAAGTGTGACCATCTGACTGAGTAACAGGATATGGAAGCAAAAGTGATAAGTACCATTTCCAAGTCAAATAAATTAAGAAATGGATATGCACCCTCCCACAGCTTTTCTCCTTTTACCTGCTAAATGCAAATAATAGTGAATCCATATGGGGATGGTGGGACCAGCCATAAGTTGAGAAAACATGAATATCTGATTCATGTTTGAAAGACAGGCACCCCCATCCCTGAACATCTGGCTTAAATTGTTAGAGGAGGGAGAAATAAATGTCTTTTGTGTTTAAACCATTAAATATTTGTGTCAGTTTATCACTAAAGCCTAACCTACCTTAATCACCACCTCAGGACAATACCATCTTTTGGGTTTCATTCTACTTGACTGGCAGTTCCTTCACAGTCCCTTTTCTGGTTTCTTTATATCCTTCAATTTCAGAATGCCCCTGAATTGTCTTTGAACATTTTCTATTTCCTGCTTATAACCTTTTCTCCTCAGTGATTATAGGATTTTTGCTTTTATTCTGAGAAAAAAAAGCCATCCAACCTCCTGGATTTAACTACCATCTTCCATTATGATAATTCTCAAATGTTTACCTCTAGCAAAGAGCTTTCCCTGAAGTCCAGACTCAATTATCCAACTGCACAGTTTACATCCCTACTTGGATAACTCCTTGTCATTTCAAATTTAACATGCCCCAAACTGAGCTCTTTATAGTCCTCCCCAAACTCCCCCATTTCTGTCTTTCCACCTTAATTGTTTATGCCAAATTCTCTTATTCCATGTCTCAGTTCTCAGCTACATCCTCAAAGAATATGCATAATTTAACTACTAGTTATCATTTTCATCATTACCATCCTGGACAAGCTACTATCATCTCACACTGGATTATTACAGCAGCCTACTAACTAACCTCCTAACCTCAGCCTTTGCCCTCTTACTATTTGCAACATAACGGCTCAAGCCATCCTCTGCTTTCCATTTCAAAATCCTTTAATGGCTTCCTTTTCACTCAAAGGAAAAAGACAAAGTTGTATCATGTTTTCCATGTCTCTCTATGGTAGGGCCCCTTATTAAGTTTTTAACCTAATTTTTTACTATTCTCCCTTCATTAACTGTTCCAGCTTCCCTTTTTTTCTTGCAGTTCCTCAAGCACTCCAGGTATATTTATATCTCAGGGCCTTTATACTTAACTTTCCCTTGTGCCTGATCTGTTTTTCCCTAAGATATCCTCATGGAATGCTCCCTTACCTTCTTCAAGTTTCTACTCAAAAGTCACCTCTTCAGCGAGATCTTCCCAGGCCATCCTATCTACAATGGCAACCCCCAAATAGTTCTTATAGCAACTCCCTGATTGATTTTTTTCTCCTTGGCACTTCTAACATTTTATATAGTTTATTTATTCACTTAATTGTGTATCTATTCCACTAGAATGTTAACTTCTATGTCATCATAACATAATGTCTGGTACACAATAGTATTTCAAGAAATATTTGTTGTACATAAATAACTAAATATGCTTATTGGTTTTTCAACTTGAACTAATTTAGAAAGTTGAATAAAACCTAGCCAGGTAAAGAACAGGAGGTGAATAGCAATAAATACAAAATATATTAATAAAAAAAAGGTAGCATTGCATATTTGGGTAACCTGACAATAGATGATCATGGTCTGATCATAAGACACTGTTTGAGGAGTGATGAGAAAAGAGGCTAAAGACTTAAGCCAAGCCTATATAATGAGGACTCTTTACCTCTGTTCATGCTAAGGATGTAGATTTTATTCTAGAGTCAATGGGGAGCCGCTGAAGGACTCCCATTGGAAGGAAATAGCAAGATTTACACTTGAGAAAAATTATTCTGACAGGATGATGGAGGGTGCAGTGGAGGGAACCAAGGCCAAGTTAGGCAGAATAATTAATACATTATTACAGTGGCCATGGATGAAAATGCTAAGGGCCTGAAAGGGAGAAAGTTTGCCATATATTTATGAGGTAGAAATAACAGAACTTGATAACTAATCAGATGTGAACACTGGGATATAGGAATGGATTCAGGATATGGATTGGGATGACATAGACCTTGTGAACTTTCTCAGTTTTCCTCAATTACCTACTTCTCTCTCCCCCTGGGTTGGTGATCTACCTAGGGAGGCATCCTGACTTTCTGACTGGCCACCAAAAGTCTAGATGGTGCAAACTGGAAGATAGTTTCTCATTGTGTGAGTACTGAGCAGTGGAAAGAGTAGACTCTGGAAAGAATCAGGCAGATAAATCCCTCCTCTATTTTCTCTTCTGCAGAACACTTTAAGTCATGGTTTCAACTTGCAACGTGGTCAGAGAAGTTCCACCTACCTAACGAACACACATGGTTAAAGACTTGCTGTATCCTTTTATAGTGTATTGCAAAGCTGGGACCAACACAGTAATGTACTGTAATTACATAGCTTACATCTTTCCTTGCCCCGTGCTCCTTTTGTCTGCATCCTTACCATCTTGGAATTGCATTTTTAAAATAAAGTTTTAACACATTCGTCTTCATCTCAGGATCTGTTTTCTAGAGCCCCCAGGCTAAGACACACAAATTCTAATGTTTTAATTTAGAGATTGGGTGGTTCCATTAGGGTTTAGGGAGCAGGTTAAGAAATTCCATATTGATAATGTTAAGCTTGTAGTAGTGTTAAAGTAACATACAAATCAATATTGTGTAATCTGTTCTGGAATTCATGGGAAAATGCAAATGAGGGGTACAGATTTGGCAATAATACGCATAAAGATTTTCATGGAGCTTGGGGTGTAGGATATGCTATGGTCTGAATGTCCACATCCCTCCAAAACTCGTATGTTGAAATCCTAATGTACAGTGTGATGGTATTAAGTGGTGGGGGCTTTGGGAGGTGCTTAAGTCATGAGAGCAGAGCCCTCATAGATGGGATTAGTGCCTTTATAAAAGAAACTCCAGATGGCTCTCTAACCTCTTCCACCATGTGAGGATACAATGAGAAATCTGCAAACTGGAGAAGAAGAGGGGCCTCATTTGACCATGCTGGCACCCTGATGTCAGACTTTGCCCCCAGAACTGTGAGAAATGCATTCATGTTGCTTATAACCTACCTAGTTTACGGTATTTTGTTATAGCAGCCAGAATGTACTAAGACACGGTAAGAAAGGAAATATTTGTGGAGGATATGTCTGTAAGAGCTAGGCAGACACTGAGAAGGAATTACCCAACATAACGAAGAAAAGAAAAATAAGGTTCAATGAACGTTAAAGGGGAGAGAGTTGCAAGAGGGACAAAGTACACAACAGGGTCAGATATGGTTGAGATGACAAATATGAAGAATAAAGAGTGACAGATTTTGCAATTAGTCTGTTATGGCTGATATTGTTGGAGTTCTTTCCATGGAATGGAGGTGTCAGAAAGCAAATTGAAGTAAGTTAAGCAGTGTCAGGGAGGTTGTGAAGTAGAAAAGATTATACATTATTCTTATAAAAGATATTATTTAGAGGGGAAAGAGGTCACAGGCATTTTCACCCTAAGAGAAATTTTACTGCCAGCATGCCTTTCCAAAAGACATAAAACAACAATGCATTTAAACATTATGCAAAGCTTATTAGAGATATCATCCTTCTATAGCCATAGCTAGTTTTAAAACCAGTGATTTTCTCAGCTAGAAGACATTGCAAATCACATATATGCACTGCATTGGAGTTACTGGGTATGTTGATACTACAGCAATAACATAATATGGAATTAATGATTCATTTCTCCACTAACAAATAATGCTAATCCTGGAAGGCATTTTCCCTATAACACAAAAACTTCTGTAGATTTCCTTCCATCGTCACTGAGCAAAAATCAGTCATTTCTGGCTGAGCTACAACCAATATTTATGGATAATGATAAAGAAGAGGGAATTTTGTTTAAATTCTAAAACCCTGCATATCTGTACAATAAAAAATTCAGGTCCAGCATTAGCCAAAAAAATAAATATTCGGTTTATAAGATTTCATACATAAAGTCTGATCTATGAATTTATTTAGAGAGATTAAGAAATTTCTATTGTTACTAAAACTTTCTAAAAGCAGATGGTGGTAATTTTAAGAGAAGTATAGTAATGTAGGATAAAGAAAATTAGCTAATGACCTGGAAAAAAAATGATGAGCCCAAAACAGGATACCTGGTTATGCTTTCGCCAATAGATTAACTACGGAGAAAGATGAGAATTTATATCTAAACCACAGTATTTATAATTTGATGGCTAAGTTAATGGAGATACAAACCCTGTAGGTCTTCAGATATTTCCCTTTAATTATCTTAATAAAAACAGTGTAAGCCCCCATCAGAACTGACCACAGAAAATCCAACTTTATTGGATTTTCCTCTCCACATATTTCTGCAAATCCTCATGGAAATTACTAAACACTTCATAAGCACAAGGGGACTGTCCTTGTCTGCTCAGCTGCCTGTCTCACCACAGACATCTATTAGAGTTTCCCTACTGGTCACACCTTGTCACCAGATACCAGTCACCCAGGCCGCCACCACTCTCTTTGTATCACTTTACCTAAATTTAGACATAGGCCTCTCGCTAAATTTCAGTTGGTCCAAATAAGGCTAGACTGTGATATTTAACTAAATGTTTCTGAAGCTTCAAGATTAAAGGAGGAAATTGAAACTTAAGGAAAGAAAAAATATATAACTGGCATTAAGTTATGACCAGAATCCACAACTATGATACTTCCTGAATCTCTTATTTCTGAATCCCTGGTTTGTTGGTTTTGTAGGGGTCTCTTACATCCAAAGCTGGGAAGTGACTCAATATGCCTCCTACCCTGGAGTCCAGACCCTCAACCACACTGGGGTCCACAGAGAGGAAAGATGCTTGTTTTCTAAAATTAGGTTATTTAGAGATGCAACACAAACACCTTTTTTATCTTCATTTTCTTGAAGTTTATCTGCTTTAATTAGCATAATGAAAAGGTCCATTAAACTGTTTTTCTTAAAATAAAGAAACCTTGCCCTTCTACGTGAACTCAACCGTATCTCTGGCATTTTTTTTTTTTTTAAATGGGTGCCAGAAGTTAAGTCTTAGCTAGAATAGACATTATGGCATGTATGAAATTTTTAATTTAATTTTATTAAACAACAGAACTCAATGTATTGGACATCAGGCAATGAAGGACAGTGATCCCTGAGAGTTGGCAAACAAATGAGACACAGGAAACAAAACAATTGTAGCAGCTTACTACCTGGAAAAGTTTCCAGGTTGCAACACAAGGAGAGAGAACACAGAGTCCAGGGGTCTCCCAGAAAACGTAACTGGGAGCTCAGGGAATCCAAGGTGGCTAAAGTTCACAAGGCACAGTACCAGTACTAATCTAAATCCTTAGTTTGGCACATAAGGTTCTGCATGATTTGATCCAAAAATCTACCTTGAGTTTTACCCCTTTGGGACTCTCTCCTCAAAATTTCTTTTCCAGCAAGTCAAACAGCATGAAGTTCTCTGATCATATCTTTGTGTTTGCTTTTCACTATGAAAAATTTTTCACACAGCCCTATTCTGGATACCAAGGTGTTCCCCTGCCAAATACTCAATGACCGAATCTTGACTCAAGCACAGCAACCTCAGTGAAGACTTTTCTGATATCTTTCCTCAATCCCCAATAAGAACCCCAAATTCCCTTCCATTGGACGGTACCATAGCTGTGATAGACTGAATAATGCCTCCCCCAAAGATGCCCATGTCTAAATGCCCAGAACCTGTGAAGATGTTGCCTCACATGGTAAAAGAGAAGATGTGATTAAGGATCTTAAGATGGGGAAATTATCTTTAATTATCTAGGTGATCCCAATATAACCACAAGAGTCCTTATAAGAGGGAGGCAGGAGGGTTAGAGTCAGAAAAAGCAATATGATGACAATAGCAAAAAGAGAAAAAGCAGGGGTGGAGGGTGTGTCTACGCTGCTCCAGAGAGAAAGATTGGAAGATGCTACACTGCTAGCTTTAAAGATGGAGAGGGGGCTGTGAGTAAAGGAATGCAGATAGTGCTAGAACAGGCAAGAAAACGGGTTCTCCCCTAGATCTCCAGAAAGAATGCAACCTACCAACACTTTGATTTTAGGAGTCTAATCTCCAGAACTGTATGAGAATACATTTGTGTTGTGTTAAGTGACTTAGTTTGTGGTTGTTTGCTATAGCAGCAACAGGAAATGGATAAGGGAGCTTATGGTCACTGCTTTCATAATGCCTAGAATGCAGTAATATATTGTTTGTATGTATCGCCTTGCTAGTAGCGTGTAAACTTTCTAAGCAGCCATGGTCAGAGCATATTAAATAAATCATTTAGCACCTGATATAGTAGGCACATAGTAAATATTTGTTGATTGAATAAGTGAAAAAATAGATAAGTGTTTATCAATATTTAACCTATTTCCTTCTATTCCTTAGTTCCATTCCAGTCCCAGTGGCTTTGAAGTTAGAGAGTTGGGGCTATGAGCGAAGGCAGGCAGGCAGCTTCTAGAAGAATCAATAAATTCTCATTTTATTTTTAACTTGGAGATAAGCTTTAGCCTTCACATATTTTTCACCAATTTTTTGCACTGTCACTTCATTTGGACTAAATGAAGAACTGTCATAAAGAAGCATTTTGAAATCTGTAGAAAACCTAAATAACATTCATTTTGTTTTAGAAACTAGAAGACTGGAGAGAAGCTGTAAATCTTTGCTGATCCCAGACTGAGTATATAGCCAATGCTGGAGAAAGAAAATCTGAGGCTTAGAGGGAAGTTGGACTGGGCAGCCCATGTTGTCTCTCCTGGCATACTTCTCCCACACGTCTTTTCTACCACGTCCTGGCCATTGTTCCCTGCCTGCATGCACAGACCCTGCCCCAAGCAGTGTAAGTCCCTGCTGTGAAGTGTCATTACTCCCTCATCCAGGACCTGACCAGAGGTGATGTTTTTGAGTCAGCCCAATTTGGATCTGTGAGTACATTGTTCTATGAAAATATAATTTTTACAATCAGGTATAAGATATGATAAAAAATACCTATAATATCTGTTACGGGTTGCTGAATGTATCTTTATAGGTTGGTCTATGAATTTCACCATTATTTGAAAGATTTTGATGGGACATGACTTTGGGTTCCAAACACACTATGTAAATATCATACTGCATATAGATCAACTAGATTCTCAGTTTTTAAGCAAATAGACACACCTATCATGCCAAGTAAACAACTTTGGAAAAAGCATGTTTTCAATACATCAGAATCTCAAAATCTGAGCAGAATAAAATTTAAATCTTATTTTTATTTACAACTTAAATGTTTCTAATGATTTTGTAGATAGGAAAATGCAGGTATCGCATGCCCTCTTTTCCTGGCAGTGACTCCAAAGAGACAGAATATACCAAAGCACACCCTGAAAGGGGAACAAAGTCTCATTTGCCAATAGCAATAGGCAAACAGCTCCATGATTTCTCTCCCCTGGCATCTCCTGTTTAGCATCAGCCTTTTTTCTCCCCTATAATGCCAGACAAATTAAATGATTGGGGCTATTGCTTGTTATTGAATATCCAAACATCCAAAGGGATTACATTTCAAATGTTCAGCAGTAGATTGATACTGCTGGAAGAAAAACTGGAAACCAATAAACTGCTGGATTGAGTTTATGGCTCCATATGTAATGTCATCTAAAAGACGATGCGACAGTTTGCAAAACAAGCAGCCTCTCGGCAGCATAAGCACTTGGCTCAGACATTTTAAGGAGGAATGGCAAAGCTGGGTTCTCACATAGTGCCTCTAACCCTGCGATGGTTCTGTCACTATCTGGGTTTTCTCCCACTGTGACTTAGTTTGCAAACTCCCAGCAAAGTGACCTAGTTTAGAAGTAATCTCATCCAGCAGTTCTTGGCTCGAGAAAACCAAAAATTAAATTGCATGACATTTGGAGTAAACATTATAGATTTGCTTAAACAAAATAAATCAGTCTGCTATTTCAAGACTCTCACTAGTTCTAATTCAGTGGGGAAAAGCGGACAGAAGGAGCCAGCAGTCTCTGTCTCTCCTCAGGTTATATATAGGTAGCTGACATGAGTCAAGCCATTTCTCTGTTCAAGAAGCTGTTAATCATTAAAAAGAAAGGGAGAGGTGGTACAATTTTAAGTACTTTTCCACAATCAGCTTTTTATCTGTGGTCTCAGAAACTAGTTTTGTTCTCTCCATTCTACAATAGTGATTTTTCTCTAACTTTTTGAGAAATATTTACAATAAAAAAACAACAAAGCTTATATTCTAGCCTGTCCTTTTTCCCCCACTATGCCACCTATGCCATAGATAAAAGTTTTGCCCCAGTTCCAGATATTTTTGGCAATGATTAAAGCAAACAAAAACATCACTCAGCCTGACATCCACACAGGACTTGAGCTCAAGAATTCTAGGTTTTTGTGGTCATAGATAAACCACCACACTGTGTATGAACAGATTTTTAGCAATTGACCATATATCTAATCAATAATTTCTAAGCATTTTAGCACAGAAACAACTTTGGCAGGGCAAAGCCACTTCTCTCCCCTTAGGACACTACCCCATATGGAGTATGTGCTGCTCCTGACCACCGGCCCCCGGCTTTTTATCATGTGACGGGTAACAGAGTGCTTTGGGCAGCGTGTAGCAAAGAGACCCGAATCAGTGGTGGAAACAAATTATCTCCCTTACTGAGGCTTTGTCTGCTTCCTCTCCTCCCTCCTTCACTTCAGTATATAGCTGAGAGCAGTAGGATTCCACTGGAAAGTTCTATGACAAGATTATGATTGGGGTAGCAATGTAATTAATTCTACACAATGTCCTAAAGCCATATAGTCATTCAGGGCAAAACGGCAATTTCAACAATTTTCTGTTTTTTTGGCTCTATTAGTCATGCTATCTCATCTCCTCTCAGCATATTAATTAATCTCAAGTTATAAATAACACTGGCTTATTTTGTTGTACTTTAGAAAAGGCAATGAACTAAGCAAAACTTTGTCAACTTTCTTTGGAAGAAGCCTCTCTCCCCATTTAGGCTTAGTCTTTCCCCCCTTCCCCTCCTTTCTTTCCTCCCTTCCTTCTTACAAACATTTAGACATTTGTCTGATACTTTTAGTTTATCAACTGTGTCATAACCCCCAAACAAAGGCCGACTTAAGTTAATTCACACTGAAAGCAAGCTACTCACAGAATTGGGAGCTGAACAGCAGGCAGGCTTCCCTTTCAAATCCATTTAATAGTTTTGTTTATAGCCAGCCTTTCTATTTTTCCTAATGTTATACCATTATTATTTTTTAAATATTAGTGCTATGTCATTCTAATCTAAAGGTAAATTTTATTTCAATTATTTTTATGATAAAACTGACCAACTCATAGAGAGCAGGCAGACAGCTCTGGGGGAAGGGGTGTTGGGGGAGGTGGTGGTGGAGGGATTGAGCAAAAAGGGTAAAAAGAGAGAACTCATGGATGTGGACAACAGTGTGGTGACTGAGGGAGAGGGGAGACGGTGGAGGTGCAACAGGGCATAGAGGCGCTGGAAAAATAAATTAAATTTTAAAACATACACTGTATTCTTGGAAAAAGACATCCTCACTTCATATTCTCCTACTCCGGGTACATAAATTGCATGGTACCTTCGGCAGCACGTCCTAAACATTTTCTCAGCCCACCTTGGGTAGCCATGTGAGAGCTTCTATGGATATATTCATATTCCCATGAAACATACATGCCTTATTCTAAATTTACAAACGGTAAAGTTTCAGTCATGATATCATCAAAAACATTATATACTTAGAGATAGACCTAACAGAATATGTGCAAAACCTGAACTCAGGAACCACAATATTTTACTGAAATTTAAGAAGACCTAAAAAAGGGAAGGATATGCTATATTTCTTGATTGAAAGATTCATTCTTATTGAGATATCAGTTCTCCCCAAATTAATTTATAGATTTGATTCAATCTCAAAGATAACAAGATTACACTTTTTTTTGTAAAAAAAGACAAGCCTATTTTAAAGTTTATATGGAAACAAAAGTATTACTTACTGGCTAAAGCAGTTTTAAACATCTAAGGCGGAACTTACACTGCTGATTAAAGGAATTATTATAAAGCTACGATAAAGAAAGTGTGATGTTAGTCTAAGGATTGACACAGAGCAATGGAGCAGAATATGGAGTTCAGAAATAGAGCTATATAAATATGGGCAACTGATTTTTGAAAACAGTGTTTGAGACAATTCAATAGGGAAGGAATATTGTTTTCAGTGAATGGTCCTGAAATGGATAAATGGATAAAAAATAATGAACCTTGACCTTTGCCTCATATGATACTAAAAACAAATATAAAGTAGATAGGACACCTAAACACAAAATCCAAAACTATAAAACTACAAAAAAAGAAGAGAAAATTATCAAAGCACTGAGGAAAACAAAATTATGTTAGGACACAAAACACACTAAATATTAAAGAAAAATGATAAACTTAAAAGTTCTCTTAGAAAGCCATAGGATGAAGAAAAGGAAAGGACAAAGCACAGACTAGAGAAAATATTCATAATACATACTGGACAAAAGCCATATTCAGAATATATACACAAATTCTTACAACTCAGTAGTAAAAGATATCAACCCAGTTTTTAAAAATTAGCTACAGATTTGAGCATACTTTTCACAAAATATACCAATATGTTGATTAATGCACAAGAAAAGATTTTCAATACTAATAGTGATGAGGAAAATGCAAATTAAAACCAAAACTAGGTACTATACATTCCCTAGAATTAAAAAATTAAGATCATCAATAACAAGTGTAAGGAAATTATGGAGTAACTGGAGCTCCTAGATATTCATTCAAAACAAATGAAATCATATTCCAACAAAAGGACTGTACATATGCACACAAATGTTTATAGCAGCTTTATTCAGAATGGCTAAAAACTTCAAACAACCCAAATGTCTATCAACAGGTGATTGGATAAATAAAATATAATATATTCATGAAAAGGGATACAATTTATCAATAAAAAGAAATAAACCACTGATACACGTAAGAATATTTATCTATGTCTCAACCACCTCATGTTGAGTACAAGAAGTCAGACAAAAAGGAGACAGAGTGTCTGACTGCATATACATGCTCTTCTAGGATGGGCAAAAAGCAGATGAGTGAGTGAGTCCCTGCAGCCAGGGGGAAGGGTGAGCAATAACTGTGAAAGACCCTGAGGATACTTTCAGAGAAGTTGGAAATATGTTTTATTTTGTTTGGAATATTAGTTATGTGAGCATACACATCTGTCAAAATTCATGAAAGGTACACTTAAAATTAGTTATTTTTTTAATCTATAAAGTATACTTTAATAAAATTGATGGGAAAACTAAATGAAAGCATGCAAAGACACAAAGAAAAAGTTTATAATTTGTGAGAACTGAAGGTGGATTTAGAAACCGACTTTTAAAATCCTCTTACTTAAAACTACTTCAGGAGACTCAGCCCCTGAGCTGGTAAGTGATTTTCTTAATATTAACCTAGCTGGTCAGGGGAAGACCCAGCATTGAAAGTGACAAATAGTATCTCACTTAATCTTCCTAACAATCTTATGAACTTGAACTACTACTGAACCTATAATGAACTATTATTGTCCCCATTCACAGGTAAAGAAATAGGCAGTGAGAGGTTCGGTAACTTGCCCCAAATCACATGACTAATTAATAGCAAAGGTAGTATTTGACCCAAGAGAACCTGGCTCCAAAACCTGGTGGCACTGTGCCATGCTAATTACTTTCCAGATACTCCTTGCAAATGGAACAGCCTAAATAAACACAACCTACAGATTGGCTTTTCTCTGGCAATTCGGGTAAGCCATTGGATAGCCCCACGTGGAGAGACAATTACTCCATGCATTAGACAGGAGAGTGCATAAATAGAGGGAAAAGAAGCAATTGATAAAGATACTGATAGATTTCAAGAAAGTAAGTTGACAATCCACTTTTTTGTGTGCTAACTCAATATAATTCCAAACAACCTTTTAATATACTTCTTCCTTAATGCTGTAACATATGGGCTGTATTCCAAAGTTCAGAAATTATTTTCCCACAGAAAATGCCATGAATAAATTATTATGTTCTTAGAAAAACACACAAGAAAACCCCTCTGTAACTCATGGTGATGGGATAGTGAGTGCAGCATTCAAGACTGGCCTTTGAAATTAACCTGCTTGACATTAAAGTCCATCCCCTCCTCTTGTAGGCTGCATGACTGGACAAATTACTTAGCTTCCTGTTCTATCAGTTTTCTCATCTATACAATTGGGATAATAGTATTACCTATCTTAGAGCATTGTTGTGAATGTTTAATGGTAACGTGCACATAAAATACTCAACACATTTCCTGGTATATTCAATTAATGTCAGTTATACTTATGCTTTCATTGCTATACCCCTAAAACAATGCATTAATTGTGTTAATTCGGTGAAACCTGTGCGTGTTTTTTATGGAAAAATCAATTCTGAATTCCAGACTGGAGCATCAGGACAACATTTAACTTAAACAGTGGAAACTTCATTGGCAGAAGTTTGGGGGCAAGGTAGAAGCTTTGGGTTACCAGCACTGTGCGGATTTTATCAACCTATATATTCGTGAGATGACACTTCTTCAGGCATCTGCTTGCTTCCCTGCTCCATCTTTTTGCATGAGTGCATCCTAAGTTGACTATAAATCATTTACTATTGAAATTCCCACAATGGGAATGTTAAAAACATTCACAAGGGATTCCCACTGAGTTATAGTACACAATGCATTTTCTACTGGTCATATCCTATCATCTATGTCTTCTTGCAACTGAGCTCTATCAATATGATATAACTCACAATGCATTTCATGGACGCATCACAGAATTAGGAGGGAAATAATGTCTTCCCTTGAAAAAGGATCCTTCAAGAGCTGGCTCAGTTGTGGGGTGTTTTTCTCTCTCACATTTTTTCTTGTTTTATTTATATTTCAGTTTCCAGCAGCTACAAAACTGTATTCAAAATACCCAAAGTGTTAAATCTTCTACAAAGACCAGCTGTCTACCTAACTGCAATTTTTAAAATTAAGCTGTTTGGATTGGAAGGTAGCAAAGAAGAAAAAAAGAGAGAGGATAGAGGAGGCTGGATGATCACATATGAAGGTAAAAGGATTTGTTTCTATTATAAGAAAACTGCTAATTAGGTTAAAATACTGGAATATACAAACCTAAAAATGCTTCCACATGTTAGTTGGCTAGTAAGAGTGATGGGCAAATGAAAATGTCAATAACTTTGTATATAGTCCAATTATACTTTTCCAAATAAACCCTGAATTCTGTGCTAACAAATGTCTTTCCTGGCAAAATAATAATTTATTTTCATAAAAATGTCATGAGGACTAGAGTAAAATTTTTATATAGAAAACATTTAAAGCAGCCCTAGTGGACTTGGGATCCTATTGAGTCTCATGCCGTATAACTGGGATAAATATTAAATCTCAGCCACCAGTTTCCTAATAGAAATCTCATCTCAACCTTAATTATATCTGCTCTCTTGGTACCTTGATTATAAAAATTCAAGGGGAAAAATATTTAAGAATAAGTTGTCATTCATGAAAGGGTTTCATTCCCTTTGGAATGTTTCATCATTCAGTGTGACCAACACAATGATTTCTGGCTAGCACAGTGATCCCTCCACTGGAAGAAATGCCCTACTCCTCTCCCCGTCTCATCTGCACCTTATTAAGAAAATCTTGAAGCCATTTTTTTTCTTTCTGCATGCTCTTACAAGGGTAACTAATAATACTGATATACTAAAGCATAATCTCTAAGTTTCTTATAAACATTGCCTTTAGAAAATAGCAACATTTTAAGAAACATGTTAATAAAGGTGTTTATTGCTTAAAAATTAAAGAAATCTAGTTACTTACGTTCAAAATATGTATGTGAGACACATGTTGTGTATGCACGTGTGTGTGTGTGTGTGTGTGTGTGTGTGTGTGTGAGAGAGAGAGAGAGAGAGAGAGAAACTCAGTTTGTACACAAACATCATTGGCACACAACTAAATGTTCCAATGCTCCATGGTCATTTCCAAACAATAAATTCAAATGCATGGGAGAGAGTAAATGGCTGTCACAGACTCTGTGAAGAAGCGTTTATTCAGACACATGTGGAGAGAAGAACAATATTACCCAGATGTGGCCCTGCCATTATTCATGTCTCCTAAAACAAGGTGCTTCATTCTATCACCTGAAAGACCAAAGCTTGTGTCAATCATGTAAGCTCTTGCAGTCCCTGGGCAGTGGAAATATTTTAGCTCATGCACAGCCTATGTCACATGAAGGCCTGGCAATCTCTCTTATTTCCTGTCTCCCTGTATATTCGGCCCACCTCCCACTCCCCAAGGGTTTTTGCTTTATCAGACAGCCCCACATAATAAAATCAATGAGGCCTGATGCTGCTGACCCGGTTAGGCGAACCAGGGAGTCTCCTTTATCCTGGATCCTCGACTCTTCAGAGGGAAGCATCTAAGACAAGTACTACGCTCTCTTGCATCAAAGACTCTCTTTTGCAGTGTTACCTGAAATGTCTTCTTCCCTGATATGACTCCTGATCAGCAAGGAAGGGTGAATGAGAGTGAAGCCTCTCCGACCACATGGACAAAGATAGGGAGGAACAAAGGTAGTAAGAGATATTAATCAGAGGATGAGAACATTCATTCTGTCATGCAAACGATCAAAATCTCACTTGCTTACCATTGATCACTGGAACAGAGCCACCAGAAGTTGCTCAGAGCAACTCTTTGTGGTCAGAAAGAGTGAAGTATAAGGATACATTCCAAGGTGTCTGCTGTATTTTGTTTTTAGTTCAATATTTGTAAATTTAGTATTCCTTATAGGCTAAATGGCCAGGACCCACACAGTAATCTCCAAAATAAATAAGAAAGATTGTTAAATACCATCAACTTTGCACTTTATCATCAGAATGAGGACTGATTTTAAAAGAAACTGTGCATAAGTAGTATAGAATGCGATATTTACAAATATACACAATTTATACATAATTTGAAGACACTTAATAACATAATAAAAATGACTTCTTCAATAACTCTTATCTCATAATCTCATACTTTATAACATAGTCACTATATCTCTGAATGTCAAAATTTTCCTGTATCCCAGGATAAATATTTTCTTTTTTGAATAATTACACTGTCTGACCTCTCTCTGACTGACTTGTTAATTAGACATAACCCTCATATGATTGACCAATGTTTTCAAGGTATGGCAGGTGCCATACAACTCTTCGAGACTTTAGGACAACTTTCTATCCAAAGCCATCAAAAACAGCTTTATATATTTCCCTTGAGTTTCCTTCCTCAATAGTGCTGGTTCTCTCACCTGCAAACAGCTCAGGGGAAGGACCTATTTGCCTTTCTAATTTTCATGTTTCTCAGGTTTCTTGTTTTACCTCATGACCAAAAAAGTAATTTCTAAACAGAGATAATGTTATTTCTCTACTGCAAAACCTCTTTAATAATAGATAATTAATTTCAATCCCCTCTTTCTCAATGAAGCATAAAACTTTCCAAAGAAAGCATCTGTCGATTGTGAGGCTAACCATGCATTTTGAACAGAAAAGCCTTTTGTGTTTTAGCTTCCATGAAAATGTTTAATGCAAAGAAATGTTTGTTGTTCTTGAAAGAATGTGATTAATGGTAGATTCAACCATAGGACTGCATTGAAGGTAAAGATGGAAAGAAAGGAACAAAACTGGTAGAAGGAAGGATGCTCAGACAATGCAAATAGGCTAAAATATAATATAAAAGGATTAGAAATCAGTGAGTCCATTTTTAATTAAAAATAAAAATTCATAAGATCCTGTGCAAGCATTAAAGTACAGAAAGCTAATATTTGTTCATAAAACCATTTCAATGAAAGTTGAATGAAGAATATTAAACCACTGGACTACTTATGAGATATAGCAAAGGCGTTCATTTAATTCCTTTATAAATGGAAATGGAAAAATACACTCTGAAAAGGAAAAATATGCAGTAAATGCCTTTTAAAAGATACATTGGGCATTGCAATGTAAGATTAACAAATACACTCGTTAGGACATTTTCATTAGAATAATGGCTGTGTAGATGTCATGTATGTCAAGCTATGATTTCTTCTTCACGCCTTATATTCTCTCAGACCTCAAGCCCAGTTGATCTTTTTCAATGTCTTTAATATACATCTCTTCCTTTTAATTCCGCAGGCACCATCCTAATGCAAACCCCGTCATCTCATACCTAAATTTTGATTGTGACCTCTTAACTGATCTGTTTTTTCTTTTTATTTTTTCTCCATCTAACTCTATCTACCACTTCCAGAGTAAAACCTCTTCAGTGATGCACCTTCCCTTTTCTAAAACTCTTTAATCTTTCCCTGAATCTCACCAAGTAAGTTATGAAAATGTAGGTTGCTGCTAAAGGCCCTCAGCGAACTGATCACAGCCAACACTGTTTCCATTTCCTCCTCTGTGCTCTAACAGAGCCCGACTGCGGGTCAGGACCTGCACACAACTTGTGAGCCCAGTCTTGCTGGCTTCCCTGGTGTAATTCCCTCAGCATGGGCTGCTCTTTCAACTTCCTTTATTGCTAGTTGAATTTTATTCATAGTTTACAGACTTCTCAAATCAAATATCTCTTCTGCAGACTTTATTTTCATGCTTCTGCAGTTAAAAATTATTTCTTTTAAACCACAAGCCTCATTTGGGCATAAGTCAAAATCATAAGTTGTAATTGACCAAGTGCCTAGGATTTTCCTGGCCCTGGCACTTTTCGTACTTTACTTTACCTACCCCATCTAGATGTCCAAAGTATCAAGCCCAGGACTATCGCATAGCAGTAACACACCAAATCATTGTAGAATGAATGAGTTACACACAAAAACTTACTGGTAATTTAACAATGAGCCATGCTTTGCACCTGATAATCATAGTTTTTGAGGTTACAAAATAATTACCAAAAAGTATTATTTGTATTCCCCATATGTAACTTATTGAGAAATGTAACAAATTTATGCATATTAAGTACTTATTACAATACTTAGTACATAGTAAGTGCTCAAAAATGTTAGTTATTACTGTTCTTAGTATTAGTTATAATTTTATTAGTAGAATTTGTAATAATAGTGATGTATGTTACAGGTTATGTCTTTCATCTGTTTCGCATATGCTCCCACTCAATGGACTTAAAATACATTATGTAAAAAAAGAAAAGAGAAAAAATACTAAGCAGTTTAGTATTACAGATTAATAATTTAAAATATTGAGAAGGTTAGTATTATTAAGAATTAAATTAATTAGAAGTCTGATAAGACAAAAATTAGAAGTCCAATTTTCTAGTTTAAAAGGGGGTTCATTTTTCTTTCCTTTTTAAAATTACATTTATTGGGGTGACATTAATTAATAAGATTATACAAGTTTCAAGTGTAAATTCTATCATACAACATCTGTATATTGCATTGTGATTTTTTAAAAATTACAGTTGATGTACAATATTAGATTTGCTTCAGGTGTACAACCCTGTGATTAGACACTTATACAACTTAAAAAGTGATCACCCCAAGAAACCAAGTACCCATCTGATACCAGATGTTTTTATTACAAAATTATTGACTATATTTCCTATACTATACTTTACATACCTGTTACTATTCTGTAACTACCAATTTGTACTTCTAAATCCTATTCTGTAACTACCAATTTACTTCTAAATCCTTTCACCTTTTTTACTCATCCCCCTAACCCCCTCCCAGCTGGCAAACGTCAAACTGTTCTTTGTATGTATGAGTATGTTTCTGTTCTCTTATTTATTTTTGTTTTTCAGATTCTTCATATAAATGAAATGATATGGTATTTGTCTTCCTCTGTCTGACTTATGTCACTTAGCATAATGCCCTCCAGGTCCACCCATATTGTTGCAGATAGCAAGATTTCATTCTTTTTCATGGCTGAATCATATTCCAGTGTATATATACACAACTTTTTCTTTCTCCATTCACCTATCGATGGATGCTTACATTGCTTCCAAATCTTGGCAATTGTAAATAATGCTGCAATGAACATACAGATCTATATGTCTTTTCAATTTAGTGTTTTGGGTTTCTTTGGATAAATACCTATAAGTGGAATTTCTGGGGCCTTCTTTGTGTCTTGTTATAGCTTTTTGTTTTAAAGTCTCTTTTGTCTGGTATAAATATTGCTACCCCAGCTTTTTTGTTTTGTTTTGTTTTGTTTTTATTTTCATGAAATATCGTTTTCCATCCCTTTACTTTTCAGTCTATGTGTGCCTTTTGACCTGAAGCGAGTTTCTTGTAGACAGCATATACAAAGATCTTGTTCTGTTATCCATTCGGTTACCATATGTCTTTTGATTGGACCATTTAATCCATTTGCATTTAAAGTAATTGTTGATAGATATGTATTTATTAACGTTTTATTATTCATATTTTTAATCTTTTTTTCTTCTCCTTCTCCTTCTCCTTCTAGATGACCCTTTAATATTTCTTGTAATACTGGCTTGGTGGTGATAAACTTCTTTAGCTTTTTCTCACCTGGGAAGCTCTTTATCTGTCCTTCTATTCTAAATGATAGCTTTGCTGCATAGAGTATTCTTGGTTGTAGGTCTTTGCTTTGCAATGCTTTGAATATTTTGTGCCAGTCCCTTCAGGCCTGAAAAGTTTCTGCTGAGAAATTAGCTGACAGTCTTATGGGAGCTCCCTTGTAGGTAACGAACTGCTTTTATCTTGCTGCTTTAAAGATTCTCTTTGTCTTTAATCTTTAGCATTTTAATTATGATTGTCTTGGTGTAGGTCTCTTTGGGTTCATCTTACTTGAGTCTCTTTGTGCTTCCTGTGTCTATTTCCTTCACCAGGTTAAGAAAATTTTCCATTATTATTTTTCAAATAGGTTTCCAATTCCTTTCTCTCTCTTCTCCTTCTGGCACCCCCATGAAATGAATTTTAGTACACTTGAAGTTGTTCCAGAGGCTCTTTACACTATCCTCATTTTTTCAGATTCTAAAAGGGGGATCATTTTTCAAAGTGAGGTGTAATGTCTAGACATCTGTAGCTACCTACCTGATAGCTTAAAGGGAAAATTCATCAATGCCCTGTGTTCTCTGTGCCACACTTCTCATTTCTTTCCCACCTCTAAAGTCCAAGCCTATCCTGTCTCTACATTTGCAGCCTTGCATTTTCTGATCTGGTACAAGGTACAAGGTACAGTTGAGGAATTCCTCTTGTACCAGATAGAGATGAACAATTTAGAAAGTCCTTTCTCTTATTTATATTTGTCCCAACCAATAATTTTTTCTGACCTAAATTATAGCCTTTCTCTGGTAGATAGGCTGGTTGTAGCCTAAGCTCAAACATCCCATGACTGAGAATTTTATAAAGTCCTAAAAGGGAAACTTTTTTCTCTGAAAACTAACTGCTATAAACTATATAAGCAGCAGCTGGGAGAGACCAAGATATCAGCAGTCCAGAAATAGAACAGAACTAGAAGCAAGCAGGTTGGTAGAAAATGATGAACAAGCTATATTCTCATAGGATCCAACTGAAGGAAATTAAGAGGAACTAGGAAAATGGCAGCTCTCTGGCCTACCTAAGCATAAAATATATGATCTTCCCTCTTGGAACAGATCTTTCATAGGAATTATGTCCTTTATGGAACATTATGAAATGTTATATTATTTCAAGTAGTTCCTCTGTTTTCTAATACTCTGATCAGCTCATTTCAAAAGAGGAAATAGATGATTATTCTGTGAAAAATCTAGATAAAGTATATAATTATTCAACAATAAGCCAGACCCTTCAGGCCAGGGTGCCTCTTACACAAGGAATTTGCATCTAAAATGTCCACTTGAAACAGTTGTTAATTGAGAGTTGGCAATATTTACCCAGCTCAACTTTGTCTCTAACATTTATATTCCAGTTCTGATTAATCTGATAGATTTGACTATTGACATTATCTTTGTCAAGTTGACATTTGCGTAGGAAACACTTCATTCAAGGAATACAGATAACTATGAGTAATAACAAACTATACCAAATATCTACCAAAGAACATAGTTAAATGAAAATATCTTATATCCATTTGGTAAACAATTTTCTTTTAGCACCACTGTGTAGCAAATTGAAGAAATCAGAAAATGTATCTAATCATTTAAAGATGCTAAAGTTGCATCATTTTAGATATAATGCATCAGCCTTCACTAAAACTCCAAACACTGTGCAATTCAGTGTAAGGAGAACAAAGGTGGATGTATCATTGGGATGATTTATCTAACTTCAAGTTGTCAGAGTGTGACCAACCAGAGTCAAAATATATTCAAAGATTTGAAATCTAGTTTCCCTTTCCCAGTAAAATATAGTTCAGTCTTCAATAAAAGCAAGCTGTTTCATATAATGGGTTCATGGTTAAAATTTAAATGATAGGAATTTTGGAAATACATCTCTGAAGAGTTTAATCTTGTTATGTGGAAATGTTAATTGTAAGATCATTTCCCAAAAATACAGAAAAGCTAATTTTCTTCTTTTCTTTTTATTTTTTTGTTTTAAATGTAGAAGACATCTATATGCACATCTACTAACAAAAATAGGGGTTACAGACTGATCAATTACAGTGGTAATAAGGCAGAAGAAGGTAAAGAACAATTAGCCAGGGATTTTGACTTGTTCTAGATTCTATGTAGGGCAACTTAATTCTACAATATAAAGCCTAACTAGAAAACAATGATGCTTTGGGAATCAAGATTGAGTTAGCTTTAGACATTGTGTCTTGTGATCTTAGATATTCACATGACCACTGGAAACTATAGTCAATAATTTACCAAACTGGAGGGTTGAAAACAACAAAGAAAATTCAAAAAGTGTTTTGGAAGGTTGAAAACAACAAAGAAAATTTAAGAAGTGTTTTTAAGCCCTTACATGTAAACGTTTTAATTAGGTGCTGGTGAGAGGTACCTAGATGTATTAAATATTTTTCTTATCCCCAAGGAGTTTATCACCTAGTGAGAGGAAAAAACATATTCAAAAGTAATTTTAATGTAAAAATATAAAACAGTATATAGAGGAGATATAAAACCTCATTTCCAATATAAAAATGCTATAGGGTTTTAATCATCAGAGGGGGAAAAATGTTTAAGTTTGATTTTATCAAGAGGTGAAGAGGATGAGATAAAAGACATTTATATATTGAGAATCAGATGAAAAGTAGTTTCCTATAGCCACTGTAAAGGAAAAACTGCTAATAACTATTAAAATGAAAAAAATGCCCACTTTCTTATGATCCAGAAATTTCGCTTCTTGGTATGTCTTCTAAAGCAACACTTGCTCATGGGTTTAAGGTGACACGAGCAGAAATGTTCATTGCAGTATTCTCTTGAATCAAAAGAAAAAAATAAAACCAACCTTATGGTGGATATAATTATTCCACCATGAGCAATAGTCAACTTTCAATTTTACTAAAAGTACCCTTATTTTATTTGGGGGAATCACAGCTACCGTAAGTTTTGATACCTTTGGACAATGGTTGATCTCATGTCATGTTAAGCTCTCTTGTTCAAACTCTCTTTTTTGACCTTTACTTTTGAGCAAAGTGACAACGAAAATAAATAAATAAATAAATGGGGATTATTGACTCCAAAATTATCCTCTGACAAGACTGTCAATTGTTCCTGCTGCCTCAATCCTCAGAGATGTTCAGATTCTGCTTTTGTTGAGTATGATTTGGAAATTTAATTTCCATTAAATTATTCAAATAAATTACCTTTCTTCAAATACTGCCCAAATGTGGTTGTAATCTTAGATGAAATACTTCTGATACAAGACTGATGTAGCAAAAAGCAATAGCTTTTCTGTATACCAGCAAGATATAATTTATATGAATCCCATTCTTAACTAAACAAAATTGATTTAAAAAAATACCTAGGTTTAAATCTATCAAGTATATAAATAAACTGTAAGATAAAATTATAAAACTTTATCAAAGGGCAGACACTAAAACTTAATTATCCAGTTACCTGCTATACTTCTGTATAGAAAGTGAAAAATATGTTGAAGTCCTCATTATTTATAAAATAATGTATATATGGATGTAATCCCAGTTAAAATGTCACTACATTTTAATTGAATCAGTTAAGTTTATTTTAAAAATATATGAAGGGAAATTTCAATATGGAACTGCCATTTGACCCAATGATCCCACTTCTAGGAATATATCCTAAGAATCTTGAAACATTAATCAGAAAGAATATATGTACCCCTATGTTCATAGTAGCACAATTTACAATAGCTAAGATCTGGAAACAGCCCAAGTGCCTATCAGTAGTTGAGTAGATAAAAAAGCTGTGGGAATTTAACATCATGGAATACTATGCAGCTGTAAAGAAGAAGGATCTGTTACCCTTTGAGACAGCATGGAGGGCCCTGGAGAGTATTATGCTAAGTGAAATAAGCCAGTCAGAAAGACAAGTATCACATGATCTCACTCATATGTGGAATAGAATGAACAAAATAAACTGATGAACAAAATAGATCCAGAGACACAGAAGCATGGAACAGACTGAAGAATCTCAGAGGGAAGGTGGTGGTGGGTGGGTGAGTTGGGAGAGATTAACCAAAGAACTTATATGCATATATGTATGACCCATGAACAAAGACAATAGTGTGGTGAAAGCCTGGGAGTGGGGAGGTGCAGGGTGGGAGGGTGCAATGGGGGAAAAAGGGAGACATCTGAAATACTTTCAGCAATAAAGATAAAAAAATAAGAAGAGTTAAAAATATTTTTATAAGAACAATTACAGAGTACTAGAAATGTAAGATAGTAATATATATTCAGCTTAAGAAATTTTAAGAGTGGTTTTGTTGTAAAAATGTGTAAATATATTAGTGGAAAACAATGGAAGGTCAAAAAGCAGACTCATGCGTTCATGAAAACAATTTTATGATTCCTATAGCATTGCAAGGCAGTGCAGGGAAAAATTTCAGTAAAGAGTTTTTAAAAAATGGAGCAAAGTTACGTGCTTATCACAAACCATGCCTCATAGTAAATCCAATTATATTCCAGTATCAAAACCATAATATCAACTTAAAACTATAATAAAAATATTTTTAAATGGACAGCATTTTTATGATCTTAATTGCAAAAGTACCTTTCTACATAAGACCAAAAAAGCAAACAAATAACCAATAAAAACAAAAACAAAACAAAAAATCCAGAGTCCATAAAGGAAAAGATTGATAGGTTTCTCTATAAAAACTTTTAAATTATTTCAAAATCAAATATACATTATAAGCAATGTAAAGGAAGACAAACCTTAGGATATAGGTTGGAAACACACTGAAGATGGGAAGGACGACCAGGCCAAGGAAAGAATTTTCTCTCCAAGCAACTGAGAATCATAAAAGGTGTTTGACAAGGAGAGAGACTGATCAAAGATGCCTTTTAACACAGGAGTTTGTTCAGCCATATAAAGGATGAATTAGAGCTGCACTGGCAGCCCAGGTGGGCAGGAGGGTGCTGTGCACACAGCTGTTCAGTGTGGAGTCAAAAAGATCAATTATGAAGTGATTACAATAGTCCCGGCAAGAGACCGCAAGGGCCATTTTGGTAACTGGAAAACTAGGTAGCATGTATCTGAGAATTTGAGAATTGTAGGAGAGGTAAAAAAACTAAAACTTATTGAATGTGCATATTTATTAGATATTCTCATTTGCTGAAGGGCATACCAAAAAACATGTTGCTAAGTCTGATCTCTCCAATGCCAAAACCATGTTTTAAAATTTATCCTTGAATCTATCCAAGTTGCCTTGTAAGTAACCTATCCTCTCCCTAGGGTAGATGTGGCCACCCTTGGTCCAATCAGAAATTATCCGGGTCAAAGCATAAGACTGAAGTGTCTGTAAGTGGGGTTTGTGCAGGAAAGGGTTAATTCAGCAGGCTGGGTTGCTTAAGCTCAACACCTTTCCCAAAAAAGGCTTATATTTGTAACTGGCCCTTTACTGGATCTTTGGAATACACTGCCAGATAAAAGTGCTTTGATATGCCTGAGACCTTGGGCCATGCAGTACCAGTTTGATCAGATAATTTATGCTAACAATGTGATTTATGATGAACACCTGTTTTTACTGAAGGGCTAGCGTCTGAGTAGCTGAAGCTGGGAAACATGGATGTTAATGAATGCCGATGTGACTGATCCTCAATGAAAACGCCAGACATCAACACCTGAGTGAACTTCCCTAGTTGGTACCACTTTGCATGTGTCATCAGAAATTATCATTGGGAGAATGAAGCGAGTCCCATGAAACATTGGGAGGAAAGATCTGGAAGATTGTGCCGGGTTTTTCCTGGACTGCTTTCCTTGTGCCTTTTCCCTTTGGTAATTTTACATTGTAATCTTTCTCTGTAGTAAACTGTAACTGTGAGTGTAAGTGTGGCTGAGTCCTGCGGGTCTTTTCAGCACATTGTTGAGACTATGGGTAGTCCTGGGGACCCCTGAAACAGGGCAATCGCCCTAGGAAGGACTAACCTCTGATGTTGTTTATTTGAAGATACCTAGTCAAGGAAACTGAGAAGGAATCAGAGAAAGAAACACAAGAGTACATTGTTTTGGAAAACAAGGGAGGATGGATGGGCGGATGATAATACTAATAATAACAATAATGGTAATAATAATAGAGAGGATGTTCAACGTGGTCAAAGAGTGAAATTCGGTGCTCACAGGAGGGTATGTGAAAACCAGTGATCACCATGAAGAAAACAGTTTCAGTAGAATGAGGAAAGCAAATTGTAAAAGGGCTTGTGAGTCCGTAGGAGATGAAGCCGCAGCCTTAAGTGCAGATTCTTCACACAATTTAGGGGAACAAAGTAGAAGGGCCAGATTTCGACTCAGTCGTAAGGATGTTTTCCTTGTTTTTAATAGGATGTTAATAGGGTCTTGTTCAATCACAAGACCTAGATTCAGTTTCTGCTCTGCCACCTCTTGTCTATGTAATTAAAACTTGTCACACCATTTCTCTGAGCCCATTATCTCCTCTGTAACAAAATGGGCTAATCCTATTAATATTTGCTTTCCCATGTGGTTACTGTGAAGATCAAATGATAAGACTTTTGTGAAAATATTTGGAAAAGCCTGAAAGACTAAACACGTATTTTTACCTCCATTTTATGTGTAAACAGGGACAAGGGAAAAATGCTGAGATGTCCTAAATTAAACTACGGCAGGTCAGAGAGTCAGGAGGAGAGACAAGGGAGCTGAAGGCAGGAACCAACAAAAGGCTGCTCACATCCCTGAATGTATGTTGAAACTTTGAATCAGCTTCCAGGCAGCTACCTCAGCCCTTGTCCAGGGAGAACAGCGGACCGACCATCAGACCTGACCACATCCTGCTTATGAGTGAACTTTTCGTATTGTTGCCTATAACCAGCCCAGGAGCATCAAATATGACTTCCTCCTGATAGACTATCCACCTATCCCAGAACTCCTCTGATTCTCCGTCTCCTGCCCCTACCCCCTAACCTATAGACAATGTAAATTCTTTCAAAACAACTTACATCTTTCTTCCCCAAACTCATGGCACAAAAGAGCCCTATCAACCCCAGGACGGTGGACAAGCCTTCTCTGTCCAGCTCTGTTGCTGGTTATTTAGACGGCATGTCCAGGACCTGGCCCTTTTTCTGGCTATCATATGGCTCAATAAACCCTTTCCTTCAGAATGTTTGGTCTCAAAGGTTGTTGGTTTAACAATAGGAAATATAATTAGATGAAATGATAGAAAGAACCTAAAATACACATATTCTGTCTGGTTTTAGTTAATGGGCATTTAACATGTGTGTGTAGTAATGTATAGAAATGATTCATTGTGGGGTATAGCTCTCTACACCATTGCTGTGACTTCTTAGAGTTACTGAAGAAACATCAAGGTGCTGGACTTTTTCATCTATTATATTAACAAGCAGACGATGATCGCAATTTGGGTTGAAAACGAACCCCAAATATCACCCTCCTGTGTGCGGGGAGCTGCTATTAAAACCATCTAATAAGGATACTATATACTAGATAAGATTAATTCTAGATCATTATTTCCTAAAAATCTGGAAAGCTTGTAATGTGATTTGACTTCTTGATCGATGTATTTTTCACAAAAGCTGAACCATGACATTAAAAATAATTGTGTTCCATATGGAATTTTCAAACATATACCAACAAGTTCAAATACCATTTATTCTGAAAAGAAAGCAGTTGAACTAGCTTGCAGTTGAGTTTTTATTTTTTTATGACAAAGATTCTTCTCATAGCTCAATGATAGATGCCATCTCTAACATGCCCTAGTCCCATAAACGAGAACTCTGTCACCTCCCGACCTGCGGAGGAAACACTGGAGTCAATAGAACAGAGATTATTGGAAACAGTACCCACCAGGTGAACTCAAGGAGAAAACAGTCTGAACACTCAAAAGATGGTCACTCAGAAGCAGCCTTTTAAAACAAACTGACCAATTTCAAACAGGCCTTACTTAAGTAGAGCTTCTCTTTAGTTTGCAGTAGAACAATGAAAATGTTGTACGTCTGAAATATTTTAAACCTGCCATGTTGTTTCTAATAAGGAAGGTAGTGAGAGTGAACCTGCCAGGAGGTGCACAGGGGAAAAGTTAGTGAGTGAACAGAGTCATATGCAGATTGTCCCACAATGAAGCACTGTTGTAGACCTGTTCTTTCTCTTCCAAACATTTTGATACAGTCTTAAAGATGAGTAGCCCTTAAAGGGACAAGTGTTAAAGAAACATGTTCATAATGACAGTAGAGCTGCCAACATCTTTGGTTTCAAGGACCAATTTTAGCTCAAGAAGAAATGCAAGGTCCAAACATTTTTTTAAATTGCCTTTCTTGGGTTGCAACGAGTTTTTCTCTCTGAGAAAATAATTATTGAGCACATTTTAAAATTTCTTCCTAGATCCTGAAAGGGATAGTATGCAAACATGTCTGAATAGGACACCTGTCTCTTTAAAATACACAGGGTTTGGCATAAGTAGGTTTACAGTTGTTCATATGGAAAATAATACAAGAATTAATAAATAATAATACAAGAATAAACTCTGAGTTTCGTGTACTCACAACGCTAAACCTACTTTGGGCCCACCCTGTATGAATGGTTGTTTATTTAACATTAACAACCGATACTCAAAAACTGGTGCATAAATTAAATTTGACTAGAGTTAAGTGGCTGGCTCATAGATTTGGCCTTTAGAATCCAACAGTGGTTCATTTCAGAAATTGTTTTTATTCCTAAGAAAAAGGCAAAAGATAGTCTGGCAGTCAGAAATAATTCTAGATTTCTTTTTTTTATTGCCAAGTGTATATTCATGGTATCTTCCCAGAGAAAGTCAGAATTACTCAATTCATGCTGACTGAACCTCAGCCCAATGTTCCTAAGGGAGAGAGGAGTCTCAAAAAAGCTGATTTTAAATCCTCTTGGAGTTCTGGCATAAACCAAGTGCAGACTGTAAATTGAGCACACAGCATCTGCCTATAGTTTACTGCTTTTAGAGAACTGCTAGCATGTTGATGAACAATTATTACACTGGTGACAACTAACAAGTGTTTTCTTGCTATTTCAAACTCATGTATCTAAAGTTATATTTTTCTCCCTCCCTTTCTCCTCCCTTCCTTCCAAATAGGAAGGTGTGGAAATATATCGACTAAGAAGAATTTATGTTAGGAAAAAAGGGCAGATTGGCAGTAAAATTGCTAATTGATTCCTGATAATCTACTGGTATGGTTAAATAACTATTAATAACTATTGAGAATATTTGTGTGTGTGTGTAATATTAGGCCAAACAGATCTGGAGGGCCTATTACATACATATTTGGGTTATCTTTTTTTTATCCTTACCCAAGAATATATTTGATTTGAGGGAAAGAGAGAAAAAAAAAACATCGGTCGTATGCGCCCCAACAGGGGATTGAACCCACAACCTAGGTATGTGCCCTGACCAGGAATGGAACCTGCAACCTTTTGATGTACAGGAGGACACTCCAACCAACCGAGCCACCCAACCAGGGCTAGATTATCTTTCAAATATGAGTTTATTTAAACTCTATTTGTAAGTAGTCCCCACCATTTCAGTAATGAAGATTGGGAAACTATCTAAAACATGATTTCAACTATTTATAAAATAGCAACATTTAAGCTATGCACCAGTTTTTGAGTATCAGTTATTAATGCTAAATAAGCAACCATCCATACAGGGTGGGCCAAATAGGTTTACAGTGGTGAGTATGTGAAACATAGTTTATTCTTGTATTATTATTTATTAATTATTGTGTCATTTTCCATATGAAAAACTGTAAACCTACTTTTCCCACCCCATATATTTAAGAAGGACAGGCATCCTCTTCATGTGTGTTTGCACTATTATTTATTTTTGATAAGATACTTATTAAACCTCTAAACATCACCTCTCAGTTTATGAATATCTCTATGTTCCAGTCAAAACAAAACCTAAATTACTATGTGCGTAAGGAGGAGAACAGCAACAAGAGTGCACAGAGATGAGTGGATTTTGAAGGCTGTAATTATTTCCTTACTGTCCCCCGCATCCCTCACCCAAACTAACATGCCAAAAAGTATATTGTTTGTTTGTTTTGTTTACCAATTAAGCCAGAATACCTTTCTCCTCTTCAGAATCACTGCTTTCTGGAAGATATGAAAATTGGGTACACAGATATCTTTTCCCAGCATTAAAGGCTGACCACCACAGTACGTCTTGGAGAAAACTATGTCCAATCATAACTGGTTAAGGAAGTCTTTGCGGTTTTTCTATCTCAACTTCATTGTCATTAGTGCCTAGGAATGATAAATTCATTTGATCACAATTGATACAATGAACTGTTTAAACAGCTATGGAGAAGACTGCTAGATGGCCTCTAGAATCTGGTCTGACCTGCAGTAGTCACAGGGAAGGTGCCTGGCAGCCACTGGCCAGACAGGGACTACATTTCCCAGCTGACCTTGCAGCTAGATGTAGTCATGCGACTAGTTTTCATATCTGGAATGGGAGCTGAGTGGTTCCTACTACATCTAGGCTGAAAAAATTTTTAAATGGTTATACCTCCTTAACATGTTTTTTCCCCTTTTGCTGCCTAGAATACTGATAAGAGTGACCTTGGAAGAAGATCCCTGAAGATGTCAGAGCCATTCTCAGTCTGGGTCCCTCAATGACTAAGGAGAGCAGTATCACCTGTCAAACCACAATGGGTAATTATATGAAGAGAAATTTGTTAGAGCAACTAGCATTGCACTCATTAAAATGGCAAGAAAGTGGATTGTTTAAAAGAATCTATAAACACAGCTGACTAAATGCTGGTGAGGATGTGGAGTTGCAGGGACCCTCGATGATTCCAAGTGGGAATACAAAATGATGCAGCCACTTTGGGAGACAGCTTGGCAGTTTCTTACAAAAATAAACATACTCTTCTTACCCTCTGATCCAGCAATAGGTCTCCTTTCTACTTACCCAAATGAGCTAAAAACATGTCCAAACAAAAACCTGCATACCGATGTTTATAGCAGTTTTGCAGTTTTATTCATAACTGTCAAAACTTGGAAGCTACCAAGATGCCCTTCAATAGGTAAACAGACATACAAACTTTGGTATATCCATACAATGGAATATTATACTATGATAAAAATAAATGAATGATCAAGCCACGAAAAAACATAGAGAAACCTTAAATACATATTG
The DNA here is from genome assembly GCF_964146895.1 of Miniopterus schreibersii. Lineage (NCBI taxonomy): Eukaryota > Metazoa > Chordata > Mammalia > Chiroptera > Miniopteridae > Miniopterus > Miniopterus schreibersii. The sequence goes on along the minus strand of NC_138103.1, from coordinate 39,150,681 downwards.
CTAAGTGAAGGAAACTATTATGAAAAGGCTATGTACTACACATTTCCAACTATCTAATATTCTGGAAAAGGCAAAACTATGAAAATATCAAAAAGGTCACTGTTTGTCCAGGGTTCTGAGGAAGGGAGAGATAAATACATGGTGCACAGGGAATGTTCAGGGCAGTGAAACTATTCTGTATGATGGATTACATGGATACTGTAATGGTGGATACATGTCATTATATGTTTACCCAAAGCCATAGAAGACACAATACAAAGAGTGAATCCTAATGTAAACTATGGAATTTAGTTAATAATACTGTAACAATACTGGCTCCTCAGTTGTAACAAATATATACCTTACTAATACAAGATGTAAATGATAAGGGAAATGGTGGGAGTAAGAATTCTCTGTACTTTCTGTTCATTTTTTCCATAAACCTAAAGTTGCTCTTAAAAGTCTGTTCATTTTTAAAACTCTGTGCTTCACTTTTATCATTAATACATTTACACACACACACTCAGACACAATAGAGGGCCTGCTGAGGAGGTGAGGAGGAACATAACTATAGAACTTAAGTTGACAAAGAAAAATGATGAAAATGGAATAAGGGACACATGAAAAGAGAGGGAGTTGAAGCATAAGTGAGAGGGCAGTGGGACTGAGCACCATATATATGCTTAAGTAGAAAGTAGTTTTAGAGCAAGATGTTCATGGCTGTCATCTGACCCTCCTAGTACTCTCTGCTCGCCTGTAGGAGTGGGAAACACTTATAGTGGTAACAGACCACCTAGATCACTAGGTTTCTTATGACTTCTTCAACTATGATCACTTCAGCCCAATACCTGCAGACTAAACCACACACAAAAGCAATTTTACTAAAGCAATATTTAAATAATATTTACCAAGCTTGATTGTTTGTTATAGGCATGCTCATGCTTGATTGCATAATTTAATAATCCCTATTTTAAAGACAAGGAACTGGAGCTTAGAGCATTAAATAACTTTCCTAGAGTTATCCTATAGTTCAGGGCTTGCATTTGAACTTTAGGGACTTGACCCCAGAATTCACAATTTTATACAGCACACATGTGTGTGTCCTAGACTGAGTATCCATACGTTGCCAACAGTAATGACTGAGCTTCTGGAAAAGACTCTTGCTTAGCAATCTAATTCCTAATTTATAGAGAGCCCTGCCCCTTAGAAACCATGGGTTTAACTTCATCAACCCCTAGTCATTTCTGCCTTGTTTCTCTGGTACAAAGCTAATCACTTTGGTTTTTTCTCCAAAAGACTGTTCATCTAAACACTAGAGGCATTGAAGCCTCTGATATTTCTTGTATTTGACAGGACCATCAGCTAAGCTGAGCCTCTAAGTTAGCAATACCTGCTTAAAGCAAGCATTCACTTAGAGCTTACAAATTCTCTTTGAAAATCAATATAACAGATGGTCCCTGCTCTCTCTCCCACCCCACTAGACTTACATTAGATGTTTCAGCATTCCTTACAGCCATCACCAGGCTACTGACTGTTCCTGAACCGGGATACTTTGGAATCTGTTATAAGATATGCCAGCCAAGAATGTGGAAGGAAGTAAAGTCATCACTTTCAAGACCTATGACTTTCTATGGGGTCAAATTTCAGAGCAAAAATTGTCTGAGCAACATGGAAGAGCTCTTAATGAGGCCCTGAATAACACAGAAATACTTCTGGAAGACAAGTGAGAAGTGTTTGCCTCTTGGGATTAGTCACCCTAAAAAAAAAGGTAGACTTTGTTAGCTCTCAACCCAAAATTTTAGATGCATATACAATCTATTGGTTCCAGGGGTGGATTCAGCCTCACTCAAAGCCCTAGGGTTGGTTCTGGATGATGTGTGTGATCTGCTTTTTGTTTTTAGATTTGTAGTTTTTCTGTTCTGTTAGTTTTTAACCTGTAGAGATGGATATATATTTTTTCTTTAAAAAACAAAGAACAACAAAAATCTCTCATTTTTTAAGAGATCAGAGTGCATGGAGCAGGCAGGTTGTTTTCCCTGATGTGGGTCAGAAAAATATTGCTTGAGAAGATATCAAGACTTTTATAAAAAAGTTGTTTTTCAGCAAAACGACTCAGAAATAAAAAAGATCATGAATTCTCAAAGTCATATAAATGTACCATTATATTGCTGCAGTCTCATTGTCTCAAAAGAACCTAAGACAATGGAAACAAACAAAAAACTATGTAAGAGTGCCTACCACAAGAAGAGGTCGATAAAGGAACCTACTTTTAATTCAGAAATCTAAGACCTGGAGTTTGTTTTATTTTCAATGGTTCCAATCACAAAGACCAATTTATAACATTGGAGACTCATAGGAATAAGTACTATTGCTCCCAGAGTGTACTGATACTATCATTGATGATATTAATCTAACACTATGAATATATGCTATCCGCTTCAATATGCTAGCACCTTGTGAGTGTCTGACCACTGGTGTTGGAAGAGAATATTTTTGCACAGACAATTTGGGCATAAAATGGCAGCCAATAAACTGTGGAACCAAAAGAATAGTCCTAATTTAATAGAATTACTGGAATAAGTAGCAGCTGAAATTTCAGCAAATCATCTTTCTTGGTGTAAAATTTCCTCTGGAGCAAATGCTAAACAAGGGAGATCAACATTGGTGTCTATTTTAGGTGTTCTGAGACTGAATTTCCAACACAGAGGCTGGAGTTTTCCCCCATACCAACAAACAATTCTCAACTCAATTCTGACAGTATATACCTAAAGATAGCATAAGATTCCCCAGGTTAAGGGTTCAGTCCCACTTCAGATGTCAATCTCAAGACCAGACCATTCCCTGTGCTTTGGACAGATCTGCTCTAGGTTTCAAGGTTCCAACAACTTCCTCCTACTTAAGATGCAAATTGCATATCCAAGTTATTATCTGTACTTCTGACCATCTGGCTATAAACCACAGGTTTCCACAATCTCCTCCTCAAGTTTGATTAGCTTGCTAGAGCATCTCACAGAACTACAGAAACCCTTTATGAACTAGATTACCAGTTTATTATAAAGAAATAACTCATGAAGAACCAAAGGGAAGAGCTGCATAGGGCAAGGTATGAGAGAATGGTGCGGAGCTTCCATGGCCACTCCAGGTGCTCCACTCTCTTCCATCTCTGCAGGTAAACCAACCTGCAAGCTCTCTGAACTCCGTGCCCTTTGGGTTTTTATGGACTTTTCATTACGTAGGCATGGTTGATTAAATCATTGGCTATTATGTACTGACTCAACCTCCAGCTCCTCTCCTCTCCAAGAGGTCAGGAGGTAGGACTGAAAAGCTCTAACCCTCTACTCGCCTGGTCGACTTCATTGTTAACCAGCCCCCATCTTTGGGTGCTTTCCAAAAGTCACCTCGTTAACATAACAAAGACAACTTTGATATCCTCAACAGGAAATATATATGAGAAATATATTTTGGTCATCTGAATGACCAACTATTTCTTAGAAATCACAATATTGCATTGTCATTCTGCACTGGATGAAGAAAAGGTAATTTGAGCTAACTTCTTTTTGTAATGCTCACCCGAGGATATGTTTATTGACTTTAGAGAGAGAGAATGGGGGGGAGAGAGAGAGAAACGTCAATTGGCTGCCTCTTGTATGCGACTTGACCAGGGATCCAACCAGAAATCTAGGCATGTGCCCTGACTAATAATCAAACCCACAACCTTTTTTTCGGTGTATGGGACAATGTTCCAACCAACTGAGCCACCTGGCCACAGCTGAATTAACTTTTAAAAAGTCATTATGTTGCTGCAAGTGTGTATGTTAGTTTACTTTCAATATCTTCTTACCTTGCTCATCACACAGCTGAGTGAATTCTTAGCATTAGACCCTTGTAGATTAACTACTCCCTGATTTCTAAGCAGTGTCTCTAAAGGATATATGGATTCAAAATCCAGAATTGGAAAGTTGAGGGGGGTGTTGTTTCATTTTTGGGAATGCAGGGATCACGTGATTTCATCAATGAGTCAATTAATATTTACAAAGACAGGTGTTATTAGGAATTTTTCTATTCAGAGGATAAACAGCAATGCATGCCACAAAGTTAAAGCAAGCTACAAAATATCACAGCCATGGGTCAGGCTCACCATCCTATACCCAGTTAATTCATTCAACCACTTCAGAACTTACAGAAGGCTCCGGGTCATGGCCCAAGAATGAGAGTTTAGGAAGCATGTGAGGTCCTTTGAAAAGTCTGAAAGAGCCATATGAAAGTCATTTACCCACGAAATAAAGGAAACATTTAATCTTTGCTCAGAAAGAGTGCAAACCTATTTCTCTTTTGTTTTTTTTGTTTGTTTTTTAAATATACCTTTATTGATTACAAAGAGAGGAAGGGAGAAGGAGGGAGAGAGATAGAAACATCAACGATTATGTTTCTATCGGCTGCCTCCTGCATGCCCCCCAACTGGGGATTCAGCCTGCAACCCAGGCATGTGCCCTGACCAGGAATCGAACTGCGATCTCCTGGATCCTAGGTCGATGCTCAACCACTGAGTCACGCCTGGCTGGGCCCTATTTCTCTTTTGAAAAATTAAAGTTATTACTGATTTACATATGGTTACAAATTCTGTGTTGATTTCCAAAGTAATAAATGTTACCTCATGTTTTTTTCCAGAATATTTAAAAGAAAAATAAATGTTTGATTTGTACTTGTGCACATATGCAAACATGGTGTATAATGTATAAACAATGACTCTTTATTTAGTATTTGTCAGTTTTCTGGTTTTGTTTCTTAATAACAGTGGTTTCTACTCATAATTTGAAATAGCAACGCCTTCAAAAATCATAATAAAGGCATAGCTTCTAGTCCAGTGCACAGATATTCTGAGAAAGTGCACTAAACATCCATAATTTCTGTATAAATTGCATGAAATGTGTATCTGCAGCAGCACTGCAGAAATGGCAAAGACCCAAGTTACTGATTCTTTGCTTCACTGCCTTTAATGCAAGTCATCTACCCAAGTAATGAGATAGACGACAGAAAACTTAGTATTAATTTTGTGTGGCCCATTCAAACCTTTTTCTCACACACACACAAAAAATGTTTCTGTGCTTTTACTTAAGCTAATACCACCTAGTCAGAGCTATCACTCTTTGGGTAAATGTACGTGAAACTAGACCACTGAGGGTGAAAAAATATCTTGCATGAACCAACATTAACCTTAGCCTGGAGCAAAACAATAAAGCCTCTACTTGGTAAAACCAAACTGCTTTTATGAAATGCAGCAATTGATTTCGTTTTCAACAATTGATTTTTATTATAGTCTATAGTCAAGGACTCTAAGTGAATTTAAAGATTAGCTGCAAAATGAACTCTTAGATGGAAACTAATACAGTTATAAAGATAGTTTTAGAATTGTTTCTGTAAATGTATCTTGCGTTTTAATATCATCAGTGAAAAGAAATTGCTGTGCATTTTCAGTGCTGATCACAGCAAAAATAAATGATAATAATAAAAGTGATTTTCATAGCAATATAAATACACTAATTGTAAAAGAGAAATATGGACATGGAATTGTGATATTAAGAAATAGAATAGAAAACAGATTTTTTTCTTTTGGTCTTGATATTGTGTTTTTACCCTCGACTCTTCCATTATTTGACAACAGCCTCTTGTTCATGTCACACTTAATTTCCCTCTTCTCCCCATGCAGAACTTTCTTGTGTGTGAGCAAGAGAACTAGCTGTGACACTCTAAAAAAAAAAACCAAAAAAAAACAAAACAAAACATTCCCTACTCTTAATATACCAATTTTACATCCTGTCAGCTACTGCTTAAGACTGGGCAGGACCTTTAATGAATTGTTTCTTCTCCAGAAGGCAAAGATCTGCTATCCCGACACTTCAGAAAACAGCTTCTGGTAGATTAGTGGATCTTTAACTCTGAACTCAAAAAGCAAACTTCTAATCTGAAAATGACCTGTTGCCCTGGGGCCTCGTGGTTCTTTATGAGACACTGAGCAGTTGTCTCGGCCTATGCTTGAGCCTATGCAACTCTTTTGTGCTCTCTTATCTGTCACTTATTATTTTCTAGGAAAAACAGATTGAGAATAAAATTAGTTTTTTAAAAATCCTGCTATTAATTTAATAATGTAAAAGTGTCAGTGTTCCTGCCCTCTAATACCATCCAACATAGTGCCTTGTCCCAAGATACCGTAGTTCATTAGCTGAATAAAAGCAGCTCTGCTGGTATAAATTTTTTTAGATAAGTTCACCTTTCTCAAGGAGCAAATGAAAAGGGCAAAGCATGACAATTTCTCATTTTATAATGGGAAATTTATTCAAGACTTTTTTTCCCCATTCATCACTGAAGACACATTACAATTAAATGCCTTCATTTGCACATAAGTAGCCTACAAACCTTTTTTTTTTTTTACAATTCCCCAGGTATTTACAGCATGTTTCTCTCTAGCTGTTCTATGTTTCATTTTTACTCTCTTCACTTATTAAGCAGTCTGACTCAGAACCTACATTAAGAACATCAGGAACGACAAAAGGGCTGGTGCAGAATGATTTTCATTACGTCCTGACAGGTAAGCAAAATCAAAATTAGGTAAGAATCTAAGTTATCAAAAAAAAATTATGTATTTCTACACCCTGATTTTCAATATTCTGACTAATTGAATAATCATTTCTATGACAATGTTGACAGAAAATAAAAAACTAAAAATTATGAGAAAGAAGTCTATTTCTAAATAATTTATTATGCTTTTGGTAGAAAATAATCATTTTCCTTAAAACTGAAAAATCCTATCACCTAAATAGTTTGGAAGCCCATGTACACTTATTATGCTTTTGGTAGAAAATAATCATTTTCCTTAAAACTGAAAAATCCTATCACCTAAATAGTTTGGAAGCCCATGTACACTTGCCCTATTGCATTATATGCCTTCATTTTATTTACACAGATGTGATTAGGCTTGCTCCTGGAATTAAAAGAAAATTGTAATGACATTTTTATTATGTTAATAACTGGTATCTTTGTAGTTGCCTCTTAGAGGCCTAGAGCAGAAATATATTTCTTTTTTTATTTATTTCACTTTATAGCACAAATATTTCAATTTTATCACCTAGTTTCCCAAGTTAAATTATGTGTACCAATCATTATGCAATATAAGGATGTAGACTTAGAATTTAGAAATGGATTTTAGTCCAGGTTGCTTTGACCTTGAAGAAGACTAATAACTTCTCTGGATTCCTATAGTCTGAAAAGCTCTATGTAAATATGAGTGTTATTATTAATATATATTTATTGGTAAAATGAAAGTGCTGAGCTAAATGATCTCTGAGGTTATTTCTATCTCAAAGTCTATGACCATATACTCAAATATAAATAGTACTGTTTTCTATTATTGTAATTAATTTCAAACATGAGCATGTACAAGAACAATTACCTTATACAAATCACTAAATAGACAATATATTCCATATCAATATTCAGAAAATATTCAGATATTAATATTCAACATGAGTGCAGAATCTGATTTGAATTTCTTCTTGATAATAACAAGATGAAGGTTATTTCCATAGGTCATTTGAAAGATAATTTTCCCCAGATTTTCAATAAAAGCATGAATTTTACCTACAGTTTGAACTCTAGGTCAACTCTCTGAAGGTAAAATTGATTTTCAAAAAGAAAATCTTTAAATTCTTGATTTTATAAAGTGAAGTTTTTCTTGTTGGGTTTTCCCTATATTTCTTAACTAAACCAGTACCACCAGATTAGTGATTTGCAAACTTTTGAAAACTATAAAAGCCTTTCTTTAAACAAACTCAAGTTATTTAAAAGAATGGTAACAAAATGTATGTGAGACAGATCACCATACACCCCAGCCAAATTTACAATCAAATGTCCCCAGAATCTTTTCCAAAGCTCATGAACATAAAGGGGCCAGTGACACTGAAGAAGGAAGGTTTTTGTAGAGAAAGATCCTCTATAGTGCCTTGCCTGTATCCTTGCTGCCTCTGGAAGATATAAGGGAGAAGCACCACCTGCCCTTTCATGGTGAGGTAAGCTATGAAAGCTTCAGGGGACTTATTTAGAGATCATGACCTTGTGTTCTCTGTAATTCTGAGGGGCACAGGAACTAATGTCTGACTCTCATCTGTGAAAATTAAGGAATATGCATCTGTCTCTCAAGCAAGACAACCTAGAGAACAAGATGTAACTTGACCAGAGTCATCAATGATGGAGGTAGGAGTGTATGGTCTGTATTGGGATTAATTTGCTGCTGCACTGGGGCTAGTTCTGAGTTAGTCTGAGGTAGACATGGGAGTTTCCTATGGGAGAGATGAGGCCAGAGGAAGAGAAAGACAGCTAAAGACCTCAGCAGAAACAACCTAGATATCTACCACCAAATACTGAGAGCTGGAAAATTAACCCAAAGATAACACAGAAAATAGAGTCAAAAATAGTGCCAACCCTACCATCAGGGGCATTGCAAGGAACCTAAGAAAAATCTATAAAGGTACTCCAGGAGAGAAAAGTCAGATTTAATTTTCATCAAGGCCAGTTAAGAACTTCAGCTTTAACCACCTTTAAAACCAAATTCAGCAATTTCATTAATATCTTAAAGTATGGGTTTGTGGAGAGAAGATATTCTACACGCAAATAAATATACAAAGAATAAAGACGTAAAGCCAGAAGCAAAACAATTAGAACAAGACAAATTGAGAGATTATTTAAAATAGGAATGATTTGTAGGCTTAACCTAAAGGAATTGTCTTTACTAGTCACAACTGTGATCCATTTAATCCATTTAAATAAGATAAGGAATCATCCAAACCAGCAGCCAAGGATATTTTAAGGAACAAAGAAGAAAATATGCAGATGAAAACACCATAAACTCAAGTTCCGATTCATATTTGGTGTCTCCTAATATGTTTAAGAACACTTTTAGGAAGTATTTGATGGAAATTGATGAGAAATTAAGATTTGTTATATAGTGTTTAATTGCATATGCACTTCTCCATTTTCCTCCTAGAAAACTTCAGTTAAAGAGATTATCTCTAATTGCATTCAGAATTAGAGAAATTAAATCAATGACACAATAAATGGATTCTGCACCTGACTTCAAATTCAAAATGAGGTGAATAATATATTTTAATTGATTTTAAACAATAAAGAAGTTTGAGTTGTCTTTGTACAAAATGAATTTTCTACTAAAACAAATTATTGAGATTCATTATCTTTCTATTTAAATGCAATGTTAATGTGATTTCTATATTTTTTCCTCCAAAAACACTTGTAAATAAAACAAAGAGACAAAAAAGGAAAAAATAATCAAGAGAATAAAAAAAGAAAAAAAAAAAAGAAATATCAACCAAATGGTTTTGTGATTGGTTTGAAAACATACTCATTGAGCCCAGCTGACATGGCTCAGCAGTTGAGCATCAACCTGTGATCCAGGAGATCCTGATTCGACTCCCGGTCAGGGTGCATGTCCAGGTTGTGGGCTCAGTTCCCAGCAGGGGGTGTGCAGGAGGCAGCCCATCAATGACTCTCATCACTGATGTTTCTATCTCACCTTCTCCCTTCTTCACTCTCTGAAATCAATAAAAATATATGTTAAAAGAAAAAAAAATATATATATATATATATATATATTCATTGAAAATATGATAAGCCATTTAGGGCTCTGATAAGATAAGATATACTTAAGAAGAGATGAAAGTTCACAAGTTTACAGTGATAGAATTGGAGGTAAGGATTACACTAATTATTTATATGTGAACTTAGACTCTTTGGATCTTACCTAGTTTTTAAGTTCCATGAAAATTAAGTCAAGACCAGCACCTGGTAAAATATCAACAGCTGCATAAGTGTTACCAAAAACAGTCATCAAAGTTGACTTAGCCCATTTACTAGATTAACTGCTGTATGGAATACACACACACACACACACACACACACTCACACTCACACATACACAGATGTGCGTATGCACACATATACACACGGACTCCCATACCAGAGAGAACTTTCCTGGAATGACAGCTGTGTTCACTTAGGGAAGGGACTTCACCAGTATTCAGACAGTTCACGTTCAGAAGGAAGATTCCACTTCTTCATTTAATCTTGCCTTGTATTTATTTTAACTCCATATTTTTAAAATAATTGTTATTTTTTAATTACAGTTGATATACAATATTACAGTAGTTTCAGGTCTACAACATAGTAATTTATATTCTTAGGTATTTATATAACTTACAAAGTATAATTTCATATTTTTTGAAGCAATAGCAATAGTCATGTAGTTGCAATTTATTTACACTTAACTAATCGAAATGTTACTTTAAGTAATTCTTCTAGATATGTAAGAAACTGATAATTCTTCCCCCACCCTTTCTTTAGTCCTCCCTGGAGGATATGTTTTAGTTGATTTTAGAAAGAGGAAGGGAGAGTGGGAGAGAGAAGAAGAAGAGAGAGAGAGAGAGAGAGAGAGAGAGAGAGAGAGAGACAGACAGAGAGACAGAGAAACATCTGTCGGTTGCCTCCTGTAAATGCCCCAACCAAGGATCAAACCCGAAACCTGGGTATGTGCCCTGACTGGGAATCAAACTTGAAATCTTGTTGGTGTACAGACGACGCTCAACCAGCTGAGCCATCCGGCGGGGGTGAGAATTTTCCCCTTTTAATAATTGAAATTATGCTTTGGTATAAGAAAGCCAACTTGAATCTCAAAAGGTACGCACTCAAGTCTAAACTGAGCAGTAAGGCAGTGCCAATAGAGCATCTGTATTTTCTAGGACATTATTGCTACTAAAGAATTTATCCTCTGTTAGGTTAACCAAGGATAATGTATACTTTAAAAATGCTGGAACAGATATTGAGACTATGGATTTTATGGCTCACCAAAGATGTTCCAATATAGCTGGTAAACAACATGCATTTTAAATTGGTAAAATACTTGGGTAGGATGCACACTGTTGAGCTTGCAGCCCCTGTAGACACACTGCAATCTGCTGTGCAACACTGAGTTGGTATTTGCAAGGGAGTTTTTTTACTCTCTTTTAAAAATGTTAATTTTACAAACCCAAAGAGGCCTGAATTCAAACACTGAGTACATAAAAATAATGATTCTGTTTACAACTTTTAGCCATGAATTTCTAAATAAAATTCAAATGCATCTGTTTTCTAAAGGATAGAAAGGTGTTTCTATTATTTTATGCTTCTCAAGTTGCACTGGCAAGCATCAAATGCTACAAGGAAGTAGCATAGCTGACTATGCTAAGCCATTAAGTCACTATTTCTGGTACAGAATAAACTTAAGACAAATTTTCCTGCCACAGACTTAATCTATCTTTTAGAATGTGTAAACTTTGAGGTCACAGATTGGTGGTACATTGTATGCCAAATTCATTTTCAGACATAATTTCTATGGCGTCCATGGTGATAAACTATTTTATTTGTTGCCAACATTTAAAAATTGGGAGATTTTTCACAAAATGCTTAGAGTTACAAACTTTCTGAAAACTTGGGGATGTCTGGCAATATGTGAGTTTGCATTATTTTAGAAAATAAGCAACAGAAGGGGAGCAGGGCTTCCCTTTTACAAGGTAATTTACTCTCCAGTACACTACAGTCACCACCATTCCCTACTGTCTTGCAACTATGAAGGTCCATTTATTACAAGTCTTACATGTTGTCTTTTTTACCTTAAAACTTTCTTACTATACCCATTTATATTACTGCCTAATCCCTATGAGAGGTATTTAAGAACTCTGTTTTATTTATTCAGTCTCTTCACATGCAATCCATATAACCTTCCCTATAACTTAATGTTTTCACTACTCACTCAAAAAAATCCATAACCTTGGCTGACCTGCATTATTTTATATTTTATAATATGTATTTTCTCTCTCCCCCAATAATTATAAAGCAGAAGGAAAAGAGGAACTATGCCTTATCGTGCATTTGTATCTCCAACTTTCATACTATGTCCAAAATATATTTAATTTTTAATAAATGTTTTGATGATACTGTAATTGGTGGCGCTGTTATTGGTGAAACTCAAATTTTTCTTTAGTCATAATCTCCACCAATTTTCACAGAGTCTTGAGCTGATATGAATGTGAACACTGCCTAGAAATATGGGGACTTCGGGAAAGAGAAAAGCAGGGTGGCACAATGCTCATTTGAGAATATAAAACATGCTTCAATTCTACAGGCATTGCAGTGCTTCAAACACTGAGGCGCTTTCCTACGCCAGGAATGCAACTGACGTTCTGGACCGTAGACATTTCCATAGCGAATCTGACCAGTTAGAGGCCACAGGGTGCTGTGCTCAGAGTTAATGGTGCCAGATTTGTCCTCTTCTCTGAACAGCAACAGATGACATATATGAGGCTTATGTCTTAACATACTAAACAGGCAGCACTGGTTTGCGATATCTGAGACAAAGATAACTCAGAATGGATCCTACACATACTCTGGTTCTCTGCCAGGCAGCACTTCTCGCTATGGAGTAGGGAAGCAGAGCCCAAATAAACTACCAATTTTCTGAACGGAGGAAGTGGAAATCAGAGGGTCATGATCTGAGTTTGCGGCAGGTGGTAAACCACCAGGAGGTCATGGAAATGAGAGATCAATGGAAGAGCTAAGATAATAAACTTGCCACACATCTGTGTGACCATTAAACTCCATCTGAGTGTGGGAAGTTCAAAAAGCACAACAAAAATGAAAGCCAGGGAGCCTTGAGAACTTGCAGACTGCCAACATGTTCCTCGGCTCACACACAGCTTGGGTAGCAGGAAGAAAAACCTTGGAACTTAAGGTGTTTGAGAAACTTCCGCCCAAATCAGTGGCTGAGCACTCAACCAACAGATGCAGAAATATTTCCAGGAAGGCAGGGGAAAAAATCAGGCGGACACATCAGTGGATATACATACTGTGGGGAGAGATAGAGTCTGTCTTTAACTTAAGGAGAGTTAATAAAAATTAAAAATTAAAATAAAAACTTTCAGAGAAATTAAAACAGAATCCAGAGTTGCTGCAACATACTATGTACAGTGTCCAATTTTCAATGAAAAAGTATTAAATGTGACTCATACCCATACTCAGATAAAAAAAAACATTTCATAGGAACTGATCTGATAAGTCTATTTCCTCAGCTCAGTGAAACCACTTTGGATGAAAACTCAAAGCAGCTACTCTAAATATATTCAAAAAATAGGCTACCACTGAATCAAAAAACGGGATATCAACAGAGAAATTAAAACTACGCAAAGAACCAAGTGAAAATTCGAGAGATTAAAGTAAAATAATTAAAGTGAAAGTTTCAATGGATGGGCCCAAGGACAGATTTGAGATGGCAAAAGTAAGAAACAGGGAACTCTAATAGAAATCATTAAAATTATCAATCCCAAAACTATAAAAGAACCTTGAAAGGAGCAAATAAAAAAGTACCACATAGCACACAGAGAGGAACAGTTATATATCCAGTTAAATTATTTTTTAAAATAAAAATAAAACACTCCTAAAAGTTCCATAACAATGTTTATGTACATACATACATTTACTTCTCTTATGCTTTTTAATTATCATGTGACTGTTTAAAGCCCAACGATAACATACTGTCAGACTCATAACATAGGAAACTGAGCTTTATTGCTGTGAAGAGTATTTCAATAAATAGTGTTTTTAATAAGTATAGTATTTTCAGTAAGTATGGTATTTCAATAAATGGTGCTAGAACAATTAGATATTCATATGAAATAAACAAAATAAAACTAAACTTAAGCTTAACTTGAGGGCACACCCCAAAATTTCCCAAAAATGGATCATAAACCTAGGTATAAAGCCTAAAACTATAAAACTCATAGGAAAAAACAAACAAACACATAGTAGAAAACTGTGTAACTTGGTTAGGTAAAGATTTCTCAGATAGCACACAAAAAAAACAAGAATTTTAAAAATAATTGATAACTTGAACTTTATCAAAATTGAATTTTTTGCACTTGCAAAGGTATCATTAAAAAAAAAGGTTAGCCACAGGCTTACAGTAAATTTTTTCAAATTATATATGTAACACAGCAATTTATCCAGAAAATAAAGAGCACACATACAACTGATCACATAAAAAGACCAACAGTCCCATTAAAAAATGGACAAATGATTTGAATACACACTTTACCAAAGAAAATATACAAATAGCAAGAAGCACACAAAATATGCTCAATATCATTAATCATTAGGGAGATGAGAATTAGAATTATGAGAAGATATCACTATTACCCACTAGAATGGCTAAAATTAAAAAGACTAACATTACCAAGTATTAGCGAAAATAAAAAACTGTTATACCCATACATCGATGTTTAGAAAGTAAAATAATGGAGTCACTTAGGAAAATATTCTAGAATTTTTGTTCAAGGTTAAAAAACCACCTAACATACAACCTAGCAATCCCACTCCTCAATATCTACCCAAGAGAAATGTAAAACATATATCCACACAAAGTGTTGTAAATGAGTATTCATAGCAGAAATACAGATGATGCACCCCCCAGCCGGCATAGCTCAGCAGTTGAGCATCGACCGATTATCCAGATCAAGGTTCGATTCCCGGTCAGGGCACATACCTGGGCTCCGGGCTCGATCCCGAGTAGGGGGTATGCAGGAGGCAGCCAATTAATAACTCTGATCATTGATGCATCTGTCTCTCTCCCTCTCCCTGAAATCAATAAAGACACATTAAAAAAAAAAAAAGCACAATCTTCAATAGAAGAAAAACACAATTGCCCAGCAAATACATGAACAGATATTCATCTTAAGTAACCAAAAGTTAAATTAAAATATAACAAGACAGTTTATATTATATATTATTATATACAGGTTATCTTTTTTTGTAAGAAGTACATTCAAATGAACACTATGTCTGTAGTTCTGGCAGGAAACTGAGTAATTGAAGAGAGTTTAATAAAGGAAACACAAAAGGTATGGATAAGTTTACAAACAGCAACAAAGGAAAACATTCTCACAACAAGAATAGTGGGAGACATTGCCACATCAAGGCTGGTAGGAACAAGGAAAGTGAGCAGTTGCTAAAATCCCCAGGGAAGAGGTTGTGCTGTGTGACACAGGACAACTGACGTGAGATATGGCCTATATTCCACAGGCATTAGCAACCCAGCAGGGAGAAAGAAAAGGGAATAAATACCTCACCTCACTTTGTTCCTTCCCACTCATCTCCAGTGGGTGCTTACCTTTGGCCTGGTGATCTCCAGTGGGTGCTTACCTTTGGCCTGGTGATCTCCAGTGGGTGCTTACCTTTGGTTGAACTCAACTAGAAGCCAGAGGGGAATGGAGATCCACACAGGTCAGATTTCCAGGACCCCAAATCTTATGGAACCAAGCTCAAAGGATGTGGAGGGGAAACATCAGAATACCCACAGAGGCACACTCCTGCAAGGAAAAGCGGGCACTGATGCAATTTTCAAAGGTAATTTAACAATGCACAGTAAGGTAATTTAACAAGGTAATTTAATAATGCACAGTAAAAGCCTCAAAAATATTCTCTTTGACCTACTATTTCCATTTCTAGAAATGTATACTAAGGAAAGAACATGCACAACAACCTCTACACAATTATGCTCATTGCAGAATTATTGTTAAATATTTGAAATAATATTTCAACATTAAGTCAAAACCATATGCTAGAATATCATTAAATATCATACATGTTCTATAGAAATTATTTAATGAGATTAAAAACTATTTGTAAAAATTATTAAATTTAAGAAGCATGAAACAAATTATCTACACAGTATATTAGTACCCTGTGGGTAGGAACTTTGACTGTTCACTTCTGTATTTTCAGAATCTGGAGCAATGCCTAGTATATGTTATATGCAAATATATGGGCCTAAGGAAAAATTAAAGAATATATTTTTAAATGCTGGTCATGTCTCTTTCTATGATAGAATTGAGGGTGATATATAATTATTAATTTATGCTTTAACTTTAAATTCTCTCCTTTTATGTTAAGAAAAAAATCATTTTAAAAAAGAAGGTATTTTCTGAGTGTTGAGGCATCATTATCGCGACCCTGTAAAAGCCTCCAGGATCCTGTGAGGTCTGTTCCTGTTTCATCCCACTGAGGTCACTCCACCGTCAGTGGGAAATCCTCCAGGGAAGTCTCGAGATGAACATCAAAACCTCAGAAAAAAAAAATCTACTCCATCCTTCCAGCATTGGAACAGCAGTAAGATTTTTACTCTTTTGGTAATTATAATTTCACAGTTTCCTGGGGCTCTACTGAGTCATCCTTTGTGATGATCGGAGTCTTAGCCTGGAGTCTCTTTTCTATAAAAAGTATAAAATGGTTCACAAAGATGAGAGTGAACTACCTTTTAGAGCAGTTAAAGATTGTAATGGAACCATTATAAACACTTTCAAGGATAAAGATTAAGCATTCCAAGGGTCATAAAAACCGGTACAAGTTCTTTATTTTATAGATTTGGAAAAGGAAGCTCAGGAACATCCAGAGGGAACAGGAGGCTCAGTCTGCTGAGTTCTGGTTTAGTGTATTACTATTTTGGGCATATAAAAAGCAATTTCAATAAAGTAGTTCAAATCCCCTTCCATGTCAATCTGATTGAAACATAAAGGTTATATAATAGAAAACTGAGTTGAATTGGCTATCTAGAATTAATTTGTTCTATCCATACACTCTAATCAAATTAATTGGTATATTTTTTAGATTGCCAGTTTCAAACTGTTTTGGGGAACTTTTGGTTTTGTTGAAGATACCTAAAGGGTTAAAAGGGGAGTGTATTAATGTAGGTCCAATCAGGATACAGAAAACACACAGTGATTTAAACATAGAAAGTTTCATATGACAAATTATTAAACTATGATTATAGAGCAACTATAAGATATAAAGGCAACTCTAAAGGGCACTGTATTGCTGAGTGAAACTGTCTAAGGAAGGAAAACTTCAAGAGAGAATGCTCTTTCTAAAGCTGAATATGATGCCTCACTGAAAAAGGCATGGTTACCGCCCACTGGGTGGTAGAAAGTTCGCTGGGATGCCAGCTGAACAGGGCCACAGTCACTGGGCAAGCAGGAGACAAAACTGGAGACAGGTGAGCTGCAGCAGGAGGGGAATCCACTGCTGATGAATGGCACAGCTGCTGGAACCAGCAAGAGGAGCTCTTTCCTCCCTCAATGCCCCTCCAATACCCTACTAATAAAGTTCAACATTGTGCTCACTTTAAAAGAGCACAGTTTAAAAGAACCAAATTCATTATTGCAGAGCAGGTATTAGAGTGCAATTTTAGGCTGAGAAGCAATAAACTGGAAAGTGCGAAAGGAGATCTAGCAGGTCAGGCTTTAGGTCCCTGTCCCCAATTCATCCCCAGCAGTTCCACTATTTGGTGTTTAATAAATAGTGGTTTCCTACAAAATTTATCTGAAGCTAAAAAACACTGAAAGACATTACAGAGTAAAAGATATATTGTCATAAAATTTCAATTTTAGATTTAAAGAAAACCATTAACAAAATAAAATGGCATTTTCAAATTCTTACTATAAGACAGTCCAGACTACAGGAGGAAGGAGGACTGTAAGAGGGAGCTTCAGAAAACATATCATGCAGGTAATAAAAAATATGTGCTTAAACTTTTGAAAAAATAAAAGCACTATATTGTGACAAGTGAGATAAGTATTTTAATGAAGTTGATAAGTCCAAGAAATCAACCACATAGAAAAGGACTTTTTTTGAAGTTATGCAAGAAGGAAAATAGTTATTGTTTTGTTCTTGGTTCAGCAGTAAGTTATTTATGTAGTCATACCAAGCCCTGATTGCAATAAAGATTATGCTACAATTCCATCAATTTATTGAGAAGAGAGAAAAAGAGAGATGCCAATAATAGTTGCATAAGTAAGTAGTTGCTTACTTAAAATTTCTCTTTGTTTTAGAAATATAAAAGAAAATACCAAATACCGTAAAAAATAGATACAGGGTTACAAATGCTTCTGAGGAGTGAAACTAGAGGTCTGAGTAAGAGGGAGTGCTCTTTTTTATTATGACTATTTTAGCTTTATTTGATTTTTATATTATGCACAGGTTTTAACTTGATAAGAACAGGCCAAACCTTATTCATAACATGATTTCTACAATTCAAAAGTCATAAGGAGAACACTGGAAGAAAATATCCTAAAATATTAACAGCGATTGCTCCTGGGTGGCATAATTCTACCTGGCTGTTAACTGTGTCTTTATACTTTCAACCCTTCCAAAATTTCTAAAATGAGTATCATTAGGAAAATGTACACTAGAGCAAGTAAAGGGTTAAGTGAAGACATTAAATTCATGAGAAGGAAAGCAAGAAAGATAAACTAAGAAAAAATGAGTGCGAAAATATCATACATCAGACAAGCAATACTTATTAAGTGACCATGTGAGCCTAGCACTGCAGGCAGTAAACAAAAAATAATAAAACATTGCCCATTCCCTTGATGTACTTAAAATTAAATGGGGAAAAAAAATAAATGGAAGAAATAAAAATCAGAAATTAGACTTTATTTAAATAAAAATTAAATAATAAAATAAAAATCAAAGATATCAGTTGACAGGAAGTTCAAAGTTGAAAATTAAAAATTATTTCTTCTTTTACTCTTGCTCCTAGTATTAAAAACAATTAGTTGTAAATAGCTCTCATATAAAGTTGTAAAGATTACTATAAACTCCATAAAAGTATTATTTAATTTGAAAAATGCAATACTTAACAAGATTTCCCCCTAAAGTTTCATTTTATGGATTTTCAAGACATCTGCTTGTCCTAATACCAGTGGTGAATACTTAAATTGGTTTCAAATATCAAGTCAAATATCAAGTCTCTGTCACGTCTGCCTTTAATTCTATTGTGAATTAACCAACATGCTAATTAAGTTTAAATGTCAGAGCCCCTTCTTTGCATGGGCCCCTTCTAGCAATATGCTTCCTCTACAAGTTTTTGTAAGACTTGAAAAGTAGAACACTTTAACCAAAATTGGTTATGACTGCTAGCACTTTCCACTCCAACTTACCCTCCAACACACTTCTGCTTATGTAGGATCACATTTGGAGTGGCTATGAAATAGTAAGCTGGAAACAACTGCATTGGATTTAGTTAGGTCTATACATATGGATTGTAGTCATGTCTGTGTATATTTCAGTTACTGGACTGTAGTCACATCTGTGTATATTTTGATTACTGCTAGCCATCCTGGTGTAGGGATTCCTTCCAGGAAATTCCCACAGCCCCCTCTTTTAACTCTTCAAGTACTGAGACACAAAGTTGTAAAGCAAGAGCAGAGGTTTCATGGAGCAACTGACATGCCCTATTGAAATTGGCACTAGAAGAATGAAAGTAATGGAGAAAAAAATCTAGCCTGTGGAGAATCCCTCCAAATCATACATCTCACAAATAAATAAACTTTTGATATAACCTTTTTCTTATATTTGACAGTCATACAATATTTATCTGACATTAGAGCAGTGAGTTGTGAAGCTGAAACATTTAAAGATATCAATAATGTGAAAAAATTTCAGTAAAAAGATTAAATTATCTCTCTAGTTTTGTAGATAATATTATCAACTATTATCATAGCCTCTGAAATAGCAATGAAAGTTTAAACCTCAAATAGGTAGGAAAGAACACAAAGTTTTATCAAGTAATTAATTAATTAAAACAATCATTTTTTTCCTGGGTTTTGCAGTTTTACTGATATTTTTCAACTTTTCAAAATTTGTGATTTGTTACAATTTATTTTCTCATCTTTAATAAGCGTTCATTTTCATATCTAATTTTGTATTTTATTTCCTTTTTCTCAAAGTTTCCCCAATTTGTATAAAACTGAGGCTTCATAAAACTAGAGACAACTTGGATTTTTAAGTTATTATTTCAAAACATTTATCATGCCATTTTTTGCAATTCTTATAAAACAAGATTTATATAGTTGCTATCATTTCTAGATCACCTTTTCATAAGATTAATGGGTTTATTTTTCCCTTTGTGCCCCAAGTACAATGAATTCAGAGGCTTTGACACTGCAAGAAAAAAGTATTCAAGAAATGCAACAAATTTTGAGGTGTAAAGTCAAAGAAATAATAAAATTGGTGAGAAAAAATTTTGAACACAAGGTGTAAATGAAAGCGGCCCACTGTTCCAATCCCTTCCCCCACTTGAACCCACATTAACCTTCAAGAGGTAGCAAACTCCATTTAAAGATGAAAATGTATTAGGTCCCTATATTAGAAGTACTAAAGAAACAACAAAACACAAAATAAAACAAAATTCTGGAAGAAAGCAAAGAACATAAGAAGCAGATGATGAACAATCTACATCAGAAGAAATATCTTAGAAAATAACAAATGAATTCAAAGAAATAGAATCCTATCATCTCAATTGATATTACGAAATATCGATTTCTTTTGGAAAAAGAAATGAGGCAAGTATTTAAAGAAGAGATTTCAATCCACAAAATAAAAACTGGCTGGTAGGATTTAGAAAATAAGTGGAAAAGAAAAAATATATTGCTTAATGGTATCCTGTATTATATAGATTAAACAACAGAATAAACATAACTGAAAATATAGATATATAGTGTGTGACCTTGAGAAAATTAGAAGTGAAAGGAAAGAACACGGACAAAGAGATGAAGTAAAGAGATAAAGGCAGTGATTTGGAAACAAATATCCAACATACATACTTCTTGTCCGTAAAGCACAGAAAAGACTTTACGTGGAATACCATGTGTTCCAGGAAAAACTGACATAAATATAAATAAGAAAATATATCTTCAGGAAGGTGCTAAAATTGGGAGATGAATGAAGAATCACTCGGGAACCCCAGCAGACAAAATAAGTCATATACAATAGATGAAAGTCAAGTTGACCTCAACCTTCTTGATAACTCCACCCACAACCAGAAACAAACAGGAAGAAACAGGCCTTTGCTCAGTGTTATCATCTGTCTGTCCGGTCTTGGAACTGTAGCCACCGTCTTGGAACCAACAATGGAACCAAGTGGATAAATCAATATCCACACAGTGAGAAAAGCTAATAATGTTTTCAGTCAATTTTGTATCCCTTCATCAACTCTGCATGATAATTTTTTCTTATTGCTTAAGCCACTGTAATTTCACTTTTTGATTATTTGTTGAAAACTTCCTACCTAATGCAAAGAGGATGTGTTATAAATTTTTATCATGTAAAATTAGTAACATAAACAACACAAATCACAGTGTGAGGATGAAGATAAAGAAGGTAGGAGAAAGTTTGGACTAATTTCCATACCTTTCATATCTGAAATTTGATAAACACAATATAAAGTTGAAATAGCACAATAATTGCACCCTCAAATTGTGTTATTTATTTTCTTTTCCTATCTTTCAAGAACTAATATTTTTTACAGTGAAGATATTGAAAAATTTATAAAAATTTTAATATTTTTTGTTTCACTTCAGATACTTTATTCTCTTAAGTCCAAAGAAAAGTAAGATAATAATTAAACATATATATTATGAGAATATTTGTTAAATTATTTCTATTTTTCTATACTTAAGCCTTTATAGAGGAATATCTGAATTTTGGGACATCAGATATTAATAATAGCTATTCTTGAGTTGTAAAAATTAGTAGTAGCTTTCACTTTCTTTTTATTTTTCTGCTTTGCCTGAGTAAAGGCAATACTCAAACAATACAAAACATAATAAATAAACAAAACAATAAAATTGGTACAAAACAAACAGAATTGGTTTTCATAAAACGAAATTGTTACATAAAAATTGAGCACCTATTTTGAACACTTACTTTACACTATGTGAGACTACAGAGACACATTATAGGCAATAATAGTTTACTTTATGTTTCATAGTTATACAAAACTATGACAGTTGTAAAATACATACCTACCTAATTTTACACCTACTATTGAAAAAAGAATATGAATGGGAGATACTGATCTTGAAACTTAATCATCTACAACAAAATTTAGGATTATCAATAGTTTTAACTTCATATTATTTTTGAACTCACTTTTCAAGGTAAATATATATATTTCATATTAGATTACCTTATAAAAGAATATAAACATCATAGAACTATTTTTAATATTTTAAAACAGAGGGTAAGTTATATATGGATTAAAAGGGAGTAGTCAAAGGACTGCCAGACAGCTTCCCACATGTGGCAGCGTTTCAGTGTATTGTCTGTCTTTGTTAATGCTCACCTGGCTAATATTTACCCTTCAACTATCACCTCAGGCATCACCTTTTTAAAAGGGTCTTTGAAATCCCTGTGTTGGTCCAACTGGTTGTGTTCCTGTGCCACCCTGTCTATATCCCTGTAAGATAAGTTACCCCCACTGTATCTGAAACTATCTGCTAGGCTAGAGCTCTCAAATTGTAGTCCCCAGGCCAGCAGTGTCAATACTGCCTGGGAACTAGTTAGAAATGCAGGTTCTCAGGCTCCAGCCCAGACTTACTAACTTAGGAACTCCATGCGCGGGCTCAGCAACCTACAGTGTAACAAACTCTCCAGGTGACCCTGATGCACGCTAACTAGAGAGCGCAGGGCTACTGCTCTCCCACCAGAAGGCAAGCTCTGTAAAGACCCAGTCTCTTCTCATTCATTGTAGTATCCCTGAATCCTAGCATCATGCCTGGCATACAGTAAGTACCTTGTCCTTGAAGACTCAGTCTAACAAAAATAAAGCCCTTAGATAATGAAAATAATAGCTAACTTTTACTATGTCCTTATTATGCTTCAGGCATTGTATTAAGCATTTCACATGTACTTATTCACTTAACTCCCCCAGTATTCTGATGGGGCAGTGTCCCCATTATTACACAAGAAGTTAAGTTACACAACGATTATGGAACTTTCCAAGAACACAATTAGCAAATAGCAGAGACAAGATAGGATCTCAGTCAGTATGTATTAGGAGCCTGACCCTGATCATGAAATTACATAGACTCAGAATGTGTGAAAATACTCAGACTAACTACTGGAGATAATTCCTCTTCAAGTACATGTATTTATCTGTGCTCTTTGTCATATATATTGGTAAATGTATGACACTTTGGTCCTACAAAGAATATTTTATATGCACACTTCCATTAATAACAGATGGGCTTCTTAAAACCATGAATTAAAGGGCCATGGATTTGCTCAACGTCATTTTAGAGGTCTGTCTGAACAATCTCTTAATAAGAACTCAATTTCTTTTTCTGACTTACTAAAAACCCATTTTTGAGCTTTAAGCTCAGATCAAAATCCTACAGATGCCAAGAATTTGTTGAAAGTTTTGAATTGAATACTAATCGCTGTGGGATAAATTAGGACTCAAATTGACGAAGCACACGTCCCTCATCAGATCCTTTAACAGGTACAGCACAGATAAAATAAATATAAGTGTTTTATAAATTGCATTAATTGAAAGTTAAGCTGTTATAATTTTATACTTAAGGAAAAAAGTCCATAAATTATCAAAGATTAAGATGGACACTTTCATAATATCAGTTCCCCTTAATGTGCACACGACAACAACAATCATTTTGAGCAGTAGAGTTAGGACAAGATGTGCTCAGGTTGCTTAAGAGCTGTAGTCTGGTCATTTCTTCTGAATTCTACTTGGAGCTGCACCTAATTCTATACAGACTGCCATTTCTATATGTAAAATTATGTCAGTTTATTTTCATTTTGAAAAATTGCCATTATCCCCCGTTCCTTAAAATGGCAAAATTCCCAACAGATCGAACTGTTCACAGTCTACTGCTAGCGGATCTTACAGCACAACAAAGACTTAGTTGAGTAATTCAAATGACCATGAGGCTAATTATAGTTTTTATCTTCATTACGGGAGCTGACTACAGCACTTCTTAATTCCATCATTCCTTTTGGTGCTCTGGCAGAGCAGCCGGCCTGCAGGTGTTGTGACTGTGGCTCCTGGAATTGTGCCTGATCTCCATCTCTGCGTGGTGACATTCTGGCCAGGAAACAGATTAAATTATGCTGATGCTGAGCTATGGAGATATTGCTCAGGCCAGTAATCTTATAACAATGCAAAATGTCCATTAACGGCAGCCTGGAAGCATTGTAACCAAGGGTCAGTTAGGAGTTAAGTTTGACTCCATCACATTATGAGGAGCTGCATGTAAAGAAATCAGGTAAGTGAAGAAGGGATTGGGAAAAGGGCTGAAGAGATATGCAGACTGTCAACTGTTTAAGGGAAGGAGGAAGAATGTGCTCAAAAGAGACCTAAAGAATGTTATTTGTTCTTAGATGGTACATCTAAGCTGAATGCTCAGAG
Source organism: Miniopterus schreibersii (assembly GCF_964146895.1). Taxonomy (NCBI): domain Eukaryota; kingdom Metazoa; phylum Chordata; class Mammalia; order Chiroptera; family Miniopteridae; genus Miniopterus; species Miniopterus schreibersii. The sequence goes on along the minus strand of NC_138103.1, from coordinate 39,126,350 downwards.
GATAGAGCTCTCCAAATACCTGTCATCATGTTTGTCTATCATTAATCGTCAGAGGAAGGACTGTGGAAATAGTTTTTAAAATGAATTTCCAATTGATTTTTATGGCAACATATGGCAATATTCTATGCATGAAGAGAAGTCACTCTGTTCTGATTTCTTGACAGATTTACTCTGTGGTTCATGGATCACCTGTCAGACGAGATGGAGACACAAACACAAGATGTGCACTGAACCACTCAAAGAACGAGTCTATCAGTCGGCATCTGCTGATTATATGCTGTTTCCTACTGGCTTCTCATTACTCTGAAGGAAAGCTAGCCCTTAGAGAAAACTCTGGATCCTGTCTATGGTTCATAGATAACAGATACACCTAGATGGGATGCGGCAGGCCTGTTGAAACAAAATGGATTCATCACATTGCGAACTGGTCGCTTTGGACGAAAATAGTCAAGATTTATAGGAAAAAAAGTGTGAAAGTTTGAAATTCCAAATAATTTATCACTTATCTAGTAACTTGTGTAACATATTCTTTAAATGTTTCAGGTATTGTGGTAGCCAGAATTTTAATATTCCTATCCCCTGGTATAAACAACCTAACACCCTTCTCTTGAGTGTGGCCAGGACTTGTGCATATCATTGATGTGATTAGGTTGCTAATAAGTTGACCCTGAGTTAATCAAAATGGAGATTACCCTGAGTAGATCTGACCTAATCAGGTGAGCCCTTTAAGAGAAAGTGAAGTGCCAACTCCTGCTGGCCTTGAAGCAGCAGCCTCAGTGAGTTCGACAGCTGCAAGGAAATGAATTCTGCCAATAGCCATATGAACTTCCAAGGGGATTCTCAAGACCCCAGCCCTGGCTGAGACCTAGATTGCAGTCTGGTGAGCACTTAAGGAGAAAATCCAGCTAACCCTGCAGCAACTCCTGACCCACCAAAACTGAGGTAAAATATCTGTGTTGTATTAAACCATTAAGTTTGTGGTAATTTGTTATACAGAAATAGCAAATTAAGAGATGTGTTGTGCAAAACTGAGGTCTTTAAAGAGCATTTCTTATATTTTGAACATATTTCTGTATATGTGGTGTTTTTCCCCCTTAATCAATAGTATTCTTCAGAGTTATGTTTCTCTGAATCTGAACTGAATCTTGTTTCTCTCACTCAGTTTCATCTGTCAAAACCCAGAGACCATTATAAAATCCTGGCTTTTCAGACAAATTGTGAAGCCTCCCTCAAATATTTCAACTCCTCTGGTTCAATTTTCATTTTTCCCATCCTTACGTAAAATTCCCCCAACATTCTAAAGGAAAACTTAGAAAAGATCAGGGTTCTCTGTTCAATTGATTTCAACCAGCTTTTTGCCTTCCTAAGTACTAAGGAAATAAAATAATTAAAAATTAAAAAATTAAAATCCCAATTACATATGCATTATAAGTTTATACAGTTACCTTATTTTATTTTTGAAAAATAATCTGAAAATGTAGGTTTGATGTTTTAAGACAGTAAAAGATAAAATTCAGGATTTGAAACAAAAAACTTTAAATGTAAATTGGCTTATGAACAGAAGAGTAGACTCAATTACTTAAGACTCGTCTTTTCTATCAGATCAGATAAATACAGCAAGAGGGAGGGGATCTGTTAAATTCAATTCTGAAGAGATAAAGCAGGTGAGAAGAATGCAAACATTTATAGCCCTTCTTTTAAATCTTAAGAGTACTAATGGGTAGATCTCATTAAATGTTTTTTACTACACAAAGAACTGTTAACTTATACTCATCTATCCCTCACAGAAAGTGACTTAATAAATATAACCTGATAATTATCAGTTATTGTTGAACCCTCCAATGGGACACACACTGTACTGGTAATGTGACTACATCATTACATTTAATCTTCACAACACAACATTACGAGCATGGTATGATTATCTCTTTACCACTCATATATGAAATGACGATAACAACAACATATAGAATGACACTCCACTGATCTGGTTCCAAAGGATTGGTCTCCATGTTTTATGGACACACAAAAAATGTTTATAATAATGTCTGGGAGAAGATCAAATTAGTCCAGGTTAGTGAATACCCGAATATATCACCCTGGGATGGAAGGGGCAGCACTGGGGAGAAAGGCAAGCTAGGTGTTCCCTGGACCTCTCTGAGTTTTTTGTTTGTTTGTTTCTGTTTTCTTTTTTCACCTTGGCAAAGATTCTTCCATAGTGTGCTTCACACAGTGGTATAGGATACAAATATTTGTACCTGCATTTCTATCTTCCAGTACGCTTTGTAATCAAATCCAAGTACTGGATATCATATTTTCATAGACTTTGACTAACACGTGATGCCACAAATGTATGAACATCCCTCCCCCAAATTTTCTTACAGATTTTTAATCCTCACTTGAGGATGTTTTTTTCATTGCTTTTCAGAAAGAGTGGAAGGGGGAGAGAGAGAGAAACATCAATGTGAGAGAGGCACATCGATTGGCTGTCTCCCGCACACGGGGCACTGATTGAGCCTGTGACAGGTACATGCCTTTGGCTGGAATCAAACCCAGACCCTTCAGTCCCTGAGCCAATACTCTAACCCCTGAGCCAAACCAGCCAGCCCCCCCCCCAATTTTAATCCCAGATATACAGCTTTTTAAATATATCCAATAATTTGGCAATTTTCACTTTGTTGGTTTCCTCTGATGGTGTCTAATCAAGGATGAAGCTGACAGCACAGTATTTTCCACTGAAGATGCCTTGTCATCTGAAGGCCATGTCCTGAGCCTGAGCTTGTTCAGTGGTAATGTTACTCCCTTGTGTCTAGTTCATATTAACACCCGCTTCATACATTCTCCTAGTGCTATATTCTCAAGTGTCCGAATGACTACAACAGTACATGGCGTTTCCATTTGAAAGACTAAATGAATCATTCCAGATATGTAGTCTGCTAAATCATGATAGCTGTTTCCAAATATTTTAAATACTCTCATGAGAAAAAAATTAGGGTGTTATTGTGTGATTCCAAAAAACAGAATTAAGACAATGTGTGAAGTTACATGGAAACATCAACAAAGCTGTCCAATTTGGTACTTAATTAGGCAGAGTTCCCCAACAATCAAAGTAATGAAACCACAGCTACATAAGCACTTCATAAAGAAGATCCAGAAAGCCAGTCAGCAGTTAACCTTGAATCTAAATACTTTTACCTCCGCCAGCACCTCACATAATGTCTCAGGTATAATAAGTACCAAATAAACATTTGCTGACTGTATAAACATAAATAAGAAACTTTAATGTATACAAAATTTCAACTGACATTTCTGTTTTTAGCATAATAAATAAATGAAATGCTTTTTTATACTATTGGATTCCACAATTCTAACCTGAGAAATAGCACATTAAAATGCATAATGCATTGAACAGCAGACAAATGAAATAGACCCCTTTTGTGAAATGGAAACATACAAGTCATCCATTTCTAGATGGCTGTACACCCTCCAGGATATAATCATTTTAATAAAAGAGAGGAATAGCTTCTGACTTGGTTTGAAAATTCTTCATTGAAATTCTTAACAAAAGATTGATATATGATTAACTGCATACTGCATGAGCTTTCCCTAATAATGTCCTAATAATGTTTCTATGACTAATTTCACTCTGTCAAACCTGCTATTCTTCAAAATGCAGGAGATAGTAAAGAGGCCAGCCCATCCCTTTAGGGGGGGAAAACCTTTCAGAATGTTTTCATGGTAAGTTTTATGAAGTGTATTCATAAGACTTGAAATGCCTCCTTTGACACTAGAGAGTTGTAGGCTATGAACTACCTCCACCATAGAGAGCATGAGTGTGGTATATAGAGTAATAGCAGGGAAAGATCTAGACTTGCTCATACTATTTAAAAGCATTTGCTCCAAGATCTCTAGTTTCTCTAGACTTGCCACAGCTTCAGACATACATGCTGCTGCAGAACTGGCACCTTCCACAGAGCTCTCCTCCTCTTGTTCATCCTGCTCAGTGAATTTTCTGAGAGTAAGGTATCTACATAAAAGTCTATTATGTACACCTAGCTCTCCTGCAAAGAACTTCTGAAAAGCCACAAGGAAACTACACTCTCCTGCTGCTTCTCCATTTTAGAGACTTGGAAATGTCTGGGCATTTATGCTATGGGATTTCGGCTTGTCTTTATCTGATTGACATTCATAAGTTCTTCCAATGTAGAAATAAGTCATCACTAAACCTGCTTTGGGCTGATCTGGAAATGTGGAATTGAAAGCACCAATTATATGATTTTCAACATGTTTGGGAGTAATAAGCAGGAAACACATAATCCATTGTTACTTTTTGTTTTCACTTTCAAAAAGTGTTTATTTCTTTTTTATTTATTTATTGGGGTGGTATTGGTTAATGAACTCATATAGGTTACAGGTGTACAATTCTATAATACATCATCTCTATATTGTATTGAGTGTTCACCACCCTGAGTCAAGTCTCCTTCCATCACCATTTATCCCCACTATATCCTCAAAAGGTGAAAGGATTAAGAAAAAAACCTTATTGTTACTTTTAAAATGTTTGTGTACTATTCTATTAAAAGCATATACAAAAACATCAAAACATAAAATTGAGCTTCTTCTGTGTGATGTTGATGGCAAGTGTGGTCACATTAAGAGTAATACCATTTCATGACCACAAAAGACAAATAATAATTTTTTTCAAAAATGTATTGTACTTTGGTCAACTGCCAGTTGAGATGGTAGATAAAGTGCAACCAAGGAGAACAGTTATTAGAGATAAAAGTTCAAAATTTCAAGTGCCCTCTTCCTATTCTGAAAGCAAAAATCTCAGCCATAAGAATATATAAAATCACTATATTTATCTAAAGGGCAACCAACTGTAGCTGAACAGGACAAATATTGAATTATCTGCGCAGTTTTAAAAGAAATAGATTCCTTAGGCATTGTCCAAGTGTTAGTGAAATACACTCTCTGGGGAAGTAGTCTAAGAATCTGTAAGTTTGGAAAGCCAACTCACTCAATTATATTACTATCCAGGTTCAGACACCACATTAACTGAATACTGTGGCTTACTGCTCAGATCCCCCATCTCACAGCTGCCACCTCCCGAGTGCAGCCGGCATCAAGTGACTGGCTGATGTGTCAGAACAAAGCCCTCGAATGCACGCCTTGGTTTGGAATAGCTCTTAAGGAATAACAGCTGCAGAGCTTCCCTTGAGCTTAGACACTTCTCTCTCCTTCATAGGTGTTATTCCTGCAAGCAACTCTCCACCTTAGGATCAGTTTGTCAGGAAACCTAACCAAAGATAGCTGGTGCTTACATGCTCCTTGAATACAGATTCTAAAATAGCCAGTGGCCGAGAGTGGAGCAAGGTGAGAAGGGTGTACCGATTGGGGGAGGACCAGGAGTCCCAAGGCACCATGAGTTAGAGGATAAGAAGGGAAGAATTCAGCTAGGCATTCAAGAGGAGGGTGGCACAAGGGGGTAAGTCAGGGTCCCAGAGGAGTGAAGAAGGCATCACAGAGGAGGTTGGGCAGCACAGTGTCTCAAGCGGGAAGAGGTTCTGCCTGGAGCAGGGGAGAGTCATCTCTGCATGGACTACAGGGGTTGTGGGGCAGTAAGAAGGAAATCCCTCCTGCACTAAAGCAGCGGTGTAAGTCCAGCACTTGGTTTGGAAGCACAAACAGAGTGAGGAAGATGTCTGTACGAGAGGTTATGCAACAGCAGCTCAGAGTAGGGAATCAACCAATGTGGGTTAGGTAGGGCCTCTGCGTGGGGGGTGTTGAAAGGAGGCAGAAAAGGGGCCACATACAGAAGGTACGTGCACAGAACGCTCTCCAGTAAACTTCCTGCTCATTCATTCTGATCTCAGTCTGTTTCTTGGGGAATCTGACCCTAAGATACTACTGGACAGAACACACCTAATACATATTCATTGTGAAGAGGGAGATAGCTACTTTTTAAACTCTTGGGCTCCATCCAATATCATTCCTTATAACCTTGTAGACCAAAATGCAAATAATAGCAATGAGAAGGGAAGAGAGTCAGAAGCTGAAGGAAAAATGAGTAAGGAGCGGGCACAGCAGCTGTTTGTGTGAGATACCTAATGTGTGCACTACTGTATAGGCTTCACATGTTTAGTCATATTTTTACCCTCAACAGCCGCACAAAGAAATTGCTATCCCAATTTTATAGTGGAGCAACTAAAAATCAGAGACTTTCATACACAACTAGTAACATCCCTCTTACCTGAACCCCAAACGGACTGATTTAATGCTCCCTAGAGCCTCTTCTTCCATTTGTATGAATGGGGTTAAAGGAGAAAGAGTCGGAAAGAGTGACAAAGCCACATTAGGTTCCAGGCAATCAATACCGGGTGGCTCAAGGGTCAGAGTACAATGGCTAATAGGAATAGCTAAGATTTATTGAATGGTTCCTCTGTGCCAAGCACTGTATTGAGTTACTTACACGGATTTTCTCATTTAATCCTTAGGGCTACTGCCTGAGGAGAGGTAACGTGATTAACCCCTTTACCACTGAAGGATACTGATATTCATGGAGTTACATAACTTATTTATGTTCACACAAATAGTGTAGCCCACTGGTTCTCAAACTTCAGCATGGAGGAACACCTGAGAATTTGCTGAAACATAGAGCACAGTGTTCTACTCCCAGAGTTTATGATTTAGAAGATCTGAGAATTTGCACTTCTACAAATTCCCACATGATGCTGACATTGTTGGTCCAGAGACCACATTCGAGAATCACTAGTAGAGTCAAGGACAATGTTTAAAATCAACCTTAGGCGTCATAATTATACAGCCTCTATATTCCCAACAAAATAGACATTTTAGCAAAACTAAACCTGAGTTAGGAATGAGAGCCATTGCACTAACCTGACGTACTTCACAACGTTAAGCAAGGCATTCTGTATTTCAATTACTTTGTAAAATAATCATCATCAAACTTTCGGCCAAACCCATGAACTATTCTGAAGCATACCATTTCCCCTAACATAAATATAAATTTTCTTAAGAGGTTAGCCAAGTAAGTAAATAACTATTTCTTTCCAAATGGAGATTATGCTATAAGAGGTCCAGAGATTTAAGCACGTCCAGAGAAAGCAGGTGGTGCACACCAAAGCCCTAAGGAACAAAGGTGTGTCAGGAAGCTGCTGGGGGTCAGGTGGGAAGCAGGAGGTGGGAGAAATGAGGCAAGGGAAAGTGGTAATTATTTCACTTACTGCAATTTCCCCTTAATTTGGCCTTAAAATGGGGGCAGTGGTTTTTGCACATTCTTTAAAATTAGAAGAGAGCCGAGTAGAGCCCCTGTTCTAGGAGGGGTTAGGTTACCTAGATCCCACGGCCTGGCTCTGTAGAGGACAGAAAAAAGGTGTAGCCTCCAGTGGCACACAGTGTTTTGAGAAAGACATGGTCTGCAGCCATGTAACAATATGAAGACAGCACCAAACAGGTTATGATCAAGTATTCCAACCTCTGGCACAGTTAGTAAGTGTTAATAGAAGCCACAAAGTATCAAGTAAGGGACTTCAAGGTGGAATCATCCATACCTGGGCCTTGCAGACCCTAAGAAAATAGAATTCAACAAAAGGAAATCACTCAAAAGTTACCTCCAGTCAAGCACCCCCCAAAATAGATTCTTTCCAGCACCTTGGATAGAGCATGCTCTTGCAGTCTGGCTGTCTTATTCTTATTAATTATTACTATCATACTAGGCAATTGTATATATACAAGTAGCTATAAATGATTGCCTTTTTTTTTTTTCTTTTCCCCTCACCCTAGGATATGTTTGTTGACTTTAGAGAGAGAAGAAGAAAGGGAGGGAGGATGGAAGGGAGAGGAGGGGGGAGGGGGGAGGGGGGAGGGGGAGAGGGGAAGAAGGGAAGAGAGGGAGAGAGAGAGAAACACTGATCGGTTACCTCCCATAAGTGCCCTGACCTGGAATCAGGCCTGCAACCTTCTGGTGTCTGGAACGATGCTCCAACCAACTGAGCCACCCGGCCAGGGATGACTGACTTTATTTGTGAAGGAGGAGAAGCACTATATACTTTACAACACAATTCTTTTGAGAGGCTGGAAATACTTTCACATGTATCTGTATCCCTTGGAGGACTGAGGCAAATGTAATCATTATTTTTTAAAATTAAATTTATTGGGATGACAATGGTTAATATGAACATACAGGTTTCAGGTGTTACAAGATCTGTATATTGCTCTGTGTGCCCACCACCGAGTTATATCTTCTCCTGTCTCCATATATTAAGGCTCCCTTCACCCCCTACCCCCTTCCCTCTGGCAACCACCACACTGCTGTTTGTGTCCACGAGTTTCAGTTTTATGTCCCACATATGAGTGAAGCCATATGTTTCTTAGCTTTTTCTGCCTGACTTATCTCACTTAGCATGATATTCTCAAGGTTGACCCATGTTGTTGCGAATGGCAGCATTGCATCCTTCCTTATGGCTGAGTATATTCCATCGTGTGCATGTGCCACGTCTTCTTTATCCAGTCCTCTATCACAGGACCCTTTGGTTGTTTCCATGTCTTGGCCCCATGAATAATACTGCAATGAACACAGGGGTGCACATATCTTTTTGAATACATGTTTTCGAGTTTTTGTGTATATACCCGGGGGGCGGGGTGGATTGCTTGGTCACATGGTAGCTCTATTTTTAACTTTTTGAAGATTTGCCAGCCTGCTTTCCAGAGTGGTTGAACCAGTCTACATTCCCACCAGCAGTGAACGAGAATCCCCTTTTCTCCACAACGTCTCCAACACTTGTTATTATTTGTCTTGTTGATAAGAGCCACTCCAACAGGTGTGAGGTGGTGTCTCATTATAGTTTTGATTTTCATTTTCCTAATTGCTAGTAAGGTTGAACATCTTTCATATACCTATTGGTTGTTCACATTTTCTTGGGAGAGGTGTCTGCTCAGGTCCTCTGCCCACTTTTGGGTTGGGTTGTTTGTTTGGTGTTGAGTTTTATGAGTTATTTATATACTTTGGAAATTAAACCTTTGTAAGAGCTGCTATTTGCAAATATCATCCCCATCCTGTTGGCTGCATCTTCACTTTGTTGTCAGTTTCTTTTGCTGTGAAGCTTTTTAGTTGTATATAGTCCCATTCATTTATTTTTGCCTTTACTTCCCTTGCCTTTGGGGTCAAGTTCATAAAATGTTCTCTATGACCAAGGTCCATAAGTTTAGTACCTATGTTTTCTTATTGCTTCAGGTCTCATATTTAGGTCTTTGATCCATTTTGAATTAATTGTTGTACGTGGAGACAAACTGTAATCCAGTTTCATTCTTTTGCATGTGGCTTTCCAGTTTTACCAGCACCGTTTACTGAAGAGACTATCTTTACTCCATTGTGTGTTTCTGGCTCCTTTGTTGAAAATTATCTGCCCACATACATGCGGTTTTATAGCTGGGCTCTATATTCTGTTCCACTGATTTGTGTGTCTGCTTCTGTGTCAATACCATGCTGTTTTTATTATCATAGCTCTGTAGTAGAAGTTGAAGGTAGGTAGTATGATACCTTCAGCTTTGTTCTTTTTTCTCAGGATTGCTTTGGCTATTTAGGGTCCTTTGTGGTTCCATACAAATCTGATGATTTCTTGTTGTATTTCTTTAAAAAATGACATTGGTATTTTGATGGGGATTGCATTAAATATGTATATTGCTTTGGGTAATATGGCCATTTTAACTATGTTGATTCTTCCAATCCATGAGCACAGGATATTTTTCCTTTTTTTGTGTGTCTTTTTCCATCTCTTTTAATAATGTTTTGTAATTTTCAGTATCTAGGTCTTTCACATTCTTTGTTAAGTTTATTCCTAGGTATTTTAGTCTTTTGGTTACAATTGCAAAAGGAATTGTTTTTTTCATTTCTTTTTTTTCTGAAGTTTTGTTGTTAGTATACAGGAAAGCAATGGATTTTTGTACATTGATTTTGTATCTGAGGCAAATGTAATTAAATAGAAATGATCTTCAACACTTCTAGTGAGATGACTTTTGACCTCCTTTTCAAAATACTCATGTATTAGAGTATCTTTGTTTTTTCGAAATCATTTTCTTCCCCATAATATAGTAGATTTTCACCACACCATTTAGCGATTGGTTACCAAGTATGTGTTCAGGGGAAAAAAATAACCAAAATTTGGTAATAAGGCAAAATGGGGTTTTATAATTTTAAAACTGTTATACTGGAGCATTTTCTAGTAAGACTGCCTGAGGGTCATCTGACTCTCAGGCAACTTTGACTTACTACTCTCAGTTGATTAGGGCTCACATGTCTTACAACTCTGTAAATTTAGAGGTTGATCTGTAGAAATTGAACCAGGTGTGATACTTTTTTCCTGTTTGATAGAGAAGGCATCCCTAAAGATGATAGCATATTGCCCTTTAGGATATTAAAGAGTTTTGCATCAGACTAAGCAATCTTGTTCCAACTTTACTTTTCTACTCAACTTATAAATCTGAATTTCTCATATCATCACTGAATCACCTTTGTCATTAATGAATTAAATAAAATTTTGATACATGTTAACTACTTGCTTGAGTATTATTTTTTCTATATTCTTCTATGATCAATTTTTATTTTTTTACATTCAATAGTATTTTGTATTACTTTCAGGTGTACAGAAGAGTGGTTAGACAATCATATACAATCAAAGTGTTCCCCCTGATATTTCCAGTACCCACCTGACACCATATATAGTTATTACCCTATTATGGACTATATTTCCTATGCTGTATTTTTTTTTAACAACTTGAGAATCATACATTTTCATGTACATTCAACAAATTCTTGTTTAAATCCTTAATGTACATTTCTTTCCATATCTCATTTTAAACTTGACTGGGAGGCAATGGTTTGAATAAAGATTAAATGAGCACAGTAAGGTCAGTGATCACATCAGAGGTATCAGGTATAGGACTTATGCTTCTTGTTACCTTATCCAGGATTTTGAAAATTACAGGGTATCAATGAGTATTTTTATGTAAAATTTAATAAGTCTTAGAAAGTTAAATCAACTAAACTGCTCCTTTGGAAGATAACTATACTGTCTTACCACATTTATAGCTCAGTTCACACACTGTTTCACAGTGGGGGGGAAAGGAATATGGCACAGTCCATGCTCTTGTAGGTTGTACAATTTAATCCATTCATTGATTTATTTCATATGCATTTATGGAGTGCCTCCTAAGTATCCACCCTTGCTTGATATAATCAGTAAACAATTTTTCTGCCTTTCACTGAGCATACTTTTCAGAAAAGCGGGAATAAAACAAAATTAGATTCATATAAAAGTTAGGTATTGATATGTGCCATTAAGAAAAATAAAATTTAGTAAGAGAATAAGAATTAAGGAGGCTACTATTTCATATGTGGTTGGGTATGTGTATATGGTGGAGGGGATTATCCCTGAGAAATTCCACACTTGAGCCAGAATCAGAATGAAGTGAGGGGAGACTATTCTTAATTTATATTGGTCCAAAACAAATGATATTATAAATATTCACTGTCTGTCTTACAAAATATTATGAGAAAATGTTTAATATATATAAACCCTGGCAAAGTGATGACTGAGAGATAATCAACCCAAAATATAATTTCTATTAGAATGTTATTTATAAATTGATTCTAAAAGCTAAAAACAAAATAAATTTTGTCTTCTTGAACTATGTAAATGCAGTTAACTACACAGTAAAAAATAATAGAATTACTTATTTTCCATTTGAGGACCTCTTTCATTTCTAGTATCAAAGTCAAAATAATTACCTTTTATTATTTTCCTTCACTTCCTCAAAATCACGTCAAAACTTATCTTGCTTATATTGTTATTTGTAGTCTTTAACCTTGACCATGCATTGGAATTACCCATGCAATTTTAAGTTCATAAAAATTGCCTGGCTCCCAACATCAGATTCTGATGCAATGGGTCTGTGGTGTAGCCTAAGCATCAGAATTTGGATAGCTCCCCAGGTGACCCTAATGTGCAGCCAGAAGCACATTAAGCCTGAAAAGCACTTACATAAACCATAACTTTACTAGGACCACATCCACCCCAGAGTTTCTAGTTTTTCTTTTTATTTGTTGGCAGAAGAGCCATACCTGATCACCATGTATTAACGATATCTTCTAACTCTTACTAGACCTTCCTATTAGCAGATTGCATTTTATTCTTTATATCTAAAGATTTTTTTTTCCCTTAGAGCTCAAAGATTTCTTGTTTTAACTTGAACTAATTTTCCAGACCGATTCATTGTTTTCATCCTAGAATTTCTTTTCTTTGAACTCTTGGTTTAGTTCCACTATTTTATGCAAGTTACACAATCTTCTTCTGATTTTGCCCTTGTTTTGCTGAAATATACCTTAAAAGACTTCCTTAGGAATGGTGAATGGGCTTATTTTTTGAGTCCTTGTAGAGCTGAAAATGTGTTACTTATACCTGTATACTTGATTCAGCTGTATGTACAATTTTAGATTTAAAACTATTTTCCCTTGAAAATGTGATGGTATCGCTCCATTTGACTCTAGCATTTAATGTTGCTGATGTGTATGATGTTGCTTCTTTGCTCCTACTTAATTGACTCATTTATTCCTAAAACGATTTTGACCATATTTTCCGTATCTTTGATTTTTATTGTGTATTCTAAATGATTTCATTATCTTTACCTTTGCTAAACCTTCTACTGAATATCATAATTTTTAATTTCCCCCTTTTTTATCATTTTCTTAATGTTCCTTTCATTTAACATCCTGTTCATGTTTTGTGGACACAAGGTCATCTTGAATTACTCTGAGGATATATTTTTTTCCTCTTCTGTCCTTAGAATTTCCACTTTCTCCTCTGGAATCAGGTCTGTTCTCTTTTCCATATTGCTTATTTTCTTCAAGAATCCGGTGATCCATTATTATCCTTTGAAAGTTTAAAACAAGGAAGTAGAACGGTTGACAGAGAGTTCTGAGCACATGGGCCTTGATTGACTTGGAGGATTTGGTTTTCCTCTGAATGGATGAGCCATTTTTCACTAAGTTGGGGCTTCCCAAATGTCAGGATAAGAAGGGCATCTCTTGGTAGACTAACATCCACCCCTGTAGCTCCAGTCCTCTTTGACCAGTTAATCTCATTAGGAAAGAGCTTTCCTTTTTTCAGGAAGGAAAAAATCTGAGTGCTGATAAGCTAGTATGAAAGAGGAGGCAGGAGAGAATCTAGATCTCCAAGGCTCCATGGATAGACTTTCAATTAATCACTGTTTCAGCCTCTTCTCCCACTACTTTCTGAACCAAAATCTGGAGATTTAGTGGATGCTGCAAGGAGAGATCATCTGCCTCCCCTCTCTGGGGGTGTTCTTTTGGGTATTCTGGACTAAGACTCCCTCCTGTTTGAATTTTTAAAACACTACCATTTGATTTCTTCCTGCCAGGAATTTGTTGAAATCTGTCATCTCCTAATAACCTTCCTCCATAATTTATTCATTGGTTTGGACTTATCATTCCTTTTAATTTTTTCTCTCTGCTATTATATTAATTGGGTTTTAGATGAAGGGAGACTAGTAAGTATGCTTATTGTGCCACCTGGAGTCAGAGAAATCAAGGCTTCATTCTTAAGTTTACCTGTTATAATTGAAATTTGACCTGAAGATTGTTTTCATGATAGCTAGAGGATTCCTCTACAAGTGACAGATGAACTACATCAAGAGTTTCACCTTGTGTTGGACTGTACCCAATTAATGACATCAAATCCAGATTTTCTTGTCTGGAAGGCAGATGCTAGGACCAGAATATAGTTGTTTCTATTAGATATGCACAGGTTAGCCTGTGAACCAACATTAAAAGAAAGGGCTGGAGAAGCCTTATTCTTAAAGTTGGTAAGTCTAATTCTCCCAAGAGACAGGGACCATTTGAACTTCTATAGTCTCAGATCCACTCTCAGTTCCTCAGATCAAGTCAACATGAGACAAGAGAAAGTGAACTGACTACAAATTTCAATAGTCTGTAATGCCATAGTCTCTTCTTGTCCAACTCCAAGCTGCTGTTTGCTTCCCCTGTTGTTGGCATAGGGCTCCCTCACTTCCAGTTTCCATGTCACCATTCACAGTGATCTGTGGCTGTGTTCTTTAAGCATCATGCCTGCCCACTTGCCTGAATTCCTCTGTCACCATTTCCTGAGGGTTACTTTCTAGGACTTGTCTAAACCCACAAGTATAAGTCAATTTACACAAATATGAGATAGAACAAAGGGATGATAAATCATCTGAAACAATATTAAAGGCCCATTTCTAACAATCTTCACTGCCTTCTCCCCAGTGCCAACCTTCTAGTCTTTCAGTCCTGCTGTGCCCTCACTGGTGAGGGAAGAATGGCAGGGCCTAAGAGTGTGGGTCAGAATAGAATTAGGGCTCTAATAATTATACGTTCATAACTATGGCAGAGTGTGTTTCCCACCCAAGAATGAAGAATATACTACTACTATCTCAGATAATTCTTGAGAATTGCTGAACATTATACACTGTTAGGACCAAGAAAAATCGACATTCATGTTGGCACTCTATAGTGCCCCTCTTATATCACGTATACAATCCTACTTAACACATTGAATTTGCCTGTAGAAACTTCACTGTGTGACCTTGGGCTGAGCACTCAACTAGTTGTCCTTGATTCTGGATTATGTTTCATCTTCAAAGAAGTACCTAAGAACACAGAACTGCTTCTAAATACTGTGCCATTTTAATCACTGTAAATTGAGGAATATTTATACGGTAATTTAATTTGTAAAATCTAAGTTAATCATTTTGGGAAAAGACTTTCTTGCTATTTTTGAAAAGTGACAACTGAATATTTACCCATCAAAATATACTGATAATATTATTTTGTGATGAGAAACAGTGGTACGGGTTTAAAAAACTCCTCATTTAAAATTTGAAAATGCCCTGTATAAAGCAAATAGGTGTATTTTTTAGAGTCTTAACCTACCACACAGCTTGTCCTATATAATTAGATGAAGAACTCTCCAAAATTTAAGTGGTAAAGAATATTGCAACAATTTTTCTGATAAATCATATCAGTGCTACAAAAACAGACACATAGATCACTGGAACAGAATAGAGCGCCCAGAAATAAGCCCTCACTTACATGGTCAATTAATCTACAACAAAGAAGGCAAGACTATACAATGAGGTAAAGAAAGTATCTTCAATAAATGGTGTTGGGTAACTAGACAGGTACATACAAAAACAAAAAACAAAAAAGAAAAGAAAGTGGATCACCCTTTTAAACCATATATAAAAATAAACTCAAAATGGATAGGAGACTTAAATATAAGACCTGAAACCATAAAACTAAAAGAAAAATAGGTAGTAAACAATTTGACATCAGTCTTAGTAATACCTCGTTGGATATGTCCCAATGAGCATGGGAAACTAAAGCAAAAATTAACAAATAAGATTTCATCAAAACAAAAAGCTTTTGCACAGCAAAGGAAATCATTAATGAAACAAAGACAACCTACTGAATGGGAGAATATATTCACAAATGATATATCCAATATATACGTTCAAAATATATAAGAAACTCATACAGCTCAATAACCAAAAAATAAACAATCTGATCAAGAAATAGCCAGAAGATATGAAGAGACATTTCTTTCAAGAAGACATACAGATGGCCAACAAACATATGAAAAGATGCTGAATGTCATTAATCATCAGAGAAATGCAAATCCAAATCACAGTGAGATACTACCTCACACCAATCAGAATGGCTAGTATCAATCGGTTAACAAATAGCATGTGTTGGTGATGATGTGGAGAAAAGGGAACCCTTATGCACTGTTTGTAAGACTGCAGACTGGTGCAACCATTATGGAAAACAGTATGGAGATGCCTCAAGAAACTGAAAATAGGTCTACCCTACGACCCAGCAATTCCACTTCTGGGTATTTATCTGAAGAAAATGAAAAAATTAATTTGAAAAATTTATAAAACCCCATGTTCACTGCAGTATTATTTACAATAGCCAAGATCTGAAAGCAACCTAGGTACCATAAAGAAGATGTGGTAGATATATATACATAATATTCCATTGAATATGGAATATTCAATAAAAAGCAATATAAATTCAGCAATAAAACCTTGCCATTTGTGATCCTATGGATGGACCTAGAGGGTACTATGCTAAGTGAAATAAGTCAGAACAGAAAAAGGCAAACCATATGGTTTCACTTATATGTGGAATCTAAAAAGATAAAAAAAACAAAGAAACAAGTGAACAAACAAAACAGTAACAGGCTTATAGAAACAGAGATCAAAATGATGGTTCCCAGAGGGGAGGGTGTTGGGAGTATGGGTGAAAAGGTGAAGGGGAATATTGTTAATAATACGGTGATAAGTTTCCACAGTGACAGATGATTACTAGACTTAGTGTGGTGATCACATTGTAGCTATATAAATGTTAAACGACGTTGTACACCTGGAACTAATATATTACATACAGACTATACTTAAATTAAAAAATAATAAAACAAAAATAAATTATGTCAATGCTAGATAAGTGCTGTTCTGGGGGGGGGGGGGGGAGACAACTTGAATATCAGTTTTAATGTAACCATTTCCTATACCAGTGGTTGTCACCCATGTTGTTTGTTGGTCAGTATCTTGGGGGAGGAGGTTGGCTCCCGTCTTCAGTATTTTTAATAGCTCCCACATGATTCTAATAGGCAGCCAGGCTAAAAGACTACCCTCTAAAATATAGAATGTCAACACTTGCATCACATTTAAAAAGAGCAGCTCTAACCTTTAATCCCTAATATAATGACAGTGAAACATGGTGGAGGTTAAAGCAATATTACTTAAACTAATATTTACCACTCTTGACTGTTCATAGAATCTCCTGGGGCAGTTGTTGAAAATATTGATTTCTGGGGCCCTCTCCTAATTCATAGGGCCTTCGTATTTGTCCAAGACCTGCTGAGTCCGGGGTGAGAACCAAGAACGTGCATTCTAACACATACCCCAGCTGATTCATAGGACCATTTATGTATAGTAAATAGGAACTTTGCACTCCAATAAAGACATAAATGTCAAGGAAGTCTAAAGTACAATGTTCAAGTCACCGGCATGTGTGAGGGTGCCCATGGAAGACTTCCCACAGGAGGTCGTGACACTGTCTTGGATCACAGAAAGACATGTAGTGGGACTCTGGAAACATCCTTAGAGGTACTAATGTTTGGATAACAAAATCATAAAACCCATCCACCAGGCTGGCAAACAGCAGTCAGCAGCAAGTAAAGGAAGTTGCATTGGACAATGGAGGCGACAGTGGATCTCAGCTCCCTTTGGCCTTGTCCCCCATCCTGAGTGTGGAGAATCACTTTGATGAACCTCTCCTTACCTTTTAGTTACTTTATCCTAGGCACTCTCTCACTGCTTTATGTTTAGTTCTTGGATGTGCACCTAAGTATGAGGTCCACGATTTTTACTTAACTATTGGCACAGAGAATCACATTCCTTTTGGACATGAAAGAGAGATGTGAAAGCAGATACTACTCAGGGTAAGAAACTGCCTGTTTTTATAAACAAAGTTTTATTTAAACACAGCCCACCCATTCATTTATATATTTGTGGATGCTTTTGTACTGCAGGGTCAGAGTCGAGTAGTTGCAATAGAAGCCATATGGTCTACAAAGATAAAAGTATTTATTGCCTAGCCCTCCACAGAAAGTTTCCTGGCACCTCCACTTTGCCACTGTGAGAGTGCCTCGAATTGTGTCAACACAGCGCAAAGCACAATATGGAATAGTGAGGCAGAGCCCTGAACACTGCAGGTATCTGAAGCTATTTCTACCACAGGGCTTTTCAGTTTGAGACTACAAATTAGTTTTTGTTCTGCTTTTGTTTTGCTTTATTTTGCTTTTACTTAATAAGCCATTGGAGTTGGGCCTTCCTTTACTCACAACAAAAATAGTCCTGACTACTACCAATTATAACAATGAAAAACACAAAGAAAAAATAACATAGCTGAGATCTGTGCAGTAAGAATTTAAACATCTGCCGAACTTTGAGTGACAATGAGGAATTAAGTGATGTTTTGCAACAAATATAAATACTTCTCCCTGAAAGTGGCCAATGCTTATAGAAACAATTAAAGACAGACAAGAGAATGATTTCTACTGAGACCAAGACAGAGACAACATGTTAGCCCCTCTGTGATGAGATCTCCACCTATAGCCTGGAGAGTTGGGATTAATGGCACACACATTTATCACACCCTAGATGGCAGTGTTTCATAATTTGCATTTTTAGTTTTATATTAGTTGCTAGTTGAAGTGGACATAGCTATACAATAGTTTATCTGTTTTGTTAGCTTAATTCTGAAATGTCTGTGTTCACCTTTAACTCCCTACTTTCTAGCACAAGATGTGCCTAGAGTAGATTCTCAATAAATGGAACAAATGGGTCTGAATGAGCTGACCCAACATTTTCATCCTTGGCTGCAGCTCAAGGTGGTACATAACAAGAACTTAAAGAATTAGTCCTCTCAAAGTGCATTCTTATCTGAAAAACCAGGCCCTACACCTTTTTTTCCAAATGGATAAATCTCCCTAAAATGTCCAATTTGTCTAATAAATACTTAGTAATTACCTAAGCTGACCAACGCTGTTTACAATGATAAAGTCACATTATTCATAATCCTTGATAATTTTTACAATTGAATGTTGCTGACTCTTGACTTTATAGAAATGTAGTAGGCATGAAACCTGGTGAGCTTGAGTTCATTTTCTGTTCACTGTGTCTTCCCTTGGAGGATATGTACATCTTGGGTTTGTTGAGAGGGGTAAGCCATATCATATAAACCAATCATGTTCCCTATGATCTGGCCAAGAATATAGTGAACCATTGTCTATGCAGAGAAAGAACTCTGTGTTCCAGGCTTTACATGTAAAAAATTGTTTCTGAGTCCAGAGCTTAATCTCTGTTTCCATTAGGATAAAACTTGCTTTATATAAGCCCTCTTCAAGTCCTTAATTGAGAACAAGAAGCCTTGGTTCAAACTTGCCCTAACAGTTTGATATTCTTCATTTCACTGATAACAAAAGGTGATATAGGCCACCCTGATCAACATAAATCTCACATGAAGATTGGAGAGTAAGATTGCTGGTTAACCTTCCAAAGTTCGAAATAAGACGTTGATTATTCAACTGAAGCATTTACATTTTATTGAAGTGCTTCTTATTAAGATACTTCTTCCCAAACTCACCATGCATCTGGCTTATACCTTGTTCTCTATTGATAACAATTAAAGATAAATCCTTATAAGAGAGCATAATACCTATATTAGTTATCTATAGTTACCTGACACATTACTTCACAACTTAGTGGCTTAAAACAATATTCATTATGCCACAGCATGTCAGGAATTCAAGCAAGCACAGCTTAGCTGGGTCCTCTAGCTCTGGGTTCTCACAAGGCTGCAACCAAGGAACTAGCAAGAGCTGTTGTCATTTTAAAGTTCAGCTAGGAAAATATCCTTTTGTAAGCTTGCTCACTTGGCTGCTCCAAGATTTAGTCCCTCATGAGCTGTTGGACTGAGGGCCTTAGTTTCCCACCAATGATTAGCTAGAGCCCCCCGCCCCCGCTACTCGGTTCTTCATGTAGATGTCTCTCCAAGGGGCAGCTTACAACATGGTAACTGGTTTGATCAGAGCGAGCAAGCAAAGGAAAAAGAGAGAGAGGGAAAGTGCTGGTAAGATGGAAGTCAGTCTTTCACAGCCTAATCTCAGAAGCAGCATTCTTCTCCTTGGCCATTTCTACCTGTTAGAAGCCAGCCACCAAGTCCAGGTCACACTTAAGGTGAGAGGAATACACAGGGTGTGACTACTGGCAAGCGGGGCTCCTTGCAAGCGACACTAGAAGTCCGATACTGCAATACCCTTGTGAACCAAGCTACCCAAGGCAACGAAAGTCTTATGGAAGAAGAAGGGCAAGTTTAAGGAACTTATTCGCTAGACGGGCAGGAGTTTTAAATGCTGTGAAAAGACTTGTCCTGTTCTTATTATGAGCAGCTACTACAAACTTACTCTTCACAACTCTCTCAAACCCATCATCTCTGCCTTCACATTCAGTTCCTCGCTCACAGAGAAAGTTTTCCGCACACAGACATCGTTCCTTATTCACAGAGAAAATGAAGGCAATCAAATGTGATTTTCCAAACCGTAGGCTGTCAAAAGAAAAATATGTGATATATTTTTGCTCATCCGTTTTTTTTTTTAAAAATTGTGTCTTCAAAGAAAGAGTTATTCCTGTTTGATGATAATTCCTTGCTTATACATTCTTGTTTTCTACTCAAGGTCCTTCCTTCCCTGTACCTTCAACACAAGTCCCTCTGACGGCATCTGTCGTGGTATGTCAAACACCCAATTTTCTCCCATGTTTTCTCCTTGCCCCCTTCAGCTAATAACCATTGCTTTCCAGTTAGCAGTTGCTTACCTCCTCTCTCTCCTCAACACACTTAAATATGGCTAATATTTTCACCAAGGCATGAACCCAACTCTTGTTAAAGTGATCTGCTTCTAGGCTAAATTCAATTGCCTCTTTTCAGGCCTTAGCTTAATGAGCTTTCTGTATCCTTTAGGACTTAGGGCCATCCACACCCACTTGAGGACCTCTCATCCTGACACCCGTAATACCACCATCTTATTGCATGGTCCTAGCTGTCCGTCCAACCTTCATCAACAGCTCGGAAGAGAAATCAGTCTGAGTCCCACTCTTTCATATTCACTTTTTGATTTCTAGGTCAGGGACACTTTTCTTTTTGTCCTATAAGTACCCTTCAGGAGACTTTTGCGACTCTCCTGATTTTAATTACCATCTCTATGTGAACAGATCCAAAGGTTTTATCTTGAGCACAGATTTCTCTCTCTTAAACCTACCTACATAAGAAAAAAATCTACTTGGTAAATTAAGTTCATAAGAAAAAAATCTACTTGGTAAATTAAGTTCAATGCGAAACTGAACTCTTCACCCCCCTCAAACAAATCTATAACACCTAAGAGGCCCCTCCTCTTTATGAGTAGAATGCCCTCCAGTCTGCCATATAGTCAGAATCCTGGGTGAACCCACGACTCCCCCCTTTACATGAATGCCTCAAGCCAATCAACCACCAAGGTTTAATGAAGAGGTAGAAAAAATTAGGTAACAGGATAATCCTTATCCAGTACTTCACAGCCCCCACTCCACATTTCAAAAAAATTGAATGAAAATTAGGTAAAAACCTGAATGAAAATTAGACATGTAAAGGAGTAGCCTTAAATAAAAATCTAGGTAGATGGCCCATGTTATAGGCAGAATAATGGCCCCTGCAAAGATGCCCATGTCTTAATGCCCAGAACCTGTGACTATGCTATATATATTACATGGCATGAGGGAAATAAAATTATAGACACTAAAGTTGCTAATTAGATAATCTTAAAATAGGGAGATTTATCTTGGTATTTGGTTTGGCCAACTGTAATTACAAGGATCCTTAAAAGTGGAAGTGGGAGGAAGAAAAAGGGTGGGTGTTAGTCTACAGTGTGAGAAAGTCTAAACCAGTTGTTGCTGGCCTTGAAGATGAAGGGAGCTATGAGTCAAGGAGTGAGGACAGCCTTTAGAAGTCGTAAAGGCAAGAAAGTGGGTTTCCCCCTGGAGTCTCCAGAAAGGTACACAGCCCTGCCAACACCTGGAGGTTAGCCAACTGGCATGCTTTTCAGACTTCTGACCTCCAGAACTATAAGATAATACATTTACATTGTTTTTAGCCACTGTTTATGATAATGTATTACAGTGGCAATAAGGAACTAATACAACCTACTTGTTCTTTAAGTCAGTGTTTATTCTTTGTGTTAGACTAAAGCAGAGATGAGCTGTTATTAAAATCAGAAATGAAAGTGAGGACATTTCTATCAATTCTACAGAGTTATAAGAGAGTACCATGAACAATTTTCTGCCAACCAGGTGGATAATCTAAATGAAATTTAAACATTCTTAGAAACAAAAAAATCTGAGTAGACCTATACCTAGTCAAAAGATTGAATAGGAATCAAGTCTCTCAACAAATAAAAGCCCTGGACCAGGTGTCTTTACTGGTGAATCCTACCAAACAAGTAAAGAACTAACACCACTCCTTCTAAAACTTTTCCCCAAAATTGAGAAGGCATTACTTCCTTGTTTTTATTTTTTTATATATATGTAAATATATATAAATATATATAAATATATATATAAATAAATAAATATAAATATATATATTTGTTCATTTATTTATTTAAAGAGCTACAGGAAGGGTGAGAGGGAGGGAGGGAGAGAGAGAGACACATTGATTTGTTGTTTCACTTATTTATGAATTCCTTGGTTGCTTCTTGTATGTGCTCTGACCTGAGATAACCTTGGTGTATCACTATGATACTCTAACCAACTAAGCTACCTGGCCAGGGTGAGTTTTGTTGTTTTTAAATCTATGTACACAGTAACTATCAATGTCATAGGAATAATTGAATTACATCACTCTGCTTCTGTTATACCTATTTAGCCACGGGATTAAACCATAATCAATGCACTTCAAATGTACATGAGAGAAACAACTTATTAAGCCAATGTCAACAGTATACAAACAATGGCCTTTTTTCCTACTCTTCTAAAATTAGTTCCATGCAATTTTTAAATGCTATGAAGAAAAAAAATAAAGTTGAAAAAAACTACCAGAACTTGATATGGTATATAATAGTTATTAAACATAAAATACACTCTCACTTTTTACATGATAAAAGTTATTTCTTAACTATTTCAAAAAAGGGGCTCAGTAAATCTGTTTCACCAGACAAAATAACGCATGACATACTTTGTCCTACGATTAATAAACGAAGCTCAGAAAGATGTTACCAATCCAAAGAAAGTAAAATAAAACAGCCCTGAGACTTTTAGGAACATAGAGTGGCACGGGATTTATTCACTATTCCAAAGGGCACTACAAGAGAATGAGCCACAAA
This sequence comes from Miniopterus schreibersii, assembly GCF_964146895.1. Lineage (NCBI taxonomy): Eukaryota > Metazoa > Chordata > Mammalia > Chiroptera > Miniopteridae > Miniopterus > Miniopterus schreibersii. The sequence goes on along the minus strand of NC_138103.1, from coordinate 39,103,296 downwards.
ACTGGACATTTTGAACAGCATTAATAATGTCTTAAATGTGTTCAAATCTACTAGTATTTTTTGTATAAAGCATCAGTTTTTATAGAGCAACAAAAATGCTACTGGCTTCAGTGTCTTCATTAGTTTAGAACTCTAAAACAAAGAAAATTGGGAAAGAGCAAGTCTGAATTAGAAAAATAAAAATATTTTTCTCATGTAATAAATTTCCAAGTAGCACATATACCCTGACAATCTTTTGGCACTGGATCACATACAGAAACTGTATGCTTGTTAAGGAGTGACTGAAAAATTGCTCAAAGTGCTTTATTGGCTTCATGTCATTTTCCGTACAGTGGCAAATAATGAACTCCATTCTTGACGGAAAGAGGCCACTTGTATTCAAGTGCCAGTTACTTTCCTAATCAATTATGTCACTCTTCACATTTTTTCTCTTAAATAAAATGAGTTGGGGGCCGGGAAAATGTTAAATTGATGTTTTTCATTGTCCAAATTACAAGACAGCATATTTTAATAAAGTACGTCCACATTTGCTAAAGATACTATCAAATATTAAATACCAGTAGCATTTACTTGTCAACACTGAAACGTAATTCCAAGTTTCTTTCTGCATCCTGAAAGACTTCAGGATTACACTACCTCCATCCAATGCAGGTCTTAATGGCTTGAATTAGCCATGCAGATTTCCATATCTCCATAGAGACTACAGAATAATCACTTTTATATGTAAATACATTTAGTGTAACTACCCCAGGGACTGCAGTCACTGCTGCAGTTATTAATGAAGCTGCACTTAATTTGATGCTCACCCAAATTACTCTCCCGGAAAAATTCAAGAGGATGAACATAATCTGAGCTCAGACTCCACATATACCACATTTGATAAAACCAGGATAAAACTAATAAAATTATGTGCTTTGAGAACAGTGACTGCTTTTGTGCTTAGGATGTGAAACATGCAAGTGTTATGCTCTCCTCCCAAGGATAGTCAGTACTTTTTGAGCATGTTGCTTGAATCCCCTAGTGCCCAAATCTCTAGGGTCACTGGCTAGTCTTTATTATAATACAGCTAACCCAAGGACCAAACAAAGATTGAAAGCCAATGTGAGTATGGCTGGCTGTTGCCAGGGCACAAATTTGACTGTGTTGTCACCACTGTCCTTTGGCCACTTGAAAAACTCCCACAAATATACACATAGATTTTAATTGGGTCGTACCTTGCAGTAAACTTAGAGAATATGGTTGGCTAAGTCTTAACATACAAATTCCTGGTTTGTAGGTTGAGGGCACCTCAATACACTCCCTGAAGACTGTGCTGGGACTCCCTGTGAGTCACCTAGGAGATGCGCTTACACCATTATACTTTCTATCACCAGCTCCGCAGGACTGTTCAGTTAGTGTATATGAATGACCCAACTTTCCTTATCTGGACAGTTTTCCCACCCAGCCCAGGATGTGTTTCCAGAATCTGTCTTGCCATCTGAAGCCCTGTCTTTCCTATCCTATTTCCATGGCCTGATAAATCAGTACCTAATTTCCTCTCCTCGTTTGTGTTTTCTTCCCATGTCGTGCCTCCACTCCCTATATGCCAATAAAGACCTACATCCATCTATTTTTGATCAGTTTCTATTTTGGCAAACCCATCCCTTTACCTTTGAATGCTCCCTTAAATCAGAACACCATGTCAAGCACAGTAGGTAGGTTGATAGAAGCAGACACTATTTGGGATTAAATTGAGACACTTTGTCTCCAAGCCTACCTATTCTAAAATCACAACTTCAGGTACTGGCTTAAGTAGTTGGAGTTCACAAACAAGGCTACTAAATTTCTTTGTTCCCAAACTGGCTGAAGCTTTGGCTCCAAAGAAGAAATATTTTACTGAATGCTCACTACTAAAATTTCCAGGCTCTACTGCACATGAGGCTGGCTTAGGGATCTGCTTGAGCTGAGTAAGAATTAAATTCAAAAGCCTGGATGAAAAAAGGAAGAAAAGATAGGAGCTTCACCAGGTAGAGTCTTCTTGAAGATCAGGATTGATCACTTCTTAAATCTTCTCTTCTTTGCCTAAAGGTAGAAGCTTCTTTCTCATCAGGAATTAGGTTCAGGAACATCCGTTGAGGATAACATCTCCTCTGTATTCACTCAGTAATGTGCAATACCAAATGCAGTTCTTGTGCTTTCAGTGGTTATATTTTGTGTGTTGGGTGATGCAATTTCTTTGAGTTGGAAGAATTACGACTGCATTTCTCTGTGTTTAGCATCCCATACTTGACTTTTTAATCTAGTAAGTTTTTCCATGATTTTATTTCAAGTAAATCGAGCAAAGGAGTAAATACTTATTGTTGCTTGGGTTTATCATCCACCCATTCATGAGTGATGACTCCTGCCAGGCCCTACGCCAACCTCAAAGAAAATTCACCCCCCTCTTCACTTTCACGAGAAATCCAACCTGCCAAGCATGTTGTGATTTTAATAGTCTCCGCAATTATAAAATCATAGAAATATTTCAGTTGAAATCTCTGTTAAATAATTCTGTTTTCCCCTAGATTAGAGTCCTTACTCAGCCATGGAATTTCTTCTACAGACTTTCACTTACGAAGTATCTAGCCTCCTGCCTCTGCCCTTCATGTTTCCCTTGGGAAGTTAAAAGTCTCCACCCTCCTTACACAGTTCAGTTAAACTCCACTGCAGTTTCTGCCTCCAGACTGTCTATCCAAATCCATCACAATAATGTGCCAAGCAAGGAAATGTCAACTTCAAAACCCACCCTTTTCTGAGGACATTTAGTGGACCCTTTTGTTATTTTTGACCTTTGATATCTTATTGCTGAATCAGACCTCCAGACACTCAGAACTTCCAAAATATATCTTCTAAAAATCCTTAAAGTACTCTACCTAAGAACACTCATGAATGGTATGTTCTCTATATCTTTACACACATGAAAACAAGACAAACCTAAGTTGGTGTCTTTCAGTCTTCTCAATTGAGAAGGGAGTGTGCCCATATTATTCTTGCCCCTTTCCTTGATAACAAGCTTGTTGATTTGTTGAAGATTTCATTCTCTTAAGAACTTAATAGGTACTGAATTCAGAAGAAAATTCTGTTCTCTATTTTCGCCAATGCATTGCCAATCTTCAGATGCAAAGTAAAATTCTTTACACCTCCCATGTATATCCCAATTCTATTGGCCTGAATAGTCACAGAACAAAGCACCAAAACTGGGGAGTGGATACAGAGCTTCTCTCATGGGCAGGTGCAGCTTCTTTTGAAATTCTGGGGAAAATTAGGTACCCTATTCATTAAACTAATGCAGCAAAGCCTCACTCTACAAAACGTAGACACTACTGGGGCTCATTTACAACACAGAAGTGATCATAGAATTAATTTTTACATTTGAGATATAGTCTCCAAACCTTTTAGGAAAAAAACACACATCCAATTTAAATGTTATAAATTATTAAGCAGTTAAAGTGTTTAAAATGCCATTCTATATGCTGTTCCTCATTAACCAACATCCTTTTGTCACTTGAAAAATACGAGTGTCCCTAACTGTCAATTTAGAATTAAATTTGATTACCAAATGACATTATCAATGAGTTCTAATTAAAAACATAGGTTCTAATAATCCAATCTAGCATTTTATTCCCATGTCAACCAAGAATTATGAGATTCATGATTTAGCGATGTTTCCTTTTTGTTCTTTATCAAAACATATGCCCTAGTTTATTAAACATAATTTACAGCGATATAGCTTTTATAATTTTATATCATTTGATGGCTATCAGTAATGAAATGTACTGTAATTTAAACCAGGAGGTAGTCATTAATCTTTAAAACAATGATTACTGACATTTAATAAAATATATTATGTGCAGATCATGGCTTAATTCTACTTCCAATATTCCATATCACATCTGTTCTACTAGGTACATTCTCATAAAATAAACAAGAGAATTACTACTCTTTGAAACTGATGGCTGGTCCAATAAGATTTGTAGGGTAATGTAATTATTAGTCTGCTATTATAAGTCATAATCTAGTAATTTAATATAAAAGAGCCAGGCAATTTCAGTTACATATTCCCATTATGTGAATTTCAGTGATAAACTTTTGACATGAAGAGAATGCCTTAAGTCATTGGATTCAACCTTTTTTTAAAATTTTGTGTCCTATATTTAAGTCTAAATTAGTCATATTTCTCTCAAAATTGGCCTCACCTCCTGACTTCCCTATTTTAAAAAATATATGAGTACTTTTCTGCTAGTCATCTATGGTTGGCCCCTAAAAGTATTCCTTGACTTCTCTCTTTTCATTACCCACTATATTCAATCATTCTAATGCTCAAATGTTTTTGTATTTAAATATATATATGAATCCTTACATCACACACACACACATATATATATATGATTGATGTAAGGATGCATACACACACACTACGCACATATAGGGTGGGGCAAAAGTAGGTTTACAGTTGTGAGTATGCAAAACAGTTTATTCCATATTATCATTATTTATTATTATTTTCTATATGGACAACTATAAATCTACATTTGCCATACCCTGTATATATCTTCACTTCTGCTTTCCAACACTTTGATCCAAGTCTTAACTGCATTCATTTGGATAATTCCAATTACTTCCCAACTAGCCTTACTTCCAACCTCTCTGCCCTCCAATCCAAACTATATACATACATTCATCATTTTGCTAAAAAGCTCACATCACTCCCCTTATGTTTCCAAGACTTACAGCCCCTCATTGCTTAAAAATGAAACTAAACTCAATTTAGCACTTAGTGCCCTATACATTCTGAAACCAAACTTCATATTGTTCAAGATACAAGTCATAACTTTTCCTTAATCATGTTCTTACTTTTCCTCTTTTCTTTTTTTGTTCTTTGCCATCCCCTATACATTTAATACTCTCTAAGGTCTTCTTTTACAATCTTTGTTTCAATTTTTCAAGTCTTTGTTTAGATTCTTTCTCATATGACCATACCCTCTAAAAGAAGTCGCTCCTATAAACTCCTAGAAAGCTTCATGTTTGCATTCCATATGAAAGATTACAGCTTTCCCCCCAGTTTATCATGTTGGATTTATAGCCCCCCAGAGCTACTGACATCATCACATTCTTTTCTTTACCTAACACAGAGCATTGCGTATAGTAAATAGTGCAATAGATGTATATAGATGACATAGATGAAATAATAGCCTATGTATAAGTCAGGGGTCAGCAAACTATGGCTTGCAGACCAAATATGGTCTCCTACCAGTTTTTGTAAATTAACATTTTGGGAACACAGCCACGAGTATTTGTTTATGTGTTGGCAATGGCTGTTTGCACTACAGTAACAGACATGAGTAGCTGCAACAGACACTCTATGGCCCACAAAGCCTGAAATATGTTAGGCTTTATAGAAAAGGTCCTTAGCAGAAAACTTGGCTGACCTCTGATATGATACATTGAAGGAAGGCTGGAAAAAATAAACTTTACTTGGGCGCCTGAAGACATTCCATAAGGAGTGTCTGCTCCTGATCCTGTTTCCTTTCTGTCACTGCCCTCCCTTTACTGCCGGCATGCCCACCATTTCTGTAACATGATTCTTGGCTAAGCCACCAGAATGAAGCTGGGTTTCTGTAGTGTTTCTCAGGAGCACACCTGTTGAAAGGCACACTGAAACACCTTAGATAACCTTCTGTAGTCAACATTTAGGACATCTGCTGATCCTCACATATGGCCAATGACAAGCAACAGCTGCCATTCAGTCAGAACTAACCTATGAATTTCACCACCATAAAACACAGGCTAAGAAGGTGCAAAGTGGTCCAGACGACGATGGCAAATGTCCCAATTAACCACTAGAAGCTACTTTAGTGGGAAAATTCTTTTCAATATGACAAGGAGTAATTTAGCTGACTCATTTTGTCAAAATAAAAATGATTTGGGCAACTTCAAAACTTTTTTTTTTTTAAATCTTCTCTAAAGTAAAGAATTTTAAATAGTACTTCTTGCATGGAAACTGAAATAATTATTTATGTACTTTCATATTCATAGTTGCCCAAGTATATCACTGTGTGTTCATTTGCATATTTATACATCAAGTTTGTTAAGTATTTTCATTTCAAATCCCAAAATTCATAGGCTTACATATATCCCAATTTGAATTCTGGGTAAAAATGGTACAGATTCTTTTGAATTATCCTTGCCACAGAGAGTTTGGCACTCGTGTATTGATTCAGTGAATATTTCTTAGGAGCTCTCATGAAAATGGTATGGCCTAGCAAAAAGAGCACCAGATTTCTAGCAGTCAGAACAGGGTTTGAATCCCACCTCCATTAACTGAGTGAATACAGATAGCGTATTTAAAATCTTTGAGACAAAATTAAACTTCTATTAAATGTGGAACATGATATCTTTTTCTGAGAGTGTTGTAAGAATTATGTGTGGTAGCTGTGCTAGTGTGCATGGCATATATCTACTTCTGGCTCTGTCTTCTACTGGGGGGTAGCTGTTGAACATAGGGGTAATCACTAGATCCAGTCTAGACCAGTAAGAGTGACCTCATTCTCCTGGTAAACTCCCAGGGCTGGGCATTTATCCTAAGTCAGGACAATCAGAGTCCTTCTTAAGATTTTTACAACTACAGCTGGGGAGAATGTCTCTTTGCCTATCAGATCAGGAAACTGGAAGAGAGCAAAACCGGAGATTCGGTAAAAATGCCCCACCAAGTAGAGAGACTATGTGTAGCAGAAAAGAATAAAGCTAATATAAGTGATGGTTGGAGGCTGAGTTCACTCAGTTCCAGTCCCTAGGCCACTAGGGCTGTCCTGAAGTCCTTCCAACACCCCCTTCCTGCTAAAGCTGCATTCCTTGTAATTAGAACCCTAACTAATACAACATAGAAATGCTACCAAAGTACAAAGTAAGTGCACAGCAAATATTAGCTACCTCATTCTACTTCTGATCACCTGGGAATAAGGGAATTAGTAGTAGTATACGGTCCTTGACCTCAAGGTATCTCTGGTTTAGTGCCTTCAGTTTTTAGACAGCAGGGACCTTGTTTCTCTTGTTTATTCCCAACACCTAGAGCATGCTTGACATGTAGTAGGCGAACAATAAAGTTCTGTGGAATGAACAAATGATTAAATAATCATAGTACTGACATAATAATATTATAATAAACACATAAATACATTTTAAAACATCAAGAGGAAACTTACCTAACAAGGTGTTTGCAAAGAATACAGATAAAATACATATGAGCAGATAACAGGAAATTAATGAAATTGTTGTTGCTATTAATATAACAGGTGTTAGTTGCCCCATAATATTCAAAGAGCAAGAAATGCTAATGTTCTCCATTTTTCTAAAGGAAAGTAAATACGGCTCTCTTAGCCTCCTTTCCAAGATTGTCACAAGGCCATCATGAAGTTAGGCATTACATGGGTTCCTTTCCCTTTCCACCAAATCACATGGAATGCCTGGGGTTAGGATGAACTGGAAAATTAAAAGAGGAGGGCCCTGGCCACAGTGTCACTGTATCACTTGAGGTCCTGCTATGCATTGCCTCTCTCCAGCTCTTACCTATCACCATCCCCTGGACACACTTTCTCTCTGTGTCATTGCCACAATGCCCATTCAGCAATACCTTTCAAGTCGTGTCAAAAATATATCTGACATGGTGCCGAAGGTCACATTATTTGATGGCCAAGTCTGCCCAAATACCTACTCAGCATGCCCAGTTGTGCATCTCCAAGGTGCAGAATTCAACTAGAGTTCTGATCTGCACCGCTCAAATGATCCTACAGTGTCCTTTTTCCATTCTAATAAAAGCTACCTCCATAGAGGAACATATTTTTTTCAACTTAACATCTTTTTTTCTTCTCTCTCTTAGGTAGCATAAAGACTGATTTCCAAAGTATGATTTAGCCAGAACTTCATGGCCTGTTATCTCTACCTAGAACACAACACCATACTCTTCAAAGGAAAAAACAATTTCCTTTTTTTTTTTTTAAATTGTGATTCCACTGGTGATCAAAAGAAATACTTCCTCAGTCAAATTTTTCTGGCACTTTTTTGTTTGTAAGATATTTCTCTCTATAATGTGGTCCTTGTTATCAATGTGGTAATTATGATGATAATAATAATGATGATGGTAAAATGAACTCACTAAAGCTGAAAATAAATGCAGATTCACCCATATTTAACTATATATTTGGAAGAAGATTCCTATTGTGATGCATTTTTCCCAGGAGGAATATTGGTCTATGGGATTATAATCATTGTGAGTTTGAGTTCAGTAGAACAAGATTTCTCTTGCTACTTCCAAAAAGTCATGTCCTCTTCAGGCATAGGTGAGCATCACTAGTCTAAACCTTCCCAAGTAGAAGGGAAGAAGGCTTGAACTTAGCTAAATAAAGGAGGAATGAGCAGAAAGCAGCATACATATACCCACAGGCTCTGTATGCTCCTTGTTCATTCCAAGTCTGATATAGTTGAGGGCTGTCAGATGTCATCCAGCTTTAAAACTTTTTAGCTCAAAGCTTCTTTAGCTGAAGGCTTAGCTACCAACACACTGTCAGTCCAACTATTTTTCATGTCGGCTGGTAATGAGCAATTAGTGACACATTAATCCGGTATCACTCGCTCTCAGTCCTGACCCTTCACGGAGTTTCAGTAGCATTAGATGAGCTAGATGTACTATTCCTAGGCTACTCATGGTAACATAAGTTGAAGGACTAGGATGCATTGAAAGAGACTATAGCCTTTTGGGTCATAATTTATTAGGATCAAAAGAGGCATTAATATCAATAGATTTAATGCCTACTTCAAGAGAAAGATATTTCTGAAAAAGAGTTCTTGCCCCCTTAGAGATAGCAGAGGTATTTCCCCCAAGTGGGACACATTGGCAACTGACTCAATAATTATAAATGTAGGTAATCCAGGATAACATTGCAGATTTCCTATTTTGGAGTACAGAAAGTGTTTTGTTGGGTTTTTTTGTTTTTTTTTTAATATGTCTTTATTGGTTTCAGAGAGAGGAAAGGAAAGGGGGAGAGAGAGAGAGAAACATCAATGATGAGAGAGTCACTGATTGAGCCCGCAACCCGGGCATGTGCTCCGACAGGGAATCGAACCCTGATCACCTGGATCCTAGGTCGACGCTCAACCGCTGAGCCACGCCCGGCTGGGCCAGAAAATGCTTTTAAAATTGAAAAAAGGAGTTCAGTGTCCAGAGATGTGGAAATCTCCCAAACCAGCCAAGAGACTGATAATCTTCCTTTTAAGGTAAATTTTAACTCACTGGGTACTTTGCTATGCAAATGAAGCAAGGATATCTAATCCACAAAGTGCTGTACCTTTCCTAAAATCATCATGGCCTTAAAATAGTATTGGCTATACCATCTAACGTACTATTCTTCTCATTTTATTATAGCTAGAAATTCACAAGATGTGATTAATCCTGAACTAGTTTTTTTGCTCTTTAACATATGCATTATGCAAATGAACTATCAGAAATTTAAACATGTTATATCCTTTATAAAATATAGCACTTGCTACTGTTTTGTCCTTTAAAAGAGTATGCAATTCGATTGGTTAATGATGGGGGAAAAATGGAATCGCTGCCCAATCCTTATTTAGAATACATAAAAACTTCAGAAAGTGTTGTACTTCACTAAATATACTAGCTGTTAAATCCTACAATCTTGTTTTTATTTCAAACGTGGCAATGAAGAAAAGATAGCATAGAATTATCCCATGCTTTGAACAAGATTTAGAGGAATTGTAAAAAGGTGCAAAATTGGAATATTTTACTAAAACTTTTAAGACAATTTCAATTATAAAAAAATTCTTATTTGCAAAAATTATACTCAAATTGTCCAACATGTTGGATAATGATCACAGTAATATATCTTTGGGGAGTAATTTCTTAAAGCCAACTAACTAAAAAGTCTATGAGAAATTAAGGGATAGTGAGTCATTAACAAATATCCAGGCTATGTAACTTAGTTTTATACACACTTTTTATACAATATGAAAATATAACTGTCATTCAGAAAATGACAAAATAAAATAACAAGCATCTATTTTATCCAGTCACATGCCTTAGGTCCCAACTGCTGAAGTTTACTCCCTGGTAAACATACCTTTATGGAAATGTTAAAGCACTGACAATGAAACAGGCATTTAATTAGGCCAATAATAGCAGGATACTTGCTTGGCTAACATTTCCATAAACTATTGCCAGTTGCTAAACCTTGGCTAGCACTTACACAACTATAGAAAGGCATAAACATTTGCAAAATATTTGCCTTGCAAATATTATTTGCCATGTGAATTTGACTCAAAAGATTGTGAATGCACTTGTACACAGTTTTAAAATATTTTGCCTGTCACTGTAATCACAGTTTTTCTTTTTTTAAAATATATCTTTATTAATTTCAGAAAGAGGAAGGGGGGGAGAGAGAGAGAGAGGGAGGGGGAGAAACATCAATGAGAGATCCATTGATTGGCTGCCTCCTGCACAACTCCCACTGGGGACTGAGCCCACAATCTGGACATGTGCCCTGACCTGGAATCAAACCTCAACCTCCAAGATCATAGGTCAATATTCACCGGCTGAGCCATGCAAGCCAGGCACAGTCTTTCTTTTTTAACCTAATCTTAAGGTGCACGCATGTGTGTGTGTGTGTGTAGTGTGTGTGTGTGTGTGTGTGTGTGTGTGTGAGAGAGAGAGAGAGAGAGAGAGAGAGAGAGAGAGAGAGGAGAGATATATATTTGTAAAATAAATGTTTAGTCACAAAAAATGCTTCACTTATGCTCATTAAAGCAGGTTTTAATTTAATCAAGGGCATATTTGTTAAGGGCATTTTAGTATCTTAATTAAATTGTTCTAGCTTCAGAATCAAAGTTTACTATGGCTAATTATATAACTGGGATATACCACTTTATAGTTTGATCTGCAGCTTTTAGTTTCCAGTGTGAGTTACAGAAGCCCACCAGACAGAAATGAAAACAGAAAGAGTCTGCCTCCCTCAAAGCCTCAATCTCCCATACTTTCTATGTCAACAAATTCCTATGTGCTTAGGAGAGCCCTGTAGCCAGAGAGTACAGCTTGTCTTAGTCCTATCTCAGTGTCCTGTCAATGAAAGTGGCCATTGGCTGCCAAGTGGAAACTGGTTTTGTGGCCTAATCATAGTAGCTAATCCAAAATCCCCTGCCCCTATTGTTACACTTGTGGTAGAGTAGCATTTCACCCATAGAAGTAGAAATTCTTCAGCTTTAGGTTCAGTGAAAATCACTCTTTGGCACACTGACCATTGACCTAGGCATCAAAAGTCTAGATTCTTCCTTCAGCCTTTCTCACAAGTCAAGAGTGGTGGTGGGATCCAAGCAGATTCTTTTTGAAAGAGCTAGAGCATAAGATCCATAAACAGGTAAAAAAGCCTTATGAGAGCAAGGACCTGATCTGTTCTGTTCTTTGCATTTATTTCAGCTTATAAAGCAGAAACTCTAAGATAGTAGACACTCAAATATTTGGAGGGGAGAGAGGGAAGGAAGGAAGGAAGGAAGGAAGGAAGGAAGGAAGGAAGGAAGGAAGGAAGGAAGGAAGGAAGGAAGGAAGGAGGGGAGAGAAGGGGAGAGGCAGGGTGAGAAAAGAGAATCTGAGGTGTAATAACCTGATGACTGTGCTCCATCCACTGAGAAGCATGTCTGTAATGAGCAATGTTAGTGTAGCACTCTTATTAAAGTTGCTTCCCCAACATGACTGAAATGAAGTGCCCTTCTTCCAGGCATTAAGAGGCATACCACAATGTTATACCCTTGCTCATGCCGACTGATGAACTTCTTTCTCCCACATTCTCCCAGAAGAGGTGGTTTGGGGCCCTTTCCAGTGCCTACCATTCTAGTGACCTAAACACACTGATTCCCGATCATCTCGCCGAACTCCGTACAAAGGTCACTCTACCAGCCTTTATTCTCCCTACTTTTATCAAAACATTCAGGGGCTCTGCTGAATGTCAATGGGCCATGAACAGGATAATACAAAAACATCCAGATAAAATGTCCTAACTCTACATCAAGTAGAAGGAATAAAATATGTGATATCATTTCCTTTCCTTCTAGATAAACCCTGATTTCCACATACAGTTTGGCCAAGTTCCTCTCCAGATATTTATATGCTGAAAAAAGAGAACTGATTTTCCTAAGGGAAACAAAGCTGTCTTTTACATCTAACACCTTAGTCAGTTGGCATGTTCACACCCATAGTAGTTGCCTGCTGCAACATAAGAAACTACCCCAAAACTTTGTGGCTTTAGACAACAAACACATATCAAAGTTTCTAATGGTCAGGAGTACATTTATGGCATGAAAATGGATGCCCTCTGAACCTAGATAATTGAGCCTTCACCCCTTCCCAACAGCTTGACCTTAACCTTAACTGGGTGCTCACCCATGACGTTATTAGCAGGTCGCGGTCCTTTGCCACATGGGCCTCTTCACAGAGCTGTTCCTCAAAATAGCTGCCACTTCCACTAAGGTGAGCAATCCATGAGAGAAGAAACCACAGATATTTTATCTCCCTATCTTGGAAATGACATCATATTACATCATCTGTTCAAAATTCAGAATCATCATATAAATCATTTCCATGTGTGAAGAGGCTCCTTGGGTGGGGTTCCCTAAGTACAGCTCTTATCTGTAGACCTCTGCAACTGAAGAGATAAATCGCCTTTCCACACGTACCAATTACAGCAGAGGAACAAGGCTAGCGTAACTGCCATACACATTCCTATTTAGAAAGGGAGACAGTGAAAGGCACAAGGTTTCACTACTACACAGAAATTTTGAAATCCAGCCAGGAAAATTTTGGAAGTTTCTTGATTAGGCCTCATGATCTAGAAATAATTCTCTGTAGCTCTTGGCTCTGTCAGCTGGACTCCTATTTCTGGCTCCTATTTCATTTTTCTTGAATGGTAGTATCATGTGTTGGTAGCTGACAAGTTTTCTCAGCCTGCTTCTTGCCAATAGAATTCTGGGGGATAAGAATCTTTCCCCATTCTTAGCATTTTGTACCCCTCAATCCATGTTGGTGGATATTTCTGCAGCATTTCTTAAAGAATAGTAAAAGCCTCTTTGGAATTTTCTTGGGGTCCACTCTATTAAACAAAAGCCACAACCACAAATCTGAGATAAGCCCTTCATAAAATCTCTATCATTTGATTGAGGAGATCTGTGAAGAATAACTTTATTCTCCTTAGAAGGCCTTTGTCTATATAATATGCTGATACACCACCTTAGCTCCTTCCGCGATTTTTTGAAAAGTATTTTACAGTCAAACCCTAGGTTTCATCTTTGGACTGTGCTTTTCTGGCTATGGCTTGAATTTCATCTTTGCTTGGAAGCCATTTCTTAATTTAGCATTATTTACCATATGTAGAAGCTAGAAATTTTCAAAAACATCAAGTTCTGACTTCTTAAATTTTATAATATTTTCCTTGGTTTACCTCTTTCCTATTGTATTTTACCAAAAGTATCAAGAAGGAACTAGACAGCACTTTCACCACTTTGCTTGGAAATCTCCTTTGCTAGATCATTCAGTTTGTTAGGCACTTTTCCTACTTTCTAAGTTACTGCACACGACAACGTTGGTGAATTTCTACCACTATACAACAAATATTTCCTTCCCTCCACCTTCCAAGAACATTAACCTAATTCTCCCTCAAACCCTCAGGAGCAGCCTTATCAAACACCATGAGTCTTCTCTTAGTAACTTCTTTAATTCACTTTCAACTTTCACTAACATTCTCCTCAAAGCCTACTGCCTGTTTCAAAACCACTTTTATGTTTCAGGTTATTTTAGTAGCACCTCACTTCCATGCATGGAAAAATTACTCCCAAAATATAGCATTTTAAAACAACGAACACTTATTAACTCTCAGACTGTGGGTCAAAAATCTGAATGCAGTTGAGCTGGGTACCTATGGCCAGGGCCATGCATGAAGTTTCAACCTGTTGGTTCTGGCTACAGTCTCATCTGAGGCTTGACTGGGAACTTTCTTGCTTCTATGGTTGTTAGAAAGCCACACATAAAAAGAAAGGATTACACAGGGAGTAATGCCAAGTGATGGAGATCTTTGGGGGCATCTAAGAGGCTGCCCACCACAAGAAGTCAAAGAGCTTCAAAAATAATTTGTTCACTAAAAAATCTTATCTTTTGCAACAGCATCGATGGAATAGGAGATTATTATGCTAAGTGAAATAAGCCAGTCAGAGAAAGACAAATGCTGTATTTCACTCATATGTGGAATCTAAAAAACAAAATAAGCTAACAAAATAGAAACAGGCTCATAGATACAAAGAAAAGACTGACAGCTGTTAGAGAAGAGAGGGGTTGTGGAGCTGGGTGAAAAAAGTGAAGGGATTAAGCAAAAGAACCCCAATAAGAAAGAAATTATACTTTGGAACTAAATCTTGTGTTTAAAGAAAAAACATCCATTTGATCTTGATAATGAAATAATCTCATTAACATAGCACAGGTTTAATGACAAATAATTATGTATTTTTCCTACAGGACCAACTTCACAAATCTTCCCCCCAAAATTTTATAATTAATATACAGTTGATCCTTGGACAATGCAGGGGTTATGTGTGTTGAACCCCACACTACTGAAAAATCTGGGTATAACTTTTGACTCACCCAAATCTTAGCTACTAATTACTGTTGACCAGAAGCCTTGCCAATAACATAAACAGTTAACTAAAATATATTTTGTATGTTATATGTTTTATGTACTATAATCTAACAATAAAGTAAGCTTGAGAAAAAGAAATATTATTAAGAAAATCATAGGAAGAGAAAATACATTTACAGTATTGAAGTATATTTATTGATACCATAAGTGTACATCATCTGTTTACAAGACGAATTATCTGTCAGTACCTACATTAATATTGTCTTATATGATACAAATCACTATAGATGTTGTATGTATTATCTAACACTAGATATCAAAAATGAAAAGGTAATGTGAAAAAGAAATTCATATTTATTTATAGGTATAACGATTCATGCACTGTTATCAAAGCAGCAGCAATGTGACTTCTTTATGAGACCCTAGTGTAATCAATACCATTGCTTCATGGTAGTAATTTCTATATTTTCCAAGATATTTATTGAAAAAAATTCATAAAAGTGGATTAGCACAGTTCAAACCTGTGTTGATCAAGGGTCAACTGTATACACAGAGAATTAAAGATTTAACTATACTTATAGATATGTTTTAAATATTACCCACTTTAAAATGTAAAAGTGAGGTCACTGCTATAAAGCATAAAGTTAGTAATGGTAAAGTATAATAATTTCCTTCATTTTAATATTTATGAGCCAAGAATTACCCTATACTTAAGCATGCAATAAAGAGTTAAATATATTTAACTCTCATTGTTTAAAACTAAGAGAGCAATAAAATTAGCAAAATAAAAGTATAATAATATTTGTATGGGAGTAGAAAAAAGTATAAAGGGAATTAGTTTATCTGGTTTTGAAGATAAAAATTTAAATGTATTATCTAAAATGATAAATCAAGCAATGGAATTGTAAATACATTGTCTTGTTTTATAATTATGATAGAGAATGTAACCAAAAATGGTTACTAAGGGTATGGAGATGGGATTAGGGAAATTGGCTGTCATAAGACTTACTTTTCACTCAATACCATTCTAAACTGTTTGTGTTGTTTTTGTACATGTCTATGTATTATTTTTCAGTTAAACAATCTGAAAATAAATACCTATAACACAAAAAGTTGGTGCTGCTTTTAGACTATGTCCCTTAAGAAACTGCTCTAGCTTTTAACCCTCCACTGTGTCTAGTCTCCAAAGGTGGGGCACCAATGGGCTTCCTGGTAGTCCCCTCACCTTGAATCTGAATCTGGTTTGGCCCTTGGACTTCTCTATGACTAACAGAATACAATAGAAGAGATATCGCATGACTTGCAAGGCTAAGTCATAAAAAGTCTTGTAGTTTCTGCTTGGATCCATGCAAATTCTCTCTCTGGGAAGTTAGCAGTCATAGAAGATGTATGACTTAACTAAGACTACCAGGAAACCCAAACAAGACATGCGGAAAAGTCACAAGGAGAAACAGATGCTCGGCCAGCCCCACAGATGGAGAATTAGACATGTGAATAAAGAAACTATCTTGGACATCTAGTCCATTGATTCTTCAGATGTCTCCAACCCCAGCTATCATGAGAGACTCCAAGTAAGGACTTCTCAGCTGTTCCTGGTCAACCAACAAAACTATAACAATTAATTAGCTATTGTTCTAAGCCATCACGTTTTTAGGCAGTTTGTCATTTAGTAATAGATAACCAAATTCTAATCCAAGTTTGCTTTGTATATATTGAACCAGGACAGTGAAGAGTCACAGTACTATTTTAATGGCCCACAGTATCAGGTTATGACAATGAACCCATAGTGCTTGCAGCAGGCATCTCGGCCACTAGCGCATAAAATGTGAGGGTTTGCCAATGACCCTTTCATATGCACATTAATAGAAGAGCAAGTCAACACATTCATCTTTGATATAATCTTTCTTAGATTGCAACTGATCATTCTCTATGTGAATTTATTCTTTCATTTGTGGATTTATTCTTTCATTTCACAAATGAAAGAATGGAGTTCAGAAACTCCATCACTGAATCTTGTTTCTGGCCTAGAGAATGCTTGGTCTTTGAAATAACATAATCTTGCCCCAGTAAGTCTGTATCTTCATGTACCATATGTTAATTTTTTGCCTTAGTTAAGGCATCCACCCTGAGTTCTTGTTTTAGACACATCATCTCCAAAGTCAAAACAACGCAAAACAAACAAAAATACAGTGAAATATTAATATATGTCACATTAATAACAGTATCAGAGAATTTAAATAAATTGACAAATTCAAATAGATAAATTCTAAATGCAAATTTGAGAAGGAACAAATTTTTATTCAGTCAAAAATAAAATTCCATTAGAACAAAACTGTTTTTAAAAAATACTTATTTAATGCATCCCTAGTGTAAAATAACTTATTAAAGTAGGTAGTAGAGAATGTCTTAAAATATTTTTATTTTAGTATTCAGGGCAATGTACTTCATTTACATGAACCAAGGAAATTAGGCCATTAAAGTGATATAAAACATCACATGATGTTTACAAGATAGTATTCTTTAATCTTAAATTCAATTATTGCAATAGAAATAAATTGGTCCTGAAAATGTGATTGTATATTTCTTCCTGACTTATCCATAATCACCCAAGAATGTCTTCTCACAGGAAAGTAATCATGAAGTATAACCTGCAAAGCACCAAATTAATCAAGGTTTTGTTTTTTGTTCGCTTTACTTTCCACAAATAACATTCCAGGCTTGGCTTTTTGTTGCATTATGTTGCTCATAATATTTGATTAAGAGCTAATTCACATTCTGAATCTGGGGGATTTTTATACTTCTCAGGTATCCCCTAGCTATCCCAGGAAAGAATGGTGCAGAGAAGGAACTAACCTAGAAAATTCATTTCTCAGATAGTTCTATGGAGAAAAAGACAAAACCCAAAGAAAAAAGTCAGTGACAGAGGAGGATTCAAGTCATTCCAAAGGGCCCTCAGTCCTTCAGAACCCAACACAACAGAAAACTTAGTGATGATGTCCGAATTGTGAACAAAGTCAAGGTATTAAGAACTTTGGGTGACAGCTACAAATACCTGAGAGTGCCACAGGATCCCAACGTTTCCTCCAACCAGTTCATCCATTCATTTATTCATTCATTACTTCAAAAACATTTGTTGACTACCTACTGTATGTTAGGTTCCGGGGATAAAAGAATAAACAAGACATAGTGTTTGCCTTTAAAGAGTAAGCAGCTTAGTAAAGGTTATAATCAAGTGAACAGTCAATTAAAACCCAGTGAGGATCAGCAATTTGGAACATGAGGAAACAAAAAACACCCAACCAGAAGAGCAAAAAGAAAAAAGAATACAAACTATATTCTGAAAATGCAAGTATGGTCACATGATTGTCCTACTTTAAAAGACTTTCTAAGTATCACAACTAGCTAAAAAATAAAATGCAAACTAAGAGCTTGCCTGGCTGGAGTGGCTCAGCAGTTGACCATTAACCTATGATCCAGGAGATTGCAATTCGATTTCCAGTGCATATATGCCCAGGCTGTGGGCTTGATCCCCGGTGCGGAGCGTGAGGGAGGCAGCCAATCAACGACTCATCATTAATGTTTCTCTCTCTCTCTCCCTTTCCCTTTCTCTCTCTGAAATCAATGAAGACATATTAAAAATACACACACACACACACACACACACAAACTAGGAGCTTAAAACATAATGTCCTCATTTTGGCTAAATATATTCAATATCCATCTATCCACCCACCCACCCACCCATCCACCCATCCACCCATCCACCCAGCCAGCCAGCTATCCAGCCATCCATCTGTCCATCTATTTCTAAAGCATAAATTTAAGTGTTTAGGCTCCCTACTAGGTACTGACAATGTAAAGATAATATGAATTTCCATTTTCAAGGTGTGTCTGGTTCAGTGACCTCAAATCATCTCTTCAGCCTCATCTTTCATCAGTCTCCCAAACTCCCACTGACTTGATTCACACATGAATATCCACATCCTGTGTTTCAGCCACACAGCCTTTCTCATCTACCGCCAAATATTCCACACTCCTTTGTGATGCTGCATCTTTTTATACTTGGTTTCATCTCCTGGGATATTCATACCCACTTCTACCTTTTAGGGAATACTTTAAAATCTAGATTATATATAACCTCTAAAAATCCAGCGCATACATGGCCATCATATGAGTTATATATTGTTGTTTTTAGGAACATTTTATATATTAAAAAACTGAGACCCATAGATTAAAGAGTGATCAGTCCAAGGTTGCACAGCTAGTAAATGGCAGAACCAGAATTTGAGGACAGTTCCTCTGACTTCAAATTCAGTGCCCCATCCTATACAATGTTTTTTTCAATGCAACTTTACACCCTTAAATCTGAGTCATTAGTCAGAGGTACTCAAGAATTTCTATTTTTCCCAAGACTCAGAAGTGGACTCTAGATTATTTCACTCTATTTGGGAACTCAAGTTTCATTGGGATAAACAGTAGGCTCTGCTTCCATCTAAGATAATAATGCTCCACCAAAGTGTGAGCATGTTTCCTCTCCACATCTGTTTCTCCATGCACAAAAGCCAGACTGAATTACTTGAAATTCTCCATGTGTTTCTTCTCTCTTCCAGTCCTTTGCTCAAAATATTAACTCCACCAATAATACTCCATCATGTCCAGTGCCCTCCTTCTTCCAACTAAGGTTCACTCCCCCTTTCCATCGGAGTCCAGCACAAGATTTGGCACAAATCTTGTCAAAGGAATGAATTAATGGCTTTGAAAGTTTTCATGTAGAGTTTCAACTTCATCCTGTGATAAATACAAGTGAACCTTCTGACTTTGCCTTCAAATATACCATCTAGTAACAAGAAAAGAGTCCCTTATAAATATAAACAGAGATGAAGTGGTTAGAGGGCTTATCTGCGCAACCTGTTATCTGACAGAAAACCCTAAATTCAAAACAAGAACATAACTTTCTAGATAAATCTTTGAACATAGTAATTTTAAGTCCTATTTTCTTATAACTGCATCTTGCAATTTAAAGACAGGTTTTGAATTTACCTTGTAGGAAACATCAAGAAAGTTTCACATATCTATAAATAGAATTCTCTGAGGAGAAAGGGGCTTAGAAAAGATATGACTGCATTTTATGAGCCAGCACAAACTGCTTAAGGGAAATTCATTAAAATTTTCTTCTAACTTCTCTAAGAATTTGTGCTTTGAAAGCCATTAATTTTGCCTCAGAAATCCTTTAGTTATTTTTCTTCCTAACATCACTTAACATTTCCATCCTTAGTGGAAACCGTGTAGGGCAATGCTGTATGATCGTTCTCGGTGGTGATGAAACTGTTCTTTATCTGTCTTGTCCAATAGCTTGTGGCTATTATGCACTTAAAACATGGCTAGTATGACTAAGAAACTGTAAGTTTAAATTATTTAATTTTAATAAATTTAAACTTGAGTATAAATAACCCCATGTGGCTAGTGGCTATAATATTGAACAGCACAGATCTAACATTTATAGTCTATTTCTCCAAATTTCTGAACCTATAGTCAGATGTCACTTTGGGGTGTCATTTTTCAGACTGATAAGTAAACAGGAGCCCTACAAATAAGAAGAATTTTGTATTATATTTATCATACTCTAGAAGAGATATTTATTTTTATATTATATCATTTCAAAGATAATCAAAGGTAACTATTTAAATATATAATTTATATCTTGCTACAAATTGTATAAAGTTGACACAACCAACTTGCCACCAAATTGGTTATAAATTCTGGAGATACTTATGTCTTGTATTATTACTTCTCATCTCTCTAGAATAGTGTATACATATATATACACACACACACACATATATATATATACATACATACATAAAAACTTTATGTATTTTATATATATGTACCAAATTTGCAACTATGAAAAGTTATGACATAAAGGCTCACAATACTATGGTGACCTCCAACAGCGAATTTGATGTGGTGAGAAGAAACATGAAGGAGGAGATAAATTTGGCAAAGGGGAGGTGAAAACATTCAGGCAGATTGAGCAGCATATGGAAATGTCCTGTGGTAGGCAGGACAATGATTAAGTGCAAGGAAGTGAAGAAGCTGAGGATCCAGGCAAGGAAGGACATTGTGGGCCATTTCATCTTCATTCTTTCATCATCACTGAGAGTACCAGAAGGCCACTTGGAAGATTTTAGCATTGAAAAGATCACTTTGACTTCCATAAACTGGAGTTCAGTGTCAGAGCTTGAGTTTGTAAGTAAACTACTTAGGAGGCTATATCATAAGTTTAGGATACATTTGATAGATACCTGAAACTAGTGTTGGTAGTGGGCGTGAAGAAAAGTGGATGGATTTGAGAACACTCCAGAAAGAAATGTAGGAAGTGCATAACAACAAAAACACACACATCAGAATGACTTTTAATTGTTTGGCTGAGTAGCTGGGTGAATGGTGGCATTATTTACTGAAAGACAATCATGATTGTGTTTTATTTCACTGGTGGGTGGGACAGATAGATATAATGAGTAAATTGTTGAAATTCTACTCTGAGATTTCGAGGAGATGGGTGAGCATACTAGCTTTGCACTCACAAGGCAGGACAGAATGAGAGATAATTGTGAATACAGGAAGAAAGTAAGGCTGTGGGGATGAATGAGATTGTCTATAAAGTATGAAGTAGAGATTGTCTCAAGTCATGTGAAATCTACAGTCAATGGATAGTTAGAAGATGAGCCTGCAGAACTCTAGGGAAGTTGTTGGAAGTTAGAAGAAAACCCAAGAAGCTATCAGATCACAGAAGCCAATGGAGGAAACTATGTACATTTCCCACATCATAAATAAAATTTGAGGTGGTTTAAAAATGTATTGTGTTTTTTTTTTAAAGGATAAAGTTAAAATAAGAGTAAACTGGGCCTGAAGAACAAAGGCTGGGAAAATAAAACAACCCTAGGAGAAGATCATTTTTAATTTTTGAGATTGCTATGCAGTTGCTAAATATAGACCAAATATTTGGTTCTGAGCTCCTTTATCTCCTATAGCATTTTCTCAGGTGTAAAATAGGGACAAATGGCACTTGTCTCATATTGTTGATGTGAGGAGTGAATGAGTTAATGCCTATCAAGCATGTGCAGCAGCCTCAGGAGCATGTTCAGGGTAATCACAGCTACTACAAGCAACAATGCAATGCAGAAGCAGTGGTCCCGGTGCTACAAGATACGTTGTCCCAGCAGTTGCCATAAAATATTTTGACTGCGTGCTATTCTGCTCCTTTTGGTATTTTTAGTACCTGATACACTGCCTAGCACTTAGTAGACTTGGTGATGCTATTTAATTAATAATGCTCCTTAAATACTGCTTTGGATATGTCTTTCAATTATTTAAAATATCTGCTCAGAAAGGGATAGGCAATTATGCATGAACTAAGTCAGTTTGGTTATAGGTGTGAAAGTTTATTCATAAATGAGTGTGCTTTTCTACATTACAATTCGTTAATGACAATGAGGCTTAACCTATTAGCTCAGCATTTCAGTCACTAATTAGTTCTTCCTCGGGAGCCACGTACAAGGGAGGTGAAGTCTTTTTACTCTTGAAAAATCCTTAAAATTAACCTAAGTCATTTTCTGAAGGTAGCCAATTAAATAATCACCTCATACCCAGCTGGCATGGCTTTCCTATGAGCCAGGAGATCGTGGTTCAATTCCTGGTCAGGGCACATGTCTGGGTTGCAGGATTGATCTTCAGTGGGGAGCATGCAGGAGGCAGCTGATCAATGACTCTCTCTCATCATTGATGTTTCTATCATCTCTCTCCCTCTCCCTTCCTGAACTCTCTGAAATCAATAAAAACATACAAAAAATTTAAATAAATTAATTAATAATCACCTGACTAACCTAGAATTGTGTTTTGTCTATATGACCAACTTTAAGATCATCAGTTTTGCATCTTCTATTGCATACCCACTAGTCTCAACACTGTTTGTACTTCAATTTCTTTCTCCCTGTGAAAAATTGGCAGTTTAATGAGAAAACACTTGTCATAATTCAAACCACTGTTCCTGAAATATCTCACTTTTAGCAATCTGTACAGGAACTAACCATCACAAAGCAAATCCATTTGTGAACTTTTGTTGGAAAATATAAAAGTAGCTAACCTAAGCTACAATCAGTTGATCAATTGATGAGTATTTACAGAATATTTTACACAATACTGAGTAGAAAAATAACCTGACTCTAAACTAAAAACATATATTAATGTTATCATTTACTATTTACACTATTTTAAGTACTCTGCAGGTATTATGAAATTTAATTATAAACAAAAAATCTAAAAGTTAGAGTCTGAAGTGTAAAGTAACTGAATAACTTAATTTGCTCCTGCTTAAAGCTCAGTAAGTGGTGGAACCAGGATGTATTCCAAGAATTTTGACCGTATAGACCTCATTTTTAACCACTACCTCCCCAGTGCTTGGGTATCCAGCCATGTTTTATCCTCAAAACTTATGCTGCATCTTTTATTACTGGTGTAAACTTGTTGATCTGAAAATTTTCTCAGTACTTTGGATAGGTTCTGAAAAAATGTATTATTTCATCTGTCCCTTCTGAGATATACAATATTAAATACTTTTCAAATCACATCAGATAGGTTTTTGTTTACTTTTTTAAAGCTGTAAATCTATAAAAGATGAATATTTTTTTCTTATATTTGGCTCTGAACTTGAATTCAAATTACAGTAATAATGACAAATACCAATCTCTACCTGTGCCTAAACTAGAGTTGCATATATGAATCTTCCAGCATTGTGGAAAACAAGGCACTCTCTTACCTATTTTAAATTCAACAGTGTATTTCTTTGGGTTACACATAATAAATAGTATTTGAGGTGTAAAGATTGCAAGCATCAATCAGAATTTGATTTTTCTATTGGACATCTTGTATAGACATCATAGTGTGACTTTACCCATTATAAGGTAGTTAATGGCATTGGAAATTACACACCACACTATGAATTCTGTTTGAAATATAACACATTTTTACATTAAATTAAATATAAAGAGTGTATAATCTTTGCAGCAGTATTTTCCCAGCCCTGGAACTATCATCTAATGATGTTTTATAAATGCAATAGCCAGCATGATCTGTGTGAACTATTTACAATTTGATGTAGTTATAAAAATATTATTTGCAAGACCAATTTAATTTTAAGCTAAAGGCACCCATGTGCTAATGAGACACTACAATCAGAACAGGAAAACTCTTCAGCATTAGTAGATATAGAAAACTAAAGATAACTCAAACTTGAGGGCACTGAAAACACTACTTGTCCATTTAGAATTTTAAAAATAACAGGGGTTTTCCATCTAAATTAATATACTTCAGGAAGTGTGCATTAGAACCCCATGAGGATTCTATTTTTAGAGGATAATTCTTGTGAGAAATGTGTGATCCAAACTGAAGACCAAGAGATCTTAGAATCCCACTTTGCGAAATAAACACATATTACCTTTAATGGCACTTTAAAAAGTTTTAGTTACTCAATAACTATGCTTTAAACTCTGAGTTTCTTTACTGGAATCATGAAACAACTAAGGTAGAATAACATTATGCACATGCATACGCATACCTGGAAAGAAATAGTATAACCTGTCCTTGTAATTTTCTGTTTTGCTGAAGCAAATATTCTCCTAAAACTGTTAATGTTAAATTACTCAAAGCAATAGTAACCACATATCTATTATTGTTCATGCTAAGTTTTTGATATTAGAATTGGGTTTTCTAAAAATAGATTGCTTTAAGGAATGTCCCATTTACTGTACTCGCCTGCCTCAGTTACTAGCAAAGAAAGAAATGCTCTGCTATATGCTCAGCCAATATTGACTAAGAAAAGCAATTATTAATGCCCATCCTATACAGAAGTGGCAATAGCAGGTATTCTTGCCTTTTTCCTGATCTTCGGAGCTGTGGGAAAGCATTCAGTCTGTCATTATTGAATGTGATGTAAGCAGATTATTTTTTACAGATTCCCTTCATTGAGCTGAAGAAGATTCCTCTATTCAAAACAGCCAGGAGTTTTAATCATATGTATGTTACATCTTTTAAAACACTTTTACTGCAACAACTGAGGTGTTCATATGGTTGTTCTCATCTAGGCGTTAATACTGAAAAATGCATTGGTTGATTTTCAAATGTTAGATCAAACTTATATCCTGAGACAAATGTCATTGGGTAATACTATACTGTATTTTTTCTATATTGTTGAAAACTGCAATGTACTAATATACTAAATAGTAAACTTACATTAAGAATTTTTGTATCTATTTTTATAAGAAATGCTGGTTTTGAGTTTCATTGTCTTATAATATCTTTCTCTAGTTTTGGTCTCATGGTAATTAGTCCCAGCACCAGAAAATTTTTTGGAGTTTGTTCCTCTCGTCTTCTATTTTCTGGAAAAGTTTGTATAAAATTGTTATTTTTTTACCTCTGTGATTGATAGAATTCACTGGTGAAACTATTTAACCTGGATATTTTAGGGAAGTTTTGCTTGTTTTAAAATAAGTTTGGGTAGTTTATATCTTTTAAAAAATTGACCCATCAGCAACTGGTAGTTGATTTTATGGACAAAGAACTGTGTATAGTATTCTCTCAGGATTCTTTTAATGTCTGTGAATCTGTAGTGATGTCCTTTTTTCACTCCCTGATGTAGGTAATTTGCATCTTCCATCTGTTTTTCTTGGTTAGTCTGACTAGAAGTTTACCAATTTTATCGACCCTTTCACAGAAGCAGCTTTGGCTTTATTGATTTTCTTGTTTTCTTTTGTCAATTTAATTGATTTCTGTTTTTATCTTTATTCTTCCGTTTTTATTGGGTTTAATACATTCTTCTTTCTCTAGTTTTCTTAAGGGACAATAATATATTACTGATTTGAAAACTGCTCGTTCATTTTTTAATACCCTACCTTATTAATTATTTCCTTATTTTCTTTACCTTGGTTATTATTTCCCAGACTTATTCTACCAAATCTCATTCTTTAAATGGTTTGAGTATGATTGGTGAAGGGTTTGAACATAATTTTTACTGACTCCATCTCTTCTATATTGCACAGCGTGCAGTTAACTTTGTGATGGATTGACATTGAATTTTATACTTTTAGGATATAAGTTACATTGGCTCAATGGGCAATCAGGGATGCTGGTGGTAAATGTTGTCCCCTTTTCAACTTAAACCTGGATTATTTAATAGGTTTTAAAAGCCACAGTTACTCAGATAATTAAATATTCTACTTTCCCACATGTGGTTTACATATTTTCCAAGAAAAAAAAAGTATTATAATAAAACTCAACTCCACAATAACATGCATAGACTAAGCCTGAGCTGAACATGTTTATAAATAGTCAGAACCATTGGAGCACCCTTGACTGGGTCCTAGAAGGTTATTTAACATAATAGGGCATCAGACTATATATGTAGAGGTTTGATTAGGCCATTTTGAAAGAACTTTTCAGCTCTAATTTTATAACCCTATGAACATAGCTATAACTTACACAATTTTCTATTTTACATTTATCTTCAATCGAAGGCAAGGTTAAAAGTGCTCACCCTCAGCTAACTGATTTTCTTCTCTCTTGACCAATCTCATCCCATGTGCACAGGTACAAATAGTTCATATTCTTCCTGTCACAATTTCTCTCTCTCTCTCTCTCTCTCTCTCACACACACACACACACACACACACACGTATTAACCTTAAATCATAAATAAATTAGAAATGAATATGTAAGCATAAAACATGTTTAAGAAAAGTAATAACAAAAATCAAACAGTATAAACAGCAGCAAGCACTACATTTAGCACATTATAGTAATTATTTAACCCTCAAAATAAGCTTATTGCAGGAACTATTTAGTTGGCATTGTATAAATGATAAAATCATGTCTAGAGAGAGTCAGTAAATTAGCAAACAAGTAAGCATAAAGCAAGGGTTCCTTTGTCTCTTCTAAGTTGAAAATGCTTTCTATCTTCTTTGACATTCATAAAATTATAAATCACATTCTCAATTTTAGTTTTTTGGCAGCAAATGAACAAAAAAAAACCCCTTCTATATAAGTTAGGTAGTTTAGAAGAGTGTAGTGTTCACCCACTACTTTCTCAATATCAGATTCTAAGAATATGTGAACTGGAATATGTACGCTCTGTAGTGCCCAGGGGTTTTCAGACAGAATCTCAGGGAAATGTAAGCATGTTGACCTGAGTGAGAAACTTCTTAAACTGCTTGTGTGTTGCTGGAATGAGTGAAATACATGAAAGACAGAGAAATCTGAACCAGAGCAAAGCAGACAGGCTAAAACAGAGCAGAAAGGGGGTGAAGTGGAATACAAGAGAAAAAGGCAGAAAATGGCAGTCCTCATCAAATTTTTATGCTTTCCTTTCCTTTTTCATTTTATTAGCTCTGAACCTTTGGTAATGCCAATATATTATACTATCTTCATTCAAATCACTTGGATAATTAAATCCCTCCCCCCCAGCTCCCACCAGATACTTTAGTATTAACATTTTATCTAAGAATGCTGCTGCTCACTCTAAAGACAATGGGAGGGGGGAAGAACAGGACAAAGCAAAAAGGAACAACCTTCACAACTTGAAGATAGTTCACCTTTTAATCTAATGTTTTACATTTTTCTTTTGATTGGACAGGCACAGAATATTTCTAGAAGCACATCACAGCCTGTCAACACTCTAATACTTCATAATTTATAAAAAGCTTTCTTCCCCCAAAAGCTCAAAATGCTTTACAGATATCTCATTGATGCTCACAACAGTCCTTCAGGGAACTCGGGCGACAAGAATTACGATGTGTTTTACTAGGGGGGCAAAGAGACTCAAGCAACAAGAATCCATTATCACTAGTGAGAATGCTGGTATCTCCCTGACTGCAAGGACCATAAGGCAAGATGAAAGTGACTGAGTCCTGGACTCAGGAGGGTAGGACTCCACAGGGAAGGAGGTAGGTTAACAAGTGGCTATCAAATGCTTACGTAGCCTCCCCACTTGGGACACCAGCCCGAATACCGTGTCCAAAACAAAATCTTTGCTTCTCCCCTAAAACCACTTCTTTCTCCCGGGTTCACATCTCATTACGGGACTGATGACCAAGACACTGGTAGTCACTCACTTTTCCTTTTCTCCCATGTCCCTCATGTACAAGTTCTGTTGACCCTGCTCCAGGATCAATTCTCAATGGACACTTTTCTACCCCTCTCTTTGACACCCCTCTAGTCCAAACTGCCATCATCCATGGTAACAGTCTGCTGATCAGACAAAACTGGAAACCCTCCAACATCTACTCCTGCAATGCCCTGGTGTTATTGGGATAAATGGCATTATTATCCTCCTGACTTCTGCTATGCCCCTGCCATCCCATCCTAACGTCTCTCCACCACAATCCACTCTTAACAAAACAAGAAGAATCATTGAAAAATTTTATCAATTATACATGTAAGTGATTAAAAGAAATCAAATAACGCTACCAGTTACTTTAGAAAAGAAGCCCCCTCGTTCATAGACATAGCATGCTCCTCAGAGATAATCACTTTCAACTCATTCGGCATTTCTAGGGGTGTGTGTCTGTGTGCCCATAAAACACGCTATAATTATATACTACTCCTTGATGTTTCATTGTGAAGTATTATCTATTCACTTCCATCTATGAGATGACGATTTGGCTCTCTTACTATCCCCCTCCAGAAACCACATATTTACTGCCTATACCTTCATCCTTCTTACACATTTTATCATAATTTTGGTTATATAACTTTGCAGTATTTATATTATTTTGACTGCATAAATACTATTTATAATTGGGCCATGCATGTTTAGTTATTCTAGATATTTATAATAAATTTAACCCTGACTCTCCCCCAGCTGTGAGATTTTCCTTAAATATATCCAAACACATTACACAGCCTCTCAGTTTCATCTTTTCTTAAATAATGACATTGAAAAGAAGAAAGAAAGAAAGAAAGAAAGAAAGAAAGAAAGAAAGAAAGAAAGAAAGAAAGAAAGAAAGGAAGGAAGGAAGGAAGGAAGGAAGGAAGGAAGGAAGGAAGGAAGGAAGGAAGAAAGGAAGGAGGGAAGGAAGGAGGGAAGGAAGGAGGGAGGGAGAGAGGGATGTCTACTCCTGTGTTTTCGCCTACTCTATCTGGTTAAACTTTAAACATGGTACACAGATGCCATTCTGGTGTCGCCGTTTATCATCATGCTAAAAACTGCCTTTGACGTTGCTCTTTAGTGTCTGTACTCTGTTTCACAGACCCCATGCTTTCTTTTTTTTTTTTTTTAATTTACTCCCTATTTTGTCAAGTACATTCTCTTATAGCTTTCTGAGAGAATGAGAGGTAATTTTTTTAAACATCTTCCATATCTGAACATTTTTTTATCTATGCTTACTTTTAATTCATAATTTAGCCGAGTAAAATATTCTAGAATCCAGAATGGAAAACACTGCACTCAGAATTTTGAAGGCATTGCTTCATTGTCTTCTAGCTTTCAGTATATTGCTGCTAAAGTCTGAAGTCCCTATGATTCTGAACATTTTCATGAAACTTCTAAATCTGAAAGATTTGTCTGAAATTTTACAATTTTTATTGCCTTGATTTCTACCTATTGTGCTACTGACTTGGTGAATCCTTTAAGTCTGGCAATTCATAACATTTACTTCTGAGAAATTTATTTCCTTGACAATGTCTCTTCCTCCAATTTCTCTGTTTCCTCTTTCTAGAATGCTTATTATATGGAAGGTGAAACTGCTTAAACAGCTCTCTGATTTTCCTGTCTTTTATGTCCTATTTTCTATTCCTAACTTTTTGTACTATACTCTGGGAACTTTCCTCAACTTCATCATCCAACCCTTTTAGTTAGCAATCTACTCCGGTATTATGTGTTAATATTACAAGACCTCTGTTTTATTTTCTTTATGTGATTATATTTTAGTGTCATTGGTACAATACTTTCTAGCATCTAATTGAAGATATTAGATTTCTTAAGGTGTTTTTTTTCCTCCTGGCATAGTCTGGGTTTTCAGCAATCCATCATCTTAACTGTAAGTGCTGCAGTGATATTTTTAAAATCTTAAATGTTTTTCCCCCTGTTAACGCCTCCCAATATCATCCCACTGTACTTATAATAAAGCCTAAATTTCAGTCCAAGGACTAAAAGGTTGAGAGTAACTTGGCCCTTGACTAACTTCTCCAAATTTACTTCATGTCATTCTTATAGCTAATAGAAACTCAAATATCTGCTAAATGATTGTGGTAAGATTCAACAACAAATTTATGTGACCTTGAATTCATGATTTCCCATGTACCATACTATTTCTCTGTTAGTGTAGAATTTCAATCTAATTCCCACTCCAAATCACCCTGTCTACCACTGCAAGTTGATCTTCCTGAGTATGGCGTACTCATGTACTCTTGCTCGAAAACCATTCCGACCCTTCAGTAATAAGTGAAAGAAAAGTAAAGATATCAGTATAGTAGTCAAGTCTCTCCTAAATATGATCACAACCTAACTCTCCAGTCTTGCTCATAAAAGTGGTTACTGGTAGAAATAAATAGAATCATCTCATCTGTTTATTAAGCCAGTGAGTGGGACCAAATTATTGAGTTATCTCCATCTGAAAAGACTAAAAATCGCCTTCTAATTATCTCTACACATCCAGTTTTGCCTAGCTCTAATCTATTCTTTAAACAGCACTCAGAGGGATATTACAATCCAAATATGATCATTTCACTCTCCTGCTGTAATCCTTTTACTGCCTCCAGTTGCTCTTGGAATAAACCCAGAATCTCTAAGTAGGAGGCCCTGCATCTTCCATCCCCGGACTGAATCTACAGTATTTTCATGTACTACTCTTCTTCCTGGTCCTCTCCAATCTGCTAATTCCTGTTCATGTTTCAGAAAACAGCTTAAGTGTCACCTCCAGAGGGAAACTTTCCCTGATGTAAAGGTTACATTAAGCCCTCATATTTTCCCAAGGTACCTTACATGTCTCCTTGGTAGCATTCACCACTCATGTGATTTTTTATTTAACATCTACCATCCCCTAGGTTGTAAGATACATGAAATAAGATTCTTAGCCTAATGCCTGGTATGTAATATATACTTAATAATAATAATTATTGTAATAATAACAATAGCTATCTCTTGAATGCCTAATATTTGCTCAGTGCTCAGTGCTTTATCAACCTTAATTTATTTATCTCTATTTTAGGGTTGAGAATACTGAGGTACAGAATGACTGCAGGAAAGTTTCAAAGCCCAAAATGTAGTAAAAATTGCTGACTCTGGAATTAGTTTACTGGGCTTAATTCCCAGCTCTGACACCTGCTGTGTAATCTTAGGAAAGTGACAGATAGTAACAGTACTTATCTCATAGGGTTTCAGGAAGATTAAATGAGAGGGAGAATAAATAAAATTATTCAGCACTCAAAATACTAAATGTATATTTTTAGGGGCATGGTTCAAATACTTCAGTGTACCACCTCTAATGTTAATCACTGAGATTTTATACACCTCAGTCCCTAGTAGCTTAAGTGCTACCCACTTGGAAATAGAATGGAAGTACTGTTTCAGATATACATGTTATATCCATTACTTATGGTACTGGAAAGTGTGTATTACATTGAGTGTAACCCTGAGCCATTGTGAAGGAAATCTGAGCTCCCCTAAATGAATTAGGTTTTTCAGAGCATCTGGAGTCAATACACTAAACAAAGCAGTGCTCACCAGTGCTAAAGTGAGAGGCAATATAATTTAGTATTTGAGCATCCCATGGGTGTGAGGTGTTTCCTTCTTCACATACTCCCCATTTTTCAAATAGTCAGCATTCTAACAGAATTTTTTTTTAAGGAGCATGTCCACAAAATCATATTCCTGACATTGCTTTTCCAAAATCATTTCTGTTGGAGAAGAAAACTTCCATATGTAATTCTGTACCTTAATCTGATAAGACAGAGAATGAAAATCAGTGATGTCATGGCTGGTTTCCCACTGTAAACAATAATCCATCTCTGTATGAGCAAGCTCTACTCTGTTGGGAAAGTGTAACATCAGACTTTGGTGTGCCCTTCAACATGCCTGGAGAATACAGTGGCTCTGAAATACATGATAAGTGATAAACAGCCTTTCTCAGGCACCTAGAAAGAGTTTATTATCTGCTCTATTACTGTCTTGCCCACTCAAGGAAAAACTACTTCTAAAGACCGTTTAGAGCTGCTCTTCATTTTCTTTTTTACTTGCAGTGCATTGTTATTTTCCTGTTCTGAGAAGTGTTCACTTGAGGCAATCTGCTTGGGTGAAATTGAGTCGCTATACCTGTATGTCCACAGCCAAGTTAGAAGTAGTTGTAGATTCCAGTAGAATTGCATGAGTCTAGACTAGATTCTGCTATTGATTAATTGATTGAACACAGTAGTGACTAATTCAAAGGTACCATTATTAAGGCTACATACAATTTTGTAGTGACAAACTAACCGGAGGTAAAACAGTCAGCTTCTTAAAATTGTAAGACAGACTTGGCAGAGAAAGAGAACAGGATTCTGGTGAAATAGCAGTCACATGTGGTTCCATTTATCTCACCAATAATTCCAATCTATGAGCATTATGAGATCTGTGCATGCCCATGAAATATTTGAGATTGCTCTTCTATTAATATGTCTTAGTATGCTCATATCCCTTGCTTTCAACATACCAAAATGGTGCTGAAAGACAAGTAGCATACTATTCTACTGCAGACCACGAAGCTAGAAGAGAGTGTAAATACATCCACAAGTCATACAAAGGGGGCTACAACTTAAGAATTCCACATTCCACCAATATATCATTCACCTATTTAGGAAAATGAAAATTATCATAAATATTTAATAATCTAAGAAAACAACTAAGAAAGGAATCTAATCAAATAACAAATGAATCAAAAACAGAAAACTTGCAATGGATAAAAATGGAGAAGAGAATAATAGTAAGCAATAGCCCTTGAGATATATATTATACAGACATATATATATGTATAATATATATATATATACACACACACATACACACACACATCAGGGGTGCAAGAAATTTAACTTTCTACATTTTTCAAAGACTGAGCTTACTCTAGTTGGAGGCCCAATTCCATCTAGAAATTTAAAATATAATCCTTCTAATTAAGGCTAAACTCTTCAGAGTAAACACAATTTGATTAGGTTTCAGTTCCTTTTCTCTTCCTCTCCCCAGTGCAGTATATCAGTTTTGAGTATGCTTATGGAGTGTCATGCCAAGAGGAAGAAATCTCCTTGGCAACTGTAAGAAAAGACCTCTCAGTTTTTCAAGCATCTCCTTTCAAGAGACCTTTTCAGTGTGTTACTCTTCTGTTTCTTTCCATCCTTCCTCCCCCTCCTGAATTCAGAGGGTCTTCATCTCTTCTGCAAGGAAAGGTGGTTCTGCTTGATAGCTGTCTTCCTGTCTTTCTGTCCTACACTTGCACCACAGTTATAGAACATAAAAGTCCAAATTTCATGTCTTTGTTCTATGGTTATATGGGAATAAGCTAAAACAAAGGATTGCTCATGTGTAACTTCTGGAATGAGGAAAGGTCAAAGGACAAAAAGGAATGTGAGAGGACAAAACACCTCGAGTAATCCACAGAGCTTTTATATTATTATCTAGCCACATTTTACCTTAAGTCTTTGCCTCACGATGAAGAAAATGTACTTTTTACACAGATGCTCCCCTACCCCACTGTATCCCCTCAGAGGAAATAGGAAAAGGATTCCTCACCAAAGCCCATTGTTTCAGAAAAGCAATCTTCACACTCAAACTAACAAACAGCAATGTAGGTGTTAGGTCTTTCAGATTGCCTACAATCACCTGAGTGAGTCGATGCTGAGTTACACGCATTCTTTCCTTCGAGCCTGTCATTCCAAGGAGAGATACAAAGAGCAGAATCATTTACCCACTGCAATAGATGAGTATGTAAGTTATGTTTTCATTACCTAAAGTGATGCCATATGTAACATATTTTTGCACTTTTCATTTAAAAATTTCTAATATACTTTGAATAAAATTTGATGAACTTTCATTTACTCTCATAAAATGGTCATAGTCATAGCAAAAAATTAAATGACTTGTCTAGAGGAAAATTAAATGACTTGTCTAGAGAACAGTGTTGGAAGTAAAATTTCAAAGCCAGGGACTAATAATACCTTGGGAACATTTGTACTAAATCATTTGGCTATTCTTGGGGTATGAGATGGAGACACTTCAAAATAAGTCTTCATAATGAGAAGTAAATGAAAGAAGATAACAATGCTCCCTACTTTTTCTTTTTCAGTTTGTAAAGCGCCTACAATAAAGAAATGTGGGTAATTTAATGTGAATAGATACATATAAATAGATTTTGACACATACATCATGAACTTCCAAATGCTGTTATTTCTCTATTATATTGTCATTTTGCTCATTCAACTAGCATTAGACTAGTCAACAATATATACTTAAATGCCTCATCAGAAAATGCCATGATGTTTTATTTTTAAATTCTCTTAATTTATCTAGCACATGGTGCCATTTTAATAGAGGCATTTTTTAAAAAAAAATAGAACAAATAATATGAAGTCAGATTCTAAGCACTTGCTAAAGGGGACTCAATTACCATCTACATAGCCAGTTTTACTTTTTAAATATAGAACTATGGGCCAGAAACGATCAGAATCAGAATTATGGATATCTAAAACTTGAAAGAATTCCATAAAGGAAATTTTACGATGACTTTCAGAAAAGTATTCTAGCAAAGCTTAATATGCCGAGCCAAGGCTGTCAACAGCTCAAACTTCACTGAAAGTGAGACCATTGTTTATAGAAACAGCACATCATCTGACAGCACTCTGAATGCTGATCTCTATAAATGACCTTCCAGGCTCTCACTTTCTTAGTTCAATATAAATAGATGCATGCAGGATTCTCTTGTATCCCCCAAACTCTTCAAGATTCATGATTCTTTCTAAGATTATATCTTCCAAAATTAAAAATAAACAGACAGATTGATAGAGCGAGTTTCCACAGAGTAGTAGTAAAGCTTTCACTGCACAATCAGTATATAAAAGCCAATTGCACATTAAAAAAATAGATTTTTCTGGACATAAAGGGAAAATAAAATACTATCATTTTGCATAGAAATAGTAAATAGTCATTTTTCTGACTTTCATTTAAAATTTATTAAACTTGAAAACAAGGTTATTAAGCTTAAAAGCCTGCCGTTTTTCAACAGCTAGCTTTTGTGAAGCCTACCAAGTACGAGCACTGTAAGAAAAAACACTCTAGATAAAAGTGCAAATAGTTATACAGCAAAACAAAATATGACTAAAACAACAGGAGCAATAATAAAATGCTATGGGAGGAAAAGAGAAGGTGCAATTAATGTCAAAGCAGAGGAAGAATTGAGTTGGGTATTGAAGAACTGGTAAGATTTCAACAGACAAAAACAAGGGTGGCAAATGCGTCTCTGGCCTAAGGAAATCTTCTGAGCACAAAGAATGCAAAATGAAAAATATACTCTGAAACCATCAAGTAGTCCAGTGGGGGTCAGAGCAGATTTGTATTTCTATATTTTGCCTGAATCATAAAGAGTTTTTACATGACAGTTAACAACCAGTTACGTCAAACTTTAAATTCTGAAAACAATCATGTACATGATTTTGTGGAATGCCATGGTGGTAGAGCTGATGTAATTTCCACCCACATCTTGCTTATGGCTCATCTGTTATCATTTTGTGACTTCTTTTTTGCTTGTTTGTTTCTTTAGACAGCTCTTATAATCAAATCTAAATTTCTGAAACATCATGGTCATAAATTACTACCCTTGTAACTTTAAGAAGAAAACAAAACCAACCAAAGTTGATCTAGAGCACTCATCCCACCCAGCATTGTCAATGGACCACCAACATTTTGAGGCTCACAGTATCTTATGCCTTGATCCTAAGCTTTGGATGGTCACGGAAGTTATGGTCACGGAAGTTACATGTTATTTGTTTTAAATGATTCTGCAAGTCTGTATACCATTTCCAGCCCAAAATACCTCTAATGAGAAAGCCCTGAAAATTGTCTGTGTTTTTTAAAATTGCTGTCTAGATGGTTAATGGTAAGCTAACAAGTCTTATTAAAAATGCCACGCAGATTTATAGATTGTAAAATTAAGAGAGAAATAATATTTTGACAGTTTTCATACACAGAGTAACAGGATGTTAAAAATGGAACTTTTACTGTCTCAGTTTCAACTGAATTCCAGTATCTAAGAACAATACAACAAATACAAAGTACACCACATTCTATAGCAGGGATCAGCAAACTTATTCTGAAAAGAACAAATAATAGAAAATTTAGGATTTGCAGTTCATAAGGTTTTTTTTTTTTTTTTTGCCAAAGTTTTTTTTTTTGTTTTTTTTTATCTTATTTCTTGAAAGTATTATAAATGTCCCCATTTTTCCCCCACTGACCTCCTCCATCCAGCTTCCACTCCTTTCTCAGGACTTCACGTCACTATTGTCTGTATACATGGGTTATGCATATATGCATATAAGTTCTTTGGTTAATCTTTTCCCAACCCCACCCCTTCCCTCTGGGATTCCTCAGTCTGCTGCATGCTTCCATGTCTCTGGATCTATTTCGTTCATCAGTTTATTTTGTTCATTAGATTCCACATATAAGTGAGATCATGTGATACTTGCCTTGCAGTTGATAAGGCTTTAATCACTCAATTGTGCCTTGTATGAAGAAAGCAGCCATAGATGGGCATGGCTGCATTCCAATAAAACGTTATAGACATAAAAATTTGGATTTCATATCACTTTCACATGTCACAAAATGTTATTCTTCTTTTGATTTTTTTTTTCCTCCAACTGTTTACAAGTGAAATATCATTTTTAGAACAAGAGTTATACAAAAAATGAGATTAGGCCAGCAGGTCAAAGTTCGCCAACCTCTGTTCTAAAATGTGCTAGAGCAACTACGGAAGATATGCTAAAAAATAAGAAAATAAATTTTAACAGTATTTGTGATCTCCCATTTCTATGATATATGTGACAGAGGTTTGACATGGTGAAAAATATATAATATATAACAACATATAATATATAATACACCACATATAATACATAACATATATATATATACATATATATATTCATCCCTTTGGGCAGGGGAAAACTGTTGAAGTGCTGTGGCATTTCCTTTTACCTCCCTCAGACAACAAAGGTAAGGCAAAAACTGGAAAGTTATAGAGGGTGAAAAAAAATGTTTTCTTTTGGGAGTTTTCTGAGTATGCTGTGGTATTTCCCTACCACTCCCAGAATCAGGAGAAACAACGGTACTTGCCTTGAAGTTTTGCTTTGAGATGACCCAGAGAAACAGAGCTGCACTTCTCGACTGCTGCACTTCCACCCATGACACACCATGTTCTTGCTTAGGCCAAGAGAGGTGCCCAGCCTAAATTTATTTTAGAGATACTAGGGAGACATAGCAAGATGGCGGCGTGCCACAACCTCCCACGGCCACATCAGAATTACACCTAAAATACAGAACCACCGTCACTCAGATACTCCTGAGGTCTCGCTGAACAGAAGCCCCACAAGCAGGGAGCTGAAGAAGCACCGAGGCCAGGAGGAGGGGCGGAGACTCGGGCGGGTCCGGGCTGAATCACAGAGACGCAGCTGCGGGCCCACAGCCGGTGCCGTGGGGTAAACCTGGGAGGGAATCTCGGCGGCGGAGGTTCCCCTGAGGAGTGAGGGCCCCCAGCCCAGGGCCCCAGGGCCGGGAAGAGACGTCCCCACAACTTCTGGCAGTGAAACCAGTGGGGACTGTCCCTGAGGGTCGCGGAGGCTGCGGGAGCCCCAGCAGCTCCTCTAAAGGGCCCGGCACGGACTCACTCGGACGCTCCCTCTGAGCCCAGCGCCGGGCAGCAGCCTGAAAGGACCCGGGACACTCGGGGAGGAACTAACCTGCCTGAGATCCGGGCGAGAGGCGGAGGGCGGCTTCCTCCCAGGCAGAAGGGCTGGCGGAGGCCATGGCTCCTGTGGCGAGTCCTCCCCGCACACAGCCACAGGCAGGCGCCATATTTGAGTCACCAGCACCTGACTCTCACCTTTGGCCCCGCCCCGTGATTCCCGGAGGCCCCGCCCCTCCCCACCTGCAGCTCATCCAGGCCATTTCCAGGGGCTTTTCTGTGCAAGTGGCCTCTCCAGCCTTATGCTTAGGACTTTCCTAAAATCTCTCAAACAAGCAGCAGCGGGCCCCATACGGCTTGATAAGTGGCCCCAGGCCTGGCACTAGTGGCAGCTGCATTGGCTCAGAGCTTGGCCTCTCCTGGACACCTCCAAGCCCAGCACAAGTAGCAGCCAACTATGGTTTGCTGTGCAGCTCATGCTGGGTGGCCCTGAGCAAGGCACTGGCAGAGGCTGACTTTGCACCTCCCAGGAGGCCCCAAAGACAGTGCACCTGGTGGTCAGACTCGACCACGCTGGATTACAACCTACCACATCCATGAGTGACACACGCAAGGGGTGCACTTGGTGAACACCAAAGCTCCACTGAAGTAAATCTTGCTCCATAGGGGTGTCTTTGGCTGTAGTTGCAGCTGGTCCTCACAGCTGATTGGCCTGGGGGTCAATTCCTCCCAGAGATGCCAACAGCAACCAAGGCTCAACTACAACAGGACAGTGCACACAGCCCACACAGGGGAGGCCCTAGAAGGCCCAGCTCAGGTGACTGGGGAGGTTTAGCCACTGGACCCTACAGGACACCTACCACACAAAGCCACTCTACAAATTCCAGGAGACATAGCAGCTCTACCTAATACATAGAAACAAACACCTGGAAGCAGCCAAAATGCAGAGGCAAAGAAACATGTCACAAAGGAAAGAGCAGAAGAATTCTCTAGAAGAGGAACTAAATGAAATATATCCAAGCAAGCTAACAGATACAGTTCAGAATTTTGTTTATAAGGATGTTTAAACAGACTTACAGAAATAACTGAGAAAATCGATAACATAATAAAGTACCAATTTGAAATGAGGCTACACGAACTGAAATGAAGAATAATTTACAGGGAATCAACAGTAGAGTAGAGGACGCTGAGAATCAAATCAGCAATTTGGAACATGAGGAAACAAAAAACACCCAACCAGAAGAGCAAAAAGAAAAAAGAATCCAGAAATGTGAAGAGAGTATAAGGAGCCTCTGGGACAACTTCAAGAGGCCCAACATTTGTATTACTGGGGTGCCAGGAGAGAAAAGAGAGCAAATTGAAAACCTATTTGAAAAAATAATTACAGAAAACTTCCCCTACCTGGGGAAAGAAATAGACTTTCAAGTCTAGGAAGTACAGAGGGTCCCAAACAGGTGGAACCCAAAGAGACCCACAGCAAGACACATCATAATTAAAATGCCAAAGGTTAAAGACAAAGAGAGAATCTAAAAGCAGCAAGACAAAAGCAGTTAGTTACCTACAAGGCAGCACCCATACGACTGTCAGCTGATTTCTCAACAGAAACCTTGCAGATCAGAAGGGAGTGGCAAGAAATAGTCAAAGTGATGAAAAACATGGAACTACAACCAAGATTACTCTACCCAGCAAAGTTATCATTTAGAACTGAAGGTCAGATAAAGAGCTTCGCAGATAAGAAAAAGCTAAAGGAGTTCATCACCACCAGACAAGCACTACAGGAAATGTTGAAGGGTCTTCTTTAAGAAGAAGCTCATGAACAAAGGAATCTGACAAACTAAATAGATCCAGAGACATTGACTCATGCAACAGATGATCATATTTCAGAGGAAAGAGGGAAGGAGGGTGGAGGGTGAGAAGAGATTAACCAAAGAAGTTGTATGCATATATTCATAACCCATGGACACAGTCAATAACAGGGTGAAGGTCTGGGGAGGGGGTGGGAGCAAAGTGGAGGGGGTCAATTGGGGGGAAAAAATGGGACACCTGTAATACTCTCAATAATAAAGATAAATTAAAACAAATAAATAAATAAATAAAGAGATGCTAACCAAGAAGATTGTCCAAAGGGGTAAAGAGACCCCAACAAAGAAAATCTAGGTGGGTCCACTCCTGGAAATCAAGAGTTTGGGCGTCTGTGGCAGATGTGAAGACCTAGAAGGCAGAACCCTGCGTAACACCTGCCCCAAGGAAACCAGTCAGAGTCCCACGCAGGAATGATTTAGAAAATCCAGAAGTAGCCCATGAGTCATCAAGTGTACCCCTTCTAAGTGAAGAGAAAAACACTGACAGATTATAATTGTGACTGCTGCCGTAGTTTGTACCTCTTTTTTCCAAATCACTTCCCCTACAGAGAAGTGTAGGGAAGGAGGAAGGAAGAAGGAAGAAAGGAAGAAACAGAAAACTATTGCCCTCCCTTTTTCTGGTTTCCTAACCTGAAGCCCACCTAAGATTGGAATTATGTTATTATTTCCTTCCTTGTCAAGGACATCTTAACCTTAAGAAGACCATTTCTGAGTCTAAAAGGAATTCAGGAATTTTTATCTAAGAAAGGCCACAAAAAATTTGTGATACACCTAGTTTCACCCAGGGACAAAAAAAGAATTATTTGGCAAAGAAAGTTTATTTGCTTAGAGTTAGGTTTTAACACAGAGTGGCAGAGAAGAATAAATTTGGCTTCTGCTTACACCTAAATGGTTTTAACTTGTTCAGTAAAGACTGAGAGTCATAACTGGCAAACATAATAAAATAATTATTTTCATTCATACTTTTCTAATCCTTTAGAACTGATGGCAATAACTGAAGTTCTTAGAAGCAAAGATAAAATTATTAAATTATGTACGCGGTGCTACACCATGATTGCACTTTGGTTTTATATTGACATAGCATGTTCCTCTTTCCTTTGGTACTATACACTGATTATTACAGAGGCAATTGCAATATTCTCTAAGTAAAAGTGATAAAAAAAATCTAATGGATTTCTCCAAAACAGCCTATTTTTCAAAGGTGACTATAAAATCATCAAATGTTTATTTTTCTGAACCTTACAGGTAGAAATGAATCATTCTTCACTTAGCATTACTTATGGAAGGAAATATGTACCATTTTCAAGATCTGCTTTTGACAATGTTTTCAATATGTTACATTTATAATAAAATATATATTTGGCAGTCAGTTTCAAATGGCACAATTGTAGTAGCACTCACATTTTTCTGTGTTTTGAGAAGTTGCAGAAATGCAGGCATTCTTACCATTTCTAAGAGAGCAAGGGTTTATCTCGGGGTCACTATACAGCTTGCCCTTCAAGGAAAGTTAAATTGGATGAACTATCCAAATTCACAAGCAGGGTTTATTTTATCACTTGCTATCCTAGGTAAAATATAATCTTCACTTTCTATACCTAATTAGGGTGAACATAAAATTTATCTTTTAAACCAGAGTAAAAGGAGGACACTATTAATTATTACAAGACAGACGACATATGTAAAGTGGGACTTCACTGGACAAACTGCATTTATGGTCACCTTGGCTGTAATTGACAGGCCATAAATAAGCTTCCAAAATATCCTTTAAACAACTCACAATCTGTCAATAGTGTACTTGTAATAAGCAACTTCAGAATTTAGCAAATATATATATGAATATGTACTCATATATGTATTCATATATATATTAAGTATATAAGTATCTTCATAGTTTAGCAAATATATAAATTAATTCCTCATACAATAATTTCCAAATAATAAAATCGTGGGCTGTGAAGTGTTTTCCTTATACACCATCTCACCACAGGCACAGTATTTTGCCTTGACAAATTTTGTGTTTGTGTTGGTTCTCTTAACTCCCAAACTCACATCTCTAGACTAATAGCAAGACCCTCATGGTGTGGGCTATTGCTGCTTTTTAATTTTCATAATGGATGTCGGTAAATATCAAGGAGATAGGAGGGAAAATATTCACTTTCGGCAAAGGTAGGGGAGCTATGCTGCTTTTGCAGCCTTTTCATTTTACTAGATGACTTGGGATTTGGAAAATTAAACATTTCGAAGATTAAAAGGACTTGGGAAATGATTTAATAATCACTACAATAATTTCCACAACCTACTTCACAGCAAGATGGAAGTCTCATTAAATTCAGTCACAGATGAGTGAGCTGGAAGCATGTGGCTGAGCACCCTGAACAAAGG
This sequence comes from Miniopterus schreibersii, assembly GCF_964146895.1. Classification (NCBI taxonomy): domain Eukaryota; kingdom Metazoa; phylum Chordata; class Mammalia; order Chiroptera; family Miniopteridae; genus Miniopterus; species Miniopterus schreibersii. Next base: position 39,061,383 of record NC_138103.1, on the reverse strand, counting down.
TGACTCGCCGAAGTTATAAGCAAACAGAATAAAAGTGCTTTTCATCAGTTTCAAGTGAGCAAAGACACGGAGATAAATTCCTTGCATTGAAATTGTGTCTAATTACTTAATGGATATGTTAGAGGGCCCTGTTACCCATTTGTTGATATAAATGCTTTTCCCATTTCCTCCCTTGTTGAAGGCCTCACTTTATTACTTTCAAACTTTTCAAATTGCACCCAAGGCTCCAAGCAGTTTGAATGCAACAGGAAACCGCCTTTTCAAACAGACTCTTAGAATTTACATGCATCTCATATGAGAAATTCAGGGTCCTGTGAAGTCTAGGCCCTGGCAAGCTCATGCGATCTGAGCATTGCCAGTGATCATTTCCCTCTGTGGCTTCTGCTCAACACCAATGGGCTCCTTACCTCTTACTTTTTCTCTTGATCACCTCCCTCAAATTTAATACAAAATAAAAGAAATATTTGATAGCTGGTATCATTCACCATTCTTTTTATGAGACCGCATTTGGGCAACTTCTCCCATTTCCTATAATGGTCCTTCCAAACCCTCATTAATTTCCTCAAGCCCAGCCAATAAGAAATCATTTTTTTCTGCTTATGAAGAAATTGATGTCCAAATCCTTCTTCCTGCACCTACACAAGTCATGTCCTCATTCCCACACGTCTCCTTTCCAGCGACTTCTTTGATTCAGGATCAATTATTTTACATCTGCTCAGGCCCATACCCTCTGAGACTTGCTCTTGGTTACTTCTATATCCTATAACTTCACACTTTCTCTCCCTGCTGTCTCCCATGCCCCCAACCTGTAAACATGTGCAACCTTCTACCATCTAAAAAACAAACACATAAAAAACAACATCAATGAAATAAGCAAAATCTCTTTGAATTCTGTTGATTTTCTAGTTCTCTGTCTTTCTCATAATAATAAAACTATAATTTTGCACTCAACTCTTCAAATCCTGAAATTATACTTCTATCTTTGCTTCTAAAGATTCTCTAAGACTTGTGCCCAGCCAGGCGTGGCTCAGTGGTTGAGCGTCAACCTAGGATCCAGGCGATCGGGGTTCGATTCCCGGTCAGGGCACATGCCCGGGTTGCGGGCTCCATCAATGACTCATCATTGATGTTTCCATCTCTCTCTCTCTCTCCTTTCCTCTCTCTGAAATCAATAAAGATATATTTTTTAAAAAAAAGATTCTCTAAGTCTCTAATGACTTTCATTCATTGCTCAATCCAAGGTCTTCAATGTCAAATACTTTTCTACGTGTCTCGGACGTCATTCTTTAGTGATTATTTTTTCATCTCACTGGCTATTGCTCAGTTTCCCTATACATCCCTTTTTCTCTTATCACTCCTTTCACATTTGTGTTTCTTAGAATGAAACACTCTCCATGCATACACTGGGCATGGCCGCAATTCCTTGCTCTCTTCTGGTAATTCCATACTATTCATCCTACAAAGCCTCTTTTCTGAGGTTTAAATCTGTATATTATGCTTATTCCTAGATGCTTGCACCTGAATGTAGTATCACAGATATATCAAACTGAGCATATTATAAGGTAATTCCTCCTCCCTGCCTCAAACCTGTATCCACTATTTCAGGGTTGTCAGAACCAGCTGTCCAGTCTCTGAAGCTAGAGACTCACAAGTCATTTTTATGTAATCTACTTTCACTCATTATTATCTATGTATTTAAGCAAAGTTTACCTTCTAAATATTTCTCCATTCCTCCCCGTTGGCCCAGCCCCACTTAATGCTACCTGAAACCTAGGGCATCGTCACCTTTCACTTGGACTAATAAAGTGGGTGGCATCCATAACTCTAACCTCACTCTTACCCCAGCAGCTTTTCTGATGGAAGGGAAAGAAAAGAGAGAATGAAGGATCTGACCCTTTCCTACCAATCATCCTGCCTGCAAGCAGAGATTGGCCAGCGAGTGTCTGGAAATGATACCCAATCACAGGTACTACTGCTTCTTTGAGCTGAGAAAGGGAGAGGATGATTCTCTGCTCTGCTCACCGCCTTCCCGTCAGACCTGAGGCTGAGCCACGCAGCTTTCGCTCTGGCTCCTGTTAGAATCCAGGTGACGGAGCCTGCGCGGCCTGTGCTCCTCGCTCGGTGCCGATGCGAGTTTCCCGTCACACTGAGGCAAGCTCTGGGCGGACAGCACAGCACAGAAGGGTTCCTGAGCTGAGTTCCCTAACAGAGAATTTTAGAGTCCTCTCGGATTGATTTAAAATTGCGAGCGAGACTTTGTTTCATATTCCATGAATTATTAAGACGACAAGAAACCAGGAAAGGGCAGCATAGAAGGAATACAAATGACCTCACGAGCTCAAGAGTCGGGGGGAGCAAGAATGCCTGTGCGGGTGGGACGCGTGGAGGGCCGCCTCAAGAGCGAGATGAATATAATACACTTCCTAATATTTTTGAAAAAATATTTCAAAATATCTTAGCAAATTCTGAGAAGAGGCTGCAGTGGCGACATTAGCACTCTCACTCACTAACTGAATTACTACTGTGTAGAAAAGCCTGCCAGGGAGATCTGCTCCTACATTAAATCCAGCTGTTTCAAACTGTTACGAGCAGACTGAAGCATTACTAAGAGACAAATAAGAATTTGAAAGAAATCATGGGAAATGTGAGAACCTGGTAATGGTGACCCCTTTAAATCCCGATTTCACATTTCCCTGTAGTTGTCGGTACCTGTAAAAGACAACTGAAAACTGATTAAGTCCTGAGAACTACTTGCTAAAGGCTAGAGGTCATAAGTGGGAGCTCATCTTGCCGGAGCAACGTCAAAGTTGAAAAGCCATTGACTGCGTACAATGTGACACAGTGAAAATCTGAGCCAAACTTCAGTTTGAACTGCTAGAGTACATTCCTCTCAGAAAGAAGTGTTACGGTCCTCACAGCCCAACAGAAGACATACAAGTCTGTAAACCAGCATGTAGCCTGTGTGATCATGAGCAACGAAGAAAGCAAGCTCTTGATCCTTTAGTTTCCCTCAAAGAAAAGCAATAAAAATATAAAATGAAAATTTTAGAGGAGCATTTAAATGCAAGAAACTTTGGGATGCTGAATAACATATTACTTAGTTGAATCCACAATCTCATGTAAACAAAGAAACTGAGGGTAAGAGAATTTAAAGAACTTGACTAGATTCATATTGCTGCTAAGAATATGGCCAAGGACCACCGTAGATGATGGCAAGAGCTATTCCTAACACTTCCAAGATATACTCATACTATAAAAGGGAAAAAAAGAAATTTTATACATAGAGATGACGGCTCTTATTATGCATTCTAACGTATACATAAATCTCTTCACTGATGAGCATTTCTTGGTTTCTAGAGGAAAACTTTACACATTCCAAGGCAAATCCTGCCCACAGATATTTTTTAAACTGAATTTTAAAAAATTAATCTAAAATTTAAATGACAGATTTTATATAAAATTCCAGAGCATGGGCTTCTCTTAAAAAATGAGCAGGTCTGGCAACTCAAGGTTCTTAAGTTTACAGGGCAAAAATGTCATGATAAAACAATAAAAATAGAACAGAAATAGCCATCTGTTCCTAATTTCACAGGGGATAGTTATTCAGAAACTAACTGGGCAAGAGACAAAGTGGAAATACTAGTAAGATCTAATGTAAAAATTTTACTTGATTCTACTAAGTGATTGAATGATAAGACACATCACATTATTAATCCCAAGAGCATTGTCTCTTAATCCCAGCAGAGAATGTGGCTTCCCCAACCCTCTGAACCATGTGCATGAAGTCTCCTTTGTTTTAATGCAGAAAAACCTTTCAGATTTTACAGAGGTCTCACCATCCCCAGAAAAAAATAAACCTCCAGAAACTTGGAGTTAGGAAGGATATACCAAGTTTCAAGTAAAATGATTTTGAAAACAAAATCATAAGCTTCAACTCTGTTGGGAGCAACGTGAGAAATAATAGAAAAAAACCTGTTACAATTACTTGAGTTTTAGACTACATGTTTCTTAGTTTGTTTACACAAATGTAGAACCAAAATGCTAAATTAAATTAGGAAATTAAAAAACAGATTTTTTTAAAAGCATTTTATAGAAAAGGTATTTATATTCATACAGAAGAAAGATATTCTAAGAAACTGATATCTATTTTATGCTAGATATAGATATTCTTCAAACCCTGTCATATCATCTTGGGATTTAAATTTTCTGCTTAGTATCAAATGAATGAATTATTGATATCACCTAGCAACTGAATTTCCTTTTATCCTGCTTAGCATTTGTCGCTGCAAAGTATCAAACTTAGTTTATCATCATATAAAGAGAAAAAGTGCTATAATCCATTAATTAGGGTTATACTAATTTGGGGACAACTACACTTGCATTTGTTTTCCTAAATTGATAATCTTGTTATTTCTATCAGTAAGAGATAATATTCAATTACATATGTATTTATACTTACATATTATAATATTTACATCACAGACATTCAGGCCCAGTATTTGTACAAATTGACAATTCCCAATAAGGTGAATGAGAACAAATTATTTAAAGCAATGGATTAATTAAGAGCAGCAATATAAATTAAAATCCTTTTTCTTGATTTAACTAATTCCTATTTCTAGCTTATCATTTTAGATGTTAAATATACTTATATTTAATACCTAAACACACGCACACACCAGGATGGCAATCTGCGTTCTGAAGGTGATATTAAAACAACTATATCACAAGCATTCACAGAAATACACGGACTTAACAGGATAGGAGGTTTAATCTTTAAGGGAGCAACACCCTGGAACAAGTAGAAAAATGTTAAAATTTCATAAAATAGAGAAAGTAAAAAGTGGGTCAGTTGTCAGTAATGTATTAATTTTTCAACACAGAATTTAATTCTCTTACACTTTTTTTCAGGTTTCCTTTGAAGTTAATAGCAACCAAAATGGAGTAAGTTTGAATACAGAATCAGCATATTGCATTTGTTAATGCAGAGGATTTGGAGTACAAAGGAAATTAATGAGTCCTTTAAGCTAACACAATTTTATGTTTTGCTTTGAACATGTAGTTGCATTGAAAGGCAATGTTTGTGCTAAACCGGTAAGAACAAGAAAGACAAAGCAAGTAGCAGGGCGTCTGTAGTTCAAAGAAATTCTGCAGGGACCCTGTTTCAAACCACAAAATCCCCAGTCCTCATTACCCATGTCTAGTAGCGACCACTATTTGGGGGAGTAGGGAGCAGGGGTGCACACCGATGCAGGCTAAGAAGGGAGATAACTCTTACTTCTGGAAAAATATCACAGTTCTGACATAAGGACATATATCATATACCAATGAACTATTCTAAATATCAGTCATATTATCACACATAGTCATCTTAATTTCCAATAGTGACTGCTTCACTATTCATATCCCCTAGTTGGTTATTAATAAATTTATATCATCTTTCAGTTCCATACCAAATATACCATTTCTGGCTTCACTATGAGGGGCACATCACTCCTCATAAAATTGTTGCTTGTCATGAGCCAAGATGCTCTGTCATATTACAACTATTGATTATTTTTGGTTCCAAATATGTGACAAAGACTCAGTGACTTGAGAGAAGCTGTCACCTTCTCAGGATCCCTTCTTGTTACACACTAACAAATGGTCCCATTTTGGCATTTTGGGGTCTGTTTTTGTACATATTTTAGGAGAATCACACCTTCATATGAAGCTTCTTCTTTTGGCGGAACTCACAAACTAGCCCAATATATTACTAGTTCCAGTGGCGCTGATCTCACTTATTGAAACATTCTGCTTGGTTGCACTATGTTTCATTCAGAAAACCCGCCATTGGGATTCCTTTCTAAATGTATTTCAGGAAGAATGGGAAACTGATAAATCATTCTGCTTGTTCTTCCCTCATATTCATTGCTTGCATTGACCTAAATTAGCGATTAGATATTGCTAGGTAATTTTACATTGCATCAAACAATTATTTTTTCTACAATTAGGTATTTGGCTCTACTTACAGTTCATCCGATAACAGTACAGTGAATCTTGATACTGCATGTTAGAATCACCTAAAGATATTAATACTAATGCCTGGGCTCCCCCACCCCTGACCCCAGCCTACGGATCACGATTTATTTGGTATCTGGTAGAAACAAGCACCAAATGTTTTCCAATCACCCATGTTCATAGAAGCTGCCATTAATATTGGCATCACTGTAAAAGGGAGACACCTGCTTAAAGCTTGTGTAGATGAGTAAAGATAACTTTTATAACAATAGAAACAAATTATTAAGTGGCTACAGTAAGTCAGAAGTGAATACTTTATCTCCATTATCACACCAAATTCCCATACCAACTCTGCTTATCAAGGTGGCGAATTGTGACTGGAAAGCCATCGCCCACACACCGGAGGACAGGGCACAAGGTGAAAGGCGAGCTGAAAATGTACTGAGCGTCAGGTCGACAACAGGTGGGCTTGACACCGAGAACAGCAAGCAACGGCTCAAACAGTTCGAATTAGTGGCCCAGATAGGCCTCGATACCTGTTCATCTCCATGCAAGGCTCAAGCACTAAGCACAGGAAGGTCAATGACACAGGACATGCTGGTGTTGGCATTTTCCAGCGACGTCCTTTCCTCAGTAAAAAGTTATTCTGCAGACACAGCTACCTCAAAGATAGGCAGGTTGTCACAGTCAGAAAGACTTCGAGGCAGTATCTGGCTCAGCACTCCACGTGACCGATTAATTTTTACTAAGTCCCTCAGTTTCTCCTTAAAGCCTCTGGTAAAGGAAAGGACTCGCTAGTTGACGAGGTGACATATTTCATCTTCAGAGAGCTCTAACTATTAAATAGTTCTTACTTGTTTGGAGGCTAAGCCCATGTGGCTTAACTAGAAACAATGGTCCTCGTACTCCCTATTTTCAATAATACTTGGAGATGTTATCATTTTCTATTACACAATCTTCATTTCATGAGCTCGAGTAAGATCTTTTCCATAGCCCCTTAGCTACTACTTTTGACGCCTTTAATCATCCGAGTCACTCTCCTCAACGGGTCCCACTGTGTCATCCCTCCTAAAGCGTGGTGTCCAGAACAAATACAAAACAGGATGTGGTAAGATAAGGGCAGAGTCCCACGGGACCATACTCTACAGGAGACAGCTATCAAAAAGAGTTTGCTTTTCTTTTTCCTGTAAGCTTCTATTTAAACACTTTTCCCATACTCCATCTAAATAATGAATTTGTTTCTCCTTCCTTCCTTCCTTCCTTTTGCATCCAAGTTCAGAAGTATCCAAATCAAAACGTGCTTTAAAAGTTTCTATAAACATCTGTTTATTCCCTCCCAGCTATACTTTTTATCACTTGGCATTTCTTGCCTTGGTGACAACAGAACTTGCAAAACTTTTAAGACTTTTCCCCATAGCAACATGGCCAAATTAGTCTAAACTACCTTAAAATGGAGGAAAACCTGATGTCTGTGGTAGGAGATACTGTTTTTATTCAAACTTTTATTCCACCTCATTATAATAATAATCTACAAACTGTCAGGCCTGTGTTACAATACTACATTATACATATCACAGCTTTTTATGATTCTCTCAAATATCACTCCATAAGGATGATATTGGTTAATGGAAAAATCCATTTCTGTTGTTTCTAAATTCTCAAATAAATTGTTGGTTTTAGAACCACATGCACCCAGATGGGAAAGGAGGCTTTTTCACTCTTTGATTGAACACACTCCTCAGAAATGAAATGGGTGTTGGTCTCTGAGGAGGAACTCCTGGAATCATACCAGATGGATCTATCTTCTGCCCCGGTGCTTATATTGTAAGGAGCTGAACGCACCACGTTATTAGAATGAAATGAATTATGCAGAACCTTTGACAGACAGCATGTGTAATTTCTTCTTGAAAAACTCTTCAAATCATTCTGTTCCATCTTTGATTATGTGCTACTTATGCTGAAAATAAGTAACCCCTCAAATGTTTTAAAACACACATCCATATGGATTGCATAAAATTAATATCTTTACCTTTACAAAAATCCTTCCAGGAGCACATTTGCCAGTAAAATGTATTTAAGGCCGTTTCGGCACTTCCACTAAACTCTATTTTCAGAGGTTTATAATGTGGTCATAAAAATTCATTCCAGGCTAAAATTCAGCACCAAGGAAAATGTGCTTTACACTCTGTAGATAACCATTTCCTCTTCTCTCATTTCTCATGACTGATTAAAAAAAAAGTTTCCACTGAGTGTTTTTCAAAAGTTGAGACATTACCCAGACTGGCAGGAATTAAAATCACAATTGACATGCTAGTCATTTTTTAAAATTTATTTGCAACCTTCCCCTTCTCTCTCCCTCTCACCCTCTTCCTTCCAAAATACACAGGTTAGAGAATTTTTCACATAAACTTACAAGTTTAAAAAGTGAACACTAAGGACTGCCTGGCACCATGCTTCAGAAAGCTGGTGTGAGCACTGTCTGGCTCTCACAGGCATTACAAGGACAAAAGTACTTCTACAAAGACTCAACTAGATCTTAACATCCAGCCTCTGCTTTAGACATAGCAAAGAAACACTCGAAAGGTCACATTTAGAGAATCATAAAAGTTTCTTGTTCAAAGAAGGAATGCAATCATTTTCCCAGGCCTCTGAGCTCCTCTGTAGAAGCACAACAAGAACCTTGCATCCCGTGAAGGAAACATGGGTGTCCACTGGAGAGGAAACACCTTCCTAAACCCAAAGCACTTTGGGGATGCAGAAGTCTGGTAGGCCAACTTTTCCTCTAAAGAGTCACCCAGTTCATCTGAGCCTAAGTAAAATTAAAGATCTGAGTCTGAACTCTATTCTGTCTAGTCACTGGTTCACTCCTTGTCTTTGGGCAGTAAATAGCTTTGCTCTGCTTTTGTTTATTTTTAACTGCCAGAGGAGATCTCTGAGTTTATTTGGGAAATATTGTTATGGTCTTTTAACCCTTGGTAATAACGTGGTATCAACCGAGTGTGTAAGTTTAAAGGTTGCTTTCACACCATACTGAGGACAACTCTGGGAGGGAGGTTTTCCCAGGGTGTGTCTGCATTCAGAGACATGCAGCTTTCAGTGACAGAGAGCAGTGAAGCTCTGGTTTCTCTACAACCAAGGCTGAAGGACTCTGCGAGAACAAAGGCACTGCCGCTCCACCCACTGGAGGAAGCCTGGGACAGCTCAGGCTTCCCGCAGCCCGTCTCAAAATCCCCAGCAGCACGCTCCTCTGCTAACAGGTTTCTTTACCATGACTGCCAGAACCAGAAACACTGCCCATGGGGGTAAAGGGCTTGATAAAATGGGTCCAGAGATTGAGCAGGGATCACAGGCTCAGGATCATCCTTTTGTGTTTATTGGGCCCTGACAAGATTGGGACATGGAGTCCCATCCCATTGGAAATGACAAAATTTTGGAAAGACTTACTGAAAAAAATTCTAGATATGTTACTTTCACATCAGTAACAATTAGAGTTAATCCATGTTTGAAATGGCATGATTATATATTCTTTCCCCTCATGATGCTATAAGGGTACAGGGGAAGCTCAACAAGGCTTATTAGAATTAATCTTCTCACCAATAACCTAAAACCAGACTTTAAAAGACTAGACCACTTAGGCAACCATCTCAGGTTTCTAAGCAAGCATTCCTGAAGTCCTGATATGTGTGTGTATATATGTATTTTTTCTCATTGTTAGTGTTTCTGCATCTTGCGAGTTAAAGTCCTATGCAGAGGGAATAAACAGATTTGAAAAGTTTCTCTCCTTTGTTGAAATTGGTGGGGAGAACACATTGAAAAGAAAAAATAAAGAACAGATGCAACTTAGTGTTTATTACTGCTTAAGGTTTTTCTTCTCCTAAAATGGCCATTTTAATGTAAACAACTTTGCCTTTCAGTTACCTTTATACCAGACAATAATGCCATTAATTTTCAATGTTTTTCCTTCTTTCCTTAGGCTGCAATGTTCCCGGTGCCACTTTAAGTCATGTATCAGAAGAGAATATTAATTTAAATAATAACAGGAAATTGGTTTTTGTCATTTTCTCCACAGAATGGAAAACAGAGGGGAAAAGCCCAGCTGCACTGCGGATTTAAGGGAGTGCAACAATGTTCGTGCCACTTCACCCATGTCCCTTTGTCACTCTTGCTCACTGTTGCTGTGTCACTCTTGATACACTAAGGGAACAGCATCTGCAAGGAATATCCCTAGACCCAAAAGGAATATATGCAACATTTCTATCCATGTCTTACTAATTAAAAAACAAAGATTCTTTCGGCTTGGCCGGGCGTGGCTCAGCGGTTGAGCATTGGCCTAGGATCCAGGAGATCAGGGTTTGATTCCTGGTCAGGGCACATGCCCGGGTTGCGGGCTCGATCCCCAGCAGGGGACGTGCAGGAGGCAGCCGATCAATGACTCTCTCATCATTGATGTTTCCATCTCTCTCTCTCCCCCTTCCTTTCTCTCTCTGAAATCAATAAAGATATATATATTAAAAAATTAAAAAAAAAAAAAAAGATTCTTTTGTAGTTATAGTCCATTGAACAATGCATACTTAAATCATATTTAAATACTTATCTGACAAGAGTTTTCCTTGTGGGCATTAATGGTGGTAATTTAGGTCAAAGCTAAATTTCTTAGTAGCTTTTCTACTGTGTTTCAGTCTAATAATTTTTCTCTCTGAGTCCTACGAGATTTTGTTCTAAGGAAAAGCATGATAAATATTTGTTGAATATATTAACAACTATCATGTAACTGTCCTAAATTTCTGTTAGACAGCTTGATACTTTCCACAACTTAATTGTTGAAATATAAAGCCACGTAGTTAAGGCCAAACTCCTTGATGACAGAGCAGGCACTCCTGGGATCTGCCTCTGTCGACCGGGTTAGCTTTGTGTCCACTGCCTGTCCGCCTGAAGGCTAAGCTCCACCCAACCAAAATTACTTAGTTTATTGAATATTTTACATTGATGTAAAATATTCTTCTCTGGCTTGGCCCCTGCTACTTACCCTTTCTAACTGAAATGTTGCCCTTTGCTCTGCCCATCTGGAAGATTCCTCTTTCATACTCTGGCTTCTATTCCCCCCCCCTCTTTTAGAGCCCTGGCTAGAGTGTGGTTGTCATTGGTTTATGTGTCCGACCACTAGAGGGCTTGTACTTTCTTCTGGGTATTTCCTGGGCCTACTACACTGCTACTTACACACAGGACCCATACTGTTTAAATCAGCACTTTTCAACCTGTGTGCCACAAGAATTTGTGTGTTTTTTTAATTTTCATGCAACGCTATTTTTTCCATTGCTTTCCAGAGAGAGGGGAAGGGAAGGGAGTGGGGGAGAGAGACTAGGAGAGAGAAGGAGAGAGAGAGAGAGAGAGAGAGAAAGAGAAACATCGATGTGAGAGAGACACATTGGTTGGTTGCCTCCTGCATGAGCCTCAACAGAGGCCAGGGATCGAGCCTGCAACCGAGGTAAGTGTCCTTGATCAGAATTGAACCTGGGACCCTTCAGTCCACAGGCCGATGCTCTAGCCACTGAGCCGAACCTCAAATATTTTTAAACATGCAATAGCTGACTATTTAGTCAGGGACACTGACCTCTTTTCCCTTAGACTGTCAAGTTGAAAAATGACAACGGCCAACACTACAAGAGCTGTCTAGTGTAAATGAATCAAAATTATACCTATTTTTTGTCAGGTCAGCAAAAAATATATTTTTTGGTGTGCTGCAGAATTTTAGTAATTAGTTTATGTGTGCCATGAGATGCAAAAGATTGAACATCTCTGCTCTAAATGCTTATTGTGTAAATGACTAAATAGGGCAATGTGAGCCTTCATTATCTATAATCCTTTGACTAATGTTAACGTGTATTACTGGAGAATAGGTGGTTGCCCACTTTGAGTCTACTAAATGATTAGATGAATGTTTGTTCTGAATGTTTTTTCAGTTCTGTCAGAATGACTTCCAAAATAAATGCAATTTTCATGGATGGCATGGACATAGGGTTAATATAAAAGACACCAGCCCGGACAACAGGAGATAAGTTCTGGTTCCAGTTGTGCCACTAACCAGGTACTGAGCAAGTATCCAGATGTCTCCAGACTTCATTTTCACCACCAGTTAAATGTAGGAGTCACTAGACACAAACTCTGAAACCCTGCACCTCTGACATTCGACACATCTGTCAAGGGGCTGTTTCTATGGATCACAGGCTGCAGCACACTTTCTGTCTCTTCAACCTTAACTGAGCACCTACTACATGTCACACATTATAACAGAGACAAGATCTACAACACAGAAGGAACAGCACCGGTGCTTACTTTTAACCTCACAGCCAGCCAATTAAGTAGATGCAACTATTCCAGTTGCATGAGAAAATGGAATCTTGAAGAAAAGTTACTTGCTCAATCTCACATATTTGAGACATAACAGAACTGGAACTGGAATTCAGATCATTTGAATCATATGCTGCCCCAATTTAACTAAGCAGCTTTATTCAGTCAGAGATAGTTAAAAAAAGAGGAAAAGAGAGAGAAATACCAGGAAACAAGACTGTAGTGCACTAGAAATAAACAAAAATATTTTCATTATATACAATGTATGGGTGAGTGAAGTTGTTGAATAGATAATGGAATAAAAATCTACTTTTTATCATTACATATCCAGTTTTTCAGTGTTTTACTTTTGGTTTTTCCAGCATAAAGGTGCATTTAATTCTGCGGCAGAATGTTAAAAAGTAAAGGAATAAGTGAATGAATGGTATGTGTACTTTACTTTTTTAATAACATAAGTTTTTCTACATTGATAATAATTTTTTAAAAATAGAGCCTCCAGTGTCAATGTGCTTGCACTCACATAGGCAGAGTGAAAAACTGAGACAAGAATTGGAAATTGAAACTAGATATGAGGGGGAAGGACACACTGGCTTCCATCATTTAATCTAAACTATTCCCTCAACATTGCAACTCATTTTCTGTGTATAAGTTTAGCTTTGGTGTTTTAGCCACTGGTGTACTCTGGCTGGGTACTCGAGATAATGTGAGTAAAAATATGAATAACAAGATTTGAGAGAAGGGTGTTCCCCCTGCATGCATAGTCAGGAGCAAGCCACAGAAAGAAACAGTAAAGGAAGTGTGCAATTCAAACCGCAGGGAGATAAATGGCCAGGAGAGGTTTTTATTTTGTTTTGTAAAGGCATTCAAACTCTGACAAAAAAAAGAAATGTAAGTAGGTTTTTGAAAGCTTTTGCTGAGCCAGGGAGAGACTAATAGATCAGTATAACTATGAGCCCAGAGCGCAAGAAAAGAGAAGGGGTCACAGCCATCTCTCAGCCTTTAAACAAGCACGTGGAGGTGGCCACAGGCAGAGCGGCACTAACACCAAGCCACAGGCTGGCCGAAGCGCTGCTGCTCGCTGCTTAGAATAAACACCGAAGGTTCACATTATGCCCGCTTCTTATCCTGCCACCTCCCTGTCTTCAGTTTTTCAGCCTAGGAAAATAATATCACTTTATTTTTTAAGCTATGTACAATGATATTCCTTTATTATAAATTTTATAGGTTAAAAGATTCTAATGGTGGTAAAAAACCACTTTAATTCCTTGACCTGTTCAGAGTTTGATCACATATCCATAGGCACAATACAACAATTATGTGGGTAATTATAGGGTTATTCTTAGACTCAATGTACAAATCTGATATAGACCTTATTTGATGATCTGTATCAGTAATGAAAACTATTAGATAGTAATCAGCTAATTAGAAAACAGGCCTTCACGTCTACTGATAGGTATTTATATATTTATGGCAATAATTACTTGAAAGCCAAAACTATGTACAGTCACAAAACTTATGTTGACATTTCTACAAATTTACTATTACTTAAAAACCATCTGTTCCAGAAAGATGAAATTACAAATAACTTTATTGTTTGTTTCAGGAACTTTCTGAAAATCTATTTCCCTAACCTACTCAACTAGGCCTTTTCAGGATTGTGGCCTCTTTGCAGAAAAATAGATCTTTCAACTGGGCTTATCGAACAACTGCTTAAACTGCAAGGTTTATTTTAAAGCTCTCCTGGCTGTGTCAGTCAATTCTAAACTATTACATCTCAAAATGTGCACAATCCCAGGCAAGCTCTGTCCACTCCAACCCCTATGGAAACACCTGCCTTAAACCACCTATAAACAGTACACATGTATCATCCAGGACCTCCTCCCTTTGAGTGATGACTAAGACTTGTCAGAGGAATGGCCTTTCTTGTTTGATGAACAGGTCATTTGGTGGCCTGCTTGGGGACTTACCAGAAGACAATTTATTAGCTGTAGGGAAAAGATATATGGCCTACTCTTCTATAGATTTTAATAGTAAAATTAAGACAAAGGAATCACAATTAAATAATTCTTTTCTTAAATTTTAAAAAAATTTATTGGGGTGACTGGTTAATAAAATTATATAGGTTTCAGGTGTACAATTCTATAAAACAGCATATGTATATTGTATTGTGTGTTCACCACCCAAAGTCAAGTCTTCCATCACCATTTACCCCCTATCCCCTCCCCTTATCTTTGGCAGTCACCATATTGCTGTCTGTGTCTGTGAGTTTTGTGGGGGTTTTTGCTTAATCCCTTCACGTTGTTCACTCAGTCTCCCCCACCTCCCTCCCCTCTGACAGCTGTCAGTCTGTTCTCTGTATCTATGAATCTGTTTCTATTTTGTAGGTCTATTTTGTTCATTAGATTCCACATATAAGGGAAATCATATGGTATGTCAAGTGGATTCCAGTTCCCAAAAAAGTTAAACTCCAGTTGACAGTTGGGCTTAAAGGAAATCTAGTTTTCCCTTCTCATTGAATAGTTTTCTTACTCAACATTATTGTTAATTTAAACAACACATTTATACCTGATTAAAAACTAGTCAGTTAATTAATATGGACAAGTTAATTGATGTCTGTAGAAATAGCCACTAAATTTTTCAAGTTAAGATTAATTCACAGTTGTCATTAGAGAAGTATATCTGGAAGAAAATTACAAAAGTGAAGGTTTTAACATTAAATATAGCTAAGGACTCATTTTAACTTTCATTTGCTCTTATTGGAATTTGGAAAATATATTAAGTGATTAACTTCACAGATACCTATCACCATCCTATCTGCCTTTTAAAAGTTGAATATGACATTAAATTATCATCCTAAGGATTATCCTATCCTGCTTATCCAGAATCAGAGACAGAAGAATCAGTGATTTTTTTGTTTTTCAATTCTTTTTCCCAGAGGCCTTGTTCAAAACTCAGTTTTGGTTTTGTGGGAGAATGTCAGTTAGCTTTTTATGTGTTTCACATTTCCAAATGAATTCCTATTAGTTGTTTATTTCTACTAAAAGAAAATCCTGAAAGGGAATTGACATATGGCTATTGGGATTAAATGGATTTAAAATTTTTTATATATTGCAAATAATGCAATAATTAAATATGCAAAGAAAAGAGATAACCTAATATAATTGACAAAATATTCCTGGTTGTTTAAAACATCATGCTAAGTGAAATAAGTCAGATGAAAAAATATACAGATGATGTCTCAGAACTGCACACTTGAAACCTACATAAATTTATTAATTAGTGTCATCCCAGTAAATTTAATTTTTAAAAAAAGAAAGAAAAAGAAAAGAGAAATATTATCCCTACAGTATTGTATACTCATCTACATGATTTTGCCAGATTCCAGAAAATAGTCAACAAAACTGTAAAAGAGAAAACCCATTCTATTTTGTTGTTTTACAAGTCGGGTCTAAATAATCAGAGCATATAAAAAGAAGAGAAATAAATCACATTTGAAAACACATTTTAACTTTAATTGTATATAATATTAAAAGGATAAATATTTTTATTTTTTTAATGCAGTAGGTATTTTAGGGAATTTTCTTCATTCTTCTCAAATCTCAAGACAATAATCCTCCACTAGACAGGGTAGGAAAGGGTCTTACTTGTATTTCTGTTCTTCACCTTCATAGATCCTGGCATACAACAAGCAATAAATAAATATTTCCTAAGAAACATTTGTTAATTATCATAGAGTTTTGATATACTCTAGTCCTGGGAGTATTTTATATTTAAAAACAAAACCAAAAGAATCATGATCTTTACCACACAGAATGTTGTGAAAAAAATTTAACATACAATTCAGTTCGGGTAGTCCTTAGCTATCTAATAAAGTAACAAAAACACTAAGCTGGAAACTGGCAAATGTAGCTTTCTGTCACTAATAACCAGTTCCCCCGAGTAAAGTTTACCTCTCTAAGGTACATTTTTCTCACTTATCAAATAAGATTGGATGGGAGATAATCTTTCAGCTCACACTTTCTGCAAGGGAGACTGGCTCGTAACAACTCCAGTGGAAATTATGCTGTTTCACAGTAAAAGTGCTGTCAAAAGTGACAGTTTGGTATTAATGTTATTATTGGTACCTCAAGTGATTTTACGTACCTTTTAAATTTAATAAGATTCTCAAGGCTCTCAGAGTAACCCAACACAATATATATGGCTTAGTTTCTATTGGGGGAAAAAAATCCATGTTCAAAATTAAACCTAAAATCCATAAACATATTGTTTCATTCTTTTGCAATTGTATATATTCCCATGTAGCTCTTTGACAAAGAATTTATAGCTAAATGAGACAAAATCATTTTCTAAACATTAGTAATTCAATCAATTAATATTTCATCCTATTTGCTAGACTCTACTAGACTTTCTTTCTTTAAGTAAACAATTATTTTGGCATTGCAGTGGTGTAACCAGGCTAAATCTATAAACTTAATTCATAGTTACTATTTGAGTATTTGCTAGGAGAAAATAAAAAACAAAATCATTGTACTTTTATGAGCTTTTCATTTGATTTAGCTAAAAAGAGAGGTTCAGTCTTGATTCCAGAATACTGTCATCAATAAGTAAATGTCCACTTTCTGTCTAGACTTTAATTCAGAAAGTCTTTCCTAGATTTAACATTTAATAATAAAATGTATATTTTTTAAAAACTATGCTTCTTTGAATTTATCAATGTATGTTATTCCACAGCAAAGAAATACTCTCTGGTCAAAGCATAACAGTTTAAAATAAAAAATAAAATATCTATTTTTCTTGTAATAAATAAATAAAATATGCTTTCAAATGGAAATGTGAGGCCAATATGAGTTATGTGAAGCTATAGAGAAAAATGTATTTTGCCTAATTAAATTGCTTATCAATGTATTGCTAAGAAAATATGCTATGCAAATATTATAGTGAGCCTTTGATCATTAGGTTGGAGTACAGAAGGAAGGACCTCGAGATATGTTAAGCTGATTTTGAACTAAAAACTAAAAAAAAAGTGCATTCTTGAAGATGCAGAAACTATTAACAAGACCTGAGATGCTGACCTGCAACTATAAATAAAATAACAAAAGAAAAAAACAATTTTTTGTAACCAGGTTGTCACAAAATTCATGAGACCACCTTTGGGGGAAGGGATAGAAATTCCTCTGTGCTTGCATTTTATAAAAGTTTGCCAAGGATCATCAGGACTCTGAGAAAAGTCCTAAGCTGGGCTGTAAAAGCTTGTCAATGGTAGTCGTGAGCAAGAGTGCTAAGGGGTGCCAGCCATAAAGAATGTGCTTTGAGAAGGCAGAATAATAAAGGCACTGGGATGCTGAGCATCCTGGAAAGTCCTGCTGAGCCACAGAAATGGCAATGCCAAGGCTTTGAATATGTGACCCAGTTGTTGTCAATGGTGTTGGGCAGGCTACCCTGATGTCCAATAGCTTCCATTCTTGATGTCAGTGCACAGGAAAGGTTAATATTGACAGAGCTGATGACTGCCAAGGAACCGTAATGGTTGCAAGATACTCCTCTCATTCACATGCACTAGGCATGCCTTTTAAATGAAAACATCCCAGGAAACTCTTTTGGCAAGCACTGAAGCTTCCGTTCCTCTTGTTTCCTACCACACAGGGCTCATGGGTGCTCATTCATGTTGGGAATCTCTTCCAGTGTTTTCCAGATCACAAATCCACCCCAAAATCAATCAAGGGGCCTACTTAAAATTTAAACAAAGCTATTTGTTTTAATTATAAGATACTAGTTTTTCTTCCTTTCTTTAATACAATTTTATTTCCATGGAGTGTGAGTTTTATGTTAAAGATAGAGTTACACAGATGCAGAGATGAATTAAGTGAAAGTATCTTACAAATCTGAATTTAATATCCACTAGTATTACTGGCATGAGAACATTTTGGGAGTGTCATTTTGTTTGCTTTCAAATCATGTTTTGACAGAGATGAGTAATGTCAAAAGGGGATGTAATCAGCTTAGATCTTTTCAAAGGCTATTTACCATTTAATTGTCTTTTTAAGTTAAGATTATATACACTCACGATCAGTTAATAAAAGTTTTAAAGCTGAAGGGAATGCATCTTTAATTTAGTACACCATTTCCTTTTCACCATGTGCCACTTTTCTCTTGCATTATCAAGACAAGTTGAAAGTTAGCCCCACCTTCCACTGTGTTAAACACAGATTAATGTTGCAATGTCAGGTAAGGAGTTGAAGAAGACAGCTTTGAATATCAGCGGGGACAGCTATTCAGAAGAAGGGGGGGAAAATTCCTGTGACATCTAAAATGCCAAAAAGAAACCAATGCAAACAAAACAGCTTGGCAAGCCTGACACATTCATAATATTAGACTATACTTAATTTTATTTGCTTCTTGTTTAATTTTTAGCTGCATCTGTGTTTGGGAGAAAGAGGTGGCAGGTATACTGAAAGGCTGTTCAAGAGAGAGGATCTTATTCAACAGAAAAATTCATGGGCAGGTAAGGCAATCAATTTCCACATGCTGAGGGTTTTCAGATTTACCCTTTCACATTTCACTGTCACTACCTCCAGCCTATACAAGAGCATCATTTGGCATAAGTTTATGCCTATTGGCGTTTCTTCAGGGAAAGTTTTATTTACACTCAGAAAAGGTTTACATTTTTTTGTAAAAGGTGATAGAGTATTTCTCAAGCTAAATCATAATGGATAAGGTTATATATTGCTGAAGTTGGCTGATTCTAGGGATTACTATGAATAACAAAGATCATGATCCAACACAGTCTGTATCTTATCTATGTCAGAAAAATATAACTGAAGTGACTATTATAGGCTAGAATTTTGCTCCGAAGCAGAAATTCAATACTAAAGGGCCCAAATTGTCAGAGTAAGATGGTAGATGATGGAAGGAAAAGAAGATAACCCTAAGCTCAATTCACTCTAATCAATATATCATTAGTTCCTCTTAACAAGGTTGTCACCATGCTAGAAATCTCTTTTCTGAAAAGGCTCCTCCTTTCTGAACCTTCCATATATCTCCTGGACTATGCTCATAAAGAAGGTTCACATTTTTCTTTATGACAAAAAAACCCCAAAGTGGTGTCCTTTATAAGCTACAGTGGGAGGCTTCCTGTGAAACTAAGATAACAGATTAATTGGTTTAAGGACCCCTCTTTCCTAATGGTACTCATAAAATAGTCATGAATCCCAACAAATATGTAAAAACTCAGAAAATACCTGTAAACAAAAATAAAAGCAGATAATTTGCTGAAGTCTCAGCATGGGTAGGATATCGGTTCATACTACATGTACCTTCAAGGGGAATAGATTCATAAATCCATTCCTTAACCCACTGGGCCAGATCTGAAGGGCATGGACCAAACATGCTGCCCATCTGCTAAGGGAGGGAAATATAGCCCTGATGATTGATTTCTAGTTCCTAAGGCAAGATCACCACTGCCCAATAAGAACACTGCTATTCCTCAAATCCATGCCATTTACATTGTGAATCAGCCAGATTCTGAGCCATTCCCCCTTCACCTTGTTCTCATTAACCCTTCTCTTCCTACAGCCATCTAGAATCTACAACAAAATATAAAGATTGGAAGAGCATAGGAGCATAGTGTTCTGAATTCATGAATATAAAGCAAACTGCTGAATATTCTGTTGCTCATTTAGACAAGTGCTTCTCAAATTATCTTTTGTGAAGGACCAGTATATTCATTTTTTTTTAAATTTTCCAATCTGTTGCACGTAAACTTTTTAAAAATCACAATAAAAATGAATCACTTGTTAAGTTAAAGGACCCATCATACAAAATATAAGACAATATTTTAACTATTAGTTTCAACAGACATAAAATTATCCTCTATTTTGTGATTATAAAACAAAGCTTCAAAAGCTTTATGTTCAATTTCTTTGCTTATCTTTTGTGGACCAGTAGCAAACATTTTGCATACTCGCACCAGTCTGTGAACCACACTTGGAGAAAGGCTGAGTTAGATCGCTCAGTACTGAGCACAGAAAAATCAATGTCAGTCCAATTTTTAAAAATGAAATGACTGCTTGGCAGGTGATTTGAGTGAAATTTAACACATCTTCCCTCCCTTTAGGTTTAGATCTGAGAACCTAAAGCTGCTAACACCAAAGCGAAAGGAGCTAAGGACACTCCACCCTGCCAGTCTTTCGGGGAAGCACTGGGATTCAATAGATTTCTTGTGGAGTCGATACGAAATACTAGAACAAAAAGAAAACAGGGCAGTTCTCCAAATCTGTGAGCAGGTTCTCTCTCTTCAGATAATTAACATGAAATCAGATTTCAGAAGCCCACCATAAAAGAAAGAATACCATTTTAGAATCAAGAAAAATGGGCACAAAAAAGGATACTAGATGAACACAGAAATGCAGCAATTCGACTTAGTAGAAAGGGAAGGAAATCTCTAGTAGATTTATAATCCACTAGAGTTAGTAAAAAGAAGGATAGACTGACAAGACCCTATCCACTGTACTGAGGGTAAACATGGATGTTACCCTAAAGGAAACAACAAAGCGGCGAAAATGCGGGAGGAAGATGTAGAGAACACGACCTATCGACCCAGCTTAGGGTTTCCAGATTTTCCCGAGGAGACACACAAAAGCTTACAGATCCAAAGGCCTCACTAGGTTGCAGTAAACTGTCAGAGTCAGTAGTCACTAAATACTGGATTATTTGGTAAATGATTGGCACCAGAACAACAATCCCACTAGCAACTTGGTTTAATCAAGTCCGAGCGGCTGTTTAGGTGCTCTCTAGAAGCTCTCCATACTGAATTAAAATGCAAGCGAAGGTAAGCAGCATTCCAGTGATGTGCTTGATGTGCACCCCATTCCCTCACTAGCTGTTAGTGGGGGTGGGGGGTGGAGATGGCCTTTGGGAAAGAAATATGCACACACACAGGATCAATAGGAACAGCCTCAAGTGATACCAAAGCACACAGTGTCCACTGAGCTGTGCTGTTTTGGTTTATTTAACGCTTTTCTTACTCCCAGTGGCTGTAATCAGTGTATAGGTCACTAGAGAAAACTCTAGAATTTCATCAAGATGCAGCTTAAGAGCATCCATGGGGACATTTTTTGGATAAGTTTGTGATAACTTGTGATAGAAGGAACAATGGAGATTTTTGTGGGTATATTCTTTACCTCCCCAAGAGCTATTCTTTGGCACCATCACTGGAGGTATGACAGAGAAATATGTTTTAACGCATCTCCATTTGTCTATGTGGGCCATTGTTCCTGTCACTGATATACCCAGTACTTAATTTCCCCCCAGTTTTTACATGGTCCTTATTACTATGAATTATTTATCTGAACACTATCCATTGAGTTATACTTTAAAACATGTATGTGTCTGATGGCAGTTGCCCAATATGGAACATTCCGCCAGCTATTTCATTTCATAAAAAGGACACATTACAAGAAAAAAGTAAAAACAAAGAAAATAAAACTAAGGCATGTTTATAGGAAGTCATTGCATGGGCTTTATAGGAAAAGAGAGTGTGTGTGTGTGTGTGTGTGTGTGTGCGCGTGCGTGTGTGTGTGTGTGTGTGTGTGTGTGTGTGTTGGGAGTATGGGTTATACTGAATTGCCCGTGTAATACTGCTCCCCTGGGACCAATAGCATGCAAACCTGAGAAGGTCTAAATAAGGGTAAACCTGCTGGCTGACAGTGGTGTTTCTTGCATGAAAATAACTGGCCCATGATTTTTACTTCATCACCACTGTTCTTGGTCCTTTGGACCTTGCATTATGAGTAAAAAAAAAAAAAAAAAAAAAAAAAAGAGAGAGGGTAATAGGTAGCCTAAATGGGAAGATGAAATCTATGGGAAGAAACCATTATTAAACATACACAATTAAGACATAATCAGGAAAAGCAAGTAGTCCAGCCAGATTACATTTAGATTACATTTAAATGTTTGCAAAGCAAACATTTTAAAAAGTATTGGGGGGGGCGCATATTGTACAGGCCACCAGTTCAAGAAAGATCCAACAAATGTTTCTGAGCAAGAGATTTAGTGTCTGAAAGTGAATTTAACTGAAGCAATTTCTAGAAATGTATTACCATTTACATGAGACTACTTGTATTAAAAAGGAAAACTCAAAATGTTTAAGTGACAGTAAATAATGACAGAATAAGATTCATTGAAAAGTAAAGTCTAAGAGCTGTTCACAATAATTACAGGGATGGGGTGAAGGGATCCAAAGTTTTAGTAATATCTAATATAATCCTTTGATAAATAGCCTACAAATAAGATCTTTGTGGAAAAGTCTAAATAAATTTAACTACTGAGTTCTAAATGCTAAATATGATGAAAGGGCAAAGCTCCAATATCTAGTATAAACAGAATCAAAAACTCCTCCATGAGAAATAATAAAAACTAGATCAAAACACTCTTTTGCAAAACTTGGAGATTTTTAAAAATACTAAATAACTAAAAATGATAAGATTACTAGTAGTGGGGGGGGGGGGAAGCAAAACAAAAATAAGTAAATAGAGGACATCAAAATGAGTCAAGACAAACTCATGCAAATGGAAGAATTTGCCTTTCTGACCAACAGTACTGGGAGAAGATAGATGTTTAAAGAAGAAAACAAGACTTTTGTATTGATCATTTAATTGCAATTATTTAAATCAAGTTGAAATAAAAGAAAGCGAAAATGGCAGATGCAAATATCTAAAGTTTGCTAGTATCCAGAGGAAAAGAAAGTTATCATCAATAAAAATTACTTAAACAATATATTACAAAATTACTTGATAAGATTAGATTGTGTAAAATATACATGGAGAAATTCAAAGGCATTCATGCTCTGAGCCAAAGACAACTTTAGAGAACTTTCAAAGTTCCTTCCACTACAAAAACTATTCGTTGTACTTAACTGTATTAATGAGGAGTCAGACTCTTCCAAAGCATACTTTATATTCAAGTAAGCATCTCATACACTATCTAAACAAGGGGAGAGACTTTGAACCACAGAGATTACCAGATCAAGTTTCAAAGAGAACCTCGTAAGTAGCAGGAAGTCCTTTCACTGTTAAATTGAGTAGAAGAAAGTGTCTGAGTATACTACAGGTCCAACTCCTTTCAAGTCATTTTTTCCTGTCATTTGTTTGCTGCTAGGTATTATACACTACAGCCCAACCAATTAGCATATCAAAATGATTGGAAACAAATGTTTGACCAATAAAATCAAATAAGACCATTACTTTGTGGTCTACCCAACCATTTGATGATCATCTTGTAAACTAGTAATCTAAATAATAATGTTTAGTTAAGATTATTTTATTCAATAATAAAACAACTAAATATATGTTGAGAAAAAAGTGTGAAAATAAATATAAGCAACCATGTATAAAATTTAGAAAAAGAAAGGAAGGCAAACAGTAAAATGTCAGGAATTTAATATAACCTAGTCTAAAATTTAAGAGTACCTGAAGATAAGATAAATGAAGGCAGTGAGGGGAAGATTTTAATGATCATGAATTCAAATACAGAAAGACAAGGTTTTAGAGGGTAATCATATTTAAATAGCTTATAGTAACCATCACTCCTCAACTCTAATTCACACACTATGATAAAGTTAAATGACTCCATGATGAAGACAGAAGTTAAGACTGTATCTTTAACAGCAAGTAGATTTCAATGGCTGCAAATAATTCCAAGTGAAATGCAACTGCAGCCCGGCCAGCGTGGCTCAGTGGTTGAGCATCCACCTATGATCCAGGAGACTGAGGTTTGACTCCCAGCCAGGGCACATGCCCGGGTTGCGGGTTCAATCCCCAGTGGGAGGCACGCAGGAGGCAGCTGATCAATGACTCTCTCATCATTGATGTTTCTATCTCTCTTTCTCCCTCTCCTTTCCTCTCTCTGAAATCAATAAAGACATATTAAAAAAAAGAAAAAAAAGAAATGCAGCTGCAGAAATCAGGTAATTTTAAAAAATTGTGTGCTGTTGTCAATAGAAAGGCATCTCATAACTTGTAGAGCGAGCAGAGCGAGAGAAAAGGAAGTTTGTTTACAGAGTACAGCAGAAAAATAATAAAGGCAGTAGGCAGGAGGAGAAAATTGAATCTAATGAACAGGGAAGATCTACATTTGTATGGGTAGAAGCTAAAGAGTTAAAAGAGACAAATAAATATAGTCTCAAATGAATAACCCTTAAGAAAAGCAAGTATATTTAAAAATTTACAGATATTTAAAAGTTTCCAAGCATTTTCACATTAAAGCCTAAAAGAAGGTTCCTAAATCTAAAAAAATCAAACTAAAAAAATATAATACATATGGGAATAAAAAGAAAGACCTAGTGGGTGCTAAAACCAACACTTGTATGACTTACTGGTATTAAAATATGAATTGTAAGCTCTTGGAGGAAAAAACATATGATTTCTTTTATATTAAGAAGCAGTTTTCATATTGTTTTATAGGTGATACAGTTATGAAAAAGCTAAAATGTAACTAAGCAAAATTTTATAATAGACCAAAGTGACATCATTTGATAAAATTAGACTCTGCAGAGCATAAATGGAAGAGTAAAAAAACATTTATGCTCTGAGACACACTTCAAGGAATGTCAGGTTTAGTCATTTATTTATTTAAATATCAAAAGAAATATTACGATTTTACTTTCTAGATAAGCATCAAATATCTGCAGTCCAGTGGTAAGGTTTTTTTTCCCATACCTAAATTAGTGAATACTCTTCTCATGACTTAAACTTTGCAAACCCTTTGGTAAAAGATTACATAAACCCAGGATTTGAAATTAGAGATTATTCACACTATATACAAAGACACAACAGTAAACTGAGCAGGAGCCAGGACAAAGTTCATCAGAATTCATACAAGAAGGAAAAATGTCCAAATCGCAGAAAATTTTACAAGTTTTTTTTATAACTTTATATATTTTGAGTTATGATTCCATAGGGCCACCGAATTTAATATTTTGATTAAAAAAAAAATGACACCCATCCGTCTCCCTGGGAAAGAACTGTTTCTGGTGAAGCCACCTTGGGCTTTTCTTCTAAATAGCTATGGGTGAATTAATAAGGTGATCATTTCATCCAGAGTTCAGGGCAAAGTAGTCAAGCTAATAGGTAGAGAAAGCAACAGGGGTGCAAAAGGAGACCAACAGAACAGTGAGATTAGGATTAAAGGGTAAAGGAGAGAAAGAATGAAAACCTCGGAGCCAGAGGAGAGATCCCAAAGGCGCAATAGTGAGTAAGAGAAAACTAGCTCAGAGGCAGGCATCTGGATACTTTCACTTCCTGTGGTTCATACACTCCTTGCACCTAATCCCCTGTGATCACTTTAACCACTGCTAACTCAACCACCCTGCTTCCTCAATCAGCTTTAATAGTCAGTTCTATGTGACAACATTTCATAAGTAATCCAACGTTCTCACTTCTAAGTAAGCTTAAACTGAAGTTCAATACAAGTACAGAGCATTCATACCACTATGCAGGGCAGGCCAGACTGGACCCTCTCGACTATGAGAAGGCACTGAGATGCTCCAGGGATCAGCTCAGCTCCAAAAGATTGAGTTCTAATGAACTCAAGCAATGGAACAGTTGAGATACAGCTCAACTGAAAATTCAGACAAATGTGAAGATGCTAAGAAGCATGGCAATTACAGAGTAATTCCTCTACAAAAATCCCATTTGAATGGAATTTTTAATTCAGTCTTTCTGTGGACTGTCTCAAAATCACCAATACTTCCAATCTACTGCATCTTAGGAAGTACCTCTAAAATCTCCACCCATTACTAGGCCAGCCTAACCTCTGGTTTGGATCATTTTATTTAATAATAATCAATAATCAGGGCATTCTGATGCCGATTGAAAGACTCCTAAACCTTAGTGTTTACCCCCTACAAATCACAAAGAATTCATTTTTCTTTGGAAGCTGTGCTTAATCACTGCCTTGCGATTGCAGAGTTGAAAAGCTGATTCTTATTCACTGAGGGTGTATTTGAAGCATTTTCTCCTCTAAATAAGATTGCAAAATATGCTTTGGGGGCTCTAGTGTGTATTTAAATGTAAAAGCAGAAGTGGATTAATTGTCAGTATAGCCTCTCTGTACCTTTAGCTCTTGTTTCAGTGTCTGGAACACAGAAACAGTGTGACATGGTACCTTTTTCAGATAATTTCATATATATGTCTCTCTATATATATACATACATACATGCATGTACATATATGTAACATTGCTGCTTTGAAGTATTCAAATATTATTCTAATAACAAAAAGTATACAGTTTTATTCTAGCTATAAACATCATACAATAGGAAATTATTTCTAAAGAGAGTATATAGGATAGCTATACCATGTTACTTTCTGTTGTTGTACAGAGGGATCATGGACTGACCTTAATTTATTAAGCATGGCTTAAATTTATAATATATGATTCGTTACATATTTTTAATTATAAATGTATCCTCCATACATGAACCTTGGAAGTGTATAGAAAAGTCCAAAGGGAAGAAAACCCCTGGTGACCTCACCATCCAGAGAGGACTACCTCACCAGTTGAATGTACAAGTTAGAGTTTTCATTCCATCAATAATGGAAAATAATATCTTCAGTTTTCTTCCTCGTCAACCCAATCTTCCAACTGGTATGAGGCAGATAGAGAGTTGAGATAAAGCAAAGCACAAGCTTTGGCATCAGCTAGACTGGGATCACATTCTAGATCTGTCACATAGTAGTGGGATGCTCTGAGTACATCAGTTAAGCCTCACCGTCCTGATCTTTCAAACAAAGATAACAACCCTACATGGGAGGATAGCTACAAGGATTAAAGGAAATGGTGTATCTAAAAGAGCTACAGGCTGTGCCAGGTATACAGGGAGTGTGAAAAACCCATGACTCAGCCAACCTTAACTCCCTCTCCTGTTCTTCCTAGAATAGTACAGCTGAAGAGCAGACGGTGACCCAGCATTAGGCAAAGACCCTTCCATCCTAAAGGTATTAAACTGAAGCACAGGTCTAGGAACCTAGGAAGAGATTGGGGCGGATGTGAAGAGGCAGCATGGCCCCATCCTTGGTGCAATTGGGGAGCCTACTCCTAGTAATTTTTTGCTTGTGAACTCCTCCAAAAACATAGAGCATTATAATAATAAGTGAATGAAGTTCTACCGCATCGTGAGCTTTTACGCATCACCCTCTAGCATCCCATCTGTGCTCAGAGGATAAAAGCCTTGCTGCGCTCTAGTCAGCATTTAGTACATGCTGTTACTTAAATTCCATCCCTGAAATAGCCAACTTTTAAAAAATTGAAATTAAACATTGGTTTCTGTGCACACAGTAGAACAAATTTCTCTCTTCCTCTGCCGCTTTACAAAGCTCATCTGGGACTATAGCTCAAACTGCGTTCAGACTTCACACCGGATTAGGCCTTTAGCCTGAAAGGACAAGGTGAGAACTTGGCCCATTAAACATAATGGAGTAAGTCAAGTAGCCAAGAGTTCTGCAGAAGCCCCAAGCATCTCCGGAATGCTTTCCGATTTTTTCATTAAAGACCTTTGGGGTCTGATTCTGCAGCAGGGCTCTGAGCTGTGAGTTCATGCTGTCACGTTAGGAAAACGGCAGGCGAACGCCAGTCAGTGCAGACAAAACCTTACTGCTTCCCGTTAGGGCTCACTGGCGCCTGTTCTCACATTTCTATGGTTAACCTTGGGTTAAAGAACATTAGGATAATAATGGCATAAACCCTTCACAGTTCATGTAAAACTTTATAGGGGCTGGTTCTTTGTAGAGGAGAGTGCATTAATCTGTAAAACAAGCATGTTGTTTAGTTTAACTATTTGGTCATGTGTTTTCAGGGTCTTTATTCCAGCAAAATGTAGGGAATTTCAATGTTTTTTTTAATAAAGTGAGAGAAAGCAAACCTTTTACAGTTCACTAGAATAAAGCTGCATGACCTACATTCCATGTATTAAAAACAATTATTCTGCTGTTGCCAGACAGTATGGGGTATATTACCAGAGCTACCACCATTAGGACTGCCTCCGCATAGCTCTTAAAGGATCCAGATGGTGGTTTTCAACTTTATCTCCATGGTGTCCCCTAGGAAGCATGCGTTATAGTCAGTCCCCTTCTTCCTTCAAAGTTTTGTAGAGCAGAGCCAACAAGACAAGGGGCTTCCTGCTGTTATTGGTGAGCTGTAACTGCACCAGCCATTACCCACAACAGCCATCAAAATGACGTGTTCCAGAGAATGCTCCTGATCCACAATGCAAATTTATGGCCAGAGGGCAAAATTTGGTACATAGAGGAATTTCACAGCACAAGACAGACTTTTTTTTTAATTACACTCATTTCTTGCAAATTTATTCTGTCATGCCAATGGAAATGGAAGTGGGGGGAAGGAATTATGATTTGATTTTTCATAAAAATGATTTCCAATTAGGTTTCATTACAATAAACAAAGGAATACTCAAGTAGCATGAGAATGTAAAATAAACTAAATCAATTGTAGATCAAACGGCAGTTATCTTCAGGGATATAGTTAAGCTGGAAACATCACCTTTGTATCTAAAAAAAAGGATTTTCATACATTAAGTGCAATTTCCTAAGTGGAATCACATGGCACAATGGTTTCAGCCTGCTTGAAAGCATGGTTGAAGCTGTCTATTACGCTGTGATGTTTTAACTGGGTACATACTTAACTTTGCCTTGAGTTAAGATGCTCTATAAGTTTGAGCTTTGTAAAGTTTTAATACTGACTTCACCAATAATTTAAATGGGTTCACTCATCATAAATTTCTATCAAGAACCTATAGAATATTTCATTAGATTTTTAAAAGCATGACATTTTTGAATTAACAGTATCTATCAAAATTTAAAATGCACATTCTTTAACTCCAAATTTCACTTCTAATAATTCATCCCATAAGTGTTCTTTCACTTGTACAGATAAATAGCCATAAATGAAATATTGTGATTCTATTCTCAGTTTTTAAAAAGGAATCTTTATATGGTAGTTTTATTCTTAATTTTTTTTTAATTTATCTTTATTGTTGAAAATATTACAGATGATCTCTTTTTTCCCCCATTGACCCCTTCCACCCCACACTGCCCCTCCCCCCCCACGCCCCAGACCTTCACCACTCTACTGTCTGTGTCCATGGGTTATGCATATATGCATATAAGTTCTTTGGTTAATTTTTTAAAGGAATCTTCATAGTGGTTTAGATAGTAGCTACACCAGTTTGCATGTCCATTTCTATTCATTTTGACAAGTGTCTGACATGTATCCACCATTTCTTTCACTGGGTCGTTTTTTTTTTGAACACGTAGTTGCTACCTACTCAGGATTGACCTAACAGCAAAAAGACTAAAGTGAATAAGATATATTTTTCTCCTCACTTTCCACCTGAAGTTCTCAGGGCCCTCACACAGCCACAGGCTCTGCAGTCATTGGTAACATCAATTTTGATTCATGAACCAAAGGAAATTTGTGAGTTATAGCATCCTCATATGTCTCTCTTCTCGGGATGGGCTGCATTAAAAACTGTAGCCTGGAGAGTTGACCATGGAAGCCCAAGGGCATGAACTTCTCATGCCATACTTATAGTATATGAATTTAAAGGCAGCTGGGCCCTTGGATTCAGATTTGAAAAGTACAGCACTTTATCTATGAGCGCTCTCCAGTTGTAAACTGTCTATTTTAGGTCTTGACTCTTTTAAAAATAGGCTTTAAATTCCACATATGAATGAGATCATGGGCACAGACAATAGTGTGGTGAAGGCCTAGGGTGTGGGGGCAGGTGTGGGGTAGAAGGGGTAAATGGGGAACAAAATGGGGACATCTGTAATACTTTCAACAATAAAGATTAAAAAATTTTTTTTAATAAAAATAGGCTTTAAAAATGTAGAATCACTTTTCTATCAATAGAGTGTTATCTGGACTCCAGTTGATTTTCATTCACCAATTTCCATTTATGGAGTTAGTCCATTGTATGACATTGGAAGAATCATGTTTTGTTTAACAATTTATTGTCCCATCACATTTTAATTTTGTGTTAAAATAAGATAAATTATAAACTCTAATCATGTGGCATGGGGCATACCAAACACAAATTGGTCTTGGGTAAAAAGAGAGAGAGAGAGAGAGAGAGAGAGAATAACAAATTACTCCTTTACCTAAAATGATGTAAAAGCCACCCTGCAATATTATTGAAAAAATCTCATTCCTAAAGTGAATCAGGTTTGGCATTTTTAAAACAAAAATAGAACTAAAGAAAAATTACACTTTGACCTGAATTTTACTCCAGTCACCAGATTGACGCAAAATATGGCACACCATAGAATACAGACTTTAGTCTTCGATAAAAATAAAATCCTGACTCAGAGCCTGTGATTTAAACGCAATGACTTTTTATAATATAATTCATAAGATGTACAAGCTTAAAATGTTGTCAAGATGTGCCACCTTTTGCCATTAAAATTTTAATGTGACAGCCTACTGGAGTAAGCTGCACATTTCTTGAAGGATGCTCCTTAAGAAAAATGGCTAATTTTTGTTTGGTTAATCAAACAGTGGGAAGTGCTGTAATGGATAATTGGGTTACCCAGTTCATCATTATAATTTGACATTTACATAGATCTTTATATTTTCCAAATGTTCTACAGCCATTTTTCTTGGATCTATCAATATTACCTTGAGAGGTAAATTAATTCTTCAATTCTCATCTTACAAATGAGCACAAAGAAGCAAAGTGAGCCCCAGCAATTCAGGTGCAAAGCTAAGATAAGATATTCTTGCCCCGACAGGCCTAAGCCACTGCTTTTTGTCCCTAGAGGAACCTTAAACCTTTCTATTTGAAAATTTCCAAAGAGAGTTAAGCTGTCAAAGACAAATTAACAACCGAGGCCCCTCACATTTCTAGTCCAGGTGGTCCAATTATAGATTTAAGCTAAAGTTAAGTTCAGATATAAAATAATGTGGCACGTTACAGTTACTGTAGACTTAACAAGCCAGTAGTTTAAAACGTCAAAGTTTAAAAATAACCTGCCTTTGCTTGTGTAAGATTTTCTTTCCTACCTTCCCCCATCATTCTTCTGCTGCTCTCACTAGAACAATAGCACCACTGTGTACACA
The DNA here is from genome assembly GCF_964146895.1 of Miniopterus schreibersii. Lineage (NCBI taxonomy): Eukaryota > Metazoa > Chordata > Mammalia > Chiroptera > Miniopteridae > Miniopterus > Miniopterus schreibersii. The sequence goes on along the minus strand of NC_138103.1, from coordinate 39,029,904 downwards.
GGCCCAGGGAAGTCCTCTGGGCCTGCCCCAATATTACAAAGAAGAAATGAAAACCTTAAAAATAGCACATAAACGTGGGGAATAATAAGGCCATTATCTGACATTTGATTGAGAAACTTGATCAGAGAGCAGAATTTACATTTCTTGGCCCAACAGCCGCTATGCGCTTTCCTTTCCTTTCTTTCTTGGCCCCAAACCACCCCGCCCACGACGGACTGACCCCGAGAACCACCTTACGGGGGGCAGCGTTCCCTCTGTGGCTCACACAGCAGCTGAAAGAAGCCACTGCAGCCCAGGCGGCAAGGATGTCAAAGGACCCACATGCTCATTTTATACAGTCCAGCTGGTGATAAATCAAATTTTTCAGCTCTGAAAGGACCCTAAAAGACTTCAATGTTTAAAGTAGAATACTTGAATTTTTTTAGGAGCTTCATTTGGGCTAAAGTAACCATTCACTAAGGGATAATATGCCTTGCAAAGCATCTAGAGTCAGATGATCTGGGCCAAACCCGAACCCCACAAAATTAACTTGGCCAGTTTGGAGAATTAGGCTCCACGGCGAGAATAGCCATGCCGAGGAACTTGAAACAATATTCATTCAAAGAGCAAACTCAATTTCTTGATTCTGCCATAAATCTGCTATTCTTGGTTGATGGCATTTTATATTAAGAGCTCAGAGAGTTAACAAGACTTATTGGTGGCAAGAATAAATTATTAAAGAAAAGTAAATGTATCATCCTTAGACAGAAGCACCCATTCCTTCAACTATAGGATCAGAAAATTTTTTCAATCTAAAATAAATCTACTTAAAAATATAGCTTATGTGCTTTAAGTGCCACGAAATAAAGTAGTTCAGTAAGCTATCATGATATTTGGCAGTACTATTTGTGTGTGTATGCACAATCTGTTATAGTTAGCTCCTGGGAAATGAACAATAAATTAGGAATTTATTGAAGTTGCACATTGATGCCCAATGTAGAAGCCAAAAACGTAAACAAAAAGATGTGGTTGTGCATAATTAGATTTTTTAAAAGCCCACTTTGTTGTATATTAAGATTCTACATATTCTCTATGTTTCTGGAAAAATTAATTATGAATATTATATTGACGTGGTAGGTGTCCTACACGTGTGTGTAAAATAAAGTTTTATATGTATATAAAACTTACTGTGTCACCCTAAAATAGAGAGCCATAATTAATGGTGAAATATGGACATTGTTCTGAACAAGAGTCCCAAATGCCGAACCAAGACTTTCATTCATTCTTTATCCGTTAATTCATACCTGGCATTGTAGCTTAATAATTATTTTTTACTATGTTTATTGGCAAATAAAAATAGAATTAAGAAGGAATAATAATCATTCTAATACCGAATTTCTCTGATTTTGTTATTCATGTCTTAAGGATCACATAAATTTTGTTTTATAATTCAATTCTCCCTTCATTAATAAATAAAACAACACTTTTCAGAACTATTTGTACATTTCCTTGCTCACTAAACTGACTGATTAGAAATTTTTCTATCCCAGTGCTTATTATCACTTTGAAATCAATAAATTATCCATGACTTGTGTTTGAGTGGTAAAGTTGTGTTCAGAAGTGAAGAGATACTCAGTTCCAAGTCAGGGAATAAAGTTTACATTTTATGGAGGAAAGACTGATTTTTACTGACCTTTTCTAAGTACATTAACAGTGTAAGCTATGATTTTTAAGGCATCTGTAAATTATAAAATGATGTAGCTATAACAGTGTGTGTCTATAGTTATATGCCTGAAGCCCTATGAGCATACTGGTACACCTCACCGCACATCCCTACAGAAAAACCAAAAGGATGCCTTTGATATTTATTTTAACTCCTTCAAATTGACCTATACTACAAATCAGGAATAAAAATCAATGGCTATTTATTTATTTATTTTATATGCACAAAACAGAATGTAATTACAAGGGTAATATAAAATGATTATCAATTTGTCATTTTCTCTTTTTTTTTATTTTATGTCCTTTTGAAATCACTTATATATCAAAGAAATAAGAGTAACTGTACAAACATTTAGGATTAAATGTTCCTGAAGTATAACACTAATACACAGAAACTGGTGTATTGATAATGAATTCTACCACAAATTCTACCAGGTCTCTTTACCAGTACACACCCCACCCCCACCCCAAGAGGGTGGCTCTAGTTCCAGATCCCAGCTGCCATGCAAGTCATGGCTTCAGATATGAAAGGAATAAAATCCTCTACAGTCTTTCAGTTTCCCCCAGAGTATTCCTTACTACTTCTAGCACTTCCATAAGCTCTACACTACAGTGCTGGTATTGCTAATGATGTTGCATTGTTCATTTTGAAACACTGTCTTTGCCTCAATTTCTTTAATAATATAATAAAAATAACATTCAAGACATAAAAGTTCATAATAATAGAAAGAAAGGGTTGAAAGAGACCTTAGAAAATGCTATGCCTAGAGTGATGTTTCTCAATCATTTTTTCAATATCACTCCCCAAGGAGACATTTTAGGCATTATTTCCAAGTTGCCCTACTATGAAATTTTAATATCATAGATATTATGCATATCTGTTTATGTATTTTATGTATATCTGTGCTTTATAGGTAAGAGTAGGGTTCTTGTCCCCTTAAAACCAATTTTTCCCCACTTGAGGTAATATCACCCTAATAGAGCTAGTAAAATAATAACAACATACTCCTACCACAATTGTATTATTAGTCAATTATAGTGAGACAAAAGTTTTACTGACTACCTTTGACCGTTATTAAAGAGATATTGAAACACTTTAACTCTGGAAGAGAATCTAAGGAAAAAATGATACCACTGTACTATTAATTACATTTCCCTATCTAATGTTTCCCTTCTCTTTCATTAATCATATGGACACCATTCCCTTTTGTCATGCTGATAACACTAAAAGAACATGTAACTTCTCTCTTTCTCAAAACAATTATGACTTCTTTTTCCATTCAGTTTTTCTCTGAATCACCAGAGCACCCTCTCATAGTATATTTCATCAAAACAAATGAGCTTAAAGATACACAAACATGCACAGTAAGAACACATGCACACATGTATAACACATACACAAACACATTCACACATATCATCGTAGAGAAAAGAGCACACATGATGCCACACATTCTGCACTTCTGAAAACCCAAGGCAACTGTGTGATATGACAGACTGTAGAGATTGTTCATGATGAAATTAAACACTTTAGTTTACATCTAATCATGACAAATTTCTGACTAATGCAGCTCCTTTCAGTGCAGCTTAAGTCACTGTATGGAACTGAACCACTTAATATTACAATATTTGACAACATAATAGTGAATAACCCAGAAGCATAATCAATAAAAATAGATCAAGACTAGGGCAAAAGCTAATCAAGTAGATTTAGAAAACGGATGCTGACTCAGCTCCTTTCCAATTAACCAAATGAATCACTGGAAACCCTATGGAGACAATGGCTAAGGAGAACAGAAATTCTAACTAGCAGAAGTGTTTGTCTATGATGTGTTGGTCTATGATCTGTTCACAAGAAACGACAATCTTGGCAGGACTAAATTTCATGGTTCAAGTGGTATAGCCTCTATCATAGTGGGGGTTTTTGGTTTTGTTTTATCTTTACTGTTGAAAATATTACAGATGTCCCCCTTTTTTCCCCTTTGATCCCCTCCACCCCACACACACCCCCTTCTCCCCAGGCCTTCACCACATTATTGTCTCTGTCCATGGGTTATGCAGATATGCAGATAAGTTCTTTGGTTAATCTCTCCCCACCCACCCACCCCCACCTTTCCTCTGAGATTCATCAGCCTATTCCATGCTTCTATGTCTCTGGATCTACTTTGTTCATCAGCTTATTTTGTTCATTAGATTCCACTTATGAAGATCATGTGATACATGAAGGTTTTTTAAAAAGATTGTGGAGCTAGAAGGCAGGAGCTGGGCCCTTGTCCTGGCTTTAATCCTTACTGGTTCTCTTTTCCAATAAGAGAAAATTTTCAGAATTGGGCAAGTTCCTTAACTTCTCAGACTCACTTTTGTCATACGTATAGGTTATTGTGTGGGACCATATGAAATAAGTGGGGGTTATACTAGGCTGCTAGGTGTTTACAAAAGTAAGGGGATTCTATTTCATCATTACTGATATCCTATAGTCATTCTTTCTAATCCAAATGCATATCAAGCAAGATTTTGTTTTGCATTTGCTTTCAAAAGAACAATATTAAACTATTAACAAAATATGATTTTGGGAACATTGCCATATACCTTAATGTCTTGATGACAGGTACCATAAGTTGCTGGCACTTAACAGTGACTTCATAAAAAGAACTCTTAGATTCCATCTCTTCCATGCTCCTTAGCACAGTTGTCAGCCTTTCCTTTATAAATTATGGGCTTCAGAGTCTTGCTATTCTTCACTGAAAAGTCATTCAAAGTGTTCCACATGGTTCTAAACACTTGGGGTAGGTGACAGTAATAAGGAACTGACCATTAGGGATTCAAGCTGGCAAGAAGACATGGCATACAGTATGATAGAGACAAGTGTAATTCCCATTCAAAAAAATAAGAGAGAAACAAGGTTTCTTCAACTTGTCATGTGCTCATGTTGGTATACTTGTGATTTCTAGTAAGTGTTAGATATGGATTGTTCTTGTTTCCCTAGTTCCACAAAGGTGAATGTATACCTGAAATGGGTACAAAAGATTTGAAGTTTAGGTAAAGATGTATAGCATATATACCATCTGCTCAGTGAAGGCGCCCTAGATACTCTTGTGGCCAGAACTAGCAAGCACAGAAGATAATGCTATTTCTTTTTAAATTAAATTTATTAGGGTTAATTATATAGGTTTCAAGTGTACGATTCTATGATACATCATCTGTATATTGTCTGCCACCACCTAAAGTCAAATCTTCTTCCATCACCACATACTTGACTTCCTTTATCTTTTAGTAGACCCTCCACCCCCTTCCCTCTGGTAAACACTATGCTGGTGTCCATGTCTATGAATTTTTGTTTTTCTTGTTTGTTCATTTGTTGCTTTCAGTTTTATATCCCACACATGACTGAAATCATATGGTTCTTGACTTTTTCTGCCTGACTTATCTCACTTAGCATGATATCCTCAAGGTCCACCCATGTTGTTGCAAATGGCAGCATTGCATCCTTCCTTATGGCTGAGTATATTCCACTGTGTGCATGTGCCACGTCTTCTTTATCCCTTCCTTCCTCACAGGACACTTTGGTTGTTTCCATGTCTTGGCCCCATGAATAATGCTGCAATGAACATAGGGGTGCATAAATCTTTGTGAATAAATACTTTCAAATTTTTCAGGTAGATGCCCAGAAGAGGGACCACTGGGTCATATGGTAGCTATATTCTTAATTTTTTGAGGAACCACCATACTGTTTTCCATAGTGGCTGTACCAGTCTACAGTCCCACCAGCAGTGGATGGAGGTTCCCTTTTCTCTACCTCTCCAACATTTATTTGTCTTGTTGCTAAAAGCCATTCTAACATGTGTCAAGTGATATCTCATTTTAGTTTTGATTTGCATTTCCTTAATAGTGAAGTTGAGCATCTTTTCGCATATCTTTTGGTCATTTGTATGTTTTCTTGTGTTTGTTCATGTCCTCTGACCATTTTTTAATTGAATAGTTTGGTGTTGAGTTGTATTAGTTCTTTATCTATTTTGAATATTAACCTCTTGTTGAAGCTGTTGTTTACAAATATCTTATCCCATTCAGTTGGTTTACTTTTTGGGGGTTTTGGTGGTTTCTTTTGCTGTGCAGAAGCTTTTTAGTTTGATATACTCCCAATCATTTATTTTTGCCTTTACTTCCCTTGCCTTTGGGTCAAATTCATAAAATGCCCTCAAAGACCAAGATTATAAGTTTAGTCTATGTAATTTATTATTTCAAGTCTTTGATCCATTTTGAGTTCATTTCTGTACATGGGGACAAACAGTAGTCCAGATTCATACCCCTTTTAAACTTCCTTAGAGCTCACATCACATTCCGCCAAGTACTAAATCTCTTGTGAGTGTATCTGACATCTCTTCCCACTCTCCCCACTAGACTGGAAGTTCCTTGAGATCAGAGATCATGTGAATCATTTTCTAGCCTTAAAATGACAGAAATGACCATTGTACATGCTAGACATTCAACAAATGTTTGCGAAGTTAAAATGAACACAAAGACAATGCAAATTGAGGTTAAAATTTTCAAGCTTTTTTTAGCGTTGACACTTCATGATCATATGACATTCTTTTTACATTTATAATGTATCTTTAAAATTCCCTTATGCACTAGTTTAAAATATAGTCTAAGTATAAAAAAAAATTTAAAAAAATAGAGGGCTTTCAAATATGATTCTAACTAAAAAGGAAATAAAACAGTAAATTATTAGAAAGCCTCATTAAAATTTATCATGATAAATTCTCCTCCTAACCTTTACCTCTGCCTCCCATTTGTAATGTTATTGATCTCTGAGCAGTTTGTTTTGAAGCATATTTCTGAAGGTTAAGTTAGACTTAAGGAGTAAGCTTCTACCTTTTAAGATGACAAACTACATACCTGCTCTTTGATGAGAGTTCAAAGGGAGCTTATGATGAAAATATCAACACAATCATTATTTGCTTGCCTTCACTAACCAAGACTTTCTGCCTCATCCAAATTTGATTTAATGTTAATTAATATATAAATTAAAAGTAAAATTAATGTTAATTTATTTCTTACTTTCTCAATTGTACTAATTTTCATTGCTAGTAGACAAAGGACTTCTGTGCAACCAAGTGTGTTTCGCTTTGAGAAGCTAAAAGTGAGAAGGTCCCATCCCTATAAGTAACACTGCTCTTCAGTTGTCTTCTCTTGTCATGAGCTTTTGATCAATAGACTTAAGATTTATTTCTCATGGCCTAGAATAGAAGTGAAAGTTGGAAGCTCTGTTGGCTGAAAGTGCCCAATAGTAATTTGTGTACTGTAAACAGAATCTACCCAGTTGTCCCATGATTCAGCAGTTTTCAGGGAATACAGATTATTAGAATAAAGTCAGGCTCCATTTTTGCTTATGCTTCTTTCATGGTTTGTTATTATTGATGTTTTTAGAAGGCACAGATACTGCATCTGTCCACCCAAGGGATGGTTTAGGTGCATGATTGAGCTCTATAAGAAATAGTCTTGTTTTGCCATTTTTTCTTAAAAGTATGTTTTATATGACATTAGTGGTACCCTAGATAATTTTACTTGGAAGATGATAAATAATGATTTTTGGTGCTGTTATGCACTCAATTTAATGTGTATTAATAAGAATATATAACTAGCACATTAGATTCATCATTGCTCAAGATCAGGCAAGTAATAATATTTAGAAATGGCAAAATTATATCTGTGATGCACAAATAGCAACTTTTTGAAACACTATTTTTACCAAAATTTGATTCCTTAAGGACAGAAAGTAGATAAAGCCACTTAGATTGAGTAGTTTATCATTTTAACCTGTCATTTCACTTTCTGATATAACAATCAAAGTTTCACAGGACATTCAGCTCCAGATCAAGGTAAATTCATATGAAATCTTCAGAATGAAAAGTTTCAGGGTGTTAAACAGCTCAAATGGCTTGTGGATTTACATTCAGCAAAAGGTCAAATCATTTCCCCTAAAACATATGGCATGTAATAAAAAATAGACATAACATAGTTAACCCATAGCCAGCTGTAAACTTTGTCCCAGGCCTCAGCAGCATAAAGAAAATGGTCTTAGTCTAGTTTGCCAAAAATATGACTACAGTTCCAGGAGCATTTTTCTAAACCCGACTCAAATGAGTGGGTATGTTGCTGAACAAGTAACTGTAGTTTAGTTTCTAATATTTGTTTACAAAGTAATGAGGAATAGGCCTCGTTGCCTATTTTTGTTCTCCGATGGCTTCCAGCTGCTCTTGAATAAAGCTCACCTCCATTCATGGAATATAAAGCTCTTCATGATCTAGCCTCTGTCTGTGTTCCAAGCTCACTCTTTCCATCTTCTACCTTGTTCACTGCAATGTGAATACCTGGGCTTTCTGCAATTCTGGACTTAAAAGAGCTCTTTCCCATGACCTTTCCATGCTATTCCCTCTGCCAGGAACACTCTTCATCCAACTCTTCGCATATCACTTCCTTCTCATCTAAAAGTATCAGTTTAAATTCATTTTCTCAAAGAGCTTTTTCTACCATGCTATGAGAGAGGATTCCATTACTCTGCATCACCTTATCTCTGCACTTTGTTCATTTCTTTCATAAGAAATAGTAACTGGCTACTAATTTCTTTAATTACTTCATGTATGTGTGTGTTTCACTCTCTTTTCCTTGAATGGAAGATCCATTAGGACAAGAACTGCTAGTGTCTGCTCATCAGATTTTTTCCCTTAGCACTGCACTGAGTGTCTGCACACAGTAAGTCCTTAATAAATATTTTTGAATGGTTTAATGAGAACATATCTTACTGGTGATTTCTTTAATTAGTTTGAATATTTCAATCATTGTATCAAAATTCTCTGAAAAAATTCAGTTTTCATCATAATATTAAAAACACAAAACAGGACAAATTAAGCTTTGACTCTTTTAAAATTATTTGTATAAAACTAAACTCGAGGCATGATTTTCAGCACTCGGGTTCTGCACCTTAGCTTTGCATTGAGAAAGTATGATGAATCTCTCACTTAAATACAAAGTCATAACAATTTAAAACCCTAAACTCCAGGTGTCGGGAGCCATCCTGCTCCGTATAGTCTCAGCAGTGCAGTTTTTCTTTCTGCAATATGTTTTTTGATTAATTTTCCAACTACTAACTAATCAGCTCTTTCTTCAGTTTTCTTTGTTGAAATCTATTTTTCTCTTTGACATTTAAGTTTTTCTATCTTCCTCGCATGATTTTTTCTATCTGTCATTTTCTCTTTCATTTTCCCCAAGAAATGAGTCTTGAAGACTACCTTTTACCTTTATCTTCCACCTCATGTGAAGGAAAATGTAATATCTCAACCTGTTTGTTGCATTTATTCTTTTTTTCAGTTCTAATTATGTGTCCTGAATTACAAGTTGTACATGTTTTAGATGAAAATTTTTTCTTTCTTCACAAAGCTGTATCATTTTAACTATTCATATTGTATAAATTATTGTTTAATCAATTCAACAAAAAACTTGTTCAACACCTATAACATGGCTGACACTGGCCTAGGCTCAGGGAATAGCAGAGAACAAAATAGTGAAGCCCATGCTTTCATGGATGCCCACCTGTGCAGGGACCATCCAGTTAGAACACATTTTCCATGCATGTGCATGCATGCACACACAAACACATATACACAGCTTTGTTCTATATTATGCCTTCTGAAATGTGTGTATTCTTTACAGGGGGAAAGGACAGAAAGCATATTGTAAGACAATCTGTAATACTTGTCACAACATTATTACTGTATTTTATTAACCATATCCAGGAAATGAATAGAATATAAAAGTCTCCAAATAATTAAGAATATAGTATGTAATCTCTGTGATCTCAGGATATATAATCCAGTTAGAAAGAAGAGATATAGGTAATTTTACTAGCAACATGACCAGATTTCTTATCATGGCATAATCCTCTTTAAAGTTGGATTTCCTCACCTCCCTCTACAACATTCATTCCAACTACTATGAAGACTTTATACTCTTAAGTATTGACACTTTTCTGAAACATGTCATATCCTTCTACCATCTCATGTCCTTGCAGATGCTGTTCCAACTTCCTGGCATTCTATTCTCACCTGCAAAAGATTTTTCATCCCTCAAGTCAAGTGTCAGATGAATGAGTGAATATAGGAATAGGCATAAGATGCTAGGAATTCTACATCAATGATGCAAATTCATAAGTCCTCTAGGTTTAAAGTGAGAGAGGGGTAGAGCTCAGGAGGGACAGAAACTATTCTTAAAAATGTAAAAACAACTTTGGTGCCAGAGAGTGAAGCCATTTTATAAACATGATTTAGAAGCATATAACATATTTATTTTCCTCATTCTTAATATTTGTATTTTGCCTAATACTCATGATAAAATTACAATAAGAAGTTTCCATCTGTATTAAAATGTTACTTATGCTATCTATGGTATATTTATTAAGAAAATAATCTGGTCTATGAAGTTTGTGATCTTTGTTTCTTTCTTTAAGAACAAATATTTGTTTCCTGCATAGTTAAGAGAACTTTCCAGATTCAAATCTTCTGATACATTGTTGATAGTTCATTTACAACTTTATTAATCTTTAAAACCCTCCCTGGTTATTTATAAAGCAAAAATAAAGAATAAACTTTAACACTTCAGATTAAATAATGCAGCCCATTTTTAATATACTTGCCTCAATATACTAATAATCTAGAATGTTGAGGATGTCAATATTTATATGTCACAGAAGCAACTATGTGAATAATGTATATAACAGAAATGAAGTCATGAGGTTATTTCAATCATCTCATGATAAATTTTATGAAAGCAGAGGCAAATTGGTACTTGGGTTGAGTCAATGTGTTCATACAGTTCAGAAAACACTATCAGCAGAATTCATTTTCTGTCTATTTCAAACATTCTCTGCTTTGATTTACAAAAGTACTATATTTTTCCACTAACACGAAAAACTCCAGTCCAAGTCAGACTTCTCTTGCTGTAAAATTAAGAGACCTAATTTGAGCCTTGAAATGGACTCTAAGGCTGTAACCCCTTTGCTTTATGACTGAGCATGTTAGTGGAGCTGAGGAGATTCAGCTTCTTCTCCCACAATGTGAGGAGAAGTATGGAAGGAAGTCATGATCTTGAGATTCTGCTCTTGCAACTCTAGAATTCTGTGAATTTTGTGACTGTTTTTATAAGCTCCTCTGGGTAACTAGGAAATTATTTCCTTCTTTTTGGAATTTTTCCCAGGCTTGGCCAAGAGTGAATCTCCAGGCCTTGGATTGGTTACCTAAACCTCAGGTCGATATGTTGTTTAATAATTATTTTTTTTAAAGTTAATATCATGCCTCCTACAAATATAAACACTTGTAAAGATTTTATTTAACTTATTCTTTAATTAGGGGTCTAGAAAGATCTTATTACCAATAAAATGTTGACCTCATTTACATAGGTCAATCAGAATTGTGAAACACATTTATGAAAATATGCAAAACTGTCCTTCCATGGCATAATAACCAATTGAATGGCACGAAATTTGCTTGCATTTCTATGGACAAAAGTTATTTGCATTAGTATCAGTTTCCTACAAATATCCTTGTAAAATAGCTCAAAGGCAATGGAAGGTTGAAATAACACAGAAAGATGCACAAGATGTGAGACAGTAATCTTTGGGGGTATATTTCATCAATTTTCCCTACAGAGCTCCCCCAATGTAATTAGAAAAGCACATCCCTTTTCTTGTCCTGAGTTATTTAATCACCTTGCAAACTTTAAGGCATAATGTTTCCTATCACTATAAATATTGTTTGAAATTCAACTTTGAAAGACAAAAAAGATCTTCATTTCATTTAAAGCAGCTCTTTTCAGAGTGATTTTAGATACAGAATCTTCTATTTAAGCAAAATGTAAATTACATAAAAATAGAGCTCCCCTGTTTATAGTTGGGGATTTGGAGAGTCAGTATCAGAGGGCCTTTAGACTCTTTCCTCATTCCAGAGGCAGACCCTAATGTTTAAAAAGTATGTGTCTAAAATTTTGTCTCACTTTGGAATGAGACACACATCAATTCAAACTCATTCAAAACTACTTGATGTATATGACCCTCTAGACATCAGTTTAACCTAACCTCTATTTAAGAGGTAAAAAAGGAGTGATAATAATTATCTCATAAAGTTGCTATAAGAATTAACAAAATATAAAGCATATAAATAGCCAAATGGTAGAAACAACCCAAATGTCCATCAGTAGATGAATAGATAAAATGTAGTATATTCATACAATGAAATATTCAGTCATAAAAGGAATGAAATTCTGATACATGCTCAATATGTGTATGAATCCTGAAAACATTATGGTAAGTGAAATAAGCCAGGCATCAAAAAAAACAAATATTATATGATTATACTTATATGAGGTATCTAGAATACGCAAATTCCTGGACACAGAAAGAACAATAGTCATTACTAGGGACTGAGGGGAGAAGGGATAGGGCATTATTATTTAGTGAGTGCAGAGCTTTTGTATGGGATGATAAATAAATTCTGGAAGCGGATAGTGGTGATGGCTGCACAACAGCACAAATGTACTAAATACCAGTGAATTTTACACTTAAAAAATAGTTAAGATGGTAAATGTTATGCATATTTTACTACAATAAAAATACCAAAAAAATACAATGTGATTATAGCTTTAAATTCTGAATCATAATCAGGAGTATATAAAAGGTATTTCATGATTATTGCCATTTTATTTTACTTACTACTATTACTAATTACAACATAGTTCACACAGCCAGTTAGTTACAAATTTAAACCTATCCTTGTATACAGATTTTCTAGTGCCTAATTTAATATTCTTAATGAGATCCTATATAGATCTTAACTTTTTAATTCCAGGCTTCAAGAATCTGTAAAACAATAATAAAAGATTCATGTCTACCCAATCAAGGCTTACTATATAGCTACAGTAACCAAGACAGTATAGTATCGGCAGAGGGATACTCATGTAGTTCAATGGAACCATGGAGAGAACCAAGAAATACTTTCACACAAATGTGCCCAATTCATGTTTCATAAAAGTGAAATAGCCATTCAACAAAAGAAGGATTACCTTTTTGCCAATGCTACTGGAGCAATTGAACATCCATATGAACTTTGGTATAAACCTCACACTTTACACAAAAATCAACACAAAATGGATTACATACTTAAAATAAAACATTTGGAAAATGCATAAAAGAAACTCTTCAAAATCTAAGGCTAGGCAAGGAGCTCTTAGACCTGATACCAAAATCATTATCCATAAAAAGAAAATTTAATAAATTGGACTTCATTATTTGCATTTCAAAAGCCCACATAAAGAGAGTTAAAGGATAAATTATAGACTTGGAGAAAATTTTTGCAAATCACATATCCAAAAAAGGAGTAGTATCTAGATTGTGTAATGAACTCCCAAGCTCAACAGTAAGAAAATAATCCAATTAAAAAATAAGCAAAGGACATAAGGAGACATTTAATGAAGAAGATATACAAACTGCAAGCAAACCATAAAAATATGTTTCATTTCCTAGTCATCAGAGCAATGCAAAGTGAAAGCCACAATGAGATAGTAGTACACACCTACTGGGATGGCTAAAATTAAAATAATAATAATAATAATAATTAACACCACCAAATTCTGGCAAAATTGCCAAGAAACTGGATCTCTCATACATTACTAGTCCAAACGTAACACAGTAAAAACACTGTGAAAAACAGTTTGACAAGTTCTTTCAAATTAAATACAGTATGATCTAGCAATTATATTCTTGGGCATTTAACTTAGAGAAATGAAAACTTTTATCCACATGAAAGCTTGTACATGAATATTCACAGTAGCTCTATTTTTAATAGTCAAGAACTGGAATCAGCCAAGGTACCATTCAGCAGGTGAACAGTTAAGCAAATGGTGGTATATCCATACTGTGGAGTCCAACTAAGCCATAAAAGGAATGAACTATTGACACACAACAACTTAGATGAAACTCAAAGACACTATACTTAATTTTTAAAATCCAGGCTCAAAAAAATACATATTGTATGATATTTACATAATATTTTTGAAATAACATTTTAGAAATGTAAGTTAGGAAATAGGGAGGTAGATTTGGTTATAAAAGTGCAACACAAGTCATCCTTGTGGTGATGGGACTTGAGTGGTGCTGAATACACAAATTTACACATGATAAAATTATACAGAACTAAACACATACCCACACATGTAAAATAAAACTGGGGAAATCTGAATTTGTTTCATTTGGGTGGATTACATCAATATCAATATCATGACTATGAAACTATACTATAGTTGAACAACGTTACCACTGGAGTACACCTAGTAAGGTGTGTGACAACTCTGTCTTTTTCTTACAACTGTATGTGAACCTATAATTATCTCGATGAAAAATTTTAGCTAAAAAATAAAAACAAAAGTGAAAACAAAAAACATTCAGAAACAAGAAAAATGTCTAGAAAATTACAAATGTGATATCAAAAATTAAAAGTAAAAAAAATCAACAGAAAAGTTGAAGTTAAAAAATGGAGGAAAAGGTAAAAGGATTAACAGTCTGTCTGAGAGGTCAAACATCAAAATAAAATGAGTGCAGGAAAGAATGAACAGAAAATAAGAGAGCAAATTATGAGAGAAATGAAACAAAAAGCATTACCAGCACTGGAGGGTTCAATTTCCGGAGTAAATGTGATGCATAAATGCACAGAACAATTAGCCAGTAATAAGCCACACTATGTTGATTTTCCAGAAACAACAAGAATAAAGCCAGAATTCTCCAAGTTTACTGTGAGAGAAATTAGGCCATATATAAAAGACTAGGAATCAAAACATCACAATTCTCATCTACAGGTTATGAAATAATTAATAGTTACAAAATTCAAAATTCCAAGAGGAAATGACTTTTAGTCTAGAATTCTACATCTAGCTAGACAAACAATCAAATATAAGGGTACAATAAAGGCAATTTTAGACATCTGGGCCTCAAAAAGTTTAAGCTGTAGTGCAACCTTTTCTTAAAGCTACTAGAGAATGTGCTCTGCTGAAACAGGCAGTAAGCAAAAAGGAGCCGCAAGATCCAGAAAATAGGACACATTACCAAAAAAAAAAAACGTTGGGAGAAGGGGTTAAGGGAATTCACAGGATGCTCAGAACCCACCCACCCCCCAAAAGAAGTAAACTAACTTTAACTGATGTGTTTGAGCACAGTGCTTACTGCTCTAACAGGGTTCAGGGACTAATCGGTGATTAAATAAAGATAAGCATAAGCAAATGATGACTAATACATCCTGGGATACTATATAACTGAGTATTAAATAATATAATCATAATATTGTAATTAAAATGTAATTCTTGTATAGTTGTCAAAACAAACAAAAGACATAACTGTATTGGGAGGTTGAAGGGAGGAAAAGTGTGAGAAGGTAAGAGTATGGGGGTGGGGGCACAGGTCCTGGTAATAATGCCAAAGCCCCATCTTTCAAATTTAGCAAACAGTAGAAAACAGCTGCAATTAAAAATTTTTTAAACATTATAAATATGTTTTCATATTTTAAATATGGATATAAATAGGACAAACACCTGGAAGTGTTAGAAACGAAGGCCTCTGGGATATAGCAATTTGGAGTGAGGAGGGGTGGAGTAGGGACTACTGTTTTTAATTACCAGCGCTTTAGCATCATCTAAATTTGTAAACATTTCTGTGTCTTACATTAATATCACAGTAATTTAAAAATAAACATAAAGCAAATAAATTTTAAAATTTACAAAACAAAGAAATTAAAATTACCCCTATAATCCTACCACCCGGAGGGCATCTCAGCTAAAATATGGGTCTATTTTCTAAAATGATGGAGTAAATCAAGAAAAAGGAAATAGCTGATTCAAACAAACACAAAACATTCAATTACAGAATCTAAAACCTTCCTTTGGAAAATAGTCTTAATCTTCGAGCACTCATGAAAACACTAACATTACCATTGACATTGCAATTGACACTGGGGAAATCTTGGCAGAAAAGGAATTGAGTAGCTTGGAAAGGAATCACCCAGAGTGGTCTCTGTCTGTATGTACCCAAATTTGACCATTAAACATGAGAAAAACAGAGGACTCACTGAGAATGATAACAATCTACCTTAGGGTCACATTTGTGGAAATTAATTCAGTTTGATTAAGCCTCCAAACCATCAGTGGTAAGCTTGAAGCAGTATTTCACATGCCTGCTATTTCTCTCTAATGGATTAGCTTATGACTTATGCTCTTTACTCTTTTAAATTCAAAAATGTTGCATATATGTCTATAACGAGTTACTTTTACATCATAGCTCTAAAATGTTCCAATTTACTGCAAACTACCCGTACGCTAATTTACCATCTACACAAATAATAGGTCTCACTATAGAAATCTAATCCTATTTTGCAAGTCATTTATAAAGATACTGGTTGCACTTTTGTTCAGATGGCCATTGATTTAAAGTGCAGTTAAAATGTCCCATTCTTTTTTCTTTAACAGAATTTTGTCATATCCTTGCCATTAGTTAAAGAATAACCTAACTTATCTGCTAGCCTCAGGTTTAAGATACTAATTTCCGCATTTAATGTCCCCATCAATGACCCTTAATGTGGAAACTATTTTATCCCGAACAGTGCAGATATTTCCGTTTAGGAAAGGCAGCTTTATTAAGGACTTTTGGGTTATGAACCCATTTCTGAAAATCTCCCATAGTCTTAAGAGTGAAAATGTGGTTTTAGCAATACAAATTCAACAGAATTTGGAAAAATAAGAATGCAAATATTTCTCTCCTTGTTAGATTTGTGTTTGATTGATGCATGAGGCTATGGTATAAATTTCAATAATTCATACGAACAATGCTAAGTAAATCACACAACAAAAACAATCATTTTAATGATACCATAAATTCTCTTGAACGCTATGGATGTGGCACCAATTTTTTTCATAACCAGAGATACAGATGTACAGTTAAAGATATGTATATAAGCATACATCAATCAATATTTTCTATTATTGGAAATATACTCTATCATCCCAGAATTTATATCCTTTGATAAAATGATAAGCTATTGGTCTCATGGGACTGAAGATAGGAACAGGGATTGGGAAGTAGATAAGTATATCTACCCACAAGCTTTTCCACCTAGCAGAGGCATGGTTTAAAAATTGCACCTAGAAGGATATTAATCAGAACAGAAGAATTTTATCACCACAAAAGTCCTATATATAGAATACAGGGTGGGTCAAAAGTAAGTTTACAGTTGTTCATCTGAAAAACAATACAACAATTAAAAAGTAATAGTATACTAATAAACTCTGAGCTTTGCATATTCCCAACTGTAAACCTACTTCTGCCCCACCCTGTATTTGTAATAGTTTCTATCATAAATCATATTTTGATCACAATTTGAATGCATAAAATTCTACCCAATTTGAGAGGTCTAGATGTAACATTTCAAGTGTGTGGGCTGGGAACATGTTATCTCTTTGGGGAAATTTGCAACATACAGGGGGTCCTATAATGCCTATACTCACCTATGTGCAATTTTTTTTATTGCCCACCTAGCCCATAGAAATAAAAATAAAATAGATGTTTGCCTGATCAAAAACACAGGATTGTACTACAAGGCTGAAGCAAAGAAGGTTTCCATACAAGGGCTCTTTACTATTAAAGTCCACAGCCAGCCAACCAACCTCACAGAGGTTTCTCATATACCCTGCAAAACGCAGCTAGAAATAAACTGCAGGTCTTTCCTGTTGCTTTTCTTCATTCTCAAAAAAAAATTAAATGGCTTAAAATTACCACCTTCATACCCATTAATGTCTCTCTTCTTGGCTCCAAACCAGCATAACAAGCTGCTGATTCAACACACACCTCACACTCAACATACGCCTCAAATTAACTCATGAGCTATCTCACCCAATCCCGACCCTCTCCCTGTGCCCACCATCTTAGTAAATGACAGTCTCTGAAGTGGAAACCTGGGAGCCATCATGATTTCTTCATCTCCCGAAACACCCACATCTAATTAAATCCACCCACTATGCAATGTTCTTGCTCAATATCGAAGTCCAGGTCGCCTCTCTGTCTCATATGGAAAATTACAATAGGCTTCTAACTGTCCCTTTTTGCTTGAAAAGCCTTCAGTGACTTCTCATTGTTTCTAAGAAAAAGTCTAAAACACTAATAAAAATTAATAGCTTTGCTGTCACAAGAGTCCTTCTTTTTTTTACAGCCAAGTAGTATTCCATTGCGTAAACGTTCCACACCTTTTTATATACTCTTCTACTGACTGGGGGCAGTGGGGCTGGGTAAAAAAAAGGTGAAGGGGTTAAGCAAAAATAAATAAAAAATATATATACACATATAGAAAACACAAACACAGACAGTAGTGTGGTGATAGCCAGAGGAAAGGGGGTAGAGGAGGAAGCGGGCAAAGGGAGCATAGAGGAAGATGGAAAGAGACTTTACTCTGGACAATGGGAGCACCATGCAGCGCGAAGATGATGTTTTGTTGAGTTGTACACTTGAAACCTGTATGGTTTGTTAACCAATGTCACCCCAATAAGCTCAATAAGAAAACTAGTAGCCTTTGTGTGATCTGGTCCTCGCCTACCTCTCCAGCCTCATTTTGTGTCACTCAACTTACTCTGTTTCAGACACGGGATCCTCCTTTCTGTTCTTGTATTGTGCTAAGCTTACCCTTCCACAAGCTGACTCCTTGTCCCAAATGCTCTAGTGAGTCTCTCTTCCTCCCTCCCTCCCCTCGCTTGTGAGTTAGTCTTACACATTAAGTGCCCATTAGACCAAATGCCATCGTCATGTCCCCTTAGACAAGACATACCTCCTGCGTTTATGCTCAGACCCTCTACTCTCTCTTCCCAGAGACTCTATTTAATTGAAGTTTTGTGTTTGTCTAAGGTCTCTGTCTTCTGTTAGATATTTTCTATAAAGAACTAGAGATTAAATAAATTAGGCTTTGCTGAACATATGGTCTCTGTGTCAACTATACAGCGTTGCCCTTGTAGTGAGAAAGCATCCAAAAACGATAGGTAAACAAATGAAAGTGCCTGTGTTCCAGTGGCCTTTTGGCCCTGGTTTGCCCATCCTTTCATTAGATGGGATAAGCTCCACAAAGGCATTGGGCATGTTTTGTATCATTCACTGTTGTATCTCAGAACACATTTCAATATCTGGCATACAATAAGCATTTAATATATTTACTGAATGAATAAAATTTTGGATCAACATTAACCAGTTATGAGGGTGTAAGTATACTTTCAGTTTTGCTTCTATTCTACAAGGTAAGAATAAAAGTAATTATTTGTAATATTGCAATAACTACATATGCTGTGCGATGGTTACTAAACTTACTGAGGTGATCACTTCATATATTATATAAATGTCTAATCACTATGTTGTATACCTGAGACTAAGATAGTATTGTATGCCAGTTGTAAATAAAAAATAAAGAACAAAAAAGGAAGAAAATTTTTATATATGCTACAATAAAATGCATGAACCTTGATGACACTATGCTAAGGTAAATGAACCATTCACAAAAGGACACATACCGGATAATCTCACTTAGCTGGCATCCCTCGCATAGTTATATTCACAGAGATGGACAGTAAAATGGTGGTTGCCAGAGGGTGGGAGGAGAAGGGAACGGGAAGTTAGTGTTCCAGTTTTGCAAGATAAAAAGAATTCTGGAGATGGATGGTGGAGATGGCTACACATCAGTGTGTGACAAGTAACTTCTTTCACGGGCACCGGCTAAAGTCAACCTCTCCCAACAGTGTTTGTATTTCAAGATAAAAATAAACTTTGCTTTAGACTCCTACTAGCTGAAAGAGGAGATATTTGAAAGCAAAGACTTTCCTTAAGTTCTCCTGTTCTGCAGGTATGTTTTAGATGAGCTCTTTGGTCCTCAATGATGGTTGATATTTTGTTGCTATTTTAGAAGAAAAAAAAATTGTCATTCTATTTTTATTTATTTATTTATTTCTGATTTTTTCCCCCCTTTATTTTCCTTATTTTTATTTTTATTTTATCTTTTAAATTTATCTTTGTTGACTTAGGCCAAAGTGGATATGGAAACAGAAGCCTTACCAAAATTCTAGTATAACTGCCAAACATCTCTCTGGGATTTAGGATAAAAGCTCAGGTAAGAATAACCTATAAATAGTGTATTGTTGTAAGTGTAAACTATAGCCACAAGAACACCAGAGAAAAATAGATTTTTTAAAATAAACTTGGGACAGGAAAAGTCCTCTGAGATATCCTTAAAGGCCATAAACTAAAGAACTAATGAATCAACTAAATAAAACTTAGAAATTTCTGAAGAGTAAACCTCCTTTTGCTCACTCCTCTATGTAGTATATGGTATGTTCATGAATTAATTAAGAAGATTTGGTAAGACACACGCATATGCACGTGTATTAGTAATGGTTGTCTCTAAGGGGTGAAATTACGAGGATCTGAAGAGAATTTCATTTTTATGTCACCTACTTTTGGTTTGTCAGAATGTTTATATCAGACCTTTACGCTCTTATCTTTTAAAGTATATCTCCATTTTGAAAATACTATTAGTAGGAAAGGACAAAAGGCAGGTGACCTAAATGAGAAACTGGATCCAGGAACTACTGAACGCTCGCTTAATATTACTCTCACTTCATGCATGTCACCTAAATATCAGAATCATTTCCCCGATGTCTTCCCACTAACATCCAGCAAGCCTTTGCTCCCTGAGACTCTGAGTTATCTCCCTTCGTTTCTCACTAGATGTCATTCTCCCACCCTCTCTGCCTGCGCTGAGAAGAGCTGCACAGTGAATCAGACAGAAACAAACAGCTCTCTCCTGGGAGAGCAAACTCAAGGGGCATCTCCTGTGCGCCCAGGGAGGGAGCTGCTAAATCCACTGCGTGCAGAGGTTCTCAGGCTGGAGGGACTGATGAGCTTGTCAGTAGTTTTCTGACTGCCCACTTCAAGTTAGGCTGGATTCCTTGGAACCATGAGGTTATATAGTCTTTACAAGGTAAATCCTAGTACTTTCTGAGCATGCATGACATATCCCTTATGTCATCTAGTGGGTATAAAAAAACGGACTTCTCTTTCGGTGGTGTCTTTTTTTCTTAGAGACTCATTTCTTTGGTTTATGCTGTATTTCTCACCCCCCCTTCTACACTATATGCTATCGTTAGGTTTTTCTTGCAAAAATTATAGCCCAAAAGTTGCTTACAAATGTATTTCTGTTCTTTTGACTTTAGAGAAACAATCCTTTGAGAGTAAGCTGAAGAACGGCCCACTGTTATGTTTTTAGCTTTCACTGCACTTTAGTATAGAAGTTTGACATAACCCGCCCATTCAAATGTGCAGGAACACAAGGTATAATGAGCCTTGGGAAATTTGGCTACTGTCATGAGACTAGAGAGAGCCACCATTCACAGACAGATTTTTAAAACTGGCTGCCTTAGATGGGCACAGCAAGCACACTTCAAAGTGAATATATGTATAAAAAATACACATGGATTCAATTACATGCTTTCAGATTAATGAAAACGCGGACAGGGGCTTCTCTACTTAAAATTTCAACTTACACATTTTCATAGATACCAACCAAATTACATTTACTTTACTCCACAGAGGAAGGAGGTTAATATGTCCACTTCCTAGAGGTGACATTAGCATTGGATAATTTTAGGATCCTTGTGGATTTGTACATTGGCCTGCAGGATACGTACTGTGCTTGACTTAGTTTTGAGATGTTTTGCAAGACTTATTTGCCCTATCCTTGGTAACTCTTACTAAAACAGGATAAACTCAGAAGATTTAAAGTTCTGCTAAGAGGAGGCTTACAATCTCAACACAAAGGGAAAGAGAGATAATTTAAAACATGCTTGCAAACTGAAAGTGGTGAAAAAATAACAAATGCCTTCCATGTATACGGGATAAATCATTCAATAGTGAGGATGATTCTTAAGAATAGCAAGATTCTTAAGAACAGCAAGAAAATCTTGGAACATGTGTGGAGCACTGTGCTTGTGCAATCAATAATGACAATATTGACATAGTTCCCCAAATGTCTTCCTTCTACATCTGCCCCCACACTGCATTCTCATTCTAAACACAGCAGTACAGTGATCCTATTTAAACAAAAGAGTATGTCACTCCCCTACTCAAAAATTTCCAATGCCCTCTTTTCTCATTCATACGTCTAATGATCTGCCTCCCATCTTGCCCCACCTAGTGCTCCTCTCCCTCTGACTCAAGCTGCTCTATCTGCAACACTGGTCTCCTTGCTCTTCCAAGAATTCATTAGGCACATTTCCAGCTTCGTGTCTTTGCACATATTTCCTTTTCTTGGACCAATTTCCCTACAGGCATGAGCACATGCACACACACACACACTCACACACTCACATGCACACATACACAGCTTGTTCCCTTACCTGCTTCAAGCCTTTCCCCTGATATCACCTTTTCAAAGAGACTTTCCTTGACATCTAACTTAAACTGTAATGCTCCCTTTCCCCCCTCTAACTCCATGTACCTTCTTCCCTTCCTGCTTTAGTTGGCTCCACAGTATTTACCAGGCATATGGTAAACTATATATGTTTTCTCCGAGGGCAAGATTTGGTCTGTTTTCTTTAATCCTGGACACCTAGCACACAGTAGATACCCAAAAAATATTTGTTAAAGGAATGAGTAGCCCGGCCGGGCGTGGCTCAGCAGTTGAGCATCGACCTAGGATCCAAGAGATATCGGTTCAATTCCCTGTCACGGGATATGCCCGGGTTCAGGCTCAATCCTCAATTGGTGGTGGGCAGGAGGCAGCCGATCAGTGACTCTCTCATCATTGATGTTTCTATCTCTCTCTCTCCCTCTCTCTTCCTCTCTGAAATCAATAAAGATATATTTTTTAAAAAAAAAGAAATAAGTAAATGTTTGTTGAATGAATTAACTAATGAAGAATAAAGAATGAATAAGTCAGCAATGAAGGAATGTGATTTGTGAACTGGATTTCATGAGTATGGCTATGAGACAAAGATCCACTTGAATGCCTTTTGGCTCAATGTTAATGTCAGAGAATGCTGGGGTTCTCTGGAAGAGTAGGCCACAGGCAAAGATAAAAGAACGGCAGAGATCATAGGGGACACTCACCAGACTTAATAGATTTTCAGAGCAGACAAACCTATTTGAGTATAAATTTTTAAAGCCTAATAAAATTTATTTACTCAAGGAAAACAATACCTGAAAATATTCACCTTGAAAATGTTAAGCTGAAAATTCTCAGGCTATCTTCAGTGCTATTCTCTCTAACCCAATCCCAGTCTACCACAAATCCAACTACTTCTTACCAGCTCTACTACTATCCTACCAGTCCAGTCCAGTCCACTATCATTTCCAGCTAAGATCTTGCCTTAGCCCCCTAAATATAGTCCGTGCTTCTACTTTTCCATATATATATGTATCCACCCATCCTTGCTGACTCACCAGCCAGAGTAAAAACACTCAGAACAGAATCCTAAGGCCTCAGCACACCTAGAAGGTCTTATGTGGCACAGAGCTTGGCTACACCTCTGACCTCTAACCCTTCCCCCTCCTTCATAGAGAACCTGGTCTCCTTGCTGTTCAGCACACCAAGCAAGCTCATGTCTCAAGTTGTTTGCACTCCTGGTTTTCTCTCTCTCTGGAACATTAATCGTCCAGATATACACGTGCTTCCCATCCTTACTCTATTCATCACCTCATTCATGTTTCTCTCAAATATCACCTCCTCGGAGAAATCTTTCCTGACCACCAAGTGTAAAATTACAGCCCCTGTCATTCTTTATATCCTTCCATATTTAATTTTTATTTACAGTCCCTCTCATTTCCTAACATTATATTGTAGATATATCTAGTTCTATACTTTTATTGCTGTTTGCCCAATGGCCATAACTGTACCAGGTTCAGAGTAGGTGCTCAAAAAATATTTATGGAAGGCATGAGCCCTGAATGTAATGCATGGAGAGACTACAAGTTGAAGTTCATTTTAGTCACTATTCATAGGAAGAAATGAACTTTAAAAAATGGATTTATAGCTTTTCAAAGCCCAACATGCTCATAATTAGGAGACGCTTTCCACATTTTTAAGTTTACGATCACTTCCTGCTCTAGAGGAAACATTCAGAATCACTATAAAAATTGCTGGAGTTTTCAATTCTGCATGGTGACTAAAAGTTCATATGGCAACATAACCTCTGTCTCCTCAGCCCTAGCTTAGTCTGCATAAAATTGACTCTGTCAACACAAGCAACCAGGACAAGGCAAAACACATCAATTTCCAAATTAGGCAGTTTTTCTCTTCTCATTTGTATTTAAAAACAAGCATGTTTGTAATCTAAACCTTATCACTGTGTTTTTAGAAACATGTGCATTTACTAAAAGCAGAAATATGCAGGAGGAAATCAGGCATTTAAATCCCCAAATCTGCTCATAGGAAGCATTTTCTAATCCTCTGTAATTTATAGAAAATGTTCATCTAATCTCCTACTATATTATGATTCTTTATATTTAAGGTAATAAAAAGGGATTTAAGCTGCATCATTTCCATACTAATTTGGATCTACTTTAAAAAAGGAGCCAGAGAAATAGAATACTATATGTATCTAATGTGTGTTCCTTCTTCGTAAATTGCTGTTTTGCTATATTTTAACTATTACAACAATAAAACAAATCTGCATAGTCTTCCTCCCAAATCTGAATAAAAAGTTTTGTACAAGTACTTAAGGAAACTTCTGTGACTGTAAAATGTCAAGATCTCATAAAGCATGTTTCTAAAGCAGAGATAGGAATATCTGAGTATGTTGAAACTAAGGTAGAATTTAAAATACCCAGACCCCTCAGTCCTTATGCACTCTCTCTAGTCAGCGGGTGCTATTTTTCTATCACAAGTTGAATTTCTAATAGATTTTTTCAATTGGAAAAAAACCAAAGCCATCAGGTATCTGGCTAGAGCTACACTTGCATGGACTTTAACTGATAAACACCTACGTTGTAAGTGACCTCAATGTTCATTTTACATGAAATTATTAATGATGCTTTTATGATTCCTGTTTATAATAAATCACAAAGTATTGTCTGCATATTAAAACATGTTCTACTCTAGTTCTTTTTCTGTTTTTAATATAATAGTCTCAGTTTCCCATCAAAACACCAAGGTCTGTCATCATTCCATTTTTACAATAGTACTTTTAGTAAACAGAAACAAACAACATAAAGTCTGTAAGGCAGACATCCATTCATTTGTCTGGACTATGTCAGAATAGTCTTGCAAAATCAGACTTTGAAAGAACATTTTGACTCTAAACTTAGAAACCATGGTGAATTTAGCGATAGGCTGACATTGTTTATACAAAGAACCTGCAAGTTTCCAGGATACCATTGGTGACTGTATTTTCCAAATATTCATAGGAGCTTACCACATGCCAAGACCAGTTGTAGACATCAAAACTACACTGCTGAATGAGCTGACATGTCCTCTGCCCTCCAGGACTTCTGGCCATCACTGTCTGACTTCTCATTATAATAGTGTGTAGAAACAAACACACACACACACACACACACACTCACACACATACACACACACACACACACCTTTATGCAGGTGCTGTCGTTGATTTTTTAAAAATATTTTTCAAAGAACAGAATTGGGCAGTTTCAAAGTCACTGCCCAGTGCTCAGAAAAGCAGAGGTCAGGAATGTTTCATTGATATATCTCAGATGTTACCCTTTATGAATAAAGGGTTTCTATGCAACTTGATTGTGAAAATTATCTGCTTATGGGAATTCACAGGAAAAAAAGAAAACTATTTCAAGTGGGTGTTTCCTGCATGAAAAAAAGGCTTATGACGGTGCATTGTCAATTTCAAACTGCAGTTTTTGAAAAAATCATGACCACAAACACAGCAATGAAAATACCATCAGTAATTCACTCTGCCTACACCACAAAACTTGGCCTGGAATAGCACATGCTTTTGGCTACATCTGCATTGCTGATTAATTTTTTGAATGCAGGAAATGTACAATCATGACATTTAAAGGAATGAGCACTGACGAATATTGCCTCAGCTTAGAGAAAAGAATAAGAGCACATTTCATTATGTTTCAATACATACACGAAAACAGGGTCTGTAGGAGTGATCTGTTAAAGGGTTTTGAAATGTATTTCATTCACTTCGTGATACACATTCACAACTGCCGTTGACGTTAATCATTGACATTAATGAGAATTATTCAAGTGTGTTGAGAAAGAGTAGGCCTTTTGTGTGTATACTCATAGACTGAAGCAATAAATTGGCATAGTCTCAGAGAAACCCATTTGATTGCTTTAGTGTTAAATTGGCACTGTGGAAATACTGGCACACAGTGACAGGAGGCAGAGAGAGAAACGTGGCTAACAGTGAGAAGGTTCAAGGCATTAAGTGGCTCAAGGTACAGTTCCATAAATTCTCCCTATTTTCCTTAACCACCTAGGACAGGCACTGGTTTCTTAATTTCTCCTCCTTACTAAATGGGAATTATATTGTCCCTGTGTGGAGAGACGAATAACCACAGGACAGCCCCAGCAGCTCTTCCCTGGTTGCCTGGCAACGAACTGCAGCAGGAGGTTCTGCCCGTGGCCTCAGGTTCCCACAAGGTCTCCAGGTGCTGGCAGCACTGTCCCCCTGCACCCTGAAGGGGTCTGTCTCCGCCTGCAAGGACCTTCTCACACTTGCAAAGACCTTCCCCTGTGCCCACCCTGTAAAGAGACAGAGTATAATAAGAGCAGGATTCATTCGGAAACAGGCCCAAGTGTTCCTCTCCATGAGACTAGAGAAACGGGGAGTCTCAGGAAACCCTGACCCTCTACCTTTGACTCCAGCTGGCATCACGTGACACTTGACATCATGTGACACTTACCCAAGTCCTCCACCCACACTACTTTACTCAGAATCTTTTTTCAGAGAACAGTTAATTTCTCTCAGTGACAATTTTACAAGTTCACTGGATGAAATTTTATTTGTAAGGAAAGAGAACTTTCAGTGAAAAGACAATTATAATATACCTAACTTGGCTTTATACATCCTGGGAAATCAATGGTTCTGTCACCTAGGATGCGGGCTTTGAGCAAAAGCAAGTGAGAAGAGAAATTGGGGTTAGGCTCAGTGAGCATAAATTTAAAACCTAAATCTTTGGAGTTACATATGATTTGCCTATTCTGGCTCTAAGCACCTACGTGGTGCAAATAAAAACAAAGACTGACTGCCAGGCAAGGTGTTTGAGAGAGTGTGGCGCAGAGAACGTCATCTATAATACTTCTGAGATAAATAGAACTATTTCAGATAAATATATCCAAACACTTTAGAAAGAATGGATCCTGTCCTATATTCAGAGCAAAGATGAAATACCAGTCAGCCTTTCAGGTTTTCTACTTAATTACTCAAAATCAAAACAAGCAGCTAATCTTTGATTAAGCAGAGTTCACCTGGGCAGGATTTGACACTGATGCTTGAGCAGCCTGTCTGAGAACACCAAAGCCACAGCTCTAACCTAAAGACATTCAGTGTATTCATTTGTTTCAGGGTGTCTACTGGGACAGATGACTGATGATCCTTCAGCTTCCCTCTTAAATCACAGCCTTTCACAGAGGAGTCCGATGGCAGCTTACACCATTAGATGGAGTTTTCCACTGGAATGACCTGCCACAATCCCACAGTTCACAAGAAGCATAGAGAAAAGTGTTGCCACGTCAGGAAGCAGAGGGAACTGATGGAAGTACGTGAAAACTTTCCAGACGTGACAATTCATTATTTTAATAGCTACACATTTATTTTATTTTTTTAAATATATCTTTATTGACTTCAGAGAGAGGAAAGGGGGGAGAGAGGGAGAGAGAGAGAGAGAGAGAGAGAGAGAGAGAGAGAGAGAGAGAGAGAGAGAGAGAAACATCAATGATGAGAGAGTCATTGATCAAGCCCGCAACCCGGGCATGTGCCCTGACCGGAAATCGAACCCCGATCGCCTGGATCCCAGGTTGACGCTCAACCGCTGAGCCACTCCCGGCCGGGGCAATAGCTACACATTTAAATCTGAAGATCTAAAGAACCATATGATTGTTTGTGCATTGGATTTTCTCCCTTCCTCACTACATGCCTAAAGCATTAGGAAGTCTCTGATGAAGACATTTCTAGGTTCAATACTTTGAAGTTTGCTGCTTCTGGCTCCAAGCTGTGGTGATAAACAGTAAGGACCAACCCTCTCAGCTACCTAGGACTATTCCACTGTCATGTCTAGTGATCAAGGGAACTTATTCATGCAGGCCCTGGCTGGGTGACTGTTAGTTGGAGCATCACCCTGTGTACCAAAAGGTTGCATATTTGATTCCAGGTCGATCCTGGGTAGGTTGGAGCATGTGAGGGAGGAAACTGACTGACGTTTCTCTCTTACATTGATATTTCTTTCCTTCTCTCTCTCTCTCTCACACTCATTCAATAAACTTATCTTCGGGTGAGGATTGAAAAAAGAAAACTTATTCATTCATATTGATTGAGTGTCAGGCACCCATGATACAGGAGTGAGCAATGCACTAAAGATTTTTTTTTAAGGATTTTATTTCTATTTCTTTAAATTTTTTTCAGTTTATTTTTATTGTTGAGAATACTACAGATGTCCCCTTTTAATCCCCATTGATCCCCTCTACCCCACATCCATCCCACCCCCGGGCTTTCCCCATACCAATGTCTGTGTCCTTGGGTTATGCTTATAAACATATAAGTTCTTTTTTGTTTTTGTTTTTGTTTTTGTTTTTGTTTTTGTTTTATTATTTTTGTTGTTGTTGCTATTGAAAATATTACAGATGTCCCTTTTTCTCCCCAGTGACCCATTCCACCCCATCCCATCTGCCTCCCTAGTCCCTCTCCACACTATTGTCCGTGTCCTTGGGTTGTGCATATATGCATATAAATTCTTTGGTTAATCTCTCCCATTCCACCCACCTGCCCTCCTAGATCCCTTTGACATTTGTCAGTCTGATCTATGCTTCTATGTCATTGAACCTATTCTGTTCATTAGTTTAAGTTCTTTAGATTCCACATATAAGCAAGATCATGTGATGTTTGTCTTTCGCTGCCTGGCTTATTTCACTTAGCATAATATTCTCCAGGTCCATCCACACTGCCCCAAAGGGTACGAGGTCCTTCTTCTTTACAGCTGCATAGTATTCCATGGTGTAAATGTCCCACAGCTTTTTATCCACTCATCTACTGATGGGCACTTGGGCTGTTTCCAGATCTTAGCTATTGTAAACTGCGCTGCTGTGAACACAGAGATGCATATATTCTTTCTGATTAGTGTTTCAGGATTCTTAGGATATATTCCTAGAAGTGGGATCACTGGGTCAAAAGGCAGCTCCATTTTTAATTTTTTGAGGAACCTCCATACTGTTTTCCATAGTGGTTGCACCAGTCTGCATTCCCACCAGCAGTGTACCAGGGTTTCCCTTTCTCCACATCCTCGCCAGCACATGTCGTTTGTTGATTTGTTGATGGCAGCCATTCTGACAGGTGTGAAGTGATATCTCATTGTGGTTTTAATTTGCATCTTTCTGATGATTAGCGACCTTGAGCATTTTCTCATGTGTCTCTTAGCCATCTGTATGTGCTCTTTGGAGAAATGTCTATTCAGGTCCTTTGCCCATTTTTTTAATTGGGTTGTCTACCTCTTGCTTAGTATGAGTTCTTTGTACACTTTGGAAATTAGCCCCTTATCAGATACATCCTTGGAAAATATGTTTTCCCAGACCATGGGGTTCCTTTGTAATTTGAGGCTGTTTTCTTTAGCTGTGCAGAAGCTTTTTAGTTTGATGTAGTCCCACATGTTTATTTTTTCTTTTGTTTCTATTGCCGTAGGAGATGTATCAGTGAAAAGTCCACTACGTGAGATGTCTGTGACTTTACTACCTATGTTTTCTTCCAGGATTTTTATGGTTTCATTACTTATAGTTAAGTCTTTTATCCATTTTGAGTTAATTTTTGTGTATGGTGAAAGTTGGTGGTCTGGTTTCATTTTTTTGCATGTAGCTGTCTAATTTTCCTAGCCACTTATTGAAGAGACTGTCTTTACTCCATTGGATGCTTTTGCCTCCTTTGTCAAATATTAACTGACTGTAATGGTGTGGGTCTATTTCTGGAGAATCTGTCTGTTTCACTGATCTGTATACCTGTTGTTGTACAAATACCAGGTCATTTTTTATTACAATGGCTTTGTAATACAGTTTGATGTCTGGTAATGCGATCCCTCCCACTCTGTTCTTCTTTCTCAAGATGGCTGCAGTTATTCGGGGTCTTTTTTGGTTTTATATAAAATTTTGAAATGTTTGTTCTAGGTCTGTGAAATATGCTGTTGGTATCTTAATAGTGATTGCACTGAATTTATAGATTGCTTTAGGTAGTATGGACATTTTAATGATATTAATTCTTCCAATCCATGAGCATGGTATATTCTTCCACTTGTTTATATCTTCCTCTATTTCTTTTTTTCAGTGTCCTGTAGTTTTCCGAGTACAGGTCTTTTACATCCTTGGTTAAGTTTATTTCCAGGTATCTTATTTTTTTAGTTACAATGGTAAATGGTATTGTTTTTTAGTTTCTCTCTCTGAAAGTTCATTGTTGGTATATAAGAATGGCATTGATTTCCGGATGTTGATTTTGTATCCATCTACCTTGCCAAATTCGTTTATCAAGTCTAGTAGTACTTTGACGGAGTCTTTAGGGTTTTCTATGTACAATATCATGTCATCTGCGAATAATGATAGTTTTACTTCCTTCTTTTCAATTTGGATACATTTTATGTTTTCTTTCTGTCTAATGGCTTTGGCTAGGACTTCCAGTACCATGTTGAATAAGAGTGGTGAAAGTGGACATCCTTGTCTTGTTCCTGTTTTTAAGGGAAATGGTTTTAGTTTTTGACCATTGAGTATGATGTTGGCTGTAGGTCTGTCATATATGGGCTTTATTATGTTGAGGTATGATCCTTCTATTCCCACTTTGCTGAGGGTTTTTATCAGAAATGGGTGCTGCATTTCGTCAAAAGCTTTTTCTGGATCTATTGATATGATCGTGTGATTTTTGTCCTTCATTTTGTTTATGTGATGTATCACATTTATTGATTTGTGGATGTTATAGCAGCCTCTCATCCCTGGAATAAATCCCACTTGGTTGTGGTGTATGATCTTTTTAATGTATTGCTAGATCCGGTTTGCTAATAATTTAGTGAGGATTTTAGCATCTATGTTCATCAGGGATATTGGCCTGTAATTTTCTTTCTTTGTAGTGTCTTTATCTGGTTTTGGGATTAGGATGATGCTGGCCTCATAAAAAGAATGTGGGAGTTTTCCCTCCTCTTGAATTTTCTGGAATAGTTTGAATAGAATAGGTGTTAATTCTTCTTTGAATGTTTAGTAAAACTCACCTGTAAATCCATCTGGTCCAGGACTTTTGTTTGCTGGGAGTTTTCTGATTACTGCTTCAATTTCATTAGTTGTTATCGGCCTATTCAGGCTTTCTGCCTCTTGATTCAGCTTTGGAATGTTGTATGCTTCTAGGAATTTGTCCATTTCATCCATGTTGTCCAATTTGTTGGCCTATAGTTGCTCATAGTATTTTCTTACAATCCTTCATATTTCTGCTGGGTCAGTTGTCATATCGCCTCTTTCACTTCTGATTTTATTTATTTGGGTCCTCTCTCTTTATTTCTTGGTGAATCTGGCTAAAGGTGCATCAATCTTATTTATCTTTTCAAAGAACCAGCTCTTGGTTTCATTGATTTTTTGTTTTTTGTGTGTGTTTTTTTTTAGTTTCTATGTCATTAATTTCTGCTCTGATTATTTCCTTCCTTTTGCTTCCTCAGGGCTTTTCTTGCTGTTCTCATTCCAGTTCTTTTAGTTGTTGTGTTAGATGGTTCATTAGATCTTTTTCTTGTTTCTTGAGATAGGCCTGTAATGCTAGAAATTTTACTCTCAGGACTGCTTTTGCTGTGTCCCATAGATTTTGGGTTGTTGTCTGGTCATTTTTGTTTTTTTCCATGAAGTGTTTGATTTCTTCCTTCATCTCATTGGTCACCCATTCATTGTTTAATAGCATGTTATTTAGCTTCTATGTGTTTGAATATTTTTGAGTTTTTTTATAGTGGTTGATTTCTAGTTTCATGGCATTGTGATCTGAGAAGATGCTTGATATGATTTCAATCTTCTTGTATTTTAGAGACTTGCCTTGTTCCCTAACATGTAACCTATTTTTGAGAATGTTTCATGTGCACTTGAGAAGAATGTGTATTCTGCTGCTTTGGGATGAAATTTTCTGTAAATGTCAATTAAATCCATTAGGTCTCGTGAGTCATTAAGGTCTGTGTTTCTCCGTTGATTTTTTGTCTTGATGATCTGTCCAGTGCTGACAGTGGGGTGTTAAAGTCTCCTACTATGATGGTGTTGCTGTCAATCTCCCCCTTAAAGTCCACCAAGATATTTTTTATATATTTAAGTGCTCCTATATTGGGTGCATAAATATTTATAAGGGTTATTTCCTCCTGCTGGATTGATCCCTTCAGTATTATGTAGTGATCATCTTTGTCTCTTGTTATGGTCTTTATTTTGAAGTCTATTTTGTCAGAAATAAGAATTGCTACTCCAGCTTTCTTTTCCTTTCCATTTGCATGGAATATTTTATTCCATCCCTTCACTTTTAGCCTGTGTGAATCTTTTGCCCTCAGGTGGGTCTCTTGTAGACAGCATATATTTGGGTCCTGTTTTCTTATCCATTCAGCTACTCTATGTCTCTTGATTGGACTGTTTATTCCATTTACATTTAAGGTTACTATTGATAACAACTTATTTAATCCCATTTTTCCCCTTTATGATGATGTACCTTTCTCTCACTATTTTTTCTTTTTCTTAGAGCAGTCCTTTTAGCATTTAGTATCATTTTTGGTAATAGTAAAAAACAAACAAACCTGCGATCAGCTCGAAGTGCCCATTTATAAATGAATGCTCTGATTAATTATGTTATATCCATTCAATAGAATTATGTATGAGCTCTTTAAAAATATGATATGTGTTAACTTAGAAAGATTACATTATTGTTGTAAAAATCAAATTACCTAATAGTATATATTATTTGATGACAATGTTTTTTTTTTAACTCTAGGTATAAATGTGTTTTATATTTGTATAAGCAAAGAATATAATGGAAGTTTTAGGATTTATATAAATCAGTTCCTAAGGAATTCCATTAGAAGGATAGGTTTAAAAGAACAAAATGAGACTGTGCTTGGTTATGTTAGGCATTTCAATATAGTTTGGATTTTTGCTGCAAGTGTGAAAGGTTTAAAAACTCAATTAAATGAAACATACATATGATGTGGCAAGAACTTGAGCAGAGATACGTACAGGATGCTAATGGAGCACAGGGGAGGGAGTAATTCACTTTTCTATAGAGAGGGTAGTCTTCAGCTGAATCTTGAGAAAACTATAGGAATGTAATTTTTATTGGTTTATGATTTTGGAGATATGGGATATAGGCCTGATCTTCTCATTAACTCCAGAGATGGTTTTTGGTAGACTGATTCTACTTTCTAAATATCTCTCAAATACACCCCCTTCTGCAATAACAATAGCTTTTAAGACTATATATGTACTCAAATTCACTCATAATAAGAAAAAAATCAAATTAAAATGATGTATTATACATCCAATTCTAATTGGAAAAGTCTGATCATCAACATCAAAAAGTTAAAAGATTCTCAGGCACCTTTCTATTTGCTAGATGGGACACTGCTGATAAAAGCCAATTAGATCCTTAAATTTACTTGGTTGAATTTTTCTTCTGTAACATTGCTTAAAAACCAATAGCTTCTCATTACTTCAAAGAAAATAATTAAATTCCTTAAGAAAAAAGTCTAAATTCTTTACTACATTATGCATATCTCCTTATGTCCTCTAGCTGATAAGTGTCAAATTAAGACACCATTCAACATTCATCTTTAGGGAACTTCAGAGATAATTCAATATGTTGGAACATAAATATACCAAGCTCTCCAAGACTCCCACTGCCAGGACAGATATGCAGCCTCTTACTGGAGCCCTATTCTTTATTCTGCAATACCAATAGCTTTAAACCTATATATGTACTCAAATTCACTCATAATAAGAAAAAAATCAAATTAAAATGATATATTATACATCCAATTCTGATTGGAAAAGTCTGATCTTCAACATCAAAAAGTTAAGAGTTGAGAACAAAGATACTCTTGTCTCCTATAGGTGGGAGAATATGTTGATCTACCTTCTACAGCATCCACTCTTTATGCCTAGACTTATGCAAGGTCTGTTTATAAACCCCATATAAAATTGCACCCTGATTAACACATGCAAGTACTACCATGATGTCACAACTGCCCCTTATCCAGAGATGAACCCTGACTACATGGGAGCCACCTCACCCAAGAAGCTACTTCCCCCATGGCAGGGTAGCCCACCGCCAGCATCTGGCCCTTTTGCTCCACAAGGGATCTGACTAAAGC
This sequence comes from Miniopterus schreibersii, assembly GCF_964146895.1. Taxonomy (NCBI): domain Eukaryota; kingdom Metazoa; phylum Chordata; class Mammalia; order Chiroptera; family Miniopteridae; genus Miniopterus; species Miniopterus schreibersii. The sequence continues at coordinate 38,995,547 of NC_138103.1, read as the reverse complement.
TAAAATCCAAATGAAAATACATTTGTGTTTAGCTCCTTTCCATGCCCTATCCTACACTTCCCTTATTCTGTTGACATAAAGCAAATTACAGATGTCATATTAGTTTACTCATAAATATTTCTGTATGTACCTTTAAATGTAAGTGACTCTTTAAAAACTGTTAAAAACAAAATTCAACTGAATAAATTGTAAAGATCTTATTGGCTTTATCCTATGATTCATGAATCAGGCAGCATCCAATCTAGCAGGCGGAAAAGAACTCTTAGGAGCTGTACAAAATGAAAGAGTTTTATAGGTAGAAGGAAGCAGGAACAGGAAGGTACATGAGGCAAAAAGCAGACTGGTTGCTGCAAGGCTACTTTCCTTTAGGTTAGGGGGTAGGAGGGGTTTCTCAGGCATATTACCTAACTAGTGCTGATCAAGTGATTGAATTGACTGGTTTAAGATTCCATTTCTGGAAGAGCTGAAGCTGTAATTAAATCTTGGTTTTGTGACATGGGGCTTAGCATAAGCTACTCCATAGTGGACCTGTTGTCTTTGTTTTTAACAAAACATAACCACAATACCATTATCACGTATAAAAAGTACCTCAATAAATTCTTAATATCATCAGACAGTCAGTGTTTAAATTTTTTGCCCCTTTGCAGTCTTCAGTTACTTGCCTCATGGAAAGCAAGAAGGTAAAAGTTCGCTCATTTTTTGCAAATTTGAGTGAGAATATTCATTGCAACTGAAGTCATGGCTTAGTGAGTTGAAATAATTCTGCACCACAATTGACAATAAGATGTCAATACAAATGTATCACTTTTGCTACCACATCAGAGAGTGGAAAACAAGAGATGTGTTCCAGGTGGGGCTCAGCTGGGCTTTTCAGAGAGTCCCAGAGAGATGGCATTTGAGGGGGAACACAGTCTTGCCACCCCAAATATGCCTTTTGGGTGATAGTGATTATTTTATATTGGTTATTTTTAAGGAACAAGATTCAGGGGAAACTTTGACCTTTCCCCTAACTGCCTAAAAGAATTTAAGATAGAGGCTCTGCTCCAGGAAGTGAACTATGGACATAGATAACTATAACTTAATACGAACTAGGTATGATCAACAGAGAGAAACCTAGCAGGGCCCATTTTATCAAAGTCCTCTCTGTGTTCTATGGTTTGTTTCAACAAACATTTGTTTACTAAACATTAACTTTTTTCACTACACAGTGAATTGTCTTCCTGCCTTCTGAAGTCCCATACCACAATCTCCCTTACTCCTTAACTCAAGATGGCTCAGGTGCCATATTTTTTATGGGACCCCCCCCATATGCACATACATAATAAATTTGGTTATTTTCTCCTCTTAATTTGTCCCATGTCAATTTGATTTTAAGACCAGACAGAACTTAGAAGGGTAGAAGGAAAATCAGTTGTCCTCCCCCATGTATTCTAACCTCTCCATCCATTGATAATCACCATCAAGAGCTGATTGCAATTCAGGAATGTGGTAATTACACATTTTTGTACTAAACATCCAATTTCACCACTTTATTATGTAATTACTGATTGATTACTGGAAACTAAAGCTAATAATCAAGTGCTAACACTCTCTTCCCCATAGGAATACTGTAATGACTCTGAATTATGCAGATTTTAAAAAACAGATAAAAATATCTTATTTGCAATTTAATTATTCTACCATCCTCAAATTTCTATTTCATGATGGAGTAACAAGCATCTTTACAATGAGCATACCGTACAATAAGGTACTAACACAAATGTAGTCCATGCTCAGATCCTTCCTCATATACTTGCTTTCAAAGAGGGATTATTGGTCTATTACTCCCCTGCCCAAAATAATTTATTAAAAAAGGTAAACCCACTCAATTAACCATGATTAATTTTATGCCTTTATAATAACAAACATGGTTTTCTGAATGTTCTACTCTTCAACTTTTAGTCTTGGCATCAGAGGGACACAGCTTAAAACACAGCCAGGGATGATGGCCTTTCAACTGAGACAATTGGTAAAACAATTAGAAATAAAAATAATACTTGGTGGCACTGGGAAAAGAGAACCAGAATTGGAATCTCTTCCGTTCTTTGCTACTTACTCGTTTTGCAAGTTGAGCAAGTCTCCTCTCTGGATCTGAGTCCTTGTCTATAAAATAATTGGAGCACTGGATTAAATCAATTATTAGGACTCTTTTAGTTAAGGAGCTTCATTTAGATTTTGACTCTTTCTATGATCCTTACTTCTTCACTTATCATTTTTGTTTTAAACATCATTATATATTCCATCAGGAAAGCTGTTAGAATATCATCTTAAAACATACTTAGGATGAGCCAAAAAAAAAAAAAAAAAAGAGGATCATAGGCAGAAGAAAAAATATCAATACATTTTAAATAGCAACCCTTTTAAAATGATCGCTGTTCAAGTTCATCTTAGATAGCAAGATGATTCACTTAGATTCAGATTCCCAACTAGGCAGACAGTTTTTCCATAATTAAATTTTCTTCTGCAAATCAAGTGACTGGTTTTGTTTGATATTTTTGCTTATATATTCTTTTAATAAGGGAAAAAAAAATGCAACCCATGCCCCAATTGCAAGTCACTAAATAAAATACAGCCACACTGGCTTTGAATTATATTTACAAAGCAAATAGAAAAGTACATGGATTCAAAGGAGATAGAGTTTATAGCCATTTAGGTAAGAGGAGAGGGGGAAAAACACAGAAGTAGAAAAATTTTTACAGAGTATATTGTGTTTGAGAGTAGCCTTGGCAAATAAATAAAAAAGAAAAAAATAGAAAGCTATTCCAAAGGACAGCAATTCCAAGGAAAGGAATCGGCATTAGGAGGAAAAGGTAGAAGAGAAAGGTACAGCCATCATGCCAGATATTATCAATAGGCACACTTTTTTAATGTGAACAGCAATCTGAGTACTGGTATTATAATTTTGCAGATGTGGAAACCGAGGTTCACAGAGGGCTTTAACTTGCCCAAGTCACACACCTAATAAATAGCACAGCCAGCCTTCAAAGCCTCCTCTAAGTGACTTCGAAGTCACATTAATCTGGGATATTCATTTATTCAAAAAGCATTTGTTGAGCATTCACTGGGTGTCAAAGACAGGAGTTAACAACAGTGATATAACGGGGCAGGGGGCATCTGGGCTATATAGTCATTGTCTCTAAGGAGCTGGCAGGCTCTAGGGCTGGGTCAGGAGAGAGTGAGTGGTCCAGCTGACCTGCAATAACCTTGCCAGCCTCTTGCTTCAGGGCTCCATGAGGTACCCTGAGATCATCCTCATTGAGACCAGTTTAACTTCTGGTCCCTGTCCTCCACAGAGTTTCTTTGGGGTAAGGATTATTCTGGTGCAAGGAGGAGCAAGCTCAGGGCTGTCTGAAAAAAACAGTTAAGAGAAGCTTCTATTTTGATGGGGCTGCCACTGTCCCTAAAAGAAATACAGACTCAATTGTCTTGTTCCTTGAGTTTCATTCACAGACCCTGGGCACCTTGGATATATGACCAAGAGCAGAAAGATCCTAGTCTGTGTCCCTTCCCTTTTCCAGAAGGGGTCAAGGATGCCCAGGCAGAACAGAAATCCCTTTCTCTCCCTTGCCTGGTGAAGCTTTGCAGGCAGTTTAAGTAAGAGCTCCTCACAGTTTTCTTCTCCCTGACACTCTCTTTGTCCCTAACAACACATTCCCCCCCATTCTTTTTTCTTTTCCATCCTTCTTGATGCACTAACATCTGAAGCAAACTGCCCTTATTCTCAGGAACTCTAAACTAGAAAAGCCATTTTGTTTTCTAATATTGCAAAGCTTACTCACCTCCAATGTGAGGGAGCCTTCTCAATGCACATTGAGATTAGTGTCTGCCTACGTCTTAGCATTTTCCTGGGCCTAACAGAAGAAGGCTTATCTGTGTATAGGCTTTGAGCACTGAGCAGAAGGGATGTCCAGATCTCAGAGGCTAGCGATAAAATGTGGAGGCACTTCCAGTTTTAGATGGCTATTAGCAGGGATAATTTGTGCAGAACACTCCCCTGCAGTGCCATTATCAACTGGATACACAACCTAATTGTCCCATATTATCTTTAACTGGATTTGGGAAAAAAATGCCTCAGATAGAGAATTTGGGGGGGGGAAGCATAAATTGAGTATTTAATAAAAGATAGATACATACATACATTTGTAATCAGTTATCATGGCAAATAACTTACTGTTCATGTTTTTATGTTCTATTTTTTAGGGAAATGGGAGAGACATTAACGCTGCTTTTAGGATACAAGTGTGAAGGTGGGGAGGGATGGTAATGGGAATAGAGGTGGCTTATACTCTAAAAGAAGAATTTATTTAAATTTTCCTTTTTATTCCTCAGATGAAGCTTAGGTGATTCTTGAAAAATTCTATAAATACATTTCTTTCTGATCAATTTATTAATAGATACCGGAACATAGGTTAAAAAAAAAAAAAGTTACAATCCCCTTAGCAACTGCCCGAAAATATCTTTAAGACTATTAGCTTTTGTCCAGCCGGGCATGGCTCAGCGGTTGAGCATCAACCTAGGATCCAGGCGATCAGGGTTCGATTCCCGGTCAGGGCACATGCCCGGGTTGCGGGCTGCAGCCGATCAATGACTCTCTCATCATTGATGTTTCTCTCTCTCTCTTCCTCTCCCTTCCTCTCTCTGAAGTCAATAAAGATATATTAAAAAAAAAAAGATTATTAGCTTTAAATGCTGCAAAGCTGTGTTTATTTGGCTTCTGATTTTTACATATATCCCAGATGACAAATAAAAAGCTATTAAACCCTGGCTTAATTTGAGTGTCTCTCAGAAGTCTATTCTTTCATCAAAATAAAATGGGGCACAACAGCTAGAAGACATAAGGGTTGCTTTAGCTCAAACAAACACAGCTAGAATGTTCGAAATGACGAAGAAGTAACATTTTCTGGAAAAGCGTAACATTATCTTACCAACGATCATACTTGCTTTGGAAAACCTTTCAACTGAACAATGGTTTGCATTATACTCAGCCTTCAGTTTCTCCCCAAAACCTCTTTTGCAGGCATTTCCTAGCTCTCTCACCATCACTTGACAGTTTTGTTATTTTAGTCTGATTTTCTGCAATTTTATTTCTCTGCTGTCTGGATGATTTTATTATTTGCAGTATTCTCCCTTTCAGATTGGGGTTTTTATTCTGGGTTTGGCTTGCTGGGGTTTTGGCAGGCTACTGCTATGAAATACAAGAGGTTTGGAAGCTATGCAGATGGCAAATGTAGTTTTGTGTGCTTTCATTCATGATGGGCTTCCGTCTTTTTATAACAGGCAGGAAAACTGCCAACTCTCATTTCCTGTGCCCACTTCTGACATATTTAAGCAAGATTGCTGTGGTGACTTGCAGGACTGAAAGTTTTTTAGGTTGAGTAGGCTCCGGTGGGTGGAATTTAAAACAAAAACGTTCTGTTGATGCTTAGATTAATCTTTTTACAATTGTTTTCTATCTTGGTATGTGTTTAATGAATCTGTTCACCTTTGTAGTTAATATCTCCTTCCTTATAGAAGAGTTAAATGAGTACCTAATATTTTCTTTTGTTTTTCAGTGTTTGTTTTCCCGAGCCAGTATATATAACAATGAAATCTTTTTATTTCCAAAGAACATCTTGCCAAACATTTCCTTTAAAATAATAAGACCTACTCTCTCATTTGAAGTTTAATAACCTTATTTCCAGAAATGGCATCTCAAAAAAAGAAGCATTCATTTCAGTACTTAGATGTGAGAGCTTAAACTTAGAGAAAATACTTCTTTACAGAAAAGGAAGAACAATTTTGCCACACCATGGCTCGGATATTCAGAACCCTCTAGTGCAAGGGTGTTAAAAGTGCAGTCTCAGAGAAACAGTGAACTACTGTTAGGCCTTGTTAAGGAAAGTACGTATTTCCATCATGTAACTACTGCAATATGAGAACTAGAAATAAAGTCCGGCTGTGCCTCAGTTTCCCATGACTATGCCTATTTTCTTCAACAGAAAGATTGGAGGAAACATAAGTCTAATTAATTTCTGTACAATCTAAAAGTCCAGCCCAAGAATATATAAACATTCAGCATAAGAAAAACAGACCTTCACAAATATAGCTTCATATGCACTGGCATACTATACAGTGTCTATTGATTCATGGATTCTACTATGAAAAAGCATACACTTTGCCCCTGGTTACACACATATAATATGACAAATAAGCAACTGGTCTGATTCTAATTATGCTCTCTTTCAATAGAAATCGGAATTCAGTGGGAATACTGAATGTATAATGAATGGAGTCCTAACCATGGAACACAAAAACAAGGATTCCAGATGTCCCAGGAGATTTCCAGTACCTCCCCCACAACCTGGGCAAGACATTCTTCATCATGGAGAACCATCTTTATAGCAAGACATTTGTTTCCCTCGTCTTGCCTACAAAATGCCAATAGCCTCCCCCAAAGTCAAATGTCAAACAAAAAAACACTGCCACCTTTTCCCAGATGTCCCTTGGGTGGCAAGGTCCCATGACCATTTGAGGACCACTGTGCACAGTGCTGGCTTGGAGATTCTTCTAACCTAGAACCCCAAAGCCACGGAGACAGGTCTGTTACACATTAAAGGAGCCAGACCATAGGGCCTGCACATGCTTCACATAGGTTGGGTGGTTTTTTTGCATGAATTGAGAGTTTGCATTATTAAACATTCAATTTATTCAATTTGACCAAAATCATAAAGAGGATAATGTAGACACAAATATTACGTAAAGAAAAAAACTAAGCATCAATTTTTTCTCAGATTCTGATGTTTTACAATGAATAGATAACTTGTGTCTACTTGTAATTAATTATCTATACAGCCAATTGAAATATAAATAGGGCTATTTCAATATAAGGGCTAAAGCTTACCTGACCCTAAAGCCTCTTTATATATAAATTAGAATTTATGACTAGCTGTCTAACATATTATGGGAGAAATATGCTCTTCAGGATATTCAAATGGAAATATCACCAGCCTCATTTAAAGTTATCTGATATATAGGAAAGAAAAAATAAGGTTTCTTAAATGATGTATATTTTTCAATAAAAACCATGAGAGACATTCATTGGCTCCATATTAATCAGTGTGCACATTCCAAGTTAGAAAGCTTAGCTCAGTTGCCAATATAACTAAGGAAATTTGCTTATAATTTCATGTTTTATTAAATGTTTTACTTAAAATTATTGTTTTTCTCTAAAACATTCCTGAACGACACCAAAATAGACTTTTCATATAATCCATTTCTTGGATAAGAAAACACAGCATTATAAAAATGACAATTTTCTCTAACTTACATTGTAAATTTAATACAATCCCAATAAAAATACCATAGGACTTGTTTCTAGAGTTATACAAGTTCATTTTAAAGTTCATTTGGAAAAGTAACCAAACAATAATAGCCAGAGAAACCCTAAGAAGTGGGGTTATACTTCTTCCAGATATTAAAATATATTATAAAGCTTCTATAATTAAAATACGTGATATTGGCATATGAACGGCCAGACTTAGCAATGGGACAGAGTAGAAAACCCAGAAATGGTTCCTAGTGCATAAGAAGTTTAGAATCCAGTAAACACAGCATGTCATATCGGTGCTGGGGAAGTGCACATTTATATGGAATAGCATAAATTCGAATCATTCCTCACATCACACATCAGGATAAATTTCAAGTGCATCAGAGATCGAAATGTGAAAAATTATAAGCAGGCATGTACTAGAATAAAATGGGTAAGTTCCTTTATATGCCAGACGATTCAACATCTAAAAGCAGCACAAAGGAAAAGATTACCAAATTTATGTTCAGTTTTTAAAAACGGCTACACAGCAAACATGCACACACACCCACACCATAAGAATAAAAAGACAAATTGTGAACTAGAATATAAAATATCACTATTTACCAGATAAAATTTAATATCCTAGAAAATACAAAGAGCATTTAACATTGGAGAAGAAAAAGACCAAGAGCCCCATAGAGAACTTTTGTAAAAAACAAAACAAAACAATGAATATATAAAGATGCTCATCCTCATTCATAATAAAAATGCAAATTAAGCCTACTTTCAGATATGATTCCTCACCAGTCTGACTGGCAAGCATGTGAAATTCTGAGAACATGCTCCGCGCTGTCCTGAGGGATTTGGGCACTCGCACACTGCTGGTGAGAATGTGAAATGACACGACCCGAGGTCCTGTGATGTCTAGCAAAATTACTTACACAATTACCCTTATATCTCAGCAATCCCACTCAAAAATATGTTGATAGCAGTACAAATGTCATATACAAAGATTACTCAATGCAACAATGTTTGTGATAAGAAAATACTGGGGGAAATCAATGTCCATAATTAGGGAACTGCTTGAATAAACCTCAGTGGAGCACGCTAAAGCTATAAAGATAAATGAGGACAACGTTAGGTGCAAAAAAACAATGTGTAAAACAGTTCTTATAGTGTATTACTGTTTGTATAAGAAAGCGGGGATAGAAATGTGTATGTGTACATGTGTTTGTGTGTACATAGGCACAAATATACCAACATGTGTGGACACTCACACCCACACATATATACATATGCTTTTTTTGTCCCCACTGATTTTTAGAGAGAGTGAAAAGGAGGGAGGGAAGGGAAGGAGAGAGAGAGAAACATCTATGTGAGACACATTAATTGGTTGCCTCCCGAATGTGCCCCAACTGGGGCTGGGAATCGAACCTGAGACCCTTTGGTGTGCAGGGCTATGCTCTAACCACTTAGCAGCACCAGTCAGGGCTGTAGTATTTTTTAAAAGGAATGAACGAAAACCACTAAAAATTATTACACATAAGAGGACGCAGAGATAGGGATGAAAGTTGGCTTCTGTTTGAGTTTTTACTTTGGAGCAAAGTAAATGTCTTACGTAACTAATAAAACCAGTTAAATAACTAAAAAGCAACCCTGCATTTTGAAAAGAAATTGAAGCAAGTGAATCTAACTATATGTTAAATTGGTAGAATAATTGAATAAAAAAATAATGTTGAAATATTAAAAATAGAAAAATATTTTCATTATATAGTCCTTGAGGGATACATCTTAAGGACAAAAAGAACTAGAGAGAAATCTTAAATTGTACTGTATTATCATTAGCAGAAATGTTGGCATTGTTATTTTGAAACTACAATGATTATACTGTAGGATAAAAAAACTAAGTAATTACGTCAATGCCACTAGAAACTAAGTTTTTCAGGCTAAAGAAAAGAGATCTGAATATAAAATCAAAGAAGTGAAGTGTCCTGTAATCTGAAATTTGAATTACCAATGTTTCTATGAACTAATGAAATATTTACTCTAAAGTTTGGATTTTCAAGTTGTATCCACTGAATAGGGTTAAAAGAAATGATAATTCAGTAGCAATGGCCAAACTTAGAGTTCTCATTTTATAATCAAATTGTCACTTTCTACTAAAAGAAAAAAAGGGGACATGTTTTACCAAAAAACAAGATTTCAAAGAGTATTGGACAGATAGGTGATGGATAAAATACAAGAGCCAACAAGCTTCTATGGGCCAAAAATGGGGTAATTGGAGCATCAGAAAGAATGATGTTTGCAACTGATATATTAGAACACATCAAATATTTTTTTTAATCATTGGTCAACTATAAAGTTACTAAAATATAAACTCATTATTCTGCAAATTAATAGGTAAAAACATATAATCAAATCTTTATTCTGCCATTCTTATACAAACTTTACTTTGAGGTAACAATATTACATGAAGGGAAGTTGTTCCTTATAGAAAAACTTCAGCTATAAATGCAGAAGGAATGATAAAGTTAAACATCACTATAGTGTAACCTCTAAGGAAAGAAGGGACCTTGACAATAATTTAGTGAAAGATTGATGTAAAGCCCTATAATAGACATGGGGCTGAGAAAACAAAGCTCCTCCTATGTGTAAGGATGTGGGGGTTTTGTTTGTTTGTTTTGTTTACATTAACAAACAATGTCCTAATCCTTGATAACATTGAGGCCCTCTGACTGCTTGGTCCTAAGATGACACGGTGTATAATTTTCTGGCACTTTAGGAAGAGCAGTGATTATTCCCTTGCAGATTCATCAGGAGCGGCCCTCATCCTCCCTGAGACTCACCCCTCCCCGCAAGTGCCAACAGGTTGAGAAAGCCTGAGTCTTTGCAAGTGAGGCACTGCCAGAATGCAGCCCCCGGAGCTGTGCAACACAGTGACTGAGCCTGGGAAACTTGTGTCTCTAAGGTTACACAACGCAAAAATACCATCCTTTTTGTATCAGTTACAGCAAGCTTTAGCATAATTCAGAATGAGTAAACCAACAAAGACACAGTACAGGCAATGCCAGCAGCTGGGGTACAGAAGTGTGCCCTCTTATGACATACACGGAATCCCTCCTGGATTTTACCTAAATCCAGCGTCCATGGTGAGTTGGAGGAATGGGGGGGACTAAGTGAAGGAAATAAGCTGGAGCCATATGGACCCCGCCTGTTGGTGATTGGCTACTTATTTATTTATTTATTCATGTTAAAGTTCTCTTTTTTAAAATCCTCACCCAAAGACAAGTTTTTGATTTTTTTTTTTAGAAAGAGAGGAAGGGAGAGAGAGAAACGGATGTGAGAGAGAAACATCGCTCGGTGGCCTCCCGCATGTGCCCCGAGCCGGGGTGAACGGCGCCCTGGGGATGCGCTCCGACTGGGAATGGGCCTCAGCCTTTCGGCGCACGGATGGCGCTCCAACCAACTGAGCCGCCCGGCCAGGGCTTGCCTGCATCTTTATTGGTGCTGTTTATTATTTAGACCAGGTGAAACCCTGATTAGATTTTCTAGATGCCTCTTAACTTTTTGTACATGTCTACAGCAAGTCATCTACACTGTCCTTAAGAACAAGGTACTTCTCACTTAAAACAGTTCTTTCCTCTGATACCCTTTTCCGAATGAGCTCATTTTCTTAAAATTACCATTGCCAGGTGTGATTATAATGACATAAAGGCATCAATCTTTACAAAATAAAATGCTAGATTCTTGCTCTTGTTCCTTTATTTTTATGAAATGATACATCAAACACTGTGTGTGAGTGATGTGTGTATATAACAGGGGCGCTGGAACTGACTGCAGAGCTTCCTCTCTCCTTGGGCCAAGATAATGTTGGAGGAATCTGAGGTCCTAAACTTTAAATGCCAAAGGCACCATTGCAAACACAGAAAAATATCTGAGGTAAGAGTGAAAGGATTTAAGTCTGTCGCTGTTTCAAAGAAACCTGAAATTAGGATATGGGGAGTATAACAGAAATCTATAGTTCTCTCCCTGGCCCTCTGTTTGTATTTGTTATATTATCTTTCTTAATTCTTTGCCTGGGTCTCTGTTCATGCTTGCTTTTCCTTGAGATGGTGAAAGGTAAAGAAATTTATTACTAGAAAATATTTCTACATGTGAAAGTCTGTATATTTTTATATATGAAATTCACCTATGAAGAATGAATTACTCTACTTTTAATTTTTCCTATAGCTAAAGAAATGTTTCCTATTTAGGATTTACAGCTAACTTAAGGTAAGAGATAGAAGGGAACTTTTTATAGAGAAAAAGGAGATGATAGACTGCGTACCAAGTCTACTGGTTTCACTTGTAATGACCAGGCCTCTGTGTCACTTTTATAAATCTGATAACTATAAATTCAGAGGTAAAATGAATAGAGTGATAAAAAGAGTAACATAAACCCAAGATTAAAGTGACTACCTAAGAGACTGGTTAAAACAGATTAGTTCCCTTGCAGCAGTCACTAGTAACATTTTAAAGAACAAATAGACCAATATAAAATAACATAAAGCAAGAAAGAGCTGTCTGCTAGAGGTGACACTTAGGACAGGTTTTATTGTGGTTTTGCTTTTGTCTCAAAGCACAAACTGTCTGCTCATACCCATTTGTGTTATAACTGACTAACCTGATACATCCGCTTTCATAGATGTTCACTTTGGCTTCTTCATTTGTAAAGGAGAAAAATGAAAAGACAGTTCTCTTTGTCTATAAAACTAACAGAACTTATTTTTTCTAAAAATAAAACTATACCCTCACTGAAGGTAAAGTGCCATAGGAGGTCTAAAGCTATTATGAAATAATAATTAATTATGAGTTTAGAAATAAAAGTGGACCATAGTAATCATTACCTTTTTCATTCAGTCATTCCAAATTTCTGGTTAAAAAAAAAATCAAAAAATCTTATTTTATGAATTCCTTTTCCATTATAATTGAAGCATAAAACACCCCCCTTTTGATTATGCCACGGTAGTGAGTGCATAACTAATGAGGCTAGCTACAGAATAGGTATTGGGTAAATACCTATGCATTGGTTAGATGATACACTGAAACTTCCATTCACATTGGAAACTGCCCCTCAGTACTTTTTCTCCACCCTGCTATCTATAACATGATCCCTGGATATTTCACTCATCTCAGCTAAGAAGGCAGATGTATGGGCATGCTAACAAATAAAATTCTTATTCCAGAGCCTCTGAGCCAATATGGAAAATTTCATAAAAAGCATGCTGGAGTTTGAGCCCCTTCACCATGTCTTGATGAAGCTATGTATCCATTAGAAATGGTTTAGAGAACGGTGCTAGTAATGCTCAAAAGATGGCTAGCGATGCTTATGTCATTACTAGTTCTACTTAGACCAGTCTCTCCTTCTTTAAAATGCATGTATCACTAAAGACCATCCTTTACCCTAAATAATATTTAAAGACACAGACAAGTTAGGCATGAAGGAATATTCAAAAACTAAACATAAAAAATGGATATGCCATTTTTTGCTCATGATGCAAACACAGGTGGCCACAGGGATTAAGCAGGTAATCTAGGTGAATAAAACAGTATGTTCCAGTTGTAAGAAAAACAGCAGAGCAAAGGCAACAAAAAAAGATAAATAGCTTTTGACCTCAGTGTGAGGAAACAATGCGGCATGGTGGGGACTATAGCTATCGTCACACATAAGTCTTGGCTCCAACAGAGAATGGCAGTGATAATGCTCCTTATAGACAGAGACCTATATTTTGTTTGAAATCTTTCCATTTTTAAATAGTAGAACCTATTCAAGGAAAGTTTAGGTCATCCTGATAGCCAAATGAAAACATTTCTTTTATAGTCACCTCAACCTTTGCTTTAGGTCTTTTGAAATGTTTTGCATTTTAGATACTGGTTTCTGGAAAATATCAGAAGTAAATGATGACTACTCCATCTTAAGCTAATTACATAATTAGGAAAATGGGGTTTTACGTTTAAAATAACCTCTAGATTTCAAACAGTTCCTGATAGAGGCTATTAATGAAATTTCGAAGGTAATTCAAACAGACCCTAGGTGATCCAAGTTTTCATTTGCCTACTATCAATGTTGCCTTGTCTTGAAGTCCTTCCTACGCTACTTGATGTGTTGTTTCCAATTTCCTCTGTGCCCACTTGTGAGTGTGATTTATTTAATACATATCTCCTGGGGTAGCAGGGCTTCTTTATGAGCTCAGGAGTGTGGAAGACTGGCTCACATCAGCACCTAGCACCCCTGCAAGGCTAACTCAAATGTGGCCCCATAAAGAATAATAACTCTGATACCTGTGGTGATACAGAAATATCTGTTTTACTTACTCATATAGAGAAATATTCCACTTTCTTTTCATAACTACTTTTTACCTATCACCCAATTAGTCAAATGTTTCATTTTTTTTAAATTTTAGCGTCAAGTCCAAGTCACTGAATCAAGAATTATGTAGTATCAAGAAAAATGAAACAGTGGTAAAATGACTATTCCCAAGTTATTACATCATTATTAATTATACTAAAGGATATGACTAAAGATAAGTAAAGGATTCTATAACCTCAGAGAAAGTCTTGGTATGATCTTATTTTTTATTTTTTATTTTTTTTGTAAATCCTCACCCAAGGATATTTTTTCCATTGATTTTTAGAGAGAGTAGAAGGGAAGCAGAGGGGAGGACGGAAGGGGGAGAGGGAGAGAAACAAGAAGCATCAATGTGAGAGATGACTGGTTGCCTCCTGAAACCCCAGGTACATGCCCTTGACCGGGTATGGAACCTGTGACCCCTGGTGTGAGGACCGATGCTCTACCCACTGAGAAACACCATCCAGGGCAGTCTTTGTACAATTTTACTTATAAAACCCACAAGTTGAAATGAAAATATATGGTAATCATAGACTAATACTCTTAGTAACTGTCATGCGAGTGCCTACCATACTTTCTGCACTGTGCCTCACATTTTTCATTTAACTATGAAAGAATGCTATTAGCATTTCAGTTACACACATTAGGAAAACTGAGACTTAAGTGTAAGTAATCACTAGAGGTTACACAGCTAATAAAATAGAATTTAAGTCTAGTGCTGAAAATTCTAAGGAGATGCAGGAACTTTAGAAGTTATCTGATCCAGTACACCTATTTTACATTTGAATAAATGAAAGTTCACCAAAGCAAATCTTTTACTAACTCAGGGTCTCAGAAGTAGGTCATTTCCTTTCACTTCGAGTTTGTATCAAACATGGGTCACTTTTGCCAGCTTTAGCAACCATTATTTACCACTTTATTGCCAATAATGTGACCCTGTAGCCATAGGAAAGCTTCATTTATAAAAAAAGCATTTTATTAATAAACAGGGGTTGTTGTTTTTTGCCTATTGTGAGTGGGGATCGAAGGGTATTATGAGGGTAGGGTTACTAAAACCCTCACTCACCTGCTTTTGGTGCTGCTCTCAGAGACGAGGGTGATCCACCATTAAGGTCCCACCTACAGAAGAGGGAAATGAAGAAAAATGGCCTTTCAGGTCCAACCTCAAAGTGAAACAGCTACTAGAGAAACTGACCTTTTTCTTGTTAATATTGTTGATCACTTTCATCAGTACTTTGGTGTGTTATGCTAAAAAAAAAATCTATTTTCACTCTAGCAAAAGCCCCTTGACATGCGCTGTGGCCCCAAGAGAAAGGTGGAGAAGTGTCTTGCCCCAGAAGAAAGGAATGGAGAGAAAACTGTGAATCTCTTCATGATAGAAACAACATGTGCAAAATCCACTGACCATAACATGTTACACAATGTGGGGAAAACACCACAGGCCCATTGCTCCCTAAAAAGTTTTTCTCTTGTCAAATGGTAACAGAAGGACATCCTCAAATAAATTGTGAAGTTGCTGTTGGCTTAAGGCAGAGGGTTGGAGGGAAGGGAATCAAAAAGACTGTCTCCTCCAAATGCTTTTATTGTCTTAAGAGGTAGGGCAATATCTAGCTCTGTTCAGCAAACTGAACTCTTCTGAGGATCTTAACAAATTTATACCTCTATCTCTCACCTCTTCCTCTCTTCTGTATTTCATAGACAGCTTTGCTAACTGACTCCACTACTACAAATAGACTCTGTCACTTTAGAAATAGGGTTGTCCTTTTATAGGCAGATTGATGAACTCAGTGCCAAGGTTTTAGAACATGGCTAGGGCAAATGCTACCCCCCATAAATCCTATATTGACAAATGTCCTACTCAAACCAGATGATTTTGTTTGTCAAATAGCCTTTATCAAGGCATAACTGCAAGGCACAGGACACAGAAAATCATTGACAAGTTCTGGGAAATGAGTCATTGAGCCCATGGTTTAAAGAGGAAAATGTTAATGAACAATTTAGGATTATAAAATATCAGAAGGAGAATATCTTAATTGTACTTCTCAAACTCCAAAAATATGCCAATAATTCCTGACTATCTAATAAGTAGAGATCATCCTGGATCTAAAAGTTTTTAAACTTGACACTTTCTATCTGTATCTTCTGTTTTATTTCTCAAGTCACTGGAGACAAACAGAGTGAGTCAGTGAAGTAGACTAAACTGCACATTCACAGTCAAAAGGTTGAAATGCATCTCCTTGGCGTTCAAATTTAAGAATATTTAATTGAAAATTTTTTGAGAAAATCATTTATATTTAACTTTAAAAATATTGCTTTGGGGATCCCCCAATAAAAAGTAATGGGTTATCTATCATAAAAGAATCAGAAACAAGGAACATCCAATCAACAATTTTCATTTTATATCCTTAATTCCAGTATGGGCGCTAAACATCCATTTCCCTTCTCTACATGCTGGTTCTTTATCAGTTACTGGATGTTAACCCTGTTCACTAGTGATTTTTAGCGATATAAAATGCCATCAATTGTAAAACACAAGGCTATTTTATAAACCACTAAGAAACAAAACACACTGCTGATTATAATTGAAAGATGCATTCTGATGTCAGAGATAGTATTTGCAATATTTTATATTCTCTCTCTCTCTCTCTGGGTTTTCACATACTATTATTATTGGATGCAAACAGCTAAGGAGATGTGAAGGAGCTCAGTAGTTGACATTTTCTTGCTATCATACCAAAGTACCTTCATATTAAGGAGTTCAGGAAGAGATGCTTATCTGATTTATGCTTTCCATAGAAAAGACTAGGTAATGTAAGACAAACCCAACACATCCTTTCTACACAGAGATCAAGATTTTTGCTAAATGTTTGAAAAACAAAATCAGATTGAGGGGGAGAAACACCCAGGCATAAAAAAACCACACTATAAATGAGTGCCTAAGAAAATAATCATTAAACTATTCATGTCATAGAACACAGAAAATCGCCAGCTAATCATTGGGCATTTTAAATATGCTCAGTTTGAACTTTTTGAACATACCACTCATGTTTGGGTAGCTATCATCTTTCAAAAGTTCATACTCCCCTTGTACCAGTCCTGTTCCCAGGAGCAGACTAAGCTGAAATGCTTTTAAGCAGCACTCCCCTTCAACTTCTGGAGAAATGCACTGACTAATGTCAGAGGCAATGAAATCCTAGAATGTGGGATCCTGTGGCTGAACGAATCCAGAAGAGAAAAGCCTAAGAATGGACTTCTCCCCGCGCCGACACTAGGAAGGACACTTCATTAGGAACCTAAACACTGTTTTCTTAGAAGAAACATATGAATCCTTAACATGACTTTAAACAAGGAGCAGAAACTCTCTGCTCAGGCTTCTACCGCAAAAACAAACCCTGGTCCCAGGTCTATTCTTGGAAACTTACCTTCACCAAAGTCTTGGGCTTTATGTGAACACGAACATTATGTAATCTCTCCAGTGAGTTCCAAACTTCCTTTACCCATCTGCCTACTTGACACCACTCCTCGAATATCTCCTCAGTGTCGCTATCTTCATATGGCCAAATCACTGTGTCCTGACCTGTTCCTCTTGAATTCCCATCATCTACTGTCATATATGACACTGCTTTCCATTTGGTTGTTCAAACAAGAAACCCAGAAGTCTGTCTTCATTCCTCATTTAATTTCCTACCTTCACTCCAGCAGCAGTACAAAATATATACCAAACCCCTAAGTTCAATTTCCCTATTATTATTAATACTATAGAAGAGTCTACCATCATTTCTTGCCTAGATTCCCTAATCTTTTTTCCACAGAGCAGCCAAAGTCATATTTTTTAATGCAAATCACATTTTGTTCCCACTCTGTTCTAATTTTTCCAGTTGCTTCCCACTGCATTCCAACCACTATTTACTCTCTGTGCTTCAGTTTTCTCATCTGTAAAATGAGACTAGTAATGATAAGACTGCCTCCTAGGATCGCTATGATGATAAAAGGACTAAATATATGTAAAGCTGTTTAAACAGTGCTTGATGTGTGGGAAATGTCATAAAAGCAGAGTGGTTGTTGTTTACAACTAAAATGTAAATCCCTTAGTAAGTCTGACCCTTACACCCCTTCACCCACCTTGTCATTTACCATTGTCCTGTTCCTCTGTGGGTCTGGTCTCTTGTCTTTCTCAGGCGCATTAGGCTCATTTCCTCCTAAAGGCCTTTGACCTGTGTCATTCCTGTAAGACTCAGCTCCCAACACTTTCTAAACTTGATCTTTTTTATCATCCAAGTCTCAGATCCTGTGTCACTTTATAATGAGAAAGATGTTCTGAGAACACCTTGCTCACGTTGGGCAAGAAATAGTACAGGACCACTCTGCCAGAAACCTGAGAAGTTCTGAGTCTATGTTGTAGATTATGATTTTTACCCAGTAGGAGACATAAAATTTGATCTCAAAAAAAAATGATAGGGCTTCCTTGGCTTTTTACTTCCTTGTAGCCTGGCCCAGCTGGACGAGATGGCTAGAGAAAGCCAGCAAGACCTCTGGTTAATGTTAGTGATCTTGATACAAAACTACCAAGATGAGCTCCTGAAGTCCCCCAATGATGGGCCTAACGATGCACCCTGACAGCTGCTTTTACTTAGTAAACTGTTTCCTCCCATCCGCTTGGACTAACCTAAACAAGTTGGCGCAGGCAATCTACTGGCAGGGCAACTTTCTTGTTTGAACTACCCAGGCTTGAGGTGTCTCATTCCTTCTACTAATAGTCTGTCTCTAAGTTGTCAATAGATCTTATCATAGCTAACACAACTTGTCATTAGTGTGGGATATTATGCACCTTGCACGAAGCCCCAGAAACATTTGACCCTTTTTCTACACAGAATTTTCACATAACTAGCAAAACCATCAATCCATTTATGCCTGAGATAGAGTCAACATCACCAAAAACAAATGGCAATATAGAGAGGCTGTTCATTCTATTATAAACTTGTTCTTTTTCTGTGTGACATCTCATTTTAATTATAGAAGACATAATTAATAAATTTGCATCCTGGTTACCCTCAATCTGTCCATGGTATAATTTTACCCTTTGACTTATATCTAAATGACAGAGCAACTTTAGTGAGGAAAAGCTCTGGATTGAATGATGGTAAACACATTCATCTTCCCATTAGGTCTGATGAAATCTATCCACAGACAGGTTATGTGCCAGGACACTGATATATGCCACAAGGATGCACTGCTATGAACTTCATTTCAGCAATGTCTTCCAGATGGAAAATAAATTAGAAAGCTTCCTCCAGAGAAAATGAGCTAACAGGAAAGATTTGAGTCTTTTGGTTTAGGAGCTTTGCCTCGAGTTAGTTCCTCTTGGGGAAATTCAGTGAATGTGTTTCTAGCAATTCTAGGAAGTCTTGAGATCTTTCAAGACAAACATTATGGTCTTATGTAAATTCGAGTAAACTTTCTTTGGGGCTATATCCCAGGGAAGTAAATTTGCAAACAAGTTTTAAGAGTTCACTGCAACTTAACTCTTTTAAGAATAAAATATTCATATTTACACTTGCTTGACTTTAGGTGAAATCTTACTGGGGATATAGAAGCTGAGTAAAATAATGTGTAGGGGAAAAATGAAAATTATCTTCAACTTTTAGAAATACATAAAAGTAGCTATATCATGTAGAGTGTTCCTAAAAACATAAAAAAGTATGTATTAGAATAATATCTGTGTTCTCCAAGCAGGATCTAGAGACATGGCACAGATCAATAGTTACCCATGAACAAGGGACTCTCAAGACTATCGTTCTACATGAGTGATTCCTAAATTAGTCAATGCTAACAACTGCTAAACTCAGGCAACGGCAGTAATTTCTTAGTTAGCAGAAGCACGCCATTGTACCAGCTTTATATTTGGCTGATAACAAACACTACTTTTTCACACATCCTCTCATGTGCTATCTGACTCACACAGACTCACATTAGGAGCCCATGAAACAATGATCTGTATTTCCATTTGGCAAGGTAATGAAATGCATTTATTCTCAGAAATAACATGTCAATGGCTCTGCATTAATGGCATTTTTCATATTGACTGAAGCATAAATTCAGTGCATAATTAACAAAGCATAAAGGGAGATTAAAATGGCAAAAAAAATTACAATTAAAATATAATAATAAATGGGAAAGATAGTGTAGACATACTTTTCCTTATTTCTATTGCTAAGTATAACTTAATATCCTGGACACTATATTTCAAACAAACAAAAGAAAGATTCTAAAATATGGAGAGAAGAAAGTAGACTGTCTAGGGACCTCAGGGCCCAGGAATCAACACAGTGGTGAGTTCCTTGGATTGTTTTGTTTTGTTTTTGCCTCATATAGAAGCTATTAAACCAGAAATGCCCGCAAGTACAGACAAAAAACAGCCTGCCCTCTGTAGCCAAATAAGGAAAAGGAGAGCTTAGCAAGACAGAATTCTTTAGACAATAGCCATTGCACTCCAGCCAAACACCACAGAAGAAAACTGGCCCCACCCCGACACACACCAGCCCGGGCTGAGTGGAGTTCCTCCCCTTCCACCAGGGGCAGGTTACGATGAGGCGCTGCAACCCCCTGCTCCGGTGGTGTCAGGGAAGACTGAGGAAGGAGCTGGGACCTTCATCACCAAAGGGAGGTACCCAACTCTTCCCCAACAGTGTTAGCGGTCCACAGAGACCATATACAGATCCTGGATTCCACCCCATCTGGCAGTAATGAGAAGTCCCTATCCCCTAAACCCTCAGGTGTCAAAAGAGGCCAAATGGAGAACCTGGACTTTTACTCTAACTTGACAAGAATTAGATGACACACTCCCATCTCATACATGTGGTGTGAGAGAAAGCCAGTTAAAACAGAAGATTTAAATAAGATCCAGGGACTTATAACATAATACTAGCATGTCTCAGCTTTTAACTAAAAGTCACTCCTTATATTGAAAATCAGGAATATCACAAAGTTAATAATAAAAGACAATCAATAGATGACAGCACTGACATGACAAGATGTTGGAATTATCTGACAAAGATTTTAAAGCAGACATGATTTTAAAAAATAAATTTCAAGAGCAATTACCAATATACTTGAGACAAATGGGGGGGAAAGAAAGCCTTAGCAAAGAAATAGAAAATATCAGAAAAGACTAACTAAATTGAAATTTTAGAACTGGAAAATATAATAACTGACATAAAAAGCTTAGTAGATGGGCTCAACAGCAGAATCAAAGGAAAGAAAAAAACAGTGAATTAGAAATTACCTAATCTGAACAACATACGAAATATAGACTTAAAAAAAAGAAAAAAAAGAAATGAACAGAGCCTCAGAAACCCATGGGGCTTAACAAAAGAACTAATATTCATGTGAAAGGAGAGGGAAAAGTGGGTGGGGCTAAAAAGTACCCAAATAAAATATGGGTGAAAATTTCTCAATTTGGCAAGAGACATAAACCTACAGATTCAGTGAACTAGGTGAACACCAAGAGGATAATGTAAAGGATCCCCAGCTGTGACAGACCATAATTGAACTTGGAAAATTAGACAAAGAGAAAAATTTTGAAACCAGCAAGAGAAAAATGACACCTTATCTATAGGAGAAAATCAATTCAGATGACAATGGACTTCTCATTAGAAACCACACAGGTCATAAGAAAGTGGCACAATATTTTTCAAGGTTTGAAAGAAAAAAACAAAACTGTCAACATAGATCTTTACCCAGCAAAAATATTCTTCAGAAATGAAGGGGAAATCAAGATACTCTTGAATATATTCCACCTCCCCAATGGATCCCTACTTGTACACACAAGTCCTCATTGATCTCAGCTCCTTAAAATTTCCATAGCACCAATGAAATGCACCAGATTTAGGATGTAACGATGCATCACTATTATTTTATATCTATTAGTGTTGGCTCAGAAATCATAAGTAATACTTCTAAATGCTCCTCTTTAGTTGCTATACACACATTATAACAATAGGTGCTCAATAAATTCTCATTTGTTGAATGATCATGAACACACTTCTATAGTCTTTTCCAAAATGGTATCTAAGAAGCCACATATTTTGAAAGTGATACAAAATTATGGGTTATATTGATTTAAATGAAGAATATTTGAGAAATGAATGGTCATTTTCAAACTGAGGCATAAAAGTAAAATTGCTAGAATCTTAGAGTTATTTTCCATTGTTATTAAATTCTTCCTCACAGAATGCATATCTTCCCTTAAAACATTAAGTTGAGTGAATGCTCAGTGAAGAGAAGCTGTATAATGCCTGGTATTCCAGAACTTGTGAGTGATTGTGAAGTCAGAAGAGCTCTGTGTGAAGATCTGCTCTACCCTGGTAGAATATTTATAGATCTTGGCGTGCTGACAAGTTGTCTGCACTCGTTAAAAGCAGGAGCAGCATTTCATAACCACTTGCTAAAGTCTGGAAGCCCACCATAAGACACATGTGGTGAGCCTGACAAAAGTCACAGGGAAGCACAGAGGTTGGGGGGGGAAATGACTTTTGACACCAGGAAAGAGCTTAGGAGAGGCCTCTGGACCAAGAGGATTTGTGTCTCTATTTAGCAAACAGGGCAGAGCTGGCTGGCCCTCCTCACCAACTCCTTTCTCAACCTGCCCTCTTTTTAGAGAGAACAAGTTTCTCCCTAAGGGTCACCTTGCTTTGGGTTCCCAGAAAACTCTGCTTCTATTCTGAACATCTGAGCATCATAACTCTCCAGCTTCAAGGCAGGTACAACCTGGAAGGTGAAATTATCTGCTGGAGAAACAATAGAATCCCCTTGACAAAAAATAAATAAATAAAATAAAAAATATAACAAATCAGTATTTGATCTTGACAATAACTACAAGATCCAGAGAAGCAATGGCTATAAAAAGTTCTAACCTTTTCCCCACCAACTGCAATATCATTTCCATTATTTCTCCAGGTTCCCATTCTGAATTCAAAGTAATTTATCTGAAGTTCAGACACTGTCACTGTGATTTAGTTTCAGTTTTATGGCAGCTGCAGGTCTCTAATAAGTATGCTCCTTTCATTGATTTTGTTCTCCTTCAGCTGCTGCTGTAAATGTAATTGAAATTTTTTGGTTTTTTTCTCCTGACCTAACTTTCTTTTTTAACTGACAAGAGAGCAATCGGTGCAGTGTCCCATGAGTTTCATATACTCCATTAATAAGAAATAGTTTCTTCTGGAAATGGACTTTCCTATCATTTCCCCTTAACAAGTTATATGTTAAAAAAGTCCCAATACCCCCACCCCATGACATTTATTTTAGAGTATCAGTTAGTATCAGGAGTTAGGGTGGAAGGATCCTTTTAAATCCGGGGGGTTGTACGTGAAGTAGATGTAGTAAGCTATTATTTAGGCAATAGTTTTCACTTTTTTAAGGTCCATCTTCAGTGCTGAGATTTTTCTCTGTTAATAGACTAATATATTCATACACGGCTGGCCTGCTTCCTATCCAGGAGTTAATTTGAGACATTGGAAGTGAAAGAAGCCAAATGCAGTGCTGTGCTCAGGCAAACACAAGTACTTCCTAAGGAGAAAAGTGGTTAATCTTAACATAGGGACACTGACAGGCGTGTCTGTCATAAGTCAAAGCCCAGATATCTTCTGTCTCTCATGCATAATCCTTGGAAACACAGACTAAATGTGATATATTTAAGGGCCAGCCACATTTCGCTCATTTCCATTTTTCTTTTTCCTCTGAACTTTCCACCCTGATTTTAAATGTCACTTTAATATACACTATTTTCTCATATGTATTTGATTATTTTTTTGGACAACACTACTCTATTTTACTTATCTATTCAAGTATATACTTATACTTATAAAATATATTTTAGAATGGTAAATTATAACTTTTTAAATTTGTCTTATTCCGAAATATTTTAGGTTTGCTTATACATTATTCCTCCAAACAAATTTTGTAAAAATATAAAATGCCCTAAAACTCTCCCTTAGTATTTTCAAATGAAAACAATGAATTCATTTCTACAAATATCAATCTTCCATTTGTTTAGGCATTTATTTATAGCATATAATACAATTTTTTATACTGTAGTTAATCAAATCTAACACACCATCAATAGTAAAACCCCATTATTTAATATGCAATTAAGAAAGAGGAACTACTGCTAATTATAAGACACTATGAATTACTATACATATTTTAACTTCAAAGATGATATAATTTGAAATTAAGTACATCATAAAAACAATAAAACATCGTAATCCTTAACTTTAGTGTTCTAATGTTAAAAGGCTATTGCTGGTGCCTAAACAATCCATCATTAATATTGTCACATATTTAGTGGCTGGTTTTGTCTAGAATAGACTATTAGTGTCCCTTTAATTGAAGAACCACAAATACAGGAACATGCACAAATTCTAATGGCACAGCTCAATGCATTATCACAAAGGGGACACATCTATTTAACAAGCACCCAAAACAAGGCTCAGAATATTGTCAGCACCCCAGGAATTCCTCTTGTACTTCCTCCTTGTCACTATTCCCCTCCCAGGGAAAATCCCCACACTGACTTCGAATAGCATAGATTAGTTTTCCTAGTTTGGGGCCTTGATATTAATGGAACTGGAGATCACGTACAATTATACACTGTGAACTCCTTGGTGGATGGCTTTGTTTTCTTAACATTCCACTTGTGAGAGTCATTTATTTTTCTGTAGATATAGAGCTTCATTCTCATTGCTATATGGTATTTCACAATATAAAAATAACATATTTATTTATTCCATTATTACTGGGCAATTGGGTTATTTTTACTTTCACATATTTCATTTTTATAGTGAGCACTAGCTTTCCTTGAAAATGATGATTCTTGAAATAACAAATGATCACCTCATGATGTATTAGAAAATAAAACATGTAAGAGTATTTTAACACAGGTGACCTTTCATTCTGAAGCTTTGTTCTGATATTTAGCAATGATGATATTTTTGAAATATATTAATTTTATAAATTCAGGAAGAGAATACAAGCAAAGCCATGGTTTAGTCTAGAGTTTAGAGCCAGGAATTGAGAGAGCCTTGGTTCTAAACACTGCACAAAATCAGAGTGATGGCTCACTTTAGAAACCACGTGTTGCCATCTTTGACTGGTTTTTCTCTGTTGAGTTTCTCTCATTTATTTCCCCCCATTGTCTCCTTTAGTTTTCCAATAATACCATCATCTGGAAAGTGTCTTCAAACTCTTTAATTCAGCGGTACAATTTTCCCCAAGATTGATTGATTGATTGATTGATTGATTGATTTTAAATACTTTCTCTTAGGAACTTTTTTTTTTAAATATATCTTTATTGATTTCAGAGAGAAGAAAGGAGAGGGAGAGACAGAGATAGAAAATCAATGAGGGAGTCATTATCGATCCCACAACTCGGGCATGTGCCCTGACTGGGAATCAAACCCAGATCTCCTGGATCCTAGGTCGATGCTCAACCGCTGAGCCACGCCCGGCTGGGCTCCCCCAAGATTTAAATATCTAAATCTTAAAAGATATGATTTGATGGGTTAAGAAATAGCAGTAATTGCTCAGCCGGTGTTGCTCAGTGGTTGAGTGTCATCAACCCATGATTCAGGAAGTTCCAGGTTCAATTCTCCATCAGGGCACTTGCTCAGGTTGACGGCTCGATCCCCAGTAGGGGGCATGCAGGAGGCAGCAGATTGATGTTTTTCTCTCATCAATGTTTCTCAGTATCTATCCCTCTCCCTTCCTCTTTCTCTAAAATCAATAAAAACATATTTTAAAAAGAAAAGGAAATAGTGATCGTATTTTGACAATAGCATTTATGTTTCTTTATAATCTCATAAACATTCACCTACATGATAAAACTGAAGTAGGCAATCAGTGCAAATGTTACCTTGCTGACTTCTCCAATCTTCAAAAATATCTGAGGGCTTATGTTAATTTCTAAAAGATTAGTTTTCCGATTAGGGAATCACAAAACAGTATTTCTAAATAAATAGGAAAATGCAAGAGAAAGTGAATTCTTCAAAAGCCATCCTCCAAACATGGTCTCTGTCCTGTGTCCTTTGCTGTGTCCTCAGGGAAGATAAGGGCAGCAGGCACCTGCCTTCAGGCCTTCAGTCACAGATGCTCAGGAAGAGCGCGGAGGCGCATGGGGCTATGGAGACAGCACAGGCTGTCAAGTCAGCAGCCATCAGCATAGACAATTTTCCAGTCTAGCTTCTCGGCTTCAGTTTTCTCATCCAGCAGATGGGAATAGTTATGCCTACCTCATAGGATTAAGGTAAAGAGTAAATAAAATGATGCATGAAAAGCATCCTGAGCAATGCACACAGTTTTTCTTTCCTTCAGCCAATGATAGGCAAACTTCCATCTCCCATTAGATTAGCAGGTTTTAAACACTATCAGCACAATCCTTTTGTTAAATGAAATCTTACACAGAACTATAAACAATTAAGCTAGTTAAAAGCAAAGAACACTTTGAAATTTGTATCTAAATGGTTCTTCCATAGGTCATGGGGGGGAAATGGCCAACTTGCTTGCCACTGGGCAAGATGCTCTTCATCTATATCAAAAAGATTGTGAGTCTTTTCAAAAAAATTATTTTGAGGAAGAAATCCCACAGGTTCATTCGTTAGCTGAATTCCCGTATCTGCTAACCATTACAGGCAAGAGCTCCATCCTAAAGTTGCATCCAAATTACTGTTAGTATTGAAAAGCAGCCCCTTGAAGGGAAATAGAAAACAGCTATTCATTGCCACATGAATATTATTTTGCAGTCTTGTTATGTCTCCTCATCACCTCTAAAATATTCTCCTGAGATTCAACAATCAGAGTTCCTTTAGACTGTCTTTAAAGATCTATTTATTCAATCTTTTATCATTTTCATTGCCATTCTTTGACACATTTCAACCCTCCATATCTTACTTCATGTTCTTTAAATTTTCAAGAAACACTCCTCTCCAAAGAGAGAAACTCTGCCCTACAAAACAAAGGCAGCCAAACATCTATAAGCAAAACTGAATGTGCTTCAGGGGCGCAGGAGGGGATGACACTGAAGGAGACCGAGAGAGATGTGATTTAAAATCTGTTCCTAGATACAAACACTTAATTTGTTAGCCTAGGCAGCCCATTTGTACTATGTCTCACCAATAAAGTTATAAAAATTGAAACTGATATTAATCTATTTCCTCTCAGCTCTGATTCTGTCCCTTTCTAATCTTGTATAAATGGTGCTTTGATTCAGAGATCCTGTTATTTGCATTGTCGGTATCCTAGAAAACACACTGCTTAGAGCAAATACATTACAAAAGGTTTTTCAGGGTCAAACTGATCCAGTCACTAAAAATGAGATTAATGAAAGGTGGAAACAGACTGCATATATTGAGTACCTCCTGGGTGTCAGGCCCTAGTTTAGACTTGCTATCTCACTTAATCCACACATTCACACACACACACACACACACACACACACCGGCCAACAGCCCCATTTTAAAAATAAACAAACTGGCTCAGTGAAGTTTTAAGCAATATCCCCTAGGTCACACAGCTACTAAGAGGTTTATCTAGAACACAAGTGACAAGTCGTGTATCTCTGGAAGCCCTCCACACCCATCCCCAACAGTGAGTCCTGAAAGCCACAGCATTCCCAAGGCATGAAAAGAAGGCATATTTATAGAAGAGAAGTCCCCGTGTCAAGCTGAGAATTACTGTCAGCAGGCAAATAAGAGCTTTGAGCAGCTCCCTGTCCTCATGCCCCATGGGCCACATGCCACCTGCAGACAACCTAGGAAAAAAACAGCCCCCATAACACTTTAAAAAGAGCTGAGGCTGCATAAATGGCTCTGCTTGGCCCCTCATCCTGGGCCTAGTGACTATGTCCCAGAGACCTAGACAGCAGCTACCATTCCCTTAATGTGGCTTCCATCTTGGTAATCTCATATAATCAGATTTTATACCTATAATATTAATAAAATACCAAGTATCACAAAGGGGATTAATGTTCTTAATTCAAAAGACTTGCTACACATCTGCTTTACAATCATGTGTCTAAAACAAATGGACTCATCAGGTAATTTCCTGCGCTACACTAGTATATAAATTAAATTAGAATCTCAATCATTAAGGAATAATGACATCATAGTTATGGATTTAGCCATTGTATTTACTCAAAACTGGTCGTTTCCTTGGGGAAATAGCAGTAGGTAAAAGTATGACTAAGACATAGTTAATAGCAATTAATGTATAAGGTCAGAGACCAAATCAGCTTTAGCCCCATTATGAACATTTCCTGGTTACTAGTTTGATTCCGACCTCGCTAATATAGATGTCAGAGGGCATGAGAGTACACCAAGTCTATTTAAAACAGTTCTTCATGCCCAAATGCTCCTTCACTGCGAACCGCATGAAAAGCAATCAATTGTGTATTCTGACAACCCCTGCTGGTGCTTTCCACGCGGGAGCTCATAGTCTCCTTTTGCATTGGTTTTGTTTTAATCAAAGTTGCTATGGTCTATTTGTGTCCCCTCAAAATTCACACGTTGACATCCTAACTTCCAATTAGATGGCATTAGGAGAAGAGGCCTTTGGGAGGTACTTAGGTCATGAGGGTGGAGTCTTCATGGATCAGATACATGCCCTTAGAAAAGAGGCTCCACACAGCTCCCTAACCCCTTCCTCTGTGGGATGATCCAAGGACAAGTCCGCCACCTGCAGAGGGCCCTCATCAGATGCTGCTGGCACCCTGACCCAGTCTCCAGACCCACGATAAATACATTTATTATTTAGAAACTACTCAGTCTATGGTATTTTGTTATAACAGCCCAAATGGACTGAGACAAAAGTCACTGATTTAAACAATCAGAGACTGAGCCAAAAGAGAAGGGACAGTGGAAGGTTAAGTTTTCAGTGGTAGCACATGCTCACGAATGAATAAAACAGCCTTTAACTTAAGGGGACAATGTGAAGACATCTCAGGAATCAATAATGGCACTGTTACAAAGAGGAAAAATAAGGCATTATATTACTCTGGGACTTTCTTGTCCCAGAGCAAAATCTTAATGAGGGCTTAGCACAGGGAGAGAGTTCAGGCAGCCCAGGGCTCTCCGTACTCCTCCAAGACTGAGCACAGGCTATAGGACAACACTGGAAATTTGAGGACAGGATCACATGAAAAGATGAGAACATAATTTTCTTCCCAAATGAACTTGATGAATAGGCTCTTGATAATTTCAAATAAAACCATTCATGTAGCTCTTTGCAAATGAAAACACACACTCCTCACTGTGAAATGAGTGTAATTATCCCCATTTAACAGATGAGGAGCCTTATTTATTTATTTACTTATTTATTTTTCCTCCACATGAGGGCATGCTTAGAGGGGAAGGGAGAGAGGGAGAGAGAGAAACATCGATTGGCTGCCTTTCCTATGCACTCCGACCCAGCAATCAAACCGGCAACCCAAGTATGTGCTCTGACCAGGAATCAAACCTTTAGATGCACAGGACAACACTCAACCAAATGAGCCACCCAGCCAGGTGAGGAGCCCAATTATTGATGGTTAATTCATTTGCCCAAGGTAACCCAATCAGTAATAATTGGAATTCCTGACTTCAGCCCTGGGCCCCTGATTTCCTTTACCGCACATTACTCTTCATTAGCATTTTTTTTTTTTTTTTTGGTAGCAGAGAGTGCTTGGTTTTTCTGCCTTTCGCCTTCTAAGGGGTAAGGATTCTTTTGCTGGATCATGTCCAAGATGTTCCTTTAAAATGTCAGAAACGTGGGGAAAAAGAAAACTTTAAGACTCATAGAGGCAAAGGAGATCTACATAACAAAATGGAAAGGTTGGGAGACTGGGGAGAAAAATAGGAACTCTACTGCAATAGAGATTTCCCCTAGAGGCTAGCAGGGCTGTAAGGATGTTTGGAAGTAAGAGAATCACCTTTAGGAATGTTAAGAAGCTATGCTGAGCATTAATATACTAACCTGATTTTTAAAATTTTTATTATTTTTGCTGCTAGTTTTGGACAGGTATACACACACACAATTTACTGGACTGCTGTTACTTTGGCTCCATGCTAACACAGGGCCAAATGAGTTACAGGGTTTATGTAGGTAGGTTGCATCTGTGTTATGTTTGTTGCTATAGTCTAGTAGTGATGGTAAAAGCCAAAACTGGATAATTTTACATAAACACATAGTTAAAATAAAAATTCTGCAAATATATAGTGAGCCAAACTCTCCAGCCTTTTCTTCAGCAACTCTCTATGCTCAGACAAAACGAATGACTTTTTGTTCCTTGAAAGCACTCCAGACTTTTCTGGCTTTGTATCTTTGCTCTAGTATCCTCTCAGGAATGGCTTCCTATGCTTTTCCAGTTGGGCATTATGCATCTTAATTTATAGATCTCTTCTTTGAACAAGAACTTTCATTCATTCATGTGTGTGTTTTACAGGAATTCATTGTATTGTGGGGGTTACATAAAGCAAAGATAGGAAGACTGAAAGAGTTTACTACCTATTTAAAGAGATATTATATGAAGCTGGACAGTAGGGAAGAGTCACATCCATTTTTAAAGTAACTACATAAAGTAGAAATCTTAAGACCCGTTGGATATGTGAATCTTCCTTAGGTGTTTTGATCACTTCCCCTGAACATAAGGCAACTGGAGAGATGATGCAAGGGCTCATTAGCAGATTGTCAGAGCGGAATTACTTCTAGTTCCAGCCATTTGGAAATCAAGCAGGGGAATTGGGAAGATTGCCCAGCACACACAGCAAGAAAACATTTCTACCTCAAAACCATGAAATGAATTTCAGTATTACAAATTTAATTGCGATCTTCATTTCTGAGTCAAACTCCTGACCATGGCCATTGAAAGAATTGGTCTTATCCATGACGTTAGTAAGAAAGCCTTAATGGTAGTCAGGCAACTGAATGCCATTTCCTAAGTATGTTTCCTAACTTACTTTACACTAGGCCAAGAACTGAGTTACTCAAGTAGTATGTTGAAAAGATCATTTTCTGTGACAAAGAAAAGCATGAGCAGTGTAGTCACTTGCCAGTGACAACGGGAAGATGCCACTCTCTTGTTCCCCCTGTGAGTTCAGTGAACCCTTGCCCAGTGTCATGCATCCTCTTGGCTTCATTTTCTCCTGGCCTAGTGCGTTAGGCTTTATAAATTTCTAAGCTACAAACTAAGGTAAGACTCTCCTTCCTATGATTCTTTGAATATGGAGCCACCTGTAAGATCCCAGAAGAAAAGCAAACTTCCTTTTAGATAACAGTGGAAAGTCCACATAAAATGATATGCACTGGAGTAGCTTAAAAATAAACCAATATAAAAGGGATATGGGTACAGAATCTAGAAATTTTTGAATAATGAATAAGCACTCTGGGGAAGGAAAACCAAACTCTATAAATACTGCTTGTTCCAGAAAAGACATAATATAAATCTTGAATAAATTTGGATTTAAGACTATGTTTTTAACATGGTTAACTATCTTTACTTCAATTAAGATATATTTGTTATTTTATTGGTATATTAGGAGTTTAAAGTGGTTGTTTAATTTAGAAAAGATGCAGATACATTACAGATATTATTTACTTGTTACCCTTGTGCTCAGTCATCTGCTTCCATATTACAGTTTAATTGGTGTCTAATATCTGTTCTCCATCCCCTTCAACTTCTGGGCTCTTAAGAGAAGCAAAACTGATTTATGTGAAGTTTGATGTCTTCTCTTTTCTCTGCCCACCCCTTAGTAGCCCAAAAGCCATTCAGTCCAATACAGAAAATGCATCAACTAATTTTTTTATTCCTGAAGATTTAAGCAAGAATTATAGTTTCCACCAGCAAACAATTTTTTTAAACTAGGAATCCAGATATTTGAAGAGGAACAAAATATAACCACATAAAAATGCCATTTAAATCTGTTAAAAGTAATTTAGGATTATTTGGCATATAATTTTTATGGTGCTATGTACATGAGACAAAAAAATAATATTTCAAAGTATCACTGGTATTATTTCTTCATGATAGGGTAATGTGAGACATCTATGTATTTATAATGAGCACATATAATTTTAAAATCAAGGGGAAAAACAATGAGCACCGGTGCTTTTTTAAAGAGAATATTGTGCTTCCACAAAAGACTTACACAGATTTTGTCTTTTGTGCAACAGCTCCAACAAATTAGAACTAAAATTTAACTTGATTCCAAAAAGTATATGTTCCTTTTGAATTTAATAACTAGCATTCATGACAGAATCTAGTTGGAGAAAAAGCAGCTCAATTTTGCCTTTGAAAAACAAAGTAGGTTTTTTCCCCAGACAAAATTAGTGTAATAAAAGCCAAATGTTTTAACAGATGAATAGTGTTCATGATAAAAAAAACAACAACAAAAAAAAACAATAAGATCCTAAAGTCATCTTTAAAGTTACTTTCAGAATCATCCGGTGTGTGTAACGGACAGTTGAAGGGGCTTTACTCAAGTATAATCTAACCATTTTTCCCAGAAAAAAAAAAAGTTTACCTAGAATCATAGATATAATATATTTAATTATTTTCTTGATACTTAATTATGCAATGATCAACTCTGATCCTTGCAATGAAAACACAGAAACACTCTGTAAAACAATGAGATGGTAGCTTAAGTTTCAGAGTGTCTTCAAAGCTTGAAATCAAGGCTAATGTACTTTGAAGTGAAATAATTCCAATTAGCCTTGGAACCCAGGGGTCTCCAAATCTACCACAAGGAAAACACAACCTCAATAAATTTCAAGAAATATTTACTTTGCTAATTGCCAACATGTTTCAAATTTTCTAACTTGGGGACACATAGTCCGAAGAACAATTTTGCTGGCCTCCATTATGCCAGTTGGATTGACATCATTGGTATCGAAAGCTCTACGCATATTTCAGTTTCTTACCAACATGTAGCACAATAAAAATGCCCCTGGTCGGCATAGATATAATTTTTTTAAATGAAATGTTCAAGTAAAACAAGTCCAAGGCAAGACACTCCATAAGCACATCTCTTTCTGGGTTTCTAATCCCAGAGGCACAAAGCTACATTGACATAAGATCTGATTAGAAAATACTGGAAAGTCATAAACCCAGCAGTTTCTTCCATCACACATGGAGCACCATTTCAGTGAAACTTGTGGCATAAAGACATGTTTATATTCCAGAAGCATCATGAGTGGAAGAGGGTGGATAGGAGAAGTTGGGGCACAACGGTAGCAATAATAGCTCAGACATTTTAAATATTAGGCATTTTATATGTGTTATTTAAATTTAACCTTTCCAACTGCTTTATGAATTAAGTACCGTTACTGTATTTATCATTCTAATGTTATCAATGAGGAAACTGAGGCAGAGGACGAGTGATGAGATGAGTTCATACAGTCAGTAACTAGCAAAACACAATTTAAACTCAGATCTGTCTAATACCAAAGTTGAAGCTCTTAGTTTATTAACTACACAATTTTTCAAGATAATCTACACAGTGTTACTATATTTCTATAAAAAACGGACTTTAGAGATTGTGGTGTCCTAGGTCAACTATGACTAAGGTCTGTGTCTAGAGTTATCTACATGTCCATGAAACCTGAATCTCCTTCTCTCAGATCATTGGTCCTCTGCTCCAGTGCCTAGCAGAATGGAGAAAGAAATTACGATATAATTTTCATCAAATTTATGCTATCAGGTGCAAGGAGGGGAAGAAATAACTTTGACTTTTACCCCAGGTTGCTCTTAAACCTACTAGAACCATTCTGAAATACTGAGCCTTCTCATGGATCTTGCACAATCGACACGCTTTAGACAAGGAAAGAGGGGGTCAGTCATTCATTCAATGTCATACAGGCAGTTTGTCATATCACTAGGACTAGCACCCCGGTCTCCCACCTCCCAGGCCAGTCTCTCTGCCTCCCATTCCCAGCTTCAGGAGTTGTGCATGGGTGCTACACTTGGCTCTACTGGACATTCTTTGATCCACACAATGTTTATAAACAATGAGCCAATATTTTTTAAATAAAGATATTTCATATCCCACTATATATTTCCAGTTTCTGTTGAAAAGAGGGGGAGGAAAAGGAGATCTGGCAGACCTGATCAAGCATTTCTACGCAGCCACAATTCAAAGGACAATGGGTGTGAAGCCTGCAGTTTACAGCAGCTGGTGTCACTCTGCAGCTGCACCTGAGGTGCTTGATCTTCCCTTCTTGGTCCCAAGGACGGCATTCTGATTAGGGGTTAACCTATGAATCCTGTGGTGCTCATCCATCCCCTCCATCCAATATTTCTTCCCAGGGACAATGTAGCATTGTACTTCCCTACGCCCTTCAGCCGATAGGTGGCCATGAATTCACCTTGGCCAAGGAAACGTGAGCATAAAGGACATGTGGCACTCTCAGGAAGAAGCTCTAATACCAGGGTGTGACTCCCCACTCCTTACTTCCCTCTGCTGCAGGGAAGAATTGCTCCCTCTCTCTGCGCCTGGACCCAAGAGTAGGATGACGCGCAGCAGAGCACAGGGGCCTGAGTGGGTCTGTAATGTGAGAGAGAAACGGGCCTGTGTTACCATATTGGGCTGTGGGAGCTGCTTGTCACCCATATAACCCAGCCGGTCTGGATGCCCACGGCCGCGCTGAGAGCGGCGAATGGTGCCACCTTCACAAAGCCAGCCACCTGCTGACTGCGAGACATGCTGGCTCACCCTTGTGATTCAGGTTAAATGGCCTTTACCTTGAGAGAGAAAAAGGAATAGAGAGAGAAAGAGGGGGAGGAAGGAGAAGGGAAAAAAGAGGACGGGAAGGGGCAGAGAGGAAAGAGGGGAATGGAGCGAGGAGAAGGCAAAAGACAGTGGCTACTGCTGACAGCGCAGCCTGCTTGCCACAGAATTCTCCCAGATGTTACCGGAATCGTCATAGAAATTACAGGACAGCACAACCAGAGCTTACCCGTTCCCATGTAAGTTGTTATCATGCAAGTATTAGGCTAGGAGCCACCATGAAGTCCACTGTCCTATTTTACACAGGTAGAAAGTGTGGCCAGGTTTTGAGTGCTGTCAAGCGGAACTTTCTGCAGTGACGGGAACGTTATCCTGTACTGTTAACTATAGTAGCCATTAGTTACACGTGACTAATGAGCACTTGTAATTAATGCAACAGAGAAATTTAATTTTTAACTTTATTTCATTCTAATTAATATAAATACTCCCATGTTACTAGTGGCTATATTTTGGACAATACAAGTTTAAATGGTCTTTCAAGGGACTAAAAGTATTTAGTATAAAGGTCACAGTTCCAAAGCAGTTCCCCTAAATCTCAGCGGAGAGCATTTTCCAAGCTCCTGAGAAATATGGATCCAACTGTCTCCTGTCCAGATACACACGTGAATAGTCGCCTCTGTTTCCCCTGGTGCTGCTGCTCCACACGCGAGCTCGCCCAGAGCTCAGTGCTGGCATTCCGAAGCGGCTTTCTGTTCCAGCGTTTTCTATGTAGTCACTAAAGTGCGTGGTTCGAAATACGTCTGCACCTGACCATATGGGGCATGATCCTTAATCAATGACTTACTTTATCTCACTGTCAGGCCTCAGGCATAAACTTGGTAGGTGGCTCTGTGTCAAGTAACATGATTTCAGGAATTCTCTAAATTACCTATTGATCCTGCCTTACATCAACACGGGTTCTAAATATGCTTTCCGTATTCTCACATGCAAGACGTGCAAACCCTGATAAAATGAGAAATAGGTACAAAATATTAAAAATATTCTATACAAACCCTAGCCAGGTGGCTCAGTTGTTTGGAGCTGCGTCTTATGCACCAAAGGGTTGCAGGTTCTATTCCCGGTCAGGGCACATGCCTGGGTTTCACGTTCGATCCCCATCAGGGCATGTACAGGAGGCAGCCGATCAATGTATCTCTCTCACATCAATGTGTATCTCTCTCTTTCTCTCTTTCTCTCTTTCTCTCTGTCCTGGAATTCACTTCATAAAACTCAGCAAGAAACTCAACTCCTCCAACCAAATTCCCGTATAATAATAATTTTTAAAAAGGTGTCCTAGGTGTTCTCCAAGGCAGCTGGAATACTATAAAGACTATGGATTTCAGATTGTAGTCCAAGCTAAGGTCTTGTTTAGACCTTAGGCATGTTTCTTAATGTGAATCTCTTGGCTTGTAATGTTATTTGCAAAACGGTGCAAATATTGCCATTTTATAGATTTGTTGTAAGGATAAAATAAAATAAGCCACTAAAGCACCTAGCTTAGAAATTATAGTTTCCCTTCTTCCTTTCACAAATAACTAAGTCAAACTGCCCACATAAACCATTCCTTACCTTTCAGCAAACACTAATTAACTAGAAACACTATACGTGATTCATTTGTGATCAGGCCATGTATACGGTGACTTTTAATGTAACAAATGTTATACCACATCAGTGCATAAATCTTAAGGTGTATCCATATCTAAGAAGGATAGAAAACTATGTGCTGAATAGCAATGAGGTCTTAATAACTAAACTAGGAGTGCAATATCTGTAAAGCAGACTTGTGATGAAACAAATATATAATCAGTTTTAAGTACATCATATTAAAAATAAGCATTATAAGTTACATGTGATTTTTAAACATTAAAAGATTTGGGAACCAGGCTATGTTTAAGAAATAAAGGAAAGTAAATATACATGAGAACTCAGTTGATGGTACATTTCAACTCAAAAAGAAAAGAGAGGATTTTTTTCCATTAATGATGTTGAAACAACTGGATAGCCATTTATGAACTAACTACACAAGATGGGGAAAAAGTAGACTTACAGTTGTTCATATGGAAAATAATAAATAATAATAAATAATATAAGAATAAATGTGTTTCATGTACTCACAACTGTAAACCCACCCTATATATGTCTAATTCATAAGTCATATCACAAGAACAAATATACAGACATATAGACATATAGATATGCATATACATCTGTAAAAAATGAAATTACATTTCTAGAAGAAAACAGTAAATGTACTTGGAATTTTTGAAAACGGAGTTTTCTAGGAGGGAATACAACCTAAAATGCAGTAAGAAAAAAACACAAAATTGACGGCATAAACCTCTTCTTAAAAATGCCAATCTGATCAAAATTTTAGTAGACATTTTATATAAATTAGCAAACTGACTAAAATTTATATAGGAATGCATAAGTCCTGGAATAACCGAAGCCATGTTTAGAAAGAACAAAGTTGGAGATCTTATCCTGCCTGATTTCAGGACGTAGTATAAGCTACAACAATCAGGGTGATTTGGTATTGGCAAAAGATAAACATTGAGATCATTAGAACACAATATAGAGTCTAGAAACAGGCCCAGAAGACTTTACACAAAGATGACAAGGCATATCCATGGTAAGAGAAAGTCTTTTAACAAATGATGCTTAATCAATTCAATATCTGAAAGGGGAGGAGGTGGGGGAAAGAGAGCAGTGACCCTTGTTTCATACTGTATACTAAATATGAACCTGAAATGGAGCATAGAACTGTATGTCAGCAGAATTCTGATATGTATCACCCCCAGCCTGCACAGATGGGCACCAAGTACGTTCCATCAGTTCTCCATGTCTGAGGCATCCGAGAACCTCCAAATCAGGAGGTAAAAGTTATCATCCAGAACCTGCCCAGAAGCTGGAATAAGAAATGGATTAAGAAGATTCAAAATGGTACTTAGGAAGCACCTGATACTTCATTTGATCCCCACAGGAAACCATGAGTTAGAAACTCTTATTATCCCCATCTTCCAAGCGCATCCAGGAGATACACTTAGCCCAGTCTAAGTGACTGCTGACAAGTAGAGCCAAATCCTGAAGGCAGGTCAGTTTGACTGCAAGGTCTCTTAACCACCACACTACACTGTGTTTCCAGCACAATCGGGTTCCAAATGGATAGAAGCAGTGAACTGAACTTGTCAGCTTATGAAAGAGCTTTCCTGGACAGCAGAAACATTTGCTATCCTTTCCCAAAACCAGAAGAGATGCTAATCCCAGTGTGTGTTTAGCAGGGTATCTGACTACTCAAGCAGAGTATCTGAACTGCCAGGCACTGCAGTCATTCTCTTACCACAATTCCAACCAGAGGTCACTGGCACAGTGTCTGCAAAAGCTGCTCTAATTCTGAGAAAACACATACATTTCCTCTTACTTTTTGTTCCACCTACATTTCATTTGGGGAACATTAAAAGGGCATTTGAACTAGAACCTGCAGCATTAATTGCTGCTAGTGGGCCTGATAGATCCCATAGAAAGTGGAAAATAAACAAGGAACTGTTCGATTACAATTCTATTTCCCAACAAGTACTGAATACAAGTACCTTTGTTACTTTTGGTACGAGTTCTATCAAGCACTTGGTGACTACTGATAAATAGATGCAGCTCAGTGGGTGTCGCTTCTCGTTTCTTTCACAGATTCAGCTGGAGACAATGCAGTCTTACTGTTTTTCTCATCACTGAATAATAAAGCGGCATAATCAGATGCTCAGGATATTCTGAAGAAGTCTCCTGGTTGGTCTAAATTCTCCAAAAGTAGTACCCAAAAAGGTTCAAGAATTCTTTTCTTTGAATAGAGATTCTCTAAAATATTGACTATCAAAATGGCACAGGAAGGCAAAAGAAGGGTCATTGGCAGCTTTTATAGATCCCTTTTCTGGAATGAGATGGTTTGGCTTTTGAGAAACCACTGGATGAGTGAAATCACACAGTGCACCAGCAGCTCTGCAGAGATAATGCAATGAAGAGGACGTGACAAAAGTGGCCTGAATGTGTGACAAACACATCATGGGTTGAGCAGCCCACGAACCACCCCGTGCATCTGGAGTTTGTCACTGCTCTGGCCTACCGCGGAATGCAGTTCTCCTTTTCGCTTGTCCTACCTTTGATGTGTATCGAGACTCATGCCAGCTACACCCGCCACGGGCGAAAGTCACACTGCAATTTTGGGAATGATGGATGCCACACAGAGGAGCATCTATGGCCTAATCTGGCCCAGAAACCTATAGAAATGAGCCGATACACACTGCTGGAAAGGTTGCCACTGACCTTGTCTCCCTTAAGAAATTATGTACTTAAATATTAGAGCTCAACATGAAATTAAAGACAATCTAACCCAGCATTTCCCAAATGTTTTCTTCATGATTTTTACCACATCTGCATCCCATCAGTACTATTATTTACTTTTTCTTATTTCTCACTTTTTTACTTGCCGTGAACATCCCCAAAATTATGTGCTTTATATAGTAATTCTATTTATAATACACAATGAAATAAGTGCAAAGTAAATAATATGTTTCACATACTACCTAAATCATTTTCATTGCCATCACTGTACATATATCTCAACTTTGTAAATGCTAATATCCTCAAATACCCCTTCTTATATGGAGAAGCTGATAAAATAAGTCGATTTCCCAGTGCCACTGATGCAGTTCGTGGCATGACTGGGACTTACACTCAATTCTCTTCGCTTACAGGGCAGGCCGTTTCCTTTGCATCATGCTGGCTCAACAGCATGAAGGGCGGGCGTGATGAATGGGGCGACTTTAAAAACTTAATGCACTTCTTGGTTCCATGTGGTGATTAAGACTCTATACAGGTGTCTAAGCAAAAACAAAGCAAGCCCACTTCCTGCCCACCCCCACCCCTCAAAATCTTCCTCCTCCATGCTTAATGATTTTAGCAGATAGGCTTCTCCCGTCCTGCGGTTTTTATCTTCCATCTTCACCCCCATCAGTGTGATCATTCACTCTATCTGTCATAGCAGCAACCTCTTCAAAGGTTGGAGCAAAGGCCAAGATGTTGCACTTTGTCTGCAGTCATCTCTGTACCTAGCATTTATGAAGTGCTTTACAAATTGTTTCAAAGCACTTTCCCAAGCTTTATCATTTTTAATCCTCACAATACCCCTCAATGGTACATACTTAAACTACCCAGGATGTTTTTCAGGATTGCATGCTGTGATCAAAATAAGAATCTGCCAATTTTTACTAATGAGAAGTGAGAAAAGATAAAAACGTCCTAAAGAGTTATTCTAAAAATATCATAATATATCCATTAATATATCCCTGTTGACCACACATTTGTATTGCTAACATGAATGATATGAGTGCATTCATGCCAGGCTAAGAAATGAACCCTGCTTCAAAAAAAAAAAAATGCTCCATTGTATCCATTATCTTAAATGATGCACTTGTGAAAGCTGTCAGTGAAGTCAGCTCAACATTCCAGCCCTCACTGAACAGAATAAAAAGTGACATCCTCTTGATTAGAATTAATTTGTTTGCCATGGAAGAACATGCAATATCCATCTCCTTAATAGTTCTAAAGTCCTTGGAATAATGGATAAGACTGCGAAAGTAAATAAACAAGGCTCCTAGGAGGGAATGAGATTTTTTTCCAGCTAGAGTCAGAATAACTCTGGAGAAAAACAACTCCTAAACACATACCACACAGACACAGACAGACAGACAGACAATGTAGGTGCTCAAAGGCACCATCTTCAGTAACCTGCGCATTATGAATGCTGTCAGCCCAGGCTATGGCATTCAATAAGCGAGCATGTACAGGCCACATATTCACCCCAATCCCCACTGGATGGGCTTCTTTGAGTAAATCTCTCTTTAAAAACTCCATTTGAAAGTTCACCCACTTTTAAAGGTCACTAGTAAATTACAACTGTAGCATGCCATGTGGAAGCTTAATGACCTTGAGAGTCAATGCACCTCTCTAATTGTCATCTTAATCACATGGAATAGCTTATTCACCTTAACTTGACCTATCACCACTTGCCTGTTAATCTGTCCCACCACAAATTACTATTTGGAAGAAAAAAATTCGTAATTGTTCGCAAATGGTTATGTAAGAATATACAGTAAATTCTTTGCCTTCGCGTATGAGTTCACAATGTACAAACATGAGCTCTGGCCTCCTGCCACCTCTCTTCACTCCACTCTTCTTCCACATCCAGCACATTCCTTGGCTTCCTTTCCCAAATGCTGTGTCACTGTGCCTACCCATTTTAAGATTATCATAAGTAAAATATAGAAAACAAACCCTGCTGGAAAATGCCTCTTTCCAAATCACAAACTGATAAAAGAAATAAGTTAATACATATGACAAAAAGATGTGTTGATATTAATATATAAAGAGGTCTTAAAATCAATAAGAATAAATAAACACCCTGTAGGAAAGACTTGGGCTGATGACAGAAGCAGACAGGGCTGGTAAGCATGAGAAAAATATTCAACACTTTAATCAAATGTACAAATTTAAAAAGAAATGGCATTTCCTGCCTATTAATTGGCCAATATTTTTAAATAGGAGTTCTTAGTGTTGGCTATAGAATAAAGAGACTGGAATTCTAATAATATGTTTGTGAGAATAAAAATTGGTATGGCCTTTATGGAAGGTAACTTGGAAATATGCATAAGAATCATTTAATGAACAACTTAAGTGAATTTCTATAAAGGGTTATTTCTATTTCAGCATTTTCATTATGCTATACATTTGGAAACAATCTAAATGTCTACAATTAATGAACTGATCAAATAAGTCATGTCATATCAGTATAGAATGTGATAAAGCAATTAAAAATAGTACAACAGAAGTATTTATTACCATATAAACATGGAAGAAAAGTCAACATATTGTAATCTATATATTTCTGATATACAGGAAATAATTTAAACTGTAAGAGAGTTTTCACTTCGTGCATTTTGCACAAATTTCTATAATAAACATATATAGTTTACATAATGAGATTCCGGATCTATATATAGCATATCATTACTCAACCAGCATCAATGCCCCAGTTATACATGTCTTACTGAATCAATTTTATCTTACCTTTGCTATTTTTAAAATGTTATTTGATGGGAAAGCTAAATCAAATTAATGCACTCCTGCATTGAACGATCAAAATTGTATCCGTTCCATTCTTATGAAGGGTTTACCTCAAGCTAATGATAAGTACTAAGTACATGGAAGGTGAGCCCACAAACGTTAACCTGACTGCCAAAGCCAATTGTTCTCTAATGTGTGCTATGTATGTTTTCAACAGTGACAGGGTATGGGAATAATCTCTATAGACAATTCTGACACTTATAGGATTCCTTCATCTTCGTAAGCCAATGCACAGGTCAATAGACATAGGTGTCCTTCAGATGCAGAGTGAGTCATTCTACACAGAAAATCCTGGAGTGCAGTCTTAAACTCTTCTATTAGGGCCATACATAATCCGAGGTAATGATTCAGATGTCATGGCCTTAACGGATGAGTACTGGGAGACCCTGCACTCAATTTCCTTGTGCCATTTCTCCATTAAAACCATGCTCTGGGTAGTTTTAGAAAGGGCCCTAGAGAATTGGGCAATTCATTGAATTTGCTCTGCTGCATTAAAACAGCAGTCCACTGGGCACCACTTATATTTCATTCTAGAAATCAATAGAGCACTCCATTTAATGCAGAAGAAATTCAGTCATCCTACTTTTGTATGAGGCTTAGAGTCAGTGGTCAGTTTAAATTTTACCCCCAGG
Organism: Miniopterus schreibersii; assembly: GCF_964146895.1. NCBI lineage: Eukaryota > Metazoa > Chordata > Mammalia > Chiroptera > Miniopteridae > Miniopterus > Miniopterus schreibersii. Next base: position 38,953,244 of record NC_138103.1, on the reverse strand, counting down.
AATATGGAAATTTCTTCTGGACCACCTAGTCTTTGGGCACTGATCAAAACTGTGCCACAGACAGGAAGGAAAGAAATGTGCCATACATAGATCCTGCTGTCTTTTCTGGAAAGGCAAGTGTATTTCAGAAGATTGAAATACAAAAAAATCTTAAGCAATTTTTCTTCCTTCTTCAAAGTGAAAAGACTTAAAATTTTTCATATGTGATGACTTAATAAAAAGTTGGAGATATAAGTATAAGCTCAATCAATGTCTTTAATATTAGTGGGGTACTTTTTTTTCTTTCTTTTTTTAACTTAAACCTGATTAGGCAACTGAATGATTTGTTTGAAGTCAATGTTATTTGCCTAAAACAGTGATTTTCAACCAGTGTTCAGCAGAAGACACAAGAATTTTCAAAACATGCACTACCTGACTATTTAGTCAAGGGTACTGGCCTCTTTTCCCTTAGACTGTCAAATTAAAAAATGGCAACAGCCAACACAATAACCATCCAGTGTGAATGAATCAAAATTATACCTATTTTGAGTCTGATTGGCAAAAATATATATTTTTTGGTGTGCCACATAATTTTAGTAATTAGTTTATGTGTGCCATGAGATGAAAACAGGTTAAAGATCGCTGGCCTATAATACTGAAATGTGAAAAGACATTGGTTGTGCCTGGAAAAAGGGATGGTGCCTTCATAAGCATAGTTTTAAGTGGTTGGCCAAACATACATGCTGAAATTTCAGTGTCTCCTTAAAGTAACATTCTTGATTATTCAAACTCTCTAAACATGTCTCAAAATTCCTCCTCAGTACTAGTCTGGTTTAGAAAATAAGATCAATGTGAAACAAAATTGAGACCTGTAACCAATGAATAAATATCTTAAGGAATCAGCTAGTTCTCTAACAGTGTATTCCTTCATTCCAACTAGACCTGATCTTGGCTTTGACACTGAGATGCTTTTTCATGATGAAGGTTCAATGCATATATTCTTGAGCAGCAACAAAGCCCCAGATACCTATTCATTATGCTAGCAATCTTATAGTTTGCCTTCAGGCAAGTAGCTCTCAACTTCCCATCTTTAGTTCAGGGGAAATGGCCAAATCCAATTTCACAGGTAAAACAAAGTCAGCCTTCACCACAATGTAGCTATTTATAAACAGGATGCCCAGCCTTGAAATAGAAAGTGCTTTTATTCTTATTCAAAAGGTCGGCGACATCTGGCCTCAATATTGCTTCATGTTCTGTTGGCAATAAAACATTTTCTGTCTTTGAAAACTAAAATGTTGAGCACAAGTTAGGAAAATTGCCAGTCTTTCCTAGTTAACTGAGCTTAAATTTATTCCTAATATTTGTTCTCTTATAATTTAATAGCAGTCTAACAATATCCAACTTCCTTTTAGCATTTTGCATCAAAGTATAATAAAAAGATATGGTAGAGGGGCTTTTTGCAGGGGATAAAAACTTTATGAGCATAAAGTCTCTAGTTAAATGCTTGTGGATGCTTATTTAGCTGTTTTTCTTCATTAAATATGAATTATAGCTCTTTAAATGCTGATTTGGAAATCAGGAAGGTTTAGTTTTACTCTACTGCTTTATATCCAGAGGCAACATAAATCTATTTAAAAGCTGACTTAAGAAAGCAACTCAGGGAAGCAAATTGCTGGTGATTTGATCCCTTGAATTTCACATGCTACATAATCAGAATCAGGTTGTACTGAGTACCAAAAATGTTTATTTGAATGTGATTGAAAAAGACAATTATTTCTTAAAGAGTATAGGATGGATAGTGGTAGAGTTCAAGGGACTACTTGCAAAACTAAACACACGTGAAGTATTTAGAACTAAAACAATGCCCCATCAAGGACAGAAAGGGTAATAAGAAAGCCTAATTAGACACAATCTACCTGAAGGCGGGTTTTTAAAAACATCCATATGTTGGCTTCTTTATTGGAATATATTGATAGCTAGTAAAATTAAAACCCCAAATGCCAGAATACATTTGAATTATAATTTTAATACTGAAAGCAAACCATTTCTTTGTTAATATAGCATTAAACTAATACTTCAGAATAGGACAGAAGTTTATTATCACATACTGGGTTTAACAACGTGGCGTCTTTGAGATCAAGGTCAGCCTAACTCACCACACCAGTATTTCCAAATCTTCCATAGGCCAAAGTAAAGAAATGAGGTACAGGACATCACTGTATTTTGAGACTACCCTACAATGACATATTATCCAATGTGACATCAAGAATTGATGGAACTGAAACGCATTGTGTGCGAAAGTATTGTTTTAATAGTTTTCTCACTCTAAGTGAAGTGACACAAACTGATTTACTTCCCATTTGGCTGGAAAAGAAAAATTGACTTTCCATGCACGATATACTAACAAGCAATATTTCTCCCGACTCCCACACTACAAGCTGAAATGAATACACACAAGAAAAGAGAGATTTTTTTAAACCTATTCTTTTTTTTTTTCATTGCATGATGATCAGAGACAGACTAGTGTTCAAACTCCTTCTTTTAATCCAATAACCATGTGTCCACTTGTTGATCTGGTGACCCTGTCAACTTCCATTGTTTAGAACAAACACATTCTGTCCTGCCGGTGTGGCTCAGGGTTAGAGCGTCAGCCCGCACACCCGAGGGCCTCGGGTTCTAGTCCAGGTCAGGGCATGTACCTGGGCTGGGTTTCGCTCTCCACCCCCAGTCGATGTGTCTCTCTCACATCAGTGTTTCTCTCTCTCCCTCCTTCTCTCTCCCTCTCTCCCCCCCTACTGTCTTCTCTCTCTCTCCTTCCCTCTTTCTCCCCCACTTCCACTCTCTCTAAAAAATCAATGGAAAAAATATCCTCGAGTGAGGATTAACAATAACAACAAAAACAAGTACATTCTATGACAGCAATTTCTGACTGCTTTTTGTTTGGCTTACACATAAGTCTCCTTTGCCAATCCATAAAAGCATAGGTAGATGCCAGGTACATCTTTCTGGAAATAAGCAAGAGATAAAGGAGGCACATTTTCAGAGGCTTCTATTTTTGACTAGCACACAAGAGTCAATCATTCACAGCTAAATCAATTCTATATTGCTTTAATTTTTTTAACTTCAAAGGGAAGGAGAAATTAAATTATACAGCTGCTCATTCATCAAAGAGCTAAAGTCTTTAGAAATGGCCAACTGTTTAGAAGTCAAACTGAAAAAAACTGTATTTGCAAGAAAAACATGCAAACTTATGAACCCAATTTTATAACTGGAAACTATTGTAATTTTACAGTGAAATTAATGTTTGTACATAAAAGATTCTGCTGAATAGGGAACCATTCAGCTGGTGAGGTATGATGGTTGCAGAAGTTATTTCAGGAAAAAAAATAAATTTCTCCTTTCTGTTCAATCTAAATCATTCTGTGTTAGAAAAGAAAACCAAACTGATTTGCATATCAAAATTAGAAACATTGCACTGACTAAATTACTACCAACTTTAAGATAAAGAACAGAGAAACCAAGTTTGAGGTAACCGTAATAAATGTGAGAAGAAACGGGCTGTAAGCCACTAGTTAATAAATCACTGAAGAAGAACTAATTAGTAATTATCATTTTAATCACTAAATATTGATAAGGCAACAATTATTTGGGTAAACAAAAAACAGTTCTTTAACTGAAAAAGCCATTCCCTAAATCCTCAGCAAAAGAGTGGTTTTATGGAGAAACAAAGCTAAAAGAAATACCTAAGGATTTTCTTCACAGATTAAAGTAACTTGGTACTGTTAGTAGTAAGATATTTTTCACAACAAATTACTCATAGGTCGGGCCAATGGGCTGTGGAGTAAGAGGAAGAGACAGAGACAGAGATAATAATCTCAGGCCAATCATTTAGCGCACTGCTCTAAATTGTGGGGGTAATGTCTACTGCAGTTGAAAAAAAAAAAGAGCTAAATAAATTGAAGGGGGAAGTTATTCTTTCTCTTTTCAGTTAATTCCCCCACCTTCCTCCAGGTCAGCATTAAACGTGTTCTGAACCAGTTCCCATTTTACCACCCAAATTCTGCTGCTCAGTCATGCTCCCTATTCTTGTTGAGACACCTCTACTCGTTCCACTTTTGATTCTGATTCTCTTGTCCAAATCTTTGATTATTTTTGTAAAAAAAAAAAAAAAAAAAAAAAGCATCTGGTCCGCATATCAAGCTTCCATTAAGGCACAGCTCAGGGTTCATTCTACTAATGTATTCATTGATAAACCTAAGGGCTTTATTTGACTTAATTATATCCCCACTTCATTCCACAGAGAACTTGAGGTGGTTTTGAAAGTTTACTATAACCTGGTATTTCCTCAATTTTAAAAAGTCAATGAGCCTGAAATGTGCATATTACTGTACATGGAGTATGTATATGTGGCACATAGTACATATGTCCTAATACTTTCTCGGCTGTTAACTGAAGCCAGAAAAGAGAGCTTCTGGGTGGAAGTGAGCACAGAATTAGAAAACATCCGACACGATGCGGTAAGGACAGTGAATCAAATACAGGGCCCAATGTCACTTCCTTCTGCTGCCTCCTCAAATCCTTCCAAGTGAAGGATGGTGACGAGAGAGCGTTAAAATCAGATGGGGAAACAGAACATTGTTAAGGATAGAACCTAAGACAGAAGCAATAAAGGCCTAGCCAACCCTTATCAGCATTGTCATAGTTCATGATATCTATGAGTCATTTTGGTAAATAAAGCTCATTAGACCTATTTTGTTTCTTTCTTCTTGCATCTTCCTGATCACGTTAACGCATTATGCATTGAGAGTAAATTGAAAAGAAATACATCTTATAGCAAACAGTTTTGCTTTCTTTATTTCTGGATCTATATCCACAATTTTTTTAAACTGATTCACAGCACCCTCAAATTTAATTCAGCAAGTTTCTTTAATATCTATTATATGTAGTAAGGTCCCTTGTAGAGTATAGAGTTTCAATACACTTAGCATTTATTGTAGATAGGACACTACGAAAAGATAACGCTTGTCTCAGTTTGGTTTGGCAGTCACTAGGGCCACTGAGTGAACATTCCCATAACCTTTCTTAAGATATAACAGGATTGCACTGAGAAATTGCACTAAATCATATGACTGACTTTGACCAGTGAAATGTTCACAGAAGTAACATGACTCTCTTCCAGGTAGAAGTTTTAAGCACCATTCTGTGATTTAATAATCCTCTTGCCCCTGCCTTGGAGGTTTTGGATACACACATTGAGGTGAATCCTCTGCCTCCCAGTTTGTGCCCGTGCCTAACCATGAGAAACGGAAGCTCCATCTAATCTGTGATGGGTATATAAGGTGAGAGAGACATAAACTTTTGTTGCTATAAGCCAAAAAAGAAAAGAATCCAAGGAAAGGGAAGCATTTGGAAGGCATAAGACAGACAAAGATGCCATTAATAAAGATATAGGAAAAGCAGTATCATGAAAGGCATAAAGGAAGAGTTTCTAAAAGACAGAAGTTTCCAGCATCCTGGAGCTACCGGTCAAGAGGAGTGAGGAAGAGTGGGTAGAGGAGCATGAAAACTAAAAGGAACAAGAAAGCTGTGTCTAAGAGCCCACCTCTGGTCAGAGAGGAGACTGTGTGCATTGGAACCAGTGTCAGCACACAGAAAGTCAATAAAGAGGAGGTGGGAACCCAGAAGGGCCAGAACATAGAGGCTACTCTGCCAAAGAGTTTGTGACTAAGCGATGTAATAAAAATAATTTGAAAGGAAAGCATCTTTTATTTGCTATGTTTGTAAAATAAAGTATATTTGAAAGTAGGAGACAAACTTGAAAGAGGGACAGAGAGAGAGAGAGAGATTAATTAAAGGTACAAAAATAAGAAAAGAGAGAAATGTCCCAGAGAGCTAAAGGGAAATAAAGTTAAGGAAAAGTTTACAGTGTTCACCTCAGAAGACAGATGAATAAATAAATGTATGATAGAGAAGAAAAACGTTGAGGAAAGTAAACTCAGGTGATCCTATCTTTTCATTAAAATAGAAAGACTGTTCAGAAAAGGCAGGAGGGAATGGGCTTGAATAAGAAGGTTTAGAAGAGCCATTTCAGGGATTGTGACCAGGAGTCCATCGGTAGTGGGAAGAAGATAATGTAAATGCAGTCAGTCCACTGAGTGCTGGTTCCGTAATTACACCTCATACTGATGATATAATTCATCGCAGCAAATGATCGTTTACTCAGTGCCCTACCCATTCAGCCCCAGTGGCTGCTCTGGTTTAGAGATAAACTGAAGTACCGTCCAGGGTTTGTTCATAACTCCAAGTCATTTCTTACCTCTCCTGTAGGGGACTCTAGATAGCTAGTTAACAATTAACATTTGTACTGCACTTGGCAAATTTTAATTCTTAAGAAAATACTGTGAATTATATGTCCTTTTACAGTTGAAGAAAGGGAGGCTGCCTTACTTACTGAAGGTTTCATAGGTAGTGAGTCACACAGCTGAAAAATGGAACTTTGCCTTTGTTCTCCAAGTCCAGGATAAGAAGCAATCTCCCCCCTAAATAAACACAAGAAGTGATGGTGACTGTGAGCCATTTATAATACAAAAGGGGCGATGAACCTCTTTTGGAAAATTTATATAATAATTTAGGATGAAAATTCCCTTCATACTGAGGACTGTGGGAGTCAGAATGGCATGGGGCCAGGGTCTGCCTTAGACCTGAGCATATCTCTTGGGCCACACTAGTGCAGACCAAAAATCCTCGATCTAATTGAAATGAAATTGAGGTGACTTCTGTGCTGAAGCCATGGTGGGATAACACTGGGGAAATGTGAACTTTTCTAACCCCTTCTTAGTTCTTAGTTGATGAAGTCTAATGAAAACTAGTCCAATGACGAAAAATAAAGAAGAAATAAAACACAATGCCCAATAGAAAAAACAACAACACCCTTCATACCCAACTCTCTTCTAGTTTGTTATTAAGATTATGAAGAAAAATGAAATCTCTTGGAGCCTAATTTAAAACTGTGTGCCAGACTTGTTTATCCCTTTGTAGCTATCTCAGGCACAGCTCAAAAGAGACAAGCAAAACAGCATTTTGGAGTTTATGAAGAAAATCATTTCTAATTTTCTCAGAATTCAAATGAAAGCTGTGGTTTAAAGCCCAAAGAAACAGAATTAAATGTGAAGTTTAGAAGGGATTAATTTCATAAATTTCTTAAGTTGTTGATGAAACCATCTGGCAGTTTGAGAGAGAACCCATTAGAGTCTACACAAGAAAATTTCTTTCTGTAAGATTACAATGACTGACCATTATAACAGCAGGAGAATAAAAACTAATGCATATTTTATCATCAAAAACAAATGCTCCGGGCTTTAAAGCCATGTGAGACTACTGCTGCTTCTAAAGGAATGTGGGATGCACACCTTCGAGAGCTTCAAATGCACTTTAATCTGATCTTCATGGAGGGTGGCAAAGAAATTTTCACTTGTACTTTTCTGAGGAGAAATTGTGGCCCAAAGAAGTTAGGTGATATTCAGTGTACTATTAATTATAAACTATACAAATGAAATTTGACTAAGATCATTCTTGCTCAAACCCTATATGCCACCAGACCATGTTGTCTCCTATAGTAATCAATACTACTTATCAGGTAGATGTAGCTGAGGAGCAGGTGTTTCTTGCTAATCAAAGAGTCAGTGATTTGACAAGTGATTTTATGAAAGTTCTCCCATTAGTTTCTCAATTCAGTCCCAACTAAATTTCATTATCATTATTTTATGGAAAAGAATATGTTCCATTTCAAGGTAATGCGACTCTCACATAAAAGCAATGCTCCTCAAACTTGGATGTTCATCGGAATCTCCTGAGAAGCCAGAAAAGTTTGCAGATACCTGAGCCAAAAAACAGTTCGCTGAGATTGGGCCCATGTATCTGTATTTTAATAAAGTCCCCAAGTGTTTCTGATGCTTCTTAAAATTTGAGATCTATGAAAACAGAATAGTCTCAATATAGAACAGTGGTCAAACAACCTACTCCAACCAGAATGCTAGGAACTGAGTTCCAGCTCCTATATGTGTGGGGTGTGTAACCTTATGCCAGTTATTTAATCTCCTCATAAATCCATTTTCTCACCTGCATAATGGGAGTAATTGATAACACCTATGCCATACAATTCTTGTGAGGACCAATTAATTCATATGTTCTTCAGAGGGGTATATGGAACATCCTAAATGCCCCATAAATGATGACAGTTCTTCATCCAATACCTCATTTAAGGAGGCACAGCTAGAGGGCTTTGTGATGCTTCCTGAGTCAGGTAGCCACTGCAAGTTCTCTGCCTCTTTTTCAAAGCAAGGCCACTTCCCCCAAATGTCCACCAGGACTCAAGACAGGAATAGGGCTTTTAAGGACCTTAATTATGCACAAAGGAATACATTGTTATCTGCTACTGTGGATGGCATGACCCCAGCCCTCATTCTTCTTGTGCAGACCTTCTCTGTCTCAGCTTTTCTGTAGGTGCCTACTCTAACATCTCAGCCAATTTCTCAGACAGCTCATTCACAACACAGCCTTAGCAAGCAATGTCAATATTTTCTTTACACAGCTATCATGAGTGATTTAAAAAGGCAATGTGGCATATTTTTCATACGCTAGGCATTTCTTTAAAACAATTTCTATAAAATGTACAAATGGTGGTATTGAGAACCAGTCTTAGGCAGTCGTGTCCTGGAAACTAGGGATCACACAGATTAAACAATTTTTGCCAAAGGTCACACAGGCAGTAGGCAGTATCACTGAGACTCCTGAACCTTGTTGGCTGGAAAGATCAGGAGAGCTTCCTGGGTGAAATCTGAAACTGGCCCCCATACACAGAGGGCAAGTAGAAACCAAAGAAAGGAGCAGACCACCCCAGAATGGTATGTGGCCATTTCAGTACGCAAGGGAATTCATTTGTGAAGTTTATCTTGGGTGCCATGAGATGAGTAGATCTCCACCCCTGCCTGCCAGAAACTTAAAAGTTTATATAAAAAAATTAAAATGACATGTAATTTTTAAAAAGTTCATACAGAAGCCTTAACTAGGTTCAGTCATGTACACCAACCACATGTCTCAACAACACATTGCTCTCAAGGCTCTGTCCTTGAAAATGGCTTCTAGTATAGGAATAGCAGGGGGAACACACATTCCAAGGACAGGAGAGAGGGAAAGGAGCTCCAATTGCCCTGATCGAGCTTGCAGGTCAATGGGCAGCCACGTCCTCTTAATGACCTACCCCAACAAACCTATATGCAGTACTCTGCCCAGTTCAGCACCAGTTCCCTCAGAGAACTTCTCTATAACATTCTGCCAACTTTCACCAAGGCCCTGTGCTTTGCCTCATCCTTCCTTCCATCTCTGACCATACAGACCCTGCCCTGGCTATCACAGCTCTGCAGCCTTGGTATTTGTAATGAAATTGGACACCTAATTGGTGATTGGTTACAACGTCTTTCCAAATTACTTCCCTTCCATCTTTCCAAACTTATCACTGCTCCACAGTCATTCTCACATCGGTCACCCTCAAATTCCTGAAATCTCCAAACTGCAGCCTTAATTCTAAAACCACTTTGTCTCTCCTCTTCCTGCTTTATCTGCCTGGAACCAACCCCTAGTCCCCACAGGGACCTTCCATCTGTATTGTTAACTCCTATTCTACAAGGTATTTCTAAGGGCCCTTAACAATGGGCTATGAAGGCAAAGGAAAGGATCTCTAGCATCCTTTTGTTGTTGAATCGCAAATTTGGTTTGAATGAAAATATAAATGAACAATTCCTTTTGGTTTTCTGTAATATTTTCCTCATATAAACCAAGAAACCCTTTGGGCTTTTTTTAAACAAATGATATTTAGGCCATACCAGAGTTGCTGACTGGCACATAGAAAATTCTAAACTGCTCAGAGTATGGCTACTAAAGATCACTGTATTTACTTATTTATAATTGAGTTAATCACATTCAGCAAACATCTATTAAGTGCCTTCTGTACACCAGGCGCTGTTCTTGATGCTAGGGTACCACCTCGAACAATAGACATACACTCTATTCACAGGTAGTGTACCTTTTGGTGAAACTTAAAATGAAAAAAGAAACAAGTAAATAAAAATATATAATTTCTATTACTTGTTAGAGATATAGAGAAAATAAAATAAAATATTATGATAGAGAGTGACTAGAAGAGGCGAATTTAAAATAGGCAGACAGAGAAAGGCACATCTCAGAAAGTGCTGTTTGAGCTGAGGCTTGAATTAGGAAGAATCACCAAATCAAAGATTTTTTTCTTGGGGGGAGGAGTGTATTTCAGGGAGAGAAAAAACAAGTCGGAGGTAGAAACAAATTTAAATTGTTGGAGAAAAAGATAGGAAGCCAGGATAGCTCGATGATCATGAGCTAGGCTTGGACGGTTACAATATAAAGTCGGAGAAGTCAGAAGGAGGCAGATCCTTCAGGGCTTGTAGGTCAGCATAACAATTTTAAATTCTAGAGTTTAAAGTGACAATAATCAGATTGAGATTTTTTTTAAAGGAATCTTAGATCTATGTATGTGGGGAATGGACAACAAGGAGGTAAGAGTGGAAGCACAGAAGATACTAACATTGATCCTGAACAAACTACATTTTATCTACAGTATCAATTCACAAGAGAAAATAAAAACAGAGCATGGTTTTGCAGTAGTAGATGTGTCTATGGTACCCACCTATTTTGCCCATTACTTAAATGTAAGGACACTCTGTATAAGAGTTCTCAAAAGTCCTCATCATTTCCTACCAATTTTTCTGAATCTTTTAAAAGAGAAACAACAATTGGATTTTTTAGTTCAACTAGTTTGTGCTCGTAAACTGGCTTCAATTCCCCACATGGAAATCAGCCCACCCTTGAACTTGGGAACCTCCTTGTATTTTATCATCTCATTAGACTCTGAAAATAGCAGGTATACTTATTTTCATAAAGTAATTATTTCAGGAAGGAGACAGTCATTATATTGTTTTCTCTGCACTGGGCACTCTATGAATGACAGCTGGGATGAAATAATGAGTAAAGTCCTTAGAGGTGCTTAGATTTTAAAGCTGTGCCCATTTAATAATAGATATAAGAAAATTTTTTAATCAAATTTCTTTGAAAAAAGTTCCCTTCCCTGGCAGTAATGACTTATTCCTGAACTGTCATCAACTTAACATTTTAACCAAATGAAAGTACAAAATTCTAAGTATTATTAATGCCTTCACATAGGGTAAACATATCAACTTATTAACATTCTGTGGTAAATAATGAGGATTAATAACATAAGGGCTAAAAGTGATGTTAGGTAGACTTTAGGGTTCTCTTTTGCCTACTTACTATGGCTTACTACTTATTATTACTTACTAGCTAGAAAGAGGAAATAATTAGCATTTTTTAACTCACAGAATTCAGAACAGGACAACATGATATGAAGGTCAGGTTATAGTAAGGGTCACCTTTGGAACCTACAATGCAGTAATGTTGATGGTACAGAGAGTTCTAAAGAAGGTGATAAAGAAATGATGCATAAATTTAACCCAAAATTTGTACCAGTATATGCTACCTGTTTAATTCAAATGAAAGCAAATTAGATGTTTGTGAAAGAAGCTAAATTGCACAGAAGAAGAGACTAAGGCAGAAAAAGTACTTGAATATTAATGAGAGTTTTAGATTATTTATTTACCTGCTTAAGAGACTCATTTATGCCTGAAGGTAAAAAATGTTTTAAGTAATAAGATAATTGTCTACAATTGAGAATAAACTTGCAGAATTCCTAATAGGGAAGTGAAGTAGTCTTTACCAAAAATGGAGAAAAAGTTATTAGTGAAAGAATTTCAGAATGTCATGTGAATATTGAAAATTTTGTTGCTCTTTTATATTCTATCATTCACATTATTTATGGTAAAAGATCCAACAAAGTACATTAGAACTGGTTAGGCATAAAGTATAAATAATTGTGTTGCTTATTATTTACCACAGAATATAGAAAGAACAACAACTAAATAGAGGCAGAGGAATCCCAGAAACATATTTTTAAAATATACCTTATAAAGGTTTAAATATATGCTCAAGTTAAGAATATAAATGATAAAATTATTTAAGATATCATGAAAGATCAATATATACAATTTGAAGCATTTGTAATATTGGGAGGTAAATGATTAAATTTATTCCTGGGCATTTTATTATTTTTGGAGCAATTGTAAATGAAATTATTTTCTTAACTTCTCTTGATCATTTGCTGTTACTATACAAGAACAAATGGACTTCTGCATATTAATTTTGGAAAATCTAGAAGAAATGGATAACTTTCTAGAAATAAACAACCTTCTAAGACTAAACCAGGAAGAAACAGTGACTCTGAACAGATAAATTTCTAGCAATGAAATTGAAGCAGAAATAAAAAATAAAATAAAATAAAAAATAAAATAAAATAAAATTCCCAATAAACAAAACCCCAGAACCAGACAGCTTTATAAGTGAACTGTACCAAACATTTAAAGAAGAATTAATACCTATCCTTCTCAAATTATTCCAAAAATTAAAGAAGGAATGCTTCCAAACTTATTCTACAAGGCCAGCATCACCCTGGTACCAAAACCAGAAAAAGACACCATAACAAAAGGGAGTTAAAGGCCAATATCCCTGATGAATATAGATATAAATTTTTTCAACAAAATACTAGCAAACTAATTCAACAGTACTTTAAGAGAATTATACACCATGATCAAGTGGAATTTACAACAGGGATGCAAGTGTTGTTCCACAGAATAATTAATGTGATTCACCACATCAACAAAATGAAGGAGAAAAATCTTATGATCATTGCAATAGATACAAAAAAGCATTTGACAAAATTCAGCATCAATTTATGATTTAAAAAAAAAAAAAAAAATCACCTCTCAACAAAGTGGGTATAGAAGAAACTTACTTCAACATGATAAACACTATATGTGACAAGCCCACAACTAACATCATACTCAATGGTGAAAAGCTGAAAGCTTTTCTTCTAAAATCAGGAACAAGAAAAGGATGCCCACTCTCACCACTATTTTTCAATACAGTATTTATATGAAAGTACTAGCCACAACAATCAGACAAGAAAAAGAAATAAAAGGCATCTAAAATGGGAAGAAAGCAGTAAACCTGTCATTGTCTATAGATGACATGATACTACATATATATAAAACCCTAAAGAATATCTAAAAATTAATAGAATTAATAAATGAATTAAGTATACTAGTTTTAGATATTCTTAAACAGCAAAGAAAATACATATTGCAACCATCAAAGGAGACTAGGAAGAAGAGTGAGTGTTACAGGAGCAAAACCAACAACATGTTTTACCCTGCAAGCTAAGTAAAGAAAGTGTATGAAAGAGGAAAGATCAGTTGTGTCAAATGCTGCTGTTAAGTCAAATAAGAGAGGACTGAGCATTATTGGGCTTTTCAGTATGCGATCCCTGGTGATCTTTACATAAGTAATTTTTATGGAATGGTGGGAATGAGAATCTGACTGGAATCAACTGAAGGCAGAAGGGGAGGAGCAGGGTTGTAGACAACATCTATAGATAGCCTGTTCAAGGAACTTTGCTATAAAGGGGAGCAATGAAATGGGATATTAACTAGTGGAGAAAATAAAAATTTTTAACATTAATAAAATTACAGGATTAGTGTATTCTTATAAGAATGATCCCATAAAGAGAGGGGAATTTATGATGTAGTAGAGTGGGAGAATTGTTGATGCAATGTTGAGTGGGTGAGGTGAAATAAATTTTTTGCACGAATTTAAGGGACATACTTTACAAAGCAACTCAGACAATTCGTCTTATAAAAAGTGAAAAGAAAGTGCACGGTGCTGGGAGGTTGTGGGATATCTCTTCTGATTATTTCAATAATCAAAAAAATAGGAAGCAAGGACATCATCTGGAAAGGGGATATAATTTGGAGGTTTTAGAAGAGAGGAGAGCCAGGTCGGGCATGGCTCAGCGGTTGAGCATCTACCTAGGATCCAGGCGATTGGGGTTCGATTCCTGGTCAGGGCACATGTCCGGGTTGCGGGCTCGACCCTCAGTCGGGGGTGTGCAGGAGGCAGCCGATCAGTGACTCTCTCATCATTGATATTTGTATCTCTCCCTCTCCTTTCCTCTCTCTGAAATCAATAAAGATATAAATTAAAAAAAAAAAAAAAAAAGATGAGCTGTAAGAAGAAGAAGAAGAGAGGAAAAGGTATAAAATGGTGAAGGAGAGCGGGAAAAGTGCTAGACCAGCCATAAGCAACCGTCATCTGTGGTCACTGGGAAGGGCAGTAGAGCTGTGTTTTTTCTCTTGTTTTGTGTTTTCTCTAGCCACATCCATCTACACAGGTGCACGTACAGAACAAGAGTTGGATTTTTCCCTAGATTGTAGTTTTGCTAAATGAGTCTGATTAAGCAAGAGAGGTTCAAGAGAATAAGGGATGTTTGTGAAGGGATGATTATAGTGATTAACCATAAAATTTATATTAAAGGAAAGACATTGAAAAAGATCCAAGTAAATAAATACATGCTATAGGAACAACTTGAACTCTGACTCTACTTTTATATGAGAGAGCATTTGAAAGCAAATATTTATTCATTTTGTTTTCAACATAGAACTAGTTATATATTATTTCTATATTACAACCTTCACAGAATCCATTTCGAAATGCCACTTTTGGTTTATGATATGCAATTATTTCCAATGAAACTCTGCCATGCAAAAGAAGCAATCAAAGAGGTGAGCTTACAAATATTACAACAACAGATTTGCTCTTTTTAAAAACAGTCACTCTCAATTTCTAGAAGAAATTGAAAATTTTTAGGAGGAAAAATCTATATTTTCCTTCTCTTCATTCAGAATAAAGTAACATTTACTGTTTTTCCCCTAAAGGTAATTCTGTATATTTCTTTTTCATGCTCCCAATCTTATTTTTTGCCTTTAAAGTTGTTAACAGAAGTTTCAATAACTTTCTTTCTTTGTTGTACACCAAGAAGAGATCACAGAATAATTGTCCCATCACATAAATACACCTCATAGTGTCTGATCTTGTTCTTTCTCATAGTTACCATGACCACAGACTTAAGTTACACATAATGTGGCTGAAACTCACATATAGCCACCTGTAAAGTAAAAACAGATTATATCTCCCCAAGGGGGTATCTGACTCAGATTAATGGGGCAATGTCCACACAATGCCAATGTGTTATCAGAATTATCTTATCATTGGACTTAAAAAAACATTTTAACACATTATGTTTCAGAAAGCTATGATCTTTATGTCAGATAGGTAGATAAATAAATGAGAATTTCTTACATTTTAGAATTTCGATTCAATCCTTTTGAAGTTTTTATGTTGGCTTTGTTTTCTCTCTTCATCCTAGACAATCCCTCGTGCCCATATGTGTTTACGGCACAAATCTATTTGTGTGTAATGTCTCCCTCTGCTCCACTATAAAACTGCATATGTTAGATGCATTCAGGAGGGATCTTTGTGAACTGGACTATAACTGAAATGAACATTCACGATGCAAAAGAAGTCCTCATCGTTTAAAAGGAAATAATCTTCTCTAGATTGCATGTTATCTTTCTTAACCTAGAAAAGCTTAAAACTGAAAACAGTGTTTTGGTCCTGAAGCCTGTTAAAACGGAAAACTAAGGATTGTTTCATTAGTTCCTTTTCAACCATGGATATCATCCAGTTCTCACATGTGACTGGGACTTAACCTACCTAAAATAAACTTAAAGCATTATAAAGTAAACTAATGTTTAAGAAAATCAAACTGGCCTTTCTTTTTCTACCCAAGGAAGGTGGGTCCTTCATGACAAGGCTGAGAACCGGGGAGCGAGAGGAGTGCGTTTAGGAAAACAAGCACCGTGATGAGCATTCTCAACACTGTTATTATGCCTCTGATCAGGTTGTAAACTCATTCCAAGTGCAAAATGTAGGTTTGGGATTTATGCCTCGTATAAAACATAATCAACTTCCATTATTTCCATGAGTCATAGCATTTTAATCTTTTCTAATTAGATGTAATTACTATTCTTTCTCACAGCAGGATAGCACAGAAGCATAAGAAATATAAGATGTCACATATATAAGGGGAAAAATTACAAAAAGGAAAAATACAAGCTTCATTAGTATATAAGAGGGTTTTTGTTCTCAGATGACACTGGCCATTCCTCCAGTGGGAAAAATGGACACTGTGTCAAAGCATTGTAGGTAATTATTACCTTTTTATAATATTCCTTTGTAATAAGTAGATCAAGGTCCAAGGACAGAAAAAAATTTCATGCAAAGAACAGACTTTTAATGTCAGCATTTGTGCATTTTAAATAGGGTAATTTAGCTTATCAGAATTAATTATATTTTAAATATTGTGAATAATGTACTTTTTCACCAAATAGACTTCTATACCTTCTATCTCTACATTCCGGTAAACCAAAGTCAGACTTTTACATAGAAATCAAATAAAATATCATCTAAATCTAAAAGGATCAAAGATGCATGTTTCTAACTGTAACATTAAGAGCTGTTCCCATGAAGAGCCATCATGGAAGCAGAAGTGTATGTGCAAGTCTCCAGATGCCTGTTTTCTCCATTTAGGAAAATTTTTTATCAATATATTTCTTCATGTGGAAAAATTCTTTACACATTTTCTTTTGTCTTTGTCCCCAGGCAGATTCTATAAAATCAGTTTTTAAGTAGTCAACTGGTGAAATTAGGTTCAAACAATGCAAATTTAACAAGTTATTTTACAATTATACAGTCTGCTTGTCATATAAACATGCAATTCTTTTGGGGGAGAACTACTTAAGCTGTCTACATAGAGCGAATCAACTGGTTAAGTATTTATTTTAATTCTCCTCTTCATCTTATGTTATGCAGAGAGGGAAAAAGTCAATAAACCAAAATAATGAGTTTTACTAATTAAAATTATAAAGATTCACCTTTTAGACTCTGAGTTTTATGTTACTTCAGTCTGCAAGACATGAGGCTGGAAATTTTATACAAATATATTACACAGCACAAGGGAACTCCCCCAGGAAATTCTATTTCCAAATTTATGGTGCCAAACCCAGATAAATTCTGGACAAGCAATATAGATTACTCGGATTACCAAAGTGTTCCTAATTGGCAATTCATAACTTCCAGCTGCTCTGAGCAAAACCTATCACCCATTCAAATGTTGACATGTTTCTGCCTCATTAAAATCTTCTGCAATATTCTGTGTGAATATATTGTTCAATTAACCATTATTTCTGAAGATATACAAGGAGGTGATAAATGATTAGGACACCAAATATAATTTGTAGAGTCGAAGCAAGTCTATTTACCCCTGTACCCACCTACATATTTAGACAATCCTGAACTAATACCATGGTGGGCAGGAGGACTTTCATCCCATGGAACACATAGTATACTTAGTGTAGTTATGAATATTCCCTACAGCCTTGGAGAATGTTTCACTTATTATCATTTTTTAATAGCAGCAATAACCACAGTCATTTTCATATCATATGTGATTTGTCACTTTTCTTTTTTTCACAATGTTTTGGGGGGCCTTTTATCCACCCTTTTTAGGCAGAAGTTAATGTAGGACTCTGGAAACATGGAACATATATAAAAACACAACAAACAATATTATAAAAGTCTGAATTGTTGAATTCAAGTTCTTGTTTCTTGGATTTAGTTCTACGAATAAAGTCAAATAAGCTATAAAAACTACCTCTCCCCTCAGCATCTTTTTCAGGGTATGTTAACAAGAACATTATAATATTTCTTAGAACACTGCAATACAGATATTATTACAGTGACATTTAAAACTCAATTTCTGCTGGAACTTTTAAATAAAATCAATCTATTTCCAACAGAAAAACATTTGTACATTACCTCGCCCTAATGTCAACGAGCATATTATGACTCCATATGGATGTATTCAGATATTTAAAGATGAGGTTGATTTTTATATGTGGCTCTAGAAAACTACTCTGATTTTTAGCCCAGATCACTTCCCACACACTTTTATTATCTTTAAGGATCGAAGGTCATTGACTTTCAAAGCTAGTTCCCACTAACTGTATGGTGCCACCTTGCTATTTAACCTACAAATCTTTCTCCTTTCCATTTGTCGCATAGCAATGCAATGGGATGTAGAGCATATCAAACTGAATACTAGAATAGACTGCTCCAAAAACTTCAGACCCTGAGCACCCCTTAAAAAGCAGCTCTCACTAGGTGTCCCCCTGCCATAAACCTGGAAGCCCCACCCTGGTACAGAAACGGCTTGCAGACAGTTAACTTTACGTTCAGAGAGCCACATTCTGGGAGGGCCCCCCACTCTACAAACGTCTCATCTGGCATCTTCAAAAAATGTACAGCTTTGCTAAGGTAAAACTGGCATATAAAAACGGCACATATTTAAAGACTAGAGTTTGATCAGTGTTGACAGATGGATACACTCAGGAGAGCATCCCCATAATTAAGACAATGAACCTATCAATCACCCCAAGTTTCTTTGTACCCCTTTGCTATCCATCTCCCCCATCCTGCCATGACTCCTCACCCCAGGCAACCACTAATCTGTGTTATGTCATATAGGTTAATTTTCATTCTTTAAAATTTTATATACATGGAATCATATAATATGTACTCATTTTTGTAGAGGGGCCTCTGGCTTCTTTCACACAACATAATTATTTTGAGATTCATCCATGATGCTGTGTGTTTTAAAAGTTCATTTTTTTATCAGTGATTAGATTTCCATTATATGGATATACCACAAAGCGTTTATCCATTCACCTCTTGATGGATATTTGGGCTGTTTCCAGTTTTTAGCTATTACAAATAAAGCTGCAATGAACATTTATAAGTCTTTACGTAGACAAATGCTTTCATTTATCTTGGATAAATGCTTAGGAGTAGAATGGCTGGTCATTGGATAGGCGTATGTTTTACTTTTGAAGAAATTGGCAAGCTGTTTTCGAAAGTGGTTTACCATTTTACATTCCCATCAGGTTATATGAGAGTTCCCATTCTTTCAGGCCCTTCCCTACTCTTGAAATAGTGTATTATAAGTGATTCTAGAGGCTGTGTATGAGTAGCTCTTTGTGGTTTTAATTTAAATTTCCATAAAGGACTACTGATATTGAACAACTTATAAAGTACTAATATGATAGTCATATATCCTCTTTAGTGAAATGTCTGTTCAAATCTTTGACCATTTTTAAATTGGATTGTCTTATTAATGTTAAATTGTAAGAGCTCCATACATAGTATAAATATTAATCCTTTGTCAAATATGTATTTTGAAAATATTTTTCTCAATGACTTGCCCTTTCATTTCTGTGTCTTTTAAAGAACAAACAGTTTAATTTCAGAGTACTATTTAATAACTTTTTTCTATAGTTCATGCATTTTGTGTCCAATTTAACATATCTTGGCCAAACCCAAACCACGCTCACTTTCTGTTGATTAATATTAGCATGTCACATACAAATTCATATTTTTAACTTTCAACCTATTTGTGCCCTTAGACTTAAAATGCATGTCTTACAGGCAGTTTAGAGTGGGGACTTGCTTTTCAAATCTAACATATGACTCTCTGCCTTTTAACTGGAATATTAGGCCATAAACATACTTCGTAGTTATTGATATGGTTGTGTTTAACTCTACTACCTTGCTGGTTGTTTCCTATTTGCTCCATTTATTTTTTGTTCCATTTTTCTCTCCTTTTTAATCTTCTCTTGAATGAAGTATTTTTATAATTCTGTTTCTCATCTGCAAGCTTTATGGACTGGTTTCTGTATGTTTGTTTGCTTTTGGTTTTTAGTGACTGCACTGGAGATTTTAGGATACCTCTGTAACTTACATTAGTATACCTTCTATTAATGTTAACTGCTCCACATACAATAAAAGAGCCATACCACGGTGTACTTACATCTCCCCTCTCCTAGTTGTTGTTTTACTGTAGCCATTCATTGTACTTCTACATATATTATAAATTCCACAATTCAGCCTTGTTCATTTTAAATACTCAATTCTATTTTTAAAAGATTTTTAAGATAAAAGAAAAACACTGGACGTTTATATCATTTTATCATTTCCAGTGCTCTTCCTTCCTTTGTGTATACTCAGAATTGTATCTGGTAACATTGTTCGTCTCTCCAAAGAACTTCCTTTATCATTTCTTGAAGTACAAGTCTGCTAGTGATGAATTCTTTCAGCATTTGTATGCCTGAAAGAAGCTTTATCTTCCTTTTGAAAGGTATTTTCACTGAACAAGAATTCTACATTGACAGGCTTTTGTTTCTTTCAATACTTTGAAGATGTTGCTCCACTTTTTTCTGGCTTCCATTACTGCTGAGAAAAAGTCTGCTCGTATTCTTATCTTTGTGTCTCTATATAATGTATCTTTTTTTACTTAAGTGCTTTTAGAATTTTTTCCTTATCATTGGTTATAAACAATTTCATTAGGCTTTTGATGGTGCAGTTTTATTTATGTTTAGTATTCAGACCTTGTTGAATGTCTTGGACCTCTGAGTTTACCGCTTTTATCAAATTTTTTAAAATCCTGGGCAGTATTTTTAATTAACATACTTTATTTTTCGGAGAAGTTTTAGGTTCACAGCAAAACTGAGTGGAAAGCATAGAAACTTCTATGCTTGTATTCAGTGAGTCTACATTGCTACATCACTATCATCCAGAGTCCATAGTCCACTTTACAGTTCAATCTTGCATATCCTCCGGGTTTTGACGAATGGACGACATGCATCCACCACCGTAGTGCATTGAGAAACGTTTCACTGACCTAAACATCCTCCGCATACTGCCCATTCATCTCTCTTTCCCCCCATCCCTGGCAACCACTGAACTTTTTACTAACTCGATAGTTTTGCCTTTTCCAGAATGTCATATAATTTGAATTATACCATTTTTGCCTTTTCATATTGCCTTCTTTCCCTTAGTAATATGCACTTAAGTTTCCTCTATGTTTTTTTCATGGCTTGACAGCTCATTGGTTTTTAGTGCTGCATAATATTCCACTGTCTGGATGGACCACAGTTCATTTACCTACTCACCTACTGAAGAACATCTTGGTTGTTTCTAATTTGAGGCAATTATAAGTCAAGCTGCCAGGAAAATCTATGTGCAGGTTTTTGTGTAGAAACAGGTTTTCAATTAATTAGGGTAAATACCTAGGAGTGTAATTACTGGATCATGTGGTACGAGTATGTTTAGTTTTGTAAGAAATGGCCAAACTGTCCTTTAAAAGTGACTGTACCAGTTTTCATTCCCACCAACAATGAATGAGAGTTCCTGTTACTGCATGTGCTCATCAGCATTTGGTGTTGTGTTTTAGAATTTTACTGTTCTAATAGGTGTCTAGGTATCTCATTGCTGTTCTACCTATCAATTCCACACTGCATGATGTTGAACATCTTTTCATATGCTTACTTGCCATCTGCATATCTTCTTTGGTAAGGTGTCTGTTCAGATCTTTGGCCCATTTTTTAATTAGGTTAGCCATTTTCTTATAGTTGAATTTTAAGAGTTCTTTATAAATTTTAAATAACGGTCCTTTTTCAGATGCATCAGTTGCAAATATTTTCCCCCAGTCTATCGCTTTGTCTTCTCATCTCTTGAGTCATAATCTTTCAAATAGTTTCTCTGTATTTCCCTTCTCTTATTTGAGGATTCCTTACAATACATTTTTAGGACAACTGAAGTCACTCCAGAGCTAATGTGGGTCATTTTTTGGTTATATATATATGTTTGGATAGTTTTTTATAATCATAGCCTTTGATTCACTTTTCTTTTATAATGTATAATTTGCAGTTAATCTGCTATTAATATGATCTAGTGTGTTTTTCATCTCAGACATTGTATTTTTTATTTCTAAAAGTTTAAGTAGGCCTTTTTTATATCTTTCATATATCTCCTTAATGTTCATTCTTTCCCCTACCTCCTTAAATATATGGAATCTATTTAAAATCACTCTTAATTTCCTTATCTATTAATTCTACCATCTGTGTCATTTCTGTCTCTTTCTATTGATTAATTTTTCTCATTAAAGGTTGCATTTTCTTGCTTCTTTCCCTGACAATTTTAGATGAGATGCCAACTTTGCAAGTTTTGCCTTATTGAGTGTTGTATATTTTTACATTTCTTTAAATATCCTTGAGCTTTGTTCTGAGGTGCAGTTAAGTTACTGATAAGCAGATTAATCCTTTCAAGGTTTTATCTCAGGCTTTGTTAGGTGGAACCAGACAGCTTTCAGTTAAGGATCAGCCTAGGCCCTCAACCAAGCACCCTTCTGAGAGCTATTCTAATGGCCCCTACATTACAAAGTTTCTCCGTGCTGTCTAGGAACATGAATTTGTTCTTTCCCTGTGCAAGTTTTGTGGATTGCTCTGTCTTCCCTTTCTAGTAGTTTTTCCATTGGTTTCAATAGTTTCCTCAGATGCATGCACTTATCAGGCGAAGACTTTAGGGGAACCCTGAACAGATCTATAAAAACCTCGCCCACTCCTCCCACACATATAAGACTTTTCCCCTGTATTTGTGCCTGAATAGGTTGGACTTCTGGCTAAAATCTGGTCTGCCCTCACCAAACCTGGCTGCTCCAAATCCTGACATTTCTACCCTCTCAGGAACTTTCTGTGCATCTCTCATTTTTTGTTCAGCTCTCTTCTTGCCAATATTCTGCCCTATAAAATTCACCCACCTTCACTTAACAAAATTTGGAAGTCTGTCTCTCAAACTCAGGGAGACTACTGACTCCACCTCTCTTCCCCCTTCCTGTTTTGTGGCATGGAGACTCTCTCCAGGCAGTAAGGTCAATCATTGGTTCTTATTCTGTGTATTTTCCCTTTCTTAGGGATCAGTATCCTGTACTGACTAGTGTCCTATCTCGGTAATTTATTGTTTGAATTACTTTGTCTGGATTTGCTTGTTTAAGGTGGATGAGTAAATCCAGTCTCTGCTGCTCCAATGGGAACAAAAGCAGAATTCTCACACTAATTTATTTTAATGTACAAAATCTACATTATTTATTTTCCTTTCATAACACAGCTTGGCAGAAAAGTTCAAGGACACTAGAAAAGCTCCTTGGACTTAGCAGGTCTGGGGATGGCCACAAAGGCCAGAGTCTACAGCCGCCCAACACAAAAGTTCTTGCCATAAAGCAGTAATTTGGGGGTGATTCTCATCCAAGTGCAATGCCCAGTCAGCCTACAGGCCATTCAGCTAACTTCTTGGTGCTCTTTTATCTTCCTAGAGGAAGTAAAGCAATAGGAAGTTCCCAAAACGAGGGTTAGGACAGGTCGCTCCTTGTGCATACAGCAAAAGCAGAGTATGCTGCGTTCCAGGCTAGGGAGCTGTGAAGATGTCCTCCTGCACCCTCTACTTGTGAGAGTGGTCTCCACGCCCTAAATGAAGCTCCAGCACCAACACTGGTTTTCCACTTCGGGTCCTAGTCACTTTTTTCCTTCCCCCTTCCATACACACAAACAGTAGGTCTTGCTCAAGGCCATGTTGCTGAAGTACACCTCATAGTTGAGGAGAAACAGGACTGGAGACCTGTCTGCCCCTTGATCTGGCAGCAAACCAAGGGTTAATGATGTCATGGCACATGCAGACATTTCTTTCATTACCATCACATTTGTCTATCAAATACTTTTAAAATAGCCCATTGTCCAAAATGCAAAGGAATTGGGAGTTGAACATTAAAAGCATCCTCAGACACATAAACATTACTCAGGTATCATTTTTTATAGACTTCCTGTCTTATACTGAAATATGTAGGGCTTTATCAATATACATGAGTGTGTATAAAGCATGTGCACATGTGCCCACATATATATTTATACACACATAAACTGTTGAATTTTTTCACTTTGTTTTACAACTATTTAAATAATTCTATAATTTTTATTGATGGGCATAACAAAATATATTTAAACATTTCTCAACAGTGAAATATTTCAGTTGTTGAAAGTTTTGAGTATCATCAGATTATGCCAAACTAAATTTTTAATGTCAAATAAAACTGAATAAAATTTTCTATACATCTTGTTATACTATTTGAATTCATAACTTTTCATTTCAATGTTTTTAGTAAGTGCTCAAGTGTGCTGATGTTTTTACAGCCTGCAGAGCTGAGAAAGAATCAGAGTGTGTGAAGGAGTGGGTGCGAGGGAGGGGGCAGCAGGGAGAAGGCACACTGGCCAGTTCACTGTTACATGAATCAGTGCACATCTAAGAGTTTCAGGGAGCAGCTCTCTGTTTAGCTGGCCTAAGTTGTAGAGTTGTTATAAAAGGTCTCACTCACCAAAATATCTACTCTTGATTGGTCTGTCAGAAATCTCTAATTTTCCTGTCACTCCTTAAAGACCTTTTAAAGGTGCCGTGCATTTTAACTAGGCTAAAATAGACTTTTACTTAAGAAAAGTAACATTATCAGAGATTAGTCTATCAAATTATTCCATTAGCACCAATTACCATTTGAAAGAATGCAAGGTCCTGAGGGAATGGGACTTAAGACAGACAAACTTTGATTGGCAGCAGAAGGGCTACAATATGTGGTGGTGATGACAAGTATTAGGTGTAGATTTATGGTAGAGTGGGGCTGGGTTTCAGCCTGAACATCAGTGAGAAACCTTAAGGACAAATATCAAAGTAGCCATTTCATATGCACAGTAATGTTAAAGGGCTGTGTCCAAAGGCCATGAGTCACATGTGTCACAGCTGTGGAGACATATTTAAAGTGATCCTGGCCAGGACAGGGATTAGGGTAGATAGGACAAAGGATCCTACCTTTGTTCTTTTCTAGAGCTTCCTACAGTTCATACACCCTAATGCTAAAAATCAAGCTGTTAATACGTTTCTCAGTAGCCGCAGAGCCGAGTAATTCTCAAGTGGCGTCAGAACATACAAAAAATGCATAAGTGGGTGTGAAGGGCAAATTAACATCTTAAATTTAGAGAAGACAAAGTTGCTTGTGTGTTAAAAAATGAGCTCAATTTTTATGTAAGCAAAGAATAGTCAGAATTAGCGATACAATTTCAGAGTAACTTGCTCTCATAAATGATTATCAAATATTGTTATAATCCTGAATGCACACTGAAACAGACCAATGCATAAATAGGTGTGTTTTTCCAAGTACAGAAGAAATATTACTGAAACGGGCATCAAACACTGATATACCCAGTCACAAAACCCTGAGACCATTTCCCTGTTCATTATAACATCCCATTGCAGAAAGAGCAACTCCCCCACCACAGAAGAAGGGCTTTCTTCTTTCCTCCTAAGTTCTTCTCACAAAACTATTCAATATTTCCTGCTTGGCTGTTACTGCCAATTGCACACATAAAGCCACCAGACTGGTGAATTTAACTGATATAACACTTAAATTTGAACAGAGAGTTTGAACAAATTACCTGGCTATTTTGACATCTTATGGGTATAAATTATGCTATGTTAACTCTACTTTTCCACTTCTTACTAGGAATCAAAAATGGGCAAAAGACAGAAAGGGGATGGGAATGGGAATAAAACATAATGGTCTTTCATCCTGACATCTCTTAAGACTCACTAGCACTATGGTAAACATTTTGGTACAAAAAGTTTTAAACTCTTGGCTATGTTGTATTAATAATGTTGAATTAATTAACAGTTGTAGCATAGTAGCTAAGGGAACATGTTATAGAAACAGACTGGCCAAATTTACTGGTTTCAGCCCTCACCAGCTGTGTGACCCTGACCAGTCATTTAACTTCTCTGTGCCTCAGTTTCCTGTTCAATAAAATGGACTGATAATAGTACCTACCTCACACAATGTTACTGTGAGGATTAAGTAATACAAAAGCTAATAGAAATGTATCACACTCATGGAAAGAGCTTTATAAATGCTATTACTATTTTTATCATCACTACTATTACTGACTACTTATAAAGTGATGCCAATGTGGGAAAATGAGAAAAACATAACAAGTGGTCTCTGTGCCCAAGGACCTTCAGTGTCATGAGGGGGAAAAAGCCCCACTGAGGACACAGTAAGAGAGCAAAGGTGCTATAGTTTGTAATTCTAATGACAAGTTCAATAGAAGCTCCAAGGTCAGAATCAGCCTGGGCTATCTCTGCCATAATAGGAATCTTGGAAGGACAGGCATACAATGAAGGCCTTGAAGAATTACTAGGACTTTAAAAGTTGCTTAGGATCACCCTTGGACATGTGGTCCACAGATGTATTTTGTTTGGCTTATACAGTATTTTAAAAACATTTTAATTAGTTTCCTACATTTAAAATTAGGTCATCATCCACCCTGCTTCACCCATTTAATTACCCGCCTGGTTCCTGTCATTATTTGAGTGTGTAACACCTAATCTATGGACTTAACCCCATTCTCATTGTCACTGGTAACTAAAAGCTTTGGTAAACATATTAGAATGATTAATTTTCTTCATATAGTGTCACAAAGTTCTGCTCCATGCATACCAACAAGAGTTCATAAAAATTATTTTTTAAGTAGTATTTCTTCTTAGAAACTGATTTCTAACCAGTCCAGTTTGGACTAGATTCAAAAAATAATTATAAAAAGCACTATGATTTATTCAACTGTTATTATCTCTATTGTTACCCTTTATTGGACTATTGGATTAGAATTTAATGAACTATGCTTTTTTTTGGTTAATCCTCACCTGAAGATATTTTTTCCATTGATTTTTAGAAAGAGTGGAAGGGAGAGAGGGAGGGGGAAAGAGAGAGAGAAAAACATCAATTGGTTGCCTTCCACATGCGCCCCTACAGGGGCCAGGGATTGAACCTGCAACCCAGATACATGCCCTTGACCTGGAATGGAACCCATGACTCTTTGGTACACAGGCCAATGCTTTAACCACTAAGCCACACCAGCCAGGGCTGAACCACCTTTTATAGACAGACAAAGAATAGCACATTGCAGTGTATTGAGAGAACTTACCACAAGTCATCGCAAAAACTGGCAACAAAACAGTATCTTCCTAAGAGGCTGACTCCTGATATGACCTTGGTTAAAGCTGAAAGGACTGACAGCATGCATTTGGGAAATGATAAGAGAAACACCAATGCAGAGAATGTCTGCATGCTATTCTGATCAGCTGCCATTCACCCTGATAGTGAAAAGAGGATCCCAGGCACTAAAAGGTTTGAGATGGCCAAATGCGCAGCACCGGACCCTGGACAGACCATATGACAATAGTGTATCAGTCACATATACTCACAGCCTGGGAGGCAGGACACCACTGCCTGCTGTGCAGGGCCCCATGGGGGCTGCACCAGAGAGCGGAGTGAACAGCAGGGGCTGTGGGGGGCTCTCTTTGTAGTGGAAAGAGAGTGAGGTGAGCCTTGGTTCCCACCGGAGGACAGGATTGGCCTGGTGAGTAATTTTGCTGGCTGGCAGGAAAGTGGAACCCATCAGGTGAAGGCTCACGCCCAGTGCAGGCGGCCGAGCTGACAGGGAAACTACCCGGTGGAGCCTTTCTCACCGGGGGGCGCAGAGCTGATGAGAGCAGGGAAACGACAGCTGGGCTTGGGGGGCCTCGGGGACTCAAAGGCATCGATGCGGTGTGTGGGATTTCAGGCCTTCCAACTCACATGAGTGTGTGTATTTACGATTTATTCTGATATTTTAAAATTATGTATGGAACAGTATGTTTCCAACTAATGGTTTTCATGTATTGACTATATCTCTTTTAACATCAAGGTGTTGGATTTTCAAATACACTTTTTTGATGAACTGCTGTCATGTAGAGTTCTTTTCCCATTTAAAATACTATAATATGAATGCATCTTTTCTATAATTCTGTATCAAGTCAACTCAAACCAGGCCTCTACATGCCATCACTTGTGACTTGTGTTTTCCAATAAATTCCTATAGGCTATGCCTGATAAGTTCAAAGATACAGGTTCTATAGCCCAAATCTCAATTCTCAATCTTTGTTCATTATTTTATGATTCCTTAAAGAATTTCTTTCAACATCACCTTGTTTTCACAACTTTAAAATTGCCTTTTCATGACCTCCAGGAGATGATTCACCTCACATTAAGGCTCTCTGAGCGGCTGACACTCTCCACAGAGAATGAGCAGATGTCCATAATGCCAGCCCAAAGGGAAAGTAAAAGGAAAACACCACCAAGAGGGGTGGATAACAAAATGAACCAGAGGGCTTCAGAGAAGTTTCTAAGAACAGATTTGTATATTGGTCCTTTCTAAGCTGTATTAGGTCAACAATGTCTCTTAAAAATGCATTAAGAACAAGTTTTTCTGACAAAGGTACTTCAGAACAGCAAAGATAATATGTTCAAAAGAAGAAATTGGATTCCAGGAAGATTCTGTATGAGTAAAACATGAATAATAAAAATTATGGTTACGTATTTTCTGAATTTTTCACCTGATGTCAGAGGTCCCTCTGTCCTGTATTTGCTTCGGTTTTGATTACTTCAAATACGCAACTGCATGGCACAGTATGTACTATATTTTCTAAAATTAGTTCTTATTTGAAATATAAAAATTAAGATATTGATTTCTCAAGAACTATTTGCTTTTTACAAATTTCCATAGAATGTTTTTTAACTGGCACATTTAACGTATTGCTTCCCACACTTCATAATATATAACCAATAGCATGTAATTGTGGGTTTTTAAAAACAGCACAAATAGTGTTGAACCGCACAATAATAATAACCATAAATATGCCTCTGATCTACAAGAAAACACTTTAGGTATCTTATTATTTTACACATAATCTCTGCCTAGATGTTATCTGTTATAAACATTTTCTTAGAAGTTCTGAAGTCACAAATAATAAATACACTGATCCTTGAAGAAAAATTCTCCCTCAAATGACTCACTTCTCTACAGAAACCATTGGGCATTCACTGCAGAGCCAGTTATTCTTTAAATAACTCTTAAAAATGCTGAATATAAATTTAATATCAACAAAAGGATTTCTGACTCTCCTAATAGAGCTCTTAAGTTGATTGAAAATGAGACTAAAGGCAGATAAATAACCTAATGGAAGATTTTTTTTTTTTTAAAACAATGATGTAAGCTTGGCTACCCACCCGTCATAATTCTTCCTAGGACACTTTTTAGATCAGAGAACATCTAAGCAAAATGAAACACACTGCTCTTGAATTAAATATTATAATGAACAACAAGTTCTATGCTATATTTTAAGACATCTAAACTATTATTTTGTCAGAATTGTGAGCATGAATAAAAAGAATGTATGTTCTATAATCACATGAACATTGATAAATTTCTTAACTTCCTGTCAAAAATCAATGATTTTTAATATTATCTCATTAGACTTTCTTCCTTTAATATTCTTTTATTGACCATTACAAAATAAATATGTTCTCTGAGAGGTATATCACACTCACTGAAAATAACCAGAATCCAGGAAACGTATTGTTGAACTTATAGATGACAGAAGTCTTCTTTACTAGTGTTTGTAACTTCATAAATAATTTGTTTAAAATATTTGAGTTTGTCTTACCTATTTTTTTTTCCTATTTTCACATCCAAACAATTAAAAAGCTATGGATATTATTTCTTCATGCTTTTGTTTAGGTTTACTCAGAACAAATGAATGAAGGGTGCACATTGTATCAATGTGTTTGCTTCCATATGTGCCTCCAGTCTGCCTGAGGTCAACAATATTTATAGCAATAAGTTCATAATATACCATAAATTATAGGCATTGAAAAGCTGTTAATGTTTTCACTTTCTGTAAACATAAATGAGCCAAGGGCATTATTTTGTATCATAACCGTGAAATAAATATGCTCCTATAATTTCTTATTAAGGTGTTATTTTGAAGTTGCACATGTTATGGAGACTGGCCTTAAAGGGATTAAAATATGCTATAAGAGTGCAACAATTAAGTTAGTGAGCTACTAATATAAGTATAGACTTATATCAATGGAAGAAAATAATACATAAAATTAAGGAGGTATTAGAAGTTTTAGAATATTGGAAGATAATTTCAACAAAGTATTCTGGTAACATTTTAGGACTATTTGAGGAAAAAAATCCATTTTGTTCCTCAGGATATATTTTTTATCAAAGAATAGCAGTGGATTAAAGATTTACTATTAAAAAATAGATTATAACAATTAGAAAAATATATAAATATTTATGTGATCACTGATGGAGCAACCTTTCTAAGCACATGTGCAAAGGCAGAATCCGCACAGCTAAAGTTAAATAAAAAATTTTTAAGTTGCCACAAATATAGTACGAAAGGTTACTACCTTTAATATATTTACTAAAAAAAAAAATTAGTCTACCTTTTTCATTCTAATGGGATACATTATTTGTACCAACTATTTTCCTAAAGTCAACTGAAATCACTAAATAACGCATTTTTACTATACCTTAAAAGCTTTGAAGAGCCAGCCAGATAGCAGAGTCCAGCCAGATTCTGGGAAGGAGCATTAACCCAGAGGGGTAGACAGAGTTCTAAGGGGACCGAAGCTGCTTTTGCCCTGAGGCCATTTGCATGGATCTGCAAACGGACTAAAGATGAGCAGCATGTGGTTAGGAGGGCAGAAACTATGGCTGAGAGTCTGCTCAAGGTGCTGAATGTCAAAAACCCCCACTGTGCATTAAGCTGGCAATCCCAAAGGCTGGGCACTCCAGATAAAATGGTCCTTGCACTGTCCAGGAGAATAAAAATATATTTAACTTCGACTTGATAAGTTAAGAAAGTATGTTATAAGTTTAGGGTAACTGCTAAAATACTAATAACTGAATGTATAACACATAAACTAGTGCACAGAAAAAAAGTGAAATAATAAGTAATCAATCTACAAGCAGGAAAGCAAAGACATAACAACTATACACACACACACTATTGGAGAACGCAAAATAAGATGCTAGATTTAATTCCTAATATATCAATAATTATAGGCAATATAAATGGCTTAAATGTTCCAGTTAAATACCAAAGATTAATAAACTAAATTTTAAAAAATGGGTGGCCTGTATTAATAATTATAAAAGTTTCAATTAATCTAGAAGATATAAGAATTATAACTCTATTCCTAATGACAGAGCCTCAAAATACATAAAGATAAAATTTACAGACCTACATACAAAGAGAAATAGACAAGTCCATAATCATAGTGGGCATTTTTAATGCGTAATTCTCAGTAACTTATAGAAAAGAGTTGAGAAAAAAGTATGGATATAAGAGAAACAAAAATAAACATAATTGACCTGATAAATAGATATAGAACCTTTTGGAATAAACATTAATTATAAGCACATGTGAAAATTTTTTAAATTGACAATTTACAATATTCAGTTATAAAGCAAAAGTTAGCAAGTTCCAAAGGACTGAAATCGCACAGATAGCTAGAAAATCTCTACATATTTGAAATTCAGAAAACTATTCATAAGTAAAACTTAAGTCAAAAGTAAAGTATAACAGGAAACAGAAAAGAATTTAAACCGAATTTTGGGATGAAGATGAAGCAGTACTTAGAGACAAATCTATGGGTATATTAGAAACAAAGTCTGAAAATTAATGAGTTAAGTATTTATCTCAAGAAGGAAAATAAAAGAACAGCAAAAGAACTTCAAAGAACATAGAATGAAGAAAATGCTGATTATAACAAAAGATAATAAACAAATATACAATAGAAGGGAATAGAAAGTGGATAATTAAAAATAATTATAACATAAATAAACTTGGAGGGAGGAGTAATTATGAAAAATAGAAAAAGAAACAAATAAATCAATATCAGGAATAAAGAAGGGATTATCACCCTTTATATATACGTATTTTTAAAATAATAGGATATTTCAAACTTTATGATAATAAATTTGGAATTTTAAATAAAATAGATAATTTTCTTTTAAAAGGTAGCTTACCAAAACTCAGGAGAAAGAGAGACAGAGAGACAGAGAGAGACAGGAGAAAGAGAGAGGTCTTACATTATCCTGTAGCCCTTAAAGAAGTAGAATCAGTAGGGTGGTGTTGTTTTTCCAATACACCCTTTTTACAAACAAATCTCTAGTCTCACATGGCTTCACTGAAAATTCTTCCAAAAGTTAACAGATAAAAAAATGTCCTGTTATCCAATCTATCAAAAAACAAAAGTGAGATAATACTCTCAACTCATTTTATAAGACCATCTTAACCTTGAAATCAAAATCCAACAAAAATAAAATAAAAATTACTTTCTGTTTTCATTTATAAACATACATGCAAAAAATCTTAAAAACAAAAATTGGCAAATGAAATTCAACAGTGCAGAAAAGGCATAGTACATCATAAACAAATTGATTATATGACAAAAAGACAAGGTGTTTAAACATTAGAAAATCAATTAATAACTATTTGATTAAAGAGATCAAAGTGTTATCCTACTAAATGTGATAAAAAGTGGCAAAATATATATGCTATTAAAAGAAAGAAAAACTCTTATCAAATTAAAAACAGAGCCAGTTCCTTAATCTAATAAAGGGCATCTATTTTTTTCAAAAAAGTACATATTACACCTAATGATTAAATATTAAAAATATTTCCCTTATAGGTACAAAATGATTATATCATACCAGAAGTCCAATCCAGTTCAGTAATGGAATAAAAGGAAATGAAAGGTGTAAAGATTAAATTAGAAGGAACAACAGCCTCATTATTTTGGGATGATGTGATTGTATATGTAGAATTTCCAAAATCTATAAATAAAATGTTTGATTTAATAAGAGAGTTTATTGAGTTTGCTAGATTCAAAATAAATTTATAAAAATAAATGTTATTTCTATATAAAAGTAGTAAACAAAGAAATGTAAAGAAATGCTGTTTATAATGGAATATATTCTGTCTAGTAGTAAATATAACAAAACACAAGTAAGACCTCTATAAAGAAACTTACATTACTTCACTGAGAAACATTAAAGAAGACCTTAATAAATTGTATGAGGTACTATATTCGTGGATTGAAAGACTCGCTATTTTAAAAACTTCAATTCTTCCAAATCAATTTATGGTTTCAATTTGTTCTCAGCCAAATCCTAGCCAACTTTTATTGCTGCTGATATTGATGAAATAGTTTATAAAATGTACACGAAACTGCAATGTCTTCAAGACACCCTTGAAGAAGAAGAAAAAGAAAAAGATGGGAATATTTGTTATATCAAGATTTATTTGAAAGCCACAAGAATTAAGACAATGGTTTATTAATGCAGGAATAGACAGAAACAGAACAGAGTCTCAAAACAACCGCCCATATATGGACTCTTAGAGAGGAAGCACTGCAGATCAGTAGGGCAAAAAGCCTTTTCAGCTGCATTCTGATTCCTGAGCATGGTCTACACCATCTAGGCCCAGCTACTCCCCCAGTCATGTCCTACCAGCATTCATATCCCTCACTCCCCACCCACTCTGCGGCCCTCCTCGCAATTGCTCAGATACACTGGCACGTGCCCGCTTCAAAGCCATTGTCCTACTGGTCCTCCTGCGTGGCTAACTTTGCCTGCAGACATTCCCATGGCTTGTCCATTCACTACATTTATATCTTATTAAAATATTATCTTTTCAGAGTGGTGTTCCTTGAATAGTCTTTCAAAAATAGGTCTTTTCCATTATTTTTTACCTCACTGCTTTGCTTTGTTTTCCACTGCCATTCTACATCTTCTAGCCAAGATGAAAGAATTTTTTGTGTGCCCCTAGTTCCTGGTTCGTGACCTGAGACATAATAGATCCTAATTAATACATGCTGGATGTATGAATAAAATATATGAAAAATGTTCAACCTCACTGGTAGTCAAAGAAAATACTTCAAAGGAGATACCATTGGAGGACTACATCAAACTAAAAACCTCCTGCACAGCAAAAGAGACCACCAACAAAACAAAATGACAACCAACTGATTGGTAGAAGATACCTGCAAATGATGTCCCTGATAAGGTGATAAAATCCAGAAATATAAAGAACTCATACAACTCAAGAGAAAATGAACAAACAGTTGGATTAAAAAAATGGACAAAGAACCTGAATAGACACTTTTCCAAGGAAAACACATAGATGGCCAATAGATATTTGAGAAAATGCTCAATATCACTGTCTATATGGGAAATGCCAATCAAAACTACAATGAGATACCACCTCACACCCATTAGAATGGCTGTTATCAATACGACAAGAAATAACAAGTACTGGAGAGAATGTGAAGGAAAGGGAACCCGCATATACTGCTGGTGGGAATGTAAATTGGTGCAGCCACTAGGGAAAAACAGTATGGAGCTTCCTCAAAAAATTAAGAATAGAGCTCCCATAAGACCCATCTGAATATCTTCTGAATATCTACCTGAAAATTTTAGAAATACTCTTGTAAAGATATATGTACCCCTATATTCACTGAAGCATTATTCACAACATCTAAGACATGGAAACAACTCAAGTGTCCTTCAATGGATGATTGGATAAAAATGTGGCGCATATATATATATATATATATGTATATGTGTATATATACATATATATATATATAAACACACACAATGGAATACTGCTCAGCCACAAAAAAAGATGAAATATTGCCATTTGCAACAATATGGAGGAATCTTGAAAGTATTATGCTAAGTGAAATAAGTCAGATTGAAAAACCAGCAACCACATGATTTCACTTGTATGTGCAACATAAAACAAAAAGCAACAAGTGACCAAACTCACAGATACAAACAACAGAATGGTGGCTACCGGAGGGAAGGGGGCTGCGGGGAGAATGAAGAGGGTAAGGGAATCAAACACAGGTTGTTGTAAGGAAACTAGGCTTCGGGTGGTGAGCACATAATAAAGTATACAGATGTTGTATTATAAAATTGCACAGCTGAAGTTTACATGTTATTAATCAGTTACCCCAATAAACAATAATAATAAAAAAAGAAAGACAGAAAGAGATATCATTCTCTCTCTTAAATAACAAAGACTTTGAAATTTACATACTCATCACAGTTAAGCACAGTTAAGCCTTCCTCTAAACACTGTAGAAAGACTTCTGAAATAAAACTGAGCCATAAATCAAGAGCATTTACAATAAATTCTCTGAGTTAATATGCTATATCTAGAAAATAATTTTAAAATGTAGTTACTATATAAGCAATGATATTTATTGTGGCATTAATGATAAAAAAAGAAATAATGGAAACATCAACAAACAAGATAATAGCTAAGTAAATTTTATACACTCCTATGATGCAATATAATACATCATTTTAAATGATGTTTACAAATAATTTATGTAATGTGGGGAAAGCATATGATATAATATTAAGTGAAAAGGGTGGGATATAAGAATTATTTACATGGTAGAATACCATGGAAAGAACTAAGGTATACATTGAAAAATAGAGGAAGGAAATACACAAAAATAAAAATAGTAATTATACATGAATATGAATGATTTAATTTTAAAATAATTGTACCTTTCTGGGAGAAAAAACTTAAAGTCCTAGATTAGCAGCATTCCCTTTGCCAAGAGATCTTTTGTTCTTTTGTGTTTTTATTTGTAAATTGGTCAAGCACATTTCAGTTGTGCTTTTAGTCTTAAATGCTCTCTCAGTGATATTATGCCATTTACAGCTCCTCGTCATATCATCTGGTACTCTTTAAGCAACTCATTATATCAAAATATTATTTCCCTATCCTATTTTACTTTGACATGATTCAACCAAGCAATTTTGCCTTACTGTCTTACACCTGTATGCACTTCCTTCTCTGAAGCAACTGAGTTCAAGGCTCTGCCTCTAACTAAATATTCAGGATCAAATATGACCCCATCTCTTCTTCCCTGCCCCATTTCTATTCACCTCCTCAGTCACCTACCTTGCGGTCCTGCTGTTAGCTTGCCCAGCATCTTCAGGCGCAGCAGCTTCTGCTCCCTGAGGGGCCGCCTTCACAGTTCTCCGACGACAGCATATTTGCTCAGCTCATGCTCTCGAAGCAGGGGAGACCAAGTGCTGGAGCAGACTTCAGGGGACCCAGGCAGCATACCGCTTCACAGTCAGGCCTATAGAAGGAGAACCCAAAAGGAGATTTAAGTATGCATATGTGTGTTTGTTCCAACAACTCTAGAGGACTCTGTGTACTCTGAAAATTCCAGAACCACTTTTATATCACCATTACCTTCTTGATCCACAGAAGAATTAGAGCCATAAGTTAGGCCCAACCTCCAACTCAGTGTGAGAAAGGAGAAAGACCTTACAGATT
The DNA here is from genome assembly GCF_964146895.1 of Miniopterus schreibersii. Classification (NCBI taxonomy): domain Eukaryota; kingdom Metazoa; phylum Chordata; class Mammalia; order Chiroptera; family Miniopteridae; genus Miniopterus; species Miniopterus schreibersii. The sequence goes on along the minus strand of NC_138103.1, from coordinate 38,916,962 downwards.
AAACTTGCCAACAACAGGCTATCGAATTTTGGCAAAGAAATGTCTATTTTCTATTTCACAATTTGAGGTGGTCAAGTTTTCCCAGTGTATGACATTATACACTTGGATAGCTTCTTTTGACACATGACATGCTTCATCTTTGCCACCTGATATGAGTCATTCTGAGAGGCTTAGCTGAATCCATATAGCATGGCCATTTTGTATTTTTTCTATCATCTTCTAGATTTCTCTTTTGCTTTGTCCATCAGTGTATTTTCCTCTTGAGTAGCTGAAAATACAAGGAACCTCCTCAACAAATTAAAGGAGCACAAGCTGTATCTCTCCCAATTTCTCTAACCTGTCTTCCTGTCATGAATCCTCCATGGGAGACCTCTGCCTGCTCTTAACATTTAAGCAAGACATGAAATAATTTTTCTACAGTTGTGTATCAGTGCCTGTGCTTACCCAATGACTAATTACTATTGAGTATACTATATTTAGATATTTTAATCTAGTCTTAAATTACTTTCTCGATGCTACATTCAACTATCAAACGTCTCTCAAGATCACCGATCCACAGTAGAGATTAGTCAGGCTTCAATCAGGTGACTATATATCTAAATACAAGTTTTTGCCAATATAATTATAACACAACCATACCATAAAAATTATCCAAGCTGAAAATACTTGTATCACTCCTTCCTACATCAGAACCCCAGTGGCCAAGACAGTGAGCCAGAGTAGGTCAAATATGTCTCGGACAAAAACGATTAGTCATATTTTTAAACTGTTCCAATTTTTAACTATCAATTGCCTTTTCTCTGTTTTAACCAGGCCAATATAGTCTTTCAAAATGCTTTCCATGCCTTGAAAGCAAGGATAATTACAAGCAAGCTCAATCATTCAGGTTACATTTATTTATTCATTGCCAACTAAATTTATTTTTAGACTAATTTCAACTTATTCTAATATAGTCATTATTGTCAGTAGGTCTTACACATATGGCTTTCACAAGGTCATAAAATTGGTACAGTTGTTAAATTTCAGAATGAGAGTTTAATTCTGGGAGAAAGAACAATTTTAGAGTAAGGGACAAGGATTTTTATATGCTAAAAATGACCTTTCATTTCATAAGACTGTACTCACACTTTGGAGATCAGGTGTAATAAGTGAGAGCAGACTGAAGGCCCAAGACAATGACTTTATTTTTGCTTGATTTGGAAGACCCCAAAAACCAGGACTAAGAGTCCAAATGTAAACCTCGTGAGGACACAATAAGAAAAAAACAGGAGTGTAGAATAATAGGGGAGGCGGTGATAGAAGTACCCAAGGCCCCACTGTCTCTCCCCTCAGCAGCCTGCGGGAATGCTAAGTGCCCTGCGAAGCTGAACTATGCCCTCCCCGCAAAGGTTCTGGTTTGTATTGGACGCTATCGCAGCAAGGCCTAGGATCTGAAAGGAAGGAATAAGTACGGCGCTTTGTTAGTACTGAAGCTCTTTCACAAGGCCCAGTAGGAGGCCTGAGGAAAGAAGACACGAGTTAGTTTTCTGCAGCCCACTCTCTGCTCACCGCCCTGCATTTTTAAAAAAGATATTTTATTGATTTTTAGAGAGAGGGGAAGGGAGAGGGAGAGGGGAAAACATTAATGTCATAGCGAAATATTCATCAGCTGCCTCCTGCACACCCCCTACCAGATCGAGCCCACAACCCAGGCATGTGTCCCGACCAGGAACCCAACCAGCAACCTCCTGGTGCAGGTCCACAGGAGGACACCCACCCAGCTGAGCCACACTGGCCAGGGCCTCCCTGCATTTTCTGCAGGAGAATGACTGCTGTCCAGCCTTTGAATTCTCTCATGCTTGCAGCAGTTTATTTTTAAACAGTTAAAGCAATGTTTTCAACTCCTTTTACCAGTTTTTAAAATCATTACCCTTTCATGAAATTGCACTGTCACTTCTAAAGCAAAGTCACTTCTAAACCAAAGTGAACAAACCGTACTTGACTTAAACATGTGTTTTCCCAGGCAGTTTTTTTCCATTATCTGGGAATTTAGCAACACTCTGCAGTCCTAAGTGCCACCAGAAAACACTTTCACTATAGAACTGTCAAAATGTAATATGGCCTGCAATAAAACCTAATAGGTAAATAAAGTAACAAAACCAACTTCCTTTTCAAAGGGGCTGTGCAGTAATATTTTTACATGCATTTCTAATACAAAATACTAATATCTTACTAAGTGCAATTGTTTGCAGTTTATATGCCTTGTTCCCAAGCCAGAACATTATTTGGCTGAAGCTGTGATTTTTGTTAACATTATAATCAAACTCATAAATAAAAGGGAAATATTTGGCCAGTTGGGAAGGAGCTGAAATAGAATTGTATGCACAGCAGATCTCAATGATTTTTTTGAAATATACTAAAATATTGCTAATAATTTTGGATTACAGCAAGTGGACTATTATAAATTTCTCTATATTATGGAGGTGACATTCAAGGTGGGGATTTTTCTGTTTTTGTTTTCTACTATAAATGTATCTTTTTCTTTAATTCTCTCTTTCTTGACCCAGGTTCTGAAACTGCATAATCAACCTTTTATCTTTCCTTGGGTTGCTTTCTGTTCATAAATCTTTTAACTCAGTGTACTTCTTGAGGTGACTATGTGTGTCTCTTGCTTTGCTCAAGGCACACAACAGCATTCATTTTATACATAAAGCAAACAAAGAAAACATGGGGTGGGGATCTGTTTCTTCTAAAAAGTGATGTTACATCTTGGATCAATAAGTGAAAATAATTCTCTTTTAAAAAAATAATTTCTCCCTTAGATTTGGGACATACATACAAATAAGGAAAAAAAAAGAAACTGTAGCAATAAAAATGTACACGTCAACAATACTATAAAATGTTAACAGAAGCCTTGTCTTTTTTTTTTTTTTTTTTCATATATACCCATGTAAGAAAGGCACTACACTCATGGGGCTCTTACATACCATCAGTGGAAAATATAGGGTGTCCCCAAAAAATATACACACACTTTGAATAATTTTTAATTCCAATGTTTCTTACTTTTCAGATTTTACCCATTGGAATTAATAGTTATTCAAACTGTGTATAAGTTTTTTGGGACACCCTGTATATGGCCTCTATCTAGCTAAAGAAGTAACTACTATGGTCCAGAAGAATTCATACTTCATTTGCCATCCCCATGTTTGTTCCACTGCAAAGATATTCTTCCATATTTCTGGGTTAATAGCTATTGCATAGACAATTTTTTATTCATTTTGGTAATTACAGTTTCTGTCATTAGTAGGGCAAACTGGCAAATTATCAATGACATATTTACACTATCAATAGCATCCTCAGGGAGCCAAGATGTTGGAAAACATACTGGAGTAGCAACGTGCATAGAATGTCCTAGTTCACCATCTGGTTGTTTGGGTTGAGTGCTGGAGAGAGTTCTTTTGTTTGAAGTAGGCAGCATTGAGATTGTGACTGGACCCATGAAATCTCACTAAATGAAATTTCCTATTGCATGTCAATGTAATATTTCCCCGTGGTAGGCTATGTTGCTTCTCAATACAAAGCAAGTAAATCCTGATTATATGGCAGCTCTAGGCCTTCCTGGGAAAGAGTAAGCCTGAGTCAACAAGAAAACTGTGTATTTTCCCATATCTATTCCCTGAAAGCTATAATGTATCTAAAAATGTCAACGAAGCATACGAACCATATCATCTTTGCATTCTTACACGTATATATTCTTTTCTTAGACTAAAGTCATTTTTCAGCGATAACTTGACTAACATTCAGATAAGTTATATATCAAGTAAAATGATTTGCATAGACTATTAAATTGCTTAATGTACAGGTATTTAGTTATTCTCATATAAAGTCTGACATGTCACAGCAGGACAATATGGAACATATTGTCCCCTTACAGTATAGAATAGTGGCTATCAGCATAGACAAGAATGTCAAAATTTGTGTTTGAATCACAGTTCTAACACTATCTGTGTGTCATTGGACAAATTACTAAACCTCTCTGTACCTTCGTTTTATCATCTGTAAAATGATTATGTGTATATATATTTTTTAAATCCTCACTCAAGGATATATTTTTTCCATTGCTTTTCAGAGAGAGTGGAAGGAGAGAGAGACAGAGAGAAACATCAACATGAGAGAGACAGATCGATTGGTTGCCTCCCGCTAGCGCCCCAACCTCCGGGGCAGGGGATCGAGCCTGCAACAGAGGTACGTGCCCTTGGCTGGAATCAAACCAGGACCCTTCATGGGCCGACACACTAACCCAAGCCACACTGGCTAGAGCTGTAAAATGATTATATTAATAAAACCTCCCTGACATGAAGTTTTGAGGATTAAATGAGAATACATATGTAAAGGACTTGGAACAATTTCCTGGCACTTAATAAGTCATTTGTAGATTACTTATATATATGCAAAGTAATATATATAAAATAATAATAAGACATTATTATCACTACTGTTATTATAATCATTACAAATAAAGGAATGCTATCCATATTTCATTTTGCAGCACTGCCCAGAGTTTTTTTCACATGAAATTCCTTTTTTCCTATGGACCATTTCTCCTCCTACACTGGGAGCTTTCTGAGGGTGAAGGTCCAAGTCTTCTCCCCTTCTTAAACTCAACACTGATCACACACATTAATCACGGGTCCTGCCATACCTACCACCTCTTCTGCGGGAAACTGCCCAGTCTACCCAAGTACCACAATCTTTGCTCTAGTGGGTTGTGAAGCCAAGCACAGAGCTCTCTAGGAATGCAAACTGTGTGAGACAGAATCAGGTGGGCAGTCCCTGAAAAGTTTTATCAGGAGAAGGCAAAGCTAGAATAGGGCCATGAGGGATTCAGAGGGGGGATTTATATGGAAATAATAAGAGGAAAGAAACACAAGTAGAAAAATGCTACAAGGAAGAGAAAAAACTAAAGGGCAAGAAAGTCCATGAGAAGTGGGAAAAGGAGTGTCCGAGGGAGACAGAAGGGGGCACAGAGAGCAAAAGAGCAAGGATTTGAGAATGTCTCTAAACAACCTTCCAATCCCAGCCCCCCTCTACCCATAGCTTGACAAACTGATTTTACTTAAGTTTCACATGATTATACCTCCCCTCCCCAATAAGTACCTCTGTTAGTGGGGTTATTTAAGGATTGCTAGCAAAGAAAGGTATATTAACTATATATCTTATTTTCTTATTTTTGATGCTCTGGCACCTGGGGCCTTCCTGGCTCTAGAGGGACTGCCCCTCCCTGGGCTAGGTAATTTCTAGGGGCAATAAAAGGACTGGCCTTTGAGTGCATCTTTGATATGAAAATCAAGCAATCCAGAGCCACACCTCCAACAACCTGTTTCTTTTATGGGGCTCTCACACTCTGGGCCAGTATCCACCTGCCCTAATCACCCCAGGATCAGGTACCAGACAATTAGGACAGCACCTACAGCCCAAGGCCTATGGAAATTATTTTGACTACCCAATCCTACACCTCCTCACCCAGGTTCTTCTCTTTTTTCCTTTGCCAACCACAATAAGGGATTAGCCCACTTGTCCTGTCTGTCTGCTCACCTGCCTCCTGTCCTTCCCCATGTGGCCCTGCCTACATGGTGTGTCGTGCCCCGTTTCCTAGGGACTGTGAGTATAACAAGAACTTCTTTCTCCATGACGATCATTTCTGTGTCTGTCCTATCATACCTGATCAAAACAAACCCAGGTACCATTAAAACAGAAGGCAAGACTCTTAAGTTGGTAATACATATTTCAGAGTGGCAGGTAGCTCCAGGGCACAGATTACAGAGGCCAGGGACACCAAAGTCTGAGTAAATGATTTCTGAGAAGCAGTGAGAAGCAGAAAATGATTTCCCAGAAGAGGCGGCATTTGAGATGTATATTAAATGACAGGTAGAAGTTGGGCATACGCTGTACAATGAGACAGGATAAAAGTCCAGCAGAGGCAATAGCCTGAGCACAGGTAGAGATGAGTGGGATAAAGCCAATTAACTGAAATGGCTTGAGGAGGCCAGCCTGGAGGAAAGGTCAGAACTGAGTTCACATCAATGTTTCTTTGACATATTAGTCCTCTATGCTGGCTTTAATGCTTAGAGTAGATGCTATGAATTCCAATTCCATATGGAATTCCATATGTTGAGGCCTAAACTTCTAATGTGATGGTCTTTGCAGATGGGACTTTGGGAAGAAATTAGATTTAGATGAGGTCGTCGTGATGGGATTAGTGCCCTAATGAGAAGAGACACCAGAGACTTTGTACACATACCCTCTCTCTCTCCTCCATGTGAGAAGGTAGCCATCTGCAAGCCAGGAAGAGAGCCCTCACCAGGAAACCAAATCAGCTAACACCTCGATCTTGGACTTCCCAGCTACCAAAATGATGGAAAATAAATTCCTGTTGTTTAAGCAGCCCAAGCTGACTAATGCAGTAGGGAAGTTCAAATATAATGCGAACTCCCAAAATGAATCTTAGCAAAACATAATGTTGTTATGGCCTTGTCGTGTACTTGCTAACATAATGAAAATTGGTGGCTGGCAGGAGAAGATGTACATACAGATAAGGTAACTAACAGCGCAGCTTCTGAGGCCGCCTGCTTTTATGGTCTAAACACCATTTCAAGGAGTAAATGTTTCCATCACAGTGTGACAAATGTAATAGGTTTTGAAGGTTGCACTTTCAAAAATTAATAAGACACATGCTGTGTGAAAACATTATGTTCAGAGGCATGTTTTCAGAAGTTTCTAATAGAATATCTTAAACAAATGGTGCTAAAATGAGGTCAAAAATTTCACAATGTACGGTTCTAGTAATACGACATAGGAAGTAGATTTATAACTGAAGGGTATAAGAAGTTAACGAAAAGCTGGGGTAGAATCAGTGTTCTATTAATTTTTTTTAATTACTTTAATTATAAACTTTAGCCAGAATACAATAAGGAATCAGTTAGTATGTGTTTGTGACAGAGTAATAAGGAAAAAAATACATAAACAGCATAAGTAATAAACCAGAGAGGAAAAGCTAGCTTCTATCCCTACCAATTCTCATTCAGAAATCCCTATGAAAAAATAATCCACTTCTATATGCTGAATTCAAGGGAAAATTTAACAGTAAGATAACAATTCATGTAAATCTTTGCTGGAATTCATTGACTAATGGAAAATTACTTGATGATTATAATTTGGATTACTATGACTTTTAATGATAGTCGCTCGACTCTGATTTTGGCTTCTAACATAATCTTCCAAAAGCCTATGCCTGATTTCTTCATACTGAAAGGAAAAAAATGAAAAAGAAAAAAAGTAATAATTTTCTCCTTAGATAAGCTATGTTTTTACTTCTGCCTGTGTACATACAAACAATGAAGCACTGAGAGGGTTAGATACACATTAAACATGGGTTTTGAGACTTCCATACTCCCAAGTACACGCAAACAAACACGCTTTGCTTAATCCCTAAGAAGCTTTACATGTGGGACACATATGGGAAGGAAAGGATTTGGGGACAAAGAAGACAGGAGATAAACAGTTTAAGATTTGTAATCATCGAAACCAGAATATTTCTTCATACTTCCATTCAATTGTGACCAGCTTCCTTGACTAGAATAAAGTATTTTATAGATAGCATTGGTCTACAAGTATAGACAGCTTCTGCAGTTTCAGTCACTCATGCAATGTTGCTATGAAATAGTTTTAGATTTATCAAAATCTGAAATTTGTTATCTATGTCAAATTAGCACCAGACACACTTCAATTGATTAACTTTCAGAACTCCCCAGATCTCTCCATTGGATGTCAGGTGAACTGAAGTAACAGTATTTACTGAGAATCTCCCCTCTACCCAGCATTACATTAGGAGATACCAAAAGAAGCATGGTACAACCCCTGTCCTCAAAGAGCTCCCAGGACACAGTGTACAGACAGGAATGGTTAGCCTGCAGCACTCTTTCTTAGAGGTTAACTGCCAAATGAGTGCTTCAGAAAATCGGTGCACAGGAATTCCCACTGTGAGTCACCACTTCAGTCAGGAGAAACTTCATCTTGAATCAGGTACCAGAGGACCCAAAGACAGAACAAGGGATTTTCCCAGTCTATGGGCTGTGTCCAAGTTTGGGTGTGAGAAAAGTATGTATCCCTAAAGAGGTAAATGATATTCCACCAGTAGCAAAAAAACGTCTGATGCTATGAAGTATTCATTCCCCTCGCAGATGTTGCTTATAATTTATAAGGATTAGAAGTTGAGAGTTTGACCATTTGGTTGTTTTTTAACCTCTAGAAAGATCAAGAAAGAGATCCAAGCACAAATGGAACCAAATGTGAATGTTGCGTCTTTCACATATTAAGATAAAGCCATAAACAGACAAGATAATTGGAGTTTGTCCCTGTGGCGATAAATGTTTTGATGCATTGAGTTTTATTCCTGCCCACGTCCCTTGTGACCAGGTAAACATTAGAGATGCAATCACTGGTTAACAGCACAAACTTGATAGTGAGATAGCTGATTTTCTAGCTTGCTCACTTACTACATATGAGACCTTGGCCAAATCATTTGTTCCCCATAAACCCAAGTCTTTTGATTAGCAAAATGTGCGATGTAAACATTCAGCTCAAAGAATTGTGAAGATTCAACGAGAGAATGCATGTGAGGCACCTGATATTTAGTGGGTACTCAAAAAAATAATCATCAAAAACCACTCTTCTTGCAAATAAATCTGAAAGCTGGCTCCATCCATGGACAGCACACTGCCAAGTGACAAATGACCCTCCCTGCTGTGTCCAGGACTGACCAATGGCCTCATTACCACAGCTGAGCTAACTGATTACAAAGCAAGGAAAACAGACATATCCAAGGCAAAAGCTAGATGACTAAAGAAACATCAAAAAAGATATGACAAACGAGGAGATTGGCTAGAAGAGGTCAGATCACTCAAGAAGAAACCAGAGCCCCCACGCTAAGCCCATGTGGAGACTGAGCTGTAAGTAACTTTGCAGAAAATGTTTGCTTTTAAGTAAATGCCCATGTGCTATGCTCTTTCTCCATATTTTAGTCCCTTATCCAACCACAGCTTCACTTCCATAATGCAGCCTTGCAGCAGTTCAACATCTTCCTTCCTCATTAGGGAGAGTGCACTGAACAGGCCACATGGAGACACGGGCACAGCCGTGGCTGCCAGCAGGGGTCCAGCACCCTGCTTTACTTCACCAACAAACTGAAAACTAGGCCCAGAAATCCTTCATTATCGTTTAATATGAATCTATCTCATTAACTAATTTAAAATCATGCATAATTCATCACACTCATTGTTCATTTATAGTTTAGCATGTATTTCCCTAGATGGAGTCTCTATATTAGCTTTGCTTCATTATTTTTCTTGCAGAAAATGATTGAGATATACAACATTTCTTTATCAACGGTAAGAGGAGGGCTCATTATTCTTCGTCAAATTGGGTCACTGATTTCCCTATGTAACAATATTTCCCATCTTGTATTTTCAAAACCCTTTCCTATATATTCTCATTTTATCCTTTTAATAATCATGTTTTTTAATCAACCTAATTGTGTTATTTTATTTATTTATTTATTTATTTATTTATTTCCAAAGCAAGGAATCTGTGATACCAAGAGACTGAGAAACACTCAGGTAAAATGTAGTGATAGATTTAAGGCTAGAATTCAAATCTCCTGGCTTCTAAGTCACCCAATTTTTTAAGCAAAAATCCAAAATGTGGAGGGATTTTTCCTGCCTTGAGAAATTATATAAAAACACTAGTGAATAAACATTTAGCTACAGGGTTAGTAAATCAGTTTCAAGTCCTTTCTGTTAAAATAATAACAGTTTTAAAATTCTGTCTTCAAATGTACATTTTATTATTATTCCAGTATGGTGAGGCCAACAGATCAGGAGACAGCTGCTACTGAAAAGATAGTCTGTTACTCATAATTACCAAGAGGAGGGGGAATGCCACTGCTTCACAGGGACCCCACAGGGAAGCGCCAGGGTCAGACAGGACGCAGATGCAGCAAGAGGCAAATGTGGATAAGAGCCTTTATCGTGGTTTCCAAGGGAAGGAATGAGTGAGGCAGGGAAAACAGGCTTAGTATTGGCTAGTTTGAATAATTTCAATGGGCTCTGGAGCGTAAAGGTTGTCCCTAGTTGTTTAATCTGGGCCCTGGGATGATTAAGGCAGGGAAATAGTGGCTCTGACTGTGTGAACAGAATACAGGAAGTGGCGGGGGCGTGGGTTCTGGATTGGTTAGTTTGCATATATGAAAGGTGCCCTTGAAGGTGAGTCATTTACTATCTCGAGGAAGTGGTTAGTCCCAGAGGAGCAGTTTCTCCAAAATCAACAAGGCCCAAGAGGTCAAAGCATTAGAAACACAGAGTTAGACAAATACCACATGATCTCACTTATACGTGGAATCTAAAGAACTTAATAAACTGATGAACAGAATAGATTCAATGACATGGAAGCCTAGATGAGACTGACGAATGTCAGAGGGATGGAGGAGGGTGAGTGGGTGTAGATTAAAGAAATCATACGCATATATGCACAACCCAAGGACATAGACAATGGTTTGGAGAGGGGTGGGAGGGGGTGGAATGGGTCACTGGGGAGAAAAAGGGACATCTGTAATATTTTAAACAAAAATAAACAAACAAACAAAATATACATAAAAGAAACAGAGGGTTAATACAAATACCTGGTCATTCATATGTGCTACACAGAGTGCCAAGTTCTCAGCATGCATTATCCTAGACATACTTCCTATCAACACTCAACACTATAAAGTAAATATTAATATCATCATCCTCTCTATTTTATAGATGAGGGACCTCAGATTTAGAGAAAATAGGAACTTGGCATGGATCACACAGCTAGTAAGTGGGGGAATGAGGGCTTGACCCCCCGAAGCCTAGCTACAGGGCTCATGTTTGTAACCACTGTACTTCAGAATCTATTCAGAAAATTTAGAAGATACCATTGGTGACTTTAATTTTTCATGTTTCCATTAGCCCCCAAGTCATATCCAGGTTATCAGGTTCCTAAGCCAATGAATTAGATCAGTTTGTGTTCAGGTAACATGGCTAAAAGTCTGCTGTGTGATTGGAAGTAGAGATGGGAGTTAGGGTTAAAACTGGGAAATCTGAGAAACCTCTTGACCAAGGAGCTTTCTGCAGTCAAACTCCAAAGTAAGTATTCTAACATCTGTATTTTATTATAAATTCTCTCTTTTCAAACTTATCTTGAATTTTGTGTTCAACTCAGCTGTATAGCACTGTCACAGAACGGCCAAGAAAAGGAGCATAATCTCCAAAATGAGGTTCTAACTCACAAGGGCACTGGAAGGCTGAAATTAAAATATTATAATATAGGTCTCAGAAAAAAGTAAGCACATAAATCCCGCTGTTAATAAGGAATTTTGAACAAGGTCAACTAGAGAATTCACCTAAAAGCAAACTCAGATCCCTTAGTTGAATTCAGGGATCTACCAGGAGAGAAGTTTCTGAAAATGCCCCATCTGCCATGAAGATTGGTTCAGGTATTTCTTACTGTCACCAAAGCTGACTACCAGCCCTGCCAAGTGTGGCTCAGTAGTTGAGCATCGACCTAGGATCCAGGAGATTCTGGTTCAATTCCCGGTCAGGGCACATGCCCTGGTTGTGGCTCGATCCCCAGTAGGGGGCGTGCAGGAGGCGGCCGATCAATGGCTCTCTCATTCTCATCATTGGTGTTTCTCTCTGTCTCTCTCCTTCTCCCTTTCTCTCTCCGAAATCAATAAAGATATATATTTTTTAAAAATCTATAAAGCTATCAAAAAGCTTTTGGGTTCCCTATCATATTTATTAATTGTGCCAACCACATTATAGGAATCAGTGACTCTGTATATTCCAGGTAATGTCACCCACCTCTACGTTCATCACTCACCCACCACACACACATTGCCATAGCCGTTTGGAGTTATCAGGGATGCCCTGTGAATATAAGGACTCACTCTAATTGCAGGATCTTATTAAATGTACTGAACTCAGGAAGAAAGAGTTCCCACCTCTAAGGAGTGCATCTTCTCTGTATTCCATTTAGTTCGATTCCCTCTCAATTCATAGGTTTTTAATACTTATTATCTAAACTGAGATACTGTTGAAGGTGAAAGGGGTCACTGTTAATAGTTACACAGGGACAACAGGTATAACTGGGTTCTATTTCAGACAAAGAGGAATGTATGAGCACCTAAATTGTGGGAGAGAAAGACCCAGCTTGCCATGATATTCATGCTGGCTTTGGACATGCTTGTTGGTAGGAAATTATGACACTGTTAAAGAATGGTAGGCTTCACAATCTAAATTTACCTGAATCTCAAAAGAATCTATAAAACACTTGAGGTAACCAAGAACTCAAGATATTACTGATAATATGTAATGTTACAGAGCCAAGAAAAGGTCCTATCTATAAAAATAAAGAACAAAATTAGGAAAAAAATCCAATACCACTTGAGTGTTCAGCTCAAATGTGATTGAATTCCACTGTGTATATAAAGACTTAACATCTGAGATTTTATTTTATTTTATTTTTTTCAAAAATATCTTTATTGATTTCAGAGAGAGGAAGAGACAGGGATATAGAGAGAGAAACATCAATGATGAGAGAGTCGTCATTGATCGGCTGCCTTCTCTATTGCTCCCCCAAGTGGGGATCAAGCCCACAGCCAGGGCATGTGCCCTGACTGGGAATCGAACCACAATCTCCTGGATCCTAGGTTGATGCTCAACCGCTGAGCCAGGCCCAGCAGGGCCATCTGAGATTTTAAAAGGGACCAAGAGTCAATACTTCTAAGCCAAGATACAAGAACATTCCTGATTTAATTGTATGTGCACTACTGCTTCACAAAATGTCAGTTATCTACATACTCTTAGGAAGTGGAAAATCCAGTAGGGAGCTATGAAGGGTAGGCAAACATGCATAATAACTTGGCGAGTGGCCCGGCAGGGTTGTGGGCTTGATCCCCACTTGGGGGAGCAATACAGGAGGCAGCCGATCAATGACAACTCTCTCATCATTGATGTTTCTATCTCTCTCTCCCTCTCCCTTCCTCTCTCTGAAATCAAAAAAGATACAGGGGAAAAAAACAACAACAAATGAACTTGACGAGTACCATTAAAGATACAAGAACAAACTACTACGAGGTCTCAAAGGAATAAAATATCAGGGTGATTATAATACTGAAGGAGCAAGAAAGGTTTCCTGGAGGAGGCAGAATTTGAAACCAGCATTGAAAGATGGGAAAGACTTTGACAATCCAAGAGAAAGGGGAGGCATTCTGGGCACAGATAATGATGTTATGAAAGGAAGAAAGTGAAATATTCCTCATTGCTGGAGTGCAAGATTGGAAAAGTAGGTCAGGGGCCAGAATGTGAGAGGAGCATTAAGTTAGGTAGCTTCTAATACAGACTTCCTTTAAAACAATTGCAGAGGAATGATCTAGTTATAATCTCTAAAACTTTGCCGTGACTGTTGTGACCATTCATGAGAACTAGCACACCTCTGGGAAATAGAATATGGATGGAACCATTTGTACTCTGAGATCCCAAGTCAACCCAGCTGTGGGGAACCTAGATAAAAAATGAAAATATAAAATGTTTTATTAATCAAAAAGCAAAAATAGCAAAAGTGAGATTGCAAACTAGCAAAGGACCACTTTGGATTTTTGCACATTAAAGCCTCACATAAAGTATAGCTGTTTCTGAATATCATAAAAACTTAAAAGATGCTTTAAAATGCTTTTGAATTTCATGAAATTGAAGGATGGCCTCTTCAGAACAACATAGTAGAATAATTAGGACATAACTCATGATTCCTGCAGAATATGTCTTACAAACTCTTTACTAATAATAGTAGCTAACATTTAAATAGTGCTTGCTATGTGCTTATTACTGTTTTAAACGCTTTACACATGTTTATGGAAACAAGACTTTCTACAAATTAGATTTTAGGCACAGTGAAAAGTAATAATACAAATACACAGGAGCCCTAAGGATCTGCTGGGCTCAGAGGGAATACAGTTTTTAAACCACTGCTGCAGACTTCCCACAATGGTGGGCACTAGGACACCAGTGTCAGGGAATGTTTGTACAGCTCCTACTTTGAGAACTATGGGAATATTAAATGATGGTGGCAGACATGTTTATTTGCCCTTCACAGAGTTTTTTAAAAAGTTTTATTGATTGCCAACATTTTTAAATTAGGATATTTGATATCAAAATTTGCATGTCTGGCTTCTCTTAAAAAGTTGGAAGAACTGGCAACCATGGATCCCATCATCTTATGTGACAGCCATACCATATAGGGCAGAATCCTGGGAACACTCTTTAGACAGTCCATGTGCTCTGCTGTTGAGCTCACCCACACCCTACCCAGCCCCCTTCCTGGTCTAAAGGTATTGGGTTTGAAAATCTTGGGTTAGGGTATAAATTTCAAATTCTGACGATAGGTTACCTGGAGGTATGGGGGGGGGGATCTGAACTGGTAGATCAGAAAGAGGTTCACTTTGAATTTTTTGATTCAGCTGGGAAAATGTGGCGGTTCTAATAATGTGGCCAACCAGCTAGTATTTGAAGATATAATCTCAGTTTTCCAATGATTTTCTTTATCTTTTGTTATAGAATCCTTCAATGACAGAATTAGAGATGATCTAGCCCAATACCCTCCTTTTACAGATGTGGACACTTGAACCAGTTGGTGGTGGAATCAATCCTACCACTCCAGTTGAATTTCTTCATACATTACTAGCCCTCAACACCACCAAACTCCTGACAGATTATTGAGGTTGTCTTTGTCTGAAAAAACTGGTCTTTTGGTCCATCCTTAAGCATTTTAATTTATTGTTACTGGAGCTTTTATATATATATATATATATGTATGTATATGTGTGTGTGTGTGTGTGTGTGTGTGTGTGTGTGTGTGTGTGTGTGTGTTAAAAGGAAAGAACATAGATGTAGTATAACCTTAAATTAAATGAAAAAATTAGAAAGGCAGATAAATAGTTACAATCATTAAATGTACATTATGGAAATTAGCCAGCTTTTTGTTTTTAAAAAAAGCACAGTCCATCATTCAAGAATGACATCCAGTCAATTTCTTTTTTACTGTTGGTAATATCAGCAGGGACTGGGCATGGCCTTGAACTTAAAGAACATTGAGCGGACCCATTAAAGTTTACAATCCTATTCCTAGAGCAAAGAGAAGCCTCTGGAGGTCTTTCTTGGCTTGGCCTCAAATTCCAATTATAACTCATAAAGGGATTTATTAATCCAAAAATAGCTTCTTTGAAGTTAAGAGTAAAGAATAAATACTAAGTGTTCATGTGTGAGTGCCCCAGGAGGTTACAGTCATGGGAAGAAAGGGAAAATTTTCATATACTAGTCCTTTCCTGCATAGCATTGACCATAGGATCAGCTGTATTTGTTTGCTAGAGCTGTAATGATAAAACACAGACAGGGTGGCTTAAACAACAGAAATTTGTTTTTTCATGGTTCTAGAGGCTAGAGAAGTCAGAGATCAATGTGTCTACTGGTTTGGTTCCTCCAGAGGCCTCTCTCCTTGACTTGCTGTTTCCTCACATGGCCTTTCCTCTGTGCAGACACATCCCTGGTGTCTCTTCCCTTCTAATAATGACATGAGTCGTATTGGGTTAGAGCCCACCCATATGACCTCATTTAATCTTAATTAAAGGCCTATGTCCAAAAACAGTGACATTTTGAGATACTGGAGGTTAATACTTCAACATATGAATTTGGTGGGAACACAATTCAGTCCATAACATCAGCACAAGTTAAAGAGGAGAAAAATCAGAGGAACCAGAGTATAGATAGTGATTCAGTCACAGAGTTGATACACAGGATGCCTCTCCTGCATCTAAATAATTCTTGTTCCATTGACACAGGGGGTCAAACTGCTCCAAGACTGCAGCAAAAGTGTGATTCCCCCCACACACACTTCTAGCACATTCTGAAATGTCTATATGCCTACTGCATACCTAATAGGCAAAAGTCAGGAGGGCCCAGCTCAGAGGCACTCAAAGTGGGCACTTGCAGAGCCCTGAGAGTGAGTACCTCCTTAAATGTTACAACCTGGGCATCTCTCTCGGCTCATCCTAGACTTGGCCCTTGGGACATCTAATTATTAAAAAGCAGCGCCAGAAAGAGCTAAAACTGAGAAGTCACACAGCTTCTGATACAAATCTTATGTTCACTTCATATTTGTGCATTTGTGTCAAAAGAGAGGGAGTGTGAGACCATCAGAATAATTTCCTCCTTCCCTATTTTAAGGCTTAGATAGCAGTCAGAAGAGGAAATAAAAAAGATGGCAAGAGAAGACTGATAGACAAAATATATGTTTCAAATTACTTCATGTCCAAGATATCTACAGAATACATTAAAATCTACCAGCTCTTTCAAAAGTAAGATACAGGGAGCTTAACAGGGTGTACAACAACTATGGCCAAAGAGATACTGATGGCAAACATATACCATGACTTGTGGCAAGGCAATAAAGTAATACACGGACCACCACCACCCCTATTCCCAGCAGGGGACAAAAGATACAGGATAGTGAGGGACACACGAGAGCACTGAGCCTAGCAATTCCTAGTTGTTCTACACTTCCACTGGACAAGTACCAGATTCAAACTTCCTTTATTCTGAAGGAACACTGCAACAACTGAGTAGCCTACGCTCAGGATTTTTTAAAATTAATTGGGCATGATTCATGTCTGGTTGGGGTAGTTCACCCAAGGGTCAAACCCTGAGAGCCAACGGTTGTGGTTGTTTCCTTGTGTTTTCCTCCCGGTCTCCCAGATAGAAGTCTCTAGCACACAACAGCACAGAAGAGGAAACCTCCTTAGCTTTACAAGGCCACGAACCACAGCTCTCCTTACCAGGCACCTGTTGATTAGAGGCTATTTCAGTAATGTGATGAAATTCTTCTAAAGCAATCATTAGTTTAATTATGGTGTAACGGTTGACCTAATTGGATTATTTAGCCTGAAGAAGAAAAAGACTGAAAAGTGACTATCTTAACTATATAAAGAATTTTTTTAATACAATTAACTAAATGAAGGGTTGTTGTAAGGGATCAGCTATTCTATAGATACAGTAATGAGGGAAAAGGCAGAAAAGAAATTTAAGAGAAGAATTAAAGTTAGTCAGTAGGAGAATCTTTCGAAATCATATGAGGTTAAACACTGGACTGTATTTAGGAAGTGTTAACAAGGAGAGCTGTTTTACAGAAATACAATCTCTTAAAATTCTTTAAAAACTTCATGATTGATCCCTATCTGTCTGAAAGGATATTTTTCTTTAAGTCTTGAGTTTATCACTAGCAAACATGTTAGTCATATAAAAATGTGCTAAAAAGAAGCCCCATTTGCCAGTAGCATGGTGTGTGATAGATAGTATGTACTCTGTAGATATTTATTGAGTGACAATGAATAGAAAAAAGAGAAGTTCAGTAGCCAAAATCCAGAAGTTTATTTCACTGAATTCACTCTACCGTGGAACAGCAGTAAGCAGATCCAATTTTTCAGTGACAAGTATACTATGAAGCATTTGCTTCAGTGATAGATCATGTATTAATTAAAATAAAAGTACTATTGCACACAAGATATTATTACAAGGCCCTGAAAATACATTTGCTTGAGCACATCTCCATCAGCACATGGACACTGCCCAAGCCTCAATTCATTTTACTAGGTGGGTCCTTCCGGCAGAGAGAGATGAACACTCTTCAACCTTGAGACCTCAGCTCTGTCTGAATTTGGTATCTGCAGACTCAGAGACATTATTTTGCCTCAAAAAAAAAAAAAAAAAAAAATTAGGGCATTTCTTAGAATACAGATAGGAAAATTTAATGACTATCTCTTCAGGTCCCAGAAGTGGGGACACCAGTTCCTGGCTGATCTCACTGCTCCAGATTTAAAGTCCCAGTTGTAAATATGATTGGACCAGCAAATGTCACCTGCCCAGGCAGTAGCAAGGATATGACAGAACCTTAACTGGACCCTTATACGAAAAAGAGGAAGAGGGATGTATGCCAGGCAAACAAACAAACAAAAACACCAGGGTCACTTTAGTGCCCTCTACTTCACAGAGTCTCAGTATTTCAGCTCATGCAACAAACTATGTCCGATTTAAGAAATGCACGATAGTAATATTAACATTACAAACTGTATCCCGAGAGGTCAGGTTTAGAATCTTTGGGAATGACTCCCCACTTTAGTTACCAGACTCATATCGTGACTGCATCCTGAAAGCCCCCTAATCTCTTTCCTCTGCCTCTTCCTGCATCAGTTTCCGCCACTTTCAGATAGTGTCGCAGGACAAAGGAGGAATAACGTCAAGTTGCTAAGAACACAGAGATCAAGTCAAGGACATGCAGAAAACAGCGGACCACTTTTCATCAGTCACTATAACAGACATTTTTTAAACTTCTAAATTAAGTTTTCATTGCCGCTATTCTTTCTATTTATAAGTCAAGCTTTCATCCATTCCACTTCATCCTTTGGAGATTTCTAGTCCTGGTTTACTAACTCTCTGCAATTTAAAATGTGGGTCAAGAGCAAGTTTCAAAATCCTTTAATTAATTATGCTCTTTACCGCTTTAGAATTCTCCTTCCAATGACAGCTCGTCACTTACTGCCTCAATTTATTTTCTTTTCCCCTCAGCTTTACTAAGATATAACTGACAATTTAAAGGTGTACAACTTGATGGTTTAACATACCTAAACACTGTGAAATAATCAAAATCAAGCTATTAACATATCAGTCACCTCATGTAGTTAGCATCTTCTTTTTGTTGTGATGGTGGTGAGAACACTTACTATCTACCCTCCTAACAAATTTCAAATTTAAGATACAATATTAACTATAGTCACAATATTCTATAGTAAATCTCCAGAGCTGATTTTTCTTCAATGCAACCTCTATCATAATCCCAAAGGCATTTTTTAAAAAGTAGAAGAAAATTTAAAATTCATATGGAACCACAAAAGACCTAAAATAGCCAAAGCAATCTTGAACAAGAAAAACAAAGCTGAAGGCATCACACTACCTGATGTCAAAATCTATTACAAAGCTACAGTAATCAAAAGAGTATATGATGTGGCATAACAAACAAAAAACAAAAAACAAGATATAAAGATCAATGGAACAGACCAGAGAGCCCAGAAATAAACCTCATATCTACAATCAACTGATCTTTGACAACAGTAACAAGAACACACAATGAAGAAAGGATAGTCTCTTCAATAAAGGGTGTTGCGAAAACTGGATATCTATATCCAGAAAAGTGACACTGAACCCTTATCTCATACCATATACAAAAAGCAACTCAAAATGAATTAAAGACTTAAACATAAAAGCTGAAATGGTAAAACCACTAGTAGGAAATAGAGGGGAAAAGTTTCTTGACATTGATCTAGGCAATGGTTTTTTGAATATGACACCAAAAATGCAGGCAACAGAAGCAAAAATAGAAAAGTGGGATTCCATAAAGTTAAAAAGATTCTGCATGTCAAAGGAAACAATCATCAGAGTAAAAAGACAACCCTAAGAATGGGAGAAATTATTTGAAAACCATGTATCTCATAAGGGATTAATTTCCAAAATTTATAGGGAATTCATGCAACTTTATAGAAAAAAAGCCCTTTTTTTTTTTTTAATGAGCAAAGGACCTAAATAGACATTCCTCAAAAGAAATCAAATAGCCAACAAGTATGCTAAAAGATAGTCAACATCATTCATCATTAGGAAAATGCAAAGGAAAACCACAATGAGATAGCACCTCACTTCTGCTAGAATGGCTATTATCAAAAAGACAAAAGACAACAAATGTTGGGAAGATGTGGAGAAACAGGAACCCTTAAACATTGTGGGGATATAATTAGTATAGCCATTATGGAAAACAGTAAGAACTTTCCTCAAAAAATTAAAAATATAACTACTGTATGATCCAGCAATCCCACTTCTGGGTATTTATCCAAAAGTATTGAAATCAGGATAAGAGATAATAACACTCCCATGTTCACTGCACCACTATTCACAATAGCCAAGATGAGAAAACAACCTAAATATCCATGGATGGATGAATGGATAAATAAAATGTGAGCTAGACAGGTAGGTAGGTGTAGATATATAATGAAGTATTATTTACACTCCAAAAAGAAAGAAATCCTGCCATTGCATCAACATAGATGAACCTGAGGACATTATGCTAAGTGATACAAACCAAACACAGAAATATAAATACCGTATGATCTCACTTATATATGGAATCTGAAATAGTCAAATTCATAGAAGCAGAGAAAAGAATGATGGTTGCCAGGGCCTTGGGGGAGAGTGAAATTGGGAGATATTGGTCCAGGGATACAAAGTGTCAGTTATAGATTGTGAGTAAGTTCTGGAGATCTAACATACAACACTGTCACTTTCTTTCCTTAAGCCAATCTGAACAATTCTGTTTTCACTGTTTTGTCTCTCTCTTACATTCCATTAGTCACTCCAAAATCTTCTATATCAAACTTAAAGATTACTGTAGGAATTCTATACAAATATACAAAAAATACTAACTCAGAGAACTGAGTGAAAACAGTTCTTAGAATTACTACAAATCTGTAAAGCCAATTGAAATTTTGGGGACTTTCTATTTCTAATTATATACTAATTATTCAGGTAATAAAGGTAAATAATAATATTTAAAGGATTAAGTCAAATAAAAGACGTGTCTTTGAAGCTATTCAAAATTTTATTTTCATCAAACACTGTACATTTAACTTTTAATTCTCCAAATATTGAGTACCTATTGTGCTACGCCATGGACAAGTTATATAGAAAGAAAGAAAATGAGTTGCCTCATTTCCACTAGAATGTATCGAAATCAAGCAAAAAAAAAATTAAATAAACAATTATATGTAATGGCAAATGGAGATCATTGTTTTGTAGGATACTAACAATATATTATGTTAATTCCCTAATAACATTCCCAGACTTGACAATTCACTAGAACTACTCACAGGACCCTAAAAAGCCCTTATACTCACAGCCACAGTTTATTACAGCGAAAGGACACAGAGTAAAATCAGCATCTGGGAAAAACGGATGGAGCAAAATCTAGGAGAAACCAGGTGCAAGCTTCCAGGTGTCTCTTCCCAGGGGCGCTGCAGGAGAATGCACTTAATTCTCCCAGAAATGATGTGAGACAACACGTTTGAAGCGTTGCCAACCAGGGAAGCTCACCCCAGCTTTGATGTTCAGGGTTTTTACCGGGGGCAGTCACCTGGGTATGTAGCTCCTGCACGACTGGCCCCAGCTCCTCAGATTCTAGGCCCCCATACCAAAGCAGTCATTCACCTAAGTCACTTTGTTGATAAGCTGCCTAATCAAAATAGCACTGTGCACACCTAAGGCCTCCCAAACCAAAGCCTCACAGCAGGTAGGAAACTCCAAAGGGCTCCACCTGTATCTGGCGGGAGGCCTCCTGAAGACAGGCCTTGCTTTGAAATGCGCAGCATTTTCGCACTGTTACTGAATTAACCCATTACCGCACCCTATGAAAGAGTAACAGGGTCTATCTTGTTTCAATCGGTCCTTCAGAGACCCCCTCAAAGAGAAAGAAGCGTTTTGTCTGAGATTTGAAGGATGAGTAGGCAAAAAGTAGGGGGAGTGTTCCAGCCAGAGGGAGCAGCAAGCGTGGAGGCTCTTGGGTGGGAAAGAGCTCTGCCCCTTGGAAAACTAAATGAAGGCCAGGGAATCTGAGAGAGAGCAGTTAATCAAAGGAGGGAATGGCTCAGGATGAACACCGAGAAGCGGACAGGAGCAGACTGCACAGAGCCGAGAGCGCCCTACGAAGGACATTCCACTTTACGGTTACCTCAAGCACAGCAGAAAGTCATTGGGGCATTTTAAGCTTTTTTATTGTTAAAAAAAAAAGAAAGAAAGAAACTATTGTGGATGCTTCCTAACAAATGAATAGAAGGAATTAAGAGCAAGATGAAACCAGTTACAAGGCTCCTGAAATAGTCCTGGCAAAGCGACCGTAGCGTGGACTAGGGGCACAGTGAGGAAGGAGAGAAGGCAGTGGGTGCAAAGGCCCTTCGGTGCGGGAGCCCAGGCCCGCCGCGCCTCCGGCCTGGGCAGCGGGGCCAGCGGGAGCTATGTGTAGCCTGCTAAGAGGCTGGAGGAGGGCCGGGTTCACGGGGACAGGAGCTTAACGGCACACTGAATAACTCTGTGGCACATCCCCACAGATAGCAAAAGATCAAAATGAAAGAGAGCAGTTTTGTCCAAGACGATCACTATTTCATTAACTTCTCACAAACAGCATAGATTTTTCCCATGCAAATTCCTCACTCAGCAATCTTGGTAGAGGGGGGTCACTAATCACTTTTTATAACAATGATAATGAAGAAAACTAGCATCTTTGCACTGGCTATGCTCTCTTTCCCCTTCCACTGAGAAAGGTTGGCTGGTTGGGGCGGGGGAGGGAGGGAGGGGAATACTCATATATTTCAAGAATTCAAAGTAAATTCACAGGAAGTCTAAGATTCTTTTTAATTTATATATATATATATATATATATATATATATATATATATATATACACACACACACACACATATATATTGTATATATTGATTTCAGAGAGAGGAAAGGAGAGGGAGAGAGAGAGAGAAACACCCATGATGAGAGAGTCATTGGGGATCGAGCCCTCAACCCGGGCATGTGCCCTGACCAGGAATCCAACCTCGATCTCCTGGATCCTAGGTCAGTGCTCAACAACTGAGCCACGCCAGGCCGGGCAAGTCTAAGATTCTTGATGTATAAAGACTTCTGGGTTGTGGCTCACCACTTGTATAAATATACAAGCACAACTCTGAGGGCCAGGCCAATTAAGTACATAATAAACTGCTTTCAAGAAAGCAGTCACAAAGACCTGCAGGTTTAAAACCCAACATTGGAGCAGTAAGTCATAAGGGAACAGCAGCAAATAAAGGAGACTCAAGATTTTAAGTCATTCATCATGTATCATTTCCAACACCTTTGTTTTTATCCCTGACTGATATTTTTAACTTTTATGCATTTATGGGGTAAATAAAATATAATAAAATATATTTTCTCTAAATTCTAACCAAGATGATAATAGTCTAGGTAAAGCTAACAAAATTAAGCACAACTTTAGAAAGGACAGGCCTCCAATAATTGTTTCCTACCATCAAAATTCTGAATACATGGCTAATGCCTGATAAATGCAGATACTTCTTTTGACTTCATTAGCAATAAAATTTATTTTCAACTAAAAAATTTTAAGACCAAGAGACACAGATGACATTGTCACGCACTAAACCTGTAGTTAAGCTCTATGTCGCTTGTATTGCACTCCTTCTATCCATTTAGGTACTCCTTCCACCTTAGTCATGTAGACGCATCATCATTATTATTCCCCAGGTTGTCATCTCTTATGTCTATGACTTAGAAATAGCATTTAGCACATTACTCTATTGTTACAGGCTTTTCAGAGTTGGACATGATAATGAGTTTCATATTGCTTTTTCAAAAATAAAATTAATATGAGAAATGCATAATTATAAAAATTAATGACTACAGAACATTTTCAAGTCATGCTGATAGTCATATTAGTAAATCATCTTAAGGGAAGTAAACTATGAAATATTCATCAATAAAGCACGTTGGAGTCCTGGAAAGGAACTGTGCTTTGCCATTAGAATTGGTTGCTCTAATGCCCTCTTCATGCACAGCTGACATCACTTGAGTGCTTATCTTCAGGCACAAGAGACGTTCTTCCATCCCAGTGAGTTCCTACCGAAGGACAAGTCTGTTCCAGTAAGTTTTCAGATGGCCAACACAGAGCTTTCCCTTCAGAGCTCTGGGTCACTGGGGGGGGATGTACACTGATTTCTGTTGACATGTAAATGGGAACCAGCCATTTAGAAAAGTGAATCTTCATGAACTTTAAGATCAATTGAAATGAACTATGGATTAGTTGGCTGTTGAAATCTTTTGGCAGTTGCAAATTTTGATCTTCAGAAAAGAATTTAAAAACAAACAGCGAGGGAAAAAGGCCTGCTTCTGAACTCAGACTGCACATCAGTGACCCAGAGTCAAGCTCGCCTCTTCGGCATCACAGATGGCTTCACTCTGTGTTCTCAGAAAGTTTAAGATTAGGTTAATGCTACAGAAGGCAGGGCATTCACAAGCTTACCAGGATGATGGAAATTTGGAAAAGATAATTGGCATTTAGTGATTAATATTCTGGGTCAGCAGATATTTCAAAGCCCCTTTTGCTCTTAATTTCTAAATAAAGTCATCTTCAAGCAGTTAATAAGATATAGTTGCCAATGGATTTTTAGACCCAAGTATGTGTGTCTTGTATTGTGTGTGTGTGTGTGTGGGGGGGTATTTTAGTATTCAACTGGTTACAAACCTAAATAGACTTGAGGTTGCCAAGAGTCTGACCTTTCAATAATAATGTATGATATCAATGGTTTCAAAAGCTCAAAAAGCTTCTGAACATTAAAGCTTGTATAATAAAAACTCCAAATATGAATAAATATCATGTAACTTGTGTAGCTAACAAAAAATGAAGTGACTAGTGATTTTATTCTGTTCAAAGTGCCCTGTTGTGAAGCCACAAACAAAATAGAAAGACTCATAGATACAGAGAACAGGCTGACAGCTGTCAGAGGGGAGGGAAGTTGGGGGGCTGGGTGAAAAAGTGAAGAAATTAAGCAAAAAAAAATATCATAGACAAACAATAATATGGTGATTACCAGAGGGAAGGGGGGTGGGAGTAGGGAGGAGAGGGTAAGGTGAGGATAAATGGTGATGGAAGGACACTTGACTTGGGGTGGTGAACACACAATACGATGATCAGATAATGTATTGCAGAATTGTACCTCTAAAACCTATATAATTTTATAACCAATGTCACCCCAATAAATTCAAGTAAAAAAACATTTAGGTGGCCTAACCTAAACACGTACTCTTGGCACATATTAGGCATTAAAACATATTTATGGAATCAGTGAGTCATTCATTATTTTGGCCTTTTAAAATTTTCACCAATTACTCAACATAGTTACTTTAATAGAAAATCAGTCTTATATTGAGCACTCCAACTGGAAACTAAAACTAATATGAGATCCTTTTAAACATCTAAATTTTATCTCCTGCTCAGCTTTGTCAGGTGCATTTGTAGACCCCTAGAAATCTGGTACTGCCTGGAATTTTCTTTCCTATAATTTATATTAGATTCTCAATTAATTTTTATGTATTTAGTATATATATTGTGTGTATAATCTCACAGATGGCACAGGTTTCCTGGCCCTAGGGCAATGTGTATGTTTCAAATAAGCCAAATGGTAACTTCAGAGTAAAAGGTCAAAGAAGGTGTTGTGCTGGTCGTCGGCCAGAACACGTGTGCTTATAGGGCATGCAAAGAGAAAAGGAGAGGCTGAGTTCAAAAGGTTAGGAATCAAGAATCTACCAACGACCTATAAGGACACTTTACTAATATTTCCTATATAGTTCATTGCTTCTTCGTTTAATTAATCAATGTATTCTTATGATTTTAAAAAGATGTCTGTGTGCCCATTGTTTGTCACAACCAAAATTGTTCCCCAGCGGTAAATCCCATTAGGACAGAAATACATCTCTTTAGTTTTCTCTAGACAATTCCCAGAACAGTTCAATGCCAAAGGCAGGCCTGCCTTCTGTTGAGGACAGCAATTCTTATATCACACACTTTCCTTCTTCAAAAAATTCTTTCACTTCAAAAATAGTTCTACAATCTTTGTGATATTGGTTCAGATCCTACAAGGACATCGTTATAACTCCTCTCCAAGATCCCCCAGTTTTTGTTTCAAGGAAACACCCTAGAAGCCAAAAGACAAAGAGCCTGTTTGAATCAACTTGGAGGGAGCGTCTCACGTGTTGAGCTCGCATATGGTTACTGAACGGGAAGAGAAAAGTCCCCTGCTTGTTTTTGAAGTGTTTGGGTAATTGTGTCTGTGCTGCCATATGGAACCGCACCCCTCTGCCCGTGTTTCAAATCTCTTTTCTTCTTTAGGCTAGGCATAGTTATAAAAAGAAGAGAAATTAGAGTGTGGAAGTTTAATTATCTTCATATGTTGAGGGCCTAAGACATCCATACCCAGCGTTCTCATATTCATCGGGCGGCCTCCCTTTATTGCTGCCGCAGGCCCTTGCTGTTGATGCCACACTGAGGATGCTGCGTGCTCCGGACAGGAGGCCCGTCAGCTGGGGACGGCTCCCATATGCGGGAATTCAAATCGGCAGCTAAACACATACTATGATTCACTTAAAATAGCATTTAGCATTTAAAAAGAAGGGAGGGACCTGTGCAATTTTTAGAGAACTGATAAGCCTTTAAGATATCGCCTGGTAATTTTGATAATGGAACTTAATGGGGTGAAAACCAAAGTCTTGAGAATTTAATGAAATGTATCTGTTTAGGACTCAAATTGATATCAAACATTTTAAACTGCACATAAAAACACTATCTTCCAAACACTAGGACAGTCACACAATTAAAAAAAAATAAACACAACCTTCAAAATGTTGTTTTCTTCCTCATTAAATGTCAATTGCTTCAAGAAAGAAAACACCAATGGGCAGAGTTAAAAGATGATCTCCTCTCTGATGGTATAGTTTTTCAGGCATGAAGTTCTTTATCTCCACCCTCACCCATCCCCAAATAAAGAAAAACTCTGGGTCTAAGTAATGGCTTTTGAAACAAGCCTTCCCTGTATCCCTGCTAGTTGGAAAGAAACAGTCCCTCTTTGGCTATCTCCTTGCTGACAAGAACCCCTCCAGAAGACCTGACAGCACGCACTCCCTCCCTCCCTCCCTCCCTCCCTCCCTCTCTCCCTCCCTCTCTCCCTCCCTCTCTCTCTCTCTCTCTCTCTCCCCCCCCCCCTCCATGAGGGATTTATGCAGGCCTGTGAGAAATTAAGCACTAGCCGAAGGCCAAGTTTAAGTCCCATAAAAATCAGCACTTGGAAGTACCAAATTCTTCACTTCCAGTTTTTATGCCAAACCTAGACTTTTCTTTTTCAACATTAGATTGGTTATAATGTTTTAAACTAGGAATCATGGAAAACCTGTATGCATAGAAGCAAGACTGTCAGCCTCTATTTACATTTCAGTATCTCTGCCAGCAAGATAGAGACTGCCAATTTTCCATTTGGAGAGTGGTGAATGATAATGGCATAATTAATATTAATAGAACCATTACATCTCCACTAATAATTCACTTATTTAAATGAACACTCCATCTCTGGGCTATTTTTGCATTGATATTATTATAACCTTTAGATCTCTATTTTAACTTCTGAAAGCAATTTACCTCATCAGGTTAATATCAGAGACAAAACTGGTAAACCTCATTTAAATATAATTGTCATCGTTTCTTTCTTTCAAGATTTCTAACTTTTCCTTATAACAGGCACCCTACTGCTGGATCACTCAGCTTCTGAGCAATTGCTCACGAACTACCCCATCTACATATACCCCCAACTATGCGGGGCTCTCGCAAAACTTAGAGAAACTTATTCAGGTGAAATAAGCCAGGATAAAAAAATCAGATGGTGGGCCAGATGGCAAAAGGACAATTTCAGCTCAAGGTAATGTATTTATTTCATACACTTCACCTGGAATTCACTAAGCAATGAGAGGCTGCATGTATTTGTCGGATGCAATACCAGACATTTCAGAATGAAACTGAAAGAATGGGTGCTCATTACTGAAAAGATAAAAACCCTCTGAATCCGCGCTGAATCTTCTTCAGATCATGTCATGACTCCTCGGTGGTTGAAACCCTTACATATGGTTTATGATTCCTAATAACAGAGACATAGTCTAAAGACGGGCTAATTCAATCTGTTAAATTCGGGAGCTCATTAAAAAGTATAGTTGACCTTTAACTTTTAAGTGAGAAGCAAAGGTAAGGGAAAACATTAAGTTTGTATCACATATACAACTCTTTAGATTACTTACTCATTTGCACCAAATGTCATTCTTCTTTTATATCTAATGTAAAGAAATACTATTTCCACTAAAGAATTCAGAACACTCGTAATACAGGAAGAAATTGCCCAAACTTTGAATAGAATCTCTAAAAACTAAGAATTTTACAATTTAAATGGGTTGTGTAAATGATTCAATTTAGAGTTATTTCTGATTTCTTTCAAGACTTGTAATATGGGCTGTTTCCAGCAAACATAACAATAAATCTTTCTCTGACAGAAAAGAGAAGATAATTCAGATAACAAATTGATGATACAAGTTTCTTGTTTAGGATTTGGAACCTGCTCTATTTTAGATTTAAGTGTCTAAATATCCAGTCAGGTCTTTTCACATATTCATTTTGTTGCCTTGTGCTAAATAACTTGTATTTGTAAGATAGCGTACAGGATGTGTAATGTCACTATGATGTCAAGAGACAGAGACTATGCTGCAAAGAATATGGGCTTTTGAAATTAGTAAGATCCAGGCTTGAATATAGGCTTCACTGCTTATTATGTTTCACTTAGAAGAGGTGACTTCACCTTCTGAGCTTCAGATTCTTACCTTGCCAAACAGCCATGAAGCTCCCCTAAGATCATGTACAAAAATAAAATACCTTAGGCAACATCTGGCAGATAAGAGATGATCGATTTATAAATTTTAATTGTGCCCTCCTGGGTGACCAGTCCAAAGAGAAATTAAATCTTTAAACTTATTTCTTTGGTACTTGACTGTAACCAAATAAATTCATGACCCAGTGTTAATATTGTCTGTGATCTCAGAAGATCTGTGACCAAATAAGTTAATATATGTAAACAGCTTTAAGATCTCTTTTAACGCACTCTTCAGTATGAGTCCATAAAATAGTCACCTAAAGGCCTGAAAAGAATAGGACTTTCCTAATTGAATAGATGGTTGAGACCACAGACACAAGACCAACCAAACTTACATTCTGCAGAGTTCTTTATTTAACAGTTTTAATCCTCTCAACAACCCTATAAGCTAAGTACTATTATTACCCGTTTTCCAGATGAGAAAACAGAAATGTAGATCAAATGAATGACTCACTCTAGACAGTAGTTATCTTAGTACAGTGTGACTACCATATATGCTACTATATAACAGTAGTTGAAATATAACAGGCAGTTACTTGCTTCAAAGTTTGACGACTCCAGAGCCTAATAAAATTAATTTTACTAAAATTAAAGAGATAGCCTCAGTTTCAATAGGAAGAAACTCCTGAACACAACAAGATGTTCAAAAATAAAATCACTTCAGCTCAACTCCATTTCTGATGAGGAACAAAGCGAGAAGACATTTTATTTCTGTGACTTATTGAGTTACTGCTCATTCACATCATTCAATCGGTATTGAAAATGTGAAGGCTGTGGTGGAAATTGCCCAATAGGAATTCAAAGAATCCATTTGTCATCAAACTGCCTTAGATCTACTAAATGTGATTTTAAAAAACTAGCCACAGCCTCTTTCACTGTCATGATGTCTATTTGAAAAAATTTAGAAAGTACCCAGATAATACAACACATAAACAAAAGTGCATCTAAACCCTGTCATTTTCTCTTCAGTGTCAGTGCCATGGAACTGTGCTTATTGTTTTAATTTAATTTCATAATAGCATGAAGAGATTGCTCTAGTTCTAAAATATATCATGGCTTCCATCTTTATTTTCAGATTATTTTAACTTCTGAAAGCATCTTCATTAAATCCAGAAGACCATATTCCCATGTGATTGAACTGAGTCAGTATATCTCCTTTGTTAACTTGAAATCAGATTATGTAGTATGCTGATAACTATTTTTTTTAAAACATGATAGTATTTCTTCTAGAAAGACTGATGGTCCAGCAGGATTTGGGGAGAAAAATAATAATCACAATTACAGCTGCATAAATATACTACACATGCTGTCTTGTATGTTTAGCAATTGGAGGCAAGTAGTAAAACATGGTCTGGAAAAAAATACTCTATGTTGATAAAATGTAGCCAGGATGGAGTAGCATGTACTTGCATGCTACTACGAATATGCCATCTCTACTGTTGTGTGTTTGAACATCTGAGAAAAAGACAAGTACATGGTGAAACCAATCTACTTCAGGGATCCAATGATTTTTCATTTTTAAGTAGACAATGGTCAAGGTGTACTAGGATCGGATTTAGGGTTTAATGGAAAGCCCAGGACTTACATGAATAATCCCATCAGTGTGTACTCAAAATGATGTAATATTTTACTAAGTCAATTGTATAGCCAGCTTTACTATTATCAACCAAAAATTTGTTACTAGCTGATTATCTGAACTGACTGTTAACTGAGCTGTCAAGATAGATTGGTTCATACAGAAGACCCAACCCATCATAAGGTAAGGGGCCACATATCCTAAAATGAGAACCAGGAAATTTCAAGAGAGAACTAGAATACTGGAAACGAGGAAAGGCCCACTGTCGGTCATTTTTACATAGCCCTGAAACCAGAGAGCTCCAAGGTCTGCTCTTCAATTTGATTTTCAGGGCCTGCCTGGGCTAGTCAGTAAGATTTGTTAGATTTCTTGTCCTAAAATGAACACAGATGAAGTGTTAAAAATGGAACAGAGATGATGTGAAAGTTCCTTGGACTCTGAGTCATCAGCAGTCACCAGTTTGTCAGTCATCAAGTGTGTTTTGAATCCACCTGTTACACAGCAATACAGGGTGGGACAAAAGTAGGTTTACAGTTGTTCATATGAAAAATAATACAATTAATAAATAATAATATAAGAATAAACTCTATGTTTCATGTACTCACAACTGTAAACCTACTTTGCCCCACCCTGTATATTCAACTAAAATGTGACTGAATTCATTTTTAGGGTGACCCATGATACCATTGAATCAACAATATAGTAAACTTCAGTGATTCGATTCCCAGCTGCACCCATTCTTTTCCTGTGATCGTGCACAAAGATTAAGTATATAAAGTTTGTGACACTCTCGCTTACAGTAAGCACTAAACACATACTAATTGTTATACAAGAACGAAAGAGGCACTTTTAAAAGTAGAGGGTTAAAAAGTAAAACATCAAGATAATAAAAATTTTGGAGTCTGATATATCAAAAAACATTATATCATTCCAATATAGTTTAAAATTTTATTATAAAGCTTTTCTTGATGTGCTTATTCAGGAGACATGTTTTTCACCCCCCAAAAGATGTCAATAGTGTGCAAACCCTTTTAGACATCTATAGAATTCTGATATAGGGGAAGTTTCCTAGAAACTAAAGTAAATATTGTCCTCAACTTAGTGAAGTTAGAATATTTTCTTTTCAATAGATTTCTTTCTTTGTTTTGTGTTATTAGCAACCTGATTGTTATCTCATTTTGTATGTGTTTATGTTTCACCTTTTTTCTGTAGAATGTTAGCCCATTAAGGCACAGGTATATTTTCTTATACTTTTGTTTATAACTCCTACAACAAGGCCTTGTCCAAAGGATATTTGTTTATATAAAGATATTACCAATTTTATTTTCCAATATTCCTATATTGCTAGATTTATTTTTCTGTAAATGTCACAGCGTATGAACTCCTTTCACATATTAATTCTTCAGCAGAATTTCTTTATAAGTTTTAAAATACACATTTAAAAGATAATAAGCAATAAAAGATGATCATAAAGAAAAGCACATATCTGAAAAGTATACACTCATTCTGGTGCAATATTTTTTAACACAGGGAAACAAAGAAAAGAAAACAAGCTAAAACAAAGAGCTTTCAAATTATAAGAAAAAAAACAATTTCTAAAGTGATACCTTGCAGTAATTTTACTGCCAATCTAACAGTATTGTTTCTTCAGAAATAGGAAATAAAAAGTTCATTGTTCATCTATTTTACCTCACGTAATATAACATATAACAAAATAAAAAGAAAATTTGAATATTCCAAACCAACTGGGATAATTCAGCCTTGTGTTTCTATACCTCTATTTCTCTTTTGATACCTGATATATATTAAGGAATTAGATTACAGAAAACACATTTTCATAGACCTAGTGAAAGACTAAAAACAAAGTAGGTAAGTCTTGGGTAAATTAAAGATGTCAATTATCACTGGATACATCGAGGGACTTGCCAGGTCACAAAATATTCAATCCTGGGCAAATGAGGTGGCTTGGTAAGGACCAAAAAAAGGAAGGAGGGGCTAAATAGAATATTCAATAGGGTGAATTCTGTAATAATCTAGGTTCAACATGTAAAAGACTCTTTTGATTTGAGGACTACTAAATCAATCTTAACAAAACACTGCACTATTTGACTATAGGCTGATTGCTAATCTAGAACATGTATTTCTGCTGACCCAAAATGGAAATGGCACCTATTTTTCTGTGGTTGTTTATGTGATGACATGCCAATTCAGCCTCATGTGTACTCAAAGAAATTCAGCAAATGGGGAAATGAACAGAATGTCAGTAACTCAGAAGACAAATGGCCATCTGGTCTTTCTTTCAGAGAGACCTTCTCTATTCCTTCTAGAAGTGAAAATAACAAGGATAATTCTTCCAGTCAAACTGGAGAAAGATGCCAAATATATACAAAATAATATGACAACAATAGCAAATGTGGATATGAGATCACTTGAACATTATTAGAAATAGAAACCTATTTCATCTGAAAATGACTTCCATCCATAAAAACAAAGTTCATCCTATGTGCTAGATAGGAGTCAAGTAATAGGACTGAGAACACCCACACATAAATTAAATCTATAACAGCACCCAAAATCAAGTGTCAAAGGGACCTAGAAATGTTGGGGAATCCCGGAAAACTAGAAGATAATAAGAAATAGGAAACCACGACTTGAAGGGTGTGCAAGTTATTCTGCTGAAAACAATAGGAATGTCTATGAGGAGGAGTCATGTAAGCTTTCAGTGGGGGGGGAGAGAGCAAGAGAAGCCCATGGGCACCCACCAGGCTGCTTGGTAAGATCAACATTGCTTTCATTCAGCCGCCCCACCCTCCAAACACTAGACTAGAAGAGTGCTTGGGGGACTTGCATTTGAAAGGCAGAGCAGTATCCAGGGGGCTGGTGGTGATCATTAAGTACAGGAAACCCCCTAGCCAGAAGAGGAAAACCTATTTTAATCACTCCACAGCATATACTACCCTTTTCTCACAGAGATTGTTTTTAGAAAAACTTATTTGTTTCACATAAGGAGCTCCAACTGATTATTTATGGAAAAAATAATTATCACATCATCTTGGTTCACTTAATGCAATAGCAGATAAAAAATTAGACAAAAATTGACATTATATGTGGTTATAGAACATGCATTGGTAATCCACTTGAATACAAAAAAAGATGATTCAACAAACATGTCAACTAGCTTTTGTGAAAAATTCTACCTTAAACTGAGTATTAAAAACACAGAACTTTGTATGGTGACAGATGGTAATTAGACTTATTGTGGTGATCATTTTATAATGTATATAAATGTCAAATCACTATGATGTATACCTGAAACTAAGAGATTACATGTCAATTATACTACAATTTTTAAAAGTGTATGTGCACAGAACTACAATTAAGTCTTTGAAAATAAGTAGAGTGCCTATGATCAAAGTTAAAATGCTATATCTGAATAAAACCTACCAACTCTGCTCATTAGATTTCAATGAAGGTCCAGAAGGCCTATCACACATAAGAATACAAATAAACTGATGGACGAAATAGAAGCAGAGGCAGGGATACATGGAACAGACAGACAGCTGTCAGAAGGAAAAGGGAGGGGGGTAAGGGGCCAGGTGAAAGAAGTTGAAGAGACTAGACAAAGAGCACATATGCATAACCCATACTCACAGACAGCGGTGTGGTGATGGCCAGAGGGAAGGGGGGCTAGCTGGAGGTGGGCAAAGGGGGGGGAAATGGGGACATCTGAATAGTGTCAACAGTAAAAATAAAGTTAAAAAAATTAAATAATAGAAAGAATAAGAGAACCAAGCTATTAGAAAGTTCTACATCTACTATACACCCTAGAATTATGTCCTCTGAACCCTTCCAGCATCTCCCCAATCATGTCCCCTGGTGTCCGTCAGCCTGTGATGTCTGCACTCTCACAGGGAAGCAGCAGTGACTTAGCAGTCCCATGCTAAAGTGACCACGAAGAGCATTCTCATCATTCCGCCGGTGCTGGGGAGCGGGGGTGTCGGGAGGAACTCGCCTGGCTCTGTCCGCACCCTCTGCTCCCACTAACCAAGTGCCTCCCATGCCTCCAGCGCTGCACGCCACGCGCTGGCCCCCGGCGCCTCCCAGGCCCTGCCTGCTGCGTGGCCCGTCACCGTTTCCTCCGCCTGCAGAATGAGTGCATTCTTGAACACCTCTTTTTTTTCAATATATTCACTAACTTCTAAGGCTTCTCTCTACAGTTCTCATCATACTTGTCCAACCTCAGCACCTCCCGAAATTGGAAACCTCTAAAGCAGCGGGTTTGAGCCTTTGCTCTCAGATGTTTCTCGTGGGTAGCCTGCCCCTAACTTTCCAGTGAGTGCAGCCCGGCCGTTCGCCCGCTTCCCCGCTGACCACTGTGCTCGGTCTCTGCGCTGGGAGCTGGGAGGACTGCGCACGCAAGGGGAGCCCAGGGCTGCCTCCCAGGTTTACAGAAGACAGAAGCCACGCATTTAGAAAGTCTCCGCTCTGCCTGAAGACTTAATCTAGGAAATTAATTGGCCGAAGGCAAGAAAACTGAGGTTCAAAATGACTAAGAGGCTCTTTTGATTGAAGAACCTTATAGATTCTTTTCACAGTGCAAAGCTTTCACATACAAATCTCTTTTGTATACCCCAATCACACAATCTCAGTCTCAATCTCTAGCATTTGAATGGGACACACATTACATTCTTCTTGCAAACAGGCAGGTACTTATCAGAAGATAAACATTTAAGCTCTTTCCCTCTTTATCAATGTTATTTTCACCCATCTACCACTACACACACACACACACACACACACACACACACACACAGAGAGAGAGAGAGAGAGAGAGAGAGAGAGAGAGAGAGAGCATGTTTCTCCAGAGTCATTTTAGCCTCGATATGAGTGTTTTCACATCAAGCAGATGAAGGCAAGCAGGGAAGACTTTCACCACTTCAAGCCCCACTTCTTCATCTTGCAAGTGGCAGCTTTAGAACTCACTTTACCCTTAGACTCTGGATTGAAAGACGGCTCTGCAATT
Organism: Miniopterus schreibersii; assembly: GCF_964146895.1. NCBI lineage: Eukaryota > Metazoa > Chordata > Mammalia > Chiroptera > Miniopteridae > Miniopterus > Miniopterus schreibersii. The sequence goes on along the minus strand of NC_138103.1, from coordinate 38,881,643 downwards.
CATGGTGGGTTTACTACCAGCCCATCTCTGCATTTCATGGCATCAATCTCTGCTTTGTTAGAGATTTGACTGAGAGATCACACTTAAACTGAGTTTAAAGAACAGAATTTATCAATAAACCAGAGAACGAAGAAAAGGGTGGAGGTTCCGAACCGCAGGCTGTTAACCGGAGCCCAGGGCGGAGCAGCTCTGTGCAGCTTCCCGGCACCGGCTAGGCGGCCGTACCCCAGCATTCTGCCTGGTCTCAGTGGAGCTCTACTGGCCTGTTTGGATTCTTCTCTAGAAACTCCCTGGAGACTGTACAAATGAGGGACACTGGGCTCAATTTTCCCCTCATAAAATTTTCCATGATATGAAATTTCATAACTTGCTTTTCCCCCTTTTCAGTCATGCAGATTAAAACCAATTTTCCTTTTGATCTACTAGTAAAGTTAAATGTACACAATAGGTCCATTTTTAAAGGAAAATTAAACTTCTATCTAGGGGTTACCTTGGAATCTCATGAGCTCAGCCATCAAGTCTTAACAGATTTTGGTTCCACTATATCTGTTTTCATGTGTTCTTTAGGCCCTCATTTCAGTTAATAAATCAGACTTTCGCCCAGTCAGGGCAGCCTCTAACAGTGTCATCAAATCTGATGTTTTGTCAAAGTGTCTTCTTTAATAGCTCAGCCCTTGATTTCAGCAGAATAAAATAAAACATCATTTCCTGTTTAACAAATGTGTTTGTATATATTCTTAACCTAACTAAAAACAGGTAGTATGACTGAAATATCATATTATGGTTATAGCCCAATTTTGCGTCCTTGTGTTCTGGTATACCTATTTTTCTAAATGACATGAACTTAAGGAAACAAAAATGGCACTGCTGAGGTAAAGAACATTGAAATCAAGATTGACACAAAAAATTGAAATAATGATAGAATGTTCGTAAGATTAATTTCATGACAGTTCTCCATCCCTTAGTTAATGTGAATGTTCTTATTAATATTTATTTCCATGTGTTAATACTAGCTAGGATATTCATATAGCAAGTTAGACTATAAATGCCTACAAACAAGAGCCTGGCCATACCAAATGTCCTATATATTTCGTTTCTGGAATGAATGTATGGAAAGGAATAAACTGTAAATTATAATCCACACTCAAAAGTGTCGCATTTTCAAATACTTTATCAGAAGGCTGACTCACCCAGAACACTCTACACCAAGCACTCTACCAGCTTATGTAAAATTCAAAGACAAAAATAAATTATAAATACCAAAGTAATTCAAAATAAATGGCAATTATAATTCTATTTGAAAGAGACTTGCTGTTAATTAAGTGTAAAATTGCTAGAACTTTTGAAATAATATAAAATATCAAAATTTATCATATGCATGTGGTGTCTGTAGTAGGGTCCCCTAACCAAAAGGAAAAAAGTGAAAAATAGGAATGAGAATGCCCTCTTGAGAGTTAAACTTACTATTTAAGACCAACTCATAACAACAGGATCAAAATGAATTCAGATACAAATTTATCTAATGAAGCAGAATGGTCCCAAAGCCAGTAAAATACAAAAAGAAGTTTCTCCATTTGACAGGACTAGTCAAGGTGTATGTTGACAATGATCATTCTCACATTCTTATTAAGAAAAAGGGAAAAAACAGAAAATTATAGAACAGTTTTATGTAACATAGGCTAACTCTTTTCAAATCGCCAGAACATTCTGCTCCATGGTCAGCAAGGTTCTAGAAAGCACATTTTCAAAGAAAATAGAGTCCTTTCTGGCACCCCCTTGGCATCCTCAAAATGGTGCTCTCTCTCCCCTGGTTATCCACTAGTTTCCCTGGTAATTCCGTTGGAAGAAAGTCTGTGTCCTCAGAAACTCAGCGTAGTCAAGTTAGATCAAATACTTCTCTCAACATTTCCTCTCACGATGTTTAGTTTTTCCTTTACCTCTAGTTCAGCCTCCCTTAGCACCATGTATATTTCCGACTCTTTAGCAAAGCTGGTCCTTTATTCTTCTATTATTTGTGCTCAACACTAATTATTGACTTTTATAATAACTGAATCACCTAAGGTAATTATTTTTCTCTTGAGGACTCAAAATGTTTTAACAACATATAAAACCAAAATGTTCATGAATAGCAGCTCTGCAACTCAAGGAAGCTTTCAAACTCAGCTTATTCAAAAGTACCCAAAGAACCCTGTTTCTTCTACAACATTCTCAACCTCACCCCAAGCTGCTTCTCCAGACCTGTCTCCAACCACTTCTCACACACACAACCCTTCATGGAAACCACACTGAACTCATGACAGTCACTTTATGCACTTTATGGCGCTGTGCCTTGGTTCATGCTGACCCTCTGCTGGAAAGCCCTCCCTCTCTCTCTTTTTGTACTTGGCAAACTGGCACTCATTTTGAGACCCAGCTCAAATTCACCCTAATCTGCAGCTTTGCTAAAATCTCCATCTAATTTTTAGTCAGAGGGAAAAAAAGCTTTCTCAGATGTCCTCCCACAGATCATTATATACACTCCTATCCAGCATTGTACTATGATGCTGGCTTTATGTATTGGTCTTTCTTGAATCTTCATATTTAAATGATTTTAACAAACATTTGTTTGACATTTGGGGGCTGCACAGCATCCAAACACCTTTCCTTTTTGGGATAGGGTTGTCAGAATTAGCAAAAACAAATATAGGACTCTCAGTTAAATTTAAACATATGTATGCTAAAAAAATTAACTGACATTTATCTAAAATTGAAATTCAAGGTAGAATTAGCAGCATCCTTCCCAGACTATTTTGGCTGAGGTCAAACCTGCTTAGCCTATCATGGTTCCTGATTTTTCCTAGCTTTATTCATGGACTTCTCATCAATTCCAACTTTCAAACCCTGCTTTATTTTTTTATATCAGTTTTCACCATTCAATATATTACATATTTGTTTGATTAGTGCTTATCTTTCCTAGCAGAAATATAAGCTTCCTGAGAGCAGGACTTTGCTTGTTCCCTGCTCGATCTATCCCCTAAGCACAAAGCCAGGCTTAAGACATGGTAGGTACTCAGTGTGCATTTGAATAAGGGAAAGAAAGAATGATTTCTTCCAAGTACATTTTCCACTCAAATTGAGCCAGATTTGATTTTTTGTTTTGAAACCAAAATATGTGTCACACATTAAATTATTTTAACAAATAGAAACACAGATAACTTAAAGAAGTATCATGTCCACCCTATTAAAAATAAATTGTATGAAGTCTTGGGTAACACAACAAAATGACTTTAGCAAAGTCTACAAATTTTAGTACCATATACAGCAGGCACAGGAATTAAAAATCCAGACAAGATAAACCATCTTCTAATTTGTACCTCTATAAAAAAGAAAAAATTTCTAATGAATTAGAATGGTCCTTTACTTTCACCTTTTTTTTCTTTTGTAATATTAATTTGATAAAATATGATATAGTATTGAATAAACCCTTATCCATATATATCATAAAATAGTCAAAAAAGTTTTTCCTTTCACTGCTATTTTCTATATAATATTTTTTGCAGAAATGGGCTTTTAGTAATTATTTTTCTAAAAATGAATATCTTTATGAAATCACAGCTTGGCATGGTTGTTTATAATTTTAGAATAAAATTAAATTTTTCTCACCAAACTGTAAAGCGTATTATTCATCTATGATGACTTCCACATTTTGTTTTTAAATCTGGTTATGTCATTACACTGTCCCACAGAATAACAGATACATTTATTTTCCTAATTCCGTATTTCAACATTAAGACTGTCTTGTGATCCCCTGAAACTGTGCCCACCCAAACACACACACACACACACACACACACACACACACACACACACACACACACACACCTTTGTACGAGAAAAGTGACATGCAGGAGGAGATTGAAACTTTTTTCTTCTTGTAATGAGAACTTTTAAGAGTTTCTCTCTTGGCAACTTTCAAGTAGGCACTACAGTATTATTGACTAGTCACCATGCTGTACATTACATTCCCATGACTTATTTATTTTATAACTGGAAGTGTGTACCTCTGGACCCCTTTCACCCATTTTGCCCACCCCAATGTCCTCCGCTCTGGCAACCACCATTCTGTTCTCTGTATCTATGAGTTTTGTTTTGTTTGCTTTGTGTTCAGATTCCACATATAAGTGAAAACATACAACATTTGTCTTTCTCTGTCTGACTTTTTAACTCTTTAAGGGAGGACCCCAAAGGGTCTAGGTGACAACCCAAAATCATTTCAACTTAACCATATCCGGATTCCATGAACAACTTCTGCTAGATTCCTGATTCTGTATTTTCATTTGTTACCCATAGTTCCTTTTTAGGACCCATGCTCAGCGCTTTGTTATGAATACTGCACTGACTTGTGAGCCCAACAATATCTGTATGAGTTAGAGCCAGTGTGGAATTTTCCCTCCTGTTTTTCCTGACTTCTCAGCAAACTCCAACATACATAGCTGACCATTTTCCTCATATGTGCCCTTCCTTTGAATTCTGTGACATCACAATCTACTGCTTTTCCTCTTATTTTACCAGTTGTTCTTTATTGGTCTTCTCCTCAATCTAACTTTTAAATATTGATATTAGGCAACATCCAATAGTGTTAATTCATTTAAAAATTGTAACAATTTATTTCTTTCTCAACATTCATTATTCTAGCTTATAATCTTTTGGCAATATTTAGCTTTTTGCTTTTTTTGAGAAGTATAATATCAAAAAATCCTCAGTAATTTCTGATCTCCTTTGATTTAATGACAAGATTCAATAATTTTCTATGTAAAGTACTTTTTTTTTTTTTTTTTTAGCTCTCAAGGATTTGAAGTTTCCTCAGCTTTCCAGTTCCATCAATTGCCTCTTTCTTTCTTTTCTTGCCCCTGAAGCTTGTGATTGTTGTGCTCCAACAACTTAGAGATCCCCCAGAGTTCTCTGAATGGGCATAATTTTGTTCTTGTCATTCTTCTAAAAAACTCTAAATTGACTTAATTAAGTGATTGTTTTACCACTGAGTTGAAAATAGCATCATAATAAATATAACTTTTTGTCTATATTTAACAAAATTCTAAAAACAGACTGCAGGTGATATAAAATTATATTTTCATGTGTTCATCTAAATATTCATCGCATTCATTGTTCTTTTTTGAGTGCTTGTGTAAAGTTATTACACTTCATTATTTTTTTTAGGTATGTATAGACTTTTGTTTATATTCACATGAATATTTTGAGATGATACATTTACTTTATACTTTTTATCACTGCTTTTATAAAACATGCTAATCAGTTTTTCAAATTGAGAGTAAAAGGCAAAACAACTGTAAAAATAAAATGTGAACTTAGTTTAAGCAATAAACAAATGATGTGCAAAAACTTCAGCTAAATTAGACTATATTCCCTGATAACTAAATTCAAATAAAAATAAACTGGTCAATTTAAGTCATGTAGCACATATAAGATTGCAAAAAAGTACTGGAATTTCTGAAAATTAAATAATTAATCTTCTATTTTAAAGCTGTGAAATATATTTTAAAGTAGTACTTCTTTCCTTTATTTTCTTTGTAAATATCAAATCAGTTGACAGATCAAAGGGTATCACTAAGTATGCAAGAATCACATGTTGAAAAAGTTTGTTCCATACATGAATACACACACCCGTTACTGAAAAAGTGTTCCATGGTCAAATATCTGTGGAAAATTCTGGGCTACACGAAGTCTACCAGGTTTCTTTCCTGAGACTCTCCAAGAGCAAAGCCAGCGTGTGACACTGCCCAGGCTTATTTCAGCACAGAGCCTTCTGTCCCTTCTTATGGAAGTGTCCTTTGGAACATGTTTGGAAACAAATTTGTTTTGTTCCTTCAATCCCAGCTGGAGTTAATTGATTAGCGTGTTTAATAAATCTAAGCAGGCCTCATTTATGGCTTAGATGCCCCCAGAAAATAGCTCAGGTTTTGGTTAGGCATGTCAACTACCTTTTTTCTGGAGTCCTCAGTTGAAAATATTAGCAGTCATTACTTGTTAAGAGTTGTAGTTGTATTTATCCTACTTACTAATGCCCATATTTTTCTTGCATCATTAAAATGTCATGTAGACTAGGTTTTTCTGTATCTTCCATTAAAGGTTATAGTTTAATTTTCTAGGCTCTCAGGTAAATCCTAAATTGTGAGTTTTCTTTCCTTCTCTTACTCTGCTTTGTCACTTTCATCCACTTACAAATTCCTTCATCCTGGCACTGATATTCTTTTATCTTCATAGAATTATTTTCTTCCTGTCTCCCTCGCCGGATTATTTCTTCCACCTTGTTTAAAAATGTCCAAGACTTTAGCAGCAAGTCACAATACAAAAGAAGAAGACACCACTGCTTTAAAAGCAAAATGGATTTCTTTGTTACAATTAATTCTAGTTCTGAGGAGATAAAGTGACATGGTCGAAAGGTGACATCATCCTGGGTTCAAATCTTGTAAATTACCAGCACATGAATTTTGTGAAAATTTCTTATCCTTATTGCACCTCTATTTTCTCATCTGTGAAATAGATATAATTATACCCAAATATAGCTTTGTGGTGTAGAATATACTAGTCACCCTCACCCTGCTCCCTTAGGACAATAGGTTTGTGGAACTCAGACAAACTATTTTGATCTCATTTACCTCATCTACCAAGCAAAAACATTAAACCAGATAATGTTAAAGATTTTGCATTTCTAGTAATTTGTGATTGTAAGCTTAAAGAATGTTCCTTTCACCTCCTCCTACACGAATACAGCCGTATACCATTGCACATGATTGGGAACTGCGGAATGGTAAACACAGCATGCACTTTGGAGGGCACTGGAGCAATTTCCTGGGTGCCCCTACTTGGTATCTCAAGATGAATTAACTATAGCCTCTCATGGGCTTCTCTGAAAACTTCTCTTATAGTCACAGAAATAGTTTACTTGTATTTCTCCTTATTTCTTAGACCACGCATGATTCCCTGAAACCCAGGGATTTCCACAAGTTTTATTAAGAATTCACATATTCCCACAATGAATTTTGCTCACTATTTTTTGTAAATACAGATCAAAGATATTCTGGGCACCAGACTTATAAATGATGAGTGCCTCTTCTCTTTCCAACTAAGAGAGACTTATACATCTTTAACAATCTTCTTTAGTAGAACGACAGCCTCCACTGTTCTTTCTTCATTACAGTATTAAGAAAGTTATGTGTAAATCACTGAACTAGAACTGACTTCATTAAGGTTGTTTATATCTATTTTCTTTTCTTTTGAATCTCTTCCAATGGAATGAATAAATATAAATCTAAGAGTTCATATATTACTCTACTTTAAAACCATTGCCCAAAATGATAATGTCTTTAGCATAAAGTAACTGCAATGTTCTCTAATATCCCATATGATAGCTACTGGCTGTTCATATTGCCTTGAAAATTACATGGAAAATTAAACCAATCCAACTAGCTAAGATATATTAATGTAATGCTATATGCCTGACAAACTCACTCAAGCTAAAAATAATTACCATTGAATCAGTAAATTCAAGCTATTTACGTAATTGCTCCACTCTTTTAAAAGTCTGCTTTGCCACTCCCTGTTCACTCTTTTTCCCCATACACGTATCATAGCTAATGGGTTCTTGATTAACTTGCAAGCAACATTTCTAAATAGGGTTGGAAACTACTAACTATTAATGATATCTAACATTTTCACATACCTTCCACATTTATAGAGATTTGCACTTGCGTCATCTAATGTTATTTGGATCCTTTGATAATCATTTCTATTTTATAATCAAAGCAGGTAATGTTCAGAGAGACTGATGACTTGCCCAAGATCTTCCAGCTAATAAAAGATAGAATTGAGATAAAAGTCCCACTCATCTGATTCGAATGTGTATGCTTAGCCACTGTCTCTCAATTTACTACATAGTGATAAAAATAAACATTTAAAATATTTTCTATGTACTTTTAATCATTCAGATTTCCCTGCGTTGTCCAATCTGTGTCTTTTTTATCTCCATCAATCTTTGATTGTGTAAGTATTGTTATTCTTCCAAACAGAGAAACTGACTATGTGTATGATAGTATCTAAAAAGACTCCCAGCCCCAAATATCTTCTCCACGGCCTATTATTTCTTTATGTGATACAATCTTGTGTAATGCAGTCACCTAAAAACCGGGACATGCATCTAACTATAATCAGGGAACATTTTAGAGAAGGAAGGTCATTGAGAACAGCTAGCAAACTTGGTGAGGTCAACAGAAATAGGGATTGGGGTCTGCCTTATTTTGTTTTGTGTGTTTGTTAGTGGTGGGCAAGAGGTCAGCATAAGTTTAGAGGTTGGAAGAAGGAAAAAAGAAAGCCATGAAGCATGAAAATGGAATGCTCAGTATAAAGGCCCCTATGTCATTATTTTCCTGGAGTCCAGCACTCTAAATTGAATTAATTTTACAGAGCATTAATGTTATTAGGTGACCGTGAGAAATCTTGAGGCTGCTTGCCCTCTAACCTCCACTCCACCAAATGCACTAATTCAATATCCTTAGCTCCCTTTTTGACCCGTCTTTCTGTGCAAAGTGAGGGTTCTCACACAGCCAAAGGCACAGGGTATTAGGGAAAAATCTTTGTAACAGGTCAATGTATCTTTGATAAAAGAAAACGTCCAGGGCACTCAACTTTTTAAAAAGAGAAGAGACAGGTCTTTGCATATGCTCTTCAAATGGCCTAAGACACATAACAATTTGAGCTACATTTGGAGTTTGGAGTATTGTATCAATTCAAGGCTTTTCTCCTTTAAAAAAAAAAAAAAATACTATATGACAAATGATAAAATTTTCAGCATGAAATTTGCTATTGGGGCTTTCATCTCTCTTTATGATTTGTTATCAGGCCCTGCTATCCTTCAAGGCATAAATAAAAATGCAACTTTCGTCTGCATTTCAAACTGAGGTGAAAGTACAAAAGTTAAACATTTTCATTCTTTTCTGGATATCAGTCACTCTCTGTGTGCTCCAAAAACAGCAAGACATACTTCCTACTGCCTCGCCTCTAGAATGATTTCTTGGAAAGGCCTTAAGAAAAGAATAACTTGTTATTAGCACATCTACAACACATGTAATTTACAGCTCTACCCACATATTCAGCATGGAAATGGAGTACCTCTGCAGCTTGAAAAGCAGGACAGAAGAGTTCCTAACTGTGTCAGCAACAACCCAACAAGTAAAAGAAAATACACCGACCCACCCCCAACAGATCAAGAAAACAACCTCAATTTCCATTAGAATCTTGTGGGTTAAATTATTGAAAACTAAGACTTCAATAAGAACATAGTGATATAAATATCTATTTTATGTCAGAGCTCATCCAAGGCAAAAATGGAGCAAAGTAAAAATACTTCTAAAAAATTAATTAAAACCCAGTCTTACATGGGAATCATGTAAGAAAGCACTTCTTGCCCAATCTGGACATCACTACCATACTGTGTATATGTATTTGTGTGTTAAGTGGGGGATGCTAATGTACGTGGGTGGGGTTGTATGTATGTTAGATTTTCTTCTTTGGAATTTTAGAAGCAAGCAATTAAATCTGCTGGGTAGCTAAATGAATCAACCTGTCTAAACTATTTTTTACAAGAACTATATCTACATTCCAGCATCTTGAAACTATTGTAAAAGCACACACCAAAAAAAAAAATTTAAATTAATCCCCAGTGGACTGTAAAGATTGCGGTTAATAATGCTCATCTGAACCGAAGGCTTCAAGTGTTGCATGTCTGTCAAAGAAAGGAGACAGACCTCGAGGAGGGAGAGCAAGGCCAGGCTCACAACAAGGGTGTGCTTTCAGCTTCAACAGGTACAAACTGCAGATGAGAAATGGATTGTTAACAAAATAAATTATGCCCTGCCCTCCTGTAATTTTTCACAATCTGTGTGGCAAAGATTTCACTTCTGACACCATCAAGATATTCTTAGCATCTGTAGCCATTTGCTGTGACCTCGTGGGCAAAGCAGCCCTCTCTAAATAACCAAACATCAGATTCTTCATAATGCAAAATGCCTTCTGCCTTCCCCAGTGTACAGGGGAAGTAGAAAAACAGAATTGGTCCAAACGCCGCATTTATTTAACAAGGTGGTTATACAGAGAGCGAGTGTTGAAGTCTCTTATTTTTAAATTTCTGGCTCAATTTACACCAAAACAAATTCTAAACTGCTCCTGCAGAAAAACATTCCACAAATGATATTCCCCCCGAAGCTCCCAAGCTCACACACACCCCCACTCACCTCCACCCGTCTCTCTGCCCTCCTCCTTCCCTCCACAAATGAAGCATTCAGGTCAATTTGCTGTTATTTTATTACTATTATTCAAAGTAGCTACAAGGAGAGTAAAGCCACTTGCTGGTAAAACATTAGAGCCAACGCACAAAGATTTGAGAGCAGCCCGCTATCACACAGAGCCGTAGCCTATAAAAAAAGTCTGCGTGTTTGAACGCTGCCTATTTATGAGAAGACCATACTGAGTAATACTACACTTTGGAACCTGAGAGAACCCCAAATATCATGCTTGGAAAATAGTGTCTCTAAGCTCAAACTGAAAAGTGGCTTTTAGGAGTTTGCCTTTTGAAAGAGAATATTATGCAGACGCAACACAACCTCTTCAGAAGGAAACAAAAAAAATCAAATATAAAGAATCACACAACAGAAGGGTCTGAAGTGCAGGTCACTTAAGTGTCATGATCATGAGAAGCCCTTTGACTGAAAGGTCACCTAACATCACTAAACAGTAGAGTTGGGGGACCCTTAAAAAAGCATTCGGTTGGCCCCTCTTGTCTGTTAATGATGGGGACATTCAGAGTCAGAGCTGAGCATCTTCAGGGTTAAGTGGGAAATGTGCATGTGCAGGAGAAGCCCAGGAACCCCTCTCCAGCCGTGAGGCCAGGCCCAGCTGTGCATGTTGTCCCGCACCGTGACTAGTAATCACAAGGCCGTCCCCCTGCCCGGCTCCCATGGGGCTTCCTAAGAATGGAATGAGCAGAAGTCAGAAAGCTCACTACACAACTAGCACCGTGCCCTACACAAAATTATCACTCAAGCAGATACTTGGGGAAGGATGATGAGTCCAGACAGTAAGAGGCACATATTGTCCTAAAAAGGAAAGGATCCCCGAACATTTGAATGGTGGTACGTTTGTATCCAAAAATGAAATCGCTAGAACACTGGCTATCCCAACAGATCTCTCTCAGCTGCTCACACCTCCCTCGGTTGAAAGATCTGCTAGAGCCTTGCTAGGTGAGGAAATGAGATGGAAACACTGTTCACCCAGGTATCCAGCACAAGGTAAGCCTGCGAGGAGAAGGAATTTGAAAATAAAATCAAGGAACACTCTGCCTGCCTTTACCTCAGCTCTGAACAAAAGTGTGTTGTCTTGAAATTTCTTGTCCCTGGGGAGTGACGGGACATACTTGGCCCTCACCATTAACTCAACCAGTCACACATGAGAGCCTTAGAAAAACAGTGGGGCCCCCTCTGCTGCACTGCATCAAGCAGCCACATGTCGTCCCCCTGCAGACAGACTGTCACGTCACTGCAGAAGCTGTCAGAGGGGGGAAAAGTCAGCTGAGTGTCTGACAGCCAGACAACCCATTTGCAGGGAAGAGCGAGCACAAGGTCAAAGCCCTTGCCTAGAGTTCAGATATTTTGCTGTGAGGACAACAATCCTGACTGAACTGTCAGTGTTCTGAATATATTTTCCTCAGTTCACTTTTCAGTAGCTGGTTAGTCATTTCCGGGGCTAAAAATGACACCTAGTTTTCTAAGAAGTTTTTTCTCCCATCAACAACCTTTTCTTTTTCAACAGAGGTATAGAAGATTCAAATATCTGGGTCAATCATATCGTTAAGATAACAAGCATGTAAGACAGGAGATAAAAGCCTGCCTAGAAACCTTCGCTCTAGATGCAATTAAGAATATGAGGTTTGCAACCAAATAAACAAAGCCAACAAACTCATAGACACAGACAACGTGGTGGTTACCAGAGGGAAAGGGGGTCAGGAGAGGGTAAGGAGGGCGAACTGGGTCAAAATACGGTGAAAAAAGGAGACTAGACTTTAGGCAGTGAACACATAATACAGTATATAGATGATGTATTATAGAATTGTACACCTGAAACATATAATGTTATTAACCAATGTCACCTCAATAAATTTAAAACACACACACACACACACACACACACACACACACTCCAAGAATGCTGAGGTTAGAATATGCATGTCTGGATCAAAGCTCAGGTGAACAACACTTTGTTTAGCCACAGAAAGATGAATACATTATAAAATACATAAAGATGTCAGTGAAATGAGATCCACCAAATGAAATTATACTTTTTTTATATTGAGACTAATTTTTATTTTTTCAACAGATTAGGCCAACAATTAGAGAAACTGAAAGACAACGCTTAGAAAACTTGTAAGAAAAGTATCCTATGGAAACAAAAATGAAACAGTAAATGTGAATCAAATTAAATAGGCTTCACCATATTTCTTAATCCTGATGAAACCACTTTACTCTCATTAATTTGTGATTAAAAGAGGACGTTATGTATTTATCATGCTTTTACTAATACTATTGTTTACATAAATCAACATCGGATAAGCTCGGTAATTTAAGGTTCATAAAATAGACCCATTCCCATGATAGAGGTCAATGCTGTCACAGCAAATACCATTAGAGACATTTTTCAAGTAGTATTTTCCCAAATAATTTTTTTTTAAATCTAACATCATAAATAGAATATGAACACTTTTTTTGGGGGGGGGGGTTGCTGCGATCTGTGTAACACTTGTTTAATATCTACAAGGTCCAAAACATTGTGCCAATAATTGGGGGAGAGTTTGGGGAGGGAATTATAAATAAGCTGGGGTCCCCGGGCAGTGTGTGATTGCTGCGGCAGAATGTGCTTGCAGAGAACAGGGGTACAAAAGGCAGGACAGAAAGGAAGCAGGGAAACGAGGGGAAGGAAGTACACTGAATACAGAATTAGCCAGCAGCAACAGGGTATTTCTGAGCTGCTTTCACATCCGATGCAGCACTGCTGTCAGCTACTCAAAAGCCCGCCCCAGCCTGAGGTTTGCTGGGATAGGGCTTACTGGGCTCCCCTCCTCGCCTGCTAGCCTGTCTCCAGGACAGCCTTGGCATAGGCAATGATTTCATTGTTCTTCCTTATGGGCCTCAGATGGACAAAAATGAATTAATCACAACCCTTGCATGGCCCTCTTTTATGTATGTACTTATTTATCTGATTATTTTCATAATGGTTTTGAATCCCATTTGGAGGCTGATCTGACTTTTAGAAATAAAATTCTTAGCTATGAATAAAAGGTCTGAGAGGAAATGAGTGTCCAATAAGAGGCAATAGTAGTATTAACCAGAACTAGAATAGGGGTGCCAAATTTAGCAAATAAAAATACAGGACACCCTGTTACAAAATAAACAATGCCTTTTGTATAAATATGTCCCATGCAATTCAGGAAGTCCTCACTTGTCAATAGGTTCTGCAACTTTAAGTGAAATGACATAAAATGAAACCAATTTTACAATGGGCTAATGGATATAAATAAGAGTTAAGTTCCTACAGAATCTCGTCAACGTTATAATGAAACAATATTGAACAAAACAATCTCATCTGAGAACCTACTGTATTTGGTGCATACTTATATAAAACAAAATTATTCACTGTTTATCTGAAATTCCAATGTTACTGGGTGTGCTGTGTTTACTTGGCAACCCTGGTTTAGGGAGTCAGAAAGTATAAGACTGCAGCACACATTTACCTCTCAATGTTTCCCACTGACTTTATATATACAACATGAAAGAAATGCCTTCTAATATACTCACTAACCTAATTATATCAAACAGCATATTCCAAGGGTATTCAGAGCATGAAACGAACTACAAAATTAAACATTTTTCATTTTTAAACATTTTTCCTACATAACTGAAAATACGATTCTTACATCAGCTCAGAATCAACATTGAAAAAAAAGTTAATCACACCTCAAAACCTGCCCAAATTAGAATTGAGAGAGTCTAAAAACTGGTTTCTAAATATGAAACAGACACACACACATACATGAAACAAATAAGTCTGTGGCCTATACAGCAAAGATTAATCCAGACGTCATTTAATCTCATCATTCTAAGAGTCGGGTCAAAACATTAGTTCTGAGGCTTGCACCCCCAAAGTCACCTGGGGGAAATAATGGAGACTAGTAAATACAAATGGTCTGCATATGGTCAGAAGAGTTAAGGCCCCAACAGCCAAAGTGAACCCCTCACCATTTGTAAGAAGAAAATAGAAGGTTAAAAAAATTCCTTGAAAAGAAAAACAACATAAGGTAAAAGGACATTCTGAAAAACAAAAATGAAAGATCCCAAACCTTGTATCCACAACATGCTGGCACCAAGAGACTCTTATTATGGATAACATCTCCTCTCCAGGCAAGGTCCCCCCCACCTTGCCTGATTTACTACCTAAAACAAGGCTAAGAAGGGACAAATGGCACAGTCTAGATCTCCAAATGCCAAGATGACAAATGTTCCTCTCTGTTTCAAAGGGCAAATCATCGATGCAAGGAATAACAAAGTTTCAAAAGAACGCTGGCCTGGTGTGCTGAAAGGAAAATAAAGTAAACCAGCAAATCCTGTCTTCAAGTGAGAGCTTGAATCACAGCACCGACCTGACACACCAAGAGAGATCTATGCTGTTTGATACGAGGCTGGTGAGCATACTAGAAGGCAGTTCTTTCATGCCATATATATATATATATATATATATATATATATATATATATATATATATATATATATATATATATATATCTCTACACACACACACATACACACACACAGTCAGTGGGAAACAGTGAGAGGCAAACGTGTGCAGCTGTCTTAGACTTTCTGATGCCCTAAACTGGGGTTGCCAGGTAAACACAGGACACCCAGTAACATTGGAATTTCAGATAAACAGCGAATAATATTTTTTAACATATGTATGCACCAAATACAGTACATCCCCAAGTAAGAGGCCCTACTTGTATTCAAACAGAAAATGGAGAAAAGAATTTTTCTTCATAGCAGCTAAATCTTATACATGGAGTTCAGTCCCTATGGGTGAAAGGTACATTAGAGAAGTGGAATTTAAGCCAAGATGTGAAATTTTCTAGAATGAGGCCACTATTTTCCAAATATAAAATACTGCTTCCCAGTTCATGTAATTTAAACTCTGGCAAGCTATTTAACTTATTTCCTTTACCTCAGTTTCTTAATCTATAAAGGGGACAATAATAACCATATTTATTTCATAATGAAGTTGTATTAAAGATTGAACAAATTAATATTTGTAAGGTACTTAGAAGAGTGACTGGCACATAAAACAGACTAAAAAGTGTTTGCAATTTCAGAAAGTCTTAGACCTAAGAAATTCCAAGAAGTGAGGAGGCCTGGTTACTAACAACAAAAAGAAATACTCATCGTATGAGCTAACTGTGGAATAGCCCTCTACAGAGCATTCACGTATATTACTTATTTAATCCTTCTGACCACATATTATTGATCCCATTTTATTAAGAAGTAAGGAGGTCCTTCCAAGATTGTGTGGCCAACATATATCACCTGTGAATAATGGTAGCAGCTGGGTTGTGTGGGGTTTTTTTTAAACTTTTATTAATCTTTGAATTCACTTTTAACTTGGTGGCTTATCCAGGTTCCACATTCTTGCTTGACCCACTTCTTTCCCCTCTTTACTTCTCAAAGGCACTGCAGGAAGCAGGCAGGGTAAGGAGAGAGACAAAATATAAATTCAAACATGTCAAGTTTTAGAACCTGACTTTGGCAAAGTCACAAGACCATACCGAACTGTTTAAGCACTTTTCTAAATTACTTTAAGCAGCATAAGTGGTTCTATCTTCCTCTCTGTCAGTCATCTTTCTACTCCAGTATAATTACAAGGTTTTCTCATATGAATATCAGTTTTTAAAATAATTTATGCAACTGTGTACAACTCAACTATGGGTTCAAATGAAAATTTTGATAAATGCAAGCAATTGATGTTCATTTACATAAACCCCAGTGATTAACTTTGGTTTAAAATAAATAGTCTAAGGTTCCCTGCTGCATCTTTAATCAGAGATGAGAGTGTCTACATGGAACTGGTTAAAAGGTCACTTCAGGACAGAGATAAACAGTCTAGGTAGAGCCTAAGAAAGTGTCAGCAAAGGCCTGGACAATCCAAAGAACTTCACTTTGATGAGCAAATGAACAAAAGGCCTTAGCAATTCATTTTCATAAAAATGAGTTAAGAAGCTATTATTTGTTCATTTATAAATATTAAAGAATTCCTAATAAGTGCCAGGCACTGTAGTAAACTTTTCAGACTCTTTAGGGGAGAAAATGAAGACATGCCTGCTCCAAGAGAGTGTATGGTAATTGCATTAGATCTAGTCTGGGGAGGCAGGGAGAGTATCTCTGTACAAGAGAAGGTTGTGCTGAGCTATGAAATAAGATTATACAGAAAATGGAAGGAATGATATTCAAAGAACTTGTGGAAAAATGGAGTGGAAAGTAACTAGAATAGAAGCAGCAAGTAAAAGTACAATAACAGATGAGACTGGAGAGATAACAGGGAAAAGAGCAGTCATGGCCCATTGAGTCACACTAATGACATTTTTTAAATTGCAAAAACACTGGGGGTATTTAAGCAAGAGCAGGAGAGCAGGGGGTGCACTAGGGTGACATTGTCAGCCTTGAAATGTTTATTCCAGCAACTGTGTAAATAGACCTGACAGAAGGTTATTACAGTAAATTAAGTGAGAGATGATAATACCTTGGAGTAGAATGGATGAAATGGTGGGAGTAGGTTATATATAGGAGGTAAAACTGACAGAAATGGGCAATGGATTGGGTATGGACTTATTTGCTGATGTATATCAGGCACTAAAACCAGTGCCTGGTACATAATAGCACTTAAATATTTGTGTAATAAATGTTGAATAAGTATATATAAGGATAAGGGAAATGAGGTGTCAGGATGGTTCTTGAGATTCTAGATGGTATATCTTAGATCAGTGATTTTCAACCTTTTTTCATCTCATGGCACACAAACTAATTACTAAAATTATTTGGCACTCCAAAAAATATGTTATTTTTTTTGCCTACTTGACAAAAAAAAAAAATAGGTATAATTTCTATTGTTGTTGTCATTTTTTTATTTGACAATCTAGGGAAAAAGAGGTCAGTGTCCCTGACTCAACAGTCAGGTATTGCATGTTTTAAAAATTCTTGCTGCACACCAGTTGCAAATCACTGTCCTCGATGAATGGTGATGCCATGCAGAGATAGAGCACACCAGAAGAAGGTTAGGCTTTGGGGTAAGAGTTCATGAGTTTAGTTTTAATTTCATTGATTTTTGAGGTGTCTATAACTCATCTAAGAGAGAAGTAAAGAGAGAATGAAGAATGGATAACCTGGAGCCAGGAGGAAAGGTTTTACCTTCAGATAAAAATTTGTGAGTCACTTATATATAGGAAGTGATTGACACTTTAAGTATATATGCTATGGCCTAGGGAGAGACTACAGAGTGAGAAGATGAGCAGATCCAAAACCAAGCTTAGAGGAGCTCTGAAACCACTGAAAAGAAGTTGTGAAGAAGGAGCCTGAAGAGGAGAAGCACCCAAGAGCAAATAAAAAAGGTTTATACCATGGAAAACAAGCTAAGAGACTGTTTCAAGAAGTCAGTGACCAAGAGTGTTGAAAGCAATTCAAAAGTCATGCATCATAAAACCAAAAAACATCCTTTGGGGTTACTAATATAAAAAAACTTAGTGAGTTTAGAAAGAGCTGGAGTGATGTGAAATGAAGACAGATTACATTGTGCAGCTGGGTGAGTGTTAAGTGAGGAAATGGAGGCAGTGTATACAGGCAAAGTGGAAAAGAATACTAGCACCAGCCTGGATGAAAATGAGGGAGGGTCAAATGACCAGGATATAGAACAAGGAGAGGCATTTACGTAACAAGAAGATGACTATACAACAGAGACAAGAGATAACCAAATGTGAGTTTCCTGAGAAAAGTCAACTCTGAGTAATGTTTGTGTTAGAAATGCTCTCAGTAGGAATTTTTAGGTTTGGAATATCAAAATACGGTGGTGAACAGAATAACCAAGAAAGCACCAAAAAATGGCCTAAAGAAATCTATCCTAAAAAAAAGTTGTATCAGATTAGATATTTCATGACATCTAAAGAGAAATATCCTTCAAACTTCTGTAAAATTGTTCATTAAGGGGAAAAAAATACCTTAAACTTATGGACTTTTCTCATGTTTTTCATATGGGTGGAGAGTAAGAAAGATGAGAATAACTTAAAATTACATCCATAGACAGTACGTCCAATAATTGAAATATAGGAGGAAATCCAGTGATTTGGAGTTGAAGAAAACAGAGTTTTTGGAAAATTTTATTTTATCCAGTGCTCTTTGCACACAATCCATCCCACCTCCCACTAAAATATATTTTTAAAAATATGCTTGTGCCTGGCAGGCATGGCTCAGCAGTTGAGCACTGACCTATGATCCAGGAGATCAAGGTTCAATTCTTAGCCAGGGCACATGCCTGGGTTTTGGGCTCAATCCCCAGGAGGCAGCCAATTAATGATGTTTCTATCTCTCTCTCCTTTTCCCTTCCTCTCTCTAAAGAAATAAAGATATATATATATACACACACATATATATATACACACATACACCCACCCACATGCATACACTTGTAATTGCTAAAGCGATTACTGTGCATGTGACTGCTTTTTGTGGAGACAGTGGAAAACACACCAAAACAGATATTCTAGTCAGAGGTGGAGATATAGACACTATCACTTCCTGCCTTGTTTCTCTGGATGGGTGGATGGATGGATGGAGTAGAAAATAGATGGATCCACGGGTAGAGTCTCTACATTTTGTACTAAAATTTGATCTCTTTGTTTACGATTAACAAATGGTAAGGAGCATTGTACAGAAAGTAATTCGGCCTTCCAAGATGCCTAAATCCATGGGAGCCACCACCCTATTCCACATAAGGAGTAAGTGTGCCAAAACTTTACCCATGGGGCAGTCATTGGCAGCCACTCACATGGTTTACTGACACATGGTTGAATGCTCTGATTTTTTTTTGGTTGCTCCTCCTGTGTCAATCTGCTGGTGGTAAAATTAGTGTTTAATTTTAAAGATAAGGAGAAATGTTCTCAAACTTACGGCAGAAGCTTTCTGCTACAGCCTGGTTTAACAAAGAATCCTACCTTGGGGGATTCGACATGTGGACTCAGGTTGTATTTGCCTTTGAAATTGTCCATTGTGTGTCTATTTTCATCAGAGCCTCCTGAAGAGAAGTGGCTTTGCCAAAGCAGGATTTGGTCATTGCTGATTCCCTGGGCTAATACTGAGTTTCAGTTTAATTACATAAAAACCAAGCATTGGCTAAGATTTTAAATTAGAGTTTTAAATATTTTAATGATAAAAGGGAAGTGAAATATGCCCAAATTCCAGAAATTGAGTGTCAGCAGATTTTTTTTAAAAAGGACCTAGAATTATTGTCCCCTTCAATGAATTAGTTCAAAAGAAAGAAGCTATAAACTAAAAGTTCCTTGATCATGAAAAATATAACTGCTATATAATATACCCCCAAACTTACTGCTCTGTATCCCGCCCTTTGAACTTAATGCAAGAAAATCAAGGGTAGCAGATCTGGGGTTGATTCTGAAGTCATTTTGTGGTAATTTAAAGTAATTGGGAGCTTTTTATGATGGTTGCTATAAAGGAGGATATATAGCTTTGCTATTCCTTGTGACAGTTCTTTGAATTACACCTCCAGAATAAGAAGAACAAGGCATGGCTGTTAATTTATAGCAATACACTGATTCTACCATCATGGGCTGGCATTACTAATGAGCAGAGGGAAAAATCAGCCTCTGGGTAAAATGAGAAGTGCCTGTGAGTGTTCTTACCCAGTTCAGCCTCATTTCTACCCAAGTGCACATCCACACAGACTCTACAACGGCCCTCTGAAGCTGAACTCCACTCTGCATCTTGGAGCCAAATGGCAACTCATCTGGAATCCTGAGTGCTAAGTGAAATGCTTAAAACATGCAAGAATCTTAATTAGTAAAAGATCAGGAGAAAATAAGTGTTCTATTAATAATTAGGCAAAATTGAAGCATGGTGACAAATGCTCTGCCCGCCTGCCTCTGAAATGCTTGCTGCGGGTAAAGCCTGTCAGTCTCTGCCTCCTTAGCACAAACTGCATTACATCTTAGGAAGGGCTCTTCAGAGCAGAAGAGTATAAAGATGTTTTCAGTATCTCTTCTTCCCTACAGTGCCCCTGCTGTGTGGGCCCCACCATAATTAGATGCTGGCTTTTAGTGGGATGCTTTGAGTGTTCAATTAGGTCTCCTTTCTTCCTCGCACTCCTGTTTTAATATGAATGAACACAAACCAATTATCTTTTAGAAGCATGCTTTGGAGTTGCATTGACAGTCTTCCCACATGTTTGACAACTATCACCGTGAGACACAGCCCTTAATTCAGATGTAGGGAAAGGAAAAAAAGAATGGCCTAAATTCTGTCTGAATCCAACTAAAATCATGATGTCTCTTCCTTTCTAAATGTAAGTTATAGACCAAAAGACTTGCTATTCAGTGAGCTCCGAAGGGCAGCAGCAGCATCACCTGGGAGCTCTTTTAAAATGCAGAACCTGGCCCTGGCCAGGGTGCTCCGTTGGTTGGGCACTGTCCCGAGCACCACCGAAAGGTTGCCAGTTAGATTCCTAGTCGGGGCACATGCCTGGGTTGTGGGCTTGATCCCTGGTGGGGGTTAGGAGGTGTGCAGCAGGAGCTGATAGATGTTTCGCTCTCACATCTATGTTTCTCTCTCTCTTCTTCTCCCTTCCTCTCTCTCTAAAAATCTATTTAAAAATCTTAAAAATAAAAATAAAATGCAGAATCTGGGGCGCCACCACAGATCAAATGAACAAAATATGCAGTTTAACAAGATGTTTGGTGATTTGTATGTACCTTAAAGCTTGAAAAACATTGATCTAACACCATCAACATGTCTTTAGTAATACATAATGTTTAAGAAAAAGCTTTATGGTTAAGAAAAAAAACGGTGTCCTTGTTTTGTCTGTTCACCAAAATGGTGAACAGGAAGTGTAGGCTTTTAGCAATATTAAAAAAATAAGTCAGAATATAACTGGTGTGACAGACATCAATGAGGCCCACCAGGACTTCCAATTCTCCTCTCATTCTGAGTACTTGGAAGGATTGCATTTCCCTGCCCCCTTGAACTTGGGCTTGCCTAGGCCACTTGCTTTGGCCAGTGAAATGTGAGTGGGAGAGGATGCTTTCCACTTCCACGTAGAAGCCCTGAGGAACTAGCACCATTTTCCATTCTCCGTGCTTTCTCTTCCATGGCCAAAGTGTCCAGGGAAGCACACGTCGATGTGGAGGTGCCATAAGAGAATTTAAAAAAATAACTGGAAGAAGAAAATGGTGTCATTTTTTTTGTCTCCTCACAAAAACAGTGAACATGAAGTAGAGAGTTTCAGCAATATTCAAAGAAATCTCAGAACATAACACGTGAAAGACAGCTGCTCCCAGAGAGGTGCCTTGACCCTTAGCAGATTTTATGTGAGTAAAAACTAAGCTGCTGGGACATTGGGGTTCTGTTACTGTACCATACCTGCATGTCCCCTGACTGGTACAACTGGCACTGTATAAATGAAGTGAGGTAGAGAAAAGAAGTCCTTGCCGCTGGGCAATGGAGAACTAAAGAGCTTAGAGGTACAGTACAGCCTCCCCTCAAAGACATCCATGTCACCATAATAGCCACTGTCATTGGGAAATGGCCTGCCGCCTTCCAATTTGACACTGCACAGCTGCATACTGCTATATACTATCCTGAGTTACAGCCTGTAAAAGGGCAGCTGTCCTTCCTAGATTTCGAGGAGAAAGAAGAGGCTCTAATATAATTCTTAACCTCTTTTTCCTAAAAAAAAAATTTTTTTAAATACCCAAATATATTGTTTTGCATTCATTGCATGCTTTCCCCATCTTTTTCTGAGGTACTTAGAATACTCCTGGATAGCAAAAGTACAACGATACCGGTTTCATTGATTACTCATTGCCCATTGTTTGTGGACCTGTAACTTACCCTCATTTTTCAAAGTACTGAACGACATTCCTTGGTTAATGATACCAGAATGTTTCTGATGATGTCGCTGGAATCTCTCTGGGCTCAGATTCTAATACAATCGGATAATCCCTAGTATCAGGCATGCAAACACCACTCCTACTTTTGTCAAAGATCTACTGGCATTATGTGGGAAATATATTAAAAGAGCAAAATGCTGTATTTGCATTCATTTCTAGTTATTTGTAGCTGGAGTGTTGACAATATACTCCAATTAAGACACATATACAGTAACAGAAAAGGACCCATCAGATATCTGCTCCACCAGGCAAAGCCATTTGATGAAGAAATGTGGATATATGTAAAAGAAATACTGATAGAAGATAGTAGGTTTGAACATGATATGTATCACGTTCATTTGTGAAGAAATGTAATGGAAACTTTGAGACGAAAGACATGATTATTTGATCTAAGTCTGGGGTTCAAATTTTCCCTGATTGATGCAACAGAAAAATATTAAACATAAATCAAGGAAATTTGTTACGTATGATGATACTATGGTTATATTGTTAAAGAAAAGACCTTGTCTTTTAAAGATATGTTGAAACATCTCAAAATGAAATAGTTATGGAGTCCAGGCTTTGCTTCATTGGAATGGGTAGAGGTGGGATGAAGTATCTATCACAGATAAAGCATGATCGGCCAGTTATGATTATTGCTGAGTCTAAGTGTTGTTTATATCAGATTTATTATACCATGCTCTCTATTTCTGTGAATGTTTGATTTTCATAATAGTAAAAAATGAAACAGATTATACAAACAAACCAAGGTCTATGAATTATCAGCCTCCTTAGTATGCTCCCTGCCTGCCCTGTACACAGGGTTGTATGTAATTCACATTAATCAACTACACCAAGTTACATTTGATAGTTGGACATTTCAAAAGACTATCCATTGATGGAGAAAAGGGGAGTTTTTCTAATGGCATTTAAAGCTTATTGCTCTGAGGTGCCTTACCCCATATGCCCTTTTTTGTGCCCCAATAGCAAGACTAACTCTCAATTTAGAGATGTCTTTTATTATTATTTTTTAATTCCAAAAGAGTCATCTTTTCCTTTTTTAAATTTAATTGGCTTCTATAACAAGTCTAACTTTCTAAACTTTCATATACTTATCCAAATTCCCGAAGTGAATTAGATAAACTTCAAATTTCATCTTAATCATGCTTCTCTTTGAAAATAAAATTTCATGGCTCTGTGGAAGATTTTTCTCTCTCTCTCACAGGAATTTACAGAATAGCTAATTGGGGGACGGAGGTAAAATGTGATAAACTTGCAATAACCAGGAAAATCCCAAAATAATTTATACACTAGGATTTGCCTAATTTCGATCTCAGAAATCTCAGGCAAGGCATAACTGTATGATGCTTTGCCTTGTTCTAGTCATCATATGTTCTAAAAGGAACAGAATAAAAAAGGGGTTTGGACATAGACATCATTAATAATAGAAATATTGAGTTAAGAAAAGTAAATCAGTGGTAGGAACTATTTAACAAGAACCAACCAAGCTGGTGTCTTCCATCAGGCAAAACCTATAGTTAAGTACTTTTTAAAATAATTAGCTGATTTATATATAAAGAGAGTCATCAAGAAAGAAATTCCCTCATATACCAAGGAAGCCTGCAACAATTTCTACCATCTAAAGATTATCTGCATGCAAGTATAAATTGGTACAACCACTTCAGAAACCTCTTTGGCAACATCTGCTGAAACTGAAAACATGGATATCTTATTACCAATTAATTCTACTCCTAAGTATATACCCAACAGAAATGAATACATTTATTTACCAAAGCACATGTACTAATGTTCATAGTAGCACTTAAGCTGGAAACTACCCAAATAGCCATAATCAGTAAAATAAATTATGAAATATTCTCACAGCCTCCAGCACAGACCCCTCTGGTATAAATCATTAATCCCACTGTCTTCTATAAACAATGCGGTCAAACCAGTACAAACCTCCCCAAATTCTGACCCATGATTACAAAGCAATACCCTTAATGTTTCATGCCCTTACCATGAAGTCAGTGCTGTTGAGGTACATTTCTTAATCCATTAGGACAGAGGCTAATTCTAGGCCTGCAGTATTAACCCACAGAGGACACCAATTTAGCCCATTTTAAGTCTATCCCACATTGCCTCTTGAAATGAATACCATTGAAGATCATCTTAGGGTTACTGTATCATTTTCAGGAAATCCCTGATAACTTACAAGTCTGTAAACCATGAATAGCAATACATTAAGTTACTGATGACCTGGAAGAATTTATCACTGTTTGTTTCCAAATGATCAAGCAGAAAAGATCCTGAAGAAATGGGATATGGGATTAGATGAGGAAATGGGGAAAATTCTGGATGTGGACAGAGGCACTGTCCATTGCAGGTATTGAAGAGAGCTACCCTAACCCACAGACGTACAGCATACACTTTAGAGGCCCACAGGATGCAGGAGCGGCACATGGAATCTCTGCTCCTGGGTTTTGTTTAGCTTCCTATAAGCTGTTCTACACACTCATTTTTTACCCAAAATAAACTTTTAAAATAGCACCTATTCTCTTAAATATATGTGAATGCAACATGTATACATATATTCTTAATTATATGCATATTATCTTACGTCAGTCTCTACAGCATTTACCATCCAGGCCACTCAAATCTATGCCATTCTTCTGATGGACTGATTTTACTTGTCCAAAAGAAATTTGGAGAAATTTCTAATTTTCTCAACCACCTGTATGGATATTGGAAAGACACACAAGAACATTTGTTTCCTTTTTTGCTTATTATAGCACTTATTTTGTCTTTTGGGGGGTCAAAATGAATGTGGCTTTAGTATTTTTAGGATTATTAAAGTAATATATGTTAATTATTAAACATATGGGGTAAAAAAACTTTAAAAGTAAATCATTCCAGTTTAAGAGGGCAAAATTCATTCACTGAAATGTGTTTTCTCCCCAAACCTCACTGAAACCAGAATAAGGGATTTTTAAAGACATAAAGGAAAGGGTGAAGAGGAGAGGAAGCAATCAAACATTGAATGCTACAAAGCAGATGGCTGTGTAGTAACTGATTTAGTAAATGGGAGAAAGCTAAATTCCCTGCTAATAAAGGAGAAAACTGTTAAACGACCTTATTTACACCACAGAATCCTTGCACGCTCAGGAACTGGCAACACTTGACACCTATGGAACTAAGGAAGAATTGGGAAGAGGGCTACGGACTGTGGAAAAACTGAGAAGCAGTAGGTCAATAACTAGATCCTCTAATACTTATTGCTGGGCAACTTCCCTTCCTTTATCTCAGCAGGAATTTGTAGATTTAATCTCTGAGGTTCTCTGGTTGGAGGGGTGCCATGCACAGTTGACAGCATAGGTACTTATCCTTAGTTTTAAATTGTATGTGTCTATAGTCATTCCCAATTCTGAAAGCAAAAACTGCAACTTTAGTTCTAGAATTCTAGCAATCAGATTTTTATACCCCAAGCAAAATACTAGAAGGTTCTTCTCTAGAGAATCTGTCCAGCCCAAGGAGAAACACCTAGGGATATTGCCATTACAAGTTGGCCCCACAAACAGCCCACACGAGTCACTCTGCAATAAAGTGTAATATCAATGAACCTCACACATAGTGTCAGGATATCTTAATCATTAGCAGATAGCCAAGGATGAACAGACAATCTGAGGAAAAGCTCTAACCTAGCAGGTAAAATCCAAACAAACTTACTCATGAAATGACTTTGAGGAAACAGACACTGTAACAGAAGAAAACCTTAAATAATCATTTTTTCCTTAGTATTTTCAAAGAGATTAAAGAAGACACTGTAATACAAATAAGATTACTTATTTCAAAAGAACATGTACAATACAAAAAAAGCTCATGAAAATTAAAAGAGATGATGGCAGAAATGAAAACCCAAAAGACGCATTAATAGGTGAAGAGGAAACTTTTTCAGAAAGCAGAAAAGGTCAGGAGATGGAAAATAGCTATGAAAAGATTAAAGAATTAGGAGAAATAGTTCCTCAGATGCAGCATCCAAATAATAGTCTTTCCAAAGAGAGAAAGAGGGAGGGGGAGAGAGAGAAAGAGGGAACAGAGAAAGTGAACATGAAAGTTTCAACATGACCTGCCAGATCCTGAGCACCCAGCACGGAGGATCAAAAATACCTACATGGAGGCATAACTTGTTTTTTCAGAACACTGGTAAGAAAGAGAAAATTCTACATGTTTCTGGTAGAGTGAGGGAGAATGAGGAGGCACGTGTCACACAGACGGTATGAAGAATCAGGTGGCTTTGGACTTCTCAACTGCAACCCTGAAAGCAAGAAGACACTGAAGAAATTCCTCAAAACTCTGAAGGAAAATGACTTCAAAAATAGTATTCTATACCCAGCCAAATTATAAATCAAGTATGGAGATTAGATAAAGACATTTTCAGACTTAAAATAACTTTTAAAAATGTATATATCTCCCATTCTTTCTCAAAAATCTACTAGGGGGTGTGTGCTAGCAAATAGGAAGAGTAAAGAAGCAAGCAAACAAAATGTTAGCATCAGGAAATAGGGGACTCAACCCAGGAGAGAGGCAAAGAGGCAGGAAGAATACTCAGGACAGGAAAGAGATCCTAGGGTGGCAGCTGTGCACAGGGACAGATGCCACCAGTCCAGGCTGGAGTAGTGTCACTCAAGAGATGGACGTTCACGGGTTCTAATCATGTAATTCTATTTACCTGAGCACAGAATGCCTGGGTAAGGCTGACACAGATTATCTGTAAGTCTCTTTTGTCTTGATTATGTGCTGATGAAGCTCCTGTTCTCCTCTAAATGTCCTGTACCCTGAGGCAAGCAAGTTCACTCATTTCATCTCCACAGAAGTTTTGTCTTCAGACAAACCAGAGTCTTTAAAAGCAGTCATGGTGACATTAAAAGAATAAAACAGAAAATAGTCTACTCCCCCTGTTGGGACTACAGACTACATTCCTATTGGGCATTCAGTACTAGGTCTGCTAGATACCTTGATTAATTGTGTGAGCCCTGTTTGCTCGAGACTCAATCAGAACCTTGCAGACTGACTTTTCGGAGAAAGGAATCTCGGAAACTATAAAGATGCCCAAAGCCAATGAATCAGAGACTGTTCGTTTTATCTTCTCTTGGGAGACTTCACCTAAAGGTAACAGATTTGTGTGTGCTACTCAGTTTTTCCAGACCAAGCAATAAATTGTTTAAATAAAATACATAGAAAGTAAATCATCTTTTAAAGTAAAGGAATGAGTCAGGCAAAAGACAAATAGTGGTTACCTGGAAAAAGAGAAGTAGGATGAGAACAGATGAGGGACATACTGGTAGCCTGGGTAGGTCAAGTCTTTCTATAATTATACACACACACACACACACACACACACACACTCTCACATATATATTATATATACATACTCACGCACACATATATATCTGCACATATATATGTGCACTTATATTTATGTATATACAGGGTGTCCCAAAAAATGTATACAGACTTTAACAGCTGATAGCTCAATTTTGAAAATGAAATGTATTTTAATAAACACTGCCTTTATAATTATTCAAAGTGTGTGTATACATTTTCTGGGACACCCTATATGTGTACATATATATAAAATGTGTATATATGTATATGGTGTACATGTGTATGTACATAGGTATATATTAGACTTTTATTTTTTAATTTCACAATAAAAAGTTAAAATAAGTGAAAATAATCTGATCACATGGATAGAATCCCTCTTATCACATTGTTTCTATGTGAGTTTGTGAGTGTTCTATGTGACATTTTCAATTGTTTTAGTTTTATTTTGTTATTTTTTTCATTTAACAACATATTTCAGAGATCTTTCAAGTCAAAATATATCTACCCCTTTTAATATATTATATGAATGTTCCATAATTTATTCAACTATTCTGATTAAGCAACTTTCTGTCTCAATGTTTTTCTCCTTCTGAAATGGACCAAGTATATCTGTCCCTTTCCCTCTGCTAAGAAATGCAGCAACCACCAAAAAGGTAAGACTACAAAGCACTGAGAACTGGCTAGAAGGAAAGCCCTCTGGAGATGGCTCTGTTCACTGAGAGAAAGGACTGTTAGTATTAGGGTTTTTTCAATTGTGATTTTATGTCCATACATTTCAGTATTCTTTTTTTTTCTTTTCTTTTTTTCGGTTAAAAGTGTCGAGGTTATATAATCCTAATAATAAACACAATTAACAAATCCTCTTGGAAGAAAATAAAAATCTATTATATTCCCTCTATTTTTAATTAATATATTTGGTATGCAAACAATGAGAAATGTATAAATAAAACAGGCTAAGATCTCCCTGTCACTATCACTACTACTATGACTTTACATTCCCACCACTACCCCACTCACAAGGTAATTGGTGGCACTGGTTTGCTATACATCCTTCCACACATCTCTCTCTGAAATTTTCTCTTTTAAAGAAGAGAAACGACTTGCAGTACAGACTGTTCCCCACAGCCTCCCCGGAGACTTCTTAGCATCAGAGATAATGAGAAGCCTGATGTCAGCTGACACGACTGCAGCAACAAAGGGACTGTATAATAACCTTGTTCTTCGACGTGCCTGTGATTCTTTTCACTTTCCTTTATATATCCATCTACCCAAATCACTGCACAACTGTGCAGTTTTCTGTTAATGGATCCACGGGGCCCAATTCCACTGACAGACTATTTGCATTCATTCAGGAAATCTTTTCCAGGCAATCCCCTTAAACCAACTCAGGCTCCAGAATCCTGGGAACCAAGTTTCTTCCCAGCCTATTCAGAAGAGGTGGCGACTACCATGGGCTCCCAAGCCTAGGCTGGCTTCAAATCAAACAGTCTCTTCAGAAACACAGATACCTTTAACTGACCATCAGGGCCTGATACAAAGCACAGCATTCACAGGAAGACATCAATCTGTACTTTTTGCCAAAGCAGCACAATGTCCTTCTTGAGTGCTTGTTACAGAGGGACTGAGAAAACACTTGAAGCCCAGAATCATGTCCATAACCCCAGTTCAAACCTCTGCCCACAACCCTCCTCCTCCCCCCACCTTCCTGTAGTTTAATAAAAGGGGTTAATGGCTTACAAGAAGTGGAGAATCAAAAACAGACCTAAAAATCTTGCCAAATGACAAAACAATTAAGCTGGATCTAAGATTCCCAAACATCAATCAGGAACACAAAGGCAGGGATCACAATACATTTTTACATGTTTCTTCTCTTTATAGATCAAGCAGAAAGAAACTACCACAAGCTGATGGGAGTGAAGTCCTGACTTTTTAAAGTTACTTCCTACATCCTAATTTATTCAATGTTTGGAAAGTGCATAGTGAGCAAAATTAGTCACAAAGCGCCCTTATTGTGGAATTTGGTGAACGAAAACCTAGACATTTTTAACCAAGAACATAAAATTTTATAAATATATTTTCCTTAAAACTAAATGCAATTAACCATTTTAAAGACATTCACCCATTTTAAAAAATAGAAGTACAGGAGCATATATCAATTTTTATTCATTCGTCACAGTTTTCATGCTGTGCCATTTTATTTTCTATTACTACCATAATCAGATTGTGTTTCCCTAGTATTTTATCATGATTTTTATGAATGGATTATTAATTATTTCTATTGCTGCCTTAGATTTATTGAATGTCACCACAGTAATATCCTCTGGTACCATGTGAAATATGAAGCTATTAACAAATAATCAAGTGAGAAATGAGTTTAAAGTTCTTTCTTTTCTGTAGAAGTTCCTCTATTTCAGGGGGTTATTTCCGCTGATCAATAGAACACAGCTTTGCCCCCATACAATGAAAGTGAATATACTTTATTGGTGGCTGGCTCTCCTTAATTTTGTTTTCAAATTGGAAATTTTAAGTTTCCATTTTAAGAGTTTTCATTTATTCAAGAGTTTTTTTTCAAAATAGGCCTTTTGTAGAAAAAACCCAAGACAGTTCTCAGAACCATAATAATCAGATCTGTTTGAATTATCATCCAGTCCTCAGAAGGGAGATGGAGGAAGCTTCTCTCTTCTACAACTACAAGCTCTCTGAGAACAGAGATCATGTTTTAGTCACTACCAGTATCTACAACAGTTCTTGGCACATGGTAAGCAGCTAATAATTATGTGAAAAATGAGTAAAATTAAATAAATGAATGAGTTAATACTAAAAATATCCCAAACTAATATAACCTATATCAGAATAGGTTTCTTATAAGATGTGGCTGTTCAAGTCAATGTAATAGTGTATGACTCCCTAATGAATTTATTCATTCAGTTATATATTCATTCCTTTGTTATAAAGAGAATAAATGTTTTCTCCAACTAGACTATAGCTGTGATTGCCTTCTATATAGTATAGAAGCATTTATATACATAGGAAAGTAGTGTATCTTTTTCTTTGGCAGTAACTGAAAAAGTGAATCCATAAAATGTTGGTAGCCTACCTCAATACTAAAGAGGAGTAATAAGGGGAAAAGTTAGAACCTACCAGCTGCAATGTCTCAGAGACTAGGAGGAATAGGGAGCTCCCAACGTATCTAATGGAAGAAACCAGTTTCATTGGACTATCAAAGCCATTTTGGTTAATAAGCATGATATATATTTAGTCAGTCAGATTAGTGGTAAGACAGGCAAGTAAATGAATGATATGGTAATACTATGCACAGAGTATTTGGAAGGGAGTAGGAGCTCCTAGCCTACAAGTTTTGGGGTTTAGGGATTTGGAAAGTTTTCCCCAAAATGTTGATGCTGAGCTGGACCCAGAAGCATAAGAGCAAGGTGAAAATCAGAGGCATGGTCTGAGGTGGAAGAGACACGTTATAGGCTCCAAGGCAAGGGCGAGCCTGGCACATCTAGGCACCTGTGAGTTCCTCAGTAGACCGGACCAGAGATGGCAAAACTAATTATGCTATTGACCAGGACAAGACCATGGCCTTGAACACCACACCAGTCAGCCCAGACTATCCTATAGGTGAGAATGGATAAATGAGGGATTCTCAATTAGAGCATGTTATGATCCATTTGCATCCAAGAACAAAAATTATGTGAAGAATGTATTGGTAAGGGACACAATGTGGGCAGAGAAATTAGTTTAGGAAGTTAATACAATTATATAGGCAAGAAATTCTGAGGACCTTAGCAAATGGCCATTGCTAACAAAAATCCTGTGCAAACTTATCTCCTTTTATTTGCAGCCATTTCCCTGTATTTCTTCTCTCCCTGCTTAGGAGGGTTCACTCAGACATCTGACCAAGTATGTGTTTATGTATATAACTGAGGGTATGTCCCATGAAGTCCCACTGGGATATCCATATAACTAAAAATACTGGCTAGCCAGTAACTGGGAAATACTGAATATGCACAAAGTCCATGTCTAACTAAATAAGCCACAACTTCAGAAAAGGCATGCTCACCACTCTGATGTTCTTTTGTTGTTGTTCTTTTTTTACAGCAGTCTCATCATCCATCCAAAACTTCATTTCAAGGAGGACACAGTACATAATTAGAGAGCACTGTGCACTATTTGACGTGAAAATATGAAATGGTAAGTCTCTTTAGCTCTTTCTAGCAGTAGACATTACTGATTTTATAATTATCCCAAATGACCATTTGAAATAAAATAACTCAATTTATACAGAGAAATAAGAATATATTTTCTGTAGTAACTGTTTAATCATTTACTTGATTCTTGAATAAACCTACATACTAAATTATACCATAGTCTATATAATAAGGTGATCTGCATATACATATATCATATATAGTCATAACATTATTATAGATGTTGCTTACTAATACAGAAAGATGTTTTATAAAATAAAAAGCCAAATAGTGATTATAAGACTTGTTTTAGTTAGTATATACATTTCTTAGCATGTATAAAATAAAATAGTGCACTTATATTAAACAACCAGCAAGAATTGTAATTATATAGACCCTACCATAGCCTAGTTCTTCATAACCACTGTGATGATTGCTATACAACCCTGAGATAACTGGTGGCAAAAACTAAGACTGAAAACTCATTTCTAAAATGTTTGCATTATGCCTTTAACTTTTTTTAAAAAAAATTTTTACACTTTTTAAAAAAAGATTTCTTCTTATTTTGTCTAGAGAGAGGAAGAAAGCTCCTACATTTTTTTCATTTGATAAAATCTCGATGAAAAATAAACGTTATTCTCAAATGGCATGTACGTTAGTTACATTTTCAGTCAAGAAATACAAAACAGAACTTTTTAATAGAATTATTCAACAAGTTAATGGAGGTCAAACTGAACAATGGTCACCGTGCCTGGAAGCAGAAATAATAACTGCTGCTGTGAAATCGGTCCCAGCTATTGTTTCCCTTCTCTCTCACGGAAGGAGGTTTATAATGATGTTTGCTATTATTCTGTTTGTAAAATGCACACTAGAAGGGAGCAGTCGAGAATGAAGGAGAGCTAGAAACTCACTGGGTTTCCAGTATGCCACCTGAGTTCAAACTCATAAACACTTCAGATTCCCTAATTATAAAATAATAGTTATAAAGTGATCATTTCTCTGAGATAATCAATGCCAAAAGAGGGAATTAATTTAGAACTCCCCTCAGGACTACATGAAGTTAGAAAAATTGGGGCAGGGGCAGGAAATGTAAAGAGAAAACAATTAAGGAGAAGAGAGGAGAGGGTGAAAGGGAGAGAGACTAGAAAGAAAGTAGCATGTTACATAATGAAAAAAGAAAAATAAATGGAAGGCAGAAAGTCCAGTTTTCATCATCATTTTCTCCCCTACAAGGCTCAACATGTTCTGAATAGAAACGTTTGTTATTGTTTGTCTTTTGTAAGAAAATAAGAGTGAGGCCACTGACTAAAACCTTTTTGCCTTACCTACATTCTAATAAGTTTTGTAAATATAGCAAATGTAAAAATTTATCTAGAAGAAGTTCCAAACCATTTAAAATAAGGTTACAATACATAAACATATGCTTCTACACAAAAAAGACACATAGCACATGTGTTATATGAAAAAAAATGTCACACCGAGAATGTATGATTAGATTGTTTTATAAACACAAATAAAGGAACACTGGCAATTATTTTAAGCACAGAGTGACTTTCAACGAATTATTTAAGAGGCACTTTACCAATCAACATAAAATAATAAATAATAATTCAAAAATTATATTGAAGCGTTTTGAACTGGAATACACTCCAAGTTGGCAATATTCTGCTTTTGCAATCTGCTTTTCATCTCTCTAGAAAATAAATTGCTCCTGCATAAACAATATTTCAGTAACTGACAGGGTTGGCAGCTAGGCTGAAGACAGCAGGGATATTAGCAACCATGACTGATAGCAAAATTGGGGGTTGCAGAGAGAGGAAAAAGTATACATTCAAATCTAAGGAATAGCTGCTGTATTTCAGATGCCTTTTGAAAAATGTGGGATGACATATTGAGGTCACCATTGATTAAAAAGATGTGTCTGCAAGGGAGTCTTTCACCTCCTCTGAAATCTTCAGAGGAGCCACTTGGAGACGCGGTGGCCTGACCCTTCCCGCTGTGCCTGCGGCTGAATTCCTCTAACCTGGGTTCAGCCACTGGATGGCGTGGCTAATTAGTGAATGAAGCTGAAGACTCAGTCCTACTGGAGATAATGCCAGTGTGAAACCTCAAATCCACCAGAACAGAGCTGGAAGAGCAAGTGGATAAAATCTGGATGCAAAACCCTCAGTTTCATGAGAAGTTTTCCTCACCAATTTCTTCTAAACTATATTTCCTGGAACAGCCTATTAAATATTGTCTTTCATTCAGCTAATTCCACAATAAAGCCTATTCAAAAACTACAAAAGACAAAACATATTCTTTTCCTGGGCTGCTTTCTCAAAATATTTTTTTCAGGAATTTTTCTTATGTACTTTGTCTTGAAAAAGAGATGATCTACTTATTAAATCAAAGACTGAAAAGCAACACATTTCTCCATCTCCCAAAGGAAGACACTCCTTTCTAAAAGTTTACAGTTATCTACTATTTGACTTAAAAGGAAATGTTCAGATTCATTCTGTGTAGCAGAGACTACCTGTTGTCCTTAAACACTCCGTCTCCCCTCCTTCCTCTGACTAATCCGCCCTGAGTTTAACAGGAAACCCGGCACCCACTCGCACGCTCCGATGTAATGAAAGTGATGAGCACAGCTTCCAGGAGCCTGCCTCCTCCTTCCATTCTCCCCTCCCTGCTTTTCATTACATTAAAAACAGCAGCCAGCTCGGATACGGTGACCACATAGCCTGGTTTGCCCAGGACACTCACATTTGCTCCTGTTGTTCTAGGGTCCTGTGGTCACCCTAATCTGAGACCATTAGATGGAAACTGTTCTGAGGGTGGCCAAGTTACAAAACAGAAAAAGCCACTGCTATGTTAGCCTTTGTTAGAGCATCTGAAAGGGCAGACAATATTTTTTTTAAATCAGAAATGTTTGTTAAATTTCAAAATAAGACAATTATTTCCTCAAGGTGTCTAAAATCTAGTGAGCTGTTGAAGATTGAAACAAATAATTTTAATCAAGGTAGGATTTTTTTGTTAAATGCTTGAGAAGGAAGGAAGGAAGGAAGGAAGGAAGGAAGGAAGGAAGGAAGGAAGGAAGGAAGGAAGGAAGGAAGGAAGGGAGGGAGGGAGGGAGGGAGGGAGGGAGGGAGGGAGGGAGGGAGGGAGGGAGGGAGGGAGGGAGGGAGGGAGGGAGGAAGGAAGGAAGGAAGGAAGGAAGGAAGGAAGGAAGGAAGGAAGGAAGGAAGGAAGGAAGGAAGGGAAAGCAAGCTAATGGTTGAAGGTGGTAAAACAAAACGAAACAAACAAAATTAACCAGTAGTTTTTTCTGAGGAAACTCAAGAAGGCTTCTTGGATGAGGTAGCGTGTAACCTGAGCCTTGCATAATAAATATGAATAGTCTTTCAAAAGCCAAAAATTCTATCTAGGTAAAGAGATCAGCACTAGCAAAGATATAAAGGTGGGGATGTGAATGACATTTTCAAGAAATGAAATAGTAGAGCATCAGGTGGGTAGGATATGGGGAAAACTGAAACAAGTGTTGTAACTGGGATGCAATTTTGGAGAAATGTGAATGCTGTTCTGAGAAATTTGTTTATTTTATAGGAAATTTGAACCCACGGAAGGTTTCCCGGAGCCTTCCTGGGGGATGACAGGATGAATTCAAGAGATATCACAGTGTCCATATCCAGAGGACATAGGGCTGGTTGGATATGGTTAATGAGAAATAATTAATGATACCTGGTGGAATCTTTTCTAAACAATTGGTCTTCAGCCATTTTCTATCTTCCCAGACTGCATTAACACAAACACATCAAGATCTCCCAGGGGCTGGGAGAAGAGAAATAGTGCTATTCATCAGAACCAAGGCACTGATTGGTCCCCAAGAAATAGGTCCTGTTGTGACTGTCCCCAGAGTTCCTGGGAAATGTCATGGGATCTGGGAGTAGAAGACCCAGTAGACTCTGTCCTAAGTAGAATAATGAAGGAAATCCTCAGATGAAAACTAACACTATGGTGTTGCAGAACTAAGACGTTAGTCAAGTGTAAGAGTTTATCATGACTCAGCATGGGCAGGCTGTGAAGTAGCAGAGGCATGGTGGACAAGCAAGAGCCTTTCAAACAAAAACTTGGGACTCTGTCAGGTAACTTGCTTCTCCAGTGACCAAGGACCAGACAGAAGATGGTATGACTGCACTGCCATACAATATAAAATATGTCAGCACTGCCAGATGGCACAATGGGTCAGGTAGATGCAATAACACTATGGCACTATGGAAGCCTTCTAGAACTTTGGTTCAAGTCAACAGAAAAGGGGAGGGAAACTCAAACAATTTTTTTTGCCACTGCAGAGAAATAGTTGCTCACAATAGAAATTAAGTTCAGCTACAGAAAAAGCTAAAGAATTTTGGCTTACCTGCATTTTAAGAAGATGGGCAATATCAGATCACTATGTGATGCCTCTGAAACCTCTAACCCAGACACTTGAAAAGATGCTACTCCAACTATGATAGGTAACAGAGATGGAGAAGTAATTACTAGCCTAATGCAATTTTTAAAAATTCTGCCTCAATTAATGATAGGAATAATTTCTTAAGAAATTACACTTCTTAATTTCTTTATTTCTTCAATGAAAGACTACTGATAAGATTGTTTCATGCATATTTTCTCTAAATCAAGTTAAATGAAAAAAGTGAATTAAATGATTTCAGAATTGAATTACAAGTTTTGTGAACCCTGAAATTAAATTAAAATGAGAGCAAATTAAATATAAAATATAATTCAAAATTAAAAGTTATCCTTGCCAACTAAATGCCTACTTTTAATTAAATGTTTTCTGGTGAGTTTAATTATCAGTATTGCAACAAAGTTGTATTATAATCTCGATATAAAATTTTAACAGCACTAATAATTAAAACCTATGAACTAGCATGGAATCTAACCATCATTTACAATATAATTTTATTGTAAAATATACTCCATGTGCCAAACCAACTCATCAAGGACTTTTGAGGAAATGGAAGGGGAACATGGAAATGGGGTGCAGGGCGGGAGGAGGGAGGAAGAGGGGGAATGAAAAGGAGAAAAGAAAAAAAGTAAGAATCCCTGCCATGTGAATGTGGCTTAGCAATGAAGACAAGGAATCTTAAAGTTTGTCCAAATTCTCTATCCCGGTTACCGTACCCGGCCCGTCGGTGGGCACGCGCAGTTGAGCCATGTCTGGGACCCCCAGGTGAAGCGATAAGAGAAAGGAGCCAGCTGGCTGAGAGCAAGATGAAGGGGAGCCCCCACACACACACACAGAAACATCACGCTGCTGGGGCCCTCGGGACCTGCAGGGGGTCGGAAGGGAAGCATAGACTTCAACAGGTCAATATGCAGAAAATGCAGCCCTGGGGGATTTTCCAATGATCTGTAACCTTTGGGGGCAGGTGGTACTTGCTTTCCTAGTTATTGCCTCATTTTCAGGACCCTAGTAAACACTCTACCTATCCCCACCTGTTTCTTCAACCTCAGGGTGATTGTGAGACCTGTTTTTATATTTTTATCATTGACTATGTAATGTTTTAAACCCCAAGTACTTAAAGAAAAACAAAATTGAAAAGTAAAATTCATTGATCTCAAGTGTTTTACATTTGAGGCTTCTCAATAAAAACTAGTGTGCAATTAAATAAACTGTCTTTTTCTTTAGAGGGATGAAAATGTTAAGTCCTTACTCTCAGTAATTATAACCTCTAGTAAGCATATTTACATCAGAATTTAAATCTGGTTTGTAGTTATTTTGAAATCATATCCCTTTTCCCTCTTAATGGACCATGTGATTTACTTTTAGTGAGTTTATGAACATAATTTTAAAGAAAGTAAGAGGCATTGCCACAAACAGGCAATAAGATATTTAATCTATTTTAATTAGGGCTATTTTGCAGTCAAAGCTTAATGCTACTAATTTCCCTATAAATCACATCAAAGACAGATATTTTACTCTTGTTATGTGAGTTCATCATGCAATTACACTGTGAATTCTTGGGAAGAAAATAACATATTAAGACGTTATTCAAAATAGAAGACAAGGGTAAAAACACAGCACCTGATTCATTTGCAAGAAAATATTCAATGTCAGTGATTGGCCCCAGAAACTTAAAAAAAAAAAATTCATATCAGGTTCTTTTTTCCAGTCAGAAAATTTATGAGAGAAAAGAATACTTGTGAGAGAACAACTCCATGCAAAACCTGTGAACACCTGAGATGCCAAAATATTAGGATTAGGCTGAACCAAATGAAATTGCAGTATTTGACCATTTCTACCTACACCCACGGAAACTTCATATGATTCACCTAATAAGTACCTTCTAAAACACAAGAACAAAATATACATAACACATACCGCCATTCCATTAAAAAAGAGAATTCCATATTTTAAATGTCCCTAATAATCACACTTACCCAAAGGGCCTCTTCCTGAATTATCAAGGCAGGGTTAATGAATAAGAAAAGCAGTTTCATGAGAAGTCTCCCAGAACCATCCAGATCTTTCAGAGAAGCTACCAGAGGGGAGAAACTGAATGCAGTCGCAAAGACGGTTGGTTAACCAGGGACCTCATATGCAACTATCTACTAGTGCCATCCTAACCCTCTAATGTCGTAGCTGAAGTAACACCGTAGCCGTGGTAACGCCCTGGCCGTCCTAACGTCCTCGCAGAACACATTACTCAGGTGTCTGTAGTGATGCTGGTGTAAACAAACCTACCGATGCTGCCAGTTCTATAAGTGTAGCACTTACAATTGCAGTAGTGAGTAGGCTATGCCTTCTAGCTTTGTGCAAGTACACACTATGGTGTTTGCATAAGGACACATTTCTCAGAACATATCCCCATGGTCAAGCAGCACATGCCTGTAATATAGCTTCTGGGTACACCCATATTTCAGGGAAATTCAACATTTTCTTAAGGAAAAAAGTGTTAGAATTCCTCCAGATCCTAATGTAGGATTTCCCCCAAAGAATGTGGCTCTGACCTCTCAGGCAAAACTAGGAAAAGAGAAATACATTAAATTCATTGGATGTCATCCTAGTAATAGAAGAAAGCTTCCTAGGAGAAAAGAAAATGATTCTTGGAAGAAAAAAGTAATAGAAAATGCAAACCAGACCATCCTGACCCTCCTTCCCCAGAACCTTATAGGATCAGTCTTTTCTCACTCATCTCCAAGAGCAAAGCTCTGAAGGAGAGAAGGATATTGGAAAGAAGGAGAGATTACGACATTAAACACCCCTAAAATGTCTGGCTACATCTATTTTCTCAATAAGAGAAGAAATATTTGGAGAAACACATCGAGCACCAGGGCTCTCTGGGGCCTTTTCTGCCTGGCTTTGTGGTGGTGGTTAGCATAAAAGAGGTAAGAGCACTTCCCCGAATTTCTAAGCATTAGGATCTAGGGATCTTTATACTGATATATTTCAGATGACTGAGTTGTCAGCCTTGTGATAAGTATTTAAAAGTTCAGAGGGTTCTGTTTCCAGAACATTGAAACAAATTAACACAATAACTCTAAAACCTTAAGAAATGAGTTATTCTAAATCTATTCTGAATTAGCAAATACTCTTTAGAGCTGAGAGATATATCTCCTCTTTACATTAGCACTTTCGATGGAGCATTTTTAAAAATTAATTTGTACTTTTCTTGCCTTCTTAAGTTTTTAAACCATGCCATACATGGTGAGGGACTCAGAAAGCACTGTGGGTGAGCTTGAATTGGAATCAGATTATAAGAGCTGTGAAATCATAGGAATGTAATTTAATATCTCAGAGTCTCCGGTTTCTATCTCTGAGCCTCTAGCTCTTTGTTGAGTAGCAGAAAGGTGGTAATGTATCAAAAACGAGAATCAATACCAAGAACCTAAGTTCTCAATAAATGTTGGTTACCTCATTTCTTCTTCTCTAACCCAAACTCTTTTCCCCAACCCAAAACAACTGGGAAAACACCTTAAGTATTTGAGATACAAGGGGCTTTTTGCACCCATTTCCACTTTATCCATTTTC
Organism: Miniopterus schreibersii; assembly: GCF_964146895.1. Taxonomy (NCBI): domain Eukaryota; kingdom Metazoa; phylum Chordata; class Mammalia; order Chiroptera; family Miniopteridae; genus Miniopterus; species Miniopterus schreibersii. The sequence goes on along the minus strand of NC_138103.1, from coordinate 38,841,760 downwards.
CCAGACTACTACCTCTGGCTTTCTAGTTATCTCAGTGTCTCTCACAGGGGTGTCAATTACCTGGTCCCAATCTACTATTCTCTTCAACCCATTTATGCCATATAAGGGATTTGGACTAGAAAAGAAAACCACAAGCATACAAAAAAACAAACAAACCCAGAAATCTGCCTCAAATTGGGAAATGTATTGTCTCACATAACAACAAGTTCAGAGATAGTGGAGACTTTCAGAGCTGTTTGGTTTACCGGAATAATTACCTCTCCCTTTTCTGATATATACAGGATCTGTTTCATCCCAAGACTGTTTTACCTTGGTCACAAGAAGGTTATCAGAAGGACGGCAGTCTTCCTTGGCACATTCAAGAGGAGAGAGAGGGAGACTCTTTCCCAGCCCCAGTCAAGAAACAAAAGCACTTCAGTTGAGTGCGATTAGGTTTAGTTAGGTCCGAGGGACGCCCACTACTAATGAAAGTCACCTGAGAAATGCTCCGGCAGCGTAAGATTAGATTATTGAAAACAGCTACAATGGAATTACCTTGATTGGATAAAACAAATTAATATCTATTCTTGGAGTGGGAGATGAAGTGGACGTAAGTCTTAGTTTCCCTTTTTTTTTTTTTATCCTTACTTCAGGATATGTTTTTATTTTAGAAAGAGAGAGAAGGAGAAATGGAAACATCAATGTGAGAGAGAAACATCGATCTGTTACCTCCCATATGTGCCCTGACCGGGGCTCAAACCCACAACCCAGGTATGTGCCCTGATGGGAATCGAATCCACAACCTTTCGGTGTACGGATGAGATTCCAACCAAATGAGCCACCCAGTCAGAGTTCAGTTTCCTCCTACGTTATAAGCACTGACTGGGAAAGGGCGGACACCTGAACACCTGTGGGCCCGGTGGACTAGAATGCAAGTTAGGCACAAAAAGCCCAGTGCACTTTTGCTGTGCCAGTGACTCACTGTGCTGATCAGGCCCAGCATTCAACCAGTTCGCCTGGCTCAGCCTCAAAACCTTCTCCACAAAGGTAATAGAAGTAATATCTATATGACGTTAAACTGACAATTGTTTCACCCCCTGTAAATCATTTTGCCCTACTCCCTGTAGCTACTTATTGAATCAAGGGCATGACTCCTCCATAGGAAGGGCTGAGCCCAGCCTAGAACTTAGAAGTCATCACTCAGTTTTGTGTTTTCACTTAGATTATTGTTCATAACATAGCCAGCGACTGTTGAGAAAGGAGAGAGTCCTCTAAGTTCCCAAAGTTTCACTTCACTAATCAAAAGCAAGGAGGTCTGGGCATAAAGCTTCACTGGAAGCCATCGTGTAGAGGGGCAGGTGGTAGAGAAAATGGGAAATACCTTCCCAGGTGAGTAAGGTGTCCTTCTAGGATTGGGGGCAAGAGGGAGAAGAGAAAAAGAGAGCAGGTAAAAGTGAAATTGTTTACCTGGCTCCCCATATACACCTTCACATCCCAAGTTGAAAATCTACAATGAGAATATCAAAACAATCAGAAAATTCTAGCCCAAGCAGGGGGCTTGTCTCTAACTGCCTAAAGAATAATTTAGAAAAGTATCAAGTGCCTTAGGAAAGACTTACACCAAAATAGAATAGCGCCCAGCCGGGCGTGGCTCAGCGGTTGAGAGTCGACCTAGGATCCAGGCGGCCGGGGTTTGATTCCCGGTCAGGGCACATGCCCGGGTTGCGGGCTAGGCAGCTGATCAATGACTCTCTCATCACTGATATTTCTAGCTCTCTCTCTCTCTCCTTTCTTCTCTCTGAAACCAATAAAGATATAATTTTTTTTTAAAGTACCAGTTGATGCAATTGCCAAGAGAAATAAAACATAAAAATTGGCAAGTATAGACATGGCTATGATATGCACTTGATAATTATATACTCAGAAAACCCAAGAAAATTTAAAAACTATTAGAAGGAATAGAAAATTATGTATTGTGGTTGGCATACAGAACAATAGCATTCATATATATATATAATTGCAGGTCACAGTTTAAATGGCACCATCTTACGGATGTCCTCCCTGATTATTCTTAATAAACCCACACCCCTTATTTCCTGTTACTTTTCTTTAAGTACTAGTAATGATTTGCAGTTACTTCACTTAGTTATTGGCTGCCTTGTTTACCATCAGCCTTTCCTACTTGAATATAAGCTCCATAACGAGAGAGCTTGTCTCCCTTGATGGTCTTTCTAGTCCCACTGGTAGCATAGCACAGGGCCTGGCACATAGTATGTAATCCCTAAGAGCATTGCTGCGTGAATGAACCGGTAAGACATGATGACAGCCAAAAATGAGCCTGTGGTATCATGGGAGATGGGTCATCAAGAGCAACACGACATTGCACTGAGGAGGAAAGGAACCACAAGAAGGGAGCAGGAGGCAGATAATCCAATTGTGTGTGGAAGATGCACTAGGTCTGTGGGACTGAGTAATCCCTTTAGGTTCTTGGGCAATTAGAGCGAGTGAGAGCAGAAGGCCTCAAGAAGGAAATAGTACCGCTACTGAGAGCGAGCCTATCTCATTCAATTGATGGAAAAAATAAAACAGTAGGATTGTAAATGCAGCTCATGCTAGCAAATTGTTCATATTGCTATAATAGAACATTAAAGTATACAGAGTAAAGGTACCTTTGATGCATCACCTCCAGACCTGGCAGTATTAGTTAGATGCTGAGTACAGGGTAGGAGCTAGAATGTCTATCCCCTTTCTGACACTTACTAGCTACATGACTTTGAGCAAGTTACTTAACCACTTTGTGGTTTGATTTGTGCATTTGTAAAATAGACGTATTAACAGTTCCTCTATCCTAAGAGCTATTGTGAGTATTAAATAAAAGTAATCAGAGCAGTGTCTGTCATGCACTGAATATCTTATAAAAGTTATCCAGGAGTGGTAGAAGTAGCAGTAGTCATCACTGTCGTGGAGGCGGTGGTGGTGGCAGTGGTAGAAGTAGTAGTAGGTAGTAGTAAAACAATGAAAGTCCAGCCCGTCACGCCTGCTTTATGAGGCAGGACAGTCCGATTTAGCTCAATGTCAAGCAGTGTCAAATACAAAGTACTAAATTAGTGTTGAATTGACTTGTGCTCACAATGCTTCCTATCATACTGCAAGGTGATTTGACACAATTGATTTTTCCTCGAGAACTGAGTGAATCATCAGGTTTGTAGTTCCTGTCGTTGGCACACTGATTCCAAGTAATTCACTCTCGACTTTGGCCCTGAGTGTCAGAAGGACAGCCTCATTCCTGCATGCATGAATGTGTGTGTTAGAGAAGATACGCATTGGCTCCATGTGTTGCAAGAAGAACATGAGAATGTCTTTTTTTACGAAGCAAAGCTGGAAAACAGTGGACATTCCTGAAGAATAAGCCATGGTACTCATAGATCAAGAGAATCATTTCTTTTGAGAAGTCACCAGTTTGCATTTATTAGCAAAATATTTCATGCTTCTTCTTCAAAGACAAATGAAACAAGCCCTCATTGAGCTTTTTAGTTGACTTCACAATTGGTTTGTCCAGTGGGGTCTCCTGGCCTACGTGTATTATCTAAGGAAACTGGAAAGCAGAGTGAAAAGTGGTTTTATATTAAGATCTGCATCAAAATCACCTGCAGAGTCAGGGCAAGCCTCCAGGTCCAAAAAGCGAGGAGTGAGACCACTTATTTAATTATCAAAAGAGAGTACTCTAAAAGAAGAACTTTTTCAACATAAATAAGGGTAAGTGAGCTGACTTCAAGTTAAAAAAGAATGTGTTACTTTTAAAAATAGCCTAAAGGATTTTTCATTTATGAACTAAAACTCACATCTAGTGAACATCCTGAGAATGGTGAGCAAAATAAAGTTAAACACTCAAGATAATCACGGAGAAGAATTTACAACTTACACTGTAAGAAGACAAGTAGTGAAGGCAGTAATGATAACTAGCTCTTACAAGATGCCTGATCCTTCCACTTCTAGCTCTTCCTAAAAAAATAATATTTCAGGCACAAGAAGGTGGGGAAAAGTGCTCCAAACCACTCCTGTGATTTGTGCCCATAAATATAATCAAGTAAGATAAGATCATTAGGGTAGGCCCTAATCCAATATAACTGGTGTCCTTATTAAAAGAGGGAAATTTGAGCACAGGCACATGAACAAGAATGAAATGTAGCAATGGAGGTGGAGACTGGGGTTATACAGCTGTGAGCTAAGGAATGCCAAGGATTCCTGGCAGAACCCTGAGCTAAGAAAAAGGCATGCCATAAATTCTCCCCCAGCCCAATGGTTAAGAGTCAACCTATGAATCTGGAGGTGAGGGTTCAATTCCCAGTCCAGGCACATGCCTGGGTTGCTGGCTCAATCCCCAATAGGAGGCAGCCAGTCAATGACTCTCTCATCATTGATGTTTCTATTTCTCTCTCTGAAATCAATAAAAGTATATATACATTTTTTAATTCTTCCCTAAAGCCTTCAAGAGAGTATTGTCCTACTGACATCTTGATTTTCCATTTCTATTCTCCAAAACTGTTAGAAAACACGTTTCTATTATGATTAAGCCACCCGGTTTGTGGTACATGGCAATGGCAGCCCAAGCTAACTAATACACACCTTGTCCCTATTTTCAGCCAATTCCTTTGGGTAGGATGGAACCTACCCCGAACTCAGAGACCAACAAAGTCCATCTCCCCAGCCATGTGTATGCTTCAGGGAAAAATACGTGATTTAAGAAGAGCCAATAAGACTTGAGATATTTGTTGAGCTTCTGAAAAAGAAAAACTCCCTCTTCCTTCTCCTGAGTTGCTGCCAAAACTCTCTTTTCTGTTGGATGTGAACAGGAATGTCTTAGCCCTGGAAACCACTGGAAACCATCCTGAAACTCTAAGGTAATAGATAACCTCCCTCACGCTGGTGTCGGGATCAAGGAGAGAAAGCAGAGATACTGAGAAAAAGAAAATGTTTCTGCCTTGGATCAAACCGAACTTTATTTGCAAGTTTCAGTTACAGTAACCAATACACTCCCTTTATTATTTAAGTCAGTGAGTTGACTTTTAGAGAAGCAGCCATTTAGATGTTTACCTGATCTCACTGGCCCCTTAAACACACCACCTAACCTATATTAACAAAGATGGATTTAAGATTCCTCTCAGCTTCACTGAACTTAAGAAAGCCTTCCTCCTAACTACAGGCCCCCGACATCCCTTTACTTAAAGCATTTACTTTAGAAAACTTTCTGCTGTAAATTCTTCCTCTGCCCCTTTGAGAGTCTTCCCTGTCCCTTTGAGTAACTCTTTCAAAAAGTTTTACAACCCAGGAATGTCTTTCTCCAGAACCTGGGAGCCCTTCATTTGAAATGTAATCATCAAAGGAGACAGCATCTCTCTCTTCCAGTCTCTGTGGAGGGGTAGGAGCTTCACTTCAATCAGCACCAATTAGCAAGCACAGATAGCCTAATCCCACTGACCAGCACCCCCCTGACATCTCCCAGCAATTTCCACTCGCTGACATCAGCACTTACACCACTCCTGCCTTTTGTTCCAGGACAGTGGAGTTCAATCTGTCTTGTCTATTGCAATTGTCTTGAATAAAGTCTTTCTTACCTGTTTAACCACATCCAATGCAATTTTCCTTTTACATCTCAGGATCTCCTCTACTCTACATTCGGCTTTTACAAAGCCAGGCACTAGACAAAATATCCAAAACGTTCACAATAGAGTGTTTTGCTAGTGTACCCTTTGAGTGACATTTATCTGAGTAGCAGCACAGTATCTCTTGTTTGGATGAGATGAGCAGCTTCAGCCCTTCACCCAGAGAATAAATAATGCCAGCAGTCCTTTCCCACTGCACCTTGGGGTTTTTCTAGTTCATTTTATGCTCTCAGTTTCCTTCCCCTGGCTTTCTCCCATGCCTTTTCTCTTAGCCCTGAAGCTTCCTCTCTCCCACAGCCAGGTTTTCCTTCCAAGTCAGACCACCTGAAGGTCTTTTCCTTGATTATAGGAAGATAATCGGCTGTATCTTCTCACACCGAGTGGGCAGACAGCTTCAAACAGGAATGTTCTTCCTGTGAAGGCAGCCCAATTTAATTGTTAGGAAAGCATGCCCGGAGGCCAAACTCTTCAGTCTGTTGCATTCTGAAGTATTTCTCTTAGACACAAGGCTCTAGGTGAAATTCTCAACTAAAAATCAATCCCCCTTTTTCCATTTGTTTTGGTTTTAGAATACAAACATTTAACCAAGTGAAAATTAGAAATCAGTCTTTCAATTTAAGTTTTGCTCTGGTGACAGTAAGCCCTATCACCCAGCAAGAACGAGGCAAAGAGATGAAATAATTAGCCTTTAACTTTCTCCCTTCCCCAGGCCACATCTTCCCACCTGATTATCTGAGTGTTCTAGTTAGACTCCCCTTAATTATTCCAAGCTCTCATCCAGAGTTTTTGAACTTCCTTGAAAGAATCATCAGGAAAAAAGGAATATAAGACAGATCGTCCTGCTGAGATCTCGGGAGCATCGTGCTGGGACAGTGGATAGAATCAGATGCTTTCTCTACTTCCCTTCTTGGAGGAATATTCCAGCAGCTCAGCAGCAGTGGCTTCCTGTGTCTCTCATCTCATTGTTCCAATATTGGAGAGCGCAGCGCCGCTACTAGCATTAAAGAGGGAGCCACTCACTGAAGGGTTTTATGAATGATAGTGATATGATCAAATTGTTAATAATAAATGGATTTGTCTGTACTGTGAAGACAGCCAAGGAGGGAATAGAAAGAGACTAGGAAAATCAGTTACCAGGATGTTTTTGTAGAGAGAGGAAGGAAGAGAGAGAGAGAGAGAGAGAGACATTAATATGTATGAGAAACATCGATCAGTTACTGTCTATCGACAGGGGATTAAACCTGCAACCTGTGTTTGTGCCTTGACCAGGAATAGAACCTTCTATCTTTCAGTGCACGGGACAACATTCCAACCAACTGAGCCACACCGACCAGGGCAATCAGGATGTTTATAAATCCAGAAATGGAATGAAGATTGTAGTAATGGCAACCACAGTTCATAAGGAGATTTTAGTTGGGACGATCACTAGGATTTGGTGATGATCGATTGGAGGTAAATGAGAAGGGTTAGGGAATAGGAGATTTCAAGAATGATACCAAGTTTCATGTTGGAGCAACAGGGTTGAAAATAATAGCTGACATTCGTTGATATTTTCTACTTGTCTAGCACTGTTCTCAGCCCTCTACATATAGTCTCAATAAAACAAAATTTTGAGATGACTGCTATTATTCACATTATACAAATTGGGAAACTGAAGAATACGAGATAAGTAGCTTACTCTAAATTACTCAGCCAGTAAGTGTTGGAGCCATGATCCAATCCAGCCACACTACTTCAGAGTCCTAACTACTATGACACTCACTGAGGAAGGTGTTTCAAAAATAAGATGTTTAGTTGAATTCTGAGGGGATGAGTTTCAAATGCTTTGGAGATATCCTGGTTGCAAAGAGGAACATGAAATCATATCAGTGTACTTTTCATATTCTCTTATACTAAAATCCATTGATCTATCTTTATCCAGCCCTATTAGATTATCTAAGGATAAGAATAAATTTCACTAAATGGTTATACATGGATCAACACTGTCCAATTAGATTATGAAATTGGAGACATTGAGGAAAAGATGCAAACAAGATGTATCAGTCAATAACAAAGCAGAAATTAGAGATTTCAGAACCAAAGTAAGTGGCTTGGAATGAGGGTGAGAGGTAGAACCTTAATGCATTACCAAAGGATGAAACACACTGGGACAGTGTTGTGGGTTAAATTGCATGCCTTCAGATGATATGTTGAAGTCCTAAACCTGTGACCTGTGACAGCAGGCAGATATTGGAGTGGTGCAGCTATATGTCAAGGACTGACAGATAGGAAGAGGTGAGGAATGATTCTACCCAGAGTCTCAAAGGGAGCATGGCCCCACTAATACCTTGATTTCTAACTTGTGGCCTCCAGAACTGTGAGAAAATACACTTCTGTTGTTTTAAGCTACCCAGTTTGTGCTACTATGTTCTGGCAGCCCTAGGAAACTAATACAGATAGAGCAGTTGAGTGTATTAGGTTCCTAATTACCCACTCCTCCTTTCCTCAAAAGGAATCCTACACCACCACCTGTTGCAATGTGACTTTCAGTACCTGTTATGGAAATGAATATACCTCATTGCTCCACTGGAGTTTATCTTGATCACATGACTTGATTTGGCCAATAGAATGTGAATGCAAGTGACATATGCCACACGGGAGCAGGAGCTTCAAGAACATTGTGTATTTCTGTTGGCTCTCTTGCTCCTTTCTTTCTGCCAAGAGTGCAGCAGATCCCAGAAAGGGACTATTTAGCCTGGGGCTGTTCTTTAGCCTATGTGTCTGAGATACAACCAACCTGAATGTCCCATAAACATTCTTGATACAGAAACTTGGGGTCATCTGCAACCAAACTTTGGGTCTCAAATCAATTCAAACAAATGAATTCCTCTCCATCAGGCCTAGTGTTTTATGTTATCAGATTGTCCTCATAATCATTAAATAATTCTACTTGGGAAAGTCTTTTCACTATGCTCTAGGATTGTACTGCTTACTGCAAGCAAATTACCTCAGTTTCTTTACTATATAAAATTTCAGTAATACAAACTTAGCTTACAGTTTTATTAAACTTATCAGTTACATATATATTGACGTAATGTTCTGATTTTATTCCTTATATGAATGGAGCCATGACATTGTTACCTGCCTTAGCTCTGGGTGGGAGATGTTACACAGGGGAGTGGGAGCTGAAAGTATGAGGAGGACCCCAGGACAGCTAAGATGTTCTGCTGTCATACGACTGTGGCCAAATTTCCTAACTTTTTAAAACCTAATTTGTCAAATTTGTAATAGGGAACTAATACTGCTTAATATCTGAGGACAGGCACTCAGACAACTGAATGAATTGAGGTAGATTTTTAATATTATATTTCAAGTCCAATCCTAATGAATCAACACAATAAATAATTTTGAAGATGCTATAGTCCCAATACTCATATGTTCTATCCTATTTCTCAATGTGATGGTGTTTGGAGATGGAGCCTTTGGGAGGTGATTAGGTCATGAGGGCTGGACCTTCATAAGTGGGATTAGTGCTTTTATAAAAGAAACCCCAGCGAGCTCCTTCACCCTTTCTGCCATTTGAAGTTATAGCAAAAGAGACAGCCATCTACAAACCAGGAAGCAGCCTCACCACACACAGGATCTGTTAGCACTCTAATCTTGACCTCCCAATCTCCAATGTCTGTTGTTAAAGCCACCCAGCTATGATACATCTGTTACAGCAGCCTGAAGGGCCTGAGACAGAAATAAACCTTAAGTACTCATGAGAAGATGGATCATAGGATACTATATATGACTTTTATTCATTCAACAACTATTTATGATAATATACTATGTGCTAGGCCTTCTCCTAGGTGTTGGAGATACAGCTGTTAACAAAGCAAACAAAATCCCCCTCTTGAGAAGCTATATTCCTAAATGATATGTTATTTATTTCTATGTCTATTTTTTATCTTTTTTAAATCTATTTTTTCTGTCTAGTTTATTTTAGTTTAGTTTAGTTCATTGTTGACAGTATTACAGAGTCTCCCATTTTCTCCATTTTTGCCCCCCTCCACCCACCCCCCGCCCCACCCCAGGCCTTCCCCATGCTATTATCTGTGTCTGTGGGTTATGCATATATGCATAAATGTTCTTTGGTTAATCTCTTCCTGTTCCCTCCCCCAAAACTCCACTCCACTGAGAGCTGTTATTCTGTTTCATGCATCCATACCTCTGGACTTATTTTGTTCATCAGTTTATTTTGTTCATTAGATTCCACTTATATGTGAGGTCATGTGATATCTGTCTTTCTCTAACTGGCTTATTTAGCTTAGCATAATAGTCTCCAGGTCCATCCAGAGAATTTGAATATAGGCTTTATTTGTTATTAATTAGTACTGCTACTTTTTGAAAAGTACATATATCCCACCCTTTTGAATGTGATTCTAAGGTTCCCATATTGCCTAATTTTCCAGCAGTGTAATATTCATAATTGGTATCAATACCCATTTAGAATTACATTAGCAGCACTGATTCTACAGTCCCTGAATGGATATAATCAACAATGGAAAATGTTTACTGAACATTAGTTAGTCTAGAGACATAGATGATACTTTACCATTCATATAATGACAGGCTTTACTTAACAGACAATTTGAAAGAAATGTCACTCTCTTTATTCAAGTGGTACAATAGTGCAATTAAAACAAGACATTTGTCTCCAAATGTGCCTTCTCCATCACGACTAATGTACTGGGTCATTAGCTCCAACACTGTGAATAGGTTCTCACCACCCCATTCAATTTAATTAGTGTACCAGATAATATATAAGAGCACACTCTGTTCTGCAGCTAATAGTAGATAATGTCTCTTAAAATGAGAGAGCAATTGCCTTACTCTTTGGTGGCTACAGAAAAGAAAAAAATGTATATATACATTATATAACTGTATATGTGAAGTCATTGAAAGATGTCAAAACACAGCTCTCCTATGAAGAGCAAAGGTCATCACCATCTCTCAAGAAATTAAGGATAATCTCACAAACAGCAAATATGTCCACACAAAGAACAAATATGTCAAAAGAGTCTTACCCTTTTTTTGTTTGATTAGTCACAGTAAACAGACAGACTACGGCATTTGAGGCCTGATGATTATTTCATACTTCTTGAGTGTTCAAATCAAATACTTAAGCAATATGCTATAACACTTTCTTATAATGTAGGCTGATGTTCTGTCAACTTACTCTCACATATGAAATTGAATCAACATCGAAATCATATCCTTAACAGAAAAAGGAAGGCTTCTTTTTCTCATAGTGATGGTGTAATACTACACATTGAAGGATTTAAGCTAACTCCTCCACTGAATTCACTAATTCCTTAAATCTATCTTCAGTCTGTATCTATAGGCAGTTATTATGAAAATCACCAGGACATTCCAGCCACAGAGAACTTTCATATTCAAGAAACCTCCACAAAGTGCCAGCCATGTGTCACACAGAATGCTAGGTCCTGGCACTGAGTCCACCCAGGCTTCAAATTGCTCAAGATTTAGTAAGAAAGAGAAGCAAAATTGTGAGTATCGGTGAAAGTTTGGCTATCCAGGAATTAGGCTTTGAAATCAACCCAAGGCCTCATTTTTAAACAATTTCCTGTAGCACCATGAGAGTACTGAATCAACAAGTAACGGATCAGATCAGAAACATTGCAAATACCTTTTAAAACAGTAGAAAGTTTCCTAGCTTAGAAATGAATGCACGGTTAATTTAAGGGTTTGTGGAGAATCAGAATCTTGATTAAACATCTGAGATTAGACTGATAACATTAAATTAATGGTACTATTAAATTAATGTCTTGAGCATTTGGGGGGAGACTGATTTTAAATGTACCCCCATCCACCATCCTAGAACAGGCTCTTAGGCAGCCCAGTTTAATTTGGATGAAGGTATAACATCCATGTAAAGCTAGAATGCCTAGGGCAGAAGGAGAAAGAAAATGATTCTTCCCCAAGATTAGCCATAGTGAAAAGTCAGAATCAAACTGTTACTGTTTTGTACTTTAAGAGACCAGGAGGTGGCAGAGTTAGGAACTTTATCTTTTAACCAAAATGGAACATGGTTGTTTACTTTGGAAAAGAACCCAAAAGAGAGAGATTGGTGCTGGCAAGGACTGCTTTTTATTTCCACAAAAGGTGCAGTAGAAAACTTTTATATTCAATAATCTCTACCAAGCACTGGCCTGTTGAATCAGAAGTGGAGCCAATTCCATTTGGCCAGGTGCATGAGGAATCATGTGCAGAAATCCAAAGCTCTGGCCAGCTGTCTGGCTTATCTGGTCATGGTTCAGCTCTGCCTACAGGGAGAAAACAATGAATTGGCCAAGTAGTCACAAATATCTGCTTTGCACGACTGCTAAATTTCTCATTTTAAATAAATAGCATGATATTCTGGCTTTTAGATTAGCCTGATGAGTTTCTCATCATGAAGTTGCAGCATCACCATATCTATCTATTCTGAGACCCTGAATATACGAAGTTTCTAATCCTACATAAATTTACCAATAAAACTGTAAGGATCTGGTTTGAACATGATCCCTCCCACTCTGATCATACCTGATTGGAACAAGAATTGGTGTCCAAACCATAGCAGGCTACAGCTAGCCTTAGCACAAGAATTAGGTGATAAAATACAGAGTCTGTCAGATTATTTTTAGAAAATTTTGACATAACTTCAAAAAGAGTCAACTGACATCAGGATGGATAACAGTGGAGAGATACAGAGAGAATGCAGAAAAGAGAAGCCCAGAGGCAATAGAGACAAGGCAGCAGCAGAAGTGATAGGTGAATAGAATGCATAAGGGTGGTTGGTAGTAACTGGCAGAGACCGTTGCAGAGACATCATAGTACTAGAGAGGAAGACTACAGCTGTTGCCATAGCCTTCCCAATATCCTGGTTCTGCTTGGGGTCTACCTGTAGTCGTAGAAACAATTCCTTGCACTAGGCAAGATAGCTAACAGTGTTTTATTTCTTTCAATATGGAAAAGCTAACATAATTTTTTTTTACAAAGAGTAAAATATAGCCTTCCTTATTTGAACAACTTTTTATTTTCACAAGGATGTTTTTAAAAGATGATAAAATACCAGTACCATGCTGTTCTGGTTACTATGGCCCTGGCCTAAAAACAGACACATAGATCAATGGGACAGAATAGAGAGCCCAGAAATAAATCCACGTCTATACGGTCAATTAATATTTGACAAAGAGGCAAGAACATACAATGGGGTAAAGACAGTCTACTCAATAAATGATGCTGGGAAAACTGGACAGATACTTGCAAGAAGATAAAACTAGACTACCTCCTTACAGTATATACAGGAATAAACTCAAAATGGATGAAAGACTTAAATTTTAGACTCAAACCATAAAAGTTCTAGAAGAAAACATAGGCAGTAAAACCTCAGATATTTCTCATAGCAATATTTTTTCTGGTATATCTGCTCAGGCAAGAGAAACAAAAGAAAAAATAAACAAATGGGACTACATCAAACTAAAAAGTTTTTTCATAGCAAAGAAAACCATCAAAAAAAAAAATGAAGAGACAACCTACTAAATGAGAGAACATAGTTGCCAATGATACATCTGATAAGGAGTTAATATCCAAAATTTATAAAGAACTCATACTACTCAACACCAAAAAACAAAAACAATCCAATTAAAAAATGAGCAGAGGATCTAAATAGACACTTCTTCAAAGAGAACATACAGATGGCCAATAGACAAATGAAAGGGTGCTCAATGTCACTAATTGTCAGAGAAATGCAAATTAAACCACAATGAAGTATCACCTCACCCCAGTCAGAATGGCTACCATCAACAAATCCACAAGTGACAAGTGCTGGTGAGGACTGGAGAAAAGGGAATCCTTATGCACTATTGGTGGAAATGCAGATTGGTGCTGACACTGTGGTAAAAAGTATGGAGTTTTCTTTAAAATTAAAAATGGATCTGCCTTATGACCCAGCGATTCTACTTCTGGGGATTTATCTGAAGAAACCTAAAACGCTAATTAAAAAGAATATATGCACCCCTATGTTCATTGAAGCATGATTTACAATAGCCAAGCTATGAAAGCAAGCCAAGTGCCCATCAATAGACAAGTGGATAAAAAGCTGTGGTACATATATACAACAGAATATTACTCAGCCATAATAAAAAAGAATGAAATCTTACCATTTGTGACAGCATGGATGGACCTAGAGGGTATTATGCTCAGTGAAATAAGTCAGTCAGAGAAAGACAAATACCATATCATTTCACTGAAACGTGGAATCTAAACAACAAAATAAATGAACAGACAAAATTGAAACAGGTGCAAACACAGAGAGAGAATTGGTGATTGATAAAGGAGAGGGGGGTTGGGGACTGGGTTTTTGAAAGATAAGAGGGGGTTGGGGAGATGGGTGAAAAGGTGAAGAAATTAAGAAGTACAAATTGGTAGTTACAGAATAGCCACAGAGATGTAAAGTACAGAATACGGAATATAGTCAATAATATTGTAATAACTATGTATGGTGTCAGATGGATACTAGGTTTATCGGGTGATTACTTAGTAAGTTTTATAATGTCCAAATACTGGGCTATACATCTGGAACTAATATGTTATATGTCAACTGTAATTGAAAAATAAAAATTATTTTAAAATAAATAAATAAATACAAGGATGTGTTGATAAAACAATAAAAAAAATAAAAGATGATAAAATGGTTTCCTATGTTCATGTACTAATAATGTATTAACAAAAGAAACCCTTTTTTAAAAATATATCTTTATTGATTTCAGAGAGAGGGTGGGAGAGGGAGAGAGAGAGAGAGATAGAAACATCAATGATGAGAGAGTCATTGATCAGCTGCCTCCTGCACGCCCCCAACTGGGGATCAAGCTGGCATCCGGGGCATGTGCCATGACCCAGAACCGAACCACGATCTCCTGGATCCTAGGTCGACGCTCAACCAATGAGCGACGCACGCCCAGGCAAAACCCTTTTTTGAATGAAAAATTCAAACCAATAATCACATTTTTACAAATGTATGGCCAAATAAATCAAAAAGTCTAGAACTGACTATCTCTCATAAATATAAATTTATTACTTGTCATGTTCTGGAAACAAAGCAAAATAATCCAATTGAGTCATTTTCTAATCCATGAGATAGATAATACATGATGTATTTTGTCACTGTTGATTTAATACAGTTTATATTTTTCTTGAGGTTTAGTACTTGATCCAAGTATAATCATTTAGCTCAATTTATTCCTGTCCTTATATAAAACTGTACTATTTTCATTTCTGTCACCAAATGAATCTATCTCCAGCTGAAAAATACATTTTCCTTGAAAAATTAAACAAAAATCAAATCAGTGCTTAGTCCTGCACAAACCACTAGTCTCAAATCAAAATGCAGAAAGAGAAGTCTCCCGAATTATTTTTTTAAAAAGCTTGACCACTAGCTAAGACAACAGGCTTAATGGATACTAGTTTATGAGTCTATACCAAATAGTAGCATAGACTATAGATGAAAGTATTTGCGTTTTTTTTTTAAATTGAAGAAGTTCTGTGACAATAATAGTTATTTATGATAAAATAGAAAATTGATGTAGAAAGAAAATCACTGTGAACTAGAGTTTCAACTAGAAAAACTTCTTGGTGATGATGTTGGGTTGAGTTTTGCCTGACAGGTAGAATTAGAATGATACAGCAGATGGAAGATCCTCTCAGGCCATGGGGCATGGAGTCAGGCAAAGGTTTTAACCAGTTTCAGGCATCAGGATAGAGGGAGCATGGAAACAAAATAAGCTAGGCAGTGGGGATTACTGGTGAGAGATTTAGAATACAAGGCACAACTTCTTGAAACCATAAGAATTGTGGGCCTAAAGCAGGAAATTGTCTTAATAAAAGAGGTTTCAGGAAGAGAGATACTGTTAGCAGCAGGATTCACAAGGAGACCACTGTAATAATCTGAGAGTACAACATAACCAGAGTACAGCCAGCTGGAATGTGGCAACAGTCAAATTAAACAGACATAATAAGTGAATGTTTGGGAATTAATGGGTTAGGCAATAGATGTGAAAAGAATTGAAGACACAGATTAACCAACTTCTTAAACTTATATCATCAGAGTTTGAAAGTGAGGGAGATGATATCTTGAAGTGAGGAAATTATAGTTTTGAAATCATTGGAGAGCTAAGCTGGTGGAACTGGACACAAGGGAGGAGAACACTGTGTCCCTCATCTTGCCTACCTGGTAGGTGATGATCCCATGAATTCAGAAACAATCCGATGTGCTGACTGGCCGCATACAAATATGCAGGTGTTGTTTGGTAATCAAGTAAGGCACAAGCTTGCATCCATGCCACCGATCAGCTAGCAGCATACAGCATAGGTCCAGAGAGTGGGAGAAAATGCTGTGTCAAAGTGGTGCCATAGCCTGACAATGAAACTTATCAATAAGAAAAGAGTGAATGCGTGTGTTCCATACACGAGACTCAACAATACTGCTTTTCTAAAGACACTAGTATCTTTACTCAAAACAAGGTACCATAAACTCTCCCCTCTATAGAAACTCTGACAAGCATTTACCACTGTTTGGGGAATTTAGTTCCTCTGAGCCAAACCCCATCAATCCAATCATCCTTTCCCCAGCTTCTCCCCTCTTCTCGGGGATCTGCCTGGCTTTGTGCCCTGACACAAGACTCTTAGTCTTTGAAACTGGGACCACTGCGTTCACCTATGCAATCTTGTCCCAGTCTCTGGATCCAGTACTATATTAAAATCAGATGGAATTTAAAGAGCGCTAGGCTAATAATTCTGAGACTCAGTGCCATATCTCAGCTGTACTATCCACATTCCTTTGACTTCATATGCAGAGGATTCTTAAGTAAGAGGATGCTTGTCTTCTAACATGAGACCTAGCCACTCAAGCCAGATCACTTGGTCTGAAGTTTTGTCTTCTTCATCCTAGCTGAAATTCTTTAGAGCTCTAGGTCCTGTCCTGACCATCAATCCTTATATCTGGGCCCCTAGTTATTTGTGAGGTATTTGTGGTAAATTGTGTTGATGATCCCCAAACACATGTGCATACAAATGTACACAATAGCTCCCTTTCAAAGTTACTATTCAGACAGGATTGTCCTACTCTCACTTACAGCTTCATCATCTAAATTAAATGTTATTTAATCTACTATCAAAACTCCTTGAGTCAGAAAACAGTAAGCATGACATTTTTTATATAAGCTATAGGTATATCACAGACTAACTATGTTAATGACTGTATTTCAGAAGAACTAAAAGCATAAATATGAGCCTTTAACTATCTGAAGAACTGTTTTCTTTCTTATACTTCACCGTTTCATACCCTAAAAGACTTAAGTTTGACTAATCCTAAAACATACTCTTATTAAGTACATCAAACCTGAATGTTTTCACCATGAAAAAGATTATTCCATGGGATCTATCATGAGAAGTTTAGTGCCTTGAATATTATGACCATTTTCCTTAAGGGGAGATATTTTTTATTAGTAAAAACAATATTGGGCAAAGAAAATCTCCCATCAAAAGTTAATAAATCTGGCTCAGTGTTTTGTTTCAACTTTCATATCAAAGGCAGAGCAGAGACATTATTTATGCATAGGGGTGTATGGCTGACCTATACTCAAATAAGTGCTAAATCACAATTTAGAGGTCAGCCTTAAGGTTGGATGTGATTTTGTTTTTGTTTTGTTTTGATTGTATGTTTGTTTTGGGGTGGGTAACATTGTCCAGGTGGTCTGGGCTTTCCCTTATTTTCCTAAGTAGTCCAAAAGGAAGATCAGGGAAAGCGACCTTGCTGTCTCCTGCTAAAGTGAGATGCCTACTTGCCCATAGACCTTTTATCTAATAGTCTTTATTGGTTGAACAAATGAAGGCAGCCCTCAACCCCTTTTCATCCAGGACCCAACCCACTTATCAGGACATTATTTTTCTCCAAAACCACCAAGCCCATCCTCCCTAACTGAACCCACACTGATGTGCAGGTATGAGCAGTTCTTTCCCTGAGGTATCCAACTAGCACCACAAAGCAAATCAGGGAGAGAAGGTTGGGAATTGGGGCTCTATTCCTAGCCCCAGGGCAAGAAATAGAGGCAACTCAAAGGAGGACACACGGGGTTAATATTTAGGCCTTGGGAGGTTGCCCCGTGTAGATACTCCCTCCCTTACCCATGCTTCATCTTCCCAGTTCTCCCACATCATCTTTCCTCAGGCTGTCTATAAGCAACTGCCTCCTGGCCGGTGTTCCAACTGCTTCCTCCAGAAAATCCCACCCTCCACCATTTAAGCAACACCAGCCCCCTATGCCTAATTGTTTCTTGCAAATTTTTATGGCTTCAACTTTAGCTGGAGCTTTATGTAGGGGTCCTTCTGCCTTTGGCTCCTGTTGGCTTCAAAGGATGGAGGAGCTGTAGTACTGTAAAGTGTTGATGGAAACAGTATATAGTCTGGTTATTTAACTCTCCATGAGTGAAGTGAGAGGCTAAATACACAAACAAACAGCCAGACCATATATAAACATAGACTCTGACCAGTCATCTGCAGCAACCACCAACCCATTATCTACAGAAACCTTCCCAGAAAGCCAGCCTGCTATTGTCAGACTCAGGATGTCAGAGCACTGTCCCTAGCAACTGACCCAGGAAGCCAAACAATAACCCAATCAGCCCAAAACAGCCAGAACTCAATTAATAACTGATGAATTCCTTCCTTTTTTGTCCCTGCTTCCACGTAGGGCCAACCAGAGAAAGCTAAATATGTACCCCTAACCAATAAGTATCCTGTACTACCCCATTTCAGGCTTGCCCACCTAGAGTTTCTCCAGGCCAACAGCCTCCATTCAGGGCATATCTGAAGCCTTCCTCTTTTCTTCACTATAAACTTTTCCCAGTCCTCTGCCTGCCTTTTCATCTCTGCCAAAAGGAGACGTGATGGTGGTTGACTCCCTTGCAAGCTCTGAATAAATAGCCTTTGCTTGTGCTCATTTGGCTGGTCGTCATTTACTTCCACAGAAACCTGGTGCTTTCTCTCTGACTACAGGCAGGCACATCTCATTGCAGAGGGAACTAATAAATTATTGGTTAATTAATTAATTATCCTAGGAAGGCTCAATTTACTAGTCTCACAGGAAGGAAACATGTTCCTCATATTAAGATGACTTTAAAGCAACTTCTTGAGAACCTTGAGAAATAACTGACATCATTTTGCTAGAAGAATATTTGACTCCTACTTGCTCCCACTTTTATTGCCAGACGCCCACACATTAGCTCTGACTGAGTCTCTCAGAATGGATGGCACAATCTCCCTGTAGATTATTTAGGGTCTTAATTCCACCTCACTACATTTAATTTACTTTCCCCAGTTTGAAAGCAAAAGACTTTTTGAAAAGCCATAGGAACCAATTTAATAAAGGAGCTGTAATTTAAGATCCATCTTTGGAAAGAGCAAGAGATGCAGAAAAACCTGAAAGACAACAAGCCTTTACCTAAAAGAGATTCTCACACTAAGAGATCATTTAATCATTTGCTTCCATTATTATGGAATGAGGGGAGTGGGGACAGAATTCAAACGTTTCAAGGGTTTCTTTAATTTGTTGAAACCATTTGGCAACCCATGAAATGAGAGATCAAAATATTTACAAAGGATTGCTTGGTACAGTTACAAATTTAAACCGAAAGCTGTAAACCTGTAATTTATTTAAATTATATGTGGAGGTAGGAGCCCCAGATTAAGAATAAATTTACTACCACAGTGATACAGTGTCTGAAATAAATTGGAAGAGCTTACAAATTATGATTTTGCATAAGGAATTAAGGAACCTCCCAAAGACCAAACACACAAAAAGTATCCCAAAAGAGGAAATAAGGGTTACAGGCTTGACCCAATAGCAACCCCCAGTCACCCCTAGTCACTGAAAGGAGAACAACTGGTTAGATTCTCTCTACTCAGTCATAGCCCATAATGGAACCATGCTATCAGTGGCAAGTGGATATTGAATAAGCTTTTTGCCCTCAAAAGTCCCAGACTCTAAGAAGTGTGAATAGTATTCCGGGAAGTGTGAACCTTCTTGCCGCTTCCCCGTGGCCCCGTGTGGGGAGGGTTCTGCACCTCATGAGCGCAGCCAGGGCAAGAGAGGAAGCAGTCAGGAGGCACGCCCTCCTCACTGGTGGCAGCCACGGCACTCAGGTTCCCCAGGGCCCCTGAATCAGCATTTCCAGAGCAGCAGAGGGTTCTCTGTTCACAGGTAACTGGAGACAGTGTCCTTGGCCTGGGTGTCATCACCCCCATCTTCAGTGCTGGACACCATGAGAGGAATGTGCAGGGCTGCCCAGACCACACAGGCCACAGAGGAGGACTGGTCCTATGCTCACTACTTAGAGAAATACATGAGAAAGAACCACAGAAGTAAGTAAGAGAACTTCAAGTGGGGCTAGAGTCCCCAAATAAAAGATAGATTAAAACCAGAACAAGTGTATACAGTCCCCATTTTTCTTCATGATGATATATGGTTTAGGGAAACACCAGCTACAAGTATGTAACTTTATTTTCAGGGATGCTATTTTGAAAATTTTTAAGTGAGGTGTTTTCTATTTCTCTCCCTCCATACACCCCAACTTGAATCATGGTGTCTGGCAGCCTCTGGGCCATCATGACCCCAGAGGGTTCCTTCCAGACTGGAACAGGAAATAAAGGAAAACCCATATAACAGAAGAGTGAAAGCGGAGGAGGCGAGGAGAAAGATGCAGCCAGACACATATGTCCTACCTCCAGCTCCAGGTGGAAATCCTGGAAGACAGTGGGGGGAATACAAGGATATCCAGAGGGTGGCCTCCTCAGAGGTACATGGCTCAGTGCCACATCCAGCTTGCATAGGACTAAGGTAGCGTGACAGAGGGAGGTGGCAGGTAGATGAGCCCGAGGTTCTGCTTGACCCCATCAAAAGAAAATGGTCAGAGTCACAGACTTCAGCAATTGGTGACAGCACACATGTCCATGAGTCCAGGTGGGGTCAGATGGGCGTCAATCACACCAGACTAATCAGAACAGAGAGGATCCAGAGGTTGCCTGGCAAGGAGGTCCCCTGCCCCACAGTGAGGACTCCTGTTCCAAAACCACAAGATGACATAAGGCCTTCCTCCTACATATAGCATGATACCATTTAGGACCTGGGGAAGGAGGGAAAACATGAATACTCAACCTTTACCTGAAGGAAAATGCCACCCAAAAGAAATCATTAAGGACAGAATTAACTTGCAACTTTAGAATTCCCCTCTTTCACCACCCTCTACACCACCCTATACATACACCCCAGGAGATAAGCCTCGTGAGGAAGTTATATCAATTGCAGAAAAGATAAAGTTTCATTTTATTTTCCCATCCAAGTTGATCCCATAATTTCTACTCTAAAATTCCCTCAAAATATTATATATGCATATTATATATGTTTAAATATATACATAAATGTCTGAAATATTATAGTTTATGAGAGAAAACACAACTGACATGGAAGGAGAGAAAGAAAGTTCTTAAGACAAATGGGTGAAGACTGTTTTGGAAATTCTCTGATTGTTCTGAGGATAGCAGGTGGACTTGGTAGGAAGTCAAAGGTGAGCTCATGCAGAACACTGGGAGGGCCCCACTGAGGCAGGTGGACACAGTTTCGCATGTAAAACAGAGGATTGGTGGTGTGAGTGAAGAATACAGCGGTACTGCAGGAGCTGTCAGTGTTAACATGACCAATCTTTAACTGATGGAGATATTGGCATCTTCAGAATGTGTTTCCAAAGTTGTAATGAATCTATGCCTATACCTGCAAATGACAGCAAGGAGAATGCTGAGTTGTTTTTTTCCATACACTGCATACTAAGCTTTAAAATTCTGCATTATTTCAGAATCATATTTTATTGACTCCTGGGGAGTTTGAGGTACATGAGTTGTATAAAAATAGAGAATCATGACAGAAAGATCATTCTTGCTCTAACTTATTATGGGTGCTGTATGGAGTTATTTACAATAAAGGAGGTACTTGTTTCCAGTAAGAGGATAGAATTTTTTAAATGCCATTTTCACAATACTGCACCAGCTTGGGTGTAGGACAGATAGAATTACAAAGAGATTGTCTCTGGGGGAACACCACAGAGACCTGGATGAGCTCTCCAAAATATCCCCTAAAATATTATGCCTATGCCCCAAAGGTCACACTATTATCTATGTTATTCTTAAGTATTGGTGTCCTGGATTTCCTAGCTGAAATCTAGGCCGGGTCCATTGCTTGCTGAGCAGCATATCTGAGAATCCCCAATGAGCGGCAGGCACGCTCCTGGAATGGCACAGCCGAAGGAGCTCCCAAAGAGAAAGTGAGTCAGGCAAATGCCACTGGGTGGAGACCAGCTTCAATCATGGGAGAGCACTGGAGGTTCTGAGCACAATCCGAGGTCGGCTGGGTTTGTGTTTCACCCCAAGGAGGGAGAACTTGGAAATAAAAGTTAAAGATCTGCCTTGCTAAAGACACTTAGAACTCATTGGAAGCCATCGAATAGTAAGGACAGTTACACAAGAAGAGAGACGTTTTCTCCCTGACATAGTCCATGGAATCATGGAAATTCTGGAAAAGACACTAAAGGCTCCCAGGCTTCAGCAGAAGGAGAACATGGCCCCATATAAAGTGGCGATGATAGGTAGGCTGGGCTCCAGTGCCTGGCAGAGGTGGCAGCACTCAGGGGAACAAGGGGTATCCAGCAGAGAGGATGCCAGTGTCCGGCAAAGGCATCGGGACCCAGAGGACATCATGTGGCCACTGTCTGGGCTTGTTCATGAACACAACAGAAACATCTCAAAGACTTCCAGATATAATGACTTGGGGGAGAGAAAAAGGTTTTGCTGGAGATGGAGCTCCCGAATTGGCAGATTGACATGAAAGCCACACAGCACAAGTTATTACTATTAATATCTCCAGGTAAATATGAGGTGAGTGTAGCTGGAACACAAATTACACAGACGTCCAAGGCAAGTTTCCATAATCTTCCTCAAAGTTCCTGGGATTCATAACCTGGAGTGGCAGACCCCTAAACAATCCAGAGCAGAATTTAGGGGATACACTTTCAAGTTTTATAAATAAACCCACAAGTTTACAAAATTCTATGTATATGAATTTCTGAATATTTTTTATGAGAAGAATCATTGTACTTTTTTATCAGATTCTCAAAGGGGTATGTAACCCTCAAAGAGTTAGGAACCTGAAACCTTTCTTGCTGTATCTCAAATATACATCTCATTTCTCAGGACCCAGTGGAGTTTGGAAAGACCTCTTCTTGTCCACCCTGAGAGCTTTGGAGTTGCTTTCAAAGCTCCATGGTCAAGGGTATCTTTGACCTTCAGAATCTTTGCCCCTGTAATGTTGGAAACTTCCATTTAAGGGGTGGGGTCATGTTTTTCTCCTCTATCCCCCAGCAGCAAACAACTGTGTTCAGTCTACCCAAAAGAATCTCAACAGATCCCAGGTGACAACACATGCAAGTTGTAAAAATATAGCTCATTTTGCACATCATTTATGATATTTTCATAAGAATTCCCCCCTGAAAATGGGGGAAACCGGAACTGAATGAAGACTATCAAACTGGGCTCTGTGTATTAAGCCACAGTCCACTGCCTGGATGGAGAGATAAGATACTGGGCTTGCTCTGGTGACATCTTTTATGGGCAGGGACACAAAGTATGATTTAGTTTTATGTTCACGGTAGCTTCAGCTGATGGCAAAGAAACATCCCATTTTCTTACTGAGATCTTGGGCATTTTATATGTGCCTTGGAACTAAAAAGAAAAGAAGAAAAAGCACAGGGGCATGGATTAACATCAGATGATTAAGAGACTTTTTTGTCTCTTTTTAGTGACTACATTCTAGCTCTTTTCAGCACTATTAAGTTGGGGTTTTGTAATGAAAAATCCAATCAAACACTCAAGAATTACCAGTGTGTAACCTTAGTCTAGCATCACTGACCTTGTAGATATTTCAACTCTGTTGAGATAATTGCCAGGAGGACAAATTATAAATATAGGCTGTTACTGCGGTAAGCAAAATCCACTGCAAAAGCAGTTAGTTCTGAGATAAATTGCCTAAAGAATACACCAGATCCCCAAGGTCTTCCCATTGTGTTCACTAGTCAAGATTCTAACATGAGCACTAAATCAAAAATTCTAGTTTCCAGAGACTTCTCACCTCAGAATTTTAAACAGTATCTTAAAAATGCATTTCACTATGTACATTAAAATCTAAAACAGAATTGGTTACTTCAAAAATTATTACCCCGTGATCTGTGGTATTGAGACAAGTCAACAAATTTTGGTGACACAAAAGGACACATTTATACCAAAAAAGAAATTTTCAAAGGATTTTTCTCCTGGTGAAATATTTTTTTTTAAATAACAATAATTACCTATTCTGGAGACACTTAACCACTAACAGCGGGATAATCTCAAGATACAACTGCACATTTTTAGAAAGTTAAGCCAAAATTAATCAATCTACCTTCTACTAAAGGGAGAAGAAATATTCTCTAAAGACCACCCTTTCTTACGAGTCTATACGTTTAAGGCAGCAGTATAATTGGAAAGAAATTTATTAAAGGGCTGGAAATTATCCTCAAATTAAAACATTTACAGCCTACGGCTGTAATTAGGGCAAAGGTAAAGGCAAGAGATTCACAAAGCAATCCTGGCTGCTTCTGACTACTCCTTGGATGCATCTTTGCTAATTCATTACCTTGCTTCCGTTGTTAATTATGGCTGCTCCCCAAGGTTTGATAATGACTCTTTTACTTCTTTTTCTTTCCCTCTACTTTATTCATTAACTTACAGGATTTTAACAATTCCTCCTGACTACAGCAGAGATTGAGCTAAGGTTAATTGATGCCTACTGAGTACTAAGCACCATGCTAGGCACTTTTAGAGTTAACTGCAAGTATTATGTGACTTGCCCAATTTTTCTAATTATTCCTTCCCATCAAACAGTTCCATGTGACTTTTTTTTAGCTCCATCAAAAGCCTGTTCAGAATGTGGTGCACAGGAAGACGACTGGGAGTCAAGGGGCTACAGTGGATGAGCTGTGTGACCCTGGGCAAGTCCCAAGATCCCTCCCAGTCTCAGGAAAATAAAGACATTGAACTATATCAAAAATTGCTAACTGATTGTCCATTGGACAGATCCAGTCTTCAGACATATTTACTTGGCCTGCATGATGATTTTTAAATCTGGAAGGTTATGTAAAAATCTGGATTTCTATCTTCTCTTAAAAGCAGAAAATCTAAGCCTGATTTCTTTGACAGTAATAATTGGTTGCAGCCAAGCAGCAGCTGCCCCATTAGATTTTTCCCCACAATCCCCAGTATTCCCTGTTGTTATAAGTGTTCCCCTTTACCATTTACTTTATGTGACTTGCCACTCAACCAGATGGTCAACTTCAGCACTAAAATACACTGGTTTTACTTCTAAATGCAGCTCATTACTTACTTTATTTCAGGCTTTCTCCCCACCCTAGTCCAGTACCAGAAGCACACATTTGAAATCTACCTCAAATTTTTCAATGTTAAATAAACTCATATCTCTTATCATGAGCTATTCAACTCTTTCTAACTTCTGTTTCACCATTTTTGCCCTATTTAAACCTCCAAGATTTTTAAATCTTTTCACCTCCTTCCATACTTTACTCTTAATCAAATGCTATAAACTTCTTCTCAGAAATTATAATTTCCATCCTCTTAAACCCAGATCATTATATCCAAGGCTAATATTCCTACTAAGACTCTATCTTTATAATTCATACAGTGAAAATAAGAAAAACCATATTCCTTATAAGGTCAAAAACCTTCTAACAACTTAGTGCAAGAGCACAAGTTGTCGCCCGGCTGGGTGTGGCTCAGTGGTTGAGCATCGACCTAGGATCCAGGCGATCCGGGTTCAATTCCCGGTCAGGGCACATGCCCGGGTTGCGGGCTGCAGCCGATCAATGACTCTCTCATCATTGATGTTTCTGTCTCTCTCTCTCCCTCTCCTTTCCTCTCTCTGAAATCAATAAAGATATACTAAATAATAATGTAGCATTGAAAAAACAATTAAAAATAAAAGAGTACAAGTTGTTGTCCAACAGCCATTCTCTCCTTTCTTAATTACAAAACTCAGATTTTACTTGGGAAGACAAAGCAACCAGCTAAAAGACTACATTTCTCAGACACACTTGCAGCTATATGTGACCATGTGACCCAGCTCTGGTCAATGCTATAAGCATGAGAGTTCTGGGAAACCTTCTTAAAGGAAACCATCTAGGCTAGGAGAAAGCATCTTCTTCTCTTTTACCTCTCTTTCTTCTTTCTAACTACAAAACAGATTTGATAATGGATCTTCAGAAGTCATTTTGGACCAGGAGGCAATACCCTTGAGAATGGAAGCCATGACCTCAGATGATAAGGAAAAAAATGATAGGAGCCTGGGTCCCCAATGATCACAAAGTACAATACTAGTGTTTAATGTGTTACACTAACTTACTAACATACTAATGTTTAATAACCTTATTTTTTTTAAAATTCTAAGTCTTTCCTGTTAGCCACTGAATCTAATTCTAATTAACAGAGGTGGACTGTGTTCTCGAGCTGGCCCATCCTCCTAGTAATCCCTTACATTTTCTCTAGTTAAATATAGACTTTCCAAATTAAGCCCTTGAGCCCTTGTACCCCTCTTACCTCAGGAAGCCCCCTGCCCCTCATATTGCAAGCTCCTTTCTGAGCTATTTTCTTAGCACTGACACGGAAATGTTTTACACAATGGATCAATATAAAAAAGCAGAGGGAGAACCTCAGTAGAGAAGAAGAGAAGAATTGAAAGCAATCGAAGAAAGAGAGAGCCAAGAATGAAGAGAACTTCAGTTGCTTCTTAATTTGCTGTGGAGGAGTTATTTTTTGTTTTGTTGTTTTGTTTTGTTTTAACCCATGAGCATCTGTATCCCCTCAGCAAAGGCTGAGCCATAAAAAATGAAGAGTTGAAGGGAAAGTCCTAATTAAAAGGGTCTAAGCATTTCCCACAATGAATAGAATGGAAACTTTTTCCACAGGGCAACTTGGCCTGAGTCTGAAACACAGTTTAGGACTCAGCACAATACCCAGAGCCAACCTTCATTTTTGGACAATAGGACAAGAGTTCAGGCCTTTGCTCATTGTATGACTGGAGTCTTAAGAGTGTACTGATCTCAAAATGCATTGTTTAAACCCCACTTCTCAGGTCACCTTTAGTTTCTCAGAAAATCACTAGATTCATGATATTAAGAGCCATGGGACTGCTTTGCTTCTATTTCTTTGTTTTCCCTGCCATTCTGATCCTATTATAGTAAAATCCACTATAAAAATCTCTTCCATCCTCTCTTGTCTTTATGAGCAGTTACCCTATTACCTTCTAGTCAAGTAGAATGTCACAAAGGTCACTACAAGGAAAGTATAATGATATACCAATGTCCACAACAGAAAAAGAAAAACTAATGAGCCACTGACCTTAATATATTTATGTATTCAGGGGTCAGCTATGTGAAATTTCTTAAAGCCTCTTCTCTTTGAGTTATTAAAGAGATAATTTATTTGTTGAGTCATTAAACTTTCCTAAAATACTCAAGGGGAAAAACACAATTATTATATCAGACTATAAAAGAGCATCAGGATTAAATCTGAAATATCAGGATATCCCAACAGAGTGTAAACCCAGCATAGAAAATATAAAGGTGGGTGGAGAAATCAAAGATCGAGGCCACAGGTGATATTGAGAAGGCTGTCAGCAAGAAGCCAAGCCCAACCATTAAACTGGTCACTTTTTTTTTTTTTTTTCATTTAAGCTACAGAAAATCCAATACAAACTTCTTTAAGCAAAGTAAAGAATAAATTGACTCAGAGTTGGTTTAAGACATAGCTGCTTGAAAGGGCTGAAATGATGTTCTCCACTTGTTACCTCTACTTGGCTTTGCTCTCCTCTGCATATTAGCTTCATTATTTTTTTTTATCAGAAATTAGTGCTGGATTTTGTCGAATGCTTTTTCTGCATTTATTGATATGATCATATGATTTTTGTCCTTCATTTTGTTTATGTGATGTATCACATTTATTGATTTGCAGATGTTGTACCAGCCTTGCATCCCCGGAATAAATCCCACTTGGTCATGGTGTATGATCTTTTTAATGTATTGCTGGATCCAGTTTGCTAGTAATTTAGTGAGGATTTTAGCATCTATGTTCATCAGGAATATTGGTCTGTAATTTTCTTTCTTTGTAGTGTCTTTATCTGGTTTTGGGATTAGGATGATGCTGGCCTCATAAAAGAGTTTGGGAATTTTCCCTCCTCTTGAATTTTCTGGAATAGTTTGAATAGAATAGGTGTTAATTCTTCTTTGAATGTTTGGTAAAACTCGCCTGTAAATCCATCTGTCCAGGACTTTTGTTTGCTGGGAGTTTTTTGATTACTGCTTCAATTTCATTAGTTGTTATCGGCCTATTCAGGTTTTCTGCCTCTTCTTGATTCAGCTTTGGAAGGTTGTATGCTTCTAGGAATTTGTCCATTTCACCCATGTTTTCCAGTTTATTGGCATATAGTTGCTCATAGTATTTTCTTACAATCCTTTGTATTTCAGTTGGGTCAGTTGTTATATCACCTCTTTCATTTCTGATTTTATTTATTTGGGTCCTCTCTCTTTGTTTCTTAATGAATTTGGCTAAAAGTGCATCAATCTTATTTATGTTTTCAAAGAACCAGCTCTTGGTTTCATTGATTTTTTTGTATTTTTTTTTTAGTTTCTGTCATTAATTTCTAGTCTGATCTTTATTATTTCCTTCCTTCTGCTTCCTCAGGGCTTTTCTTGCTGTTCTCGTTCTAGTTCTTTTAGTTGTGTTAGATCGTTCATTAGACCTTTTTCTTAGCTTCATTTTTTAACAGTCACCCTCAATGGCCCTTAAGTGGTTGCTACAGCTCCACACCTTAGATCTTACAGCTTCATAGACTTTAGCCTACAAAAACTAAAGCATGTATTTCCTGGTAGAGTCTGCAAAAGAGCTCTCATTCTCATAGAACCTACTTGAGTAGCATGCCTAGCCTTGAACCAATGACAAGGGCTAGTGAAACATGAAGGACTTAAAACTGGGCCGTGCATTCCATTCCTGCAAGTGGGAAATTTGGAATGTGGTTGCCAAAGAAGGCAAATGGTTAAGGGATAGCCATAAATAAGCACTTACTACACAAGTAAATTGGACCCTGATTATGGAAAAGTGTGTATATGGTCTTTTCATTTCCTTGGCTATGATGAGCATGGGAAGAAAGTGCCCAGCTGCTCATCTTTCATGACCCATGGCACAGTCCTTCTGAAGAAATCGATGGTTGCATCTAAGATCTTAAATTTGTCAAAACTATGCAAACTTTGCCCAAACTGCAAAGCAGTGACTAAACAAGTGAGGCCAAGTGAGTAGGAGAGTAACTGAATGCCCCAATTTGAATTCTAAACTTTTTTCTTATCAACTTCTATCAAAAGATACAATTCAAATGTTTGAGAGTGAAGGGCACTCGGTGAAAGGCCTTGTGTGTCAGCTGCGGACTGTCTAATAGAGGATGACAGCCTGACGCCTCTCCTGGAAAGCATCGTGACAGGTCTGGAGGCTTGAAATCGTCAGCTGCCAGAGGCGAGCTTCCAAGCAGCTACTGCCAGGCATGAACGAAACAGAGACTCACGTGAGCAGGCAGTGCGCTGAACCCCCGAAGTGGCACCTGAATGGGCAGGAAAAGGGCGTGTTGTGTTCTGATCCTGATTCCCACATGAAGTTCAGATCTAGCATAAGCAAGCACATGCCTGCCGGTAGTGGAGCTTTAAAGAGAACTGTCAGAGGGTCTCGATTTCCAGGGCTCTTCCTAACTGCATTTGCTGTCCTTGCTGCGTCAGATTCTCCAGCTTTCCTTGAGTCTTGTTCCCACAGGTCCCTGCTGAATGCACCTCATCCTACAATCCTACGTGGAAGGGCTGAATTCCATTCTAACAAACTTATTTTTAATTTGATATTCTCATTCTACTAGATTTGATTTCATATCCCTAGGTTTGTTTGAAAAATGAAGTTGTCTTAGTCTAAATCTGAGTCTTTGCTGTAGTAGAATGGATTATAGCCCCTGTCCAAATATTAATTTCTTGCCAAGCTTAAAGTTGGTTTCTGTTTCCAAAATTCCTTTGCAAATTCAAATTATTTAGTACATACATTGATTAAAACACCAAAGTATGTATTGACATTTCATTTGAATGTGTTTATGACACTAAATAGGTGGCATATTCAGTCAAGACAGAAACAGAAAATTAATTTTTTCTTGCACCTGCAAAACAATTGGAGACATGCCAGTGACTTTCCTTACTCCTTACCTTAGGCTGTAAGACTACCTTCTACATCTTCTGCCCCATTCTGCATCTGGAATCAGCCCTTTTCTTAGACAGGGTAATGTGATGAGCCACTCAGTTCAGTTCTGAGGGATCGGCATCAAGTCACCCTCACTGTTGGTCCCACTCCAACCCATTCAAGGAAGCAGGCTGCTGAGAAGCATAAACAGGCTTGATCACAGCCCTGTTAGCGACCCACATACGGAACCCCATGTTGATTATATGTCCTACACCCTATACTTTGATTCCTCTAAACTAGAAGTCCTCCTCTTTTCTTGCCAGTCATTTCCTACAGCTCCCAAGGACTCAGTTTTCCAACAAGCAACCACACCTCCTTGATGCTCTCCAGATGCTTCCTCCTGGATGTTTCATTGCTTTGTTCTACCCTCCTGCCAATAGACTATTTTTACCCCTCCTAGACCAGCCTGAGGCCTCTGACTTGCTAAGAAACCAACTGTACCCACTTGCCAATTATATGTTATGGGAGATTATGTTCTATCCACCTGGCTAGACCCTTCCTGCTCCCCTGAAGCCTGATCAGGGCCTCTCCTACCTGTTGCCATGAACACTGCCTTTCCTGCCCACTTTCCTACATGCAGTTCTGGTTTGTACATAGAAGGGAATCAATAATAGTATTTATTTGTTTTGTTTTATATCCTCAAGTAATTAAAACTGGTCCTCTTACCATAAGCCTAGATCTGTGCAGTATTTCTAAGTATCTGAAGCCAAGTATTATTTTCTTTTTAGACCATAAAAGAACATAGCAGTTCATTTCTTGTTCATACACTAACTTCCCCATGATACAGTTCAGCATTCTCAAGCTTTGCCCGCTGAAAAAGCCCTTAATTCAGAGAATAGATACTTCATTGGTCAGACTTGCTACCCTATAAGCTATAAATGTCTTTGAACTCTAATGTTTTATCTTAAAAATAAAAATTTAGCTCCTATCAATATATATAATATACATAAAATATATTGCATTTTAAAGTATTCGATTACTTACAATCAAGTAGGAACTGCAGCTACTTTAAGAATGCGGATTCGGGCTATTCTGTGGTTTCATACACTCATATACATTCAGGTTCCCCCACCAGGCACTCACACCTTGGTCTGATAATGCCTGCAAACCAAGATTAATAATCTTTTAGAATAAAATCTCATGATATATTAAATTGAATATAAAGGTGACTGAGAAAGTTTGTCACCTTTAGCCACTTACAAACTTACCTTATTTTCTCATGCTTTATGTCCCCTATGAAATAGGACAGTTATGTTTCCCAAAGGATGTGAAAAGCTAATTTTCCTTCCAAAAGGGAAATGGCAATTCCCAGCTACCTCAAAGAAGATAAAATACATGACATAATTTTTCCCCCCTAACTTTACTGAAAATACATTAGATCCATGTACTAATTTTGGGACCTACATTCATTTCTGTAATTAGTAATTATCAATACAAGCTTTTTTAAAACCTTTTGTTCACAATTACATCTCTGGCCCCAAGCTTTCACCTCAATAAAATAATAAATAAAATAAAATAAGTCAACTTTATTGACTCAGTTAAAACACTTTTTAGTGCCCATTAATAGAAAAAATTTTAAGTCAATTAAGATCTTCAAGTAGATAATATAGTCCAAAAATATTACTCTAATGGGAATTTGATAAACCTTTACACAGAAGACTTAAAACAAAACAAATGCCAATTGACCTGGGAGCTCAGTCCTTTAAAAATGAAAAGGCAGGTTTTATTATACAGTGAAATTTTACAAAACAGTA
Organism: Miniopterus schreibersii; assembly: GCF_964146895.1. Lineage (NCBI taxonomy): Eukaryota > Metazoa > Chordata > Mammalia > Chiroptera > Miniopteridae > Miniopterus > Miniopterus schreibersii. The sequence goes on along the minus strand of NC_138103.1, from coordinate 38,809,872 downwards.
GTATTTATTACAATATGGCAGGGTGGGAAGAAAAGAAAAGTAGTGGTTAGAGTGGGAGCTTTCTCAAATCCGAATTTCATAGTCCTGGAGGAGCCCTCGGGTGGTTTTGCCTCACCATGTCCTGGAGTATTGGACATGACTCCTTTTGGAGGGAACAGGAGGAGAGAGAAATAAAGGCATCTTTGAAATGCAGTGATAAAGGGGTCCCTGAAAGATTTCTGAGCTCCTGAAACCATCTTCATGGCAACAGCATGACTCTGCTTCCTACTTCAGTGAAGGTTGCTGGAATACGAATTAGGGGTGAAGCACTGGGGCTATTTGCAAGTTTGTGTTAAAATTTGATTTCCCAAACTCAGGAATAGAGTCAATTCAGAATTAAATCAAAATAGCGCTTTAAAGGTGCCCTACAAAGGAGCTCAGTGCATTAAAAAAGCACCAACCAGCTTTGCTCTGACAAGTGGTCTGACGGGGAAACTAGAGAAGATTCCATTATCTCATGTTAAAGACCCAGAAATGTCTGCAGAATATGTTATTTCACCAGTGGTCATATCAGACAATGTCATCAAAAGTTATGCATGGAAATTGCATCTCGGATCAGTATTCAATCATCCATATACCAGTTCTCACTTATTTTTAAATTTTAATAAATCTAGTTAATGCTTCCTTTACTTATAACATTCCTTTTCCATCCCAAACCATTGCATGTTTTTCTTGAATAAAAGTACATACTCTAAAAACAAATAAACCAATAAGCCTGAAAAACAGACAATGGGGGGATATGTATAAAATAGGCACCTTGTATAAAATACTTGATAGACACTGACTACCTGTACCTGGTCCTAGGGCACTTTTGATGTGTTGCTCCATGTTCCCTTATTTCCTCAATTTTCAATTTCCATAAATTGTAACATCAACTTAACAATGCCTTCGGGGGGACAGATACTAGATAGTAACCCCTTTATTGTTCAGTATGAAGATCAGCTTAAGTATAAGTGATCTTCTAATTCAAAAGTCTGAAGATTCCTCGGCATCATTTTTGGCACCTACAGTTTTCATGTCATCATGAGGACACACTGTTCATAAACCATACTTTCAAATCTTTTCTTATTTAGCAACTTTAGGGTTGATGATATCATCTCAAGTGTTTCATCTGTACTTCCCATTTAATTAAATCTGTTGGGTTATTGAAATTCCTCATTGAATTAGTTACTAAAAGTTAAATAGCTTCTCTTGCATGTCACTTGGAAGCCGGTGATGGTGGCAGATTATCAGTCAGAGTCCTTCCTGATACATGAGTTGTCCCTTCAGGCCTGTCCTAGTTTCAAGGGGAAAAAAAAAAAAGGAAGCTCTATCCAAAAGAGGTGATTTACACTCCATAATTATACTGCCTGGGATTTGACAATTATCTGCATTCACATTCTCACTCAACGCTGCCCCTTGATATGATCGTTTCAAAGGCATTTGCATGACACATGGTGTGACCAGTACCCTTAATAAAACAGAGTGACCATAAGCTGAAGGGACACCTTCTGTGCATGGCCAAGTTCCTATGACACATGAAATATGTCCTAGTTTTGGTCCACTTATTGTTGGCCACCTGGTTTCATTTCCTAGTAATCAAACAAGGTCTCAGTTTCAGAAACTGCTCTAAAATAGACCTAAAGGGAACTCATTGGAGCTGCATGCAAGGTGGCGGGGCTTTGTTAATGGACTGTTGGCTATAGACATCCTCTACAGAGACAGGATGGCTTCTATCTGGCAAAGTGTCCTTTTCTGGAAGTGTGTAGACAGAATTTCTAAGATGGCTTATTTAAAATTTGCCCTGCCCTAGTCCCCAGAAACTGTGAATAAAAGATATTTTTTGTTACATGACAAAAGAGATTTTGCAGATATAGTTAAGGTTACTAGCCTGTTGAGCTTATCATGGGGAGATCACCCTGGACTATCTGGGTCCATGAGCCCTTCAAGACAGAGAAGGCTTTCTGGCTGGTGGCAGAAGAGGAAGGCAGAGGGAAAGTGTGAGAGATTCAGAGCAGGAGAAGGATTCTGTGAACCATTCCTGGCTTAACAATGGCAGTGCCACATGGAAAAGAATGCAGGGGGTCCTCGGAGCAGAAAGCAAACCCTGGCTGACAGCCAGTAAAGAAATGAGAATCTTAGTCCTACAAATGCAAAAACTAATTCTGCCAACAATCATAATAAGCTTGGAAATGGATTCGTCCCAGCGCCTCCTGAGAAGAGGCCAGTTGAGCCAACACCTAGGCCTTGTGAGAACCTCAGCAGAAAACCCAGTTGAACCCACAAAGACTTCGATCTACGCACCTGCTGGTACTGTCTTAAGCCAGTCAATTTGTGGTAAACTGTTATGGCAGTAACAGGGAACTAGGCAGACAGATAGGAAGCAATAGCAGAGAATGGAGAGTCTTGTCCCATCAGCCTGAAGAGGGAGAGCATCCCAAGTGATCAAAGGCATGACCGGTGTCCTGGCTAGTTCAACCCCACCTACAAGAGGTAGAGATGACCACATAACCATGTGAGGTATGCGTGCGCACCATCAGGGTATAGGTGAGTAAGATTTTTGTAGGGTTTCTCTTCTTTAGGAAAGAAGTACATAAAGACTTGGTCTTAAAATCTGAATTCTTAAGAGGATAGTATATTTTAAAAAGAATCCTTCCTGGTTCAGAGCTTAAGAAGCCAAAAATCCTTAAGATTCAGACCAAAATGGTTTTGCATAAGGCAATGGTTTTGGCAAACTCGGCGCATGCACAATTCAACATATCATGTGTCATGCTGGGAGTGTTCCTACTTCTCAATGATTTATATCAACTTAGTTTACTAGTATCTCCTTCTTTCACCCAATCTCACCCCCAAAACAATTACCCCCTCTCACAGAAGAGCAGACATTTGCCTTTATTCTTCAGCATACATTAAATGACCCCCTATTAGGTTCCAAGGCACTTTATTAGGAACTGAGGTGGTCAAAGATGAAAAAGATATAATCCTTACTTTCAAGGAGATTCAAGAAATGCAGTGGAGAAGCCAAAACAAGAAAATATTCACTTGCTGAGCTGTCACAGATCTTGAGAAGAAACCTGGAAACTGGAGCACAAACAGCTTGCTGAGGTTCAAAGTGTCACCGCACACAGAGAATGAAAACGCTGCTTGGCCTTCCTGGCAGACACTATGTATTTATCTGACTTTTTAGTTCACCTTAAAGCAGACCTCTAGATAAAGAATGGTAGGGAGGTATGGCGAATAAGTTTAATAAGTGAAAAACAAAGGTCAGAAAAATACTGAGTGCTACAATTTCACCTGCATTTATCTTAGTCTAATCAAGAGGCATTTGATCTGTGTTTTCTTGATATTATTAGTTCTATGGCTAATCCAGCCTCCTAGGAGCTGCGGCTTGTTTTTCTTACCTGTGTTATTATTAGTGTAAATTTATTCCCATCAACACAGATTTACAGAAGTGAAACTACCTACCACAAATATTATAGGCTTCAAGGACACAGAGTTAAGAACTCAAAACATTTAAATTGCTTTAACGCTTGCTAATATATTTCAGGTTCACTTATATGAAAAAGATAAATAGCCAGAGTCCTGCTAGAAAAATTATTTTAGTAATAATTCTGATTTTTCCTCCCGGCTTTTCTTAAAAATTCTGAAGTTATTTTCACTGCTTCCACTATTGGAAGCAATTACTATCACTGCTTCCAATGCTGACTAATGATGATAGTAATTCTGGGGACACTGCAGAAAACAGGGCTAAATGTCACTCCCTGTCTTGAAGCAGTTCAGATGCTAAATAGTACTTGCATGCTTTGCAGACATCGCCATTCAGATTTATTTCATTACTTTCATAGCAAACATGGCTCTTAGCATTTTTGGCATAGGAAATATGAGATTCATGTGCCAGGACATGTGCTGTGAGGCCAACATAGCATGAGATGGGTTCTGACCTCAAGAAGCATTCCTGTTGGTCCACAGGCGGAAACCAGAGTGGGCGTGACTCATGGACTACCTTCCATTCCCACCGCTCCTCACCTAAATAAACCAGGCCCTTGTCATCTCTCACCTGGAGAACTGCAATAGTCTCCTAACTGCCCTCCCATCTACTATTCAAATACCTTCCAAATAATTTCCCTACAACATACAGCCTTAAGCAAAATGTTTTGTTTAGGATTACATTGCACACCTACTTAACATCTTTCAATGGCATAGGAAACAACAGATAAAATTCAAACCCAGTAATTTTTCAAGAAACCCATGCCCCAGCCTCTGGCCACCTGTCGCTCTAGCCTCTCTTGTGGGTATCCCCTTTGCCCTGCCTTTTCAGCGCATGACCCAACCATACTAAGCTGTTCATCATGATGCAACAGGCCTGGCTCTGTTTCCTACCCCAGTGCTTTCTTTATGCCTGAACTGTTTTCCCTTTGGAGCCTCTTATCAGCCACCCTCCCCCGATCCAAGTCCCCCTGGTTTCTGACAAATATGTGCTTATCATTCACAACTAAAGTATCATCTCTCTACAAAACGCCTTCTGCTTCCACCCTTACACCAACCTCCACAAGTAAGAGACCATCCCCTCCTTTACGTAGCCTCAGTGTTCTCTGTAGACTTCCATCAGACTTCCAATAATGAGTTAGGAAGCATCTTCCTTTTCATGTCTGTAACTCTGCGTGAAGCTGCCATGAGGCAGAGGCCACATCTTTGTATTTCCCAGAACTGCCTTCAAGCACATTAAAACATTGCTGAAATAGAAAACCCACACATGAAACAATTGCAAATACCAAGCAGCAGTACGCAATAAAGTGCTAAGGATTGCATATCTTGCTCTAAGCAACTTGAAAGTTCTAAGAGGTCACCCAGTGTGGTGGAAAGAGTTTTACTGTCATACAGACCCGAATTCACATCCCGACTCTTCCCCCTCCTGGTTGTGTGAGCATGGATATGCCAGTTCATGTCCCTGCGCTAAACCAGATGGTAGTACCTACCTCACAGAGTATTTGTGTAAATATTGGATGAGTATGTGATGATACAACACAGTAATTGCTAAGAAAATATCCACTCCTGTCCCGTTTCTCTACAAAGGAAGAGTGATTATATGTGCTAAACTACTCAAGTACAACTTCTCAAAGGAGGTAAGATTTAAGCTTGACCTTTAAGCAAGAAGAATTGGGAAGATAGATTTTGATAGAAAGTGCCATTCATATAGAGAAATAGCTTGAGCAAAGGCAGTTGACCTGTTTAAAACTATTCCCAGATGGACCTAGGAGCCAACCTTCAGATGCTCTATCGTTCCCACATTTCGGCTTCTTATAGCAATGTGAGAGTAATTATTCATGAACATAATCCAGCTTCAAAACCCAAGAATATTGTAAATTAGAGAGAAGACATAAAATAGTCATAACGTATTTAGGGAAAACTCATTCTTTAGTGGAAGAATGTTCCCAAAAATGATGTGGAAGGGTATTGGGCTGTTCACTCGTTTGCACAGAAGTAAGCATTATACTAACAGACAGCAGAGCTAGCACGACAACATTGGCCAACATTTAAACAAACACAGGGCGGGTAATAATTTCCATGTGTGGATGGTTCCAGTGTTAACAGAGCCGTCGAAAGCAATCTCATTTACTTTTATGGTTAAGTGTTCAAGAAGCATCTTTTTTCTTTATTTTCCTTTTTTTTACATCTGAATGTTTTCATGGCTGAAGGGAGGCCAATATAGCCTGAAAAACAATTTACAATGATGTGTGAAGTAGTTACATTTTCCAACAAGTCTGCTTGCTCAATTATTCCACCTATATTAATAGCTCTTAGTGGTATTTGATGTATAATGGTCTCGATCCAATCACCCACTTCAGCAGGAAAGCAAATGCTATCCAAACGGAATAGAGTCCAAGTTTGAAGTTGATTACAAACTCAGGCCTTTGTCCCGACCGTATCCAGCATTAGCTCGCTGTCACCGAGGAGGGTGCTGTCGGCAGGTTGGCCCTGCTATCACTCTAGTGCCAGTTCATTTCGTTTCAAATCTGCAGCTCGGTTCATGCTATCAGAAAACCAAAGCAATTGATTTCTTTCTACCTCTGTTGAGATAAGGGGAACAGGGTGTAATTTGGTTTAGGTTTAAAAAAAAATCTAGATCGTAGGCAAAGGTTTAAAAGAAAGGGGTAAAGATACAAGTGGCGATTTTCACAGTACCTTCAACAAATAGGAATTTAATCAATTTAAAGAGAATTGCAAAGAGTTGAAATTTAAAAATCCAAAGGTAAGACCAGAAAGTGAAAGGAATGAAATGTTGAAAGTTTTGTTTTGATGCCATTCATGTTGGTTTTCTCATGCATGGCCAAATGCAATAGACTCCGAACTGGGTTCCTTGCCCCCTAAAGTCTAATCTACACATAATATCCACAGTGATGCTTTTTAAATGTTAAGTCAGATCCTATCACTTCTCTGCTCAAAGTTCTCTAATGGCTTCCAACCTCACTCAAAACAATATCTCAAGTCTTCACCGAGGCCCACAAGCCTCTCCTAAACTTCCCAGCTTCACCCCCACTCCTCTCCTGGGTTTGCTCCAACCCAGGCACACTCTACACTCAGAAAGCACTAAGCAGCTCACAGTTCAGGCTCTGACGTGCCTTCCCCACCCCACCCCAGTGCAGGCTTCTTCCTCCTTCGGTTCTGCTCAAGTGTCAGCTGAGAGAGGCCCTCCCCAACCACATCTAACACGGGAGCTCCCTCACCATTACCCCCTTGCCCTGCTTTATTGTCCTTAGCAGTTATCATTACCTCGCATTAGATTCTTTGTATAGCTGTTCATCAATTTATCTGTCTTGCCCTTTAGACTGGTAGCTGCATTCTCCATGAGGGAGTATGCGAGGAAGACTCCTTTTTCTTAGTACTCAAATGTTTGTGCTTTTGCTCCCCAAATACCTGGACATGGGACTGTTTGCCAACAGTTACATATCTCCCTTGATCCATCTGCTAGAGACTGTAATACCACGGAAACAGCAGAGGCTTCGGAACCAAAGAGACCAGATCCCATCTCTATCACCAAGTGGCTTTTTGACTTTGGACAAGTTTTTAACCTCTCTATGGAATTTCACAATTGATAAAACTTCAAACACCCATAAGTATTGGCCTAGGCGCTGGGGATATCTCAGAAAAGTTACTGATTTAAATTAGTCAACTTCCATTAAAACTATCGAAAAAAAAAAAAGCATAATTGATCAATATTAGCTCTCTGTCTCCTATCCCCACCCCCCTCCCAGCAGCCTTACATGGTATGATGCCCAACAGATCCACCTGGGAAAGGAGTGAAGAGCTGCTGTGAGCCTACAAAAACCAAGGGGGCAAACAAAATAACTCAGGTGAAAGAACTTTGAACACGGTAGCACAGCACACAAACTGCAGGGATTATCACTACCGCTGTAAAAACTTATTTTAGAACCAGGTTTGTGTCTAAACTTCTAAGCAAGTAAATTAGTTTGAGAACAGTGCAAGTAAAGAGGGCTCCAGGGTAAAGAATGACCCGAGGAAAAATGAAACAGAAAGGAGGGCGAGCGCAAGGTGCGCGGTTACCGTGAGAAAGCGCCCGGGGACAGCGGGTCTCTGAAGGACAGGGGCGTGGCTGGCCAGGGGCCTCGGTGAGTGTGCCACCAGACTCACCACGACTAGGGTTTCCACCTTAGTGGGGGAAGACATGGAAGCCGGCAACACTACGAACAGTCGCGTGGCTCTTCCACGGGCACCTGTCCTGCTGCTGCAGGGCCACCATCGAGGGCGGGTAAGAACAGGATGGACGACACAGGGCAAGTCACCCCACCGATGACAGGTGAGTAAAATACCAGCAACAGGAGAACCTGGTTCATGTTTATCACCAACCTACGGGACTCCGTCAAGCACCCAGCGACGCAGGGAAGGGAGCTGACATCTCCGAGTCGCTGCAGTACGTCGGGTATTGTGCCAGACGCCATCGCGTGCATTATGTCATTTTTATTATTCCTATTTTCTAAAACAAAACAATAAAACCTGAAATTCGGAAGCTACTGAAAGTATTGAAGCTAGAAAATTGCCTTTAGCTCCAGTTCTGTAAAAACAAAGAACCAAGTCACGCCTCTCATTTGTATAATAGCACTTTATAACTTCCAAAGTGTTTTCATGAGCAGTCCTCTAATTTCACCTTCACATGCACCTTGACAGGCAAATAATACAGTATTATTATTCCTACTAAAGAATGGAAAAGGCTGAGGCTCAGAGTAATTGAGTGATTTGCCTGAAATTGCAGACCTGGGACTTGGACCCGCTTCCCTAATTCTGAGATCAGCGCTCTTTCCACAGGGATGATTCCCTGCTTTTCAGGAGAGGACTAGGTTTGTTTGAATAAATCATATGTATTTCAAATCTAAGCTGGAAAAGAACATAGTTATCATCGAGAACCTTCTAAGTAATAGCCCAAGCTCCATGAATTAATTACCTGGAATAACAAATGTTGTCAATACTTCAAAATCTCCATGGCTCAACACTGTAAGAGCTTATTTCCTAGTCACAAGTCCAAAACAGATACTCCTGGTAATTCAGGGATGCAGGCTCCATTCACCCCTTACTTAGGCCTCAGAATCTTCTGCGCCCAGGCAGAAGGGGAAAAGATAGACACACACCATTTCAGCTCCATTCCCCTGGGAGACGGGCCATTCCTGGATTCAAGTGGGCCAAGAAGTCCATGGATCGGCAGCCACTTCCCAGGAACAACTTTGTGTTACGTGGGAGGAAGAGCATAAATTGTCAGTGAATAGCCAGTCATCTCCACCACAGCCTAACACAACCGATGATAAAATGAGAAGTGACTGTGAGTAATGTCTGAAAGTAAGAAATCACCTTAGATAGTTTTACATAGCCACAAACAAGGATTGTATTATTACTTGCTGCTGCTGTTACATGTTCTTTGAAAGCATACAAATAATAACAAATACACGTGCCCCTAGGATAGTGGGTTTTTATTCATCAGGAAATATGAGATTACCTGGGATGACAACTGAAAAAAAATAATTTTTATATGAGTGAGTCTGATGCCCCGAGCTCGCAGACCATACTTTGAAAGATTGGCATAGGACCACAGTTATTTCATGACTGCGGATGACACAATGGCTGCCTAATGTTAGATTGGAAAGAAGAGAAATGCATCCATCTTCTGTGACCCCCTGATGAAACCCCAGCACAAGTCCACTCCAGGAAGGAGCAGGAAATCTACATGATTTCAGATTTTCCACATCAAGCATCCCCCACTCCCACAAAGGGTTTATTTTATTCTCTAGGTTCTATTTTCTGGTCTCCTTGACAATGTGGAAACAGGTTGGCCCTTCACAGAGGCTCTGCTTACTTCAAATGGCAGGAGTCGCTTCACAAGGACAAAGGAGACAAAGATGGATTGGGCGGATCTAAGATCTAGAAAAAATAATGTCTGTATTTAATAACTTCTAGTTTACCTACAACACTGAGGCTCTCTGGAGCAGGGAGAAACTAGGGTATGTGGTATGAGCCACGCTCAAGTTATGAAAGAGTTGTTGCTCATTAACCTTGTACAACATGACACCTGATTCTTTCTTAACAGGGGTAACAAATCACTTCTCATATCAGGTGGCTGCCCCTGAAGCCTTCTAACTATTTTAAGCCTAGTGCTGTGTCCCAGAAACCATTCTGAATGTTATCAACAGTGATCCTCGGGAATTCAAGAACAGTCAGTCAAAGAAAGTAATTCAAAATACTTTCCACTTTGGGGTTTTGAAAAGACCTTTTTATTGGAAAAACAGAAAAATACATTACGATTTAGAATTTTTGGCTTCATCCTGATTGCCAGGATTTACAATTGTCTATTGAACTAGATAGGATAAAAGAAAGAGAGGCATTCTGACAGCTCCTGAATGTGAGCTGGGATGGGTGACTGGGGACAACAGTAAAACAAACATAAATGATTAGACCTGCAGCAAGGCCCAGGTACTAGAAGGAAGTAGGGACTCATGGTCTCGACACACCAAAATGCCCCACCTATGCAGAGGAGCTTCTGAAGCATGATGTTTAGCTAAGGCTCCAGTCTTGGAAGCATTGGAGGGTAACCCAGTAAAACATACACACCCTTCCTAGACCCCTGGGAAACTCCCAATTCTGCAACATGGTGAATCCAAATTATAGTCCATGAGCTTTGAGCTTCCCAAGCTCCTGGCCACTCCTCAGGCACTCAGAGGCATTATCCTTCCACCAGCCCTTAGCTCTAATCAGACAACCCTTCCACCATGTGGATTTCCTACTGCTACCAAGTTTCTCTCTTCTTTCAAAGGTTATCTCCAGGCCTTCAACTACTAGGCATGAGTGGGTTATCTGCCTGCTATGGTCACTGACTCCAGAGTCAACCCTGCTTCCTCCATCCCCTCATCCATATCATAACCAAGCTAGGCAATATCTCTGACCACTTCCCTCCCATTTTCCCAGTCGCCCCAGATTCTGGCACGCTACTGTTATCCTGGACAGGTTCCCATCTGTGCTCCCTGCCTCCAATTTCTTCCTCCTTCAGTCTGCCCTTCAAACCCTGTATAACCTGCGATGTTACTGATTTCATTAATGACCCCAATTCTTCACCTCTCCTAGATTCCATATTCTTTCCCACATAAATCTGCAGTTGCCTTCCACACTGACTCTGGGCTTAATCGTGAGACTTATTTGGCCAATAAGATTCTTGCTTAAAAAGCACTTGTACCATTGGCCTTGATTGCTCTCACTCTTCTACAATTACCATGAGAACTGCATGGGCTCACCTACTGAGTTGAAGACATATGAAGAGCTTAGTGTGCCCAATCACCCCAGCAGGAGCAATCTAGATCAGCCAAAAGCCCAACACCAGACATGGCAATGAGCCTAGCTATGACAACTCAGAACAACTCACCCGTCCAGCCTATGTCACTAACCCACAGACTAAATAAATGCTTATTGTTTTAAGCCACTGAGGTGTGGAGTGGTTTGGAGCTGGCTGAAAATGATGAGAGAGGGTGTTAGCTATAGTAACAGTTGAGGTTTTATGGTATAGGCTCTCAGGTTAGGGAAAATGAATACTAAAAGTGTGCATCAGAAACTTTCCCTTACACTGACCAGCAGCTTCCCAATAGAACAGTCAAGTTTTTGCAGGATTTGTTTTTTATTTGTCAATTCTATGTTTGGAGGCTCTGGGGTACAGAGTGGGGGCCATAGCAGAAGCCCTAGGGATACAAGTGAAGGGCTTTTGCGAGGGTTGTGAAGAAGGGAAGGAAACCAAATAATACGTTGAAATATTATGCTATAAAATATTTGTGTTTTCTCTCTCCAACTTGAATATGAATTCTTTAAGAATCGTTTCCAATCCAATTCCTTTTTCAGGTGGCAGTAGAAACAATGGGTGAAAAAACGGTTTAAAATCATGAACTCTGTGATCAGGGAAAGTGACTTAATCTCTGCTTTCTGACAGTAAATAGGAGTCATTGTGTTGTCTTATGTAATAAAAGAAGATAGGATAGATAGATAGATGATAGATGGATAGAATAAATAGATCAGCCAAATGTTATCTTCTCACTATTTATTTTTTTCATAGTACTTTATCATAATTAAAAATTATCATATGTATCATATATGTATATGTGATATATATATTTGCATCATATATATGTGTGTGTGTGTGTGTGTGTGTGTGTGTGTGTGTATGTATATATATATATTTGCATGTTTATCTTCTGTTCTCCCCAAATCAAATGTAAACACCTAGGAGGAAGGGTCTCCATGAAAGGAGGAACCCATAAGGGCATACTATTTTACTATTGTATCTCCAGGTTTAAGAAATTGTGAGGTATATGGTGGTTATTCAGTAATTAATAATTGGAAGCAAGGAAGGGAGGGAGGAAAAGAGGGAGGAGAAGATGAATGAATGCATGGATACTTTATCTTTAGGGTTACCTGACTTCTTGTTAATAAAATAAAGTCCATCAAAGAAACCACATTTCTTTGGGCACACTTAGGTTTATAGAAGTAATTTCAATTTACAAAATGAAAGGTAATATTTTCTATACATTATAAACATTTACTTGGTGTTCAAAGAAATATTTCAGTCCAAAGATGTCTGTGTTCTTTGATAATTTATTCCCTAAATAATCATGGGTTTAATATTTCTGCATATAGATACACATGCAGACCTAATCAAGACCATAAAATAAGCCGTTTAAACCTTCTGAGCATATTTCCTTGTCTGCATAATTAAAGACTCGGATAACATGACTTTTATGGTTGCTTTTTAAATTCTATGAGTTAATGATAATGAGGAACACTACCACTTCTGGATGCAAGTTCTCCCTAAGAAACCATAATCTCTACCAGGCACATTCTCAAAATTAAATAACTACAGCAAATAACCAAGGTTGGGTCTTCGAGGTACCATGTTTGCATGTTCAAGCTTGCTACAGAAACGTCAGCTGGAATTGTAAAATCCTGATTTAAAAATACCCCCCTGCCAACATTAATTTTCTATGTGAGAATCACATTCCTTTAGCCAGAGCCTAAAGCAGCATTCTATAGCCAGAGGCCTGACCCCACAAGGCACAGCCTTCCATGAGCTCCAGCTATGGCTGTAGAAGTACAAAATGCTCCCTGGACTACAGAATAATCATATTACTCTGAATCTTTCTATAGGCTTCCTTGAAATAAAGCATGAATGAGGAAAAAGGTGAAATTAATAGACTCTCCTTCCTATCCTCTTCATTCATCTCCATCACAGTAGTTGTAGTCAAGGTTCTTTTGTTTGCAAGTAACAGAAAATCTCTTAACAAGGTTAATGGGGGTCGGGGGAAGACATTTTAAAAAATAATTGTACAATGTTATCTTGTAAAATCTGGGGCAGGGATATGTCTAGGCCCCAGAAGGGGTAAAAATGTTAACTAAGAGCCAGTAGGAACAAAGCCACCACCTTCTTGTTTTTCTCCAAGACCCTCGTCTCTGCTCTGCTCTCTCCATCAGCCTCGGGCTCCCCTCTGTACAGGCCTGATTTTTAACTTCTCCATGCTCATGGCCACTACCCAGTCTCCAAGTTTATACTATCTCAGTTCAAGCCACTTGCAGAGGCTAAAACTGATCCCTCCCTCAACCCAATTCAGACTCCTGGAGGAGATTCTAACTGCCCAGATTTGGCCAGTTAGATTGGTCAAATCAGCTGTGACCAAGTGAGCAATCCTATAGTGTCAACATGACTGTGAGAGGATCATCTGTGAGTCAAAAGGGAGCAGGCCACAGAAAAATGTCATTGTTAAGACATTCCCAAAGGGGCCTAACATAGCATAACTTCAAAGGGACTCTATTAGGGGGGAGAGCTAAGAAATTGTAAGGGTTAAGGAACTGCCAGAGTTAAGAGTATTCCCAAAAGACATCTTGAGGACAAAGGCAGCTATAGCGAAAATATCTACACAAATTTATAACCTAAAATTCTATACAGCAGAAATCCAACATGGGTCTCACTAGGCTAAAATCAAGGTGCGTTGACAAGGTTTCATTCTAAGGAGAATACCTTTCTCTGCCTTTTCCAGCTTTCAGAGGCCACACACATTCCTTGGCTCATAGCACTTTCCTCTATCTTCAAAGCCAGCAGTGTTGCATCTTTCTGGCCATGCTTCCATGATCACATTCCTTTCTCTGACCACAATCTGAAAGGTTCTCCAATTTTTAGGACCCATGTGATTAGACTGAGCTCATTTAGCTAACCCAGGATAATTTTCCATCTCAAGGACCTAACAATCCCATTTGCAAAATCCCTTTCCCTGTGTAAGATAACATATTCACAGATTCCAGGGATTGTGGTATGGAAACCTTTGGCAAGTCATACCATCTGCCACAGAAGGGTCTTGAAATTAAAATACTTTTACAGTTTTCTCTTTCAGGTGTTCTTTTCTCATTTGCCAAATGTCATAATCATTTCATAGTTGAGATATAAATCCTTTTGCATATGAAAATGTGAAGCTTTCAGCCTCACCTACAAAGGCCTTATCAACATTTGGTTTGGTTGATATCAGATATCAACAATTACCAATTACCAATTCTATAAAAAAAAAAAAAAAAAGCAGAAGTAACACATTTTGAACCTCTACTAATTCTCAAACACTTTCCCAGGCTCTTCATATCTCCCATTTCACTTAATCAATGACCTTACAAAGTGAATGACATTGTCTTCATTTTACAAGCAAATAAAACAATGATAAATTGTCCAAAGTCCAACAGATAGTAAGAAGTGAAGCCAAGATTCAAATTCAAAACCCTGTCCAACTCCAGACTTATTGTTTTCCTTTATACCCAACAGCCAATAAAGAATAAAACCCCATCCTAGGTGGCCTTATAATGTTCTGCTCTCCCACAATCAGAAATAACAACCACTCCATTAACAATATCAATCACCATTAATTTCAACTCTTCTTTTCAGCCATTAATAAGAGCAATTTCAACTCTTCTTTTCAACCATTAATAAGCAAATACTTGAGCAGTGTAAGACATGGAAACACATGATTCAATCTTGAGCAAGGCTTCAGTAAGTGGGGCTGACAAGGTTCTGAGGATGACCAGGATCTTGCAGACAGATGCTTTTTATTATTTATCATAATGCAGGTTTTCTTTCTGTTCCATCCCAATTACTTGTATTAAAGTAGATGTGGATATGAGGAAGAGAACTGTGCCTCAGTATCCTCATCTATAAAATGGACCTAACCAGTGACCTTTAACCCCAAATGATTGTTGGAGGATTAAATTAGTTAATAGAGAGAGAGCACTTAGTGCCTGGCATATAAAAAGCATTATATCTTTACTACAACCACCACCACCACTGTCATCACCATCATCATCATCTTCATCTTCAGCAGGATTTCCAGACTTAAATACTAACAAGTCAAAACATAAGGGCAAGAAGCCTCTACATATGGGAAAGAATCTCAGTGTGTGAGTTACACAAACCACCTCTTTCTGGTCTTCTTAGATCTCAAATGCAGGCATTGATTAAACAATAAACACTCTCTTATTGAATTTTTATTGCTTCATTACAATTACTTGCCTTTAGTCCTTAATGCTATTTCTCTCCCCTAGTAATCCAAGAAAATCCAATTCCCAGCCCATCCACTTTATATATATAATATATATATATTATATATATATATTATATATATATATATATAATTCTTCTTATAATAAAATTTCATCAAATTTTACTTTTAGGAACGACTTAAAAATACAATATAACCTTCTTTGTGAAGTAGGGAACTCAAAATAAGTGATGCCACTTACTCCCTCATCCAAACTATTTTCCTTTGGCAAAACCTGAATCAACTCACTATTTTCACCCATAATGTTTCAACCCTCATTTTTTCCAATCTCTTCTAGACGCTCTTTAATGCTTTAAATTCCATCCCAAATGTTCTCTTTGAACTTTCTGTTTGTGCTTTTCTTTTATCCCCCTCGTCGTCTCCCACTGTCTCCAATCTTTCCTATTTATTTTTGGGCACTTAGGGCCAACTGCTCCCCGCTTCTTCGCTTGGGCCGCCCATCTCTCTCCCCAGGAAGCTCACCCTGCTGCTCCCACAGACCTCCTGAGCTGCTCCTTCCTCCTGCAGCTCTCACTCTCCTCTCACGCTGACTCCCTCTGCTCCTTTTTGCTCCATATGCCGCCTCCTTCTCAATTCCCCTTTAGCTGTCGAAAGTAAGAGTTTGACTAAAGCTGCTCATCAACTTTCTTCTCCTCAGCACACAGTTGTTTGCCTCAGTAGAGCGGAAGCAATTTCAACTCTTCTTTTCCACCAGTGTCTCATGGTTTTTACCCTGCTGTGTCGCTCCTGCTTCCTCCTCGGCAAGGCTCCAGCCTCAGCAGACTGTCTCACCTCCTCTCTATTTCCAGTTCTTCATCTTTGTCTCTTCTCTGGGAGCTCCCAATAGCGCTCACTCCGGGGACAGAATCCCATCTGCTAGGCATATGATGTAATTCATTTCCTCATGCTTACTACATGAGCAGCGTGCTTCTTAGAAAGAGTACCACTTGAGTACAGAGGCCTGAAGTAGGGTTTTAACTACACAAACATGCAGGGCTGACTGACATCAAGAGCTAGGAAGGTAAATAATGTAAGGAATAGTGCTTGGAGCTTCAAGCCAGAAACCCAGTCCTTAAGAATTATTCTACCACGCAGTCCTTGCTTGAATAAAATTATTTGCTTAACCTCTCTGGGCCTATGTAATCTCCAGAATATTGTGGGCAAACAAATTATCTTTACTGCCTAACAAACTACCTTAAATTCAGCAGCATAAAACAGTAACCTTTTTACCCAGCTCATGATAATCTGGGACTTCCATAAGGACGACCCAAATGGCTGGGGCTAGAACAGCAGGGGACAGAAGATCCAATTTCAAGACAGCTTCTTCATTTGCATATCTTGTGACCTGAACTTCCTCACAGCGTGATGGCCTCAGGGAAGTCGAACTTCTTACAGGGGACTGGCGACTCCACAATGTGAACATCCTGTTCAACGAGGAAGAACCTGCATATTTCATGACCTAATCTCAGGCATCACACAGTGTTCCTTCCACTGTGCTCTGCTGATTGAAGTAGTTGCAAGCTTGCTCTGAGTCATGGGAGAAGATTGAGGCTTTGCCTCTTGATGGGGGGAGTGTCAGGGTCACACTGTGGAAGAGCATGAAGGATGAAAGTTGTTGTGATTATCCTGAAAAATACAACATGACATACCCCTACCTTCCCTTCTAGCTCTAAATATTGGACTCTAACATTTACTTAGACTCTCTGTAGATGCTCAATTAAAATTTAGCCTCTCCAGCAGGCAACCTGAAAGAAATGGGGTTTTGGCTTTTTATACACATAGCAAGAGGAGAATTCAAAACTATACTTGTTCAAGCATCAAGATGTGTGTCACAGATTGAAGTCTCATAAATGTAATAGGAATTCAAATAAAAAAGAATGTCACTGAAGGGCAGAGTAGTCATAGAGGGCGTCACAGATTGGAAATAAATTTACAGACCACAACTGCTCATATTATCACATCTAATCCTCACAATTCTGAGTGGTAAATATCACACTCCTTGTTTTACAGATCATGAAACTGAAACCCAAAAAGGTTAAGGATACTGACCAAAGCTCCCCAATGCCAGTTATACTGGTCTCAGTGACACATTAGAGGAAGTGGTACTAGGTTCAATTGGGGTTGAAGGTGGGTTCTCTGTGAAGATTTGACATGACTAAGAGCAACAACAACAAAAAATACAATTCTTAGCTTGAGGACAATATAAATAAAGTCAAGAAGTGGGAAGAAGGAGAATAAATAAGAAGGGCTGTAGCAGGAGTTGGGGGCCAGGGGCATTGCCTGAGCTACTCAAAGAGGAGAGTTACTGTTGGGTTGCAGCAAATTATAAGTTCTGTCCAGTGCAGCAATGTCCACACATAAAACCATTCAAATTACTATTGGGAGTTAGCATTTCCTATTTACAAAATATTTGGCAAAAATCTGGCAGCTGCTGTTTCCATCACTAAAGAGAAGTGGGTAACAACCAGTATGATTTTCTTTTGCAAATGAAGACATTGGGCATTAAAGTAAATATGGGTATTAAAATTACAATTTCAAGTTTTTTACTAAACCCCTGGAGCTACATACATTCCCCCATCACTTCTTTTTTTTTTTTTAATCATTTTGAAATACTGAGCACACGTGAGATTCTTTAAAATTGTATAACACTGCATTTCTGCCTTCAGTTTTAATTCTCCGTCATTCTTCCATCGTTATAGGTGAAAAACCCAAAGAGCACTTGGAGAGAAGACAGAAGAACTAAGGCAAGGGCACTAGCCCAGCCTCCCTCCATGGGTAAATTTCATTTAGCACATATTTTTAACTGCCCTCTGTGATGAGGACCCACTAAGTCTTCAGAAGGCAAACAATTCAAGGAGGAGAAAGGGGGCCAGGGAAAGTGCCAGAGCCCACAGGATATTTAAATTGCTACCCAGTCTCTGCTATTTAACCAAGAAAGGTTACCCTCCCAATGCCTGCCAATGGACGACTAATTGACTGTACTGCGGTGCATCCACTCAATGGAATGCAATGACAAAAAGAACAGAAAGATCGACCTATACTGCTACAAGACACCTCAGGACATACTGCTAAGTGAAGAAAAGCAAAGTGAAAAACTGCACAGTATTCCACATCCATGTGACAAGAAGGGGTGGGAAACAGATCTATACACACTTATTTCCTCATATTTTAAACAATAAACAGTGGGGGGGAAACAAAAATTACTAAAATTGGTTAGAGGGTATGACGAGAAAGGAAAAAGCTTCCCTCTCCCACGGACATAGGCACCAGAAGCTTGAACTGTGAATAGAGAGGGCTCTTTGGGGACCATAAGTACCTGTGGAAGTCAGAGCAGGAATTATCTCAGATCTCGCTGCTGCCATCATGGGCTCCAGAAAGCTCTGGCTCACTTACATTTTATCCCTAGGCCTGAAAGCGGCCCTGTAGCAGCTCTGGGTGCGATTTCAAATGCTGAGATTGTGGGACCCACTGACTCTGACAGCAGTCGCACCTCTGGGCTGACCTGTCTGGCTGAGCTCTGTTCCTCTTCCCCCTTTCTACAGTGTGCACGTACCTGACTAGGTGTAGGAGGAACACATTTCAGCCCATGATATATAAGTAACTGCTCATCAGCTACAGCCACTTAACACATGGATAAGGGCAGCGCCTCATTGCCTCTTAGATCTATAAGGAATCAGCCCAGCTAAAGAGATTCCAGCCTCAGCTGTAGTACTTACTTGTTCAAGACCTAGACCTGTGACCTCAACAATGATAAAGACAGGAACAATGAATTTTTATTAAGCACATAGTAAGTTCTAGTTACTATAAGAGTTTCGAATACTTATCTCACTGAATCCTCACAATAACACTAGCAAGTACCTACTTCTGTTTTACTGCTGAGAAAAAGTTAAGTCCCCAAGAGTTGTAAAGTGTCACTAGTGGGTGAGAATAGCTTTCCAAACCCAGGTATCTTAAAACCATGCCAGTCTGTCTTGAGACTGTAAAAGTCTGTAACCCTCTGCTCAGACAAGGACTGGGCTGATCCAGAAAAACACAGCAGAGTGAAGTGCTGTAACAAAGTCAAAGGAATAATACACATGGTCCTGTCCTCTAGGCCAAGGTATTGTCAGGAGAAGATATCCATACACATTGGAATAAGTAACAGCACAAGACATAACACTACCGAACTATCCATCAGACCCTCAATATCCCAAAGAAGAGGCAAGATATTCCCAAGAATCCCCAAACTCATAAATTCCCCTTTAGCATGAAATTTTTTCATAAACTGTGACTACTCATGGCTTCATACATAGAATCACTTCATAGGTGAGCAGGGTACAGACAGACTGAGCAGCAGGTGGGGCTTGCTCAATCACTGAGAGACTCACTCGGCCCACAGCTTCATAAAGATTGAAATTTACCCCTCAGCACAGTTATCAATCAATCCCATGGACCACAGGACAAACTCATATTTTAAACAATTAAACCCACAAAAGATAATCCAGGAATTCCCAAAGTATGGTTTAGTGACTATGTTTAAGGCCAAAATGAAAGAGACAAATAATCAATGACAGGATTACCAGGTCCCCTTCTGAATGACTTGCTCACTCTCTCACCTGCTTGCAAAATTCTGATATTTACACCTACCTCTAAAGCTAAATTACATCCCCAGAGACATTTTATGCCTTTCTTTTAGCTTTCAGGAGGCTCCATCAAAGGAGCTTTGGGTTCCATCAAACTACACAGAGCGCTTTACACCTTTCACCAACACCGCTGGGCAGAAGGAGATCAGTTACAGTTAATTACAGATGCTTTCTGTCATAATGGGCCCGATTTTCAAAAGAGTCTCAATTGCATGGCTCCCAAATGCCATGCACAAACCTGGTAATGGTCCATGCAAATTGAATACTTAGTGGATCTGTGTGCCTTGTGTTCCAAGGACTGCCTTTGAAAATTTAGCCTCGTAATTCCAAAGCATTTGTAGCATCGTAATCTGTCATCATTAGCAACAATGCTTGACTTGGTGCTCAACATTCTTATTAACCATGCAATTATGAATGCAGACAATGTTTAATCACTTTTACAAAAATACAGCTGTGTTGTTGGGGAGCTGTCATTTACTGCTCATTAATGATTGATTCTTTTAACCATCTAGATTGTTTTCATGAGAACAGCAGATTAACTATAAAGAATTCATTATTGGTCATTAAGGGACATTAAAGTGAAAAACCTTTACAAGACGTGTCCCGTCTTGCTGCATTTGGATGGCTGAAACTCACTTATAAATGTGTGAGTGTTGGGTGGGGGGACAAAAAATCATTCTTTCAGAGCTCTGGGCTGAGGAGAGGTAGAGTGAAGAGAGAAATGAAGAAAATAACATCGCTTTTTGCTGTAATAAAACATTGGTTACATTTTACAACGGCAATAATTTACCCCAAATAATTACTTCAGCTATTGTCCAGCTTGTTTAAGAGCTGACTGAGCTGTGGGTACCGATCGATTTGGTGCAGATTGCTAATAATGGGCTATTTTGAAAACATAGCTCTTTTTCCATGCCTCCCATACACTAAAGACACTAATTCCTTTCCCACATTGCACACTTAATTGAAGATGAATCTGGGCATTATTTTATGGCCAAACTTTCTTATATCTTGGATGCAGAGAGCTGGGTTCTGCTCCATCAAATGTCTCCTGGATAAATGTCTCCTGGATACTGTGATAAAATGCACTCTACCACTGCCTACCTACAAAGATAATAAGTTTCAAAACCTGTTAAGACATTAGAAAAATCCGATTGCTCAATGTCATGCCCTCCCTGGATTTCCAGTTCTGATGCTCACCAAGCCCACACATGGGGCTCTTTAATTCCACACTTGCTCAGCAGCTGCCAGGATCCTGGAAGATTTAACCTGAGGGAGAAGGTTTTTAATAAATTACAGCTCTTTTTTCTTTTGTTCTGACTCACCCTTTTTCTGGGCCTTCTTTAAAACTGCTGCCTTAGTTCTTTTTGATGTTTTGTGGGGGGGTTTCTGATAACAAGTGTAATATGTATTTGTTTTGGAAATACGGAAAAGCACATAAAGGAAGTGAAAGCTATCTGTAGTCCCACACCCAGAAATAACCGCTGCTGACATTTCTTATTTGTTTCCAGTTTTTCTCCTATGAGCATTTTTATAGTCGCATGACCTTGGGCAGGCAAGTGACTTATCCTCCCTGTGTTCAGTTTCCTTCTCTATAAAAGAGAGAAATAAAAGAACTATTTCACCAGGCGATTATGAGGGTTAAATGAGTTAATATATGGAAAGCACTTAGAAGAGTGTCTGACATAAATTAAGAGCTATGTACATTTTAGCTATCATAATTCTATAATTTTTTTTAAATCCTCACCTGAGGACATGCTTAGAGGAAGGAAGGGAAAGAGAGAGAAACATTGATATGAGAGAGAAACATTGATCGGTTTCCTTCCTTATGTGACCGACCAGGGATCAAACCCGAAACCCAGGTATGTGCCCTAACCGGGGATCGAGCTGGCAACCTTTTGGTGCACAGAATGGTGTTCAACCAACTGAGCCACTCCAGCTGGGCAAATTCCATAAATTTTGGACTGAGAAATATTATAAAGGAAATAAAAATATCTCAGGCAGAGAAAGACAAATACCATATAATTTCACTTATGTGCGGAATCTTAAAAAAAAACACAACCAATAACAACAAATGAACAAACAAAACCTGACTCATAGAACCAGAGACCAAAGGGATGGTTACCAGAAGGGAGGGGGTGGGGGGGATGGTGAAAAGGGGAAGGGGAATATAGTCAACAATATTGTGATAAGTTTGCATGGTGACAGATGATTACTAGAAATAGTGGGGTGATCACATTGTAAGGTATAAAAATGTTGACTCACTATTTGTACACACAAAACTAATGTAACCAAAATTATACTGTAAACCAGCTACACTTAAATAAAATGTTTTAAAAGAAAAATATCATAACTAGTAAATACTTTAAAAAATTTAAATTTCCAGGAGATGCTGATGCTGCAGGCCCAGGGAACCACATTTTGAGAACCACTGCCTTATGTTATAAAATTATAATGAGGAAAACCAGCCACAAATGAGAAAAACACTAATAAGGGATGAAAGTATATTTGGCTTAGTGAGCTTCCTCCAGAGGGAAGGTTTGGAGGGACTTGAGAAGGGTGTTGTGCTGCAAAGAATGATGTGATGAGTGGAAATGACCACTTGCATTAGGTAAAGCTCTGTGAGGGAGTGCTAGCCTCCCACTCCTCCCATCAGCTCTGCTCTGAGTCATTGCAGGTAGGAAATTTTTGCTACACCCCACATAGTCTAGTCCAGGATACTCATGTTTGCAAGGAATCAGCAGAAATTTGAACCCCGGGCCTGGAAAAGCAAATCCTCAGACACCTGGTACGCGGTAGCATCCAGGACAGCTGAGGCAATCTGATGCTCGCCCTGACTTTGCCATCGCCCCAAAGTGTCCAGGGAATGAAGAAAATAGTCAACATGAATATGTATGAACTTTAGAGAGCATCATGTTAATGCCTTTGTTTTATATTCAGTTTTTTCTCTATATAACGAGTATTTTCCAGTTTTCTTTAAGAAAAATTTAATCTGTTATAACATTCCATCATATGGGTACACCATAATTGTTTACTAACCTCTTTTGTTGGCTGTTTTTACTTCTTTAATTTCCTCTATTATAAATAATTCTGTGCTTATTTTTATTCATTGTTAATCCTTTATTCCCTCCATGACTACTACTAAAAATTCTTTGACTTGGAAGTCTGACCCTTAAGGACAAAAGATTTAGAACCACTGCACCAGAGTTTGGTCTTTATATTAGAAATTTTACGGTCATTATATTAGAACCTTTATGGTCATTACAGTCAGTTTTCTAATATCCATTATCCAATAAAAGTAAAAACTTTGCTGAAAAGCCATACAATTGCCTGTCACATGATACTTTAAATCATTTGTCCAGAGACGTTGAGGTTCCAACAGTAACTCCACAAATTATTTGTATATTTCCACAGTAAATTTTGGTTATAATGACACTGATATGTTGACTTGTAAGACTGTTCTGGTACCTGCTACATAAGAAGGTAAACAAATATTTTGAATCAATGAATGAATGGATGCCGAAACCTCTACTTATTAACATGAGCAGAAGTCACTCTTAACATCGGTTAAATCTCATAGTAATGGAAGAGATAAAAGTAAAAAAATCATCTCTTTGGGTAACATACATGTTGCCGGAGTCTATATGGTTTTCATACTTTTACTGTTGTAGGGTTAAATATAAACTAATAAATTACAGTTAGTCCCTTGAGGTGAAAGGAGAACACATTTAGCCATCACATTGAGACCATCTGCAGTAAAACTGTAAGCTCCAGTTCCTTCGTCATGATAGCTCCTGGACTACTAAATCATGAGTGATTTCTGATAAAAGGATCTCCTCTCATTACACGATGCAACAAAGGGGTCAACCCTTTCCATAGGTGGTTCTCAACCTTTGCTGAATTACCTGGGGAGTTTTTAAAACAGGAGGAGTTTTTTTTAAAGGGGGGGACTTTCTAGAATTATCTGGGGAGCTTTCAAAAATTCCCAATGGCCAGTTCTCATCTCAGAATAGTCAGAGTCACCAGACATCAGCACTTCATACAATGTCCTCTGTTGATTTTTATGTCCCACCACAGTTGAGAAGCACTGCTTTAGAACATGTAGATACCAGAATAACATAACTTCAGGCACCCATGACTTCCAAAAGACAGTTACCTCAAAAACTCCTACAGGCATCACTCTGCTATGCAAAGACAAATTCATTCAGGCATTGATTAGCTCTGTCAGTACTAGAAGGAATATACCTCCCCAGAGGCCATAAATAAATCTTATCAAGATGCAAACCTGTGCAATAATATGGGAAAGAGCAACAAAATGCCAAACTGGAATAATTGGTGGGTAATCCTGGCACCAACATGTCATTGGGATAAACTGGAAAAATGCTATCAGGTATTTGAATTTTCAACATCTATTAAAATGGAAATGGATGCACTTGCACTCAAATTGATAACACCCTTAAGTGGCAAGAAAATCTCTTCTCAGCTCATTGGGACCCATTATCTCTATTTCTGTGATATAAATTGTACCTTACTCTAAAAAGCCACCATCCCTTAAGTTTACCAGCTCATCCCACTGAGAGTCAAGTAAAATGGCAGTCAGAATCTACTCAAATTCTATAACTGAATAATTAAGGTGTGGAACTTTGATCTCAGAGAAAGCCACTTATTATCTAATTTATTTTATTATATACATACACACACACACACACACACACACACACACAGCCATCAAGCAGTTAGAAAGAAATACTGCTAGGCCAGGCTAGATTTTCATATAGGATCTTTTATCTAAATACAGGGTGTCCCAGAAAATATATACACACTTTGAATAATTATTAACTCCAATGGATTAAGTCTGAAAAGAAAGAAACATCAATTGAGCTATCAGAAAAAAATGTGTATACATTTTTGGGGGATACCATTCAGATACTTGACTCTAGACAAATCTCTTTTGGCCTCATCTTTCTCAGTTGTAAGCTATAAATAAGAGTAGGTAATTTTTATGATCCCTTCAATTAAAAAAAAAAAAAAAAAAAAGACTCTGTGAAAGTTTATCACTTCCCTAGAAATGGCCTTAGTGAAGTATGGGTAGCTGGTAAAAATCCATGGATTGCACAACTGTGAATCCAATGGCCACAGTCCTTCAGCTGTACCTGGGAAATGATGTAATGGTGTAAATGCAGGGACTGCAAATATGATTTAACCTACGAAACTGGGATTTTTCAAACAGCCTATTCAGCAATACAGTCATTGTAATGTGACGCTTTAGAGAACATTTTTCTTCAAAATGTTTTTATTTACACTTATTCAGGAATTGGCCAATGTGGAAATTTCACACAGGACCACCTGAGATCATAAATGAGGTACTTCTGGAAACTTTATTCATGTTTAGAGGCATTAATATTAGAAAAGCCTAGTAGGTAATTAAATGGCAGAAAATATATTACATCAAGTCTACTCATGCAGATTTCCAGGGCGACCAAGATTCAACTCACCTCCAAACACAAAGTCAATGGGCAAAGGAGAGAAGTCATTTCCTCCTATAAATTTAGGCTTACAACTTTTTATGGGACTGAAGCTGCACATTGCCGTTTGAATAAATAAGAACAATAGTGGTCCATTCATAAGCAGCAACTCCTGGTGACTTAAGACCTAAGAATACACTTTAAAGATACAGACAAAGCTTTAAAGGAATATTTAAGCCACGTCTGCAAAGCCTTCAAACAATACAGTTCATAATGGGAACAATGGATAGATCTTTCGTGGCAAAAACATTAGCAGAGTCAGTAACTGTACTGTAAATCATTTCTAAATAACAATATTGATAAGATGAGACTTTCAAAATCACCCAGGACACCTCTTTAACAGCTAATTAAAACTAGGGAGTTAGAGGCAGCTCTTTTATCATTCACAATATTGCAGCTCTGATCATCCCACAGTGAATGATTTTACTTCAGTAATAACCCCGACATTCAGTTAGCAATTGCCACATCAGATTTTATCTACTGGTAACAACTGGTTCGAAAGATATTGCCCTGCGTGCATTAATTTCATCATGCTAATAAAGTTTCCTGTTATAAAATGCAAAAACATATTAACCTGTCGAATGTAATAAAAGATACATATATATCGTTCTTGCAAAATGATGATACACCAGCATTTCATTTCTGCTTGGAATTTTAAGTGGATAAAGTATATTAGAGGAACAGAAAGTAACAAACTATAATCTGCAGCGAACACAACTAAGCGGCCAACAAATTTTCTGTGAGTAATTGCGCTTATTGTGATTTATGCAGATTATATTACCTTGGTACTTGCGTAACAATGCGAGACTGCTCATTTCCAGACACTGAACCCAGTGACAGAAGAAGCATTTTGTCTTTTCTACAGAATTCAGGGAGGCCACTGCTGACTCCAGTTAACTCCCTTGGAGCACCTAGTAAGCATGGACTGATGGAAATATTTAATAAAGATGTAGATGTGACTAATGATGACAAGCCAGTATCCCCAGGGCACAATCCCTGGCATGGAGTTAGCAATCTGTAAAGATGTGTTGAATGGAGGAAGAGAGGAGCTCTATTGTCCTCCACAAAAACAATGAGCCATCTGTTTACGGTTCCAGGATCTACCCCGGATACCCCTTTCCTTTCCACCCCCCTCTTCCCTGCCAAAGCTTACCTAAATACCATCTCCATTTCTAAGTGAGGATTCCAAAGCAGGGCTGCCTCTCTTTCCCCTTATTAGTACCCGTCACCCCACCTTCGCTAATTTCCTGCCCTGGTATTTACGAGGTGACACACTACCACCATCTGAAGTCCACTCAGCATGTGACCTGCTCTATCTATTTCCTCCTCTCCCACCCCAGGTTCCCCACTGGCTTCTCTTTCAGAATTTTAAATGTGAAGATGTTACACTCGTTGAAATCCCAGTGGGAAAATGAAGTGTGGTTAAAACTAACATGTGTGACATTTCTGCTCCCCCGTCTCCGAGGCCTCATCTACAATCATCATCCCGTTATTAAATCCATGCCTCGACTTGCCACAGGAGACGGTTTCACTGATGGCGCTGCCAACCTGGGGAAGCCCAGTCATCCCACTGTAATGAAAAAGAAGTGGCTGTGAATTGATTAAACCTGAAGCAAAGTAAATACACTGCCGCCTTCCACAGTGTAAGCATAGTGGCCCCACGCCCCACTGTCAGGGACAGGTGACGATCTGCACACAGCCTGGGCCCTGCCTCGGGACCCTGGCCAGAGGAGAGCGCTGTGCGTACCAGAGCCTGCGCCTGCTCAGTACCTGGGGGCCTGTCCGCATGGCGCAGGCAGAGCTCTCAGCTCCCTCCCAGGAAACGCAGCGTTCTCACACACGACGGGTTCTGGCGGGGGGCCTACAACATGCACGGGAATGTGGGAGATTTATAGGCTGAAAATGTGCGCACAGACGGCAGCCCCGAGTTCACTCGGGAAACACATGTACTGCGGCCTCACTGTGGGAGGCCTAGGAGGGACCCCCCGAGCTTGGCAGAAACCTAATGGGGACCCAGTGTGGATATGCACAGATCCAGAGCTGTAAATCTGGTAACAAATACTCCTTAGTGGTCTTACAAAGACTGTGAAAACACAGGCACTTTTAGGATGGCTACGTCAGGAAAGAGGGGGCCTCTTGGAGAGCTGACTCACACAGAACTGTTTCTAGATGTCCAGGGCGGATGCAGGATAAGCCAGAGCTGGGCCTCCCCTTCTGCCCCGAGGAGCAGCTGAGTCCACAGGCCTAACCTCGAGAGCTGTACCTCCAAAGGAGAACACAATGATTGGGTGACAGTTTCTGGTTCGGACCAAAATGTGAGCCAAGACATCTCCTTAAATGTATAAGGAAACTTTCTAAAATGTATCCAGCCAAACATTTCATCATCATTAAATTTTATATTCTCTATTAATTGCAGGTCACACGCAAAAAGCAACAAGTGAGCCAAAAGGAAGAGGAGCCCAGAAGATAACACACCAACTGTGCCATTCAGGACGGAACCTTCATCTCCTCGGCCTCCCACACACTTAGCTTGTGCTCTGGGCTTTCACAGCACTTTCATTCTGGACTCTGTTTCCAGAATGTACGGCCTCCAAGGTTTTATGGTCCTTCCAAGAAAGCTTTCTTCACTTATTAACATGCATTATGGTTCCTCTTCCTCATGGTTCTTATGGAAGCCAAGCACTTTTTATGTAACACACGGGTAGCTTGAATAGAAACTTTCCGTGGATTGGGATAAGACTTTCGGTTTGTGTTTTTTGGAGGGAGACTGAGAGAGAGAGAGAGTGATGTGAATCATAAACAGATTCTAACAGCTCTACCTGTCCATTCTACTTAGTCTGAAGAAGGAAAAGAAAAAGATAAAAATACTCAAACTGTAATTTTCATTTCATTTCAAAGAGAGTCCTCTATTGCTTGTCTTGTGATTTTTGAGTGGACTGCTGGTTTGAAATTACAGTCCACTAACACTTAATTTGCCTAAACTTAATTCTACAGTGACACCAGAGAAAACAGCAAAATTACAACAGAAGACTGTCAGGCCAACTCTTCTGTAACTGAAATGGCCAGTCATTTTATTTCCTAATACTTATCTTCTCAAGTCCATTGCTCCAATTCACTATCTAACACTCACCCATCATCATCACAAAGGAATTTTGACAACTCAAAAAAGCAAAAGCTGTCACCCTGACTTTACTGCTCAGAGGCTGTTCTTCCACTAACGTTACTTCCAGGTCTCAGCTAGGAAGAATGGCCAACTCCACAGGTTCTCCCTGACTTTCCCGGGAGAGCACTGGAGTTCATTTTCTATTTGTGTTTTGTCATTTACATTTGTCCACACTGCAACCCTGCAGGCACAAGGGTTACGACCACATCCCAGAATCTGCCTATTTGCAAATAAAATCCCTACCTTTAAACACTCAGATGGCCACTATATAGGTTAGATTAACTCTAAACAGTGACACCTTTTTAAAAGGGCAGGTATGCCTTGAGGTAGGCACAGTAAACAAATGCTTTATCAAGTAAGAATTATTTTCACTGCTTTGCTGTGCTTTCTGAGTCATCTCAGACAGGTTTTCAAAACTATATGCCTCCTAAGGACCATCTAGTGCCATAACATACATACATACATACATATACATATGTGTGTGTGTCTATATAGAGGGTGGGGCAAAAGTAGGTTTACAGTTGTCCATATGGAAAATAATACAATAATTAATAAACAATAATACAACAATAAACTCTGTATATCGCATAGTCACAGTGTAAACCCACTTTTGTCCACCCCTGTACATACACACACACATATATATATTTGTAAAGTGAGAACAGCATTTCCTTCCAGCCTCTTCTATATGCAGGACTTGGCAATATGTATTTTGGCAACGTGTGCTTGCTATAAACTACTGTTTTTTAACAAAAATGGAAGGAGGTGAAGCAGTGATAATAATGGCAAATATTTCTCAAGTTCTTATCTCAGTTCTTACGGAGCACCATACTAAGCTTATTTCATATGTGAAGTCTCATTTAATCCTTATGACTCTTCTATGAAGTAGGTACTATTATTATTACCATGTTACAGGGGAGTACATGGAGGCAGAGGCCTACATCACAGAGGTAGTCAGAGATTCATACTCACATCCTTCTGCCTCCAGCATCCAAGCTCTTAACTGCCAGGGACTAGGGTGTAGAAATAGAACTACTGGTCTTTGCTGTGACTCAAAAGAAAAAAATACATAACAAACATGCATATTATAAGTACATATTTGTATGTCTTAAGTCTGATACACATATTTAGACTGTACAAATATATTTAAACTCCAAAAGTTTTTCCACTTCTCCAGTAAAATACACACATAATTTGTGAATTAAAACTCAATTGAGCCCACCACTATTTGTCAATTACGAGATATTCAAAACTTGTATCAACTCAGCCTCCATTCCATTATCAAGAGAGAAGCTGCTTATGCATTTTTATTCTGGCAATTAAGGGCAAGTGTGCTTTGTAAAGTGAAGGTTATTTTGACTTTGATAAGTATATTGCTCACTGTCTGATCATAAAGGGCCAGAGCTGGAGATGAATAACAGAGTACTTTGCCCTTCACGTTAGGCAGGATGGCTGGGCCTCCCTGCCTGTAAATTCCCCCATACTTGATGGCCCCAGCGTCAGCAGCAAAATGATGCATAATAACCAGAACAATACATTGTGTGCCACCTCCTGGTTTGGTGCCAAGTCAGGGAAGGAAACAGTCTACCTTTGAATGGGTTTTCTGGAATAATACAGACAGTGTGTATTGGAGAGACGTGAAGAGGAAAATTGAAGCTTGTTTTTTCTCTACACTATCCTTTGAAATTGCAACCTGGAGTGACGGGAGCCCCAGTACCACCGTGACCGGGTTGATGCCAGAAGAGCAGGGTAAGCAGGCTTTCATCCAGCCAGGAAAAGGGAAATGGAGCTTATGTGAATAGGGTGGAAAAAAGATGCTTGGTGAAAGCCAGAGGAACAAACTGCCCAAGTCCTTTGGTGAACAAGAGACAAAGGGAACAGGTTTGTGAACTAATGCGTAGGCCTAAAAGTAATGTTTCAATAAAATTTTTAATTGCTCCATTTTATCCAGGATGTTTTTTTGCAATGTCTAAAATCTTGCTTTAGAGTAAAAAGAGAAAACACTATTTATTCTAAGGCCTGTATCTATGAAGCACAGTATTTCTTAACCACTAAGGAAATGTGAGCTATGAAAAGGGAGTGTCACTGGGGTGCACAGATAGCTTCCCCTTCATCTGCCTGCATCCAGATCAGAGACTTCTAGTGCTAGCAGGAACCTCGGAAGTCACTGGGTCCAACCCTGGCGTTTCATAGATGTCAGCCTTAAAACTGTTGAGTGACTTGCCCAAAGTCATGCTTAGAGTTGGGTTCTCTTTGTTATCTGAGTAACAAATGGCATATAGACCAGAGCAAAAGAAATCGTGTTTCAAATTACTCAAAGGCTTCCTATAAGGAAAATGATGGTAACAATGGTTCCTAAATTCACTTATCTACCAAAGTATATTATCAGAAACACAAGAAACATATATACACACTGTTTCCTAAGACAATAATTATTTTTTAAAACTTAGACATTCTGCCAGGTGTACTTGCTTTATTCAGTATCAGTTTAGGGTTGCCCACCCAGTTCTTCTCTCAAGAAAGGACAGTGAAAAAGTCTAGCAGTTCTTATCAGGGAGCAAAAGGAAGCCAAACATTTGGGCACCTCTTTCATTTGGATCTCATGTCAAGTCTACAAGTGCAAAAGCACCTGCACGTCAGTCAACTAAATCCTTGCTGGCAAACGCAGATGTAGGAGCTTGCAGTACAGCGATGTGGGTATTTCCCAGCTTCTCTGCACTTTGCCATCTCATCTCAGGAGCTTAAAAATGACCCTACACTTACCTGGAAAAAGAAGAAATGAAAATCCTTGCTTTGTCTCCTTTCTCACCACCTCATCTCACACAACCTAGCCACATCTTAAAGTTCCAGATGACATCCACCCAGCCCTGGAGACCTGCTCTAGTTCACAGGATGGTCTGTCCAAGGCCACTGTGCATCTGGAAGGTCCCTTGGAAGATGGGTAGACTTGGAACATGCCAGAGGCTACACGTGCTCCATTCAGTCTCAGATCCTCACCCAGAAAATGTTAAAGTGGGCATTCAAAATGGTAAAAGGACTCCTTCTGACACCCGAGCTTCCCTTGGCCCCATCTGTTACCATCATAACTTTTCCATAAAACAATTAGAGTTCAGGAGGGTAATACTTTCCCAAGACCAAGCTCACTATGACCTGGTTCCAGGAACTGCCTATGGTTATTGACTGCTGTGGGCTGACCCCAGCCACTATCTATGCAAGTGTTATATTCATTCAGATTTTCCAAAACTGAAGTCTAGAGTTAGCTAACATTCAGACTGTTCTCCAGTCCATTTCCCTCATTTCCTACAGAACCCCACCTGCAATAAGGATTCTCACTTAGAGTGTGGTTCCTGAGGCAAATCAATTGTTCTTCGCTTCCCCTCTCCTCCTTGATATTCATTGCATGCAAACAAGAGGGTGTGGAAAGAACATCAAACAGTGAGACTCATGAAGAGCAAACCTGGGATTATGCATGGACACGGAGGGAGGCCTCCCCTCCCCATTAACCTTTACTCTGGCTCCGTGGGCACTGTGTCATGTGTGCATGAGCCTCAGGTCTCTGTCAGTACCAGCAGTTGGAACCTCTCTCTCCAAACAGCAGACTTTTGGAGTTTCTCAGCATCAACAACAGGAAGACCCCTCAAAACAGTGGACCAGAGCTGTCCTGATTCTTACGCATATAGCTGATAAAAAACAAAAGGCATTTACTATTTTGCTGCTAACCTAGTTTGAGTCATCCAACATATATTGGGGCCCAATGATGTGCATAGTACTGGTCAGACCCTATGCACACCTGAGAATGAATGAGGTCCAGGATTTAGACAAATGCACCTATGACTAGATATAAATTCATAAGCCAACATCCAAATTAATATACAAAGGGCATTTATAAAGCAGAATGACCTCTCTTTATAACTTTTAAATATTATTTATTAAATATTACAAATGAAGGTTCTCTCTTTGAAAACACTCACCTTGGTGGAGACAACGCATCCCAATCACATCTTTGTTGATCCAATTCTGAAAACTCCTCTTTGTAACTGCTTTCTAAGCAGTTGCATAACAAAGGGGAAAAGTGGGAGGAGGGGAGGAGTATTTTCCCATACATGTTTAGAATTGAGCATTTGTGGTGATAATAAAAAGCACACTGTGTCTTAGTGGTTCTATTATTTTTAGATTTTCTATAAACAAGACATCTTCTTATTGCTTTGCTCCCTGGATGAACTGTTTCTAAATCCCTCACCCCCACCCCTGCCTTTATATGCCACTGCTTCTGAGGGGCACATTCACTCCAATGTAGCAATCTTTGTAGCAGATGCAGTCAGAGTCTAAGGAAAAGAATGGAAGGAAATGGAGGATCAGGCCGGGGAATACTGCCACAGGGCAGAGAGCAAGGATGGCTTTACACTGACACTGTGGTTATCATATGCTGCTCCTGAAAGAAATTCTACCAGGAGAACCACCGAAATGTTTTGAACAAAAGCAGAATTAGTGGAATGTATGTACAATCTCCTTTATTAGTCTAGGCAGATCATGAAGAGCTGTAAGTCTCAGTGGTACAATGCAACAAGAGTCAATTTCTCACTCATGCTATTTTTTAAAATATATTTTTATTGATTTCAGAGAGAGGAAGGAAAGGGAGAGAGAGATAGAAACTTCAAAGATGAGAATCATTAATCAGCTGCCTCCTGCATGCCCGTTACTGGGGATCAAGCCCAAAACCTGGGCATATGCCCTGACCAGGAATGGAACCGTGACCCCCCTGGTCCATAGGTTGACATTCAACCTCTGAACCACGCCAGCCGGACACTCATGCTATATTTTTAACATGGATTCTCAGAGGGACCCTGCCCGTTGTAGTATTTCATGGGCCTAGGCAGACACAAGCACCATTTCAACCTTTGCTTCCACTCTCATGGCGGCAGTGAGAATGGAATTTTCTGAATTTCTTGGAAGTAACGAAAGTCACTTCCCACATGTCCTTATTCACAGCAAATCACATGGTGTGCCTAACTCCCAAGGGGATGCAGGAGTATAAGGCTGCTATGCTCCTGGAGGGAGGGAGGGAGGGAGGGAGGGAGGGAGGGAGGGAGGGAGGGAGGGAGGGAGATCAGAATATTGGTGACTAGATCTGTAACTACCACACCTCCCCTTGTCTGTGCCAGGCATTGCACTGGACACTGCACTCATGGTGTCTCATATACTCACCCCAACAACCCATAAAGTAGGCATCATTATCTTGATTTAACAAAGCAGAGAAATGGACACTGAGAGAACTTAAAATACATTGTGCCAACCAGTGTCACAGGCAACAGGTGCTAGAGTCTGTGTTCAAACTCAGATCTGCCTAATTGCACAACCCTTAGAGTGAGCTACAGAGAGTTCAACCCACACAAACCCCCTTATTACTTTACCTTTATCCCTTTTATCCCTTCCCAATTAGGCAGTTAACTTTTTAAATGAGAATGTGCTGAGCTACTTAAGCATAGAAACTTAGCATCATTCATCTTTGTATGGCCTGTGATGATTAGCAAATATTCCTGCACATGGTAGGTGCTCAAGAAAATAATGGTTGTTAAATGCATGTTGAAAGTCAAGGTTAATCCCCAAAGCAATATCCCCTTTCCCTCTTCCTGCACAGCACATGAAAGGAGATTGACAAGAAGAAATGTTTCCTTAGTGATTCTCAAGAAAGGCAAAGTTGTCAACATTTTCTCTTATCAAGGATGTTCTCTAGCGGAGAAAATAGAGAACAGCTTCCACAATGTAGACCTGAATGTGAAGATAATGGTCAGCAGGGCTCCGGGAGCTACCTGTGTTCCCAATGTGAACAAGCTCTTGACAGGAACACGCCTGCCAGGGAAACAGAAAGAAGCTCATTTTGCTAGGAGACAACATACAGCTGCACAGTTCTATACTCCACCTAATCCCAGAGATAAATTCACAAGTTGTCCTAAATGTATCACTCTACTGAGGATTCTTTTCTTTTTTTCTTTTTTTCCTATTTCCAGCTAGTGTCTGTTTGATGCATTACAAATAATTCATATCTTCTCTCCCCACCCCCAGACACACACACACACACCCTTCTATCTTAAAAAGATTACATTTATTTTTCTTCTTCTTTAAAATCTCCACGAGGGACATCAGAGGTCACAACACAGACCATTTCTTCACAATGGAATGGTGATTGTCTCTGTGATGAGGAATTGCTCCTGTTACTGCTCCTTCCCAGAATCCTTTCTAACCCTCCCTTTAAAGCCCATGAGCTATGCTTCTAATTGGGCATTTCATTAGGGAAGAATGAGGCATAAAGGAAAGTAAAATGCTCTGTAGTCATTTGTTTTGAGGAGACCATTCCAGTCATCAGCATCTGAACCCTACTGAAGTGCAGTTTCCATTTCCCTTCTCAGCCATGAGTAAAGTAATGTTGACAACACATATTTCTCTCTGTCAAAACATTTCACTTACTCGGCAATCTGTAGACAGTTTGAGAGTCATATCACAAACGAGCAGTGCCGTAGCGCTCTTCCCATTATTTTAAAATCATAAAGGCACATGCTTCAGGAGAGGGGCACAATGTAGGCCAAGATCCCAACTGAAAAGAAAAATGCTAACAGAATCGGGGAGTAGAGAGGGCACTGTAAATAACGGCCTTGTTATTTAGCCACAGAGAAAGACGGTGCTGTCTGCATCCCACTTCATCTGGAGAGTTTGGCCCCTTTGCCCTTGGAGTTGAGTCTCCTGAGGGGGATACTCAGGGAATTCTGAGAGCTCTGTGCTCAGTTGAAGTAGTGGGCTGTGACTAACATTTGAGAAATGGATTTCATACCATTGGTCCTAATTAAATGATTATTTTTTTGCTGGGGGTAAGGAGAGTTAAAGTATAGTGATCACTGATTGAAGAATTATAAACAAGCACCAGTAAAAGACCAGCCTTGTGTGTGTCCCTGACATAAGAAAAGAAAATAACAAAGGACTGACCCTAGACATATGCTGACAAAACTGTTTATGGTTCCCACAGAAAGAGGCTCATTTTGGCTCAAAATGGCTCATTTTCAGTAAGAAGTATTTAAAAGAGAAAATGTTCAAGGAAATGGCAATATGATGCCCAGATAATGGCCTTGGCCTGCAAGACAGATACTGCAGGGCCTCAAGGCCATGGCATAAAAAACAAAAACTAAAGCAAAGCTAAAACACTTATTGTCAAAGGCCAAGAACATTTACCAGTCACGAGGTTCAGATTCATGGCCATTGTTGTTAAAGCTCATGGGAGACATACTCAAAAACACAGCAAATAAAGTCAATAAAGTGCCCTCCAAGCAACAAGCACTCACCAATGGGTGGCCACTTTTGTCCCCAGGCTCTCAGGGGAGAAGGCAGTTTACCAATTATTCCTGATTGGCTGGTTAAGTAAAATGGCTCTGACCTCGATTCCATTCACTTCTAGCCTATCTTTCAACATGTCCTGCTGGGTTTTGCTAAACTTACTTTAATCTACTTATAAAAGGTCAACTGGGCTGTGTGTTGACTTGACAGTAGTAACTGCTTCTGCTATAATCCCTATGATATTAGTCTGGCTGGGTTTTGCAGGAAGTGTGCCATTTATCTTTCTCATAAAAGTCCTTGATTTGTCAAGTTGGAACCAGCTGTTATCACTTTAATAGAGACCGCTGAATAATTTCAAAATATCTTACTCTCTCTAAAATGACTCTGGTGCTCAAAATTGTCTGGAGCTCTGAAATGTGCTTCTTGTTTCAGTCACTTATCTGGATGGGTTAATGGACCTCCCCCATCATGCTGTGGAGCTGTGCTACCAGCCAGGCATCAAGCTTTCCTGCAGCTTGATGAGTTCCTACCGACACAAACAGGTATGGCCAAGGGGAGAAGTTTGTGTTGCTTTTTATTCTCTCATGAAGAAGAGCAACTAGGTGGTAACTAATTGGTAGAGTAGAAGGTGGCAGCCACTCAAAATCAACTTCTGTAGTTTGAGGTAACTTGGGCATTTGATGGCAAAGGCAAAGTCAGCTGAAGGGAGAAGAGTAAAAGGGGAGATAAAAGCAGATATATAAAAAGTCATCAATAAGTATTTCATAAAAGAATAAATAAAGGACCTCTTATATATCTGCCTCTGCTACAAACCTAAGAACCATTTTCATCCTTAATGTCTAATATGCAAGTAATCCTGGTAGACATCCACCTTGACTATTTCCCAAGTTGTCTCATCACAGCCAGTTTGTCCTGAGATAGTACCCAGATCAAAATGTTCATGTCCACAGCCTTCCTCTCCTTTGCTTCCCAGAACTGAAGACCCAAGTTTCAGGAGGACAATGTCAACCTGACATAAAAAAAAAAAAAAAAGCTAAATTCTCCAGAGAGAATCCCATTTAAACCACAGTGGAGTGCCCTAGGTATTCAAGAAAGGCAGACATGACTATCACAGAGAAGTGAGTAATGAGAAATTCCCACCTGGGCAGAGCCATTGGGCTGAGTCAATCAGGGGTTGAGGTCACTTTCATTTCTGTGTCTCCTAGGCCCTGATTTAGAACAAAGCAAACTCTTTTTTGAATGAATGTTTTATTATCCTCTGGTTTACTGTGACTCCACTGAAAATACTTAGATAAAACTATGGGAGAAAGGGTGCAAGTGATAATGACAACAGTGGAGAGAGGAATGGGTCCAGGAGAAAGTAAATAGGTCTGGAGTTTGGAAATGAAGTAGGTTTATTTTAAAGGTTTAAAATTTCTTGATGTCAAATAGGGACCTTGCATATGCCAGTGAACGTAATAAAAATCAAAATTTTGTTGCAGAGACATAAAATTGCAGATTAAATAGACTTGAGCTAAGCCATACTGAGCTCCCAGTTAAGGGTCACAGGTTGGCCATTATTGAATATTTCAGAGTTGCCTAATCCTGACTTGCTCTCCTCCTTTCAATTCATCTGGATAATGTCCAATGCTACCTGCACTTATTTTCCTCTTAGAATACTTTATAGCCAGCTCCTAGTGAGTGGTCCACGGCCAGCATTCCTTCACCATATTGATTCACCAAGTTGATACTGTTTGACTGTTTACCTCAATAATGAGGAGGACACCTGTAATTTGGGCAGTATCCCTGATGCCTGGACACCTGTAGACTGGAGCATATTTATAGACCAAGAGAGCAACAAATGACTAAGAGTAAACACTTCCCAACTTGGGGTAACAGGTCACTATTTAGGCTGTATTTTCTCTGTGTCCTGGTAGTTGTCTATGGACTGTCCTACTTAACTGAGAGGGGGCTTAGGTCAAGCACTCTACACATCAAAGGCATACTTCACTAGGTGCTTACAGACAGATCCAATAAGATCCTAATATGAGACCCACAGAGAAGCAGCGGAAGCAGTGAGACAATGGAAGCCACCAGTAAGCAGAAGGCATGGAATATGGAATATTAGAAAAGAGAGATGGCAGTCAACAGCTTCAGAAGGAAAGAGTCACAGTGAACACAAAAGAGAGGCAGAGACACAGAGGCAAGAGCTTTGAGCTAAGAGGGTGGACTCGTATGTTTCTGTTGTACCCGAATACTGTTCCATTTCTTTTTGGGGTCTTCTTGGGTGACTGCTGAGGTGGCTTTTCCTTCTCTCAATTACTTATATCCTAATGAACTCAGGGCCTTGCCTGCTTCGTTGTAGTGACAAGGTGACCACTGCTCACGGTATTTGGGAACTCCGGACAACTTCAAAACCTGAATCAGATTCCCTCAAATGTCTATAAAGTGAAGTAAAATATTTTTTTCTCAGAGGAAAAGTCTGAGTTCTGAAAATTGGAAAAAAGTAATCCAGAATCAAATCTGTGGAAGAAAGTAGAGGATCTAATTGAAGAATCTTAAAAAATAAAATTACATATAATCCTAAAGACAGGATTCTGCAAAGGGCCAGATAGTAAACATTTTAGGCTTTGAGGACCATATGGTTTCTGTCAAAACCACTCAGCTCTGCCATTGGAGCATGAAAGCAGCCATAGACAGTACGTAAATGAGTAAACATTGTTGTGTTCCAATAAGATGTTATTTATGAACACGAATTTGAATTTCATATCATTTTCATGTGTCACAATATATTATTCTTCTTTCGATTTTTTTCAGTCATTTTAAAATGGGAAACTATTCTTATTTCAGGGGCCATATCAAATAGGCTGGAGGCTGGATTTGACTGGCAGGCCATATTATGCTGATACCAATTCTAAAGAAATGAAAGTGACAATGGGTGTACCTGTGTGTGCACATGCACAAGTGCCAATGTGCTACATGGGCTCCAAAGACAATTCCAAAGAAGGAGTTCCTAAATGTTTAGCAAGAGTGATCTCACTGAAAAAAGAAGATAGCTTCCCAAGGTGATTATACTGAAGTGCAAAATTATTGCAATACATAAGCACCTTGGGGGCAGAGACCACGTCTTTTGCATTTTAGTTTCCCTCACTTCCCTTACAAACAGTCCACATTCAATTTATTTTTTGTCAATTGAGTGTGTTTTAATGACTTTGTTAAAAGCCATCTCATTATATGATAGCCATCCCTTGAATATTAATTAATAATTCAAAGATTCTTGAATAATTTAGATCAATATACCTTTAACAGAATGTTAAAATATTATCCATCATAATCCAATAAATTAACATTTAATTTATTCATTAGCAATTTCAATCTGGAAAACTGTAACCTGTTTTTAAAAATATCTTCTTAAAATTACTGGAAAACTAAAGCTATTCTTTTCTATTCCTTATCATGTTATCAAAATTCGATTTGGAGACAAAAATACGGTATTCAAACCTCAAGCATCCAATCACATTATGTAGCCCTAGACATAAGATGGAGTCAAAAGTTAAGTTGGTTTTTAACTCAACAACACTCTTTCTACAGATTTTTATTGTAACCCTTAAAGTCAGAGCTATAGATAGCATCAGAAACTATATAGAGCATCTCAGTGTCTCCGACTGATAAGCCCAACACTTCCAACACAAAAGGAAAGTTTTGCATGGGTGTGTGTTTTTTTAAGTCTCAGGAATTTCACCTTTATCCTCAAAAAACATTTTCTACAGAACACTCTGGAAGATAAGCTGAACTCATCAAAATGTCAAAACCTCTCACTTTTTCTCTTCTTCCTCTGTCCCTGTTCCTTTCTCCCTTGTCCTCCCAACTCCCACAAAAACACACCTGTGCACATGCACATAATTGTGAACCTTCTTTTCAGGCTGAGCAACCTACTATGCAGCTTTCTCAGAAAACTTTTCTGATCCAATTTTCCTTCACTAAAGCCCAACTTAGAGAGACCAAACCCCAGGAATGAGGATTATCATGATGCCCTAACACAGAAACAGGAGCAAAGAGGCCGAGCAAACACGCTCTGCTGAAGGAGAGGACCTCGCTGGGTCGCACACAAATACGTGCGGCTAGTCAACCCCGTGTCAGACCAAACTGAAAACTAGGGAGTGAGCCATGGTCAGTCTCGCACATACCTATAAGGCTACCACCCTCCCCACCTCCACCAGGTCACACTGGGAACCTCAAACACCCAGCACATCACATGTAGGTGGGGTCCTGAACAAATGACCAGCCAGCTTTTCCACATCAGGGAGGGTCAGGGGCTAGTTCACAGTGGCTGATCCTACTGTGCAGAGGTTCGGTGGCAGTCGTGGCCCATCGGAGGAGTCTCCTAACAGGGCTTCCTGCCTCCACCTCTGCCTCATACAATCAAGTCTCCACACAGCAGCTGGAGTAATCTCTTCAAAATAGACATCTGACTACATCACTCCCCCTATCAAAATTCCCCAGTGGCTTTCCATTATGCATAGGACTAAAGTCCAAATCCACCTGCAGCGTGAGCTGGACTCCTCTCCACACCCGGGGGGCTCAAACTTAGGCCTGTGTCAATGGGCCCCCTTGCCTTCCTTCTTCGGTTGGTTTGGCCAGTGGGAGGCATCTACAGGAACTCTGGAATGTGGAGGGGAATGAAGAGATAGTTTTGCCCCAGCTTCCTCCCTGCTGGGTCAAGGTGATTTGGCTGCATCCCTCCACAGTCAAGAGCGTGCCTCCTCCCCTTGCCCAACCTCCTTCACCAGCCCTGGGATCCTGCAGTCACACTTGTTGCCTCTTTTCCAAAGCCTTGCCACATCTAAACTCTCTCCAAATAACCCAGTTTAAAGATACCTTTGTTTTCCTGCCAGAACTCTGGCCAATACGCATGGCCTACAATACCCTAAAGGATCTGACCTCTGCCTCCCACTCTAGCTTCATATCATGAAACTCACTGTCACTTGCTTCCCACCCAGCCACTCAGATCTTCTCTCTGGCCCTTAAACACTCCTGGCCTGTCCCTACCTCTGGATCTTTGTCTTTGCCTAGACTGCATCCCCACACACATACACACATCCACCACTATTTACAAGGCTGTCTCCTTCCCCTCTCTCAGGGAGTTCAAACATTCCCTCCTCAGGCCTCCCTCGCCCTCACCCATCAAACTTTAGAACATCACGCTGCTTTTTTTTTTTTTTAATAGTACACAACACTATTTAAAATGCTCCTGGTTTTTTTTCTTTGCTTATTTAGTTTCTGCCTCTCTCCTCTTGCTCTGCACAGCAGCAAGGAACTTGTCTGTCTTGTTCACCCCTTTAAACCCTGAACTTGGACCCATTCCTGATCCATAAAAATTATGAGACAAAATTATTTGCTATTTAATTAATAAATAGCATCTAATATGTTCAATCTATCATGGGAACAGTGGACTACAACTACAGAGAGGCCAAGTAGGAGAAAACCAATAAAAGCTATCCTGGAATCTTTAATCTTTAATGTAGCCTTTCAAGAAAAGCAAATTACTATTTTAATTATCAACTGTTTTTTTTCAATCAATAAGTCCTTCAATCAATAAATGCCAGCCATTGGGGGAACAAAAAAGTAAGCAAGATAGATATGACCCTTGCCTTCATGAAGCTTACAGAAATTTGGGAAGAGAGATGTAGTCATGCATTGCTTAATGACAGGGATACGTTCTGAGAAATGCATTGTTAGGTGATGTAGTCATTGTGTGAACATCATAAACTGCAGTTCCACAAACCTGGATGGCATAGCCTACTACTTCCTAAGCTATATGATATAGCATATTTTATTGCTCCTAGGCTCCAAACCTGCATAACATGTTACTGTAGTGAATACTGTAGGAAATTGTAACACAATGGTAAGTATTTGTGTATCTAAACATATTTAAACATAGAGAGGGTACAGTAAAAACACTGTATAAAAGATAAAAAATGGGACACTTGTGTAAGGGCACTTACCATGAATGGAGCCAGCAGGACTGCAAGTGGCTCTGGGTGAGTCAGTGAGTGAGTGGTGAGTGAATAGGAAGGCCCAGGACATTACTATGCACTACTGTATAGACTTTATAGACATTACACTTAGGCTACAATAAATTTATTTTTTAAATGTTTTTCTTTATTAAATAATAAATTAATCTTAGCTTACTGTAACATTTTTACTTTATAAATTTTGAATTTTTTAGCTTTTCAACTCTTTAGTAATAGCACTTAATTTAAAACACATATAGTTCTGCTGTACAAAAATATTTTCTTTATATTATTCTATAAACTTTTTTCTATTTAAACTTTTTTTATTTTTAAAATTTTTTGTTAAAAACCAAGGCACAAACACACACATTAGCTACGCCTGTGCACAGTCAGGATCATCATTATCACTGTCTTCCACCTCCGCATTTTATCCCAGCAGAAGGTCTTCAGGGGCAGTAACACGCATGGAGCTGTCATCTCCTGTGATGACAATGCCTTCTTCTATAATCCCCTCTGAAGGACCTGTCTCAGGCTCCTCTTTTCAGAAATATGTCCATGGTGGTTTACTTGTTTCTTTTTTTCATCATGGATTTGCTTATAGCTAGATACTGAATCAAGAACATTACTCTCTATTAATAAAAACCTTTCAGTGTTGGGGTTCACATTTCCAAACTTTTAGTGGAGCTCGTTGAGGTCTGCAAAGGCTTCTGCTAAAACCTTCACTGTAAATTTTCTTGGTGGTGGTTCTTTTTCTTCTCCTGCAGTTGCCTTTTCTCTTGCCTCTTCTTCAGCTGTGCATTCCAGTTCCAACTAGTTCTCCTTAGTTCACCAAGAACCACCCCCAGGAGCTCCTCAATGGCACCCTCATTCACACTCAGGTTAAAGCTATTTGCCTCTCAACCTCAGCTTTGTTGATTTTTGAAACCTATTCATCTTTGGCAAATCCTTTGAAGTCATGGATGAACCTCTTGAGGGTCTTCTTCCAGATGCCATTCACATACTTCCTGATGACATCACCCCAAGTACAAGCAAGGTTCTTGATGCAGTCATAGATGTTGTAATTCTTCCAGAACTGCATACTGTCTTCTCGGTATCATCCTCAGTTGCAGCAATAGCCTGGGCAAAGGTCCTCCTCAGGGAGTAGGCCTTAAAGCTGCTATAACACCTTGATCCATTGGTTGGATCAAAGAGATGGTGTTTGGAGGGAGAAACACCACTTTGATATTAGGATCAAGAACATCAATAAAAGAAGGGTGTCTGGGAGCATTATCAACAATAAGCAAAATCTTGAAAGGTGTGTTATTCTCCAAACAGCACTTCTCCATTTCACTGGCACAGAAATTCAGGGAGGCATCTTAGAAGAGGAGCTGGGCTATACACGACTTCTCAACTCCTGCAGTAAATCCGGCAGTGTCTGCTTATTGATATCCTTGAAGACCCTGGTGTTCTCACTGTGCCAGATTGCAAAGTTTCAATTTGTAACCTGCATCATTGCTCCCAGGCAAGACTATTATCTTGTCCTTAAAAGCCTTGAAATCTGGTACTGACTTGGCCTCCTTATGGATGAAAGTCCTTTCAGGCATCCATTTCCAGAACAGGGAGGTTTCATCCATAATGAATATTTGCTCTGGGAAGTAATTTTCCTCCATAATTAGGTATTCTAGACTTTCCAAAAATTTTTCAGCTGCCTTCACTTCAGCACTCACAGACTCACCACTCGCTTCCACATTATATAATGAATGACGCTTCTTGAATAGTTTGAATCACCCAGAGCTAACAGTCAATTCAACATTATAGTCAGGTTCAGTGTTTTCTTTCAACATCACAAACAAACTTTTTGCTTTGACCATGATCATCATGGTGCTGAGAGGGGTACACTTCTGTGTCTGGCCTTCCATCTAAATCATTAGAAGTTTTTCCAGGTCTGATGCAGGCCTTTCTTGAATTTGTCTTAGTCTCATTGCCTTCAATGAAGCAGATCCTTTAACAGCTTCCATCACTTTCTTCTTCAAGATCGTAGCTATTGTGGAATAGGATATGCTTGACTGTCAAGCAATAATCCTCACTGATTTCTCCACCTCCTTTAGTCCTTAA
Source organism: Miniopterus schreibersii (assembly GCF_964146895.1). NCBI lineage: Eukaryota > Metazoa > Chordata > Mammalia > Chiroptera > Miniopteridae > Miniopterus > Miniopterus schreibersii. The sequence continues at coordinate 38,766,030 of NC_138103.1, read as the reverse complement.
TCATCTTTTAGCCCAAGGATATGTTTTTATTGATTTGAGAGAGAGAGGAAGGGAGAAAGAGAGACAGAGACAGAGAAACATCCATCGGTTGCCTCCTATATGCATGCTGACCAGGGATCAAACCCACAACCTAGGTATGTGCCCTGACCGGGAATCGAACCCGCAGCCTTTTGGTGTACAGGGCGACACTCCAACCAACTGAGCCACCCAGCCAGGGAAGTCCTTAATCACTTTTAATTTTGTTTCCAGGTCAATCACTTGACATAGCTTCTTACTGGCAATACTAGCAGTGAATTTTGTACGCTTAGGGGCCATGATGAACAAAACACCACAAAATTAAATCAAGTACAAGAGAAAGTGATGTAACCAGGAGATGCAGTAAGCATGAGATGTATGAGGCTGCTGCCAGGGTAACTGGGCATACTGTTTTACAGCAAATATTTTATAAGTACAAAGATTATTCTCAAAAATAATAAAATGTATAGTACTGTATAGTAAATACATAAGCCAATAACATAGTCGTTTATTATCATTATCAAGTATTATGTCCCGTACATATCGTAAGTGCTGTCTTTCTATACAACTGGCCGCACAGGAGGCTTGTTTACACCACATCACCAGAAACACCTGAGTAATGTGTCGCACTACCACGTTAGGATGGCTAAGACTTCCCTGGGAGATAGGACTTTTCTAGCTCCATTATAATCTTACAGGACACCATCACATATGCATTCCGTCCTTGACCAAAACATCATCGTGCAAGGCATGACTGCAACTGATAAGGAACCGTATATGTATTAACTCCCCCTGGGAGGTGCAGGGTGATACGGAGCACACAGGAATAGCTCCTCAGCTCATCCAGAGAGGGTCATGGAGAATCAAAATGCAGAGACTTCTAGACCGAAATGAAGCAATAGACCACAAACACCAAAGCTTCACAGACAACTCCTCTACCGTATGAGAGGTTGTAAAGAACCTCTCTACCTACTCACACACCATCCAGTCCTCACCTGGGTCTTCTACACTTGACAGCCTAATATTTATTTGTGCGGAGTCATCTTTCTGTATCATCTAACTCTTTCCTGTTCATATGGCTTATGTCTAACTCTCCTGTCACTCTTTCAGAATAGTAATCATGTTTTATCTCTCTAGCCACGTGCCATAAAACCCAGCATAAAAAAGAGGCAAAATAATCTCCCTCTTCCACCTCCACCCAAAGTAATGTGTGAGGACAACGAAAGGTACATTGAACAGAGCCCGTTATACACACAGTCTTGATATCTTAACTAGAAATAATGAGCTGAGTCTAAGTATATAATTCTTTTTAAGAAAAAATAGAAATATTACAACATTGAATTGAAATATTCAATACTTAGAAACAAGAAGTCCAAGATCTATTTTTTTAACTCCCAAAGAAAGTATTCTTAGCTCTATTTCTCTGAATAAGGAATCTGCATGCAGTTCTGGTCATTTTTCTAAAGTGAGAAGCAGGGTAGCAAAAGTGCTGATACCTTGGTGTGTTTTCAGATGCCAAGGCCACCTCAGCCACCAAGGCTTGTTGTGACATCACAAAGCCAGACCTATAACAAGGTAAACTCACCCATGTGTCCACATTCCCTGTCCGTCAACAGAAAAGAAGCCAGAAAACTACAGAATTGTAGCTTACATGGGCCTCCAGCTTTAGCCTGCCTTCTACCATTTACAAGAGAGGCAGCTGAAGGCCTGTCAGGTTAAATGACTTGCTGAGGTCTCACACAGCCTATGAGTGGTAGAAGGGGAGCTAGAGCCCCCAGCTTAACCTCGTGACTCTTTTGAAAGAATAACTCAGTTATTTGGTCACTGGAAAGCTTTGTTGAGCTGGGAAAACAATTTCTCATCACTCATAGCTTTCCTCTAAAGTCTGCAGCCACACGCCTGAGTTAAATTGGCTTAACAGAGCTTCTTCAGGCATGGTTGTCACCTTGTCTGAATAGCATGAGGTGATTCTCAGAAAAGAAAAACAAATGAGGAGTTTCTGGCTCAGTGCTGAGAGAAGTTGAAACCCATTCAGCCCTCAGCTCTTCGGCATTGCTAGTGCATCTCTTTCACGGTGATTGCTTCAACAAGCATTGCTGAACTACATTAAGTCAGGATCAATTCATGGCACAGTTCTGAGCCTGCAAATGCATGTTCCAGTGGATTTCAGAAATGACTCACTAAATCAATCTTTTTTCCCTCTAAAAAGTATGGCTTGAAAACAGGGGAGTGAGTCTTTCCCTGAGATATACCCACAAACTGAGCCACAAACTGACTCCCCCATTTTATGCAGACCACCTCCTCAATTTCACCCCCCACTGCCCCTTCTTTATTTCAGCAAGAGCCCCCATAACAGCAGTGGGAAGGGAAATTCATTTTCCACCGAGGCTGTGGCTTTAAATATGACCCCTCACCCACTACCAATTCTCACTGCAGTCCTCGCTCTTACATCCAAAGAACACTTCACGCAACGACTGGAAGAGAGATTTGAGGGTGAGAAGAGAAAAACGGGGTTAAAGTGGAAGGCTGAACAGAAGCGATGCTTACAGAATTTAGCCTTGAGAATGCTATTGGAATGAGAGCAAAGCAGGCCAAGGCCTTAAGCCTGCATTCCAGTAAACCACAGCAAAGAAAGAAGCCAGATATGCATGAGGGGCTTGGGGAGGGAGAACACCCTGAATCAGGCCCTGGTCTACTCTAACGGGGAGTTATTGTGAGGAAGAACATTCCACTTTTCCTATGACTGGCTAAAGAAGCTTTAATAGATTACCTAGGACTCTGTCTAAAGCTACTCTGCACTGGTATACAGGCAAACCTCAGAGATGTTGCTAGTTTCATTCCAGATCACGGCTATAATGCAAGTACCTCAATAAAGTGAGTCATAATCTTTTTGCTGGCGGAGGGTCTTGTCTTCAATTTGTTAAAAACGCAACATCTGTGAAGCTCAATAAAGTGAAGTACAATAAAGCGAGGTCTGCCTGTTCCAGGAATTGGACAGTAACAGCTGTAGTTGTTTAATGGAACAAGCCACACACCATAGGGTACAAGCAGAAAACAACCGACTCCTACATTTACTACCCATTCAAACCTCATCTGCAGAATCATTCTTCCCTGCCTCTTGGATGAAATCTCTGGCAGATCCCTGAATTTTTTTCAATTTGTTTTAGGCACAAGAACAATTTTGGAAATAAATCCCCAGTCAAACATGAAAATCAAAACCCCAAACTCTTATCTAATTTAGAGTCCATTTCCTTCTCCAGCATGTTACTGTTTTAGGCCTAGAAACATAAGGAGAGGAGTCATGATGGGCAGCCTCTCTCATTCCCAGCTTTATTCTTCCATTCCTGCTCCCTCCAGGATTGTGCCGAAGACAGGAAGAAGGCATTAGGGAAAGGACACAGTCTTAGCATGGCTTGTTCTTTTGTGATCTGATGTTTGGCAGGCATTAGCCCAGCTCTGTTTCCTGAGGCATTCGGAAGGTAACACGGAGACTCTCTCCTGGTGATTTCTAACTGAGGAACCCCAGGTGTGGTGATGCCTCCCCCAGCTGACACCCCATATAGACCACCCAGGTGGGCTTCCTGGGTCACGTCTAGGCAAGCTCCCCTTTACCATCATCATTATAGATCTACTTGTCCCATAGGAAAACTCACACATTTTTGCCCTGGTATTGAAGGAGGGTGAAATAGCTTTCAGGGTTGCCTTTTGTGTGTGTGTCATCACTGCCAGGGACACAGATCCAGCCATCTCCTCTGAAATGTGTCAGACATCTGTCTCTTCTGCCCCTGCAAACTGCATAGGAGAGTTGGAAATTCTGCAAGTGACTTCTTACAACCCCAATCTCTCTGCTTGAGATGAAGGCAGTATGAGAGGAGAGGAGAAAGCCACAGCTCCCTGACAGTCTTTATCCTAAGTCATTAGCTGGTTTTTGGCCCCATTCGTTTAGGTATCTTTCAGGTGAGGCTACAGGGCTGATTTTCAGCCACTCCCTGCGCCAGAATTGCACAGGGATCTGGCCCTCATTTTGAAACATGAGGCTCTGTTGTTTTATTCTCAGCCTTTAGGGTCTCAGCAAAGCTGAGAGAAAAAATTTCATTTGACACCTGATTGCACAATCCTGACACTGCCCCGGTGTCAAATGAACCCCGTAGTTGAGCCAAGGTGGGTGTGAAAAGAAGAAATCTTACTTATTTAACCAATCTCTTCTACTTACATGTGAAAGTTCTTGCCTTTGAAAGGGTCTCAGGCCCTATTATTTTAGACCTCACCATTACAGATGTTACAGGACAGCATCAGGTGCCTAATGGAATCTAATGGCATCTTTTTTCCTGTTTTCCCAGCTTTAATTACTAAGGACCATAGCTATGAACAAAGACACTAAGCAACCCATGTTCTCCTGCAGAGAACTTCCATGAGTTGTATACAGCCCCACATCACCCTGCCTTGCCTTCTCCCTCTCCCTCTCCCTCTCTCTCCCTCTCCCTCCCTCCCTCCCTTCCTCTCTCTCTCTCTCTCTCTCTCTCTCTCACACACACACACACACAAACACACACATGCACACACACACACAGAGGCTACTATAATAACCACAAATTTGGTAGCTTCCAACAACACACATTTATTCTCTTATAGTTTTTGAAGTCAAAAGCCCAATATCAGATTCACTGGACCAAAATCAAAGTGTCAGCAAGATGACCCTCCTTCTGAGGCTCCAGGGAAGAACCTGCTTCCCTGCCTTTTCTAGCTTCTTCCATCTTCAAGACCAGAAGCATGTCATCTTGCTTCAGTCATCACATTACCTCTGTCTCCCCAGTCAAATCTTCCCCTGCCCTCCTTAGCTGAACACCCATGGTGGTTACATTTAGGTCCCACGTGGGTAATCCAGGTAATTTCCCCATCGCAGGATCCTTAACTTGATCCTATCTTCCAAGTCCTTTATTCATATAAGGGCTACAAGGATAGGCTCCTGGGATGAGGACCTGGATATATATGGGGAATATTATTCAGCCTTCCACAGGGAACAGTGCTCATGGAAAGAGAATGTCCTTTTCCTGGCACCTGCCCCAAGGCCAAGTAAGAGAGACCTGCACAAAATCAGGCATTATGAATGACACTGTCAACTATCTCACCCAACAACCAAGCCCAAACCATGGCTCTTTTGCCTATTTAGCTAGAAAGGTAACAAAGCTAAATACTCACTATCCCACCTTCCTCTGTAGCTAGAGATAGCCATGTGGCAGAGCTCTAGCCAGAGACCTGGAAATCTCACAATACCAACCTTCCCCTATTTCTTCATCTTGAAGGTTTAATGTGATTAGTTAAACTACAGCAGCCACCTTGGAGGGAAAGCTCAGGAAATTGGCAGAGGTCCTGACCCCGACACATCTGAGTCACTAAACTAATTCCGACCACCAACTACACCCCGAAGAGGGCTCAGCTGGTGAGAACACGGGCTCTGGAGTTAGGTGGATAGAGACAGAGCCCAGCCTTACTTCTCAATGGTCAAGCGACCTTGGGTAAATCACTCACCTTCTCTGTGCCCCATCTTTCTCTTCTGTCATCATGAAGATTGAGATAATGCAAACAAATGTCAATATATAGGAAAAGTCAACGAATGTTAGCTATGGCATTCTTTTAACTCCACCCTATTAAAAATCTGTGCCAATTCCTTATCAAAAAGGAAATTCACAATTATAATCATCTGCCAAAACACATGGTACAGAAACTTCAGTCCTATGGGCCTGTCCATGGACAAAGGGAGCCAAAGAGCAAACGGGATGGTGGAGGGCCTACCGCCAGCAGCTGCAGCAGGGGCAGAGTGAGGTTTACGCCTGCAGGGCAGCAGTTATGACGTTCGGCTGCCCACCTACCCTCAACTGCTGAGCACAGCACCCAGACCCTACGTGCCACCCACCCCACAGTCAGGGTCCCTGAAAACCCTCTCTTATTTAGCCCTAAGAGCATATTGACAGGAATGGGATGAGAGAGTTCCTAGGAGGCAAGACTGATGCTTCATTTTCTGATATTCCTGAGCATCTCTGTCCCCTGACATCCTGGACTGAGTCACACTGAGGAAGCCAGTGAGAATTACAGAGAGTTCGTGGGTCGGAGGGAAGATACCAGCCCTGGGCTCTCACCTACAGTGGGCAGGGGCATGAAATTTGGACAGCTGAGGGGAACAGAGGAGAGAGAGGTAGTTATGAGCAGGGAGTAGGGTGGAGAAGAGCATGATGAGTGAACCACCCAGAAAAGAGGTCAGCCTGGCTGGCAGAGAAGCATGTTTGATGTCAGAAGAAATAAGCTTGGAAAGGTAGGGTGGGCCGGAGAAAAACAAGCAGTACATTATAATAAAAAATTTTATTTATTTTTCAGAGAACGAAAAAGGCATCCTGACATTTTGGGATTGCTGACGCTTTGCTACGCGTGAAAGGATGGCCAGGGTTGGTGGGACTTGGTGAGTATATTGGAAGAGTTCCCATGACTCCAAACCAACAGTGAGCATTTCCAGGAACAGCAGAGCACCGCTACTTTGCAGTTTGTTCAGAGAGATTTAAAACTATCTTACAACCATCCTCTGGAATAATGTGACCCAAGCACTTTTTGTTTTTAATATTGCAAAACATCCCTTTGCTTATCAAGGGAGCTAACTCAGCATGCGCTCACCTTATCTGACTCCCGTTTCTTGGAAGGGCAAGACTGCTTCGGGTAGGAAAATAAAGATGCTACTAATAGGAGGAGCGGGATGTACCGGGGGCACTCACCTGATTTATCTTCAGTAATAGCTTCTTGGAGACGAAAGACAATGGTGAGAACGAATTGCATCGCATGTAATGTTTTGCTTCAAAGAATGCTTTGCCTCATTTTCCATGCTGAAAATGAGAAAGTACCCGCTGACAACTCTCCTTCTGATTTATAGGAGAGGCTCTTTAATCCCAACTAAGCATTTCACTAAATATGAAGCTCTCCCAGCCTCACCACCCCTTTCCCCATTCCCTTTATGTTTTCTCCGTCTACCTCAAGATTGTGACCTGTACCTACAGCAAGGGCAGCTGAAATGCTCCAGTGACTACTGCTCAAGGTGACTTGTTGGTGGAAATAAAGCAAAATTTTGAGGGGAGCCATTCAGGTCATGTATCTATGACATTCATAATGAGTTTGAATATAAATATGATGACACTATATATTTGTTGTGCATGTAGCTAGAATAGTCATAGAATTAAACAGTAAATACTCTTTGGGTCAATGATATTTTCTTCTAACATTTATGGCATTGCCAAACAAAAGTCCGGATTCTACAAAATACAACTATATTGGAAAAATATAATCCATTTTCCATTATTTGTTAACTTCTGAATTTTAAACTATGTTCATACAATATCAGTTTGAGTTTCTTAAAACTGCATAGAGTTATAATATATAATTACAATATTTTTAAAGCATGTTACTTGAAATGTAAATAATGACCTGTTTTTCCTTGCAAGTACTTAATGACATCACTTACAATTATCACAGACCCCCCCAAAGAATAGAAAATAACAAGTCTCAAAACAATTATTTTCCTTAGAGGCAAAACAAAACAATAAAAACAAAATCATCACCACCAGAGATATCAGAAAATAAATTAACAGAAACAGAGATATTTACACCTCCTCAATAAAGTTACATCACCAGGAAACCAGAACATAAATAAGTGCAGAGAAAAACCCTTGCACTTGCCCTCAAAAAAAAAAAAAAAAAAAAAATGGGCTGCTGCGACCAGAACCTCACACTCTATAACACTTTCTATATTAAAACAGTATATCACATCTGCCAAAGGACCAAGGTGAAAGCGGAAGGTCACTGGCGATCTTTGCTGTTAGGTAATTGTTTTCCCGGTAACAAAGTTATCAGGAAGGGGGTCCTGCGGTTGGGACCTGGCAGGAGAGGTCTGGCACAGTGGTCTGACAGGTGCACCTGTCAAAGTCACAAGTAGGGACACCAGACCTGCCCAGGGAACTAAAGAAGAGACAGGTCAAACCAAGCTTGCCACCAAACCTGGATCAAGCCCCAGATTGTCTGCAGCTCAGCCAACCCGGTGCTATTATATTATTCCTCTTCAGGTTCAAAAGGCTTCTTTTCAATTCAAACGGCTATTCGCAAAATTAAATTGAGCCCATTTTGAAAGCCAAATTTCATGAGACACTGCCTTCCAAGACAATACTTCACCTACACAAATGCGTTCCTTCTCCTGCTTTCCCTTGATCCAATTCCATCAAAGTGGCTCACTTGTGCAATTCTATTAAGACCATTATTTGTCTCGCATCTGACACATTCACTTGGCTTGCATATTAGCTAACCTGGGGGGAGAAACCTTCCTTGAAGGTGCTCATGCCTTCTATAATAAATCGTTTCAAACTTCCCTTCAGTATCTCCTCTGATATTTTTGTTCATTTGGACCTCAGAAGATCTTGTGATTTCTAGAGTCATCTTACCCTTCCTAATAATGTAGTTTGTTTTTATCAGAACAAAATCTCTATAGATTTCTAAAAATAAGTTCAGTTCAGCACTCACTGAAGTATGCTAATTCCCTAGAGCCTGAGAATTTCAGTTGTTCTCCAAGAAATGATCATTTATCATGTTTAACTTACTTTTCAGGTATTTTTCATGTTAAAAATATATGAATTTCCTCTTTCGGGCATGGCAGAATTACCATTTTACTTCAGGTACCTAGTGACAGAGAGAGCATTCCCAGGCTGCAGAGTGGACCATGAGCTCGCTCTGGTGTCCCCCCTTTCCCAAGTGTCAGCCTAAGAAATGGGTTGATATTTTGCTGAAATACATCTCTGCCTTGTTTCCCATACTGAATGACAGTGGTCTTCAAAGTAGGGTATGAATTCCCCTAAGGGTAACACACAGACATTCTAAAGAGTGTAAGGCTGATGTGCAGACCTTCAGCTTCTCCATGTACGCGTTCCTAAAACTGATTTTCTTGAGACAGCACTTGAGATTATACTGGTATTTGCCCCTTTCACAATACATTGAAAAAATGACCAAGATTTTACTGCATATGTTTTCTTCTAGAAGTTTTATGGACTTTAGTCTTACATCTAAGTCTTTAATCCATTTTGAGCTTATTCTTGTATATGGTGTAAAAAGGTGGTCTAGTTTCATTTTTTGCACATATCTGTCCAATTTCCCCAACATCATTTATTTAATAGGCTGTTTTTACCCCAGAGTATGTTCTTAAGCAAGACATTTTAACAATCCCAACGCATTTCATTATGGGATGCATTCCCAATAATGCAAAATTTTACTTTTGTTGGTAATAATTGATCATAATTTGTAATAAATGCATGTTGTTTGATCCATTGTATATGAATAATAACTGTAATGATAACTCAATCTAGAAGGAAGATATTAGGAAGGTCATAGGAAATTTTTCAGTTTATATTTCTATGGTTACTTTTGTTCTAGAGAAGTGTGATGAGGTGAAAGACTTTCAAACATAATAATATATTACATTAGCACACATTTCTGGGTAGAAAGTGAAAGAGAAATATGATTGGTGGAACAAGAAGAAATAATGCAAGATTTCCTACTGTTAAAAAGGGGCTTCTTTGTTCATTTTTGAAAAAGATTATAGTGGGAATTAAATTACTATAAAATTCATATTTGTTGGATTCATTTAAAAGACCATCTAAATGTTTTATTTTAAGGTGTCAATATTTATCAAATACTGGATATTACATCCTTTAGAACATTTAAATATATAATGAAAAATTTAAAATGACAATGTAAAAATGGGAAAGGTAGTATGTAATCTAAAGAGTGCTGTCACACTAAATCTAGGTATAAGGGAGAGAGAAAGAGAGAGATGAGAGAAGAGAGGAAGGGCTTGCAAGCATCCATACTGTAAGCTGACTAACAGATCATCTCTGACACCCACCTAGAGGTTAAAATACTGTGGCCTTTTAGTCTAGAAAGATTAAGTCATTTTACCTTGGTATTTTTATTTCAAATAATCCAATACAAAAATGAATAATTTGAAAGGCTGTCTTTAGTCAATTTCCACTTATTACATCCAAGCCAGTATATCCAATGTAACACAATTCACTGCAGGCTTCGCCCCTGTAATTCTGATAATACCCATGAGATGTACTAACTGAAAGAACAGTGAGTGGGCCAAAGTATAGGGAGAGCGAAGTGAAACACTCAATTTACAAAGGAGAAATGGGGCTATGAACTTCTGCATAAAAGCCCATTTAAAGATGTCAAAATAGAATATATGCTACAGAAGAGGGATACATTTTAGTCTTGCTTTTTTTATCTCTGAACAATTCAGTTTAGCTTTCAGGCCCTCCTGGTGGAAACCTGATCCTGTCGATTCAAGTTAACTGTGCCAGTCCCAGAGGTTTATTCCCCCTCCCCTCCAGACTCATTTGGATAAATATGCAGTCCTTAACCCTCCCACCCCTCCTTCTCCTTCCTTTCTTCCTGGGGGTAACCTATGGTCTGTGTGTGGTCTGTTGGCATCAGGAGGAATGGGGCATCTTGTCCATGAAAATTCTCTGCCCACATTGGCCTCTGCTGAGATGTAACTCGCCTCACCTGGGTCTCAATATTCCACGCTGGCATCCAGTGTGAAGTCTGCATTCCTGCATTGCCTCAAGTGGCCAGGTCATGTTCTCTGAGTCTTTCTCAGTCTAAGGTAGGACTGGGCAAACTGTGTCATACATCACCAGGGGAGTGCTATATATGGCTTATCATATATACTGGAAATTTATCAAATACTGGAAATTACATCCTTTAGAACATTCAAATATATAATAAACTTAGACTCACACTAAAAGTGTGGATTATATTAACCATCCTTTTTTTAATACTAGTTTATTGATTTGCAGAGAGAGGGGGAGGGAGAACAGAGAAACATCAATGTGAGAGCAGAACATCAATCGGCTGTCTCCTGCTCAACTCCTACCATGGATCAAGCCCGCAACCTGGGTATGTGCCCCGACCGGGAATCAAAACAACCACCTTTTGGTGCACTGTGCGATGCCCAACCAACTGAGCCACACCGGCCAGGGCTTAACCATTCATTTAATTTCTGTAAATCGGTGCCTTGACACCTACAAAATGGCTACTCGCTATTCCCAAATAAACCCTGGATCTCCCCAAAACATCAGGAAACTTTAGATAGCCCCGAACCTTATCATGGGGCACCACTTTCAAACTTAGGTAGCCAATCCTAAGACTGTCTACCCTGCCTTTCGTATTCCTTCCCACGGAAATCAAAATAAAGGCACTCGCCCACAGTTCTACTCACTCTGAGTCCTGAAGTGCCTGGAATCTTGCCCGAGTGTCCCCATGTGGCACACCATGTTATCCCCAGGAAACTAAGTCTAACAAAGCTGTAAACCTCTTTCTGGTTTCTCTTTCTTGATCTGTATCTGGGCTCACTTGACCTCACACAAGGTAACTTGGACAAAACAGAGATGGGAGTAGTTTCCCAGTGTCCCATGGCTGGGAAGGAGGGATGGGTACCTAAAGAAAACAGAAATTCTATCAGGATAAACGCTGTTTGGGGAGGGGAAAGTGGATGCTGGGTTGGCAAACGGTGCCTAGTTCAAGAAGCAGGGAACTGAGGCACACACCCATTTCACCTTCCTTAAAATGCTGTTAGGAAGACAAAATAAAAGGCTGTCGACTAAAATTAGTGAAAAGAAACAGGTAAGTTAAGCAAATTGGTTGTTCACTAAATTGTCTTTTAGCAAATTAACCCAGAACGGACATAATTGGTAATAAAGAAGGAATAGAATTTAACGAAGATTTAGTAATCGTCCCAGAGGGGATGACCTCACAATTGCAAATGTTGAATGTCATTGTAAACAAGCCTTTTAAAGATCACTTTTAAAGCAAGGCAGTGAGTGGTTGGAGTACAGCAATCGTAAACACATACTTACCGGACAAATGGGGGAAAATAACTCTCCTAATGTTACACAAATGGATTCTAGTGGCTTGGGATAAATTCCCAGTGACAGCATCATGCATGATTCAAAAAGAGCTGGGGCTCAAACAACTTAGATAGGAGTGAAGGTGACATGCCTTACAAGAGTACATTAGAAAATTCAAAAGGTGACTTTAGTGATGATGAAGACACAATGTCAAAGATGAATGTGAAGAGCACAGGAAAAAATGAAAGTGAAAAAAGCACGTCTGTAAATTCACACTATTTTATATAATAGGATTACACATGGTGTACAGCTAAATTAAATATAATAACTGGACTCTTGACTGGTTTCATCTATAACTCTTTTTTTATTATTATTTTAATCCTCACCTGAGGATATTTTTTTTTCCATTGCTTTTCAGAGAGAGTGGAAGGAAGAGAGAGAGAGAAACATCAATATGAGAGAGACACATCGATTGGTTGCCTCCCGTATGAGCCCCAACAGGGGGGCAGGGATCGAGCCTGCAACCAAGTTACGTGCCCTTGACGGGAATCGAACCTGTGACCCTCTGGTGCGCAGGCCAATGCTGTAACCCCCTGAGCATGCTGGCCAGGGCTCATCTATAACTCTTAAAGTTTACTTACAAAATTAGATTTTCTCATTGAGAAAGTAGTAAAGACCAAGGTCTCTTTACAGATGCTGGTTTCTAGCAAGTGGTGAAAAGGAAGGGACTACAGTCCCACAAGCCCATGAAGCACATGATGGGACCTCGAGAGCCAGGAAGGCTGCTCTGGAGAACCATTCCTTTCGCTGCTGGCAAGATAAAGGATGGGTAAGAAGAGAGGAAAGAATGTTCCAGATAAAGTCACAAGCAGGTACAGAGTACTGGGGCAGGAAGAGACCCAGTGCTAGGAAACTAACAAAGGGTTGTGGTTGGAGCACAGGGACGAAGGGAAGTGCAGAAAGAGATGAGGCTGGAGAGTGACAGACAGACAGTGCAGAGCCAGGGATAGATGTTGATGTTGTTTTCATCTAAGAGGGAAAGGAAGCCAATAAAGAGGTTGCTACTGCAGCTATCCAAACAGTAGGCGTTGGCATCTCAGGAGTTAAAGGCCAGGTTCCATATCACACAGGGCCCTGTGAGCCATGGTTAGGGTTTAATGGATGTGGATTTGGGTTTTGGTTGGGTTTGTTTTTCTGTTTTGCTTTGCTAAAGTGCAATTGGAAAGCTATTGAAAAGTAGCAAATATTACAGTGAACTGATCTGACTTGCATTTCTTGAAAACAGCAATCTAGTTGCTGGAATGAACAATTAAAAGGCAAGAATTTTAAAAGGCAGGATGATGGGATGATTGTTACCCTGGTCCTGTATTACAGGAGGGCGCTTTGGTCATGGTAGTGGCAGTGGAAATGAAAATAAGTAAATACATTGACAAGAGGGAGGGAGTTTCAAAGGTGCCTCCTTTGAGACCGAGTGAGACTTCCTTCCTTTGCACCTTTCTTTCAATGGTAAAATGAACAATATCATGTTAATGTCCTGTATATCACAGGCATGGAAACTTTCATGTTCCACATGCCGCATAAACAAAGGAAAGTTCCAGGGTACATCGTAGGATCACCCATTTGTTCCATGGGATGTGGAGTTTTGAATGGCTGTCATCTGACCTGTTTTGGAAGAAAGGATGACTTAGTGTTTTGAAGAAATCCCGTGGTCATCACCATGTGATGTTGCTCTTAGTTGGACACCAGTGGATCAAGAAGCTGACCCTGGGATCCTGAACCCTGGGAAAGGTACTGGAAGGTTAAAACCACTGTGGCCTGTTAGAGAGAACCTTCTCGTACCCATAATGTCTCTAAAAGAGTGCATCTTTTTTCAGAAGAGAAGGCTGGCTTTGATGCAGAAACCTGGTGTACAAGAAAGAAGTTTTCACGTTTGTTACCTGTTTTCATGGCCTCTCGTGTGGTTCAATATTTCTCCTCCATTGAGAATATTATGAAACAGAGCCTTGGGAGCAGATGGAGAACATCTTTGTCCATAACACTGGAGCCACAGGGCAGTCAGCCAGCACAAACACTGGGAACCAGCACCCACTCCAAACCCCAGGCCATATATCACTCACACAGATGCTGAGCAAACAACTCCCAGTATGGAGAAGCACATGGATCTGGGTAAATGCCCTTCCTTGTGGAAGGAGTAAGGGCAAAAGTACATCTCTGACACATTCGGCAAACAGAGAGTTAAGCATTCTGGGCCATCTTCCCTAATGTGTGGGTAGTCAGGGAGTCAAGGAGGTCACCATGGATACATCTGGCTGCATCTGCCCCAGTTATTTGTATTGAACAGATTGCTATAGGGTGTTTTTTCTAGTCTCATTATGTGTATGCAATGCCAATTAAATAACAGGAATGAAAATTAAAAAGGAAAATATCTGCCCCTGCTGGGTTTAATCTCATTAGTGCAAAGTCAAATGATTAGTCCTAAAAGGGCTCCAACAGGCAGCAAAGACAGCATTAAAGTTGCAAGTATCTTTTGCATCACAGCGAGAAAATGAGTCAGAACGGCTCCCTCTGTTGAAGACACCCAGAGCTGTGCCTATAATAAGACCATGCTATGGCTTGAGTAGCAGTGTGTCTCTACCTAGTTGAACAGTGGGGAAACTACAATGATGTGTCCCAAATTCAAGTTCACAGCATAAAATACTGTGTCGGGCACTTTAAGGACAGGTGTCATGTTTCCTCGAGTGGCTTGTGAAGCCTGGGAGATGCTTACTTTACAGATCTCGGTGGCTTACACAATCCTCAAGCACAAGACTTTTTTTGTAATTAACCAAACCAGCCAGCTATAAATTTGCCAGCAGCATGGAGTAGCTCTCAGAGAAAAATGCAAAATGGAAAGGCCTGTCCAATTTAAGCCTCAGAGTGCATTTAAAATGAAAGGATGGAGCAGCTGGGAAGCACATCAGCCAACGCTGGTCCTTCACTAAGCCTCAGGTGGAATACCAAATTTTCCTTTCCTTCAGAAAGTCTGAGTAATGTCAGCTGCAGCTGTTTTGAATCAAGATGATTCCAGAAGGAGCCTTGGAATGGTTGGCTGTGCAAAAACTGGCCAAGCCCAGAGGGTTTCCCTCGGTGACACCGACATGGAGCTTTACTTTCAGGCAGCAACAGTGAGGCACAGATACCACCCCAACCATACGGATCATCTTTAGTTAATTGCCCCACTGAGTTCGCCAGTCCAAGGAAGCCAGGCACACACATGCAAACGGCTATCTAGAAAAAACTTCACCTGGTACGAGGCATGGGCACCATGCCCTTCCTTGCCTGGTTCTGAAAAATGAATCACTTTGCCTGCCCAACATAGAGAAAATTGGACATTTTTCCAAGTGAGGACCACTGAAAAGTAAACTTCCCAATCTTAGCCAGCGTTAGGCCTCAAACGGGTCTCTGAATTCCCTAAAATTAAAGTGTGAAAAATGTGATGTGTGTATGTGTATGTACGTGTGTGTGTGTGCGCGCGTGTGTGTGTGCGTGTGTGTGTGTATGAATTCATTAGGATAATTTTTGTCGAATTATCTACCTCCATGACCTGTAAAAGGTCAGGAATCCTGTTCTCTACACATGAAAGAGCCCCAGGTTATCCTGGAGAGGCTGGAAAGAGAGCTAGAACTATCTACCTTAGCGCAGAGTTAGGAACAGGGAAGAGACAAGGACTCTGTGTGCAGCACCAAGATCCTTCTCATCAAAGCTGGACTGTGGTCAGCTCTTCAGAGCACTGGGAGCCATGGGGGCTGGAAGCTCTCAGGGGAGGCAGTGCTCTGAAGTGGGGAGCATAGGGATTTAGATTTAGATAGATGTGGCTTTGCCAATATTTACCATGTGATCTTAGCCAAGGTATTTAATATCACTTATGTTCAGTTTCCTCCTCCTTAAAATGAAATAATAAAAAGATGAAAAAAGATGAAAACAATCAGTCCCGTCGCTCAGCATTGTTACAAGGATTCATGACACGATATAGGTCAAGTTCCCAGCAAACAGAAGACCTTCAGTAAATGTTGGTCCCCTTCCCCTTCCCCTTCCCCTGTGTGAGTGCCTTAAGAAAGGAGAGGAAGAAGAGAAAAAGGAAAGGACAGGACAGGAAAGAGAAAAAGAGGGAGGGAGGCAGGGAGGCAGGGAGGCAGGGAGGCAGGGAGGGAGGGAGGGCGGGAGGGCGGGAGGGCGGGAGGGAGGGAGGGAGGGAGGGAGGGAGGGAGGGAGGGAGGGAGGGAGGGAGGGAACAAAAAAGAATCAACCCTGCCCCTGGCCTGGAAAAATTGTAAGGAATCAAAACAAGAGGGTAAATATGTGGCCTGGCAAGAGAACAGAGAAAGGACACACAGGGACTTCACAGAATGAACCAAGCAGTGGACAGGACCTCAGATAGCCTTGGACCAGCCCCAGCAGATGGGAACCTGGACAGCAAGACTCAAACCCAAACCTCGGGATTCCCAATCCAGTGATCTTCCCATCATTTCTCCACAGCTCCTATTCCCATATAGCTTTTTTTTTTCTTTTCATATTTGCATTGTGTCCCTCTCCATTTAATTATAAGGCTAAACAGAGTTTGCAATTAAATGAGTAGCTCTATTAGTTCTAAGCAACAAAAGGCAATGTACCTGTATAAAACAATATCCATATCACAATCCAACTGTCGGAGCAAAATAAATGAGTCAGCACCGAGGCTATGAGCACCCATCAGCAATGCCATGTGGACTGGCCAATGCACAGTGATTGACACGCTACTGGGGAGGGCTTCATGCTGAAAGGACACCCGACAGGTGCCCTTCCGCACCATCCCAACATTGGTGGCTGGGGGTAATCTAATACAGTGCTTCCCAGCATTTCCTGCTTTCTGTGCCCTGGATTCCCCAGCGCAGCTCTGATTTTAAGTTACATAGTGTGACAGTTCCTTTGAACTCCTTGCTAGAGACGCGGAAACTAGGTCCTTGACATTGGGCCTCACAGCAGTGGAAGGCCAGGAGGCTGCCCCTGGGTGGTTCTGACAATGAGAAAAATCTCACCTTGATGAGGGGGAGGAGAGGCTGAAGAGCATGATTTCTGAAGAGTAAAACTAGGGCAAGCGCCGAGATACAGACAAGCACGTCCCCACACACTGTTGGGGTGAATTTATTTTTCCTAAAGATAACAAACACCTCCACCGTGTTAAACTTTATAAAGCTTTTGTTAAAGAAATAAAATAAAAGTACAGTTCTCCCTTTCCTTCCTCTTTCCATAATGTGACGGCGATTGGTTTTAACCCATGAATGTTGGCATACTCTCACTTCATCTGCACACCTCTAAACGCTTCTTACTGGGAACAACCAAATGGGCCCCTCAGTGGAATAGTGGATAAACTGTTACTTTATGTATACATCCGGTCAACATCGACCATCCTAGCTTATTCAGAGGAACAAAAACAGCTAATAGCTAAGGTGCCTAGATTGATTAGAAGCAGCATAAGAGTTATTCACATTCTTTCCTAAATATATATTGATCCTTACCTCTCCCAGCTCATACACATGCATGGACACGTGCCTACCCCAGAATTAAAGTGACCTCAAGGTAGCCAGTATAGCACAGTTTATGTCTCCGGTGACTGTCAGAAAAGACAGCAGAGGGACCTTGTTTATTTCTCTGATGACTGTCATGGAGACAGTAGAGGGAAAGAGACTGAAAAGGTTTGAATTGACAGAGAAGACAGAGTCTGAAAGCACCGGGTTCCCCTAGAGCTGGGGAGGAGACTGAGGGCAGAATGGCAGGTGGGGTCCAAATCCCACTCTCCTTGTATTGGGTGTAAGCTGACCGAAAACACAAACCAAGGGGAATGGAGGGCAGCCCTAGCCTGTGTCTCCACACAGCCTCTGATGGTAATGCAGTCCGGGTACCATGTTTCCTTCCCCTTTCTTGGGCTGCCTTACTCTTGGTTCTCTGATTTACCTGGGCATTTTCTACCAGGTGAGACAGAGAAATTCACCATCTGAAGTTTTGTTTGTTTCTTTTTTAAAAAATAGAACTTTGAGAAAGTTTCTGTTGGATCTATTCTGGTACTTGCCACGGGGGAGATTTTGACATGCAATGCTTTCTGATTTGGAAATAGATACTCTGAAGGTAAAAGGATATTTTCCCCTGTGCACATAGCAGGTGCTAAGGAAATAGTGACAGTCCTGGTGGGACAGGAGGTGGCTCTTGCATCGGAGCACACAGACCCCAGCTCAATTATGATCTATGTGGAGCCAAAGCAGATCCTTGAGACAAAATTTCAACAGGAATTCTATACTCAGCAAACCCAGCATAGACTGGCCTTCAATAAAAAAATGACTGTTATGTTTGTTCGGCCAAGTCGTAGCAGAGAACAGTGAGGTCTCTGTATACAGCTGTGAAGTGACCCCCAGGAAATGCTAGGGCCCCTGGAGGAGTCAGACCTCTAATCAACACATTGAACCCTTTTTGGAAATAGGGAATAAGTTACATGCCAAATAAATAAAGGGAAATTTATCCAACGTGTAGCATTTGGGAAAGAAGCAGAGGTCTTAGGAATTAGCCCTGGCCCTCATGGAAGGAATCATAATCATTCCACGGCCACTGGAAATGTCTCTGGGTTCCAAAGCCAGCAGCCACCAACAGACATGGAGCCTGGTGGCCCTTGGTGTGATTGATAGCAAATGGCCAATATTTGAGTTCATGACCATCACACCCACAAGCACTTCCTAGGCACTTGCTCTAAGGCAGGAGTAACTGGGACTATTTCCAACACATGTTACACAAGCACTGGACATACAACCTGAGTTATTATTCACTAATTTACTTCCCACAACAGCTTTTATGAGGTAGGCCTTTTAAGGCACAGAGATGTTACATGACTTGGCCAGGACCACACAGCTAGTAAGTGTCAGAGCCAGGGTTCAAAGCCAGTCTGACAGTCTGAGTCACAGGTATTATTTTATCTGTTAAACTATTTTGGGGTCACTTGGAAAGTAATACCAAACTTGCACTTAGATCCTAGTTAGCATCCTGTTTGTTCCTCTGAAGCAGTCCTTTCAGAGGACAAACTGTGAGTAACTTTAAGGAAACTGTTTTTTAAAAAAGCTTATTTCCTAGTCCTGTTTATTCTTCCCAGGAGCACCATCTTCTAGAAGAGCAACATTGGAAATAACCGTACATCAGACACCTGAACAATCAGGCTGCAGAATGTAACATTATTAAACAATCTCAAGGTGGGTTGGTGCTCAGGCATCTAATGGTTCATTACCCGCAACTTTAGTCACTATATAACCTTTTTTGGAGCAAATATGAACACTTTTTCCCCTGAAAATACAGTGTTATGTTTACCATGTATCGACTATAGCCCATTTTATCCTACATTTCTTTCATCTGCAACAATGATCTTGAAATATAAAATGCATGTGCTCACTAGGGAACTGCAGAAAATTAATTCCCAGCAAATTTTGTCAATGACTGTTGCTCACTCTCTCCCTTAAAGAATCGCTCTGTTGTTGCACAGACACCTCATTAAGCATTGCTGTGAAAGGAGATAGATAACATGTTTCCATTTTGCAGGTCTCAAATCTAAAGGGAAATCAGATATTGCTTAGTATTGTCATAGCTGCATAATTGCCCTTAAAATCCAGCTGTGAGTCGTGGTCCTACACATAGTTACGCATGACCCAAGTCTTTTCTGAGCTGAGCACAGGAAAACCCTCTCATTTGTGTGACAGCTGCTCACAGGCTGTCATTGTTCCCGCTTCAGTTCATTTGCTTCACAGACAGCACTAAGTCTCTGATAAGACTAAATCACTCCCAGATAATTCTCCTTGAGGGCAGAAAACCTACAGTTCATGTATCTTAATGCTGATATGCAAATACTATGGATTCACTAAATAACGATTTGAATGAGCAAATTGCTTAACTGTGCCGACAATGGGTCAATCATATATCAGTCATTTCTTCCTCAAAGTCCATGGCAATGCTGGAAATCCGTGCTGTGCTTGAATGCACCCCTATGTTTTTCTTGTCCAGTGATGTTTTGCTAAACTATAAGACCAGGGGCACCAAGTGCCTCAGATCAGCCTGCCGTATGATGGTTGCTTGAAAATATTATCCAAGAGGAGGTGAGAGAAGACAGTAGTCATCTGAGTATATAGGTTTTTGTTTTGGTTTGGTTTTTGTTTTTTTAATATTGACTCCTCTGAGTTCTCTGACTGAGTTATTCTGGCTCTGGCCCTCAAAATGTGAATTCAACTTTCATTCAAGTCAAACCCTCCCAGATTGGCCAGGCAAGAGCACAAAATCACAAGTGAACTACATCCTTAGCTTTGCCTAACAGTCTTGGCTACCATCCTCAGGAAATAATCTCTTATTAACAAAGGTTTCAAGAGAGAGAGTCTGTGAGGCAGACGGGACACTGTCGGAGGGAAGCGCAGTCATAAAGGACCCTTGGCACATAGGGAACAGATGGGCCTGGACGCCCTCCACCCTCGCTATTATTCAAGTGAACATAGACAATTTTGCAGTCTCATCAGTAAAGCCAGAGCTTCTGAACATCACAAAAGGTACATTAAACTGGTTAGCTGTTTCATTAAAAATAATGGTTTGCACTCAATAATAAGCCCCAGAAGAAGGCAGAGATTTGATTTCATCTAAAAGGGTTGTTGTCATGGCTCTCACCCAATTATTAATTGATTATCTACAAACAAAGTCCAGAATTACCATCATTATCCCAAATACCTATTATACTGTGACTACAAACCCATATACAAATTTAGTCAATAAAATCTACATAAATATAGACGTGCACTTTGGGAGTTGAGTCTCAAAATTTTATTCTAAAACTCTGAACATCACATACATTTTCTGGGAGATTAGATTTCATCTATCTAATAAATTACTGAGGAGCATTCTCTTTTTTCCACCATTTGTTCCCCCTCTACCAAGGAGCATTCTTTACCTTTCCCAGAATTCAGAATGAAATAAAAGTAGAAGAAAATACTCGCTACATACTTTTGTTTTAAGCCCTGTTCCACCCAACAAAGGTACCAAGCTTATTCAGGAAATACAAAAGGATGCAGTTTGATATTATGCCATCACCGGTTTGGGATACCAGGCAAGCTTCCTAGAATCCATCTGGAAATCACAGCAATGCTTGCCAACACATATACACCATTTGGAGGCTCTGTTACAAGTATATCTGCCTTAATGAAGAGGGAAATTGTCCTGCGACCTGAGAGCCTCCCTTTCCTAAACCCACCTCCTTAACAAGATAGGGACAACCACCTGAGGCAGGAACTCGTCTGTGTTTGGACTCATAAGGGCGGGTCCATAGAGGAGCACTGATCCCAGTCAGTGACCACGGGTGGCAGTAACTCAAGTGACAATAGTGCCAGCAAGACAAGAGCTGAACAGTTAATTACCAGGCTGGCTTCTGAACCTAAGGGGAATCTTAATAGACAGGACTAATTAAAATCAATACTCATAGGATAATTGTGAGAAGGGAAAAACGCTCAAGATAAATTTTAAAATGGAGAAAAATGAGCTATCTCGATTCTTCATGCCAGTCTTACTACCTGGGCCACCAGCAAAGGTCCCAGCAGCAGACCAATGACTCTCTCATCATTGATGCTTCTCTCTCTCTCTCTCCCCCTTCCTCTCCCTGAAATCAATAAAAGATATATTTTTTTAATTAAAAAATATATACACACACACACCTTTTGCAAAATGACAAATGGAAACTTGAAACCATGCCCCCAATTTTAATTATAACACTATATTCTGTTTTCTCTCCAGACTGTTCATTATAGGGCAGATTCTGGTAAAAGGCCAATCTTCCCATACAGCAAAAATTGTCCTAGCACAGGACTCCAGTGTAGCTGAAATAACACTGCAGTTCTCCTCCTTTTCAATTTAATAATATGTGCTAATGCCAGCTAAGGACAGCTCTCCATGACCATATAATAGGATGGCAAGAAATGAATTTGATCCATTGTGACTTGAGTGACAGAAGGGACTTTTTGTTTTAACTTATTATTTATATTTTAATTGTTAACTTTTGTATTAGTCATACATACTCATGTTAAAACATTTGGATAATAATAAAAGAAACAGTGAAAAGCTCAGTCTCCTTTCCTGTCTCCAAATGTCCCCCACTGGACATGCCCCCAGGGCAGCCAATGTCAATCGTTTGTCACTTGACCTTCCAGGCATACAAGTGATGTGCATATATAGGATTCTGCTTTCTGAGACACAAATGTTAGCATACTTTACCATTGTTTTACATCTTTTTAAACTTAAATTATATCTTAAATAGTGTGCCTTATCATTACATGCCTCATTATTTTAAAGGCACATATTTCATTTTATAGCTCTACATCTTTATATAATTGGTTCCCTATTGACGGGCATTTAAGTTGTCCCCAGTCTTTCACCATTACAATCATTGCTTAAATAAGCATCTTGGGACATACTACTTTGTGCGTGTGTAAATGTATCTATGGGATGCATTAGAAAGATAGAATTTCTGGGCACAGGCATATGCACTTGTGATTTTTAGAGATATGGAAAATTGTCGCTGGGAAGGTCACACCAGTTTACATTCTTATAAATGAAGGATGAGATAAGTTAGTTGCCTTCAAAGTTACTGCAAGTAACACTTTCACCAAATGCTTTGCCACTATGTGCTGTGTGGCTCATGGTCTTTCCAGCTTCTGACAAGCTTCTCTGCTACTCAGCAGCTAGGCCAATGCCACCTATTTTGTAGTTTTGTTATACCAGCTCCCTCTTTCTAGGTCCTAATTTCTGCCTTAGGTGGGATAAGTAGGTTATGCAAAGAGAACAAAATCTCAATGCCTTAACAAAAGTTTTCATCCTGCCTCACACGACATGTTTGATGCAGGTTGGCGGTGGGACTCGGCTCACCACTGTCACTCAGGGATCAAGCCGACAGGGCTTCATCTCAGGGCCCTTCTCCATTACAGCAGGAGGAAGGGAATGTGGGGAGCTCCTTGCTTTTGTTGCGCCTGGAAGTGGCTCATAGCATGTCCACTCACATTGTGTTAGACAAGTGGGTCATGGCTAACGTCAGAAACAGGGGGATGTGTCTATTTTCACCTGCAAGGAGAGATGGAAATGCTCAGGGAACTACAACAGTTATTGTGTCTTTCTGTTCATGCCCCTCCCTTCCTCTCCTCCTCCTAACTCATTCTCCCAAAAGGCTTGATTGGACTTTAATATAACCTAATACCCCTTTCTATGCCAGCCCCAAGTTCCCTCTTCTTATATGAACAGCCTTGCAAGTCAAGTCACAGGCACTAAAAGCAAAAGTCTTAGAGTTGAGTACAAAGTATCAAAAGTTAAGTTGGATAGGATGCAATTTCACTGCAGTTGAGCAGTTTGGTCAGATGCCTGGAAGGAGAGAGAGTGCTTTCCATTTGCGCAGAATCTATACCCCGACCCCTCGTGAAAGTCGGGGCTGTTAGGACCATCCTGCTAAATCCAAAGCTATGATTGAAGACAGGTTTACTGGCCAATACAGGGATTTGCACACTAATCACAAGCACACAGAAGTGCTTTTAGTTATCACTTTCAGCCAAAAACAGTTAGGGCTCAAGGTAAACCAATTAGGTTTGGCAGAAATACTACCTCCTTCGATAAGATATCACTATCCAGGTGACCTGTTTGACCCACTGATAAAAAGATTTCCTACTTAACTTTGAGAAAAGAGGTTTCTATTAAACTTTTTAAAAATTTACCCAAAGACATTTTATTATTTAAAGTACTACCTTTAGATCCGCAGAGACTTCATAACTTTGTGATCAAGTTCATTTCAGCTCAGCAAGAGATCAACTTCTGTGGCCCCTGTTGTAGATTCCGTGTCTTCGCACGTAATGCAATGTTACGGCCCCATTGGTGACGTCCTCTTAGGACAAGTTATTTGCCAAGACAGATAACTCAAGCAGCAGTCTTGCTTGCTCTATAAAGTCACGGTTTTGGGAAACTGAACTTCTCTAAGATGTGATTTCTACAACTGCAAAGTAAGTTAGTTGGACTGGATGGTCGGTAGAGTGTATCCCAAGTTAATTTTCTGTGTCTCAGATATACACTGGCGCACTGGACACCCACAGATTTAACATTTCCATCAATCTTACCCAAAATTGTGTAATAAATGTATCAGAGTTGAAGCATTTTATAATTTGTTTCAGTTAGTCAAAATAAATTCTCAGAAGACTTTATGATACTTTCTAAGCACTATTTTTAACAACAAAGAGCATCACTATTATGACAGCTCTCCTCCCACCCGCCCCCATCCACACCACTGAACCAATCTTGTACTGGACTGGCAGGCTAATCTGGCCTCACTTAGGCAAGTTCTGAATTTTATAATCATCTTCCTTGATCCCTCACTTCTGGGCTGCCTGCCAGAATGTGAACAAGAAATGTGAAGGGTCATTTCCTGAGGTGAATGCTGAAAGTTTTTCAAAGTGATCGTGGGTGGCTTGGACTGCCTCGGCCTCAAAACCACTTTTTCCTGTTTTCATACTTGATTTTGTGTGTCACTGACCAGCGTGTAGGAGAACTGAAGCTCTTTCAGCTGTGCTGGGTGCAGCCTCTGCTCTTCCCAGACCTTTTCCAGACCCTTCTCTATGGGTCAAACTGCTTCAGACAATGCCCTTCGCTTTCCAAAATTAACCGCTACTGTATTAAAATCTAGGTAGCAAAACTGTTCTTCCTTCTTGCTGCAACCCTGCACTCCACAAAAGTGAACTCTTAACTACTAGCACTTAATCTCAGAGGGAAGGTGGGGGTGGGTGAGTAGGTGGGGAGGGATTAACCAAAGAATTTATATGCGTCAATGCATAACCCATGGACACAGACAGGAGTGGGTGTGGGGTGCAGAGGGTCAATGGGGAAAAAGGGGGACATCTGTAATACTTTCAACAATAAAGATAAATTTTTTAAAAAGACTCTCTAAATAAAATATTTACTTAAATCCCTTTTAAAATTTTCCTCATTTCTTTAATAAAATTGATTTCTTTTCTCTAGATTCATCTAGAAAAATAATCATGGCCACACATCTAGTATTTCCATTACTATAAACCCTCACTTCCACTATATAGGCATATATTTTATTATACATATTTGAGACAGAACACTGCAACAAGAAGCTATTTTTTCTTAGCTACTTTGTCTATTTGGATATGTGGCCATCAAAAAGAGAAAGGGTGCATGGTTATGGCATAAAAATTTGTTTCAAATGTTGTGATAAGCTTGGTAAACTGAAAACAAGGGAGAGAGAGAGAAGGGATACTTTTGCCACCCAATAATCCTTTCTACCTAAAAATGACAATAATAAAGGCCTCAATATTAAGCCTACTAGAATTTATTTTGAACAGCATTCTTATATATTTTTAAGGATATTCCATTAAAACGAGATGTAAAGAAATACCAATACCTGACTACTATAGTTTTGTCATTAAACCTTAGCAGCTAGTAACGAATGCAGTTTCTAACCCTAGGTCCCTATTGCTGCTGTGGACACACTCCTCTTATAACTTGCTCTGAATTCTTAACCTTGGAGACCAAACACTCCCAGGTGCCCAGGGTTCTAGTTCCTCTAAGCGGGTTTTACAGCCAAAGCCCTTAAACGTTGCTTTCATAACGTTAAATCATCCTCCCCAGCTTGGTTGTTTTGTTTTTATTTTTAAAAGACATCTGGCCGGTTTAAAACAAGTACTAAATGGGGTGTTTAATTACCTTCAGGCGGAATGAGAGCCTAGGCGTCCGGGCCCCGCATCAGCCCGGGACCCTGGCTGCCCGAGTGAGCATGCACCCTGCGCCCTCCCATGGGTGCCCAGGGGAGCGCCCCGCTGCACCCCACTCAGGATGCAGGGGCCGTGTGCGGGGCGAATGCGGGCTCTTAAACTACCTTAACATCAGCACCAGGCGGGACAGCCTTCTCGTGGTAAAGAGAAACACAGGAAACAAAAGGTGCGCCCTTATGGTCATTAACATGAAATCTCATGATGGCCATTGTTACAGGCAGGGCAGTCATTTCCATTTCTTCTCACCGCAGTTATTTGTAGCTAGAACTTGTTCTTTTTCTGGTTTAGATTGACTGGGTTCTTACCGCCATAAACAAAAGATTAGATACACAATTTCTTCCTGCAAGAGCCTGGGGTTGTAAAAGCAAGCTTTCCAAAACTCATCGCTTACAGATACATCGTCATGAACTGGACGCCTCTTCTGAACAGGGAGCGATGAGCTCAGCACTAACCAGGGACTCCCTGAGCCCTTCCCGCTGACTCCCAGATGGTACTGGAAATACTTCCTCAGCACTCCCGACACTTCTCTCCTTGAAGGGTGCTAATCAGAGGACTCCCTGATCTCTTGCTGGCCAGACTCATACTACTCCTGGAGACAGGTAAATTTGGAGAGCATAAATTACATGCTGGGCCCAGCCCATCCATCTTTGTAGAAAGGGCTTTATCTGAGGAAAGCACACGTTTTCCTCTACTGCCCCATGGGATAAACTGTGCAGAGCCCACCCTGCAGGGAGAAGCTTGCCTCACTCTATTGCTAACTTGAACTGAATGGCTAAGTCTGCCTAATTTAGGCATTCAACATTAACCTGGCCATTTAGCTAACAGACTGCAAACCATATGGGCTATATCTTGCGATATTTTGGTCTCTATATTTTCCATGGGTTTTTCACCCCCAACTTGTCTAAAACATACAAAAGAAAGCGGGTTTGTTTTTTGTTTTTATGGTGGGCCCAACTTATGTGGTACAAAATATAATTAATTAGGATTTTAAAGATGCCTGGAAATAAATATACATTGTTATATTCTAATAACCAGAAGCATTCACCTGCAAGGAGACTGTCAATAAATTATGGACTATGCTACAGACATTAGTCAGCATTAGTATATTAGAAACCCAATAATACTATACAGATGACCTGTACTTTATAGTGCATTTCAGAAAACCAGTATGCAAAAGAATTCACTTAAAACAGATACTTTTCCATAGATATAATGTTAGACCTGGAAGTTGTAATCCTACCTAAAAGACAATATAAGATAAATCAGAGACCTTATCAACAAATATCTATTCAAATGTTAATTCTAAAAAAAAAAAAAAAAAAATACAGCTTAAAAAGATCTTTTGGAGCTTTTCTTCCCCAGTGGCATTCCATGAAATATGAAAATGTTTCCTTAGTCAACAAATCTTGGAAAACACATAATGCCTTTATTTCCCCTCTTGAAGCTTGGCAATGTCCACTATTATGTTAAAGGCTCTAGGAAGCCTAATTTTGTTTTAATCCAGTATTCATCAAACATGGATAACTAAAGAACATTATTTTTAAGTAGCACCAATTATCATGGAACACACTTCGGGAAATGCTATCTTATAACAGCAAGTATTAAAATGTAACACCTTAATTTCATAAGGAATGCTGACAGCGAATCGCCCCTTTCCCGGCACTCTTGGGGTCATATGAAATGCAGAGAAGGGAACCAAACTCACAAACTCCACGAGTTTAAGTAGCATCAAGTTTTATATAGTGCACATATCAAACATTACATTGTGAAGCTCTCTAGACACAGACCTGGGCGCTTTACATGTGTCAAACCCATTCACCTCACTGGCAACCACGGAGGCTGGATGCCTTAGAGTGAATTTAGCTCTGTCATCCTAGGACCATAACTCTATTCCTTGAGTCAGTAGAAGCCAAGCATTTTTTCTCAGCTCTTCCCAAATGAGCCATCATCTTTCCTCTCTGCTAGCACCACAACTGCCTTCCTGGTTGCTCAAATTATAATTTCTCAACTTCCCACTCTCTGGATAGTGACAGACAATGGATAAGATGTTAGTTGTTTGACTCTCTGTTACAATGGAATTTCTTTAAATTCACTCTTTAAGTTTCATTATCTAACCTTAGAGTCACAGTTCCCAAACTGTGTACCCAAGACACCCTAGGACACCACTATAATTTCAGGTGCTTTAAATTTTTGAGGAAAATGTTATCATACTTGACATCTTTCAGACATCAAACAAACTCTTAGCTTGAGATAGTTCATAGTTTCAACATTTGATGATGGTCACCTCTCTGTAAAATTAAATTTGGGCAGTTGCTATTTCTAAAGCAACCATTTCACCCTGTTGGGGTGGCTCAGCAGTTGAGCATTGACCTATGATCCAGGAGATCCCGGATCGATTTCCGGTCAGGGCACGTGCCTGGGTTGTGGGCTCAGTCCCCAGTAGGGGACATGCAAGAGGCAGCCGATCAATGATTCTCTCTCTTAATTAATGTTCCTCTCTCTCTCCCTCTCCCTTCCTCTCTCTGAAATCAATAAAGATACATAAAAAATAAATTTAAAAAGTTTAAAGCAACTATTTCATGAAAATCAATATAAAACAGGGAGTAAAAGTGGTTCAATCTGATTCCAAAGTTTGAGAAACTGGGAAGGCCAAACTGATACACACATTTCGTTAGCAATTAGTTGTGGTTATTTAATAATAAAATTTTAAATTTTTTAAATTCACATATATTATTTTTAAAATGAATATTAAGTAATTTGGTATAACTACTTAAGTTGTTTGGACCTAACTACCTGATAAACAGAACTGTTAGGTATTTCTCTTGGCCAAGGTGTGCTGTAAAACATGTACTGAAACACTAAAGGCACCTTGATCTGAGAAAGTATAAGAACCTCTGCCTCAGAAGTTCAGAGCAAGAAAATATAAAAGAGATTTCAGCCTAGGCAAGGAAATATCTCTCTATGGATTTTTTAATCTCCCCCTTTAAAAAAAAACACAAAACTATAACAATGTGAAAAATCTGAAAAGTATTTTATATATATATTTATATATATACACACACATATGTATATATGTGTATATATATATATCAAAAGATAACTCTCTACTGATATAATGAAACTAAGCCAAAAAATAAGTGCTTTTTAAATTTATTTTTTAAAATGTATCCTTATGTAAGAGAAAGTAATTAGATGCAGTCTCCGTTTTATGAGTCTGAAGAAGAAATAAAACAGAGATAAATGCCCACTTTTGATGCTTTAGAGATGGGAAACCAGTGAGAAGACGGTTCGACTCCGCTGAACAGAACCTGAGAGAGTCACAAAATGCCATGGCTGGCATGATATCTATCCCCTGTGACCCATTTCTATTTCTTGGTTCTCTTCAAGATCATAGCTATATGTGCCACATTCCTCCCTAAAGAAAGCCTGCCTGGGTTTGTGAAGGCCTACAGCCCAGAGCCAATCACCGGGGACCAGGGAGCTAAGAAACTATTTCTGCCGCTCGTTCTACCTTTCCTCCTTTGTCCAGGTACCCAATGCATAGATTTCTATTCTTTAAGTTCCCATGGTTAAAGTGATTAAAAAAAAAAAGCTAACGAAAACAGAAAGAAGCTGTAAATTATTGAGCTTCATCCACAAAAAAGCATCCTGCAAATCTACCCAATGCACAAAGAGTTCTAAACCCCCGTCTGATGTCATCAGAAGGTAGGGACCTTCATTACTTTCTCTGGCAATCACTGTACTGTTTCTATTCTCCAGCCTATTGCTTTTCCTTCCTCACTCAACTTGTTGCCCCCATCCCCAAAGGCTGCTCCAAGAGCCGCTCTGCCTTTATCAACCCTCATCGCTGGCCATCTGCAAATCCCACCCTATATTACAATCTCGCTTCAAAGAGTAACCAAGACCTACTACAAGCATGCAAAATCGTCCAACTGTTAGAAATGTTTTCCATCCTCTTACAGTCAACCCTTTGAGTCTTCAGGGGATGAAAATGGGTAACATATTAAATGACTTGCCTAGGCTCACGTAGATTTAGGAAAATGTTAGTTTAGAATATTTAACTTCTATCTTGCTATAGGATATATTATACTTTTTAAAAAGTCTCTGAATAAGCACAAATATACACCAAATATTAATGCGATGTAGGCATCATGAATCCACAATCACAGCTGGGAGGGCGGGAGAGGTTAAGAGACTTCAATTCAGCTCCACAAAAACACCATCCCATTCCTTTGAAGTGGTCAGGGCCCCAGCACCCTTTCTGGCCTTACAGATATGCTGGAGCGCTGTGAGAGGAAGGTGGATGTACGCATGGAGTAGGTCAGTCTCTGTGCAGAGCAGGTACCTCTCCTGGTGGAAAGGCTGCTCTAGATTGCTAAAGGAAATCTTCCAGAGGCTCCACGGAAAGGAGAGCTGGCCCAGTCCTTATGAGCAAATGTGGGGAGTGCGCCCTCTAGTGACAGCTGTCCAATCTGCAGGACAGAACAAGCTGGATTCAGTGACCCTGCTTTGATGGCCTTTGATGTTTCCATGATGGAAATCTTTCCATCAAGAACCTTTCACAAAAGTTCCTATGATCTCATGGTCCCAGAAACACCTATCAGCCATTTCTCTCAGGGTTGTGGCTCCTAGAAAGGAGGACGTACAGCCATTTTCCTACCACACCCATGGTCCTTCAAGTCAGCTTAAGTAATTTTTTAGATACAGGGAAAATTCCTCTCCAATATTTACCTAAATACTTTTACCAATACTTTTCCTATGCCTACTAATTTCTTCTTTCTTCTTTCTTTACATATACTGAAAGATTACATGAAAACTACCTAGAAAAGAGCCTGACACACAGCAAACACTCAACAAGTGTGAGCTGTGTTATTATTTTCTCTTTTTAGTTTTTCAGAATAGGCCTTGATGGCATATAATCCAAGGTCTTGAGCCAAAGATCTTGAGATAATGTTGTTAGTCACAAAGCTATTATTAGTCATTAGCTTTTGACTAATAATAGTATCTGACAGCAATTGGACATTTACTATATGTATACACTGTCCTAATTGCTTTATATACTCTAATGCATTTAACTGCTACATCTACTGGAGGCTGGTATAACTTTTATCCCCCTTTAATAGATTAGAAAACTGGGGCACACAAAAATTAAATAATTTTCCCAAGGCCATGCAACTAACAAGTGCTGGAGCTGGGATTTGAACCTATGCGCTCTGTCCCTAAAGCTCATACACTTAATTATTACACTAAACAAACTTTCCTAATTCCTCTTTCCTTGAAGGCAGAAAAAACATATACTTTAGACCCTCTTAGGGCAACAAAGAATTTGGAAAGAATAATAAAATGTTTAAGCTCCATACTGAAAGGATGTTCCTATTAATGTTGACATATTATTTATATGAGGGAGCCCCAAAGCACATATAAAATACACACTTCTACTCTATCATAGTTTTGACAATTCTAAATATAAATTATTAGTTATAATAAACATTAATCCAACAGTTGACTAACAATAATTTTTCTTGCCTTTCTGGAATTTACACAGTATTCTAGGATGCATGTTTTCACAATGCTTTAAATGCATATTTATTATTATTTCTACATAAAGTAATAAATTGTTATATGTAGCTTTGTCCAAATTCTTTAACTTTTCTATTTTTCCTAAAAGAAAAGTTAGATGTGAAATTATTTCCCAAAGCATATTTATCACAGAAAGTTTTATGCTTAAATGATATAATCCAGCATCTAGAGTCATTACTTTGGAAAAAATATTGATTTTAATTGTAAATGCTTCACATGAGACACATTAATAAGGGTTTAAGATTTATTCATCTAACTCTGTCATAATCTGATTAATCACAGCTTAAAAATACTTAATCATATGCATTTTAATTCATGACACTCAATTCCCCTATTAACTTAAAGAAGTGTATATGATGCAAAACGCACGTCAGCTTGGATAGACATACTATAAAACTATGGACATTTCCTGCTAGCAAGTTGTCAAAATAAGGCCCACCCAGGATTCAGAGTCCCAACAAGTATATGTTCACCAAGTAGCATTGTCCCCTGGCATTAAGGTATGCACCTCGGTTCTCCCACCATTGCCGATGCCCAATGGGCACCGCAGGTGTAACATATCCTGAATTGTGTGTGCCCCGTTCTCCAAGACCTCCTCAGCCTCCAGCTGCTCCAGTGTCACTAGCACTGCTGGCCCGTGACAGAAACCTACTTGTCAGATACACCTCACCTTCCCACCAGGGGGTATGGACCCCATTGAGGTAGAACTCACAGGCCACCAGTAATTAATAGTTATTGCTCCATAACAGCTCCAAACCCAACCCTCCTGTGCTCATATACTACATTTCTGCTCAGATGCTTACAGTTTCTACCTGTATTACTGCAAAGTCCACCTAGGCTCCCAAGCTCCCTGACTCCAATCGATACATATACAGTGATAGCCCTTTTCGTTGAAAATTCTATACAACTAATATATACCTGCCCAGCACTAAAAAAGAAAAAATATTGTGCAGCACAGAAAACATATAAGGAAAAGTGAGTCTCCAACTCCCCACACACCTCAGCCCACTTCCTACAGGCCATTTTTTCTGCATCCATCCCACATGTTTTCTTTCTCTGTGTGAAAAGAGAAAGAAACATTTGAGTTGGATTTCCTGGTCTTAACCACTCCTACCATGGATGGGAGGGCTGTTCAGACGAGTATGTGTCTGATGGCCGGAATGGCTATTCTTTCCGAAGGCACCTATGGTGCCATTTGTCACCGTTCAACAAACTTACAAATTCCATCTTCCTCTTAGGCATAGAGCGTTTTCCATTGAAGTGACAAGAATGGCCTTTTTCCTTAGGAAGCAGTCACTCAGCTTTAAGAAGAGAGCACACAGACCTGGGAGGCATTTTCCTGGAGAGGTAATGTACACCGTGATTAGATACACCGGCTCTGTAGCCAGACCACTAATGTGTGTCTTGGCGGGATCACCCATGTACTGTGTGATCTTCAACAAGTTACTTAACGTCTCTGTGTTTTGGTTCCTTGTCTGAAAAATAGGGATGATAACAATAGTTATCACTCTTCATAGAGTTGATATGATGATTTGAGGAGTTAATATTTACAATGTGCACATAAAAATGCCTGGTAAATACTAAGTATTATTTAAATATCTGTTAAACAAATTTTAAAATAGTCCATGACACTAATTATACAAACCCACACCTTGACTGAATATGTTCCCACTCTGCTTGACTTCCAACTCCATCCTATCTTTGTAAGTATTGGGACTATATGCGGAGACCACACTTACCAAATTAATCATTTCATTTATGGGTAAAATTTCAGTGCAGATCTTCAGTGTTTGGATTTCAAATTAAGTGTATGATCAAGCATTATGGTGTGATGATGGTTAACTTAAAATGGGAAATATTTCTACAAAGAAGTTTTCATTCCTTTTGAGTCAGTGAAACATTATTTATTATGTATTAAATTTTTGCTCTGCAAAGCAATAGCAGATTGATGAGCTGTTGGAGCCTGAATAAGTCTTCAGGTTGAAAGCTACCTTTTGGTTGTATTAATCACTGAGCCCAGAACTAAAGTAGACACAGGAGAGCTTTGCTCCTGACGATCCCCTGTGAGCACAGCACAGCCCAACTCGCACTTTGTGAAAGCCAATGCTTTCCCTGTAGCACTGGGTAAACCAAGGGCTCCTTATCAGGGTCGTCTTCATCCATCCTTCAGTGTCCATCAAGGTTCCTTGTTCACAATGATTTTATGAATTTGAATCAAAAATTAAATTGAGGCCTGGCTGGCATGGCTCAGCGGTTGAGCATCGACCTAGGATCTAGGAGATCACAGTTCGATTCCCCGTCAGGGCACATGCCTGGGTCTCAAGCTTGATTCCCAGCAGGGGGCGTGCAGGAGGCAGCTGATCAATGACTCTCATCATTGATGATTCTCTCTCTCTCCCTCTCCTTTCCTCTCTCTGAAATCAATAAAATACATATTTTTAAAAATTAAATTGAAGTTTAAAATGTCTTTTTAAACCAAATAAAAGCCCACTTCTCACCCTGAAAAATCCTTCTGTAAAGAATGCTCCTGAGCACAGTCCCACAGCACTGACCTCACCTGCTCCCCTGCTTTCTCTCCACCCCCCCACCTGACTGTCGTACGTAAGAAATTGCCAGCATCCCTCACACCTTAAGTTATTATTTCAATAAGAGTGTTAGACATTGGCTTTAAAAACTGAAGCCTGGATACTTTCTGATTGGTGATTATTGTTTATAGAGAGATGATACTCATTTTCACTTATTCAGCACTATGCTAGACTCGAGGATACAGGAGTGGATAAGGTAGGCGTGGTTGGTGCCTTCACAGAGCCTAGGCTCTGCTAGGAGGGACAGACAAAACAAGGTATTGTGCAATAGACAACAAATTATGATTAAATTACATCATGAGATAAAATGAAAGTCTAGAAGAGAACTTACTTTAGAAGAGGGGTTTTCATCCTTGGCTACCACATTAGAATCTCCTAGGGAGCTTTTAAAACTCCCAAGTTGCACTAAAGTCTGGGTGAGGAGGGAGGATTAGGCGCCAGTTTACAGAGCTCCCCAAATGATTCTAAAGTGTAGCTAAGATTGAGAATCATCTCTTTACTCTTCTAGGAAAATACTGCAAGGCAACCAACATCTAAGAGTGATCTGGTTCCATTTTGATTAAATTTAACTTATTAATACTAGTTGTGTGACTTTAAACAAGCAATTTAACCTCCGTATACTTCAATTTCCTCGTTTGCAAAATGGGTGTAATATCTTCTTCCTGAGACTGCTGCATTAAATAAGGCTATGCATGTCAAATGCTCATCACAGTAACCCCCACCTGGAGATTGCTCGTGAATGTCAGTGGTCCACGCTGGCTGTCGCGCTGTCTCGGCCACTGTTACTGTCATCATTACTCGCTCTATTGGAGTGGATTGGAACTTCCTTAGGGCCCGAGCTGCCCACCACCCAAACGGCACCAGCGCTTCGGCAGGATTTTCTCGAGCCTTTAACAACCTGCAAAGATTTACCTTCAGATTTCTCCTGTTGCTTGTACCTAACTCCCTGGCACCATTTTTCTGTTCCATGCATTTCCTTCTCGCCTTGAATAAAAAGAATGGCCAACCTCTGCACAGAAGACACAGGAGGGTGCACACTTTCCTTGGGGCCCTGAGACACTGAGGATAGTCCTCTCCCTGCCTTGATGCCCATCTAAATCTTCTGGCAGCTAACTTTCCCAGCTCAGCCTAGAATTTTCTTCCCCACCTAAAGCCCAGCTGCCACTGAATCTATTTCTTTGCTAATAAGCTGAGCAAGTTTCTGCTTTTCTTTCCTAATCTCTAGATACAACCTCAGAAAAAAGAAGCTTGTTTTCCAAACATGCAATTTACATATATATATATATATATATATACACACACACATATATGTATGTATGTGTATATATAGACATATATCTATACATAATGACATACACTATTTCCGCACAACTTCCAACCTACTCATTTACAAAATGAGGATAATGTCAAGAATTACCAGGCCTCATTTAAAACATATTGCCACCCACAGTAGAGGCATAACACCACCACACACAAAAATCTGCCTCTGTGACAGGACTCTGACCCAATCCCAACTGACGACATACTCACTCTGGGTGATATCAGACACAGGAAAATGATGTTCCTGGGAGAGACGTAGACAGACACACTTTGGAGCTTGCTAGGCTGTAGTTACACACAGCTGCCCCTGTGCCATAGAATCAGTCGAATGTCTGGAGACCCTCACGCAAGTGTTCAGAGTCCTCGCCACCATGATTCAGAGTGCATTACGGCCAGCAGCCACCTACATGATAGATTATTAATATTTATTTTCATTGCAAATCACCTCTCTTGGTTTCACATATCAGGGCTGAGACTCACTGAGGTTAGCAGAGTGGAGGAAGCAGATAACTGGTATGTCAAATTGATGTACTGCACAGAGAAGCACACAGCCCCCCGCATGCCTGAGGAGCCCAACCTTGGATGCCTAGGAGGAGAGTATGAAGCATTTATTACTAAGTCATGGAGGGCAAAGCATACCACTGCTTTCCAACCCAGTTATAAAGACGAAGACAAAACATCCGATAGGACTATGATGGTGGGGGTCCTCAGCATAGCTCTGATCACCTGCAAATGACTGGTACAGTCCTGTGGGGGCTGGATTCAGAAAATCCAGAGACATGGAAATTTCATTTTTCTCTTGCTCCTGCTCCTAGTCTCTCTGTAGTCCAGGATGGCTCCCCTCCTGAGAATGAGAATGGGCTCAGTGGTCTCTGGTCTAGCAATTGGACTCCAAAGGTATGATTTTTTCATTCAATTGCCTGACACACACTGGGTTGGAAACAGCAAAGGCACTGCTAGCCAAGACCTACTCTACTTCAGTTCATAGATACAGCAAGATAGGCAAACGCAAGACAAACAAAAACCAAATAACAATGAGAGCGTAAGGATGTTTCTCCAATCTCAAAATATTGTCAACTGCAGTTCAGAATTAAAATTTGGCTCTCGCATTAGCCATTTAACTATTTGTCCCAAATTGAATGTGAAGTATGACATTTTATACTCTACCAATTTTTATTTCTCTTTTATAAGTGATTACAAAATAAAGGACGTGATTTTAAAACTCTACAGGCCAGAAGGGAATGGCATGAAGTATTTGAGATAATGTAAAACAAGGATCTGAAACCAAGAACACTACCCAGCAGGGCTATCATGCAAAATAGATGGTGAAAGAAAGAGCTTCCCAGACAAAACAAGGCTAAAGGAGCTTACCACCACCTAACCAGCATTACAGGAAATGTTAAAGGGACTGTTGTAATTAGAAGTTGAAATAGAGAGAATGAGAAACATAGGCATAAAGAAATAAAATAGCAATAGATAAGTACCTATCAATAATAGCCTTAAATATAAATGGGTTAAATGCCCCAATCAAAAGACATAAGGTAACTGAAAGGGTAAGAAAACAAGGCCCAAATATATGCTGTCTATAAGAGACCCACCTCAGAACAGAAGACTCACACAGGCTGGAAAAAAAAAAAACTTCTGGAGGACTTTAAAGGAGAGATCAACAGCAATACAGTCATAGTAGGGGACTCTAACACCCCAGTGACTTTACTGAATAGGTCTTCCAGACAAAAAATGAACAAGGAAACAGTGACTCTAAATGACACACTAGATCAGATGGATTTAATTGACATTTACAGAACATCCCACTCCAAAGCTGCAGAACAGGCATTCTCCTCAAGTACACATGGGACATTCTCAAAGACAGACCACATGTTAGGACACAAAACAAGTCTCTACAAGTTCAAGAAGACTGAAATCATATCAAGCATCTTCTCAGACATTTACACCATGGAATACTATGCAGCTATAACAAAGGATCCCTTACCCTTTGAGACAGCATGGTGGGTCCTAGAGAGTATTATGCTAAGCAAAATAAGCCAGTCAGAAACAGACAAGTGTCACATGATCTTACTCATATGTGGAATCTAATGAACAAAATAAATTGATGAACAAAACAGATCCAGAGACACAGAAGCATTGAACAGACTGATGGATCTCAGAAGGAAGGAGGGGGTGCGTGGGGAGAGATTAACATAATAATTTATATGCATATATGCATAACCCATGGACACAGACAATAGTTGGGTGAAGGCCTGGGGGGAGGAGTCCGAGGGGAGGGAATCAATGGGGGGGAAAAGGGGACATTTGTAATACTTTCAACAATAAAGATAAATTAAAAAAAAACAAAAAACCAACTTAATAAATATAACAGATCAAGGAGGAAAGCCAAGTGTCTGGTATGTGAATTACTGAGGAAACGCAACATATTTGAGACATACAATTCAGGACATGCTCTCACCTCATCGATTTCTGCTGTGTGGCGGATGCACTCTGGCAAAGAACACTTGCCTCTGGGCACACATTACACAGTGAAATGGAAAGAGACAGTACCTGCCAAAAGAATCTATAATCCTCAGGAAGAAGATAAACATCCCACACGCACACCTTGTTAATATGCATAAGAGCACAACCTAATCGTGTAAAAGGGATTTAGTATTCTGGGTGCTTATGCTTCATCGAGTTGAGCATCAATGAGCACATATCAGGGAGCTCAGTTATTCAAGAAACCTCTTCTGTAACTTTCTATTAAAATCTATTGTTTATGAAGTGTCAGAAGGAAATGCACTTCATGCCTAGGATTGGAGTAAATGCTCTAGTTCGTCTTTTACGGGCACCAGGGCACACCCCAAGGACAAGCAATAGCCCTCTAGAAATGGGCTGAGGATGGGCTCTTGTTGCTTAAAAATGAAATGCCCTTTCTCACAGTGAAATGCCTCAAGGAAATTTTGTGCATATCTTGGGTCCAAACACTTGATGCTTTAGAATCCCCAGAGCATGTGCTTCTCTCCCTTTAGGTTCAGAGAGAGTGTGTGGTGCAGATTTCTTTTACATTCTTTGTGAATCCAGTCTGTGATATCATTAATATATCTCATATAAATAAGTAAATTAGGAGAAACAAGCAACTCTAATAAATTACCCCCTGTGGAGCGTTTGAGTAGCTTATGGAGATGCCAGGGAACATGTCTCAGTGCATAACTCCAGGGATCACTCTTTCCATGGAACTGGGGTGCTGTTCACACAGGAGACCATGTAAATGCTACCTGGGGAGCTGAAGAGTGGAAACCCCACCCCCTACCCAAGCTCCCTTTTATCTGCTTCATGGAGAGCTTCAAGGTAAGATTTCATGAGAGCCTGAATGCACTGACGTAGGTTACTTTGAAAGAAATCCTACTGCCTTAAAACACCGTGCTTCCTCTACTTGTGGCTTTCCTACTTGTTCGGGAAAAGCAAAGAAAGAAAAAGGGAAAACATACCTTGTGCACGTACTGTCACACATTGTGGAAAGGGCTGAGCACCTTAAACACGCATAATTGCAATTAATGGGCATAACAAACCTCTGCTTCCTTGTTCGGTATCCCAACTGGCAGAATCTCCGTGAAAACGGAGACCCAGACCTGTGAAGGGGCCTCCTGAGGAAGAGAAAGCCAGGAAGCTGAAGAGCCTGTACGAGGCCAGGGCCGTAGCCCTGAGACGGGCGCCCTCCCGACTGCAGCCTGCCTTTCAAGACGGCAGAGCTCAAGAAGACAGGAGCGCCCTTGCTCTCGGAGCACCCGCAGTGGCAATCCATTGCAATTAAAATGCGATCGCTCAGGATTAAATTATACACCATCTTGTTCCAGATGCTACTATAGATAAGCAGCAGCAGCAGACAAAGATTTGACCACTTACATTCCTACCCACTTATTTATTCTTCAGCAGAAATTAGGGAAACAATCGCTTTATTTTAGCATGAGGACCATCTTTTCAGGAGAATAAGTAGCAGAATTTCAGACGAATCCCAGGGAACTTGCAGGCGGCCCCATGCAGTCCCTCCCCTGCAGCTAAGCTCAGTCTTCCTCCCGCCCAGCCCGGCCTGACCCGCCCTCCTCCCGGCAGACCTCCAGCTCCACACCCCGTTCACTGTAGAGGGCCGGGGGCTGGTAAACGGCCGGAGAGCTCAAGGGTCGCCCTCTTCCACTTTAGATGGGGGCTGCATAGCGGCATCCAGGAGCTTCCCGCTCAGCATTTTTCTGCGGTACTGCTGTGAAACCACTCCGTTTTCATAGTCTGTATTTGAGGTCATTCTGAACCTGCTCTGCTCAGTGTCGCTGCCCCCCCATCGCCCTGCAGTCACGGCTGCACCCTCAAGTGCCATCAAGAGCAGGGCAACGTGAAGCTGCCACTGGATCCACATTCAAGAGGCACCTTTCGGACATGAATGTTCTTCAGAGGCACCAGTTCTTAAGGCCTTTATTCTACTTTTTGCTGCCATCTCTCGTCCTGTTTTCTCAATGCCCTTCATTGGGACCAGGACCTCTACTTCACGACAATCAGGAAAGAACAAGAAATAAAGGGACAATGCCTTGGGACAAAGGGGAGGAGGAACCAAAGGGCGGTGGTGTTGGAGCTTGTAAGAGTGCCCTCTTTGGGCGTGGTATCTAAAGTGGAGTGTGCGTGAGAAAGGGAGGGAGTGGGGGAGCGAGGGGGGGGAGGGGGAGCTTGGCAGTGCGGAATATTTGGGATGCAGGTGCTATCAACACGAGTAAATGTATCCAAGTACACATATAAATAAAGCAAGAGCCATTAAGGGCGAGGAAAATTAGAATTTATTGAACACTTACCTTTTGCCGGGCCCTAGCTATAGTTATCAAATCAATCCAAACAACTCGGTAAACATTTATAAAACTAAAAGCATTCTCTCTCACACCAAGAATCTCAATATCCTGAGGATGTGATGTGTCCACTCTCTGACCCGTTTGCTTGTTTCTCCTTCCCGCTGGCAGGCAGAGAGTGGGTTGAGCAACTTGTCCAAACGAGATTTGAAATTATGAGTGGATGTTGATGACCATTATCACTCCTTTCTCCTATTTTCATAAATAATGGAGTTAACTGTATAGGCCATTTTAAAAATAAACTGGCCTTCTTAACTACACAGGTGGCATCGACCATCACTCACCCTGGGTTGCTCTGACTTGGGACACTGATCTATATGTAGATGTAAAAATCTCCGTATATTACTGTGACATTCTTAAATGGTCACAGACTTGGGCTCTGAAAGCACATCTGGCAATAAAGGCCATCTTCAGCTAAAAGGTTAATTCTTTTAGCAGCTGAAAAGTCAGTCCTTTGGGCATATCTCAAAGGTGAGAACTTATTACATAAGGCACAGTCTCATTGGGCATGCAGAGTAAATAACCTTGTTAAGAATACAGTGTGAAACCCCGTTGTTCAAACGGGGTCAAAGGGGTGAGCAAGGGAAGGGAAGGAGGCAGTCAAGTGCAAGGCGCTACGGGATGTAATTTATGGTGCCTTAACCATTTGGGCATGTCCAGCGTTAAGAGAACTGTTTGCTTGGCACCAGGCAGAGGCTAATGAAAGTACCCAATGAAGAGACCTCAATGTGAGGATGTTAAAAATTCGCCCCAACAATCCAAGGGGGTGATGGCAAAGGGGCTCTGCAGGGTCAGCCAGCCTGCTGGCCAAAGCTGTCACAGAGGCCAGGCTTGAGGCAGCTGAGAAAGTGCTTAATTATCTAGCTGTTTTCATTGGAATTGGGGCTGAACAGCAGGAAGAGTGTGCTGGACCACCAATTAGGTTAGTTAGGAGCTTATTTAGCCTAAGATCAGAAATAGAGGTGAGACAGAGCCTGCCCAGGGGCCAAACATCAAAGGTCCTGTTGGCCATCAGGGGGTTCCCCCTCCCGCTGTGGACCGGACCATTCCCATGACCTGACACCTCAGTAGGTCTTCATTTCTGGCAACACTGAAATTCTGACCCTCCCTCTCACGGAAGAATGTCACAAACCACCATGCCCACTGAACTTTAGTCAGCACAACTTTAAAATATCTTATTGTATATTGAATTTGACTGCCAAATGCTATTATATTACAACCTTCCTTTTAAGAAAACTACACTCTAACAAAAGCATGTTTTTCCAACAACAGCCATCATTGGAGTTCACAGAATTCACTTAAGTGCCAGCATCATGCAGACATTTCAAACAGGAACTATTCCTCCTGGCTCCTACTTCTGTAAGTCCCCAGAGAAACCCTCCCCATACTCACAATATTCTAAATCCTTGGCATGAGAGCCTGAGTAACTAAGTACACTAACTAGCACTACACTGTGCCCTAAGTCACTAAATCACAATGGGGAATTTGATATACGACAGAGTTCAAGAGAATTGTAGCCACTCAACTATTTAGAGGGTCTTATTTTCACTGGCTAAGTACTCCAAACCTAAAATATACACAAACTCTACTTGAAATACATAAACTCCACACCTGAGATATATAAACAATCCCAGGCAAAAACATATTGTTTTTTCTTTCAGTTTCAAATACATTTTAAGTTCAGTGTTGGTTCAAGGGGAGAGAAAAATCCATGTTGCTCGGTGAGGCTCACTGGTGGAATAGAATATGGATACGGATCAACTCCAAAAATGCTGCCTCTTTATTAAAATTCATCATTTGGGTATTTACTGGGGTCTGTCCTCGGCATCATCGCAGCAGCTTCCTCTCCAGATGGAGAGCAGGCAGGTATGAGATGCAGCCTGACCCAGGACCACAGCTCAGGATAGTGCATGCATTTCCTGGATTAAAAATGTATAAGGTGTTTTTCTACCTCTGCTCAGCATACAAATGAACATATGCTTGTCTTATTTAAAATGATTTCTCATTCGGGGCTGAAGAGATATGTAACACCTTAAATTCTATGGGCTTAGCTTTTCTGATTCTATTACCCAGGATAAGCTAAACAACTAGAGTACTTGGCAAGAGAGTCACATTCCACACACCAACCACACATAAATAATCTCCCTTTACATAAAAGTCCCACTGGGTCGTAACGGCACAGCCCCACCATCACACACACCTACACCCGCACCGTGTCATAGAGCATCTTTCAGTAAAGACTTCATTCCACATGAAGTGCATGGGCACGTGTGCACTTAACATACACTCTATATAACATAATAGCAATTTCACGTTTCCAAGTTCACATTCATGTTTTCTGCCAGCCATGTGGCAGCACCCTGAGGGAATACTTGTGGGGTGGGTGGGGCGAATTGGGGACATGCCCACATAAGCACAGCAAAAGTCCGGAGCGTGTCTTTTGGCCTATAAGTTACTTAGCGAGGAAACATTTTAATTGTGGGTAGTCAGGTAACTTTGTTTAAATACTATATCAATGGAGAACATTCTTTTTCCCCCTTAAAACAAGGGTTGAATTTAATCTACAAATATGTTTTATAGTTTGAAAATTGTATATTAATTTGGTTTGATCTCTGCTAGTGCTAATTAACAGCACTGCTTCTAATGGGGTGTGTCCCTTCCCCCAGGCCCCTCTCTTTCTTACTTGGTCTTGTACTGTTGCAGCTACTATGAGAGAATGCAATGACATTATAGTTCCAGCAATTAGAAATTATTCTGTATATAAGTAGATTTGGAGATGACTAAAATTATTGTAATGCCTGAGCAATTTTGTGCTCAAAGATTTTTGTTAAAAATAAACTACTATTTTAATAAAATAAAAGTGTTATTCATGCTACCCCAAAAGACAGAAAGCTTTTTAAAGGCATTAGTAAAAGGATGTCAGCAGAGAGCAGAAAGGAAAAGTGCTTAAGACCAAATAAAAATTGAATTCCTATAATCATGTAGCAAGAATGAAACTTAAGCCTCCAGGCTCTCAGAGATTCAAGAAAAAGCCTGAGCATTTCAAGGTGAAATACCTATTGGGAAGAGATTCAGCTAGCCCCTGTACCCACCTGGGATGGTAAATGCAACCTCAAATGCCCAGCAAAAGGCAACTATCAGAAGTCAACAATGTTTTCTTACAACTAGCTTTACACACACACTCACACATCCACCCACTGTCCCAAGTGCATTTACTGGCTGTGTTCTCTGAATCATATACCATTTTCCTCAGTCCTTGGACCAAGTCCTTGGAAATAAGGCACACAAGAAAAACATTCTACCTCTGTGATTTCCAATATTACAGATAAGTTCTGATAAAATTCCATCTAAGATAAACAACAAGACTGTATATCTAAACATTTTACTTTTTTCAAAAATTAGATTTTTAAACCTAGAATTTTGGAGAGAACCATGGAAGTTCATTTGGTGCTTATTGTTAACGTGGTGTTTTAATTTTAAAAGGGGATTAACTCAACAGAATCAGCTGAAAAACTATTAAAATTAGCTTTTTAAAAGCTAAGTAAAAATGATTACAAGGTAAATTTTCAAAGATCACCTCTAGTAAACCAACATAAACCAGTTAGAAAATGTACTGGGATAGAAACTCACATTTACAATAGCAATAAAAACATGATATCTAACAATAACCCAAAGAACAAAAGTACATAATTTATATGAAGAAAAACACCAGTTTGCTAAAAAAAATATTTTAAAAGAAGACAAAAATGAAAAGAGAGGCCATTTCCTTGGGAAAAAATGACTCAGCCTTGTAAAGATGTCACTTCTTTCAAAACCAATTTACAAATATTACTTGGTTTAAATCAAAGGCCCAGAGAGATTTAATTTTCCTGGGCCCTGGCAAAAATGTTTAAGTTATCTAGAAGAATAAATAAGAAAAAAAAAATAAGAAAAAATTGATAAAGAATAGAAATGAAAGAAACTAGTTCAACCCAATCTGAAAACATTATAAAGCTACAATCATTAAATCTGTAAACTGCATTGAGGGGAAAAAATCAAATATATAGAAACAAACTCTAATGTATAGAGCAATTGTCTAACAGAAATGTAATATAAGCCACAAATATAATTTAAACTTTTCTAATACCCACGCTTTAAAAAGTAAAAAGATAAAATTAATTTTAATGTTTATTACATTATTTATATATCATTAATATATTCTATATCATGTTCTATATATTTAATTACACCCAAAATATTATCACTTCTCCATAACACAAATAGCAATGCATTATTGGGGTGTTCTACACTCTTTTGTTGCTATTGTTGTTCTAAGTATTTAAAATCCAGTATGTATTTTATATTTACAGCACATCTCAGCTTGGCCTGGCCATATTTCAGGTGCTCAATAGTCACATACAGCTACAGGCAACTGTATTGGACAGTGAAATTATAGAGAAAATTA
The DNA here is from genome assembly GCF_964146895.1 of Miniopterus schreibersii. Taxonomy (NCBI): domain Eukaryota; kingdom Metazoa; phylum Chordata; class Mammalia; order Chiroptera; family Miniopteridae; genus Miniopterus; species Miniopterus schreibersii. The sequence continues at coordinate 38,721,435 of NC_138103.1, read as the reverse complement.
TTGTGTGATAAAAGGAGTACCATGAATTCAATAAATGATATTAAAACAGTTTCTCCTTTGGTTAAAAAAAATTAGCTTACGTATATCTCAAACAATGAGCAGTATAAGCTCCAAGGAGATGAAAGAGTTAAATGCCTTAAAAAGTTAAAATTTACAAACTTTGGAACCATGTAAGTGGCTCTTCCCAATCTCTACAGAGAGGAAAACTCTCCAACCTTAAAAGCAACATAAGAAGTCTCAAAACACATCGTCAATAGATTTGGTTACGTAAAATTTCAAAACTTTTTTTTATCTGAAATCAAAAGGCAACTGGTAAAAACAAATATTTACTGCAAATCTGACAGACAAGATTTTAATAATTTTGAGTAGCTCACATAAATCAAGGTGCAAACCAGTAAAAATCCCAACAGATGAATGGACAAAAGATAGGAATAGACAATTTAGAAAATAAAATAATCAACTAGTGAACAAACACATGTGAGGAGGGGCACACCTCACTAGTAATCCAGAAATGCAAATTTAAGATGGTTTAAGGCTCCTTCCTTCCTCCAACATCCAACATTCATCTCTTCTAACTTTTCTTATCTTTGATACAACCTTTGAAGATGTAACTATAATTAGTGAATGCTGTGACATCGTATCTTCTACCATTTGAAAGAATTCTGCGTATAAATAGATTCGGTATTACAGTGATTAAAATCATCACACTACCTGAAGTACTTCGTGCTGAAAGAATTTGGAGAGACAGAAAGAGGCAGAAAGAATGTAGCATACCTGAGTGGATAGGACCCTAGATCTCTAGAAAACAGTGAAGGAATAAAAATGGACCTGTACAATACATAAATGCAAAGCACTTTTGTTTTCCAAATCCTCACAACTACAGATATCTTAGGTGACCTGCAATAACATAATAATAAAAGTAATAAAAAGAATAATTATCAAAAGATAAATTTTAATACCCATGTTTATAGCAGTGACAGGAAAACATCAGTTAAGACTTCAAGACTCAGCCTACCCAAATCATGATGAATATAGTAAATGTTAATATTGTACCTACTATGTGCTGGGAGCCATTCCAATCTAATTCTCACAATAACTCTATAATGGGTGTATTATGAATGTTTCCATTTTATAAACAGGCATCTTAGGTACAGAGAGTTAAGGACTTAAGAACACATTGTTAGTAAGAGTATGGGTTAATTACTAACCTGCCCATGAGGAGACTTAACCACATTCTAAAAAGCAAGCTAAATTTTAGCTAATTAAATATTTAATGAGTGCTCATTATGTTAGCATACTGGTTTGAAAGACGCCCAATTTATGATGCAATTGAGTTCCATTTTATATGCTAAAGTCACACTTATGATGCCGTGGAATTCCTTACATACACCAAGATACAAAGTGCATTACAATGATTTCATAAGGTTTTGAACAGCTTTATTACATACAGTTTTACAGTTTTATGGTTGTCCTATCATTCCTTCAAGGGTTGTGGTTGCTTATATCAATGTCCAAGTCTTTGATCAGAAACACAAGCTCCCATCATGAGTATCACTGGAATATCAATGTATTTTCATTCCCTTCTCAGCTCCAGGGAAGAGAAAGGGGGAGATCACCTCCTTAAGGAAGTGAATATGATCTGGAGGGTGTCCCACAAAACAAAAGGGGAGCTGAAAAGTCTGTTCTTTCCAGCCCCTTTAGATTTGGAGATGAGGGGGGAGGAAGAGAGTAAAGCAGGCAGAGGGTCAGAATATCTGAAAGGGGTTAGTATTTACCTGAAGGAGACTGAGTCACCACTGTTTTAAGTTTTCCAAGAGGACTAAAATTTTTGTTTAGATTCAATTTGACTTGCTCTTGGCATAGTACAACTATATTTCAGCATTCTTTTTTGTTACTGAAAGGTAAAGAAATGTCTTCCTTTTTCAGAGATTTCCCAATCTCTCTAGGATATTATGCATGTCTATGTTAAGTGTATGTGGAAGACCAGCCACCTGTTATGGGGTCAGTCACAGCTACGGGGTCTCCCCTATGTTTTTAGCACCAAAGTGCTGGTAGTAGATGTTGCTTTCCCATCACATTGCACAGCCCAGCTCCTGCGTGCAACCCCCTCAAATGGCAGCTTGGCATGTTGCCACCCTTGGCCCTATATGTCCCAATGACCCAGTGAAGGATGTTACTTCCCTGTATCCCAGGTGACTGGATTCTGTTAATAATTCTAAACAAAGGAAACCCAAAGCAGGGAATACAGCCTGTAGAGCAGACTGAGCCCTCACAGTTGCTAGATTCTTTCTTTTTAATCCCACTTCATTCTCTAGCTCAAGTATAATGATCTTTGTAAAATGTCTTAAGAGCCTTACAGAAAATAAAAATGATAAATGCTCACCTTCATGGTCTCTTTCAAACCCTAAAAATCTATGATTCATCTCTTCTCAAGACTTCACATTTTCAAGGCCCAAGGAGATTTCAGTAGCAAACCAATGTAAATAGTAGGTAATGGGCCCTGATAAATCTCCTAAACTGAAAGAGCAACCAAGCCTAGCAAGGCTCAGTGGTTGAGCATCGACCTATGATCCAGGAGATTGCTGTTCCATTCCCTATCTAGGGACATGCCCAGGTGGTGGGCTCGATCCCCAGCAGGGGGCATGCAGGAGACAGCAGATCAATGACTCTCATCAGTGAAGTTTCCATCTCTCCCTTCCTCTCTCTGAAATAATCAATAAAAATATTTTTTTAAAAAAGAAAGAGCAGTCAAAAGGGAAAAAAAAGTAAAAACAATTTGATAAAGCTGCAAATATCTTTATAGTTGCCGTTAGAGATGATAGGAAGCCTCAAAAACTGCCCTTGACAGCAGCCCAAAACTAAGCAGATTTTTAACACTAGAAGATACCATTTTTTGCCTTCCCCAAACTGTTCTTTCAGAAAGTCAATACTTTTAACTTCACTATTCCAAGCGTCAAGATGAGGCCCTAGGCAGCTGGCTGTCTCCAACACACTGTACTTTCAAGACTTGGGTTTGTTAAAGGTGTATAGATTGTTAGCAGCCAAAGGGTAAGTTGTATTCTAGCCAAAACATTCAGTCTGCCAATAAGAAATGTATTTTCACTCTTCCCTGCACAAAAGGAAGTTTTACCTAGAAATTGGACAAAACAAAAAAAATCAAATCTATTTTTGGCTCCTGGCCTCTCTTCCCACAGCTTCCCCATCTTTCCTCCAGCCATCTTCCTGGCCAGCTTCCCCTTTTATATATTCTGGGACTGGATCCATAGCTATTATTGTCATTCTACCTTTTCGAATCTGTTGAAAATAAAATTGTCCAAGACATGGAATCATTTCTCTGAAATTCCGCAACACCCTTTCTTTGCCGTGCTTCCTGCTTGCTTTTTCCTGACCCTCTCACATTCAAAATCTCTACCTACCACCTTGGATTTGAGGACACCTTTTGGTTCTTGCACTTCAGTTTCCTCCATCATCATGCTTTTTTGTAGACAGGCTGCCTAAAGTACTCATTAATGGGCAGTAAAGCGGTAAAATCTTCCACTGTTTATATTAAGTGTTCACACCAGAAGCCTGGCAGATTATAGGATGAGAGAACATTTGTCCTGTTGGTCCCCTGTCAGGTCACAAATAAAAATCACAGGCTTACAAACCAGTATTCAGCATAACAGCCTGTGTTCTTTCCTTAGAATTATCATTATGACATCCAGAATACTGAGTCATTTTTCTCTCATAATTTTTAGAGAGCTAAACAACATAGCAAGTGGTTTTCATTTGGCAACTAGTAGAAATGATTAACATTATAAATTCTATGTATTTTTGTTTCAACAAAGCAAATATTTCTCTTGCTGTTTTGGTATGGTACATACTCAGAGGGCTAATGTGCTTGGTGTTTAATTCAATGATATCATCTAGGTTCTCTTTTTTATTGTTTCTATAAGTTTTGGGGTCAGAAAGATCATGATGTTCTATTTTCCAGATTTTAAAGTTCTGTTTCCCCAAAGCACTAAAGAGTAAATAACTTGGAAGAGGAAAACTTGCTGTGGGATCTTTACTAATAAAGAGGATTTCAGCTATTCTCATAATGTTCTTCACAATGTGACACATCGGGGTAAGCATTATACTTCCCAATAATTACATAAATGGAGCCTAATCTTAATAATCCTAAAGAACAGCATTCCATATTTCCCTCTTTCAGTGCATAATGACATTGTATACATATCTGTATTTTTTCATGAGGCCAATTTCCTCCCTATTAATTAGCATCAACATTAATTAGGTTATTTAAGATGTGCTTGTAGAGTTTACAGAAAATAACATACCCATTTTGCCTTCAATCAAAGCCAAACAAAATTGGGATGATGCCTGGGATCAAAGCTCACCAGTGAGATTCTGGGATCAGGAGAAAAGGGTGCTGGGTCTTCGAAAGCCTTTGCATGCTAGCGTTAGCAGCCGTGTGCTTATTTCTAAGAGCCATTTCAGAAGGAACCATCTGATATGTAAACTGAAGGAGGAAACTGTAGCTATATATGCTGGTGCCACTTCACCTGGGTCCTTTAATCTGTCCCCCTTCTACCGCTCCCAAATCACCAAACCTGTGCAAGAGGTGGAATGTTTCCTTACCAGAAATACCTGATCTGCCCAGACGAGAAAAGAAGACAGACAACTGCTGCTCATGTTTACTGAGGATTCAATTACGGTGAGTGGATCATAAAGAAGTCCCTTCCCTCGGTGAGACAAAAACCACTTATATCTAAGCAGGATAATCAATCAGGTGCTATCACCTAATAATCTTGGGTCAGTTCACCTGCTATTTTCCGGTATAAGGTAGAGTGGGGCAAGGAACTAAACCAACTACCTTTGAAACCCCACCCTCCTTGAACCCTTTGCAAAAAATGCTCCCTCTGCCACCAGCCATCCCCAAACATCAATATTATCAATTTCAAGTACTTACCACACTGGTAATTCCATGAGGCAAAGAGGACTAGTAAAAAGCATGGTCCCTACTGGTCCTGAGTGGACATTACAGGAGTGCGTGTGCATGTACATGCATGTGTGCATGCGTGTATGTATGTGTGTGTGTGTGCATGTGTGTGAGGCTGTGCTACCCCCATGCCCTTGGTTTTGGCCTGCGCCCCTGTTTCTAGTAGCCCTAGAGCTTGTCCTTCTAAGCTGCCCCTTCTTCCATCATCCAGCCAACAAACACAAGTCAGATGAGAGGCAGAGAGTGGGGAAATTTTACATAAATCATATTCCACTGAAGTACCACAATACTTACATTCTCACACTGTATGGTAGTACAGCTCAGATTTAATTAAAGCACTCAATCGTACCATTACCATAGTTGGTGACAGCTCAGGTATAAATACATTAAGCACAATTCTTTCCATGCACTGCTTGTCAGCCTTCTCCTTAAATGCCCTTTTGTCTTCTCTAGCCTCTTTCCAAAGCCCTGTACTTTTAGCCTACAAATGATTAGTACCTATATACTTCCACCTCCAATTCTCAAGTGAAATTACCATCTAAGCCTTCTTCTGGATTCCTCAGGAGTAATAAGTCTCTTCCATTGGACCATAATTCCTTATTTTTAACTTTAATCAAAACTACAGTGACATCCCAACCCGCTTCCGCACAGCTGACTTCTCTATATCTTCTCTCTCACAGACCTGGAAGTAAGATTTCTCTCTCCACAGATCCCGAGCATTGCATCCTATTATCCCCATACTCTGCTCTTACTGCTCAGTTCCCTACTTTCTTCCTCCAGCTTCAACCTCTGTGGTTCTCTAGTCTCTTTTGTTTACTGTTGGAATCCTTTTCTCCCATTCATTTACTCAACAACTACTTATTCAGCACCAACTGTGGGGTGTTGATGTACATCAGTGAGCAAAACATGTTAAGTGTCCTGCCTTTGCAGTGTTTACATTCTAGAACAGGGTTGGGGCACATCCTGCCCATAGGCCATATACGGCCCATGAAATCATTTGGTCTGACCCTACCAAGGCACCTACAGGTGGGATTCAAAATTCAATAAATCTAGGAGCTTTTTTCATAGCTAATTTTTAAGTTGATACTTTTGTATGGCCCTTGAATGATGTTATAAATATCCAAATGACCCTTGGCAAAAAAGAGGTTCCCCAACCCTGTTCTAGAAGGTGGAGACAAAGAAAACAAAAATGAGCGTCCCACTTAAGTGTTACTAGATTGTAGTTCAACCTTATAAAAAAGAAAAAAGGGGATCAGAGAGAAGCAAACAGGACCATGGTGGGGTAACTTCATGGAGGCAGACTTGAACATGGCAAGGGAGTTGGCTAAGCAGATATCTTGGGGAAGAGCATGCATGAGGAAAAAACAGCAAGCTCAACCAAAGGTTCTCAGACTGAAGGATATTTGACCTTGCCTGGAATATTCAACAAAACAGGCAATGGCCAGCGTGGCCAGAGCAGTATGGGTGAAGGGAAGAGCATGGATTCACTGACCCCTTTTGAATATCACCCACCCTTCTCTACTTGCTGATGGACTTAGCGTCTCCCACTCAAAGTAGAATCATCTCCCTTTAAAACTTCACAATATGCACCTGTGTATAGGTAGTTCCCATACATTTAAAGAAGTTGCCCCAGGTTAATAAAACAACCTTGATACAGACAACTTTGCATCACCTCCTCTAGATGTGAGCTATCTTCCTAAACTTGTAACGTTCAGTATTTCTGGAGAATATGGAAGATCCTTGCTCTGAATGAATAAACCAAGAGAGGAAGGGAGAAGGAAAGAGAGAGAGGTAGTTTCAGAAAGAGAGAGAGAGAGAGAGAGAAACATCGATCAGTTGCCCATCAGTTGCCTCCTGCACACCCTCCCCGACTGAGGATCAAACCTGCAATCTGGGCATGTGCCCTGACCGGGAATTGAACCGGTGACCTTTTGGCATATGGGATGACACTCAACCAACTGAGCCACACCAGCCAGAACTCCCTGCTTTGGTTTTAATTGAGCATTCATATGATTCCATTTTATCTCCTCTCTTAGAGTATCAATTTTACTTCTTTCTGAAAAATTTTAGTGATTTCCATAGAGTTTACAACATACATTTTTCACTAATCAAAGTTCACCTTCAGATAACACTATACTACATGAAGACATGTAGTACAGATACCTCATAACTGAATATTCCCAATTCCTCTCTTCCATTTCTGTGACACTGCTGTTATTTCACTTATCCATGTTACGATCACCTAATGCACTGTTATTATCATCACTTTTATAAAGTTAGCTTTTAAGTGAAATATTTTGCTTAAAAATATTTTATTTTACCATCATTTGTTCCTTCTCTAATATGCTTCCTTCCTTTATGCAGATCCAAGTTTCTGATCTATATCATTTTCTTCTCCCTAAAGAACAACTTTTAACATTTTTTTGTATGGCAGGTCTGCTGGAAATGAATTCCCTCAGTTTTTGTTTGTCTCAGAAAGTCTTTTTTTTTTTTTTTTCAGTTTTGAAGGAAAATATGTCTGGTTATAGAATTCAGGTTGTTGGGGGTTTTCTCTCACCACCCAAAATATTTCACTTTGTTCCCTTCTTGTTTTCATGTTATTCTATAGTTAAGATATTTGGGGGGGGGGGGGTGTTGTTTTGTTTTTTAACCCTGGCTAAAATTTTTCTCTTTGTTTGGGTTTTCTGTAATTTGAATATAATATCCCAGGAGTGTGGGATTTGGGGGGGCAGGTATTTATCCTGTTTAGTATTCTCTAAGCTCTTTGGATTGGTAATTTGAAATCTGTCATTAATTTCAGAACCTCTCAACTATTATTGCTTCAAATATTTCTTTTGCTCCTTTTTTTTCCTCCTTCCACTATTCCAATTACACGTTACACCTTCTGAAATTATTCCACAATTCTTGGATGTTCTGTTCTGATGTTTTTATTTTTCTCTTTGCATTTCAGCTTAGAAAGTTTCCATTGTCCTATCTTTAAGCTCAGTGAGTCTTTCCCTGGCCATGTTGAGTCCACTGATGAACCCATCAAAGGCAGTTTTCATTTCTGTTTTGATTTCTAGCATTTCCTTTTGATACTTTTTTTAAAGTTTCCATCTCTTTGTTTACATTACCCATCTGCTTTTGCATGCTGTCTACTTTTTCCATTAGAGCCCTTAGCATTTCAATCAGAGTTATTTTAAATTCCATTTGATCACTCTAACACCTTGTGTCATCTGAACCTGGTTCTGATGATTGCTTTGTTTCTTCAGACTATTTTCTAGCCTTTTGGCATGCCTTGTAATTTCTGTTCAAAGTTTCACATTATCAGGTAACAGGAACTGAGGCATATAGACCTTCAGTGGGAGTATTTATGTTAATCTGGCTAGGAGTTGGACTATGTGTAATGTTTGCTGTAGCATCGGTGCCAGGAACTTCTAATTCTTCCAGTGTCCTCATGTTGTCTCCCCTCCTGCCTTTGGCTTCACTAAGTATCCTCCTCCCCAGAAAGAGTCTGTACCTTGCTGTTCTTTCAACTATAATCGACTGCTACCATACTGGATCCCTACTGATGAGGTAGTAAAGTGTAGGAGAGGGGAGTGTTCTATCATCTTCCAATTAAACCTCACTAGTCTAGTTGGTCTGTTTTGGGGGTCTGTGACCCCCACAGTCTTTTTCCACAAAGATAGCTTCTTTTTATCCCTGACTGTGTCAACTATGTCTACCACCACCATCTTCACGCTACCCTTAGGTGAAGGAAGGCTAGAAGCAGCTGGAGTCAGAGGAATGCCTTACCCTAGCTGAGATATGGTAAGCCTTTTCTCCTGAGAGTGCCCTGTGATTACAGAGAAGGCTCTGGGCATAGTTCATGATAATTACTCTTTCCTTGTCTGTCGGAGCCATTAGAAAATCCTTCTCAAATCTTTAGCATGGGAATATGGTGGGATTTCTGGAGGTAGAACTCATAAAGTGTGGTCCTCTCAGATGTTTCTTGCTCTCAAATTAGTCCACACTCAGCCTTTAGCAATTTATCAAAATTATCACTATGTGTTCCTTCCAGCCTATGGCTCCAGTAGCTTCTGCTCCATATAAACAAATCCTGACTGTGGGTCTCTGGGTGCAACTGTCTCTAAGGCAGTGCTTTGTCCTGAGACCTCAGTTCTCTGATGGGTCCAAAAAAAGTTATCAATTTTCATTGTATCCAGCCTTTTCTTATTGTAAGGATTAAAGTCATGACTTTTATAGTTTTTACCTATCAGAGTGAAGCTGGACATCTACTGGAAGATTTTAAGCACAGGAGTGATGTAATATGCTTTATATTTTAAAAGACCACTCTGTGCAATATCATCCTTGAAGACCTCAAAAAGCAGTAGGGTGGACAAAGGTAGGTCTCAGATATTTTAGGTTTCCTCAACAAATCTTAATTGCAACCCAACACATAAAATAAATGGAAAAAAATCATACAATGGACACTAATTCTGTCTGGGAACACATGGAATGCTCCATGAAGGAGGTAATCTTGGGGCATGAGAAGTCATCCTGCACATACTCCCTGGTGTTTTCTTCAAAACATCTGTCCATGTTGGCCACTGCATCAAGTCAAAACACCTTCATGGTGGTGTTCCATAGCAATGTAGTTTATGTCAGTAAACCCCCTCAACTCACTTTCCCCTGCTCATGGCATGATTCCTACCATCTTTATTCATTTGGTTATGTTAATTTCTTCCATCATCCTACTGGAATGCCCATAGTTGCCCAACCATCATAGTCCAATTCATGTGTCACAAACCCAATGAAGCTTTCTCTAACTAGAACAACCTTCTATTTTTTCCTCCTTCTTAAATCCCTATTATCCACACAATTAATACCAAAGAATGTAGCACTGGTTTGTTCTTAACTGGACTAAGTTTTAAATTTCTTCAATTGCCCTAGAGTTCCTAGCACAGTATGAAATACATATTGGATGAACAATAATTGCTTGTTAATTGAGAAAAAGATTGATAGTAGTTGGCTTTGGTGGGCTACTGTTTGTGCAGACTGGTGAAATTTATAACAGGGTCACACAAAAATTGGGCTCATGGAATGGAAATTCACCTGCAAAGTTCAGTTTAATTACTAATAAAAAATACTATTCTTTTAATGTGTTGTATATATGTGTGTTTATATATCTGTATTTATGTAACCATATTTTTCTTTTCTATTAAGGAAAATAAAGATAAATATAATGTCCCTGTCCTATATGTTTTACCTATTCCACATTTTAATTTATGTCATTAGACCTAACCTGTTCTAAGAATGGCAGTCCTGAGGCAGCAGCATATAAATCACAGAGTAATGGAGCCAGAAAGATGTGAGAGTCCATCTGGTTCAATCTTACTTCAAAAAGGGAAACCAGGGTTCAAAGGAGACTAAAAGACTTGTCCAAGATCAAAGTGCCAATGTCTGGAGTCCAAGTTCTCCAGATCCTACTCCAGGAACAATTCCCCATCAGCAGGTGTGAGGTACACCAGAGACTAAAGGTGGATACAACAACATGATCTTGGAATTCAGGTGTCCACTTGTTTCTCTGAGTTCTTGCTTAAATAAGATACAGAGAAATCACCCCTGCTATCTGTTTCCAAAGGTCAAAAACAGAACCAGCCGACAACTATTCCAACCTGCATAGAAAATATTTATAGGCCACTTGGCTTTTCTATAGTCTTTCTTTCAATTCCTTTGTAGAAACATCTATAAAAAGAAAAAGAAAAAATGTGTGATGCTAAACTCAATTGTCTGTTAACATCATGAGGTCAGTCCAAGTGGGGGCCAATCTGGCTATAAATGAGCACTCTAAAGAGTGCCTCACCTGAGAAGGATCTTGGTTTTGTTTTGTTTTGTTTCGTTTTTTAACAAAACACTAATTAACATCAATATCTGCATGTGTCCACTGATTAGCATGCAAAAAGCCAGCGCTAATTAATAAAACAATATGCCAACAAGCACACAGCATAGATAAGCCATATTAGGAAAGCATACGGCAAGAAGCTTTGAGCTCTGGCTCTGAAGGACTTCTGTTTCAGTCTCCCCCAGTATTTTTTTTTTTTTTAATTACCTCTTCAAACATACACTTGTACCAAATAAACAGGAAGGGTAGGAGGGCAAAAATTCCAAAATTCCTGAATCCTTTGCTTAAGTCACAGCATAAACAGTGCTTCTAAACTGGAGCAGGTTTCTGACTGATGATGCTATTGGGTCTTTTCCTTGCCAGCCACCTGGGCGCTATTTAAATCCAATTCATAGGGACTTCATGCCATTTTCTTCTCATGTTTCTTTTTCCCCCTCATCAACCACTAAAGTGTGAATGGAAACAGAAGAGCGGATCCAATGAGGAAGCCAAGAAGGAAGAACAGAAAACAGGTAACTGCCCTGAAGTTTGGACGTCAACTTCTTCGTCTTCCCTCTGGTCATTTCGCTTTCATGTGCCACACAAGGACTTTATAAAGAATTTTAAAACATGTTCCCTTAAGGGCTTTCCTTCGGAATGAAGCCCTGCTTTAAACATCTCTTTTGTGCGTGCTCTGCGGGATGGCTGGACAATTGCCAACGTTGCCTCGCCTGCATATTCTCTGTTATATCTTCTTTTAACAATTTCTGCCCCAAACACCCTACAGAGGCAGCTGACACATAAAACCCTTCAGAAGGTGTAGTTTTAAGGAGAGTAGCCGTGGGCAGAGCTTTGATTCTTTATCTCCCAACAACAGACAAACAGGCCCTCAGAAAGTCAGCACCAGCCCTGGAAGAAGAAGCGGGCGGAACAAAGACAATCGGATTCAAAGGCTCCGTTCACTTTAGACTTAGGCCTTTCCCTCAATGTTTGTTTTTCTTTCCTTTTCAGTTCCACGTCTGTCCTGTCTGCTGCCTGCTTTCACTGTTACTGGGATTACTTAACTATCACATTCCTACAACATTTGTTTCTTGGTTATAAAAGCAGAAAGCATTGAAAGACAATTCCTCTGAGCCACCTCACCCAATTCTTGGGTTTAGCTGTGCTTGGTCGCCTTAGAAGTTTGAACTTTGTGGGCTTCACATCTAACCTTTGTATTTTTCTCCTTTCCAGATTTCCAATAGATTTTTTAAAATCTCTGTTTAACCATTGAAAGACCTGCCAGACTGTTTTCCAAAACTGCTGCGTTTTACATTCCCACCAACCAGCAGGGCCTGAGGGTTCTGATTTCCCACCTTCTCACCAACACTTGTTATTTTCTGTCTTTTTTACTATAGCCATCCTAGTGAGTATATCATGTGATTTTGATATATATTTCCTTGATGGCTAATAATGTTGAATATCTTTTTATTTGCTTATTTGGCCATTTGTGTATCTTCTTTGGAGAAATGTCCATTCAGATCTCTTGCCCACTTTTTAATTGAGCTGTCCTTTTATTATTGAGTTATAATACATCCTTTATGTATTCTAGTTATAAGCCCTTATCCAATGTATGATTTGCAAAACTTTTCTCTTATTCTGTGGGTTGTCCTTTCACTCTCTTGGTGGTGTCCCTTGAAGCATGAAAGTGTTTTATTTCAATGATATCACAGATGCATTCTTGTCCCTCTCACTGAACTTGAAAAAACATAAAGCCAGAAGTTCACATTCATACCATTCCTGTGCATCCATTCCTTCGCTAAGAATCATTTTAATGATTGCAAGAAAATGGCTAAGAAGCACCCCATAGTGATCTTTGAGCAAAACTTTATCTCAAGATATCTCAAGCCTCAGCACCACAGCTTTTCTTGCCCTAAAACCTATGTCTGAGGCCTGCTGATTACTGGATTCAACAGAAAAGGAGTACAACCCAGGCCACAGATAAACATTTGCGCATATGAGTTGACCCACATAAGCCTTGGTCATTGTAATTACTGCCATTCAGAATTACAGGTTTTATTCAGTCTGAACAAGACTTGACGATAAGAGATGCCATTTGAAAAAATGCAACCAAAAGTCTATCAAAAAGTTTGCTTCACACTTATCTGTTTGATAAGGTTCACTCGTGCAATTTTCTTTAACTCGGTTACATGACTTGTGCAGATACCAACCGAATAATACAGATCCTCAAAAGCTAAGTTATTATTTGGGTTTTTCAGTCAGTAGTGCTACTGACAGCTTTTGCAACAAAGGAAAAAGAAGACTGAAATGGATTTAATAGTCTAGGGTATGTGGTGAGCCAGGAATGGGTCATTATGCTCTAAAGTTGTCTCTGTAAACAGATCAATTCTCACAGCACTTGTTTTGTTAGGGGGAACAGTCATGAAGCCAGGTAGGGCTATAATCGTTTGTTCTGCTGAATGACCACAATATATCTTTTTTGTTTTCTCCCTGTCATGGTGGCCTTGAACACGGAAGAGCCAGACCAAAAAGTGACCACTCACAGCATCACTGAAAGAATTAAGCCTGCCAGAATGAAAGGAAATACTGTATGCTCACTATGCGGGTAGAAACAGACAATTCAATACTGTTAGAAGATTACCTCCCTCTCCCTCAAAAAATGTCCACCATGACAAAGATTTCTAAGAAATTGTCTAGCATCACTAGGAAAATGCCTTTAATTAGACTGGGAGTTTGTTTTCCAGATCCTTTTTAAACAAAATGCCCTCTCCCTCCCACCAAGAAAAAATAACAGAAACAGATAAATCAAAACTACATGCTCAGGTCTATAATTCTACCCTCATCTTCCAAAACATAGTCCATGGTGGGCTTTGTGGAGGAAGAAGGGAACTTTCACTAGAATTACAAATGTGACATTAAAAAGCATCCTTTACTTTTCCAACAAACACTTCAGAATGTTTGGAAAATTGTCTCAACTTCTTGACTGTGTTCACAAGAAAATATCAGGGTGATTGGCAGCGCCAAAAATGCTACATTATGGTAATAGCCTTGGGTACATATGACTCTGCCAAACTTTGAGCACATTTGAGAATATTTTCTTTTCCATGCACCCAAGACCCCAAGAGGAAGGAATGATTCTACCTGTTGTAAAGATTCAGAAGCTTTAACAACACAAGTAATCAGTGGCTCTTTGATTGCTCTATCTCTTGCTATTTTAGACTTCTTGACTTCTCCTGGCTCCAACCCCTCAATCTGGGTAAACCATGCAGGGAAACAGCCTCTCTGCTTCATAGATTAGTTTGCTGACCCTCAAGTGGGCTATTCTTTGAGTTAGTAGCTCATTGTGACTATTTGGTAGAGACTAGGTACCACCTGCTCAGGTCCCCTTACTCAGAGTTCAAACAAACTCACCAAGTTCTAAGATTGCTGTCTATGTTTTTACAGCTGTCTAATCAGCAACCCCCAAACCCAACACATACACACACTATTGTATTGCCCCACCCAGAAATGGACCCTCTGCCAGAATCACATCTCTCTTCCTTCTGCTCTAGATTATATATGGACATAACCAGAAGTTACAGCAACCATCTGGCATTATTCCTGGGCTAGGAGGAGGGAGTCTGGAACGTGTGGTCATCCTCCACTTGCTGTGATGTCTTCCGGGAAGCAAATCCCTGCACATGCAGGCTTGTGCTCAGTCTTCCAGGGTCAGCAAAGCTTCCAGGGATGCTGGTCCACCTGTCCAGGACCCAATCCTATTAACACAACCAGTGAAGCTTTTCAACAAAAGGAGAAGAGCTTTGGAGTCAGGCAGATCTAGGTCTGAGTCCCAGCTCTAACTTGACTTGAGCTTGAACAAAAGACACCATCTCTGTGGGCCTAGGTGTCCACCTCTTAGAAACAGCAATACTACTTTCACAGGTTGTGATGAGGAACAACAGAGATGCTGGGCGTAAAGCACTGAGCACAGCGCCTGACCCCGAGGCCTGGCATGTGGGAAACATGTTTTGATATAATGAATAGTGATCAGCAAGTGGTCTCCAAGGCCCTTGTGAATACATGAAATAGTACTTTCGGTAGACCTGCCCTATGGCTGTGAGCTACGAGCCCTCAGAAATTACTCTGTGTCTGGGATCTCATCTATCTCAGGAAACCACCAAAGGTTAGAATCTAATCATTTAAAGCATATGACTAATGGCAGCTTCCTCTGACTACAGGACCTCTCTTCCATATTAGCTTCTTAAAAGTTGAGTGAGCAAACCGAAGCACATAGTACATAGTCTCTTTTATTCCAAGAAGAATTTATTGGGCACATACTGGATACAAGGTACCCTGCTGAGCATTTCTGGGGAAACAAGGATGGATATGTGCATTTGCTTTTCTCAAGGAATTAGAATCTACTGAGGGAGTTAAACATACAGTTATATGTAATGGTGATGGACAAAATGCAATCAAAGATAACATTCACAGAGCTCCTTCCGAAAGCACAGGCCTTCAGTGGGCCTTGCACAGCCTCATCAAGAATGGACACCCAGTAGTTAAGCATCAGGCCCAGAAGCATAAAGCACAGCAGAGAAGAGGAACGAGCACCGATTCCTCTGGGTAGAGAGATTGGCAGCCCTCGTCCCCCAATCCCAACCCACCTTACTAAACTTTCTGCTCTCCAAATCTGAATAGGATGTGGTACAGCTGCCAAATACTTGTGTCCTCACACGTGCACACTTCTTCTGCCTACCTGGGCTTAGGAGGGGCTGAGACATACAGCCAAGCCTGTTGTCCTTTACAGCCCTGCATCTGTCTGGGTGTCTGGTAGACCCCTCATCCAGGACCCTGCAGCCCTTTGCAAAGTTGACCAAGAATGTCTACTCCCAGCAAAGGAGAAGTTTGTACTTTCTTTGGCAAGTTCAAATATCATATAAGTCTACAAAGTAAAAGCTGGTAGTGACAAGGTCATTCAAGGGCATGGACAGGAACTGTAGGGCATATGGGCCTATTTGGTCAACTCAGCCAGGCAGTGAGCAAATCCTGACTGATGGTGTCCCGTGGAGCCTCAGCGCCTTCCTATCAGCCTGCAAGGGACCTGGCTCTTCCTTCTCCGCTCCTGGTGAGGCTGCAAATGCCAGCTCCAATCTGGACAGGAGACACGCCTCAGTTAGCACCCAGGTTAGCAAAGGCAGTGAGCAGCTCCTCTCCAGCCTGCCGAGACACTCATAGAGGGGGTCCTGGTTTAAAGAGCAGCATCTGGTGCCCCCTCATCATTCACTCCTAGCCTAACAGCCTCAGGATCTGCCTCCACCAGCCTGGAAAACTCCTTCAATTATGCAGCTGGTGGCCCTGTCAAGAAATGAAAGCATCTTCCCTGGTTCCCCCTCAGTCCAGTATTCCCCAGCCAAGCCCCCCCCATCCCCGCAACACCTTCTGTAC
Organism: Miniopterus schreibersii; assembly: GCF_964146895.1. Lineage (NCBI taxonomy): Eukaryota > Metazoa > Chordata > Mammalia > Chiroptera > Miniopteridae > Miniopterus > Miniopterus schreibersii. The sequence goes on along the minus strand of NC_138103.1, from coordinate 38,705,191 downwards.
ACAGTAGCCAAAGATCCTTCTAAAGCAAAGTGCTGCTAGCTTCACCCCCCCGTTTCAAAAGCTCCCTTTTCCTGCCAATCTTTAGAATTAGATCCAAACTACCTGGTTAGAAGTACAATGCACTTCATGACTTGCCCTCACCCCATTTTCTGCCTGTCTCCTGCAATTTGCCCCCTTCTTCTCTATGCTATGGCTTTTATGATGAATTCCCTCTAGTCCCATAAGAACATCATTTATTCTGTGTGTGTGTGTGTGTGTTTCTTCTTCTCTTTCTCAATCTTTGTGCAAACCCTAACTTCTGAATATGACCTGCTCTGCAGCTCTAATCCCTCATCCTCTTGCCCAGTAAAACTCTTTCAGGGCTGAATTTAAATGGCATCTCCTCCTGGAAACTGTCTTTCACTGCTCCTACCTCCAAAGGCTAAGTGAGGTCTCCCTCCTTTACCTTTCCACAGCACCTTCTACGTCTCATAGTTTATCATCCATTACATTGGATACTTGTTATTGATCTATCTGTATCAATTACTACACATCCCACTCCCCGCATATACTCTGTATGTTGGGTTCTTTGGAAGCAAGATTCTGCTATTCACCATGACAGTCATATCCCTTAACCCAACATAATGCTTAAAACATAAGTATGTAATCTATTAATATCTACTGAATGAGTGGGTGATAGAAAAGTGAACCAGCTTCAAAAGTGAGTAAAGGACTTTCCTATAACTAAGGTAAACTGTGGATCAAGAAGATATCTAATAAAGCATCCAACTCAACCCTCTTTCCTTTAAGGATAAGGGAATGGAGCCCACAGTTGTGATTGTTTGGTTGACAGTTAGAATCCAAGCCTGAGTACAATCTGAATCCCTAAATCCCCCAAGAAGAGCTCGTAAACACCAAAAAAAAAAAAAAACTCTCAAGAATGTACCACAAAGGGTATAATTTGTTTCTTGGAGATAAAATCCTTAACACTCTAGCCTCAAATAAGACTAAAATTCAGTAGCACAAAGGTAGTATTCTCTCCGAAGGAAAGCCCATCTTTAACCTATTCTGCTGGGAATATCATATTATGTAGAGATCCACTCTAAAGATTTCACACTGTTCTCTCAAGTTCTTCCTATTCTGTGCTGAAAGGGTGGGCATGGACAAGGAGATTATTACATCTTCATACTACTCTCAGAACCCCTGTATGGTTTAGAATAAAGGATGAGAGAAACCTGGGGCTCTTCCCTCTAAGTTTTATTGCTAATTTATTGAGTAATTTATGACAAGTTGATATATGATAATACTATTATTTGTAGGACGATAACTGACAAATTTAATACCACATTTGCTTTCTGTGGAAATTTACTTTAACAGTTATAATCCAGATTGCTGCATTTGGTGAAATTGAGAGGGCTGGATTTTACAAATATTCCAGCTGAACTCAACTCCCGGCTTCTTTCCACACTCCAGTGACAGGCAAGCAGAGGGAAGTTAGTGCCACTGGTACCGGACAGAGGGGGCTTAATCAGAGGCCCCTGATTGTCCAGCACCAGCTGGTTGAGGGGTCCCGCCAAGAGTGAGTGATGTTATTCTGCATTTGGGGTTCAGTAGGATGTCCTGAGTGATTACACTTCATAAAGTTACCCAGGATATCACTGAGCCCAACCTCTGGCCTCTGGTATTGACAAGAATGAAACTTAAAATTTATCATAAATTTTTAGAAAATGTAAGTTCCCCTGTTCAAAATAATCTCTCTTTGAGGCTTTTCCTGAGTTCTAAGAGAAGCCAGTTTCCACTCCCTAAAAGAGGCTCTCCTGGCTCCTTGGTGAGGGGCAGCAGCACAGTCTGTTCCTCTGGGCCCAGGTCCAGGCAAGAAAAAGTTCTTTGCCTTCTGTCAACTAATCACCCATGGTGGCTCAGAAGACAGCTTCCCGCAGGAGAGAAGGATGCTGGAAACTTTTAGATGTGTCCTGCTCTTCAGCGTAGGAAGAAGCAGAGCAACTCTGCCTCCAGAAATATCCTGAAAACACCAGATGTTTGAACGGGTAATATCATATTCAAGGAACACTCTATTTAGAGAAAGATTATACAGCCAACTCATCAGCGACATAAATGTGTTTTACTCAGAAAACAATAGAATTATTGCTATCTGGAAAAGAATCATAAACGAATAAGTTTCATATGAAGCTAAGAAATATAACCAATTGTTCCATTTTCTTTTTCTTTATTTTCTTTTTTATTAAATTTATTGGGTTGACATTAGTTAATAAAATGATATAGGTTTCAGGGGTACAATTATATAAAAAATCATCTGTATATTGTATTGTGTGTTCGCCACCCGAAGTCAAGTCTTCTTCCGTCACCATTTATCCCCCCTTTACACTCTCCTACCTCCCCCCACCCCCCTTCCCATCTGGTAATCACATACTGGTCTATTTATGAGGGCTGTATTTGGGTGGGTGTGTTTTTTGCTTAATTCCTTAATCTTTTTCACTAGCGCTGCTCTGCTCTGACAGCTGTCAGTCTGTTCTTTAAATCTACGAGTCAGTTTCTATTTTGTTTGTTAGTTTATTTTGTTCATTAGATTCCATATATGAGTGAAATCATATGGTATTTGTCCTTCTCTGACTGGCTTATTTCACTTAGCATAATACTTTCCAGTCCTTCCATGCTATCACAAAAGATTTCCTTCTTTTTTATACCCAAGTAGTATTCCATTGTGTAAATGTACCACAGGGCCAGGAATAAGAACATTCCTCTTCATTCTGAATCTTAATGTGACTGAAGTCTTACCAAGTTGTTTAAAAACATATGAACATTCATTCATTCATTCTCAAGTATCTTTTGCATACAAAAGATATAGTCAAGATTGAAGATATAGTCAAGATTCTCAAGCAACTCACAATCTAGTTTTAAAGAAGTAAACCAATAAATATAACACTCTGTAATAAATTATCTGATGTCTATAGACACAGAGTTCCAGAGAGATTTAACCAAAGAAATCCTTCAGTCAGTCAGCAAGGTTTTCCCCAAATTGGAAATACTTGACTTGATTCACTGGATGCCAGAGGCTATTTGAAGCAAAGAAAATAACCCTGCACAATAGCATTGAGGATACAGAAACTAAAAAGACTTACCAATGGCTTAATGTATTTGGAATATGGGTTGAAATGGGGATTGACAAGGAGTGAAGGTGATGCACATGCTGGGGCCTGATCACAAAAGAATTAACGTGCCACACTAAGTAGGTTAACCTTTATCATTTAGAACAGAGAGTCACTGAAAACCTTTGAGAAGGAAAGTAGCAATATGATGTTTGTATTTTGGAAAGATCACTCTCTGGCATGGTAGAAATTGGATTGAAGGGATAAGAGTAAACCAAGGAGAAAAAAGGAAATGTTTGGGATGAGCTAAGATAGGATGAAGATAATAGCAGTGGGAACAGAGAAAAAGGGACTGATTTGAAACACTAAGAAAGCAGAATCAATAAGACACAGTAACGCTTTGGGCATGGGTTAAGAAGAAGGGATGAGTCTAGGATAATTCCAAGACTTCTAGCTCATGTGACCAGGTGGAGAGAGGCACATTCACAAAGCTCTTGTTCTTGGTGTTGTATGTGGACCACAAACATTAAAATCACTAGAGGTGTTTGCAAACAATGTCAATTCCTCACCCCATCCTAGATTTAATGAATTAGAATTTGTGAATGATGAAAATTGATGCACACAGCACAAAAGTAAGAAATGCAGGAAGAGGAGCAGGTGAGATATTAAGAAAGGTAAGGGGCTTAGTTTAAAGCTTGACGTTTTTGAGAAGAATTGGGACATCCCTAGGGATGGGTTATATGGGCAGCGGGTAATACAGGACTCAGCTCAGGGGAAAGAAATGGTCTGAGGTTGTTTTCATTAGGAGTCAACAGCTGTTAAGTGGCAGCTAAAGATATAGGTGGCTTTTAAACAAAATCGTCCTGGAGGGTAGAGAAGGGAAGTAGTAAGAAAAGACCTGAGATTAAACCTGGGAACATTGAGATGTAGGATTCTGTCAGAGGAGAAGTAGCCCAAAGGGAACATGGCAGGTAATAGTACAAAAAGTACTGGGTTCAGGCCTGGCTTTTACTTAACCAGCAACGATGAAGCATAGCTTTTCAGACTATTCTAATCCATTATATCTGCAGAAAGGGGAACGAAAGTATGTCAGGTGGCTATCACTTAAATCTGTAGTGAGAGGTTTTGTAATGCCTTAACCAGGAGTTGCTTGGGCTTTTTTCTACCTAATTACTCCCTAAAACAAAGGAATGCACAGTAGCCACTGGCATAGCTGCATGCACATAAGCCTTATGGACATCTTTTAGATGCCCAGTTAGCCCAAGAATGTGGGGAAGAGTGATGGGAAAAGCAGGGTGATATAACTGTTGCTCACATGTTTGTAACAGCAGAGGGTCACTGGGTTCTGGGCTTCAAAAGACATAGTCCAGGCCTGTCTTCAAAGACAGGCCTCGGGAACTAGCCCTTCAAATCTATTCAAGTAACTTCTCCACTTCAGGTTGGGCAATGTGGCCCCGTAAAGTCCCTCAATGATAGGCATAGAGAAGATTTAATCACTTTTCTATGCCTCAAATGCATTCCATCCAAATACTTGAAACATTTAAACTAACCCAATCTGCACAGATTTCAAACAGCAAACCTAGCACAGTGGAGTTATTATCATCCAAAATAATTTTTCTCACAATCAATAAAACTCATTATATCTGAAAATTCAGACAATTCCCATAATACATTACTTAACCATAAGTGGTCCATCCTATAACCATCACTTCAAAACAATTTATTTACAGCTATCAGGACGACAAATGGCCTTCCTAAACCATCATTCATGAAAGCACTTTCAAGGATTCTATTTGGACAAACAAGTCCTCAAGGGGTTTTTCCAGTATTACCCCTGGAGAACAGAACACAGATGATTGGCACAGTAGATACAGTCTGCAGAAAGACGGTGATTACAGCATGTCCAATATCTCAGCTAACATTCATCAAGGGTCAGAAAGGTGGAAGGCTAAGCCGCATTGACTGTTCTGATTCCAACCTAGCTAATGGTTTGTCAAGCAGTTTATTCAAGTCTCTCGGCATTATCTCTCTATGCTTCAGTTTAAAATAGGGATAATAATTTTACCTCCCTTGTATAGTGGTTGAGAGGGTTGAATGAGATAATCTATATAAACAAATAGTTAGTGCCCTGTAAGGTTTGCTCTTATTTTCATGGCCAAAATCAACAAAGCGCCAGTTTGATCTACAAATCATGTGGGTTAAAAATTACTTTAAGGAAAAAATCCTCATCATGAATAAAGCTTTTTCTTTTTTCTGAATTATCAAAGACTCTTAAACACATGCTTTAAAGTCCAAATGCAGCCTATTTAACAAAGTTAGTACATTTTATCTCTCCCACAATACTTGAGTCTTAGCCTAAAATTGATGCCACAGGATTCCATTGGCTGGGAGGAAGCAAGGGCTAAGGCCTTGTTCGCTTAATTTCCAGGTCTAAAACACTAAGTAAGGTTCTCAACTCTGAGTTACATTTCCTCATTCATGGAAAGGAGACCATATCACTTACTTGGAGGAGTTTTTGTAAGGAATAAAAATAAGATAATATAATAGTTTTCAATTCATGTATTTATCTTCCTCTCTCAGTAGAAACACCAAAACTTGTCCAAAGTTTATTATTTATGGAACATTTGTCTATTGTCAAGAGCTAAGGCCTAGCAATGGTTAGCATCAGTCCTCACATACCAATAAAACCACAATTTTTCTCCTTTCTTATCCATTGCTTTTTTAAATCATGCAAGTTCAAGCAATGCCCTATCAGAAATCCCAGTGGGGAGCAGGGGAAAATACCAGAGTTCATTCAAGACTGAGTATAGAATTGAAGCTCAGTGCTGTACCAAGGATCACCAACTCAAATATCTACAGGGATCACCCACGTAATAGAAATAAGTGAAGCATGTTGGGTGTAATAATAGGGAGGGGGGAGGACGGTGGCAAACTAGAGTATGTGCCCTCTCTAAAATAAGCAGTGGCAGCATGGTGAATTCCAATTGTACCTATTCAAGAATGCAAGCCCAGTGCTGCCGGAGCTTAGTTTTTGAAGAGAAATCAGAAATCACGTTTGCATGTGAAATATCCCGAATTCTAAATATTAGCATCAAGTTCCATTAAAAACACACTCTAGGCCAAATAAAAATCCTGTGTGCCAAATTCAGTCCATAAGCCATCAGGTTGTAACTTTTCATTTATAAATCATCATTATGATCACCATATGGCCAACCCTGGCAGAATCTCCAAACTGGCCACTGATGTGAACCCTTGCTTCCTTACTACTCATTACTAGCTTTGTTCTCCTTCACTTCATATGCAACCAAGACTAACAAGATAACGTTAAAGAAAACTTGGAAGTGACATTTCAAAGAAGTAAACTTGCTTGGACCAATTATCCCTGGGTAAATTGTTTTTCTTTTTTGGTTTTTGAGGGGTGTGTGTGTGTGTGTATATGTGTGTTTGCCAAGATCCACACAAATGCTCTTTGACAAGCTCTGGGACCCCTGGTATTGAAAGGTCTGTCTTCTGATGCAGGAACAAAGGACAAAAGAGGCAGGTTTGTCTCAATTCAGGAGTTCCCCTCCCCCATCATTCCAGCTGACCTTGAGAGAAGGGTGGTGGAAAGTGGCTGGCTCTCAAGCCCATTGACATTTGGAGGCACAGGTGCAGCTCAGAGCCCTGGCAGGACTGGGCCAGGGGCTCCTGTGACAAGCCCAAGCCTGAAGGGTAGACTCCCCTGACAGTGTGAGCAGGAGGCTGAATCTGTCACTGTCTGGCTGGAGTGGCTGAAGCTGCTGTCTGGGACAAGTGCTGACACCGGATGCCTGAATGGAGGCTCAGTCAAGCGGGCATTTGTTACAGAAACCTCCCCCAACTCATATTTCACAGTGATCAGAGGCAGTGAGGCAGAGACCCGAAGTGGCTCATCACTGGAGTATTAGCCATGGTGGTTATCACAAAGGGACAGCTGGGCTGGAGCCAGAGAAGCCCGTTTTGGAGACAGCAAATGTTCAGTGCCCTGGGGTGGGAGGGATGGGGCCAGCCAGGCCTCACCCCACCCTCCCCCACCCCCATCCATCAATGCATGGCTCTCCAACACCCCCGTGAGGCTCTAGAAGGAAAGAGCACAAGGAGGCTGTGTGGGGCTGGGACGCAGGCTCACCCCTGGAGGAAATGAGAGCTTGGGATGCTGCGCCCTGCCTGTGGTCACTTCAGATCCAGGCCCTGGCCTTTTGTTTCTCAGGTTCCCCAGAGTCAAAGCAATGAGAGCCCTTTGGGACTTATCCTTCTAAAGAAAAGGGTTTACTTTTCTTTCATCGGTGTTGCTCTGCATTGCATTCTACGATATGTACTCGATTTTGTGCTCGATCAGTCTAATGGAATAAAAAGGCAAATGAAAGAGGCAGAGAAAATGCCATTAAGTTTAGTTTCTCTCTCAGGAGTTTCACAAAGAAATGAATTTTTCACCTTCTTTCTAATTATATTGACAGGGCAATCGAGGACTATGGCTCTTTTCAAGTTCTTACCCATTAGCAAAAATGTCCACACAATCCTGCTCTAAAGACCATCCTGCATTTTTAGTGACTTACCTCCTTTTGGAAACTTGAGAACCAAGTTTAAAATAATAAGCAAAATATGAAATCTTTCTTGGAGCAGGCATGGCTTTTGAATTCAGAAGACAAATGGCTTCAACATGACCAGTAGACCCACATTTACACAGTTGCAATCAGGCAGTAGAAAGAATGAGACAATCACTAGAATATTCACAAGCATCCCGGTTTCATATTCAACATTATGGTAATCATAATAATATTGAGAATATTATCATTATCGGACACTTCACATGTAATAAGCCTTCTTCTAAGCATTTATAAGCATTACTGAATCCTCATAATTAGTAAGACAGGAATATTATTATCCCAGTATTACAGGAGAGGAAACCAAGGCCCAGGGGGCTTAATTAAATTGTTCAAGTTACACAGCTTGGAAGAAGCCGAGTCGGGATTATAAGTGAACAGTGCCTTACACATAGTACTAAAAATATTTATTGATTAGAGTTGCTAAGGAATGGTGAAAGAACTCAGTTTAGAGTCAGAACAAATTTAGCCTTAATATATAAACAACGCCTACCAATGAATGAGGGAAAAGAGGACTACTCCAATAGAAAAATAAGCAAAACATGGAAAATCCGCATAAAAGTTTGACAAGTGATTGAAAAAGTGCATATAAAAGTCTCACTACTGTTCAGGTATTTGAAAATTATAATGACATGATATGCTATCTTTTGCCTACCAAAGTGACAAATACTTCTTAAAATTGTAATATCCAGCGTGGGTAAGAGTATACTATCAGCCACTACTGGAAAAAGTGTTGATTTATATCACATGTCTGAGGGGCAACCTGATGATATATGTCAAAATCCTGACAATGGTTTCTATCTTCTCTGATAGTTTTAAAATATGGTCGTAAATTCTTTGACATTCCTTCCATTGAGAGATGGGGGTCTATAACCTCTCCTCTTTGAATCGGGGTGATACCATATGACTGATAATTCTAGTTCATAAAGCCCACATATGTGCCACTGAAATACTCATGGAGCCCTGAGCCAAGTCATAAAAGTACAACTACACTAAGAGACCACATGTAGGAACAGCAGTCAACAGTCTTAGGTGAGCCCAGCCTTTGAGTCTCCCACCTGAGATCCCAGACATCATGGAGCAGAGAACAACCATTCCTGCTGTGTCCTTTTTGAATTCATAACCTACAGCATCGACAAGCAAAATAAAATGGTGGTTGTATAATGCAGCTAAATTTTGGGTTGGTTTGTAACACAGCAGTAGATAACTGGAACAACTTCTTAAATAGCAATTATTCTTCTGAAATCTATTCTAAGAGAATAATTAGAGATATACACAAGAATTATACACAAAGGTGTTTATGGCATCATTATTTAAAACAGGGAGAGCCCTGGCTGGTGTGGCTCATTTGGTTGAATGTCATTCCATGCACCAAAAGGTCACCGGTTCAATTTCCAGTCAGGGCAGATACCCAGGTAACAGGTTTGGTCCCCGGTCACGGGAGGCAACCAATAGATGTTTCTCTCTCATATCAATGCTTCTCTCTCTCTGTCCCTCTCTCTCTCATCCCTTCCTCTCTCTCTAAAATAAATAAATAAACAAACAAAATAAACAAAAAAACACTTTAAAAAATAAAATAGGAGGAAATGGGAAACATACATTTGAAAAGGGCTTTCTCCATCCACACAGTGAAATTGGCAATTTAAAATCAGGTTTTGAAAAACTATTTGAAATATGAAAAAGCCTTCGTATTACTTAGAAGAGGGTTTTAAAATGACATAGAAAGCAGAAGTTCACTTTTATCAAAAAAAGACATATTCATATGCATTAAAATTGGATGAAAATACTCCAAAATTTAAATAGTGGCTATTTCTAAGTTGTAATATTATGGGTGATTTTAATTTTCTTCTGGATGATTTTCTGTTTTCTAAAGTTCCCTAAAATGTATAAAAATAGTAAACAATATGTTAATAATAAATGTAGAACCTTGTTAAATCTGTGTAACTTCTAAGATATTTTATTGAAGACCTGAGTTCAAATTTCAGCAACTTCCATTTATTGTCTTTGGAAAGATTCTAAACTTTGATTTTCTTCTCTATAAACCAAGTTAACAACATTTACCTTGAATAGTTTTGATGAGGTCAAACTATACAATAAGTAAGTTCCTGGTATGGACCCATGTACCTAGTAGGAGTCCAATAAGTGCCTTATTTAATTCAATGACAAGTTCTTTGTCCAACTTTTCAAACATAATCAGAATGAGCATTTGAAATCAGTATCTGTAGTTCTCAAGTGAATAAAGAACATTAAGGCCTGGCCTCATGTTTCACCACTCATCTAAAACTAGTGGGATTTGGTGAAACTGCAAACCACTCTGCCTCGCTGCCACATGCTGACCTTATTTATTGCCACTGGTGATCAGTGAGCACCAGCTTTCTGGTTGTTTTTTTAATCCTTACCCGAGGATATTTTTTCCATTGATTTTTTTTTAGAGAGAGTGGAGGGCACAGAGAAGGGGGGAAGAGGGAAATATCGATGTGACAGAGATACATCGATTGGTTGCCTCCCACATGTGCCCGGACAGGGCCAGGGATAGAACCTACAACCCAGGTACATGCCCTTGACCGGGAATCGAACCAGGGACCCTTCCATCCGAAGGCCAACACTCTAACCACTGAGCCAAACTGGTCAGGGCCCAAGCTTTCTTAATATGCCAAGTAGATGCCAAACAAATCCTTGGCAGTAGTTGATTTTCCTCTCTGGATTGGAATCCCCTTCTGCTATTAATTGTGTCTGTCTCCACCGTTACTGTGAAAAAAGTCTTAGACCTAAAGCCTTCCACCTCTCTAGTCTTCCTGGTTTATCTTCTCCTCATTCCTATGCCACATTGTGGTGACTTTGTTAAATTAAATAGAGCCCTGGAGTGTTGGATGGCCTAACCTTGGTTCAGCAAAAGAACACAAAGGAAATTGAAACAGAGAAGTTTGTTACTCAGGAGTCCTGGAGGAAGTACACAGCACACACCTGGAGGTACCACATGAGGGAGTCAGGGCAGGATACAAGCAGAGAGAGCAGGCAGGACCTAGAGCACATGCCTTTATTAGGGACCATGAGTAGAGTGCTTTGGGTTTCTCAGGCTAAGGCCAGATTGATCAATTCAAACCACAAGGAGCAGGGTCTTGTTAAGCTCCAAAGTGGCCTTATCTAAGGGGCACACAAGGAGAAAGCCCTGGGTTGACTTCCTCACAAAGATTGCTGGGGAAGTTATGTCAGAAGCTTAGGACATTTGCTTGTGATTCTGCAGTCTGTTCTCCATTCTCTAAGGCTGTTGTCTAGGGCATGGGGTCCCCAGATGGGCTAGTGTCAGTCCACGTCCCCTGCAGGCTGCACAAAATAGTGAAGCAGCAATATCATGGAGTAGTTTAACTAAATTTTTTACACACATGCATATTCCTGATACTACCTAATAGCAACAGGAGCTAACCTCTGTGGAGAAACTCTCTGTGCCAGGCCCTGGGCTCAGCACTCTACTTGTATTAGCTCACTTAATCCTCACCATAAGACTATGACACAGGTACAGTGGTACCTGGGTTTTTTAATGTAATCTGTTCCTCAGACTGTTCTAGTTCTGAAACGTTCAAAAACCGAGGGATCCACAGCCCACAGCTGGGCCTCAGAATCTTGCCCTCAGCGGAAGCCACGTGGCACGTTAGACTTCCGAGACATGTTTGAAAACTGAAGCATTTCCTTCCAGGTTTATGGTGTTCGTAAACCAAAATGTTCATCAACGAAAACATTGGAAAACCGAGGTGCCACTGTACTATTATCATCCAGGTTTCTCATGTGGGGAATCAGAAACACAGAGGAGTTAAGCAACATACCCAAAGTCATACAGCTAGAAAGCAAGGCAATGAACCTAGTCAGTCAAGCTCCAAGGCACATACTCTTTCACTCATCTATACTGCTCTGTATACTAAGAGGATTCCTTTATCCATTATACGAAACTTGGCATGGGACGAAGAACATCAGATTAATTTTCACTAGTCCTATCACCAAGGTAATATTTGACCCTACAGACTAACCCAAGCACTGCTCATTCAGAACAGTGTCACAAATAGATATAATACCCTGGCCCCTAGTTCACCCTCCCCCTGCTCCCATATGCTTCTACCTTTTATAGGATCCAAATATCCTCAGTTTTGTCCTATTAATGTCTGTGTCCTCTGGGCCTGGTACATGACAGTTCATCTCAGGGGCTTAATAACTATATGTTCAGCTGAATTAAAGAGGGTCTACCCAAGTTAGAAGTTCCTATCTAATTCCTGCCTCCCAAGAGTTTCTCTTTAGAAGAAACACACGCACACACACACGCACACACACACGCACACACACACACACACACACACACACACACAATTTATTGAATAAATGCTGACCTATCTAGCACGGAGTGGTCTGGGTCTAGAGTTAATGCCTTAGGAAACCCTAACACATGACCTTTAGGTTTGAGTAGAGATTGATAAATGAATCCCTAATCCCAGTTTTGAACCAATCAGGTTCAAATTGGGAATAAATAAGAATAAGACAGATGGAATCCAAATACAGCATCAACATTTTACTGATTAAGCCGACATTGAAGAATGTGATTTATATGTGTAGGTCAATGGGCTTCACAACCCTGAACTCCACAATTAGACCTACACACTCAGAGGTAAGAAGTGCACCTGGATAGAATTCCCTCTGGTAAGAAAACTCAGGCAGATCTGCCCCTCAGGGAAACAGAAAGAATGGAGTCACCATGCCCATTGTCTCCTTTCAAGTCACCAATAAAATTAAGTCATTCTTCCTCTCCAGGGAAGGATTGACTGAGAGGGTGAAGAAAGGCCACAGACTTTTGGCCTTTTATCCGCTTTGATTCTTTTTTTTTTGTAATCAAGATAAACAATATTTTAATGCAATATTTTAAAAAATAGTCAAATCTATCTGCTTTGATTCTTGGGTGCATAAGAACCTGTAAGTCATGATGAGAAAGCTTTGGTAGATTGAGGACAGCTGACAGATTTCATGATTGGGTTGAGCACTTCAGTTATTACAAATTATCTACATTTTTATTGTTCTCTTATCTCTATACTGTATATATGTTGCATTTAATATCAACAATTTAAAATTTTAATTTTAAGTTTGTGCTAACCCAGAAGAACTAATATCATATAAACAGAGTCCTCTAAAAATTCAGCCCCACTTCTTATTGTGTAAAACAACACTGAATTAGGCTGTAAGCTCCTTGAAAATACAGATTTCATTGCATGCCCTAGAATGCTGTGCGTGCAGTAATTTATTTATAAGTGTTTTCCCATCAATGTATTTATGAAGAAAGAAACAGTAAAGTTAACCCAAAAAAATCTCATTGGCTATTCAGCTTGTAAGTCAGGAAGGAAGCAAATATAGGCAGCCCAAACTTACAATAGGCTATGTTCTAACCAGTCACTCACACATCTGTTTCGGGCCCTAGGAAAAGATTTTCCCACGGAATGTCTACAAGGTGGATACAGAAATAACTGGAGTTAAGATTCATCTAAGTTTGAAATGAAAGTGCTAACATCTTACCCTACAAAGAATATTCTAGCATTTCATTTCTAGACTTAGGATGGACCATGAAATATAAAGAATGGAGCCTGGTGGGGATGGGAATGGGAACTGGAAAGTGGGAGTTTGGATCCTGGTAGAGCAATCCAGGGTTAACTTCCTTCCTTCCTTCCTTCCTTCCTTCCTTCCTTCCTTCCTTCCTTCCTTCCTTCCTTCCTTCCTCCCTCCCTCCCTCCCTCCCTTCCTTCCTCCCTCACTTCCTCCCTCCCTTGCCCTTAGCTCAGCTCTCCGGCCCCAAATCACTCCCTAGCCCATCACTAGAAACAAGTGGGAAGCCAGGGAAGGGGGCTATGGGTGGGAGGAGACAGCTCTGTAAAGGGAAAAGAAAGGGACAGGAGAAGTACTGTTGGCCACTAGAGAGAGAGTCCTGGAGCCAGCCATGGCTAGGGAGCTCTTTCTCATGTAAGCTACAGTCACCGAGCAAACATAACTGAAGTAAATGTATTCAAACCAATACAAATTCTAGCATGTTAGATATTTGATACCATAACTAAAAGCAGACTGGAGAGGGTCAGGCCTCAGTTCCAAGGCCATCTGCATCACTTACTACCTAGGAGATCCTGGGAATATTATTTATCCTCTGCCTGGTACACAGCAATAATTGAGTATTTACTCTACACCAGGCAGAGTTCTAAGCACTTTACATGTATCATCTAATTTAATTCTAAAAGAAAATATTCATAGGAAACAGAGTCCCAGATCTCCCTCCACTGATGGACCTGCTGTCCCAGCTGCTGGGAGGGAGCCTTCCTCTCCTGGCCCCTCAAGGAGGCCTAAGCAGCAGAACTACCTTGACTAAAATCACTGGCGACCCACTCTGATGACTGGTGAATAGGAGGGTATCTCTGCCCAGCTCAGGGTAATTCTATAGGGCCATTCTAGCTCAGAGCCCTGCTGCATGGCTGCTTGACTTGCCCCTCTCCCAACCCTGCTTCTGCCCCATCCCTCCCTCAGGTATTGGACCAAGAACACTCCAGAATAAATGACTTGCAAGCTAGGCTCCTCTCAGAGTCAGCTTCCTGGGTAATCCAGCCTGTAACACTAACTTGCCCAAGGGCCCAGGAACCCACAGTAGGGAGACAAACCCAAGTAGAATGGCACCAGAGCCTAAGCTCCTAACTCTCCTATTCCATTGCCCTCCACCATTAGCCATTACCCACCAGGCTCCTACCACAATCTGTACATCTCCTCTTATCTAAGCCTTACTTTTCATTAGGTAAATGGCTCAAGTAGAAATTTTCCCTCTGCCCTGGCTGGTGTTGCACAGTGATTGGAGCATCGACCCGTGCACCAAAGGGTGACAGGTTTGATTCCTGGTCAAGGGCACAAACCTGGGTTGTAGGTTCGATCCCCCACCCTGATAGGGACACACGTGGAAGGCAACCAATCCATGTGTCTCTCTCACATTGATGTTTCTCTCTCTCCTCCTCCCACTCTCTCTAAAAAAAAAAATCGGTGGAAAAAATATCCTCAGGTGAGAATTAACAACAACAACAACAAAGATTTTTCCTCTAAACAGCCACACAGAATTTTAACTAAACAAGTGAGAGTAATGCAGCCCTCGGTCTTTGGGGAGTAGATCTTATATTAATAGAATCTCTCCTAATGCCATCCATCTCCCCCTTTGCAACATACTTTCAGTGACATGCCACGTGAGTGATGCAGCAAAAAGTTTAAGATTTTCTGAGCCCCAGAACTGAAGATTAAAAGGAGAGAAACTAAAGTCCACAGAGCAAGCTCCCTCTTTGGTTCTCCCACAGAAAACTGGGACCATTTTTAAATTTATTGAGTGATTGGCCACCCAATCTAAAAAGCTAATTTTCTAAAAGATCACTTCCTATAATGCACAGGCTAAACTATTTTCCATGTTAGTATTTTCTTCCACTCTGTTGGTATACTCAATTTAAGTAGTGTGCACAGTTTCCAAAATATAGAAGGCCCAGATTGCCTGATGCTGATATAAACAACTGTGAGTTCCCAAGTATAATACCTTGTTTTGGTTTTGTTCTCTTTCTGCGTCTGCTGTGGGATTCATAGCCACCTCTTCTACTGTAACACTATTTCATGTGCAAACATGTCACACTATCTAAATTTAATTTAATTAGTGAGCCGGAGCACCTGATCCACAGAGCATTTTCCCACTCCCCCAGCTCCCAGCAACATTACTCTCAGTTTTCAATGTAAAGTCATTTCTCAAAACCATGAGAGGATAACAGAAAACCACACAGAAAGCAATCATTCCCTGTCCATTTTCTGGCATCTGACTTTCCTTAAAGGTTTTACCTCTCGTTAAAGGGTATACCAATGTCATGGCTGCCAAGAAGCCCTGGGATAATCCAACCTGGCACCTTTCATTCCACTTCCTGGTGTGATGATCATCAGAATGGGGCACTACTGCAGACCTCATCTTAGATCTGCTGTTGCTCTGTGAAGTAATGGGGTGAGGTCATTATGAATTGCATGTTCTCCTTGCCTCTGATTGTTCTGGTCATGTCAGAGACACAGCTTTGATGCAGACACTGAATTGGAGAAAAGAGGAAAATGTAGCAGACAGGAGGGAAAGGTATTAGCAGCTCAAAAGCTTTGAAAATCTTGATTTCATTGAAATGAAAACACATCTTATCTACCTTCTTTAGATGTTGCTGATTGCATTAATTCCAGATGAAAAGTAAGTCAGTAGGTGTCATTTTTCCCCCCACAAAGCTGGTGAAGTTTTCTACAGGGAGACTGTAAAGGAAACTGTCTCTCTTCTAGTGCTGCTATGCAAAGCATTGAAGTACAATCCCACCGAAATCAAAGTGACAGCTACAAGGCACCCCTAATCACCAGCTCTATGAGTCCTTTCAGGACTTGAATACAACTGTCAATTATCAAGGTCTCTTTGTAGATTAGTAACAATGAATGCAAGGTCTAAATCGACATCACTACATTTTCACATCTGATAGCAGTATCCAATAGCAGACCCAAGACCCAATGGTAAACTAAGGTTTGAGGAAAAGTCATCAAAGCAACTATAAAATAAATTATGAAAATGTGTTAGTAATGGTGTTTAATGAAAAATTACATGGTCACAGTTATCATATCTTTCAAATCAAAAATGAACATATGTCAAGTACATGGTCTGACCATAAAGATTACTTCAATAACTCTCTATTGAGTGACTACTGTGTGCTAGGCACTGTTCTCACCACTGCAAATGAGGCTAGTGAACAATCTTCATTTGTGAACAAAAAATGAGGGCCCTGCTCTGATGGAACTTACATCCTAATAACAATTAAATATAAAATATAAAATTCCATAATCATAAGTGCTATGAGGAAAATGATCACCAATGTCACATCTCTTCCATCCCTTTCATATCTAAATCACATCTGGACCATATAAAATGATGAAAAGGGTTTTGAATTGGACCAAGAAATAATACCTAGAAATTAGGAAATCCTACCACTCCCTTGGGAGGAAAAGTTGAAGAGGCTCATTCTCTTTATGGTCACTTCACTTCTGTGATTGAATTACAGAGCTCACTGTTCACCCAGTCCCACCTCCTTCCATGCCATAGCACATTTAAATCATTCCAGACTGGAGAGAATCTATACCACTTTTTTTTTTTTTTTTTTTTAATATATCTTTATTGATTTCAGAAAGAGGGAGAGAGAGAGTTGAAATATCAATGATGAGTTGTCATTGATTAGCTGCCTCCTGCAGGCCCCTGACTGGGGATCGAGCCCGCAACCCGGGCATGTGCCCTGACTGGGAACCGAACCACGATTTCCTGGATCCTAGGTCAATGCTCAACCACTAGCCACGCCCAGCTGGGCTAAACCACTTGTAAATGTTTTACATGGTATTTTAAGGAGATTGGGTTCCAATGGACAGGAAAAAAATGGCCTTAATGAAAACATTTGGGCCTGTCAATTGAACTGGAGACCAGAGAGAATAATGAGAAAAATGATCAGATAAGGAGAAATGGAGATAAGTCTCTTCCTCTCAAAGCTTTCAGGACCAAAGTTATTTCTGTCAGGGGAAATGGGGAAAGAATCACATGACTTATGACTTACAAGCCTTTATAGGGGAATCTTGATAAAACATCATTGTTAAATATGATCTTCAGGCAGCTAGAAGAAAGCAATAAGCAGGAATCTATGCTTTTGCTACCTTGACACCTAGTGCTAATTATCTGAATACTCCCTTTAATATTTTCTACTTTCTTGTTGGCTGCTGTGGCTTGCAGTCAAAAAAGAAGTAGGGTTAGCAAGCTGGAAGACTGTCTCACTTAGATGGTTTATTACTGGGGAGAAGGAGGATGAAAAGAGAACCAATTTTTTCTCCCTCTCTGTATATACATTGCCTAAGCATCTTCACCCTTTCTCATGGCTTTATCCATCATAAATGTCTAGCTCCAAATCTCTGCATCCAAGTACATTTTGTAGATTCCATCCTAAAATTTAAAACTCAACAGGGCCAGCACTGGGTTCATGGTCTCCCACATGCCCTGCATATTGCTTCTCACTGTGTACCCTGTATCTTAATGAAGGGCACCATCATCATGTCCAATGTCACCTACCACTCAAGAGAAACTAGGCCCGACCAGGCTTGGCTCAGGGGTTGAGTGTGGACCTGGGATCTGGGGGATCATGATTTGATTCCCAGTCGGGGCACGTGCCCGGGTTGTGGGCTCGGTCCCCGGTCGAGGAGTGCAGGAGGTAGCTGATCAGTGATGACTCTTTAATCATTGATGTTTCTGTATCTCTCTCTCTCTCCCTCTCCCTTGCTCTCTCTGAAGTCAATGGAGATATATTTTTTTTAAAAAAGAGAGAAACTAGAACACAAACATGCAGCCACCTGTAACAACACTTTAGAACCATAAAAGACACTGCTAAAAAAATTAAAGAAGACACAAATAAATAGAAAGATATCCCATGTTCATGGATTGAAAGACTTAATATTGTTAAGATGTCCATATTACAACAAGTGATCTAGAGATTCAACGTAATCTCTATCAATAGTAGTAATAATAAAACGGCGAGAAAAAAATGAATAAAACATTGTATTATTAGAAAATAACAAAAAAACAACAACAACAACATAAAAGACTAAGAAACTTAATTGGATGAAAGGAAAAATGTACAAGTGAAAAATGGCCCCTGGACTTGATATGTGAGCCCCTCTAGTCCTTCCCTCCTAATAGCTAAGTTTGGGGAGGGTAGGGGTGTGGGAAGAGTAGAGGGGTTATCTCCACATCTACTTCCTTGCCCCATTAAATCCATCCTCTTTAGTCTTGCTATTTTTCTCTTTCATTCAAAAGGCTTTTGACTGTTGCTATCTTACCAGCTGTCACCAGCTCTCCCCAAGTGAAAATGAAGTAATTAATCCTCTGTTCCAAGTTATTTATAAACACATTGAAAAATGCAATTTCAGAATTGATGTGCTCAACATGCACTTTCTTACTCTCCACTTTCTAAACTGAAACCAATCCCCCATCAGTAACCTCCCAGTGAGCTATAAAATATTCAGAGCTGCCCCTTCCCCACATACTGAGGAGAATGCCATAAAAATGTCTTAAAAGAAAACACACACTTCAGAACAATGTGGAATATGCAGAAGGATGGGGCACAAACTCCCCGGCCCCCAGGAACAAGGCATAGAAGACTGCACTAGGCTTCCTGTAGACAAATCAGCAGGACCTGTGCAAGTGATTTTTTTGTAAATAATAAAGAGTTCCCCAAGTATTTCCCTTAGTCCATTGAGCAATATGTCCAAAGCAGCCCTGACCAGAAGGAAGCAGCAAGAGGATAGCAGCCAGGGGACTGATGCTTTCATGAGTCTCTGCTTTCATGTAGTTTATTTCTGGTAAGTGACCTCTGCCGCTCTGGCTTTATGTGTGGGCACTCATCCTTTACAAGCAAATACAATTGTGAGGCATTTTCCTCTGTGTATAGTTAGATAATGAATTCTTCCTGTTGCAAAGTGACCTCAAGAGCCCGGGACCTCATTTCATTTCAATTTGTGCCAATGAAACGCTTGACAAATTGCTCTTTTTAGAGTCATGTATAACTTTGAGTTTTAGTCCTAAGCATTGTTGCTCTTCTGACAAGGACAAATCGGGCTGTAGGATCTGTTCCCTATCCATTGCAGTGCCACTGATTACAAGACCAGCTGGGTGGGATCAGTATTATTTCTCTGATGCATTCACTTTGAGTGCAATTACCAGAATCATACAGTCTTGGATGAGCTAAAATCCCTCAATGGAGAGAAAAACTTA
The DNA here is from genome assembly GCF_964146895.1 of Miniopterus schreibersii. NCBI lineage: Eukaryota > Metazoa > Chordata > Mammalia > Chiroptera > Miniopteridae > Miniopterus > Miniopterus schreibersii. Next base: position 38,685,635 of record NC_138103.1, on the reverse strand, counting down.
CTTTTAAATATATAAGATACATAAGATACAAAAACAAACAGACATGGAGAGTACTGTTTAAAAATATTCTTGTAATGTTACCCATTCATTTTTTTCTAATACAAATTTCACATTTCTAGTCAGAGTTTTGTTCTATGAGAGAACTAAACAGAACAATATTTCTGCTGGTTGCTCCTGGCTAACACTGAAGCTCTCCTTCTAGAATTCTGTCATCTCTTTTTTGGACACAAACGATAAGCCAAATTTGCAAATTGTTGATCTCAAACCCAAGGCTTTTTAACCTGAGCATCATAAAATCACATTAGGAGACATGCCTGTCCAAACACTACAGTAACTGTGCCAGGGCCACTTGGAATAGCTGCCATTTGCTTATCTCTTCTCAGCCTGAAATTATTTGAGCTTCACCTGTTCCCATCTCAAATTATCCTATAATTGCCTTTCATATTGTAGGGTTATATCCAAAGTAGCAACTCTACCAACTGACACCCAGGCATCAGGGACATGGAATTGGCCATCCCTTTTTACTCACCTCAGATGCTCTGACCAGTGTTCATAGAATTGTCTAAGAAAAGAAAAGTTTGCCTTAAATCTAGAAATTGACTAAAGAGGTCAACAAGTACATTCTTCAATATGAAGTACTTCTCAAAGTCACAAAACTCAACTTTTTTTAACTCTCATCCAAGGATATTTTTTCCACTGTTTTTCAGAGAGAGAGTGGAAGAGAGAGAGAGAGAGGGAGAGAGAGAGAGAGAGAGAAACATCAATGTGAGAAAGATACATCAATTGGTTGCTTCCCGTATGTGCCCCAACCTGGGCCAGGGATTGAGCCCAAAAACAAGGTGTCTGCCCTTGGCTGGAATCAAACCCCGGACCCTTCAGTCCTCAGGCCGATGCTCTAATCACTTAGCCAAACGTAGCTCGGGCACAAAACTTAACTTTATAAAACTTCCAACTTGTTTGTTGTTTAAAAAATACACCTGCATACTTTGATTCTTGCTTTCAAAGGAGGACTATCAAAATTACACAATAATCATTATGCATTATTCTGAAGATTTTTGTCTAAATTCTTTGAAAATTAAAAACCACTTTCAAACTTCCCAAAATTGACTTGGAAAAAAGTCTTATGCATTAACCTCAGCTGGTTGTGAATTCCTGCTGTGGCGATCTCTAAATCAAAAGATGTTGATACCTACTCTGTTTCCTTAATAAAAGATTGTTTACAAATCAATTTGTGAGCACCTTTCCAAATAGGTCATGAAACTAACCCAGTGACCCTGAGCCTCAACAGGAGAAAGAAAAGAGCCTGGATCTGCCTAGAGTGGTCTAATAGAAGATGGCCACAAAAAGTTGGACTCCAAAGGCCTATGTAAGAGTGAAATAGAAATAAACATTCCTTTCAGAAGAAGACAGAAAAGTAAGACATTTCTCAACCTGGCCATTGGTCTCCACTGATGTTCATAACCACCAGCAGCCACCCCATATGCTACTAGCCTGAGTTCTAACACTACCTTTGTGATCCAAAACACATCAACCTAATTAATTTTTTACATCAGTAGCATCACCAAACATTCCTCAAAAGTAAACACAAATCTTATTTGGAGGAACATGCATTTTTCTCAGACTACAAAAACTCCATCAAATAACATTCTAAGGAATATATATAAGCTCACTGCCCATAGAATAATATAATAAAACACAAAAAAACAAGAACCAAAAGATATCAGACCTACAAACATTTAATAGACTGAAATTATAAAGTTCAGACTATAAAATAAGTATATTTAATATATTTAAAGACATGAAAGAAAATATTTAAGTATGAGAAGAAAGTAACTATAAAATAGATGAAGAAAAACTGAAAACTAAAACTTTGAGAAATTAAAAATATAATACTTGAAATTTAAAATGCATAATCAATAGTAAATTAGAAACTGAAGAAGTTACAAACTAGTAGACTTGAAGATATTCAAAATGCAGCACAAATAGACAAAATGATCACTGCAAATAATCAAAATTTAAAAAACATGAAGTATAGAGTGAAAAGGTGTAATATACTTGAATAAGAAATTCAGCAGAAAAGAAAGAAAAAATAAAGGAAACAAAATATACAAAGAGAGCATGGCTGAGAATCTCCCAGAACTAAATTAAGACAATAAATCAGGTGAAAGAAGTGCCATGAATGCCGAGAAAGGTAAGTTTTCAAAATATCTTTAAAATTCTAAGAGACAAGAACTTCAAACTAAGATTGTGTAACTAATTAGTGAATCTCCTTTGAAAAACACAGGGGTGAAATGCAGATATTTTCAGACAAACAAAAACTGAGTTTGCCAATATAGTCCCTCTCTAAAGGCAATTCTAAAGAATATACTTCAGGCAGAAGGAAAAAACAATACTAGTAGGAAGATCTGAAATGTAAAGTGGAATAGTGCAAAAATAGCATAGTATATATGTGGGCAAATCTAAACAGACTACATAGAACAACAATATTACCTAAATTGAAAGTAAAGAAACTAAAATATAGTCCAACAATGGAGTATAAGTCAGATGGGAGATAATCAGAAACACAGTATCCTCAGGTTCATGTATTGTCCTGGGGGAGAGTAAAAAATATTCATTTTAGACAATATTGAGCACACATATTTCATCTACCTACTACAAAATAGGATGTATAATTTTCAAACTAGAATATAAAGGGGAAAAGTAAAAGAAGGAAAGAAAGTCAATCCCAAAGAAAATAAGAAAGAAACGGGAAAAAGAAATACCAAAAAGGCAGGACAAATAGAAAACACAAAACAAGTTGGTAGAAATAAAACCAGAGCAGGTATATCACAAAGCCTTCACACAAAGCATACTGTCTGCCCATGATGCCTTTATTTATGTTAGGTATCAATAACAGAGTGATAAATAGAAAACCTGCAAAGGTTTGAAAATTTAAACACATGCTCTTAAATAACATGTAAGTTAAAAATTAATAAAATGTTTAAGTTACTACATATCAAAATATGTTTAATGAAGCCAAATGATACAAAGGGATTGTCCAGCCTTAAGAACTTATATAAGAAAAGAAGAAAAGCTAAAAATTGGTGAACTAAGCAAACAATTTAAGAATTTGGGGAAAAGAATTCCAACCACACCCCCAAAAAATACGTAGGAGGAAAAATATTTTAGATCATAATTTAACAAAATAGAAAGCATAAAATCAACATAGCCAAAGTTGGTTCTTCGGAAAGATACAATGGATAAACATCTATAAGGTTCACCATGAAAAAGGGGTAAAAATGCCACATTTAATGTAGTGAATCTAACAGAAACTTGAATGAAATAAGCAGAAAAGCTTAGTTCCTATAAGGAATGTCAGTCTAATTTCATTCATATTTATAGATGATAAGAATCCAAAATAATAATTAACAAACAAAATTCATCAATATATAAAAAAAATAATGGGTAATGATACACTTGAGTTTATTACAGAAATGCAAGGTTGGTTTAATATCAGAAAATATATATAATTCATAACATAAGCAGAATAAAGGGAATAATATGTTGTCACAAGCTGGGTTCCCCAAAAGCAGACACTGAGACTGAGTTTGGAGTGTCGAATATTTATCATAAATCGAAACCTGTAAAAGAAAGAGAGGAAAAGTAGGATTGGGCAGGGGGAAGAAATTGAACTGCAAAGTAGACCCAACAAAATCTAGGTGGACCAGCAGGGAGTCCCATCAGAGGAGACTGGACCTTATTCCTCACCTTGCTCAGCCCTGAGGGCAGGCTGCTCTGGGAAGGATGTGAGCCTGGGCGGGCGGCTGTGAAAAGGCTGCCTGACAGAGGTCCTCTGCAGCCTGCAGGCTCTTACCTAGAGAGCAAGTGCCTCCTTTTCAATATCTCTTCATCACCAAATAAATTTAATCATAGCAAATGGAGGAGATCTTCCTTTTATAGATTCTTTACAAAAGAAAAACATCATCCATAATAGCAAACTGAAAACAATCCCATTAAAATCACAGAAAATACAAGGATGCCCATTATGACCATAATTATTTTCCTTACCATAACATGCTAGAGGATGGAGTCAGGATATTATTGTAAGGAAAATAAATAGATAAGGACTGGAAAAGAAGAAACAACCTCTCATTATTTACAGATAATTTCATTTTCCATGTACAAAACCCTAGAATCAGGTGAATTATTAGTTTAGCAAAGTAGCCAGACAGAAATAAATATACAGGGTGTCCCAAAAAAACTGTACACACACTTTGAATAATTATAAAGGCAGTGTTTATTAAAACACATTTCATTTTCAAAATGTAATAGAAATCAGCTATTAAAGTGATCCAATATAGTTCTATTGTTTTACTTGATACCAAAAAATAATAATTAATTAATGCCCTTGTTTTAAGTCTTTACAATAGCAATGAAAATACAAGGTACCTAGAAATAAATGTAATAAAAAAATACATGAGCACTTTATAAAACAATAAAATTCATGAAATGAAATTAAAGAAAATCTAAATCATAGAAAAACAATGTTCACAGGAAGATAAAACTATTGAGAAGTAAATTATTCTCAAATTGACCTGAGATAATTAATTCCAATAAAATCCCAGGCTTTTTGCAAAACTTTATAAGCTGGTTCTAAAATTTATATAAAAAACAAAAGTTCTAAAATGTATATAAAAACAAAAGATCAAAAAAGATCAAAAGTAACACACATTCCTGAAGTAGAGGAACAAGCTAGAGGCACACTCCACCAGATACTATATGTATTACAGAGAGGAAAATGTGATCTTGGGAGAAGAAGAACTCTTTTTTTCAAAAGACACACACAAAACAACAAGTAATAAAGGAAAAGATTAATCTATTTGACTAAATAAAAACTGAGAACTTCTGGTGGCAGAAAGATACCCTAAAGAAAATAAAATGACAAACTACAAACTGAAAGAAAATCTGTTACCTACAGAACTGCCCAGTGCTTCATTCATATTCAGTATATATGGAGAACTACAAATGAACTAGAAAAATACAAGAGAAGTAGATAACTAGGCAAAAGACAGGAGCAGTCACTTCACAGACAGGAAAAACAAGCATATGAAAAGATACTCAACCTAAACTCATAAAATGCAAATTAGAACCACACACACAAAAAATACTACTTTAGGCACATCATATTGGCAAACATTAAAAAGTCTAAAAATGCCAAAAGTTAGCAAGAATTTAAAGCAATAGAAATTTATACCCTGCTGGTGCTTTCTTCAGGAAACAATTTGGCATTGTTGCATATATGTGTTGCATATTGCATATACGCATATCCTATAATCCTAGGTATCTGCAGATAGTTCACCCCTAGCATATACTAATTCATAATAACATTTTTTTTGTAATAAGTAAAAAAAAGGAAAATCTCACTATTCATACCAGCAGGTTAGCAGATAAATTAAAGAATTTTTAATCAATGAAATACTAGACTGCAATAGGAAATAATTAGTCATAGGTAGCCCCATTAATATGGATAAATCTCAAAAAAATATAAAACTCAGCAAAACTACAAGCAGATTACATACGTTAAATTTTTTACACATAAAATTCAAAACCTGCAACACTGATCAACACATTTTTACATATTCAAACAAAGCAAAAAAATAACAAACACAAACGGAGTGTATGTTCCCTCTGAAAGGCAGATTGGTTTTTGAAGGATACATAAGGGCCTTCAAAAACTGACCAAAGGACTTATATACAGTTATGCACAGCCCAAGTCCACAGACAATAATAGTGTGGTGAAGGTCTCGGGTGGGACAGGGCCAGGATGGAGGGGGGGCGGGGGCAGGGGGAGAATAGGGGACATGTGTAATAATGTCAACAATAAAAAAATAAAGTTAAAAAAAAGTGTTGTAAACATTCCATACCTTAAACTGAGCAGCACCCATAGACATGTGTCATGGTTTACTTTGAATATATTCCACATACACTGTAGTATTCCCTTGTACCTATTCAGTATTTAATAAAACTATTTATATGGAATTTATAACACTTTTCCATCCACATGTAGTGATACTATGATATTATTATCTGATGATGCCGAAACTTTGTAACCTGTTAAATCTTAATGTGTAAAAATTATAAATATATAAACACACATATCTAATGTTACATGTACAATCATAATAATTTGCCTCATCATCTGTAATGCTTAAGACCATGAGCCAGAAGAGTTCTGGTCAGGAAATGGAACAATGGGTTAAAAAGGGAGGGAGACTCAGGCATTGGAGAAAGCAGAGATGTGAGCATTAGAGACAACCAGTGAGAAGTGTGTTGTGCTCGGAACGGTTAGAGGCTCTGCGTTTAGGAGTGGGAGAGGAGCTAACTCACATGAAAAGCTTAGCCACCGGGGAAACTGCATCACTGCTCAGCTGGCAGCCAGGACTGAGACCCCAGGAACTTTCAGGAGTGACCCCAAAGAGAGAGAGAGAGATCTGGGTAGGCTAAGAGTGGAAAAAGAACAAGTAAAAAGTAAAAGTAGGCTACGTCCAGAGGCAGGGAAGAGAAAAGCACTCAGTGGAGAGGGCCAGCATGCCGTGCACAGCTCTAGTACATTAGCTGTCTGTTGCACTTTGAATCGACGGCTGTTGGGTAGTCATGTGAGAAGGGAAAATAGGAAAGTATTAAGGGAATTTCTCAGGCTGGAGTCTTACGCAAGATCCAGAGGTAGCACACCAGGGACCTTGGCCCACAGATGTGTTCTGATTGGTCCACACTGAAGGGGTTTCTCTCTTATTTTATTTTGAATTAGCCACGAACATTTAAAACCCAGATTTCTGATTTGAGTTGAAATCAGATGATATGGCCATGGGACCTGGGTTACTAAAGGCCAACCGCCTGCTGTCACGGAGAGGCCCCTGGCTTGGGTGCTCTGCATTCACCACTGCCTCTCCCTGCCCAGGTGGCCTCTCACACATGTTACTGCTGTCCCTTGTCAGTACTTGACTTTGGTAGCCTTGCTTGTACCTTTGGGAGAACAATAAAAACAACCATAAGTAAAAAACTGAATCTTCCAAGGTGGATGCTTGAGGTGGGGGGTAGCATTTCACCCTAAAAATGGGAGAAATAGGAACAGGCTCTATTCAATTCTTCCAAGCTTGGCTCACGGTTTGAATTTTACATGCAAACACTTATCATTGCCAGCCGAATGAAAGCAATAGATAAGAATCTGTGATTATGTAACAATTTCATTTGGAGAAGTTCAACGACCCTTTTAAATGTTTCATTTTTCTGGTTATTATTTTTATTGACCTTACTAACATCTGACCTAAGCAGATGCCCTTTGGGGTGCTGTCATGGGTGACCACGAGCTGGTCACCAGACACAGGAAAACATCTGAGGCAACAAATCAGTGCCACTGTGGTCTACTTGGAGACAAGAGGCACTGCTCGTCCCACCAGCGGCAGCCACAGAGGACATGGGGGTCCTGGAGTTAAAACTTGAGACAGGCCAGGGATCTAGGAAGTGCTGCAACACCAACTAGAGCTGCAAATAAAGGCAGAGATGCAGGAAGGAACATGCAGTAATGTTTGGGTCTTTCCTGATACACAAGCATACCAGCATCCACTGTCCCTGGAACCAAAGTTAGACCCTAAAAAATATTTAAACCCACCTAACAAAACATCAGGGCTGAGAAAAAGAGACTGGGGAGAAGCTGGTACAAATCATCAGGCCTTATTGATGATACCTGCCTGTTGATGTGGTATATCAATGCAAACCCACACTTTTGGGGTGGTCCAGAAACCCAAAAAGTGGTCTTGACCAACTATTTCAATAATATCTCCCTATTGCTGGGCAGCTCCCAGTTTTTTCCACTGGGGCCCAAACCCACTCCAGAATGAAACCATAAAACAGAGAACAAGCAAGAATTAATTCCTCCCATAAACTAAATTCTCCATGGTTCTACACCAGGCATTTATAGACTTTCCAAAATTTTAAATTGTTGCTTATACTAATGCAAGAAAGTTAATGGAGCATCTTAGTCTTGAGAAACATTGGGTTACTCTGGCATTTCTTCCTCTCCCTGCTCCCCTTTAAAAGGTAAAAGCAGAGCACAGAGTTACTAGAGCATATAGCCAAAGTAGTCAGCTCAGCAACAGTGTGGTCTTATGGCAAATATTGGGAAGAAAGAACAGTAAGAATCGGAAGACTTAATCTATAACCAGAAGACTTACTCTGTAATCTAGATCCACCTCTGCCTCTTAATAGCCAAGTGGTCATGAGAAAGTCACTTCCCCTATCTGAACCTCAGTCTAATCACCCATAAAATGAGAATAAGAAAAAACTGGGCCACATAACTACCATGGTTGATGAAGCATCCAAAGAGCACATTTTAGCAAAATGTAAAATGTTTCACCCACATGGAAGAGTAATGTTAGTGGACAGTTTCACATGAGGCCTTGCATTTGTGCCAAGTTCACTTCGGTTGCTTGACAGGGAAGCAAACATGTACAGAAAAGCCCAGTGTTATCAATTGTCCCAGGGAAGGTTGTAGTCAGAACATAGATGTGATGGTTATGGTTAATTTTATGTGTCACCTTCACCAGCCATGGAGTGCCCAGATTAAACATTATTTCTGGGTGTGCCTGTGAAGCTGCTTCTAGATGAGATTAGCATTTGAATTAGTGGACTCAGTAAAAGAGACTTCCCTCCCCATCATGGGTGGGCATCATCCAATCCACCGAGGGCCTAAACAGAGCAAAAGGCAGAAGGACAAACTTGTCCCTGTTTTTGCTGCCTCGGTGCTTTAAACTGGTACGTCTCATCTTATCTTCCCCTGTCCTTGGACTGGGACTTACACCCTCAGCTCCTCTGATTCTCAGGCCTTCAGAATTAGACTGAATTATACTGCTGGCTTTTATAGATTTCCAGCTTGCAGATGGAAGATCGTGGGATGTAGCCTCCATAATCAAATAAGCCAATTCCTCATAATAAACCTCTCTCTTGCTGTCTCACTCTCCGTCTACACACACACACACATCACCTGTTAGTTCCGTTTCTCTGGAGAACCCTGACTAATACAACAGGCAACACTCAAACCCTAGGTTATCTGTTCAAAACAAGTCAAAGAACAGAACTAGACATCATTCCTTCTGAGGGAGCTGAACTTAGTTGGCATTTTGTATCCACAGCCTCAGCAACTGAGAGCAAAAAAGGCCTCCCCCCACACTCCCCATTTCCTAATACATTAAAATCCAGACTACACATCTACCAAATATCATGCAAAGTGTTTCCAAAATAAATTTGTAGTTCTAATCTTCTGAATTAGATCTCTCATGTTTTGAAAATTCTACAACTTTGAGTTAGGGTGTGGAGCTGACAGTGATCACATGTCCAGTCTGAGAGAAGCCCTCAGAACCACTGAGACCCATTTGACTGGGTCACCTAGTGCAGAACCCAGCTAGACTAGCCCCTAATAAGGATCGTTACTGAAAACAATGAGAATAAAAAAAATGCTTCCTGTTCAGATGCTGGCTTTTAAAGTATGATATGCTTTTGGCCAAGATATTTTAAGTACTTTATTTAAAATACACATGTGAGAATCTCAAATGATCCCTATTTTCAAGTCTCCGTTTCATCCAATAACTTAATTGTAAATATTTTATATTTGATATATGCAAAAGAATACATGTAAAACATATATGTGTTAAGAAGTATAATAATGAAAAGAGCACACATAAACTAATTCAATCTTGCAATGGCTGATCAGAATGCAGGGTAAATTGTCAAGCAAGTGAGAACCATTTTCATGAGCACTTTTCCTTTCTCTATCCCTTCCTGGGATATATAAATTTTAAAATTAAAAAAGCCTAATAAATAAAAATTTAAATCAAAGGAATGGCTTTCTATTGGCAGCATTCGGACACTAGTAACAGACTGGTTGGTGAGATATGTTTGGACAAGAAGCCCTCTTATATATAAGCACCTGTCACACTTGTCTAATAGAAAAACAAACAAACAAACAAAAACATTATAGGCAACACAATTCTAAAATCCAGGCATCTTCAAATTTTACATGACAAACTGATAGCCAATCTACAAATTGATAACTGAGTCAAGTATTGTATTTTAAAATCTTGATGTGTAAACTATCCTCCATAAAAAATAAATTAACACAGGGCTACAAGCCTCAGTAAGTTACAGAGGGATATAATATTGAGGTGCAACCCTTACACTGGTTCTACTCATTGTCAGTTTTTGCTGCTAAATCTTGAATAGCAACATACTTACGACTTTTCTTAAAGTGAAACCGGTAGACCATATGCATTGCTCTGAGTGGCTCTACTACTCCTAACTGTAGCACCAGTTCTGGCCTTTGTATAAGGGAGACACCACTGGACTCAATTATGGCCACTCAGTACATAGATTTCAGTGCAGTAGAAGATCTAATATGTCAGAGGCAAAATTCAATCTGTATGTCCTTGGGGAAATTTATCACCCTTCTGCACTTTTTCTTTTTTTAATGTTTTTATTGATTTCAGAGAGAGGAAGGGAGAGGGAGAGGGACAAAAACATCAATGATGAGAGAGAGTCATTGATCGGCGGTCTCCTGCATGCCCCCTACTAGGGATCAAGCCCACAACCTAGGCATGTGCCCTGACAGGGAATTGAACCTCAACCTCCTGGTTGATAGGTCCACACTCAACCACTGAGCCACACTGGCTGGGCACCCACTCCTGCACTTTTCAAATTCCTCCTTAGAAACATGAGGGAACAAGACTAGATAAATTCTAAAGTCCACTCCAGTCCAAAAATTCTGAAACTGCCTTTGATTTCAGCATTTAATCTATTTGTTAAAAGAAATGAATGAATTCTTAGTGCCACCCCAGAAATCTTGGAGGAAAGAAAGCTTCCCTTCCAATCTATTCTCATTTAATTCTTCTCTTCCCTGAATACCAAGGTATTTGTGGTTTCTCTCTGGAATTAGAAATGAATGTTTCTCCAATGTGAACCAATACCTAAAACAAAAAGGGAGATGAAAACAAAGAATTTAGCATCTTTCTAATTAATTTTTCTTCAGAAGAGAATCAAAATTTATCTTTGTTCCACATGACAACCACAGGTAGGAGCAGTGCCTCTTCTGAAACTTACCAGCATGGTGAGACCACTTTTTACTAAGCCCTGTGTTTAAAAATAACTAATTAACTCTACTCTCAAGACCCTCCAATTTTAAGTAATTTTATTCTACTAAGAGACACTTTCTCGTGAGTCTTATCTCAGAAGTGTCAAATCTTTTTCACTATGAATACCTTTAAATATATTTTGAGTATAACAGAACAGATTTTAAACCCAGTGTACAGAATGGTTTGAACAAAGAGGGTCTCATTAGTTAGGTTTGGAATAATGTATGTTACTCCACTGAAAGTGAAATGTCATGTCCCCTCCCTTCCTTTTTTATCCATGCCCTTCTCCACCTCAACTAGGAGGTGCAGACCTGTCGTCGGGTAAGGGGTGTGCCCAGGGAGCCTCCACCATAGGTGTAAGAGAAGAAAGATCACGCTAACTACAAATATCTCTCACTCAAAGTTCTGATGTTTTTATATAAGGATGCTTTCTCCCTCAGCCATGAAAATCTCATTTCAGTCCACATAAATGTTGAGCCACTCTTATTAATAATAATTGAGGAGAAAGGATGACTCCAGAATAAAGGCAGGCTCCTTCTCAACCAGACCCTGCATGTGTTACATTCAGAGAAAACATTACATTTGAAATGCATAAAAAAATTAAAAGGCAATTTAAAGCATTAACCCAGTCTCTTGGAAAAAGCCAAAGGGATCACCATACATTATGCTCAACAGTGTCCAAGCCCTCTGTGCCCACCTGTGTGGAATGAGTGGCGCCTGCACCCCCTCCCAGTCTCACTCTTCAGCCTTTCCCCAAATAGTTCCTCAGGAGTCAGCCCCAACTGGGTCTTCCCTCCACATTAGTCAGGATTTTTCCAAGCTAAGCCTTTCTTCCAATATTAACTCTACCCTTCCCAATGTAAACCTCAGTAAAATTTAGCCTTTCTTGGTTCCTTTTAATTCCCAATTCTATCCATTGTACTTTCAACCAAATCCAGACTCATTGCTGCCATTGATAGCAGAAGATCCTTTCTATTCAGGAAATGGGAGACGGGGAAAGCTGTGGCCATTCATAAGTCAATGTTTTCAACCAGCATTTAAGGGAACTACCAGCAGCCCTTAAGGTCTATGAGCACTCAGCATTCACTCACAGTCCTTTCTGCATACTCTCCTGTGTAAACCTAGGGTTCTGGATGCAAGTTAGGATGTTCCAATGAGATGCAGTAGTTTGGGGAGTGAAGAGGGGGCCATCTTCCTGCTGCTACTGCTGCTGACTAAAAGAATCAATGGGACTTGAGGGTTTGTGGCCAGCCTCAGGATTCCAGGGTGGAAAGGCACCCATGGCAGCAGCAGAATCCATGGCTGGAGCAGTTTCCTGATCTTTGCATTTAGCTACAGTCCTTGAAATCAACAGACAAGAGGCGCCCCCTCAGTCCTGTTCTTTCAGTCCTTCCAAGTGTCTAACTCCCTATATGAAATCCTTCCTGATCGAAAATTCACATCCAGAGAAGTTTCTATGCTCCGCCCTAAACTGACTGACATTAAGGGGTGTAAAGAAGGAACATAAAGAGAAAAGCTAGAAAAGAAGAGTAGAGATTTTTTCCGTAGGCACTTTTGGGATAGAAAGAAAATTATAACAAGATAAAATTGGCATTAGCCATGAGGAACATGCAGATCAAAACCACAGTGAGGTACTACTTCACACTCACACGGATGCCTAGGATGAAAAAAGCTAGCTAACAACATGTACTGATGAGGATGTGGAGAACTGGAACTCACGTACTGTAGGTGGGAACGTAAAATAGTACATCCAGCTTGGAAAATAGTTTTGCAGTTCCTCAAAATGCTAAAATAGAGTTACCATATAACCCAGAAATTCCACTCCTAAGTATGTACTCAGAAGAAGTGAAAATATACATTTACACAAAAATGTGTATGCAAATATTCACAGAGGTATTATCAGTAATAATAGCAGTAATAACTGACATTTATAGTACCCATGTGTTTGGCATTGTTCTGAGTCTACTGCATATATCATCTCATTTAATTTTTACAATGATGCTATGAGGTCATTACTATTACTAGCTTCATTTTATAGGTGGGGAAAATGAGGGATCAAGAAAACAAGTATCTTACCCAAGGTAAAATCAGAATTTGAACCCAGGCTACTAGACTCCTGCAGTCTTACCCACAATGCTGACTTCTGAGTTATATGATTATTAGATTAGAGGAGCAGATTAACTGTAGGTTTTTAGTAAAAAATTCCCCCCAAATATTAATAATGTTTACTTCTGGGGAATAGGATTATGGGTGATGTTTATTTTATTATCTTTATTATCTATATTTTCTAAATTTTCAACAAGAAACATAAACTTTCATAAAGAGGAAGCAAAAATACTAGTTCTTATAGCCCATTCTTTCCATTCCTTTCCTATCAATAGGTAAGAAGATAATTGTTCTAAAACCTTTCCTATGTCCACCTGTGTATCAAGAGAAAGACCACCCAAAGAAAACCAAAATATTTTAAGCATTTGCTACCTGATCTTAAAAACAAGGAAATCCACCATCCTGGATTTCAAGAATCTCTTTCACCACAGAGAGGTAAGGATGGACCTTCCTCCAGGTAGGAGGAAGGAGAGGAATGAGCCTGGAGTGTGATTTTAACCTGTCATGAGCTAGGGAAAACTTTTGTCTCCTGCAGAAGTCATTTTATCTATTCATTCATCCTAAAACTTAAATTCAGAAGTTCATAAATTATATTAAAATCAAAATGGATCAAAGGACCAGATGTTGCAGGCAGGATGACTAATCAAACAGAGCCTAAGTGATGTGCTCCATGCCTGGTTCAATGGGAAATAATTACTCTCATATTAGCTTTACAGTGTTTAAACAACCATTTTATTATATTTTTTCTACACTGATTAAATGTTCTTGGCATTCCTAATGCATCATTGCATCTGCTGAGCTTTTAGATAATGCACAGCATTGCTACCCATTACAAAGTCCCTATTCTCTTTCATCACCTTAATAAATTTAATTTGGCTTTATTTACATAAAGTTGGATAGAGTGATTAGTTCTCTTATGAAGAGCATACCTTGGGTGGAAATATCACCCAATTAAAACAGTTGTTCACAGAGTTATATAGGTGGACCCCCAAGCATAGCCACCTAAAAGCATGTGGAGTAAAGGAAAATTTGTAGCACAAATGCTATTGTAGAATTACTGTCAATGCTTCCCAAGACTGCTAAGGGGTGGACATGATAACCATGGGACCATCTAATGCACTTTGTTTCTTGCTCCTAAATATACAGCCTGGGGAATTATCATAGAAAACAACAACATCATGCAGAATACACTGTTTTTCACCTTCTACTTCAATATCCACATTCACTGTCAGCGCATAGTGAGAGACTCAGGACATTTTAGCCCAAGTAAATGGACAGTAAAGGAATTGCAGGAAGATACTAGCTAAGATGAAAAGCTCTGCTAGGGTATCAGATATGCCAAGCAATCACTTACAGACACTCAAACTGTGCTAAGTTCTCAGGGAAATCTTTTTAAGCATTGCAAATAAATGGATTATATGGGTGAACTATTATGCGGTGACATCGATTCTGCCTTTTGAACTTAGGGTTCTGATAACAGAAACTCAAAAATCACTTATAGGTGCCCTTGCAAATCAAGAGATGAGCAGGAGGTCCTAAAGAGAAAGAGAATATCAGCTGAAGTCAATGCGCCTTATTCAAGCACTTGCACTAGAGATGCTGATATTGGGAGTGGAAAGGAGAGAGCAACCCCTCATTTAATTCTTGTGACAGAAGAAAGCACTGGAAAAGCAAATTCCACCAAGTATTTGGATTCTCCCTTAAGAGTCAGTGATGCACTGTTCAATTCTATGTTGCTATTCATACCCCAAAACATAAGCCAGACACAGAGGGAAAATACTGTGCATTGCAGAATTTACTAAAACCACGTTCAAAGTCATGTATTTCAAAGCCTTGCCCCTTCCCCTCCTACACATCTCTCTCCCTCCTTCCCCCCCCATTCTTATTTCCCTAGTCTTGAGCACCCCCAAGAGGCCTCTGTCTACAGCGCACCTCAGAGCCCCAACTCTGCCTGCTCTACTTCATTCCATCCTTGCTGAACAACGTATGAGTCCTAACACAATGACCGTAATTACAAAGTTTTTATTCAATTTTATGGGACTTAACGTCTCCTAGGCTGACGGTCAGTGATGAGCAAGGGGATCAAAGACAGGCCGCATATTCTTAAATGATAAACCCTGTTATCTAGAAATGAGCTTGGCTCTAAATCCAGCCATCTAAATGACTAATTGTGGGGTCCTGAAGAGATGAGAAGCCTATCTCTCTGGGATGTGTGATTATGGGCTCTGGTTACAGGTGTGTTATTTCCTTAGCTCACTTCTCCCTTCTAGAATTGTCATCTCTTATAAATAAATAAATAACGTTTTTCCTGGCTTCAATCTGCTAGGGTAGTGAGTGCTTTTATTTGTTCTCACTCAAATTATCCAGTGGGCAAAACCCTCATTTCAACATAATTGATCTCATCTGTCCATGACGAGGAAAGGAACAGGATCGATCAATACACCCAGAGGTGGGATTGACAGATGGCTAGATGAATGTTAACTCCCTTTGAGAAGGGCTGACCCGCCCACAACACCTAGACTCTGAAACCATTTACTTTTACCTGGATATAGCCATTTTCAGACATATTTCCAGACATACAAGGATGAGAACCGTATCCCTTCATCTTAGTTTTTACCATTTTCCTTTTGAGTCTGGTGTAGACAGGGAGGAAGTGTTTAATTAATCAAGGAGGCCTGCGCAAGCAAACCAAAATCTAAGCCTGTAAATGCCTTAACGTACAAAATCAAAACACTAAAGACAACCAATCACAAACAGCCAACTGGGCTTTGAACTATAACCAATCAGATAATTTCCTTCCTTCCTTCAGACTTTCTCTATGAAAGTTTCCCCCGGCTCCTTTTGGCAGAGTGCTCCTAACCACGTCTGGTTTGGTGCTCCCTGATTCTCATCAGTGTTTGTTCAAATAAACTCTTCAAACTTTTCATATGCCTTGGTTTATCTTTTGAAGGAAGGGAGGAAGAGGGGGTGGACAAGAAGGAAGGAAGACTTCAGAATGCGTTGACCGTACTTTGAAGTATTTTCCACCCATGTTTATTTCCCTGATGATTTTCATTCCTTTCCTACTTGTTTCTCATATTCCTGAAACATCGCAACAATCTCCTCCAGAACAGGGAACACTGCAGTCAGGATTTACAGTCTGACTAGCATGCTTAGTCTTGCCTACCCTCTCTACTAGACAGTGAGCTTCAGAAAGGCAGTTAGCAAATGCCTGACGCATGGTCGGCTCTCAAAAAACTAAACAAATTAATGAAGGAATATGTGGGTAAAAATGGCTGCATCCTAAAGCAAATAAACTCCAACAAGGCATCACACATGCTCTAGGTTTCCCAAATTTCACAGATCTGCATCCTACCATAATATTTTTCTTCATATTGCTCGCTGGTTTCCTTAATAAGATTTCCTTGAAGTAAAGTTTTATACAGCTACAGTAAATGCAAAGTCAGTATTGGTTGACATAAATAGGCAGCAAATCTGAAAACAAATACAATAAGTGTTCCATTTCTTTACTTGGTACGCGGTTACGTGAGGTTTTTCTTTGTAATTAGTGTTTCATAACAGCTTTACTGGGCTGTAATTCACATACCATACAATTCACTTGATTAAAATATACAAGCCAGTGGGTTTTAGCATATTCACAGGGTTCTCCACCTCCGCATATAAAAGGCTTCTCAGTCCAGAACTGGGATTGGTTTGTTGTGCAAGTCCAGCAATCTTGTCCATGGATCTTTCCTTAAAGAAGATGAAATTCAGATTACAGGGACTGTCTGTAAACCAAACCTCCAATAGAGTGGCTGTGCATCTCAACCAATTAAAATAGGTTTTCACAGGGTATTTGCAGTGCCGGATAGAGGAAAGATTCCTGCATTTTCGGCCCTCACAGCTTTTAAGTTCATACTGCATGCATTCCCCTTTCCCTGTGCAGAATCACAGGTGAGTGACAGTCCCACACCACAAAAGCTTCCTGAACAGCAGTCCCAGTGGGACCCTGATGAGAGTATTTCTTGCCTTTTGGTGGGTAAAATCCAGGCTCCCTTAGTTCAAGTATGTGCATCAAACACTAAGCCACTAGAGACCACCTGTCAAGGATCACAAGTTCTCTGATTAAAAAATAAAGCCCATTCATGGAACTGCGGGTGCCTGTCAATAGGCTCTTTGCCATCAGTATTATGAAGACAGTATTATGAAGACTGACATAGAAGTGGGCAGAAAAATCATTCTTCATCCTAATAGATGATTCTTTCCTCAAAAAAAGAGATGAATTTAGAGCGCCTTCTTAGTCAGACCCCTAAGGGAAAAGGTACAGGGAGTTTTATGGAAAATGTTGACCTCCTAAGCATTAGTTTTTAAATTGAATTTTCCACTCTTGAGATATTTGATAAACTCCTTGTCTCTCCCACTAAAGGTCATGCCAAAAATTAACATATAAGATTATTCACTCTGATCATCTACCTGAGCCGCGGTTTATATCTGAAGTTCAACCTAACATTAAAATGTTCACTTATTGTGAAATGGCTTGCAAATTAGCATATTCTAATTTCAAAAATAAATTCTAATTTGAAATTTTTTTTGAAATTTCACAAAGAATATACTCTGATAAAAACCAAAAAATTAAAAATGTGAATGTTGGAGGGAGGGCAGAGAATTTTAGTAGCAGATCAAGAGTGTAGGGGATGGGAGCTAGGTTCCCTTCCTGCTTCAAGTCCTTTCTCTGTCTCCAAAAGTAGTGTAAGTGCCTGACATTAAACTTTTAACTGCCAAAGTACCCATTTCAAAGACATCCATCTCGAATAAACATACTGCTGCTGTATGACAGAGCTACTAGCATACCAACTAGATAGGGCCAGGCTGCCCCCGCCCATGAAGTTCCCCTTCTAGAAAGCCCTGGGTAACCTACAAAACCAACCACTTGAGTGACCCTGCTTCTTCCTTCCCACTCCCTGATTCCTGCTCTTATGGTTTAAGTTTGTCAATAGTGTACCCCCAAAACCCTAAGTACCCCACCCTCAACTCCAAATAAAGTCAGAGCCCTAGGTCCAAGCTGCCTCCCCTCTCTCTCTGCCTGGCAATGAGAACCTCACTGTGTGGCCTGCCATGTATCCTGCAGGACCTCTGAACAATAAACGTTTTTTAAAAGTTCCCTGATGGTTGCTGCTGAGGTGAGTTCAGCAATCATAAGAACTGCCAAGGGCCAGTCCATCCACATCAGCTCTGGTCTGGGAAATGTCTGTGGGACTTGCCATAAGTGATATGGGCCCAGGAGAGTGCCTCAGGCATCTTAGCCCATAGCATGACTATCAATAGGCTGAGATGGACCAACATCCAGTTACTCTCCAACTTCTCTGAATTAAAATTTATTCCCCTGAAATGAGAAAAAGACTGATTATTAATAAGCAGTTTAGCTTGGGATAGGCAATGGAATTGACATCAAAGTTGGTTTCTTTCTACTAAGTGTATTTTTTTTTAAATATATCTTTATTGATTTCAGAGAGAGGAAGGGAGAGGGAGAGAGATAGAAACATCAATGATGAGAGAGTCATTGATCAGCTGCCTCCTGCATACCCCTGACTGGGGATCGAGCCCACAACCCAGGCATGTGCCCTGACAGGGAATCGAACCCCGATCTCCTGGATCTTAGGTCGATGCTCAACCGCTGAGCCACGCCCGACTGGGCTCTACTAAGTGTATTAATGCGATACATATCTAAGGTATAGATTTTATTTTAAGTACATATACATATCCAAGGTATGGGGTTTTCTCTAAGTACTCTTAAAGAGGTATGTTTGTTTTTTAAGTATGTTACATTGCTTTATTTTATTGCCCAGCCCAGCTGGGGTAAGGGATGAGGAGAGGCCTGGCTGTGATAAGAATTCTTGTATTGAATTCATTCCATGACTTACGTGCTTTTCACAGTTTCAGACATATCTGAAATTGACTGTATCATAAAAACACTGTTGTCCAGATGGCACTGTGATGTGGTATTGTTGCCTGTGAATATGTAACTTTGGTTGTTATTACTGGAGACCTGAGTTATTTTTATATTTGTTTATAAATTGCAACATAGAAAGTTATAATCGAGGACTCACATTTGGCCTTTGAGCAACATAAGTGAATCACAGGTGAGATGGATAATTGAAACACTATATATTCCTGAGATGCAAAAGCAATGTAAACATGAATTTAATGTGACAAATATATATAAGCCTATCTAAGAGCTGCAACTCATCTTAATAAAATGTGTTTTAGGAACCAATACTATTTCTATACTTTAAAGTATAATAGGAAGTTATTGAAACTACTTAAGAAAAAAAATAGTGAGATTTTCGCCATCAGCTCATGTGCATTTTGAAAAGCAATGTGACAGTCATTCAGGGGCATGTCTGGGTTCTTTTGAATGTCTTTGTCAGATCTACCATCCATATAACCTAAATTTCAAATTTAGCATAGTTTGTGGCTCATTTTTAATTTCTTACTTCTAACATTTTTATACCTTGGTATTGCTTTCTGTCTTCTAATATGAATTTATAATTTATTCATACAAATCAAACAACAGACAAAATTCTCTACTTTTTAAATCTATTTTAACTCCTCTTTTTAAAAATTAGTTTCAAAGTACCACACAACCAATGCCAACTAATATCACAATATGGCACTTAACAGCTATATGAGTAGCTTTGGTCAATGAATACACACTTATATTCTTTAAAATTCTATCTTTTAAATTACATGCTAGCTGATGACTTAGAAAGCAGAGATATTGGCACAACAAATCGTGAAAGAGACCAGAGAAAGGAGCATGTCAAGTAGTACATTTCCAGAATGTGAGCCCCACAAGTAATTTCAAAACCCCAAACTCTGAGGATGACTATAACTTATCTTTCATTTTCAAGAGAGTGAAATATTGGTTGTGTTCTTATCAGTTGTCTACTTGGAGAACTTTTCCAAGTATGAGAGCTTTTAATTTTCCAGCCAATGCATTCATACCTTTTCCTCTCACAAAAAAATAAGAATCATTAATCACATCCTGATTTTCTATTCCTTGATCCCATGCTGATCTCTAGCTTTTTGCCTTTTATGAGATTTACCCAGAAAAACTTGACCATTTGACATGCTCAGTCTTTGCTAACTAGATAAAGGTGGGTACCTGCGCCCTTATGGTTCAACAACCACAACAATCTTTTGGGCAGAAAGCCAATCAGGATTCCTTGGTAATCTTGGTTTCTGGAAGGAGCGGCCCTCTGTCTTCACCATGTCAAGGTGGGGAGGATCCCTTCAGCAGTTTTAGTGTATTTATACAAGAGGATCCTTTCAAAAGAAAAGTGTTGGCCCAGGATCAAAGCAAAGTCATAACTAAATAGCTACAGTCATGAAGTTTCACAAGTCATGCTTAGGAATCAAAAAGACTACCATGAGGGAGAGGTATTCATGAAAGAACACAGTATATTAGGAAGTGTCAGGGGGTGAACAGCTAAAGGAAGCAAAAAAACAAAATGTATGGAGAGGGTCAGAAAGAAGCAGAAAGAACGTCTGGGTGACTCCATGTGGGCTAGTTATGCAATTCCGGAGAAAGAGCATTAACTGACCCCACTGGCCTGGCTAGATTTTTGCACATTTAGTTGGCAATGTTCAAGCATTAATGTCCAGCTCTCCATTCAGAGGAAATGCCTCTGGATCTTACCTCACCTCAGCTCCTCTCAACCAGTCCAAAAATACTAGGAAGGTATAACTTTTGTCTTGAAGCGTTAAGCTAAAAGAAAGTACCTGCCATAATGGAAAGTAATTTAAAGTATCAAGTTGTCCAACTGGTAAAGGCCTGCAAAAAGATGCATTTTCCAAGGCTGGCACTGGAATTGGGTCTTGAAGTTCAACCTACAATCTCAGCAGTTCCACCAAGAAGAAGTGTTTCCATGCCAGCTCCCTATATGACCATGATCTTCTCAAGCACAATTAGTTCACACTAGATACTATAGCCAAAGTCTAAAATTTTTAATTAGCTGAAAAAGTCTTGCAAATTGAATCAACAGTGCTAACTGCCATTGAATTACATATATTAGCCATTTGAATAGTTTACCTTGTTCTGTACTAGATCCTTCCGTCTCTTACATAGTTAAGTCTGTCCTCACGGGCACCAGTCACCCAGAAGGCAGGGAATTCCTTAACTGCCATCTGCTCATTCCACAGTTACTGCCATCTCTGGGCGGCACACACCCAGGGTGGTAGGATGGCATAAGAAGAAGGCAAGTTAGGTTCTCAGAGGTAGAGCCAAGTAGTTTTCAAATCTTCATGAGGCTGATTGCAATTATAGGCCGGGCTGTCATAGGAAGACGTGGGGTGGCAATGTGACACAAACAGGAGAGAAAAAACCAAAAGCCTGATTTGTGGCCAAAAAAAAAGGCCAAAGCCTTCTATTAACCTGGAGATCAAGGAGGTCTGTTCTTGAAGGAATCTGTAAGGTATCAGAGAAAGCCCCCCCAAAAAGCCAACACCATAACAAAATGCAAACTACATCAGCCAAATTACTGCAATTTGAGGCAAGTGGGCAATATATGACCTCAGGGAAATCAGTTTCCCTGGGAAGACAAGCTGAAAACCTGAGCTAGACAGAGTCTGGAGTCTGTACAGAAGAAAGATTTGCCAGCTTAGACAGAGGAATGTCGAGGGGAGAGTCGGGCCTTGATATAGAAAGGGCCCGACATCTGGAATGTTAAGAGAGGGGTGCCAATCAAAAATGCCAAGAGAGGACACACATGCAACATACTGGGAACTGAGAATGGGTCTAAGTGTCTTGGGGTTCTAGAGAAAGAGGTATTAGGTAGATGGGACCACACCTGGACATCAAAGACTGAAACTAAGGGTCTAGTGCCACCCCACCTCCACCTTTCCTGTAGGTTTACCCTCTAGTCTGCTTTTTTAACCTCATATTGGCAAAAAGACTGTCTCCCCAGTCTCCTAACTCTCATTTCTCTCTCTTCTTCTCTCCTTTCCATTCCTTTTATGCTTCCTCTCCTCTATCTCCTCTCTTTCCACTTTCACTTTTCATAGCTATCATTCCATAAATGTTGAGTTGTGACAGTTTATTCTAATAGGGAGAGTATGCAAAATAAGAATACTGACATAAGTATAATTTGTGCTACCCCTGGATGATTTCAAAAAGCTAACAGCCTTAAAACACAGTCTGAGGCTATTGATATGACTTCCCCCAGCTCCCATTCCAAGGCATGCCCATTACCTTTGTCTAGTCCTTCAGCAATGGCTCTGAGAATCACACCCGCAACAGCAGCAGCTCATTCACAGCTCAGAAGCTAAGGAGAATTCACACTTGCTAGAGGACAACTTCCCATGGGTCCCAGACAGTTCAGCTATTAATGTCAAGTAGAAGAATACTTTTCCTTGCATCATTTCTTCTACCGGTTTTCATGCTTAGAAACCTGTCCCTTTGGCTTAATGGTGCAATGAGCTGAATGTCTGTGTCCCTACAACATTCACATGTTGAAATCCTAACTCCCAGGGTGATGTGATGGGATTAGCAGATGGAACCTTTGGGAGATAATTAGGTCAGGAGGTAGAGCCCTCATAAATGGATTAGTGCCCTTACAAAAGGGACTCCAGAGAGCTCCCTTCCTCCTTCTGCCATGTGAAGGGTCAATGAGAAGACAGGTATGGGTCAGGAAGTGAGCTCTCACCAGACACCAAATTTGCCAGTGCCTTGATCTTGGATTTCCCAGCCTCCAGAATTATGAGAAATAAGTGTTTGTTGTTTAAGCTTCCCAAGCCATGGTATTTTTGTAGGAGCAGCCTGAATGGGATAAGATGAACTGTCACCTGTATTTCCTACAGCATGTTTTATGTGTTCATATTTTACACCAAACTCTTTAACCTTCCTGGGATTAATTGTAATATGCGAGGTGTGAGGGAGGAGACTAACTTTAACTGATTTCCCCAATACTGTTTGTGAGCTAATCTATTACTTTCCCATTGGTTTATAATATTCCATTATCATCTTTTAAGTTTTACTGAGGTCATACTAATATCCTGTTCAAGAAAGATTTAAAATAATCTTTCTCTGTGGTTCCCTGGGAATTTCAGGGAGTCTATGGCCTGCCTCTGTGACCACCGTAACGTAGTTAATATTAGTTATCACTTACACTTAGTGCAATGCCCAAAGGATAATATTCCCACAAGACATTTTAGCCGTCCTCAGATCTATCAGGAGCACTGGGTTGCCACAAGTTAAATTCAGAACAAATCTAAACACTACCATTAGTTTCTGGGGTTCGTGTCCCCATGAATTCAAAACCAGGTAGCGAAGATGATGGAAAGCAACCTCAGAGAGGATCCTTCCCATTCCTCAGTAGTTGTATTCTTTGCAGGAGTCATACAACTGATACCGTCTGTTTAGGTTTTATTTGCATTGCTCTATGTCTCTGCAATCAGGACTTAAAGGAGACAAATCAAATTCTTTGTTGGGGGAAGTTGTACTCAGCCAAACATGGTACTAATTTCATTTAGATGGGCACAAGTCACCTGTCAACATCCCCCTACTGGGACCTTTGCCTGTGGGACCAAGAAAATGTAGCAGAATGTCTAAGAATGCAGAATAGAAAACCATCTCGCCGTCCAAGTTAAACAGTCTGAGCAATTAATTAGGTTATTAAAGACAACAATATGAATATCAAGAAGAAAAGGAAACTTCAGGTTAGACAGAAACTAAATGAGCTTGCCCATATGTTTCAGTTGCAGTTGTTGTTAATAGTAATATCCTGCGCTCTGGCAGAAAGAACAGTTAGAAAAAACAGCTTTGCTTCCTAATAAATTCCCCTAGGTATGAAACACAGGTTACTAAGCACAAAGTGGCGGTATCAACTGTGCTAAGAGAATCGTAAATCATTACAATTTAAAAATCAAATTCACATTTTATTTTTAAAAAATCAAACTAGCTATAAAACTGAGACAACCAGTCCCCAGAGAAAATTCCAATCAAGATCTGCAAGTCATTTTGTCCCTTCCTCCCACACTTCAACTGGAGTACAATTTGTAAGTATATAGGTTGTGGTGGTTGCCAGAGGGAAAGGGGTGGGGGACTGGAGCAGGCCTAAAATATAGTGACGGAAGATTTGACTTTGGGTGGTGGGCACACAATGCAATATACAGATCTTGTATCATAGAAATGTACACCCGAAACCTATATGATCCTATTAACCGATGTCACCCCAATACATTTAATTTTTTTAAAGTATATATGTGTTGTGTGTATGAAAGAGAGAGACAGATACAGACACAGATTGACTGATTAATTTTGACAATTAATTTGGGTTTATACTGGGAACTATTGCCTCACAATTTGAATATAACCCCCCATATAATAATAAGTACACAGTCCCAATTTCTACACAACAGAATACCACCTGTATAGATTAAAAATAGAGAGAGAGAGAGAGACTATCTTTAAACTCCAAACTCACAGAACAATTTGTGATTATTTGTATCCCAAAAAAGGAAATCTTTCTTTCCAGAAGTCTCACTGCTGGGTTCCTTTTAGGTAAAAATTTCCCTTGGAGCATTTAAAACATACTTATATTTCCAAAAATTTGATTGACAAACAACTTTTCACATAAACAGCTGTTGCACTAGGTAAAACAAACTTTCACATATGTTTACCTCTCTAAACCATATCATTTAGATTTAAATGCACTAAAATTCTGAGACATCACTTTCTCAAAAGGATGGTTGATTTTTGAAGGGAGAACTGGTGGGAGGATCAACTAAACATTCATGCAAGGATGGAAGGGGGAGCAGGTGGAGAGGGTGGCGTGAAGAAGACTTTCACCGTGCTTAATATGGCTGGTAAAAAGCAAAGCTTTCCTCCCTCACCAACTAAGGTTTATGTTGATAGTCTGTGGCCTGACTATGCACATCAAATTGGCCAGGGGCAGAGCTACCACTGCAGCAACCCACAACTCTCACCTACCTAAGCCATTTGTGATTTGCAACCATACATTATCACAGCCAGTGGAGACATATCAACCATACTTTGTCAGGCAAATGTGTTAGTTACCCTTTGGGGAGGCATGGAGTTAGCATAATAATAGAGAGCAATGCCAACAGAGTTATATGGACTGAATGTTTATGCCCCCTCCCATTCATGTGCTGAAGTCTAATGCCCAAGGTGATGGTATTAGGCATTGGGGCCTTTAGGGGTGATTAGGTCATGAGACTGGAGCCCCTTATAGTGAGATGAAGAGACCAGAATTGTACCTTTCTGCCACCTGAGCACACAGCATGAAGACAGCATCTATGAGCCAGGAAGTTTTTAGGTTCTCACCAGACACCGAATCTGCTGGCACATTGACGTTGTACTTCTCAGCCTCCAGACTGTAAAAAATAAATTTCTGTTGTTCATAAGCCACGCAGCCTAGGGTCATTTGACCTAGTAGCCTGGACTGACTAAGATAGTACATCTTCAATGATGGAACCGTAGACCCTAGTGATCCAGCGGAGAATCTAGTTAACCTCAGTGTTCATCAAATTATGCCAGGTACGTAACCAGCAAATAGGGCCTATGTGTAAGGCCAGAGCTTGATGAGAGATTCAGCAGGAAGCAGACAGATTAGATTAGAAGAAATCTGTCTTCCTGGACTTAGCCTAGAAGTCAGGGTGGAGAAAGGATGAGTTGGGGCAGCAGTTCACATTACAACGGTTTCAGTATGTAACGATAAGGCCAATTGTGAAGAAATCATAGTACTGAAACATGACATGTGTGGCCCACAGAATAAGGCATGAAGAAACATAATGGATAAAGTGTCCGACTCACAGTCAAAGAAAATAGCACCTGCTCTTAAGAAATTATTGCCTTTGGGGAACATATAAAAGCGACTAGAATGAAATGAAGTAGGGATGTACCTGGTATTGTGGGTGCCAGAAAAAGATCCTAGACTCATACTTGTAGTTTTGGGAAGTTCTAAATATAATCAGCTAGAATTCATTTTTAAAATACAGCATCTGTTTTTAAAGTTAAATCCATTGTTCATAAAGTGCATTGTTAGCATGGCCTTTGGTTTCAAGCTCTTCGTAAGAGGCGATCACCTCCGGGCATCTGGGTAATACAGGATGACCACCTGGGATCCTGCCTGCATTCCTCAGACTTGGGAGACTGAAAATTCTCCGCCTTAAAAATCAGAGGCATTAAAGCAGCAACCTACAGACTCAAAGTATAGGGTATGATTTCTTAAATCAATATTTAATTTCACAACCAGGAATTCGAGTAGAGAGAACAAACCATGGAAAAACAAATATTTTTATGGTGATTGAGATGATACAAGTTCCTGAATAAGAAAAAAATTCAGTTTTTAAGGACAAATAAGCTCAAACTAGTTCAAGCATTGAGACAACATATAAAAGAAGATACATGGAGCTGTGGCAGCCATCTTGCGCGTATGAGGTGACAAGTCTGTGAAACAACCACAATACACTAAAGTTGGCAATGTGGACAGATGAAAAGGGCTTGGGTCTTTGATATCACTGAGTCACTGGACCTGTTCTCAGATGTCTATCTCTATACTTTTTAGTAAGAGAATAACAGAAGCCCTCATGGTTTACCGCTATAAAGTAGGTCTACCTGATAAATGCCCCCCAAAGCACTCTAACCAACTCACTTCTTAGATGCTTAGACAAGGATAGTTTTTAATTCAACCTGTCCTGTTTTTCCTCCATTTTCTCTAATCCAATCATCCCTTCTTTTTTTCCATCAACTTCGGTATTGGCCTAGATCACATGACCCATCATTTAACCACACGCTTACCAATATTCTCAACTCCTTTGCACAGCTGTCCTTCCGGTGCATGTGCCCAGCAAAACCCCATCCTAGATCAGTCATTCACGTTGCCCATCCATATCTGGGCTCATGAATGTCATCAGAGAAAGTCACAGGATCAGCCGACTAGTGTCACCCTAAATCCAGTCTGCAGCCTCAGCCAGGTTCTTGGGAATAACGTGCAGTCCCCGTAACTCTACTTAGTCCCGGACCCAATAGCTATCTCAAGCCTTCACCAAGTCATTCCTCCCCGTTATGTGCACCTCACTTTCTTCTTTACAGGACTCCCTCATTTTCTCAGAAACAACCTCAGAAATTCACTCTCATCGTTTTCTTTATTTGCTGTAGTCGTTAAGCTGTTCACCAAATACCCCAACTATCCGCCTTTCTAGAACATTTTAAGATCACACTCTCTGATCCCGTAGTACTTGGAGAGTGGTTAACCAGTTCTTAAGAATAATTCACATGGAGAAATGACACGTGTTTCTCTGGGGTGAGAGCGTTTAATTGCCAATGGGAGACGCGTCAGAGCTCTCTTCCCCTCCTCATACAAACCAGCAACATTTGAGCTCCATCAAAGTTACTATGATGAGCAAGGAAAGGTAGAAATGTAGCATGACTGAGAATTAAGCCACTTTAAAAAAACGACTAAGCTTTTAGAGTTGTTTGTTATTGCAGTATAACCTAGTCTACTCTCATTAATACAGCTTTCCTCCTACAAAACAAAATTTGCTGTCTCTCCTGCCATTTTGGATGTATCTTTCCATTGGCTCTCTCTCCTCAGCAAAACTGTTCCATCGATCATCCTCTCTCTTTCTCTATTTTCAACCTTTCCTTCATTCCATTCAGGGGGAAAATTTCTAAAATTACTCCTATATTCTCAATTTTTTAAAAGATGTCCTGAGGAGGACACAAGACGGCGGTGTAGGTAACAGCTGCACCCACAGCCTCCCGCAACCACAACAAAATTACAACTAAAATACAGAACCACCGTCACTCAGAGCCTCCTGAGATCTGGCTGCACAGAAGCCCCACAGCCAGGGAGCTGAAGAAGCACCGAGACCAGGAGGAGGGGCGGAGACTCGGGCGGTCCAGGCTGAATCGCAGAGACACAGAGACCCGGCCAAGGGCCCACACCCTGTGACGCAGGTTAAACCCGGGAGGGACATCTTGGCGGTGGGGGTTTCCCGGAGGAGCAAGGGGCCCCAGCTCCACAGCAGGCCCCCAGCCCAGGGCTCCAGGGCCGGGAAGAGACGTCCCCACAGCTTTGGGCTGTGAAACAAGATGGGACTGTCCCTGAGGGTCCCGGAGGCTGCGGGAGCCCCAGCAGCTCCTCTTAAAGGGCCCGGCACGGACTCACTCGGACGCTCCCTCTGAGCCCAGCGCCGGGCAGCAGCCTGAAAGGACCCGGGACATTTGGGGAGGAACTAACCTGCCTGAGATCCGGGTGAGAGGCAGAGGGGCGGCTTCCTCCCAGGCAGAAGGGCTGGCAGAGGCAATTGCTTCTTTGGCGAGTCCTCCCCGCACACAGCCGCAGGCAGGTGCCATATTTGAATCTCCAGCACCTGACTCACGCCTTTGGCCCCGCCCCGTGATTCCCGGAGGCCCCGCCCCTCCCCACCTGCAGGCTCATCCAGGCCATTTCCAGGGGCTTTTCTGTGCAAGTGGCCTCTCCAGCCTTATGCTTAGGACTTTCCTAAAGTCTCTCAAACAAGCAGCAGCGGGCCCCATACGGCTTGACAATAGCCCCAGGCCTATCACTAAGGGCAGCTGCATTGGCTCATAGCTTGACCTCTCCTGGACACCGCCAAGCCCAGCACAAGTAGCAGCCGACTACGGTTTGCTGAGTAGCTTATGCTGGGTGGCCCTGGGCAAGGCACTGGCAGAGGCTGACTTTGCACCTCCCAGGAGACCCCAGAGACAGTGCACCCAGTGGTCAGACTTGACCACGCTGGATTACAACCCTAACCACATCCACAAGTGACACACTCGAGGGGTGCACTTGGTGAACACCAAAGCTCCACTGAAGTAAATCCTGCTCCATAGGGGTGTCTCCAGCACAGCAGCTCTTTGGCTGTAGTTGCAGCTGGTCCTCACAGCTGATTCATCTGGGGGTCAATTCCTCCCAGTGACGCCAACAGCAATCAAGGCTCAACTACAACAGGACAGTGCACACAGCCCACACAGGGGAGCACCTAACAGGCCCAGCTCAGGTGACTGGTGGACTGAGCCACTGGACCCTACAGGACACCTACTACACAAAGCCACTCTACAAATTCCAGGAGACATAGCAACTCTACCTAATACATAGAAACAAACACCTGGAAGCAGCCAAAATGTGGAAGCAAAGAAACATGTCACACAAAAAAGAACAGAAGAAATCTCTAGAAGAGGAACTAAATGAAATAGATCCAAGCAAGCTAACAGATACAGGGTTCAGAATTTTGTTTATAAGGATGCTCAACCATATTAGTAAGAGTTTTACAAAAATAACTGAGAAAATCGATAACATAATAAAGTACCAATTTGAAATGAAGGCTAACTGAAATGAAGAATAATTTACAGGGAACCAACAGTAGAGTAGAGGACGATGAAAATCAAATCAGCAATTTGGATCATGAGGAAACAACACCCAACCAGAAGAGCAAAAAGAAAAAATAACCCAGAAATATGAAGATAGTATAAGGAGCCTCTGGGACAACTTCAAGAGGCCCAACATTCATATTATTGGGGTGCCAGAAGAATAAAGAGGGCAAGAAATTGAAAACCTATTTGAAAAAATAATTACAGAAAACTTCCTCTACCTGGGGAAAGAAATAGACTTACAAGTGCAGGAAACACAGAGGGTCCCAAACAAGAGGAACCCAAAGAGGCCCACAGCAAGACACATCATCATTAAAATGCCAAAGGTTAAAGACAAAGAGAAAATCTTAAAAGCAGCAAGAGAAAAGCAATTAGTTACCTACAAGGGAGCACCCATATGACTGTCAGCTGATTTCTCAACAGAAACTTTGCAGGCCAGAAGAGAGTGGCAAGAAATATTCAAAGTGATGAAAAACATGGGAACTACAACCAAACTGTTCTACCCAGCAAAGCTATCATTTAGAATTGAAGATCAGATAAAGAGCTTCTCAGACAAGGAAAAGCTAAAGGAGTTCATCACCACCAGACCAGCACTACAGGAAATGTTGAAGGGTCTTCTTTAAGAAGAAGCTAATGAACAAAAGAATCTGATGAACTAAATAGATCCAGAGACAATGATACATGCAACAGATGATCATATTTCAGAGGAGAGAGGGAAGGAGGTTGGAGGATGGGAAGAGACTAACCAAAGAAGTTATATGCATATAAGCATAACCCATGGACACAGTCAATAACGGGGTGAAGGCTTGGGAGGGGGTGGGAGCGAGGTGGAGGGGGTCAATTGGGGGGAAAAATGGGACACCTGTAATACTTTCAACAATAACGACAAATTAAAAAAATAAAATAAAATAAAAAATGTCCTTTACTGAGTTTATATACTTCCTTTACCTTCCTTCTTTA
This sequence comes from Miniopterus schreibersii, assembly GCF_964146895.1. Classification (NCBI taxonomy): domain Eukaryota; kingdom Metazoa; phylum Chordata; class Mammalia; order Chiroptera; family Miniopteridae; genus Miniopterus; species Miniopterus schreibersii. Next base: position 38,655,017 of record NC_138103.1, on the reverse strand, counting down.
TTATTTCCATCGTATGCCAATTCCCACTGCCCTGACTGAAATAATCTACATATTGCAGGGGTAGGGGGCATTTTCCTGCCAAGGGCCATTTAGATATTTATAACCTCATTCACGGGCCATACAAAATTATCAACTTAAAAATTAGCTATGAAAAAAGCTCCTAGATTTATTGAATTTCAAGTCCCACCTGAGGTTGCCTTGGCAGGGCCAGACCAAGTGAGCCCACGGGCCCAATGTTCCCTACCTTTGACATATTACATTCCCGTGTAAACCTCTCATTCACTTCTCATTCCATTATAATCTGATTGCCACCTTACACCATTCTACTGAAAGTATTGTTTCCAAAGTGATATGTGCAGTTCAGTAGCTCAGTTGAATAGACCCTATACTGGTCAGTTTAGCTACTGAACAAACTTCTCCTTCTGACTTAAAGTAGCCAGTCCACACCTTCTAAATGAACCTGCTGTGCCATAGCCCTTGACTCTGTTAAGTAGACATGGATATTCTCTCTACCACGAGATTCCCCCAGGCAACTCCGCAGCCCAGCCACAACTAATTAACCAGAAGACACCTGATCTAAAAGCAGCCAACCCATAGGGTGGGCCAAAAATGTGTGATTTGTGTATACAGGCTCAAAAAGAAGAGCTTGACATGAATTTGAACTAAGATCAAAGAAAATTTGGCAGTTGGTGAGGAGGCAATGGACCTAGGAGGCCACTGTAGCCCCATACAAGAAACCACAGAGAAAGGTGTTGGCTGAGAACAGATAACTAAGCAGCTGTTCAGAGATGGCCACTGGGAAAGGGGTGGAGGGTATAGCTTTGGCTCCTGGTGGCTTTCCAGATCTCAGCGGCCAGTCTTTCTGTTGTCCAGTTGTGTTTGGATTTTATTCTCAGATTTATATGAAACTCCACAAAGTATCCTTAAAATAAACCCCAATTACTGTAGCATGACTGGATTTCTTCCCAGCAAAAGATCCTTTTAAATCCTTAATTATATTTTGCCTCTTTATAACATTTTACACTATTGACCACTTCCTCTTTTTTAAGAGTTTCTCTCTACTAGCTTCTCTGACTGGATGGAGGCTCCCTCTGCTGTGTCTCCTACCTCTCCTTTCTTCTCAGTCTCCTCTGAGACTCCTCTCCCGCTGCCAACCCTTTAGATATTAAGATGCCTGGGGTTTCTGTTGGCCTCAGCCCATTCTCCCCAGGAGCCCTTACTCGCTCTCAAGTTCTTAACTCCACTCCAGCTGGAAACTCTCAGGATTTCTTTTATTCTGTCCAACTAACATGCCTTTTTGGAATATGACATTTGCATTTACTAAAATAATCACTCAGTTACCAGTCATATGACTTTACATTTTTCATTTTGAAGGGTAGTGTTTGTAACATTATAAGGAATGTTGGTGAACAAATTCTCAACACTGTAATACATTAATGTGTAATGACAACTTTTCAACAAACATCTGATAAAAACACTTCAGTAGAAGAATCTAGAGTTTAACATAATATAACTTGGCTGGATTTTTTGTTTAAATTTGTTCAAAGGGTTTTGGTTAAATGCCAGAATATTGGAATTTCAATTTTTATGAAGAAAAGATTATAAATCAAGGTAATGACTAAAGTAATGATGAGTTGGGGGGTGAGGAGTAAATCACTACATATACAGGGTGGGGCAAAAGTAGGTTTACAGTTGTTTGCATGGAAAAAGACATACAGGTTATGATTATTAAAACAGCTTTATTAACTCTGTGTTTCATATACTCACAACTGTAAACCTACTTTTGCCCTACCCTGTATATAAAATCAATATAACAAGAAGAGTGTCAGGGATGGATTAGTATTAGAATTTTAAGAATTTAAGGTGATAATATCCCCTTTGTCTCATTTTATAGATGAAGAACTGGAGAATTAGGCAGTGCCCTCAGCGGTTTCTCGGATCTGTCTCTTGTTTCAACAGTGTTTGGATGGAACAGACCCAGGGATGCCCCTTCTTCCAGCCTCCGACCACCCACCAACCTCTTTTCCAGTCGCCACCTTCAGAACCACCTCAGCCGTCCTCAGTCTCTGAGACCAGCCAACATCGTTTTTTTGCCTTAACTTTTATTGCTGAGCAACCACAAGCTCCCAAATTAGTCAGAATTATCCCACTGAGGGGGAGGCTGCTGTCAACCGCCCAGCCAACCTGCAGCCTACACTCACCTCTGTCTGATCTTCTATTTTGACTGTGACCATGTGGCGCTGGAGGGCAGGGCCCCTTCTTCCTCGAGTTGGCTGAGGAGAAACTCCAGGGCACTGAGCGTCTCTTAAAGATGCAAAACCAGCTCGGGGGCCACATTCTCTTCAGGACGTGCTACAGCCTCCCCAAGGTGAGTGAGCAAAACTGTGGATGCCACAGAAGCCGCCATGGCCTTGGAGAGGACCCTGAACCAGGCCCTTTGGATCTGATCTGCAGGCCCTGGGTTCTACCTCCACAGACCCTCATCTCTGCGGCTCCCTGGAGAACCACTTACTACGCTAAGCAAAATAAGCCAGTCAGAGAAAGACAAACCTCACATGATCTCATTTGTGTGTAGAATCTAACGAACAAAATAAACTAATAAACAAAATAGATCCAGGGACACAGAAGCATGAAACAGACTGAGGGGTCTCAGAGCGAAGGCGGGGTTGGGTGGGTGGAGGGGGAGAGATTAACCAAGGAATTTATATGCGTGTATGCACAACCCAGGAACACAGACAATGGTGTGGGGAAGGCCTGGGGCGGGGTGGGGGCGGGGTGGAGGGGGTCAATGGGGAAAAAGGGGACGTCTGTAATACTTCCAACAATAAGATAATTTTTTTAAAAAAATGAAGAAGAGGATAGGCGACACCTGACTCACCTCCACAAGCTGGCAGGCCCAGGCTGGGCTGGGCAAGTGACTCTTCGAAAGGCTCACCCTCAAGCCTTTGAGGGCCCCTCTGTATCGCCCTGGTGTCTGGCTTCTGCCTGAGCCTCTCCCCGAAACAATGAGCCATCCTTTAACCACCCTGGAGCCCTCTCCCATGCATTGGACCAAATGGAAACAATAAGGCTTTCTGCAGCAAAAAAAAAAAAAAAGAAGAAGAAGAAGGAAAAAACCTGGAGATTCAGAGAACCCATGATTTCCCCAAGTGACGTGGACAGTCACTGAGATCACCTGACTACTTGTCTGTACACTGATTAATTAACTGCTTTCACACTTATCAAGAGCAAGCTGGCCAGAAGAACTTCGAGGACTGAAGACTAACTCAGGAAGGCGGTTCCCCCTCAACAGGATGGGCCTCCAGCCCAGCACTTTCTCCCCTCGGGGCCACGGCCTGTGGAGCGGGAAGCAGATGTTCTGAGAGCAGGGCTGTGAGAAAGGCTAAGCAATGTCCGTCTTTGATGAGCTTGGCAGGACTCAAACTGCTCTCTCCAGAGTAGCTGAGACAGCTGCAGAGATGGAGCAGAGCTTTGATCCAAGAGCTTGGGATCCCAGAGTCACGAAATCACCCCAGGAAGAGAAACAGGGTGAGCTTTAAATCAAGTTTGGTAATCCAAGTGTGGATATGAAATATATTAAAATTAGAGAAAAGTGGCGACAGATAACAGGTTAGTGAAAAATGCGCCAAATTATTTCCTCAGAAAAATGCTCTAAAATACTGTGTTTAAACATATTGAGGCTATTTTTTTTTCAATGTTCCTTATGTCCAACTGGTTTTTTAAAGGTGTATAAATGAATATGTATGTGTGTATATGTAAGAGTACATATATCTCTCTATGTATTTATGTGTGTATATTTAGTGTGTGTGTATATATATATATATATATATATATATAAAAATGTATTTACTGATTAAAAGAGAGAGAAAAGGAAAACTACTCCTAGAGCGTGAACAGAAAACCTCAACTGAATTGGGGAAAAGTAAAATCCTGTCGCTCAAACACCAGGCATCTGTCACTTAGTGATAGCATTTCAGGATTGTGAGTTTAGCTTTTTCAAAGGGTAAAATGAATCTTTTAAATACACATGAAATGTTTTGAAGTTATGAAACACTATATATTTTATATATAGTTATATATACATATAACATATATTTCTTGCCTTCTTGTTATATATGTACAGTTACAGTTATAAATGTTGTATGTAACTATATATATTCACACACTACATAATATATAGTTATACAAACACACATATACACACACACAAAGTGACAAGAAAACAAAACCTGTGGGTTCTAATTGAACTTTTTATATATTATGCCAAGAGAAGACATTCTGATCTCTCAGGAGAGGGCAAAATAAGACGAGGGAGCCATCTGCCGCAGCTTTGACTCAGTGGCTGCGCTGAACCCAAAATCCCAGAAGCATTTTGAATTCCTACTCTGTGCAGTCAGTCTATGTTGGATCATTTATATCCTGAGATACCCACATCCATGGTAAAGTCAACACCTCTCTTTAGAACAGCAGTGCCACAGCCAAAGCATGGCACAGGCTTTAGCAGCTAATTTTTCACTCTTCAGGCTGGGACTAAAATGCCCTTTTATGGCAATGTGCAGAGTCAGCCTATAAACCCAAGAATCTCCTACATATCGTTTGTCAGCTCTCAGTCCCAAGTCAAACTCCTTAACCCAGAGTCACCTCCTCCCAACTCAAGGAGAGGATCCTCATTTCTAGCCTCTCTTGCTCCACAAATCCCTTGAACACTTTCCCTGGCTTGGCCGCATTCAGCTCAGGACACATTAAATAATGGCTTCCCCAATCTCCCCTTTTCCAGCCCTTCTTTTCTATTTTCCATTTTCCAAAATGGCCAAGGATCCCTAAACCTTGCCCTACATTAACATTTTTTGTTGATTTTATGTTTTCTTATAACACCTAATTGTCTACTCATTAAGCCCCTCCCCTCAGAGCCACCTGCTGAGACCAACACTCTGAATCCACCAGCTCCGTCTCAACAGGAGCTGCCAGGCCATCCTCACTCTGAACAGACATTGACCTACATTAAAGCCCATCTACCAGATGAAAGTGTTCTCAATCTGCACATTTCAAGAAGTGTTCCGTAACAAGGAAATTTCAAAGGCCAACAAAAATGAATCTCTTTCCTTGGAGACTATCACTAACCCCAAGTTCACCATGGTCCTTAGCCTCAGGAAAGTAGAAAATTCATTCATCTGTTGATATTTTTAATGTCGTTACCTCTTGTCAATGGGCTGCTCTGTTTATAAGCTGCAAAATGTTTGGGATCAGATGTCTGCTCCTCAAATCTGCTACTTTTGGCATGGCTTTCAGGAATACCTAAGGGCACTGTTTTTGGACAATTGCAGGAATTCTCTATGTAAGCTTACAAAGGGCCATTCTCTTAGGATTGTGCTCTCTCATTTGACACTTTTTCAGGAGCACAGACAGACTTGCCTCTCTATATACTTAATGCAGCCAAGGAGCAGAAGTATGTTGTGTCCCTGCACTCTGAGACTCCTACTAAATCTCTCTCTAGGATACTCTACTTAGTAACAGATTGTGTTTATTGTCTGTCCACCAGCTAGAAGGCAGGATCCAAGGAGGGCAAGGATTTGTCTTTGCTCTCTGATTAATACCAGTGGCCTGTGACAGTGCCTGGCACAAAGTTTAAGTTCAATTTATTTGTTGAATTTATTAAGTAATTACTGTCCTGCTATAAAAATTCAACCTAAATGCTTTGGCAGTTGACATGTTGAAACAAGATGTACTTTTTCAACGGAGGAATACCTTGTGGGCTTTGAGTGAAAATGAAAGGAAATCATGAACATTCCATCCATTCATAATGGTATGAATTATCCCTTGAGGGGTAAGAAACATAATATTTCTTTGTGTTCCAAAATGAATCAAATCTAGCTCACTACTCCCCCCAAAACAAGTTTTTTGAGAAATACAATAAAAGTCACCTTGGATTACCTCTCCTTCCACTCTTTCAAAACAAGAAATATAGAGCCCTGAGGTTCAGAAAAATGGGACAGGGGCTGCTATTCTTTCTTGGTCACTGATGTTCTCAGTCTATGGTAAAGAAAATGGCTCTACCCACAGATCCCTTTCTGTCCCATGCTCAGCCATAGGGACCCTCACTGAAGCTCCCAAGACTTTAGCATCTAGTGGCCAGTCATGGGCACCCACACTGCCATCTCCATGTGAGAATCCACAAAGGCATTGCTTTTCAGTGAGATCAGATCTCCACTATTAAATGAAACTATAAACCCCAATTTCTTTTCCAGCCCTCAAGTATCCATCCAAAATCGCAGAATTCCTTTTCTTTTCCTCTTAAATCCTTTCCCTTCCTATCTATCTCTCATAATGTTGTTTCATGACTTATCTTTATACATGGATAGATCCCAGACCTTAGAAACACAAAGAGATCTGCTTTGTCTTTCTCAGGGAACAAATAAAATTCAGGCTTTGGGGCACTCAAGGGTGGTGGAGTGTGGGGGGATTCAGCTAGGATTAGGTTCAGCTGCTTGTGACATAAACCCCCAAATAACAATGGCCTTAAAAAGACAAATTTTTATTTTATCTCCCTTAAAAGAAGTTCTGAGATAGTCCTCAAAACTGATATGGTGGCTTCTACCCTAATGCTCACCAGCCATAGCATGCCATTCCATGGCCTAAGATGACTGCTCATACATTAACCACATGGGAGAGGGTAAATGGTGCATGTCAGATGTCTTTTAAGATTCCCCAGGGCTGCCATAATCTTTCATTACATCTCATTGGCCAGTCCATAGTCACACAGTCGGACTCGTTATGCGGGAATCTATAAAATGTAGCCTTTATCCCATATGGCCAGACTGGATATAGGGAGGACAACCAGCAGCCTCTACTGCAGAGATTGAGCGTTCATTCTGTTCTTTCATGATGAATTGGCAGCAGTGGAAAACAAAACTCAGTTTTCTCAAGAGGTCATCAACCTATACTGAAATATTAATAAATAATGCTTTTATTTCTCAGGCTTAAGACCCACTCAAGTCTCAATTGCCACTTGCCCCTCACTTTGGATCAAGGTTAAAGGGAAAGAGAAAGTCATTTGTCATCAGGACCTTCTTTTCAGAAATTCTTTTGTCAACTGACTTGGTCTCAGATAGATGAATAGATGTTCACAAGATATGTAAAGGGGCGTGAGACAAGCAAACTCTAAAATCAAGCCTAATTTCAATTCTATGAAGGTTAGAAATGAGGCACTGAAATAATAAAGTAGTGATATTATCCGGTTCCTGCCTCCATTCCCACCAAATTATAAACTTGAAGAATTTTCATTATTATTTTCTAGCCCCAGAGCCTTCTTTATAGCCAATACTCAATGGATCTTTGCTGCATTGTGTTGGAAATGGATACTAAAGAGCAGGTACATAAGAACTTCATGAAAAGAAGAATATGAGAATTTGAAACATTTTTTAATTAATGGTATGGCCCTGGCTGACGTGGCTCAGTGGTTAGAGCATCCTCCCTCCCATCAAAGGGTCATGGGTTCAATTCCCAGTCAAGGGCATGCACATGGGTTGTGGGTTTGCTCCCCACGCCCGGTTAGAGCTTGTGCAGGAGGCAACCAGTCAATTTGTCTCTCTCACATCGATGTTTCTCTTTCTTTCTCTCCCCCGCCTCTCTCCCTCTCACCTTCCCACTCTCTCTGAAAAAGCAATGAAAAAAATATCCTCAGGTGAGGATTAACGACAAAAAAAATTAATGGTATGGCAGAAAAGAGCACCTGTACCTAAGGTCAGCAGGCCTAGGGTCTGTAACGGTCTTCACTAGTTACTGCTTATTTGACCTCTGTTTCCCCACATAAAAAATGGGGAGTATAACTCTGCCTCTTCCCTCCTCCTCTGGGTTATAGTAACAATGAATATTATTTGCAAAATGTTGTACATGATATCACATTTTGTATTGTTCTTCCTAGACCTACCCTGATCAAGAGATATTTGCAACTTGAGGAATGATCAGAACAAAAAGACATAAGGAATGAAAAGCCAATTCTACAGCATTGGATGACCTCTCAGTAAAGCTCCCCAGAGCAATGAAGATGACAACCAGAAGCAACAACCACAAACTACCCAGGGGTTGACCTTCGAGGAAGCATCTAGACTCCCTTGGCCTTGGCTCAGGGCCTCTGACCTGGTTCATGTCATTTTCCTGCAACTCCAATGATCATGATAAAGACAATGAGCGGAGATGTGCCCAGACACCCCTGAAAGGCCCAGGAGGCATCAGGAAATAAGCGCTCTGGCTTAAGAGGATGTTCCAACCACTGTTCAAACTAGCCACGCACATCCCCATTTCCAACGTCCTTTAGAATGTCACAGTCTAAATTAAAATTCAGACCCTATCACCTAGCCAGGTAGAGACCTATCCTCACTCCTAGCCATTACTTTATGAAGATATTAAACCATATCTCTGGGCTTTGAGAATATATAACAGGGGATACTGATGAAGTTTGAGGATCTAGGGAAGATTCCTTAGAAGACAGGGCATTTGACCTGAATCTGAAGAATTAAAATTATCAAGCCCTGGCCAAGTGGCTCAGTTGATTGGAACATCATCCTGTATATCAAAAGGTTGCGGGTTTGACTCCTGGTCAGGGCACATACCTACATTGCAGGTTTGATCCCTGGTTGAGGCGTGTATGGGAGGCAACCGATCAATGTTTCTCACATCGATGTTTCTCTCTCTTTCCCTTCTTCTCTCTCTAAAATCAATAAAAACATATCTTTGGGTAAGGATTAAAAATAATTATCAAGAGGAGAGAGAGGAAGAAATTTACAGGCAGGGAAACAGCATGTGCCAAGGCCCTGTGGCAGGAGATAGTAGAGCTTACTTAAGGAACTTATGAGTGGAACATGAAGAGCAAAAAGGAGAGCAGTGCAAGACAAGGCTAGAGAGTTAGAGCATCAGTTGGGGTCCTTTTGGTTGTGAGCCACAGAAGTGAACTCTGCCCCATTTATCAAAACAAGGAGGAAGTCTTTTGGAAATACTAAAGCACTCACAAAGTTGAAGGATGTTCATAGGATTTAGAGCCACTGGTCACAGGTGACCTTATAAGTGCAGTTTGGGTACATCCAGAGTGAAGTGGCTCAGTGTTATTGAGAATTGGGGTGAAGGCGGCATCACACACAGGCTGTCTTTTGGCCACTTTGGCTATAAATGGAGAGGCGAGAGAGAGTGCGTTGGTCCGGGATATGTGATTGCAGCGTCAAGGAGGGCTTCTTCTGAGTAAGGAGTCTGGAGCACATTTCAATGCCAATGAAACAGAGGGGTTGAGTATGCAAGAGAGAAGGGATCATGTTCAGCACAGGTTTGGAAGAAGGAAAAGAATTCGTAGGATAAGTGGAAGATCTGTTCTTAGCCAGAAGGAGCAGCTCCTGTGCTGCGGGCCAAGAGAAGAGGAAGGGGCGCCGGTGGAGAGGCGCGCGGCCTGTGTGATCGCAGTGAACAGACCCTGCGCCCTGCTACGCCTTCCCTTTTGTGTTGGAAATAGGTCGTTTTCTGAGATAGAAGGTGAGAGGTAAGTAAAGAGGATTTGGAAATTTGAAGAAAGTAGGAAAGGCTTAAAAGGTCATTGTGGAGAGTGGGGGAAGAAGGAACGGGAAACATAGAGGTGCCAGGCAGGGTTGGGAGCCCAACTGAGAAGCATGCTTTATATCCTTAAATATTGGGTATGAGTGTGCCACTATACCCCAAAACAGTCCTTTAGGCCAGGATCCATCTTTGCATCCATCTCGTGTAAAGAGATAGTGGGTGTTTGACTTATTCTCATTGCTCGTTTATTTTCGGGCTTCGGTACCAAGGAGAGCTGTGCCTCTCTTAACTTACTGCTCTAGTTTTGTGTGTATTTTTTTTTAATATATCTTTACTGATTTCAGAGAGAAGAAGGGAGGGGGGAGAGAGAGTTGAAACATCAGTGATGAGAGAGTCATTGATCAGCTGCCTCCTGCATGCCCCCAACTGGGGATGTAGCCCGCCACCCGGGCATGTGCCCTGACCGGGAATCGAACCCCAATCGCCTGGATCCTAGGTCGACGCTCAACTGCTAAGCCACGCCCGGCCAGGCACTGCTCTGTTTCTTATCTTGGGAACTCAGTAAGTTCAATGACATTGACATCAATTGTTAGAAGTGTTGTGCTCAGGTTGAAGCCCACTCAGGGCCAAGTGTCCGGGCACTTTGGTGCTTACGGCATATATCTGGGTAAAGCATTACCCTGACTTGATCTTCTTAATTTATTTGTGTTTTCTCTTTTCTCCAATTTTCTCTTTTATTAACACATATTACTGGGTTTTTAAGTATATTTTAGCCACTTTAAGTTCCTTTTGTGGACAGAGGTAAGATACAAATAATAAATCAACAATAAAATCAAAGTATCACTTGACAGTTACTTTAATTTTAAAATATAATGACTATCATAGATACAGATATGTTAGTGTGTATACAGAAATAGATATAGATACATATAGATAGATCTAGGTATGGTAATGGATATAGATACACATAGATAGAGATGATGATATGATAGGTGATAGATAGATAGATAATAGATAGATAATAGATAGATGATAGATAGATAGATATAGATAGATAGATAGATAGATAGATAGATAGATGATAGATAGATGATAGATGATAGATAGATAGATAGATGATAGATAGATAGATAGATAGATAGATAGATAGATAGATAGATAGATAGATGATAGATAGATGATAGATAGATAGATAGATAGATAGATAGATAGATAGATAGATAGATAGATAGATAATAGAGATATAACAATGTTTGCTGACAATTCTTATGGAAACAAGGAATGTAAAACCTAGCAGAGTTCCTCCTCTGATAAGTAGATGGTAAGAATTCAGCATTTTGTAGAAAAGGAAGACATATTTGCCTATTTATTGGTTTAAAGTTTTTCCTAAAACTAAAATATTTTTATTCATTTCCTTTAAACTTAAGCAAGAAAAATTATAATCCAAGGCAATTTTATAAAATGGTGAATTTGGGGATATAGAAAGAATTTTGGTTTCTTACAGTAAGTTTGTCACTATTATAAGAACTAGAGGAAATATTTAAAATAATAGCCTCAAAACAACTACTTTTAGGAAAACAAGTACTTTATTTTTATTTTCCATCACCATTTATCCCCACTATGTCCTTAAGAAAACAAGCCCTTAAGCTTCTTATATGGCAAAAGTTACTTATTTTCAGTGTACTTCACACTAAATAATATCAATGCGTTCTTCACTTTGATTTTAAAATATCTAAAAGAGAATAAAGATGGCCTAACAGTTAAGACTGTGGACGCAAATCTCTATCTGGCCCTCCTCGGCCTGGGTGACCTCATGAAAGACCCTAATCAGGCTTCACCTCTGTGTCGTCATGAGGACTCAGGGAGTTACTCTACGGGGAACGCTTAGAACAGGGCATGGCACAGAGTAAGCATTTTACAAGCACTAGTTGTTGCTATTATTGTTGTTGTCGTCACTATTGCTGTCATTTGTCATCATCTCCATCATCCAAAAGATGTAGAAACCGGTGTTTCTACAGGTGCCACCAGAAGCTTAACGTACCGCAGGTAAGTAATTTAGTTTAAGTGATAATGACTGAGGCTGGTCCTCGGGCTTTAGGAACATCCCATCTGCATTATCAAAGAGGCAAACACACCTTTCTTTGTATTCAAAAGGTTGAACCAAAGAACTAATGGCCCCCAGTTCCTGTGAAGGACAGTCAGAGGTCCTATGGGCCAGGGTGCCCTTGGGAGCATCCAAGCAGGAGGGAGAGAATCCCACTCCCTAGCCTGATTCGCGCTTTCGGCACCAGGGACACAACCAGGCACCTTTGGGCGAGACCTTCTCTGCCTAGGGCTCAGGTCTCTGAGCCCTGAGGTGGTTTTCAGGAACCTTTAAACCAACGTCTAAATGCCAAAGTGTTCCCAGCACGAAGCCCTGTCCAGTCCCTCGCAATCGTCCATCAGTCTTTGCTTCTTCTGGACCTGTTGCCAATCAAAAAGCAAACAATAAACGGAAACTGGCATCAGACAAACCGAAGTCCTAGACTCCTCAGTTCTGCCACTAAGTGACCAAAGGCTTTTTCGAGTTCCTCACACTTTCTGAGCTCATTTCCTTAGCTGTGAAGAGGGGGCAATTAATTGGCCAAGACCCATTCATACCTGTCCAGTGACCAAGCACCTGGGTTACCTCGTTCTGATGGCCTTGAGCAGAAAGCTCCCACTTCACACTCTTCTGTTACAGGAAATCCCAGGGTATCACCCAGTCCATACATCACAACAGCCGCCATTAATATATTCTGTGCATTATCAACAGTAAAATGTTTCTGATATCCATTCTCTTGCTCTTCCTTCCAGGAGTCTGAATTCCCAATCTTCAGCTTATAGCAGAGGGCTGTAGGGGAATATAAAGAAAAAGTGGGTATTTTTTCCAATCTTTGTTGTTGAGCATGAGCACTTTTTGAACTTGAATGGTACACTCACATCGAAACACAGGCTAACACATTTTATTTCTATATAATTACTTAGGAAGGCTAAATTCCTCTAAATTTCTCAGGGTTTCTTGTCCCAAGTTTGGAAAACAAAAAAACTATCATAGTAGTTTCAGGTTAATTAAAGTTTGGAAAATGCCAAACAAATCTTATTATTTATATTATCCTTTATTTTATAAGGTGAAAGAACACATATTTGTGTTATCTAATGACAATTTAGATAAGAAGTGGGTACGCTTTCTCCTTATAGTCTTCCCCCCTCCATCAGCTTTATGCAAAGGACTTTGAGACTCTAGGAGATGGTAGAGCCACAAGACAAGAGGAGTCCAAGTCCCCAAATTACCACATGGACGAAAGTCATCTGCCAATGGGCCAGGAAAACTCACTGCATTGTGCAACTGAAATTTTGTGGCTTATTTGTTGCAGCAGCTGTTTCTCTAACCAACACAAAAGTTGAATTCCTAATGTAAATACTCACACACAATTACAAACCTTTCCCTAACATAGCTACCATTTAGAACAAGATATAAAGGAGTGGTACCCAAGGGAGGATGTTAAGACATTCCTGAGCAAGCCGTCTATCTGATTCTTCTGCTGACTCCAAAAATGTGTTCTTACAAATGGTTTTCCATTATTTTGCCCACACATCTGATAACTATGATTAAATTCCCAGATTTAATAGTGGGTCTCAAAAAAAAAGTGACCATCAGGTAATAATGACTCCTCTTATGAGGATGAGATGTGGCCTGCTCCCCACGACAGTCCTATTGAGAACTCCTTTCCTGGGCCCAACTATATTTTCCCTCAGTCTTTCCTAACATCCAAAAAATGCTTTCAGGAAATATATATCACAGTAGTCCATCAGAGCAATTTTGCTTCAAAACCTAATGAGCAGCTTTATTTTGGCCTGTATCTATTTGCTTAAGTTTATCATGAAGGGGTAATATTTTTGGACACACCTCCACTGAGGAATCGAAACATCCCTCCCTTTATTTGTCTGCTTTGCATCTTTTCCCTTTTCATTTCCAACAGTATATTTTAAGCCAGGACTATGAGAACCCTCTAACCATCTTCCTCCCATCAGAAAATTTCTTCAACATCTAGACTTCAGACTCTGAACTTCAAGGAATCATATAAAAATATTTCTAGAATTCCTTAAGGTAGCCTTTTAAGAACTGGACACTGATGGGACCAGCCCTTTCTTTCCTAAACTTACATTTTAGACACATTTGACCAAACAGTGTTCAATCAGGTACAAAGTGGTTTCCTCATATTCAGCAGTAAAAACTTGAGGTAAAATAGAATTCTTGTTCATTCGAAAAAGGACTGGGAAGAATTTAGGATGAGATGCAAGTAGAAGCTTGGTTGTTAATTATTCCTGGGTTTTTTTGTTTGGTTTTGTTGTTTGTAGTTCGTTTGTTTTTTCATGAAAGGATTTAAGATACAGCTTTATGTGTTTAGGGGCATATTACTCAATTTACTGAAAACTCCTGGATGTTCTATAATTAGGAGCAGGACATATAAAGGATATAACTTATATGTGAAAAAAATATCTATTCACATAATGTCCTGGGAAAAGAAAGGGTGGCATCAATAACAGGCCAACATTACTAACTGTATCACGGGCTTCCTTTCATCTCCACGGGTCATGTTAGAACAGCTTTCTTTTCTGTTTCCTTCTGCTGAATGTAAATGCAGTTTAATAAGCATGTTGAGTGTCTACTATATGAAAAACCATGGAAGTCCAAAATCGAGTAAGTCATGTTCTCAGCCTTCAAGGGGCTTCTGGTCCAGGTTAATGATGCAATAAAAGGAACTCGATTTAGGACGATGGAAAAGTTCTGGCGATGAATACTGGTGGCAGCTGCACAACAGTGTGAATATAATTAATGTCACTGAACTGTACACTTAAAAATAGTTAAGATAGTTAATTTTATGTTATGCATCTTTTACCACACAAAAAATAGAAATAGAGACTCTCTCCTCCCCTTCTTCTGTCAGTGGTAAAATAAATCAAAATAAATCCACTGGCACCAACACCATTGCTTGGGCAAGAGCGGAGCATGAAAAGTCAGTGCGTTTGGTTTTCCTTTTGCAAAACTGTCAGGCCCAGGCAGATGGTAAAGACGCAAATATGCCGCAGCGCCATCATGGGTCCTATGCTGTTCCTGGAGGGCAGAGTCAAGGTCATACCAGCAGGGAAATGTTCTTTCCAGGAGAGGCACATGGCCATGCTATCTTAGGGAATAAATAATGATTTTAAAACTGTGTTCCCTTTATAGATGACCCAGTAAAGCAGCAGCTGGGCTCCTGCTCGCAGAGAAGAGCAGGGCCCCGTCACAGGGCCCCATGCTCACGGGGCCCCTGTTTTTGGTTTGGTGGTCCGTTGTCACTGTCTTGAAATTCTTAATAATTTTTTCAACAAGAAATCCCACCTTATCATTTTATACTGGGCTCAGGAAATCAGTAGGTCACCAGTCCTCCAGAGCCCGTGTGAAGGGAAGAAAAGAAGACAATGCTCGAGAAGACAAGGTCTGCCATTTCTCAAACTGTGAGAAGCCAAAGGAACCCAGGGAGAGCATTCTATCCTGGAAAGGAGTAGAGTTGTCCTATCAGGCTAAGAGGCCCAAAGATGGGGTTCAGGAGAATGTGTGTGTGTGTGCGTGCGTGTGTGTGTGTGTGTGTGTGCGCACGCAGGAGGATATGAAACCAGTCATGAATGGGGATGGTATGCACAGGTCATAAGCTTGAAATGCCTTCCCTTGGGGATTACAAGACAACATCTGAGTTCACTAGAACTTTGACCTCTACAAAGTCTTTCTCACAATACTCAAAAAAAGAAAAAACCTTTATATATATATATATATATATATTTTTTTTTAAATATATCTTTATTGATTTCAGAGAGAGGAAGGAAGAGGGAGAGAGAGAGAGAAACATCAATGATGAGAGAGTCACTGATCAGCTGCCTCCTGCATGCCCCCTGCCGGGGATCGAGCCCGCAACCCGGGCATGTGCCCTGACCAGGAATCGAACCCCGATCGCCTGGATCCTAGGTCGACGCTCAACTGCTGAGCCACGCCGGCCGGGAAGCTTTAGATATTGACATCAGAGTGAGTGGCGAGGGTCTGGAGGAGACTGATGGGACTAACACTGGGAGAGGCAGCTTGGCTTCGTTCCTTTCCTTGTGAGGGGAGAAGGGCACTGATACCCATCTCCCATCACCTCACCCCCAGGCTTGCAGGAAGCTTTCTGAAGTAAGCCTCCCACAATGAAGGGAGCACCCGAGAGGCCCCAGACTTGGACCATAAGAAGACTGAAGGGCCCAAGGACCCCCAGTGTTGTGCTGCAAAATAGATTATATCAGTATGAAATAAATACTACCTCTTTCTGTACTGTTTGAAATTTTTAACATGGATATATAAAACTGACTTATTGAGGACTGGCAGCTCATTAAAATATAAACCTGATATTTTTTGCTAGTAACTATTCCTAGATGTCTTATATAAGTAATGCCTTCCTTAATATCATCTTGACCCAATTCCATAAGTTTTCAGACATTCTGACTTATATAAACAATACCCTTTCATTTTCCAAGACTCAGCACCATTTATTTTAAAAACTTTGGTATTACATTTAATTCAAATATCTTCTCTCTACCCTTCCCCACCCCAAGCTCAGGCCGCAGCTTTGCCTGACCCGACGTGGAGAGGTGGGTTGCATCGCCTGATTTTTGCTTCTCTCCTCTACTCTTCCTCTACCCACTACTGCTTCCTCCTCTGTCAGGGTAGGGCTGAATAGCTGGTAAAAAATTAAAAAAAAATACTGCCCTGACCAGGCCAGTCACAGCCCTGCCTGAGGTCGGTGGTAATCGCTGTTCTCGCTCATTGCATATGTACTCCGCGTGGCTAGAGTCGACAGATGGAGGCTCCAACATGGTCCACGGGTAAAAAGCTCACTCTCTCCTGGCCAGCGTGGCTCAGTTGGCTGGAGTGTCATCCGGTACATCAAAAGGCCGTGGGGTCAATTCTTGGTCAGGGCACATACTCAAGTTTTGGGTTTGATCCCTAGTTGGGGTGTGTATGGGAGGCAACCAATCAATGTTTCTCTCTCACATCAATGTCTTTCTCTCTCTCTCCCTTTCCCTTCCTCTTGCTCTAAATCAATGAAAATACATCCTTGGGTGAGGATTGAAAAATAAAATAAATTTTAAAGTATAAAAAGCTCACTCCCCCATCTAATTGTCTCCCAATTCTCTGGTAAAGCCGACAACCAAAAATAAAAATAAAAAAGATAGTTACTGCCCTGGCCAGTATGGCTCACTTGGTTAGAGCATTGTCCCAGGCACCAAAAGGTCACCAGTTCAATTCCTGGTCAGGTTGCGGGTTCGATCCCCGGTTGAAGGGTATACAGAATGCAACCAATAGATGTTACTTCTCTCTTATCTATGCTTCTCTCTCTCTCCCTTTCCCTTCCTCTTTCTCTAAAAAAATCAATAAAAACATCTTAAGAATTTTTTTTTAAATGACAGTCACCCTTTTCATAGGTTTACCTTTTTTTAAAAAACAGGAATTCTTTTGGGATCTCCACTTAGCCTTGATCAAAGAAAGCATCTCCTCCACAGACACCTGAGTTGGGGGATAGCCTGTCTTGTGTTGGCCGTGTGGAGGAAAGGTGGTTTATGTAGAGCTTGTTTCTGAATTTGTTTCTATATTACACCTGAGGGGAAATAGCTGCACCACCCATTGACTTTGCTCTCAACCAAGAATGTGAAACTTAGCATCCTTCTGGGAAAATCTGGAAGCCTGTATTGCTGCCTCTAGTATTACCTTTATTATAAATAGAATAATAATAATAAAAGATGACCTGTGCAGTGATATCAGAGGTATGCAAAGAGGACATTTTCATCACCCAGTGGAGAGACACTTCACCATGCCCACAAGAGGAAGGGCTAAGGACAGTTTCCTAGAGGAGAGAAAGTCTTACCTGTGCCATAACTGGAAAGCAGAAGTTATCTTGCTGGAATCAGAGATGGATCAAGGTTTCTCAACCTTGGCAGGACTGGCATTTAGGTCAGATAATCCCTTGTTGCGGGAGGCTGTCTGTGCCTCCCTGGCCTCTACCAACTAGATGACAGTAGCACACTTCCCCAAGTCATGACAACCAAAAATATCTCTAGACTTTGAAAACTATCTCTCCGAGAGGCACAATCACCTCTGGTTGAAAGTCACTGGGATTGACTCTTATAAGTAGAGGGGAAATCATGACCAAAGGTTCAAGGTGTGCAAGAGCGTGACATTTCTGAAAGCTACACATAGTTCCATATTACTGACGTATGAAGAAAAATGAGAGGTTGGTGGGTGGTGGGAATGGAGAAGCGTGGGAGCGGAATGAGGTCTGGTACAGCACGCAGAGGTGGAGGAAAGTCACCCCTTTGGTAATGATGAGTCTCAGAAGGAGAATGACATATGGGATTTGAGTTCCAGACAGATGGTAAAAGGACAGAAGAAGAATAAGACTTGAGGCAGTTGGATCACACAGGAGCTATGTCAGAAGTCAAGACATCAGACTATGAAAAGCACCTGTAGGAGGAGCGGCAGGAGGGACAGGAACAGGTCGGAATGTGTGTAGGACGCCTGGGTGGGTGGCCCTGCAGCAGATGATAAGAGCATACAGAAGGATGGGTGATCACACTCCATGACTGAGAAGAAAAAAAGTTTGCATGTGTTGAGTTGTGGGTGCTTTCTTTCTCCTCTTGTTGGTTAATTTAAGATCTTAGCCTATGGAAAGCCATCTCATCTTGACGGTTTTCTGGTTTTTCCAAGGATGAAATGTTCTGAGATGTCAAGCAACCAGGATGCTTATATTTTTATCCTTACCATCTTAGGTAACTTGTTCAACACACAAAGTATCACAAACAACACAGCTGTGCTTGGCCAATAGTTTAGAATTCCTCATTTCAAATGCCATGGTGACATTACTCCAACTGGCCCAATTAGCAGCAAAAAGTTGTCATGGTTTTGATATTATCTCTGGCAAACTACTAAACAGAAAACATGAGAGAGGCCAAGGTACTATAAGGAGAAAATGGGAGCTCCTAACAAAGAATTTAATGCAAATGATTTCACCCCAGGTTGGTACTTTATCTTAGAAGAGAACATTTCTACAACTTAGATTGGGTGCATTATGAATTAACTCCAATGAAAACACTTCTGAAGAAAGAAAACCATGTTGCGACAGTATGTATGCAAAAGCAAAGCAATGTTTGTTGTAGATTTGATGAGCAAATATCATCAGCATTTTAATGTAATACACGGAGTGAATTTTTAAAAAGATTAGGCTCCTAAATCAATTTTTCATGGTAAGCAACCTAGAAAGTTAAGCTCCCCTTATTAGCCTCTTTTTCTGTTCTTCTCAACAGCCCAGATCATTTAAACAGGAAAGCAGCAGCTGAACTACACAAAAAGCTCCTGAGAAACAGTAGCTAAGGGAGGGCAGGAAACCAACAAAATTCAGCTCTAGTGACATAAATCTCAATGCAATTTAAAGTCTGGCATATGTGACTACTACAGTGCCCCCAAATGATACAAAAAGGCATTTGCCTGATTTCTTAAGTATATTTTTTGCACATTAATGTTAAGAGAATGTAAAAAGGATTCCATTTCCTGCTTAATATGTTCTTCCCAATGTCTTGCAGGTCCAAATGAAGGTTTGGAGACTCTCCAAACAACATATAATAACGTGAGAGGAGGAGGGAGGTAGGGTGGGAAGGGGGGAGGGAGGTTAAGAGCAATTTGCATCTCTGTAAGTCCCACACTTGTTTAACAGGCTATACTCAATACCACTACTGATTGGGTTTCAGTGAATGATGTCAACACTAGGACAGTTGATTTCCAGATAAATGTTATGAAGGGGTGGGATAAGGGTGTAATTTATTAAGCATCCTTTGGTTAATGGCATCAGCATTTCATTCTTGGTTGCCCAACGCAAATTGCTTCACCTCTCTAAGTAGCACAGTCCTCATCAGTCAAGTGGGAATGAGGCAGCCAGCCTTCTGTGAGTAGGGGTTGTATCTGATGCCCAATGTGACTGCTTTAGAAATACCTCGGGCGGTGCCACTCAAAGTATAGCCCACAGACCAGTAGCATCAACATCATCCAGAAGTTTGTAAGCTATTCTGAATGACAAGCTCCAGCCTAGATTTTCTGAATGAGTCGAAATCTGCATTTTAACAACGTATTCGATCGAAGTGGATGGCTTGCTGCCCTCTGAGTAGCACTGCCCTGCAACCACGCTGCTGATCAACAACCTGCTGGGCCCAGGCCACTGCTAGATAGGTACAGACTTTGGGTCTAAGCATTTAAAACTTTCATAGTCATTTGACATTGTGCCCACATCCAAGTACATGAACAGTGAACACATGTCCTTCTAAAGCAATGGGCCAATGTGGGTTTCAGCACTAGTGTGGGGAATGGTATGTGGCACAAGCTTCTACAGTCACGGATGACAGGACCCCACGTCATCATGATGGGTTTTCAAAGGGAAAAGACAAACTAGTCCTTTATCACAGAATCTGAAAAGCACTACTCTAGAGCAAGGGCCAGGAAACCTTTCCTATGAAGGGCCAGAGAGCTAATATCTTAAAGTCTGTAGGTCATAAAGTCTCTGTAGCAACTTGCTGACTGTCATCACAAAGCAAAAGCAGCACTGGATGATGTATAAGCAAATGAGTTTGGCCGTGTCCCAGTAAAACTTCATTTACCAAAACAGGAAGCGCTAGGTTTGGCTGTCCTGTGCCAACCCTTATTTTAAAGGGTGACTATTGGCCAAATACGATGCCACCAGAATATTATGCTGAATCCACTTGACCCAACACAACCCTCACTTCTGAGAATTGAGGAGATGGAACCAATGGCCACTATCCCCTACCTTTGTCAGTGATTTTTCCTACTCGCAGTGGCCACAGAAACAGTAGCTGCCCCTTCCCTTTTGTTCCAATAACAGTGTAACATCTACGAGGACAGGCCAAGCACATCTGGACAATCCTCAACTTCCACCCTAGCAAAACAAGAAATTCAAAAAGAAATGTCCATATCAGAGAAGGAACAGCTAAGTCTCCTTCCCCTGGTTCAGGAGTCTGCAGATAGTGGCCCATTCCTTGATGAATGGCATCTCCCAACTCCAGCCTGCCACCTGTTTTTGTAAATAAAGATTTATTGGAATAAAGCCATGCCCACTCAATTACACATTTTCTGTGGCTGCTTTCACGCTACATTGGCAGAGTGGAGCAGCTGCAACTGAGACCTTATAGCCCACAAAGCCTAAAATATTTCCTATTGGGATCTTTGCAGGAAAATCTGCCACCTCTGCTGGAGCTCCTCCCATGACTAGCAGCCCGTTGCTCCAGGGCATAAGAGGACAGGTTTCTATGTTGCCATCAATAGGACTGATGCCAACTACTCTGTCTGGAAAATCTTCCTCTACTGAACAAAGTGCTCACAGTCGTGGAGGCTTCTTGCTGAGTTTCTCCCAAGTTTCTTGGTGGCCTTCAAATTCCTTTTAAGTAAGTTCTCACACTATTAACAATGTGTAGACAGAGTCACTTATTCGTGAGGCTGTCTGTTAGTCCTGTAAAAAGGCAGCATTAACTTTGTGCCTTTTTACATTAAACTCATAAAGGGAATATTAAAAGCCTTCACGAGCAAAAAGCTCGACAGGATGGACAATAACAACCTTGCATCCAGACCCCTGGAACACTCCTCAAGTGGGAGAACAGTTGCTAAACAAACGGGTTCTCTTAGTTCCCAGACAATTGGGGACTGTTTTTGTCAAAACTTCAAAGAATAGAAAGCATCGTAAATACATGGAGCAAACTTCGACAAACAAAACCTTCCGGCCTTTGAATTCATTGTAACTCCCCTAACACGGCAGGAAAGTGGGCTGCAGTGGCGTGGATAAAAGCAGAAATGCACAAAAAGGCCTCTGTGTAACACGGTGTTAACAAAACACAGTTGTTTCACTTTTAGCCAGTTGGAAAGAAGCAAGTGCTGCATCAGTTACCTACGGTCTGCAGCGGCACCTTATAAATACTGCTAGTGCCACCTTCTGGCCGTATGTTTCTATTGCACGCTGCTGGTCACATGCTGGCCTCACTTCTCCCAAGCCAATAAATACTGCATGTCATAGAATTCACAGACTCCTAAGAAAAGAGATATGCAGAGATCTCTACAGATCTTTACATATTGCAAGATTCCAGACCAAGTTGCCTTTGAATTGACTTTTAAAGCTGCAAATGCTTCTTTGAGACCATAGTTCAGCCACATTGCAAAGACCAGGATCACTTCTCACACTACTTTTCAGCTCCAGAAACTTGAGAATTCTGTCAGCAAGAGAGATATGACTGTACTACTAAGCTTCCACCCACTCACAGCTCCCCCCACCCCACCCTACCCGCCCCGGCCATGCCCCAAGACAGCCAGGCAGAGGGCTGACGTTGGAGAAGACAAGAGGTATGTTACTATTTGCAGTCACTTCCCCTGATAAAGAGGAAAGGAACTCAGGCTTGGGACCAGGCTTCTGTAGCCAGGCTGCCAGGCTCCCCATGACTGTATTTTAGGGGTCAAAGACTGGTAGGGAAAGTAGTTGCTCTTCTGTTTTGTAACTCTTGCTGAAGAAAGTAGACTAAGTAAACAGAGAAAGCACACAGGACCTGCGGGGAAAAGCCACCTGCACAACCACGAGAATAGAACCGACCCTGCCCTTCACAGGCAGGAGCCCTCTGCCTTACCTGCCTTCTCCAGTCACACTCTGGACAGAGCAAAGCAGGACCCGGCCAAGAGGCTTCTAGGAGGAAGGTCAGGAAAGGAAGGCCGAAAGCATTTCGGGGGTGAGACCCAGTGGAAAATACACGAGGGCCTGCGGGCAGAGCCGGAGTTTCGCTGTCTCTCCCGCGACAGAGATATGGGCCTGGCCTGCCGGTGCTAAATCCTTTTGCTCCTGATTTGAAAAACATTTGGCTTCCAGAAAAGTAAAAACTATTAGAGGCTTTTTCTTAATCCATCTTGCACATCCTCAGAGTTGATTTCAATAAGCCACAGAGGAAGTTTCTACCAGTCCCCCCGGGGCCGAGGAGCGATGGCAAAGACACAGGGCCAGTGTGCCCCAGCGTCCCCGAGGGGAGGGGGAGAGGAAGGACGTGCACAGGGATCTTCTGGGCTCTGTCAGGAAGAGGGAGAAACACGTTCCTCCGAGGGAAAAGGGCATTTGTCTCAAAGAAAAATGGCTGTATTGGAGGAAAATGTCATACTTAATGAAGCTAACCAATGTTAAAGGGAACAAGCTGCTATCTCTTCAGAACGTTAGAAAAACAGTGTTTAGAAGATATTGTTATGATTTACAATTACAGCTGCCATTTATTGATGGACACTGTTCTTCTTTAACCAGGCTTTTATACCCATTTTGCAGATGATGAAACCAAGGTCCAGAAAAGTTCACTAACGTTACCAAGGTCAACAGGGAGTAGGTAGAAATAACGTTACCAAGGTCAACAGGGAGTAGGTAGAAATAATGTTACCAAGGTCGACAGGGAGTAGGTAGTTCTGTCTTCATGCCTGCATTCTGTTACTCTGCCCCCTGCTCCCATGATTTCAGCAGTTGGTTTGCTCTCACAAAATAAAGCTTGCACACAAGCACTGGTATTCAGATCCTCACATTCCTGAAAATGAAGACGGGAAACAGATTTCCACATTGGGATCAACAATCTGCACAAGCATTCCTATGGAAAACTCACTTCCAACCCACAAACTGCCAGCTGAAACGGACCGGCGGATTCGGGGCTGACTTAGCAATTGCTCTCCTGCAGCCAGAGCCATGACAGCTGTTCCAGCGCTTGCCAAGTCAACAGCCTAAAATGCACTGCCCATCTCAGCCCCACACAGTTCATTTCACTTACCATCTTTTTGTCCCCTGCACTCTTTTTAATCTTTATTGTTGAAAGTTTTATAGATGTCCCCCTTTACCCCCCATTGACATCCTCTATCCCCCCCCACCCCCCCACCCCCCCACACCCCCCCCCCCCCGGCTTTCACCACACTATTGTCTGTGTCCAAGGGTTAGTTAACCTCTTCCTGCCCGCCCTCCCCCCTTCCCTTTGCCATACGTCAGTCTGTCGCATGCTTCCATGTCTCTAGGCCTACTTTGTTAGTCAGTTTATTCTGTTCATTAGATTCCATATAGAAGTGAGATCATGTTTTCACCTGGACCTTTTGAGGGTGAGAAATGGGACCATGATTTATATAGCAGGTAGATGTTTCATATTGAGCCCTGATTGGGAGTTTCACCAGCTACAGGCTCTTACAGCGATGCCAATAGGACACCAAATGTTCAAGAAAGATAAGGAACATCTCCACGGGGACCAGGGATGGCCCAGACAAGGATAGCTACCCTACACCGACTTCCTTGAGGCGCCCTCGCTGACACCCACATGGCACCTTAGGGAGCAGGAAGTGAAGGGGCACATCTTGGAAAGGACAGAAATACCCTTTTTTGGTAAGAAGTTAAATTTTGAATTTGAATGACTATTTTATCTGAAAGATACTGAGCTAACCTAACAGAGACGATTTAAAAACAGACGAGACTGCCCACCTGGAGTGGCTCAGTTGGTTGAGTATCATCCCGTGCACCGAAAGATTGCAGGTTCGATCCCCACTCGGGGCACATACAGAAGGCAATGGATTGGTGTCTCTCTCTCACATCGACGTTCCTCTCTCCCCACCCCCTCAGGTGAGGATAAAAATAAATAAATATAATAAAAACAGAAGAGGCCAATTTACCAAGAACCATTGTAGATTTTCCTTGCTCCTAAATAGAATATGGGATTGAGGACAAGATCACTTATGGAAAATAAAGAATACTATTTCTTTTTTGCACATGAAAGGTGTAATGTGCAAATATTGCCCCACGTGGGCTTCTGTGCGTAAGCTTTATGTCAAGTAGGCCGCTTTTCTTTTTGACATGGTGAAGACATGTGAGGATGTCAGCAAGGCATTTTTACAGTCTCCCATGGTATCTTTTCGGACAAGATGGAGAAATGTGGGCTGGATGATAAAACACTTACGTGAACTCTCATGCTGCCTATATTTTGTTCCTTGTTGGACACCAAATTTTCAAGGAGATGTTGACAAAGTGAATTTTCCTTTAAGAAAATAGCCAGAATGATGAAGAATCTGGTAATCTTATCCTAGGAGGGATGGAATATTTTATTTTAGGAAAAATGAAGACTCTGGGTGAAGGGGCGGGGTATGCATCTGTAATAGAGTGGAGTGAGTACTCTCTTGGAGGCAACCAAAGTTCAAATCATGAATCTTCCTTTACTACAAAATGCCTTGTATCATCCTGCAAGCACTTACCATGCTCTGACCCATAACTCCATTGTTTGCAATAATATCTACAGGGCAGGGTGGGCAACGCAGGGCACCGGGAGATGGAGAGTCAGAGCTAGCCAGAAGGGGAGGGCCAAACTAGGAAGCCTGGAAGAAGAATCTGCAGCCCAAGGGAGGTGTTAACATTTATGAAGTCCATATTCTAGAGATGGCATTTCTAGAGCAACTCCAGATGGAAGGCAACAGGGTTCTACCACAGAGAAGCAGAGGGAATGTGGCTTCAGAAAGGTCAAGTGCGGTGGAGATGGCAGGAGGGCCAGGTCTGGAGTAGGGCTGTATCCAAGGAAGGTCCTTCCAAGAATAGGTGGGAGGTTTGTAGAACCCTGGATTAGACCTGGCAGGAACACAGCTGGAAAGTAATCCCTTGCCAGCCTGGCTGTGAGGGAGAATTTCTCAAAAACCCTACTGAAGGAGTGAGACGTGGAGAAAACCCAGAAAGAAAGGAATGTGTGTGCCCCAGAAGAGATACTGAAAGACAACCCTTCCTAGACCTATTGGGCCATAGCCTGAAACCCTACTTTTGGATGATCATTCCTTTGACTTAAATGTAAGTGGTCCTTAAGAGTTTTTACCAGAATGCCAACACCCCTGGGAGAAATAATATATTAAGCATTACAGTGCATTAAGGCTTTAATGAGGCTTAGTTCCAGTCCTGGCACTCATTTCTGGCAGTGGCAGCTAGTGGTGACCCAGACTTGAAGATTAGGAACCTACTTTGTATAGCTTCGATGATGGGTTGGGAAACCTAAAGGAGGGCTGGTGCACTGCCTGGGGCTGGCGGGCCTTGCCAGGCAGAGTGGGGTGGAACCTGGGCTGCCTGGCAGGTGATCTGAGAGCCCTGCACATCCAGAGGCACAGCAGGTGGGGAACGAGACTCAGAGAACAGGAGCCAGGGAACAAAGGGCCCCTGAGGCAAACTTCACCCACATCACAGTTCAGCTGCTGGCCAAGCCAACCTACTGCTGCTTTATTTCACATCTCTTTGCCAACAGCAAAAGAAACATGCATTCATTCATAAGTTTCTTCAATCACTTCAAAAAATTATTCTTAACAGAATAGCTGAACGAAAACCACTTGTTCATTCATACAGGATGGAGCCACTAAGATTAAATTGTTTGATCTGTGGTCCTTCAAATTAAAAATGAGACAACTGCCTTGCAAAATGCAAAGACCCCATTGCTCCTCATCTGTGTGTTTTTTTTTTCATACCCAGAACCCAGAAAATAAGAGAGAGGAGAGACACCCAGGAAGCCAAACTAACTTAGCCCTCCAAAGGCAGTGCTTTAAACACATGCATTTGGGATGATATGCCAGCCGAGTCAGTCATTCTCAGCCTAGAAACAGGAAATCAGAGGGGAGTCCGGAGCCTCCGAAAAGCGGGAACACTAATAGGTGTAAGAAGTGACAGTTATCAGAAATAGAGATACAGCATACAGCGAAGAAAGCTTAACAACCTGGGGTCATCTGCACAGAGAGATGTTGCCTCAAAATCCTTGAGGACAGAGGAATGTTAAAAGTCATGATTAAGGCAGAGTTATTAAGAAAAGAGAGAACAGGATTAAACGACTTCAGGAATACTTACCTCCAATTAAGCCTCACAATCTTTATTATCTACATCTTACATTGGTGTCCTTCTAGCAACTGAAATTATTTAATATCTTAAATGCATCCCTAGGCATAACAGAGTTAATAAAGATTGAAACGGCACTAAATTTTTAAGTCCTCGACTGACGAGAGGCAAATAATCATTGGTAAAGTGCTGTGCTAGGGGGAAAAAAATGTGGAAAAGATTAGTATGTCACATAAATCCAGACATGAATGGACTCCAGTATCTCTCGACAAACATGAAGCCAGAGAATTTGTTGTACAAATAGCATGATACAAAAAGATTCCTTGTTAGATTCCAAATGGATTAGAGATTCACCAAGCTGACCTATGTCTACAGTCCCTCACTTCTAAGGCCACGAGATGGGGGTGAGAGCATGGTGGATCCTGACTAAATCAAGTGGTCGGGCCATCAGGTAAGAGTTTTCTCAGTCCAATTCATCTGCTTAGATCTGACCCTGACTTGAGTACATTCCTACAGGTACTACTCCTATAGAGAGTAATCTACCACCCATTTAAAAAGAGCTCATCCACCCCACCCAGTGAGTTTGCATCAGAAAGACACTTGAGTTCATGGAGCACCATTTGTGAGAGTCTCACTGGGAATCCAAGACCTGAGTGGGGAGGAGACAGGATATAAAGTGCATTTCTATCTAGTCCACTCCATCTCAGCACACCTTTTTAGAAAAGCATATATGCAAAGAACATTAAATATGATTAGCCTCACACAAGTCAGCATTGAAATTTGAAAATCTATCAATACTGAGAACAATAAATTTTATTGACCCAGATAGAACTTTTCCAAAATAGTATTTCTTTTTTAAAAATGTTTAATAAGATAAGAAAATGATATGTTTTTAAATAAGATAAATTTTGGTGCACATAGTAGACATTTATCTTTGCCTCTCCAGCCTCCATGAAGCCTTCTTAGGCCTTTGATCTTCGTTTGAGATCCTATCCTTTGCTCTTTCCCAAGCCACTGGACTGTTCAGGGCTCCACAGGCCCCAGGGAAAGCTGATGGCCCAGGCCTAAGTCAACCAGTGCATAGTATTTCCCTAAATCACAGTCCCTTGATTTCCCTAAATCAAGGTTCAGAGGTGAGCACGGGCTCTAAATCAGTTCAGTCAGTGAATCCCAGAAGCTCTGTGGGACCAACTGGAAAAGAGGCTGAGGGTAGTGAAGCTCCGAGGCTGGAACAGCTGCAGTGACGCTGCTGACCATGGAGCGAAGACAATCTAGGGGAGCAGAAACGAGAGATGGGGAGAAATGGAGTCTTGGTCATACCATCGGAGCCCCTTCATCAAACAGCCTTACTTACACTTTCCACTTTCCATAGAGATTAAATTCTCTGCCTTTTGCATGAGCCCAGTTGTGCTGGTTTTCTGTTAATAACCAGTGAAATCGCTGACTGTAATGATTTCAGATAAAATGAGATGCTACTCTATGGAAACCAATATTTACACAGCCTATGTAATTGTGCATCAGTTAACACTTCTCATTTTTATTTCTAGATCCAGTTTTCCTTTAATGCTAAACCCCAGGAATTATAATTTCTTCCTGTACATACGACTCCTAGTATTTGCAGCTATAACCTAAAGCATGTTGGAATATTTCTTCTTGCTTTCTTATAACCCTGAAATCGGGATTATTTTTCCTCACTGAATTTTCCTTAAGTTTTTCTCACTAAAATTTTTCTTAAAATTTCCTTAACTTTTTTTTCCACTGAACTCAACTGTGGAACATTTCCTCTAGAATAAAAACTTCCCCTGAAAATTGCAATGACTGACAACAGTGAGTTTGAAATGGTAGATTCATAAATTATTCTTAGGGATTTATCACAAAGATAGCTATTCCCTTTGGCCTATATAACATTAAGTTGTGTATAAAATAGAGGTAGTTTAAAAAGTAAGTAAGGCCCAAATTCACCTGTCTGTGAGTGAAACAGTCAAATGAATTTCAGACACGTCCTGCACCCCTCAGTGCGAGTCTAGCACAAAGGGTTACTCTAAATTGACCACATAGTAGGCTGGCAGCTTCAAACCCAAGGCACGCCACACCAGCCTCAGAGCCGGTGCCGGGGCCGTGGGCAAGGCTGGCCTCGCTCCCGGTGCCCAGCGCGCCGGCTGTCTCCCTGTGCGGCAGAGCTCGCACGCCCACAGCTGGAGGGAGCCTTAAGGTGTCCCCTTTGTGCGGTTTCGATTGAAACCAAGGAGGCCTGCTCGTGGCGCTGACCTCGCCACTCTGCCCACGCTCCCCAGGGGTAGAGACAGTGGCTGGAGCTGAGGAAATGTCATTGCCCAGTTTTGTGCAAATGAAAGCTGAGAAATTTGCACACTACATGTGGAGCCTGTTGTTTGTATCTGGGCTTATTAGCCGTTTTCCTCGGGAGAGCACAAAAGAGTTCCTGAGAGTGAAAGAGAAACCCGGCAGATGAGGGAAACCTGAGGGGCCCCGGAGGACCCTTCGCTGCAGGCCTCATTTCATTCCAAATGAGTGCCGCAGGGGCCTATTGAAAGGAGGTCACAGGTATTTACCTTTCTTTCCTGTCTCTTTCAATCTGTTTTATAAAGAAGAAGAGAAAATGCCAAGGCTCTCCTCATTCCCGAGCCCTCAATGCATTCATTCTGCAGATTTCTTATGGAAGGTAGACTTTTAAAACAACAAAAGAAAATGTCACTGGAATAGACTTAAGCTTTATCCACAGGTAGACTGATTTCTGACCTTAGGCGCACTGGGTTACATCCACCCAGTCTTGTCATTTTTAAAAAATTTATTGGGGTGACAATGGTTAATCAAATTTTATGTTTCAGGTGTACAATTCTATAATACATCATCTATGTACTGTATTGTGTGTTCACCACCCAAAGTCAAGTCCCCTTCCATCACCATTTATCCCGTCCTGTCATTTCTTACAGTCAGAACAGAATGGTGGTGGCATTTATAGCCTAACACATTCTTAAACACCACCCACCTCTAACTATACTGCAACAATGTCCAGATAGAGAATTGTACAAGGGGTTAGAAGATGGAATAATAGTTTAAAATTTTAATTATTATTATTATTTATTATTATTATTTACTAGGCTAATGTATGTAAAAGTAAGGTATGAATAATCCAAAAGAGTGGGTGTTCCAAAATCTATCTTGTATGTATGATTAACTATGTCTGGTAATTAACCTCAATTCATGTGTATGTTTTCATGCAGTAAATATTCAGTAAATGCATACTTTATGCCACGCACTGTGCTACGTGCTAAGTACACACAAAAATGAAAAGGAGTATCTGCTTCAAAGGATTCTCCCTCTAGCAAGGAAAACAAGAAAATATACATGGTTCTACAAAGTTTAAGTAAATTATATAGAATAGTAAGGAAAATCAACATATATTAAGGTGCAAGTGTGAACAGAACGGGGGAGTGCAGAGAAGCTCCTCAGAATGGCCGGCCTTGGTACCTTTCCATGTACCCGGCCTGGTCTCTCCCTGGAGAACTTCGAAATGTGATTGTCAGAGTGCTGAGCTTAAGTCTGTCTCTGGGACATTAACATACATTAACTGAGTTTACCAACACAAATGCATAATCTGGAATCCTAATTCTAATGAACCAGTTTATAATAAAACTTGCATTGTCTGCAAAAAAAAAATTGTTTAGTAAAACAAACTCCTCTCTTGTTTCAGCTGTTAAAATAAAATCTGGTTTGAACAAGAAAAGAAACTTAGATTTCCTTGAGAATTAGGGACAGGGGGCTTAAGGTGACACAGCCAGCTCATTTTGCTTCTAAAGACAGATCCACGTACACATTCTCAACCTCAGTTATGCTGGGAAGAAAGTTTATATGAGTAAGAGAAATTACTTGAATGCAACACGTTTGATGACTTCAGGCTATGAAAGCATGAGGAGTTGATCTCCACACTAGTGAGACCTGCTGAGGATACGGAATAGTTAAGACAGCAGTCACCCTACTCCTGGCCAAGCAATGCCATGTTTTCCCTGCTGAGCAACCTATGTTCATATCAACTCATTTTTTTAAGTTTCAGTGTATCTAATTTTAAGGTATGTACATATTATTCTGACTGCACATAAATTAAGAAAAAAATTAAAACTACCTGTAATCACCTCCTAGCTTTTGGAATTCATTTTCCCTCCAATCTTTACTACATTTGCATAGGTAGATAGATGATAGATAGATGATAGATAGATAGATAGATAGATAGATAGATAGATAGATAGATAGATGATAGATAGATAGATAGATAGATAGATAGATAGATAGATAGATAGATGATAGACAGATAGATAATAAATAGATAGACATATAATCATATACACATATGTATATATATCCTATGGTAAGCTGGAGGCTCTGTAATGTTTCACATCAGCATGGTGTCATACCCAAAGATATTTCAGTTCAGCACCTAAAATAATTGAAAAGTAATTAAATATCTTCAATAGTCTTTTGCCAAAAAAAAAAAAAAAAAAAAGACAAAGCAGGAATATATTTAGCAATAATTCTTTAAAACCCTTTAATCTCATTTGATTCAGTCTCTCAATGCCTCACACTTACAATTCTCTCCCACCCCCTAAAAATTATTTACCCCCACCTTCAAAACTCACTCATTCTTTTCAAACGAACAAGTTCTCTTGCTTATTCCATTTTCTTCTTGATCTTCTCCCAGTGTAAATCTGGCTATCACCCCACCAGCATCAGTGCTGTTCAGCACCTATGTTCTCTACTAATCTGTAAGCAGAGTGAGGGAAGTGATCATGTCTTTGTTCTCCCAACTGAGCCCCAGTGCCAAGCAGAGTGTGTTTAATACAATTGTTAATATCTGAAATACAAACAGATACACACATACACACTCATGCACATCTGTACACACAGGGTTTTACAGAATTGAATTAATCCTCTGTATACCTTTGAGTCTTACATTATAAACAATTATAAACATCTTACATTATAAACAATTTCCCAAGTTAACAGTTTCTTCCTATAAACCACTTTTTTGTTTTTAATATGTTATTTATTTATTTTTAAATATATCTTTATTGATTTCAGAGAGAGGAAGGGAGAGGGAGAGAGAGAGTTGAAACATCAATGATGAGAGAGTCATTGATCGCTGCCTCCTGCAGTCTCCCGACTGGGGATCAAGCCCGCAACCCGGGCATGTGCCCTGACCGGGAATCGAGCCTCAATCTCCTAGATCCTAGGTCGATGCTCAACTGCTGAGCCACGCCAGGCCAGGCAGTATGTTTTTATTGATTTTAGAGAGCAAGGAAGGGAGAGGAAGAAAGAGAGAGAGAAACATTGATCAGCTGCCTCCTGCACACCCCTACAGGGGATCGAGCCCGCAACCCAGGCATGTGCCCTGACTGGGAACCGAGCTGGAACCCTTTCAGTGCATGGTACGATGTTCAACCCACTGAGCCACACCAGCCAGGGCTAGACCACTTCTTATTGATTGCATAATATTTAATTACATAACTGTTCCATTATTTCATCATTTCCCACTTAGGATTTTTTCCTTTTTCTCTGCATAAATAATCCATCAGTAAACAACTTTGCACAAAATCATCTCTGATTATTCCCTTATAATGATTTTCTAGAAGTGAAATCATTGGACTTGACTCAACATGAACTTTTGAAAGTTTCAATACAGACTGCCAAATGGCTTTACAGAAAAACTGCAATTTCAATTTCAATCCCACAGCATGTCAGAGCACCCCTCTCCCTGAACCCTACCAGCACAGAGTATTGTGGATTTGGGGCTTTTATCTTCTCAAAATTGAAATTTGAAAAAATTAATACCTTCAGTAAGGACTGACTTGACAATATGTATTAAATCTTACAGGTTATACAGTTAGAGTTTCCAAGGTGACCCTGTGTCCTCTATTTCCAAGTTTCAATTTTTTGGAACAAAGTGAAGTATAAATGAATACATTCTCCGAGTTCTGGATGAGCATCTAGCTGCTGATCCCGAGAGAGATAATTTAAGGCTACCCCACATGCAATAAAAACGTGTAAGGAAATCTCTGGGGAGGACATGAAAGGCTTTTTTAAAAGACAAAAATGATCAAAAGGGGTTTTGAACAAAAGTTATTTAACAGACAATGGAGGTGAGCATGCATGCTAGACGGTTACATTAGCGCCCGCAGTGAGGCCCGGTCCCGGCGCCCAGGCCCCTGCAGTGCTCGCCCTCGCTGACTCTGGGCTTGACCGCGCGGCTGCTCCAGCCAAGGCAAGGCCGCACCCTGGAGGCTCACGGCGCCTGCCCACTGGGACTTGCCCGTCCCGTACAGAAGCCCAGGTGAAAGACAGAGAGAAAGAGGGCCCGTCATCCCAACCATTCCAGCTGAGGCCCCAGACACGAGGGGTCAGACCTGACCCTCGAGCCCAGCCAAACTGCTGGCCAAGAGCAGCCGTCTGAGGGAGCCGAAGTGAGAGCAACAGACAAACTGTAAATTCATGTTGCTTTCATCCATAAATCTGGAGAGTTTATACAGCGATTGACAACTGATCCAACACATTCTAGGCATCAGAAATAACATTCGTTCAACATTTACTGAGCACTTAAGAGTGCACAGCCCTGAAGGAATGACTCATGAGTTCATAAAAAGAACCATGTTAGTGTGACAAGGGCTATAATATTTGATAGGTGGTGGAACAAAGGAAGGAGTTCTCTACTTTGCTTAGTCAGAGGTTTCACAGGAAAGAAAAATACATGAACTTTGTCTTGATAAATGGCCAGGCAGACTAAGAAGAGAGATTCTAATAGGTAGAGGAGACGACGAGGGTGCAGAGATGAGAAATGAAACAGGATGTTCGGGGAACTTCACATGATTCTATCTAGTAAGAGTACAAGTAAAATAGGTGTTAGAGAGAAATAAAAAATGTGCTCAGACTCAGGAGAGGATTAAACAAATTAGAATCTCCATTTCACAGGTATTATGAAGGACAGACAGAACGGAAATGAGCCTGCGCTTTTAAGCGTAAAACGTCCTCCCTTTCTAGACTGTCAAACTTATTTGGATCTAAATGCATCACGGTTTATAAATGTCATGTTCTGGTTTAATCTCAGGTGATAAGGTATCAAGTTGGAGAAAGGTATTCAGCAGTGCTAGATCATATCCCACTGTGGATAACTCATTCAGCAGTAAGTTCATTCCAGTGAATTCCTCATTCTGTGTCTAATATATAACATAATTCAGTTAGGCTTGAAAAATTTTTCTTCTTAAATGTTATAGAAATTTGATATGACATAAGCCAAAGCAACAAATTTTAGACGATTAGGGAATGGATATAGAGATTCAAAATATATCCAATAACATAAAACAAACAGCATTATACTTTAAGTGAATGTATTGTTTATACTAATTAAAAGATTAGATCCAAAGTTGTTTTTAACAAGCCACTAAGGTTTTTTTTCAAAAATTTTTATTGAAAATAAAAAAATTTTTTAAAAAAATTTATTGAACTTATTGGGGCAACATTGGTTAGTAAAATGATATAGGTTTCAGGTGTACATCTTTATAATACATCATCTGTATATTGTATTAGGTGTTCAGCACCCCAAGTCAAGTCTACTTCACATCACCATTTACCCCCCTTTACCCCCTCGTATACCCCCCAATCCGCTTCCCTCTGGTAATCACCACACTATTGTCTGTGTCTACGAGTGTTTTTTCCTTTGCTTAATCCCTTAACCATTTTCACCCGGCCCCCCAAACACCCTCCCCTCAAACAGCTGCCAGTCTGTTCTCTATATCTATGTGTCTGTTTCTATTTTGTTAGTTTATTTTGCTCATTAGATTCTATATATAAGTGATACCATATGGTACTTGTCTTTCTCTGATTGGCTTATCTCACTTAGCATAATACTTTCCAGGTCCATCCAAAGCTGTCAAAAAGGTAAGATTTCCTTCCTTTTCATAGCTGAGTAATATTCCATTGTGTAAAGGTAACACTGCTTCTTTATCCACTTATCTACTGGTGGGCACTTGGGCTGCTTCCAAATCTTGGCTATTATAAATAACCATGTCTGGTTAAATGTTTGTCAATCTTGTTTATCTTTTCAAAGAACCAGCTCTTGATTTCATTGATCTTTTGTATTGTATTTTAGACTCTATTACATTTATTTCTTTGATCTGTATCATGTCCTTTCTTCTACTCACTTTGGGTTTTGTTTGTTGTTCTTTTTCTAGTTCCTTTAAGTATAAGGTTAGATTGTTTATTTGAGATTTTTCTTGTTTCTCGAGGTAGGCCTGCAATGCTATGAATTTCTGTATTAGGACTTTCACTGTGCCCCATTAGTTTTGGGTTGCTGTGTTCTCATTTTCATTTGTTTCAAGGTATCTCTTCATTTCTTCCTTTATCTCATTGTTAACTCATTGTTTAGTAACACATTATTTAATCTCCATGTCTTTGTGTGTTTTTCTTGTGATTGATTTCTAGTTTCATACCATTATAGTCAGAGAAGATGCCTGATATGATTTCAATCTTTTTAAATTTATTGAGACTTGTTTTGTGGTCTAATCCTAGAAAATGTTCAATATGCACTTGAAAAGAATGTATATTCTACTGCTTTGGGGTGAAATGCCCTGAGGATACCAATTAAATCCATCTAGTGTGTCATTTAAGATCATAGACATAATCCCTGCTGATTTTTATAGCCAGGTGTTATGTGGCTCTAGTACTCTGAGCTGGAGAGCCTGGCCTGGAGTTGAGACACCACACTCATAGGGGAACCTTTACAGCTGAGATATCCCTCCAAGGTCTCAGCCATAACCCATGGGTGTGGGTCCAGTCTTTTTCCCATCTCTGTCCTTCCTACTAGTCTCAATGTGGCTTATTCTGTAAATCCTTGGTTGTAAGACTTCTCTTCAGCTAGTCTTCAGTTAGTTATTCAGGTTGATTGCTCTATATTTTAGTTGTAATTCCAGTTTGGTCCTGGGAGGAGGTGAGTGTAACATCTACCTACTCTGCCACCATCTTGGACTTCTGTCACTAAGATTTTTGGTACAAGAAACTGAGAGTAAAATAAAACAGCAACAGCTAATCTTTAGCTGGCTAAAGTAATTTATTTATTGAGTCTCTAAACTCCATTTCCATATAAAGGCAGGATTTTACACTAATAAAAATATAATGTAAAAAATTAAAGAATAAAGTATAGACAAAATGAAATTTTAATTTGTACATATCTATACTGGTATTGACTGCCTAACAATTTATTGTATGTGTAAAGAGAGAGCTATAATTTGTTATTTGCTCTTAGAAAATATGCTAGGCACCAAGCTTCACACATGGTCTGCCACATAGACATGCCCTAAAAACAATGGGCCCAGAATTGATGGAGCCCCTTTAACCTCACCAGTTGTTGATATTTATAGAAGAGTCTCCCTCTTGCTCCAGATAAGGAATGACAGACCATGCAACAAAATTAGTGGAGGTCAATAGAACAAGAGTCAGCAGTTAATTGATTGCCAAAGAAAAGCTTCAGTGAAAGGAGCCAGACCTCTATTTTCTCAAGATAATCAAATGCCTAACTCATGAAGACTCTAAAATTGACTTGTTTTTTTAATTGGTCTAATTGACTGATGCTTGGATATTGCATAAACCTTATGCGTCCTCAAGATAAAACTATACTGTACTATACTACCAAAGCCAGACATCTAATTACGTATTCCACATGAAAATAGCCCAGTGAAATGGATGTATATCTTTCCCACTAAGAAAAGCCCTTGTTTTGAAAGTGTCAAGGAGCTCTGTGTAAGCCTTATTGAGGAACACTTTCTGTAAGTCATGCCAGTGAGACAAATCTTCAGCTACAAAGAGTAAAATAATACATTATATATGTAACTATTACTCTGAATTCTGATTTGCTCATTCAAAGCTGACTCTATTATGGTATTTTATAATTTTATATTAGATTTTAAATTTATAGAATATGAGACATAGG
Organism: Miniopterus schreibersii; assembly: GCF_964146895.1. Lineage (NCBI taxonomy): Eukaryota > Metazoa > Chordata > Mammalia > Chiroptera > Miniopteridae > Miniopterus > Miniopterus schreibersii. The sequence continues at coordinate 38,618,510 of NC_138103.1, read as the reverse complement.
AGGGACTTTAGAATCTTTGTAGCCTAATTAAATGCCCAAAAGAGAAATCTCTTGTACAATGTTTCTGGAGATTAGACATAAATGTGCATGATGGAACGAAAAAACGAAAAATTAATTACTGAAGTAAAAATAAAATTTCAAAGTAGCACATTTCATTTTCAAGTAGTTCTAATTATAAGAAAACGCTCCTATAAATTGAAGCTAAATAAGATTCTCGAAATTTCCACCCAATGTCACCTTCTGGAAATTCATGTGATTAATCTAGTACGACAGTAAAAGATTTAGAGATGACAAAACTGACATTTTGCAAGTAGTAGGGGTGGGGCAGGGGATTGAGAGAAGTGACTAGAAAGGTCAACTCACAACACTGATTTTAGAAGGACTTAAAAACTAGAGACACTGTGTAGAAGTGTTAGTTAAAACATGAGGATTGGTTGAAAGAACTCATCTGCACTCTATTTGGCTAAATGACTCCTCTCACACTTCACTCTAACCTATACATTCTAGCAGAAGACAGTAAGCGTATTCTCTAGAAAACTTTGCATGGCTGAGTAAGGCACTTTACTGATGGTGATTAAGTTAAATTCTATATACCAAAAGGTGAGACCTCCAGCTCCCTTCCTTTACTCGGCAATCAGAATGCTAGAAGTCAAGTTTATTCCATCCATGCATAAGACTAGAAATGCCTCTGAGGAAATTAAACTGCTAAAATAATAACTATACTATTTGGCTATTCCAGAGTAAAAAAGCCTACTCATTGCCTTACTACCCTGTCAGGAAGCTCACCAACAGATAAGCCTCAGCCCTACAAATGGAAATTTCATTAAGCTTTTTAGCATCTCATTCTTTAATATGAACAAAGAGCCAAGGATCATCAGAAATTTGAGGCAGGCCTTTGACATAAAAAACAGAGACTAAAACTAATGGACAAAAAAGGCACTCAGAAAAAATAGAGCATAAGTTTAAAAAAATAAAAAGGCAAACAAACAAACCAAAAGAGCAATCTATAATCAGAGCTCTAAGAGAAGATATTATATCCATTAAACAAGAATAAGGTGTTAAAATCAAAGAATAGTCATAGACAAAGAAAGACATCTTGGAAATAAAAATATTAGCCAAAAATACCCAGCTCAGTGTAAGGACTGGACGATAAACTACAATAGAAAGTAGAACTAAAAAATAAAGAGGTGGAAAACAGGAAAGAAGAAAATTAAAATTAATGTGGAAGTTCCATCTATAATTAATAGGAGTTCTATAAAAAGAGAATAGAGAAGAGAGAGGGAACTAAAACAAAATGATACAAGACAAAAGTTTTTAAAACCAAAGGAGATGAGTGTGTAGATTGAAAAGAACCACCAAGTGCTCTGCACAATAAATGAAGACAGTTTTCCAACAAGGCATATCATCCTAAAATTTAGGATCGCTGGAGGAAAAATGAACATTTGTAAAAGTTTCCAGAGAGAAACGAAGGATCAGGAATCAATATGGTATTAGATTTCTTGATAGCATCTCTGGAAGTTAAAAGTAGGTGAAACAATGCCTCATAAAGAAGAAAAAAATTTTAACTATAATACTATCCTCATTTTTCAAAACTATCAATCACAGCATTTTCAGACATGCAAGCTCTTCCAAAGCTTCTCTTCCACATGCCTTTTATCAGGAAGCCATTGGAGAATGGGATCCATCAAAATGAGGGAGAAAAGCAAGAAAAAGGAAGATATTAAATACAACAAAGAAGGAAACCAACAAAGAAAAGAGGCAAAGAGAATTAATTCCAAGGTGGTGAAGAAAAGTCAAAGGATGAGAGTTATGCTGCAAAACTAGAAAACCACCAATCCATTGTCCTAATAATGTAAAAACTGAATATTAAACAAAATTTTTATAGAATCTTACTGAGACAATGGCAGGAAGACCAGAGTATGAGTAAACAGAATACAGGAGAACAAAATCCTCATCTTTCATAACAGAAGTAAACAGATAGTGTCTACAATAGAAAAATCAAATAGAAATATAGGGGTAAATGACAAAGGAAAAGAAATGAGGGTGGGAACAAGTATAACTGGGAAATACTATTTTTCTGTTACACATATTTTAATTTTTAATCTCTGTAGAGGGAAATTAATAGTTCTAATATTTTCTTCCTGAAAGTGAGAGGATTATGGACTCTGAGTATGCACATTCCATTTTGAAGACCATCATTTTATACAATAAGACAAATAAGATCTTACTTCAATAGCAAGGCTTCAAAGAAGCTCTGCACGTGAGAAGGGGGTCACAGAAAAATGTAGAAATCAAAGAGGATGCTCTAGCCCATCTCAAATAATCTATTAATGGTATTTCATGAAGAATCAGGTAGTCTGCCTGGACTAAATCAGTTCTAGGAATCTGGAAGCCCCGTTTCCTTTCCCTGTGCAAAGCAAAGATTCTGGTTTCACAATATTCAGAAATACTCCACCTGGAGCACTAGTTTAAAACGCAGACTCCATAGCCTGCACGACTCCACGGATTTCTATTTAGTGGAAAGTGTGGCACTGAGATGCAGGCATCTCCATTTTCACAATTGCCACAGGTGATTTAATGTCATTGATTCCCAGATCTTTAGAAAGATCACCCGGGTGTTCTTAAGTCCCATGCTTTAAGGGCAGGATTTGGCAAACTTTTTCTGTAAAGGGCCAGATAGTAAATATTTTAGGCTTCACTTACCATACAGTCTCTATTGCAAATACTCATCTCTGCTATTATAGTGTGAAAGCAGCCAGAGACAATATGTCAGTGAATGAATGTGGCTATGTGCCAATAAAAACGTAATTGTGGAAACTGAAATTTTGATTTTATATAATTTTTACATGTTACTAAATAATTCTTCTTCTTTTGATTACTTCCAACCATTTAAAAATGCAAAAACCATTCTTAATTCCAGGGCCTTGCACAGATAAGTGGGAGGCCTGATTTGGCCCTCGAGCAGAAGTTTGCTGACCCCTGCTTCAGGGCACTTCACAACCACTGAATGAGCAGTAACCCCAAGAGGAGTGCATGGGGAGAAGCTAGCTCCAGAAACCAGAGTTAGAAAAGATCTGTGATCTGACATAAATCAGCCAAAGCAGACTGAGCAAAATTGGTGCTTCCTCCCTTCCACACGTATTCTGTTAGGGAAAATGACTTATGACTTCCTCCCATTCCCTAGAGTGTTACCCATTCTTTGAGGACTTTCCTTGATGATTGCATTAATCTGATTTCACCCAAACAAAAATACTAGGTGGGAAAATTGAAGTTCACAGAGTGATTTCCTCAAAGTAGTCTTTCCTTCTAAGATTAGGATTCCTTTCAAGAATCAGGCTTTCAAAAGGGATTTAAAGTTGTGTTAACCATATGAATTTTCAGGTTATTTAAGTCAATCAGAGTTTGCAGCATCCAATAATATGCTTAAATTCTAAATTTTTTTGAATTACTAGTTACAATCCCACTGAACCAGAATCTTAGCCTCTAAGTGAATCATTCATTCTTCTCGTCATTCACCTGATAATATTTATTGTGTGACAATATAGGATGCAAGAGTTAATAAGATTTATATTATCACACTAGAAGCTGGCGTAGAGAAATTGGTCCCTATAATTGAATATGTGTTCATACCATGATAATTTCTACAGCATTTTATGGGGTTTCTGGAGCATTCCTTTGACCTGAACATCAGATGATTCTTCCCTCAGGTTTCAGGCTTCCATTACCAGTAAGGTCTCTCTCTCTCTTTCTCTCTCCCTCTCTCTCTCATTTTTTGCTTTTCATGCACCCACATTTAGATTAACAACTAATTCAATTAAAGATTAGCTTCTAAACATCCTAATTAAGTTTCTCCTCTTTAAGGTTTAGTATAAAAATATACAGACCAGCCCAGCCAGGTGTGGCTCAGCGGCTGAGCATCGACCTAGGATCCAGGCAATCGGGGTTCGATTCCCGGTCAGGGCACATGCCTGGGTTGTGGGCTCGATCCCCAGTCGTGGGCGTGCAGGAGGCAGCCGATCAATGACTCTCTCATCATTGATGTTTCTCTCTCTCTCCCTCTCCTTTCCTCTCTCTGAAATCAATAAAGATATATTTTTTTTAAAAAATACACTGACCAGGCTGACGTACATTATATCGCACTGTTTCACCACTAATGTGTTATTTTAGATGTGTTAAATAAGCTTATCAGTATACTTTCATATCTTTAAGTTATAAAATGGGGCTGTTTTTCAGGAATATACTCATTAAAACTATTTCATAAATAAAATTTGCATATTAAGAGCTTAAATTCTGTATCTTTGATTTCATCATGAAAGGCAATTGATGAGTCCAAAATGTAGCGTGACTTAATGTTAGAAGTTGAAAATAAAAGGGAGTCCTGGCCTGTGTGGCTCAGTAGTTCAGTGTGTCGGCCCTCACACCAAAGGGTCGTGGGTTCAATTCCCAGTCAAGGACACATACCTGGATTGCAGGTTCAATCCCCAGCCCTGGTCGGGCGTGTGTGGGAGACAAGCAATCATTGTATCTCTATCACACTGATGTTTCCCTCCCTCCTTCCCTCCCTCCCTCCCTCCCTCCCTCCTTCCCTTTCTCCCTTCCTCCCACTCTCGTTAAAAATCAATGGAAAAAGTGTCCTCAGGTGAGGATTAACAAAAAAAAGGAAAAGGGTACTTCTGCGCAGTGTTTGTAGACTTCAGGCAAAACTGAAATTAATTGCATGGTCTTGGGAATGAACCATTTACAATCTGTTAGCAGCTCTGCCCCATTTGCCTCTTAGGTGCGACTTCACATTCAGATAAACAGTTTTCAAAAAGTCAATTAATCTTTGATTTGTCCCATCTTTGAGTGACTCTTACTGATTTAGTCAATTATTCTACCTTGAAATTTCTTGAAATACTAAAAACAAATGCAAACGTCAGCAGCAGCCAGGAGAGCAGAGGTGTAGAAGAGTAGGCAAAGGAAATCTGGCATTTCAACCCTACCCTCAGTCGCATCTCCCAGGTGCCTGAGCTATTTCCAATCCAGTCTGAATTCTTCCCTGCAATTACACACACACACACACAAACACAAACATTTTCTTCCTCCTCTTACCTCCCCATCTCTCCCTGCCCTCCTCCCTTCCTCCCTTCCTCCTTCTCTCTTCCCACAATATTCTTTCTCTCATTTACTGCTCCACCCCCACCCTACTCTTGATGCTCTCCAGAAAAGCTAGCCACTTCAATACTTTTACGTTCCAAAATTAGAATACTTTCTCATATGCTCACTCTGTAACATATGCTTTTAATACCTTATCTCAACTCAGGAGTAAAAATAAAACAAAGCATCAAGATCTCACATAAAAAGGCCTCTGGTGTACAGGAAAGCAATAGAAACATAACCACTTTTGCTTTAGTCTCTGGTGCACATCTTCAATTTCCCCTACTCCCCACACACAAGTGTAAACATTCTAGGAAGGTATTAAGAGCAATGGAAGGTGGGCAGCCTCTGACTCTGGGCTCAGTGAGAGCCAGTGTTTCATAAGGCCCACTAACCTGCCGCTTCTTTCTGTTGTTCCTTATGACACAACTAATGAACCTGTAAAGAACTTGCTTATTCTTAACTTGGTTACTATACATTACTTGGTGTCTGTTCAAGACAACACTATCCCTTCAAAGCAGTTTGCTCATCTTTCCTATACAATGAAATCTTCGTCAAGTACTGGAGTCAGAATCAAAATTGTATAATATGTTTCAAGTGCAAATAGAAGCAGAAAGATATGTTCTCCCCCTGCCTCAGCCCTAAGGAACAAAGATTTTGAGCCAAGCAACTCAGTTCATATTAAAATATTGAAATATGATTTTCACCAAAGACTTACCTTAATACTTCTAGCGAACTTCCATGTCCACAGTAAAAGCTGAAGAAAAATCTCAGAAACAGTATGTTTAGGATTGGTAATCCATCCCAGTTTTGCACCGTTCAGTTTGACAGATATACTGGGGGCAGTGTATCAGCAGCTTACTACAATAAACAACCTAAGGATTCTACTGAGAGAATGAAAATCCCTTCTTAGTATCCTCTTTGACTACAAGGAGATACATCCCCAGTGGGATTCTAGACAAAAGTTGCAGGCTCAAATGAGGACAGGAACCAGACAGGTAACACAAGTGACTGTGGTAAGCCAGGGGAAAATGGAAACAAAAGAATGTCTGTCTACAGGGGGTTAAGTCACATTGACCTCCACCTGACTGATGCTTTGAAAGAACATAGGCTCAATGAGGCCAAGTCTTTTAATTTTTTGAAGAGAGAAATCTGAATTTTTAATCAAGATTCCCAGTGTGAAATGCTGGCAACTATTTTTTTAAAAAATTAAACAGTGTGCAGGTTGAAAAAAACTTGTTAGTTCATGGTTCTCCAGTCTGTCATATCTACATAACTAAAATAGTTCATCATAGCTCTTTCAACCCCACCATGAGGAAGCAACTCTCTTGAATGAGTCTGTGACAAAACGGGGGCTGGAAGTACCACAGAATGATGTCCCATCAACCACCTTCCTTAGGGCTAATGACTGAATACTTTGGTAAAAGGGATGTAGGGTTATGATTAGAAGTAGATTAAGGCAACGCTCACTCTCTTCTTTCAACAGTCAGCTTAGTGTATGAGAGATAACAGTGAAGTGGCTGTGAATGCAGGGAAGCTCCATGGAAAGGTGGCTGGCTGTCTGTAGATAGGTGATTGAGCAACACCCATATAGAATGCTGAGGGGATAAAACAAGGCTGGAAGCCCAAATTCTACCAGGTTATACAGTTGTAATCCTAAGGCTTGGATTCCAGCTCCTGATTATGCCAGAGGAAGGGCTGATGCTTCCCCCCAATAATTCATCTTCAAAGTCCTACATTATAAGGTCTCAGCCCCTTGCCCAAAGCCTGCCATCCAACCCTGTTATACTTCTGTGCTCTGCCCCAGAAAGTGAAGGGCAATGAGGAGCTCACATCTCTATTGCTTCTCCCTCATCTAGGTTTTCTCCAGTATATGCTATTACAGGCCTGGGTGTGCTGCCTGGTCATTCACTCTTGCATGGCCTTCAAATGGACTTAGGTGAAATTTTAGGGAGAAAGCAAGGTCTAGGCTTTAGATCAGGAGGCTAAAAGGAGAGTATCTGCGGTTTAAACATGGTCAAGCCCAACTCCCAAAGGTTGAAGGTAAAGTGGGGGGTTAGGCAGGACAGAAATCTAGCCACAAATGCATTTAGTATCAACTCCCCTTGGTCAGAACTCTCGGTAATTGGCAACAGAACAGTGTCCAATGAAAGAAAGTGAGCTGGATTCACAACTAACAATGGGAAGCTAATTATTTTTGTTATAGAAAAGAAGACTGATTATAGCAGAGAATGCTGTAACATTACAACTTGCAGCCACATCTTCAAGGTCAGCCAAGATCAGTTAATAAAGTCTCCCTACTGTACTTGTACATCCCTGCTATTTCAGGTCAACATAAAAGTAACTCAGTATAATATTGGTCAGAAAATAATAAATTTTTGTTAAAAGATATTATGATCTGTTAAAAGCTTATCTAGACAAAGTTGTGTTAAGATAGAACTCATTGGCCTGTTCAGACATTTTAAAGAAGAAAAAGTATCCACAATTACACATGAATTGGTAAGTTGTCTAATTACCTGCAAGATCGATGAAAACTTTCAACATGAAAATGTTGGAAAGATAACACTTAGTTCATTAAGGCAGATCAGATTATTGAAGAGTAAAATTTAGGTAACAGAAAGATAATTGTGAAATAAAATAAACATGAAAAAAGTTTAGCAATTATTTTGTTGTAGACTTTGAGCAAAAGGATAAAGTCTCGATTTGGGGAACCAAAAAAATGTAATGTTACAGAAAATATTAATCAACGATTAAAAGAGTCAGAAAAGAAAAACCCCAGTACTCTGAAAGCTTTACAATGTCTCAACCAGGCTTATAAGTAATGTGAATGCTGACATTTTCTTTCAAATCAGTGGAATCTTTCATGAAGAATTCATGCTACAAGGGCAATAAGGCTTAATGCACAGAAATGGCAAAGTGTTTGTGTTTTCTTTTCAACTCAAAAGAAACAAATATTTTCACAGTAAAACTAAGTTTATCTCTATTATTCTCAGCTACAATTTTTCAATACTTCAATAAATCAAATCAACAATCAAAGATAATATTCTCACCTTTAAGAATATGAAAGCCCGGCCAGGCATGGCTCAGCGGTTGAGCATCAGCCTAGGATCCAGGCGATAGGGGTTTGATTCCCAGTCAGGGCACATGCCTGGGTTGCAGGCTCGATCTCCAGTCAGGGGCGTGCAGGAGGCAGCCGATCAATGACTCTCTCTCATCATTGATGTTTCTATCATCTCTCTCTGCCTCTCCTTTTCTCTCTCTGAAATCAATAAAGATATATTTAAATATATATATATATGAAAAAAATTGATCTGGGTTCTAGATGCAATTCCAGATAGATTCCTAAAATATCATGGAATGCCTAAACTCCTGAACTAATTATGACAGGGGGAGGGGATTAATATTCTCAAGACTGGTGGCTTTGTAAACCAGTGAACACTTATTTTTTATTTCTCAGCCATGCGTGTTTGGTCTTTTAGAGAGGCCTTTTTTATCAGGAGCTTCAAAGATACAGTAAGGAAAACCCTGCATCTAGAAAGGCTATCCTAATATAGATCATGGGATATTAGGATCCAGGGCACCCATTCTACACACAGAGGATCAGCATGAGTCAGCCTGCTCCAGGCTCCATCAGGATTTCCTCTGTGTGGTATAACTGCTAACAGTCAAGTACCCTTAGGAGCTCCTCTTCTGCTAGTCCTGAGAGTTTCACTCTGTTTTATTCAGGTGGGGCTGACCCCCCTGGACTCTAATGCAATGACAAACCATTAGCCGGTCCATCTGCAGCACTCAGCTGGAGAGTCACAATACAAAGTCAAGAGGGAATAATTGGGGAATGAACAGCAAGGCTTAAATTTAAGCGTAAAGCCCTTAACCAATAAATTTAGCCTTTCCTTCAAAAGGCAACATTTTAAAATTACACATATTACCAGGACCAATGTTTCTCTTTGCTCTTCCTGATGTTTGAGCAAATCAGTCTGGGAGCAGAATACTCGATATTATGATACAGATTTTTGTCCTTAATTTCCTACTTGAAAGTAGTGGGAAGACCCACAATGGACATGTTTGAGTTGCCGCCACAGACTGTGTTGCAGAATTGCTATCACAATCTTTAAATCTGGCAACCAGAAGCCTGGCTATTAAAATGTTCTGGATTGTTCTTTCAAATGTATAGGCAAATAAGTTGAAGGAGGAGCAGGAAATTGATGCAAGAACTGTATCTTGTAAAACACTGTAATTGTGCGTGGCTGACTGGCAGAATCCTAGCAATGCATAATGAGAATTTTGTTTGTGAATTAGGAAACTCAGATTCTGATCATCTGAGAAAATGTTTTGCAGAAAGAAGACATTAGAGACCTATGAGCCATTTCTTACTTCACTCACTCTATGTAGTCCTAAGACAAAAACTTAAAAGCAGTTCTGTCAAATGTATGATGTCCATTAATACACAATTATTTTACGATTCTTCATGCATCACTCTATTTTCTTGGCCATGTCATAAGGATATATTTGAGGTCTCTTTAGTCTATAAACTAATTTCAGAAATGTTTATCTACATGTTTCTTCATAGATATTTTTGGCTATGCCTGCTTATTCACAAATATCTAAATAATTAATGAAAAAGATCTCATCATTAGCCTTGAAAAATACATTCATTTTCATGAGTATATGTTATGTATAGTGAGTGCTATACTTACAACCAGAAAGTATTTTTTTCTTCCCTCACATTTTGGGGAAATTCTGTATTCACATCAAGTAATGCTGGTACAACTCCAGACAGCAAACACTCAAGCTCCTTCTGGCTCTATTTTAAAAGAGATAGTTTTGACAGCTCTAATTATGGCACAGAGAAATGCCAGGCAGGTAGCTGAACTTGCATTTCAAAGACTACCCTTCAGGACTGGATTTATTAAATATTAAATGTCAGCATTAAGAATATCATACATTTTACATAGAATACTTTGGTTCCAACATGATTTCCTCTCTGAAATCACTGATCAGTCCAACCCCTTGCCACTATCTTACTTGAATTATGGACCAGGCAAGGCATTTTCCTGTAGAATTCAGCAAGTTAACTGGAGCGACCTATCTGCAGGAAGGCGCTATCAATATATGTTACAATCCTGTTTCTGAATTATATTCTGATGATAATAAAATGAAGTAGGTTAAAAAAAGAAAATTAATTTTCTTTATTAGAAACATCTAATGAAGCTTTTATTCACTTCTGATGGGGATTCACCACATGTTGAGAGCAACATCCTGGACTCAAGAGGAAAAATCAGATTCTATTCACCATTCAAAAAAGAAGGGGCTGTGACATGATTTCTAAAGTGATAAATTAAGGAATTAATGACTAGATCACAAGAACTGAGACAAATATTTTAATTGAACAAGTGTACCTAAAATATTACTGTTGTATGCCTCCTTATAAAGATCCAGACAGGATTAAAGGATTTACTGAAGACTACTGATGCCTACCTCTGTGATTAAAAGAATTTTTTTTCTTCTGGTATACATTTGTAATTACAAAAAGAGAATTAACTGGATGTCAGGTTGTACAATTGACTTTTTTCCTTAAAGAACACGACTTTTTAGGAACAAGCATTTATTTGAAAATGTCCTAACACTATCAAATTTTCCTATCTAGAATCCAAAATACTGGAAAATCAAAGTAGCTAGATTTTTTTTTACATACTTAAGATAGTACCTGACACCTATTATGTGTTAAATTTATATTTGTTTAATGAATGATAAATAAGATGGATAAGAAAATGAAAGTCAAGGTCTGCATGGTATATATTTTTCCCATCCCTTTCCTTTAAACCTTGTCTTTATAGTATTTAAAGTGCCTGGTGCTGCCCTGGCCAGTGTGGCTCAGATGGTTGGAGCATCATCTTGTGCACCAACATGTTGCCAGTTCGATTCCCAGTCAGGGCACATACCTAGATTGTGGGTTTGATTCCCAGTGGGGACACACAGGGGAGGCAACTGACATATGTTTCTCTCATACATCAATGTTTCTCTCTCTCTCCCTTCCTCCCTCTCTAAAATCAGTAAAACATATCCTCGCATGAGGATTTTTTTAAAAAAGTGCCTGGTGCTTCTTATGAAATGTATGCAGTTGGGTCTTACTTCACCAATCACCACTAATCCTCAGGGAAATGCAAATCAAAACCACAAGGTATTACCTCACATCTGTCAGAATGGCTATCATCAAGAAGACAATAAGTGTTGTCAAAGATACTGAGAAAAGGGAATCCTTATACACTATAGATGGAATTGTAAAATGGTATAGCCATTATGAAAAGCAGCATGGCAGTTCCTCAAAAAATTCAAAATTAAACTACCACATGATCCAACAATCCCACTCCTGTGTATATATTTGAAGAAACTGAAGTCAGAATCTGGAAGAGATATATGCACCCGCATGTTAAATGCAATATTATTCACAACAGCTAGACAATGGAAGGTTATTCATCCATAAGAAGAAGAAATTCCTGCTATGTGCAACAGCATGGATATAGATGAACTAGAGAACACTATGCTAAGTGAAATGAGTCAGAAAGATAAACACCAGGGAGAGAAGAGTAGCTGGAGGTTGAAATCAATAGCCAATGACCGTTGACTTAATCAATCACACCTATGTAATAGAGCCTTCATAAAAATCCAAAGGACACAGTTGGGAAACAGATTCCAAGTGGTGAACACAGGGAAATTCAGGGAGAGTGGTATGCTCAGACAGCATGGACTCTCCAAGTGCCTTCCCACATATCTTGCCCTAAGCATCTCTTCCACGTGGCTGTTGTTCCAACATATATCCTTTTATAATATGCTGCCAATCTAGTAAGAATAATGTTTCTCTGAGTTCTGTGAGTCACTCTTGTATATTAATAAAATCCAAGGGCAGGGGGGAGGGGGCAGGCCTTGCTGGAACTTCCAATCGATAGCCAGTAGGTCAGCCTACACCCTGGACTTGATATTGGCGTATGAAGGGGACTAGGAGGGAGAATCTAGTAGGACTAAGCCCTGAAGCTGTGGGATTTGACGCCATCTCTAAGAGTGTCAGAATTGAGTCAGATTGGTGGGACACCAAGTCAGTGTCCACAGAGAACAGAATTAATTGAGTGGTGGTGTAGACAAAACATACACACAATGGACAAATCCTTCAGAATTTGTACTGTCTTTTAAAATTCATAGTCAGTCATCAATAGGACGACTATGTATTACAATTTGCACATTACTGTACCACATTACTGTTTTTCCAGTATCCCATCCAAAAGGTAAAAGTATCCTCATTTATATAACAAATCAGATAACCAACCTAATTATCAGTAAACTCTCCTATTGTCTGACTGTTTTTCTCACCATAACTGCAACTTGCTGTCCCCTTAGGACACTGCTTCCCCTGTAGCCCTCTCAGGTGGGGGTTGCTTTTCCTCTCACATCCCTCATACCTCAAAGCCTAGAGAGAGAGTATTCCTCTTTGATAGCCATTGTCACTTTTTATCCTATTTGCTGGCTTTCTCCTCCTTCTTCATTAAAAACCTCTAGCCCTTTTAAAACGTATTTTCAGACTTTATTACCCTCCCCCTCCCCATTAATTTTATCTATTAACTTCCAGTCACTCCTCCTCACTCACTGATGAATTCAGCACCTACTTTCCACCACTACTCTTATTATTCTTGGGGACTCCCACACCCCCAAAAGTTATCCATTTTGATAGCCTCTTGATTTTTTTTATCTATCTAGATTTAAAAAACTAGTCCTCTATCAAACCTTAGCATCATTTCTATGGTCACACACTGGAAATTGTTATCAGTAATAACTGTACCACCTCTGAAATTTCAATTTTAAACTTCCTGTTCTCTGAGCCTCATTTTCAAGCTTAGTCATTCTAGAATACCCATTCCACTAATTCTCTGACTTCATTAAGACCTCCAGTCAATGACCATACCAATTTTTCGCTATCCATGGTCCAGATATCCTTCTCTGCTTACCCAGCCTAGATTCGATGGTCTAGTATTACAGCACATTACCCTAACGCCCTTCCCCTTTCTCCTTCCCTTGTGCTCATCTAAAAACACCCCAATCCAATTACCTGCTTACTCTAGAACCATTACCAGAGCAGAATGTCACACAAGCACACATGTGCGCATGCACGCACACGCACAAACACACACACACACACACATACACACACCACATAATCATGCTGACCAGATCTATTTCAAATTGATACTCATATCTGAAAGGGGCACACAAGAATGCCAAACAATCCTGCTTTCTCCCCCAGTAAATCCACTCTCTGGATAGCTAGTCCATGAGCTCTCTCTATATACACACATCTCAATATCTCCCTCACACTTAGTTGATAACTTTGCTACATTATTCACAGAAAAAAATGCAATCGGATAAAAATTTTCATATTTTTCCTTCAAGCAAGTCTACCAATCTGTGCATACAGCTATCCTTAATATCACATATTTCTAAAAAAGATTCCTCTTCATTGATCTCTCTGAGCTATTACTTCTCTAAAAAAATTCCTTAACAGTTATTTATATGCTGCTTCCTTCTCATTATTTAGCACAAAACTGAAATGTCACCTCTTCCAGCAAGACCCTTCCCAAAACTGTGACTAACGTCTCATCATACTATCCTACAGGACACCTTCCAATAGCAGTTATCTATACCTGAAATTATTTTATTGTGGTCTGTCTCCAACCACCAAAACTTCCATTTCTTGGACACATGGATTCTGTTTTCTATATTAGCGTATTCTCTATTACCTAAAACAGGGTGTGACACATAATAAAAGCTAAATAAATACACCTACTAAATAAATGGTTTATTGGACTGATTACTGAGAAACACTAAGTAAACCAAGATCTATCTACTAATATACATAAAAGGTAAAACTTACAGACTCATTTACTATATACTGAAACCTGATAATTTTATGGATATCCAACCCTACTTCACTAGTAACAACATCATGTCCATTATCCAAAATAATGGTAAATGAATGGAGAAATATATTAACCAATAGATTTTTTGATGCTAAATATTACAAATAATTCATATATTTTACATTACATATTTATATTGTAATAATACTGTTATTGAGAATCACCACAAAATAAAACAGAGTAAAAAATATATTTTTACAAATAAGTCAAATACCTTTTTTTTAAATTACAGTTTACATTCAATATTATTTTGTATAAGTTTCAGGTGTATAGCACAGTGGTTTGACAATCACATACTTTACAAAGTGTTCTCCCCAATATTTCCAGTACCCACCGGGCACCATACATAGTTATCACAATATTACTGACTATACTTCCTATGCTGCATACTCTATGTCCCCACAACAATTTTGTAAGTACCAATCTGTACTTCTTAATCCTTTCACCTTTTTCACCCAGTCACCCAAGCCCCCTCCCTCTGGCAACCATTAGTCTGTTCTCTGTATCTATGAGTCTGTTTCTGTTTTTTTTCATTTGTTTATGTTGTTTTTTAGATTCCACATATAACTGAAATCATATGGTATTTTTCTTTTTCTGACTGACTTATTTCACTTAACTTTTGTTATCAGCAAAAAATAGTAAAGCATTATCCAAAATAACTAGTTGTATTATATTCTACTTCAGTTGTTTCTATATGAAAACTACAATAAAACTAGTTTATCAGCCCTAGCCAGGTGGTTCAGTGGGTTGGAGTGTTGTCCTGTACACCAAAGCATTGTGGGTTCAATTCCCAGTCAGGACACATGCTTAGGTTTCAGGTTCAATCTACGGTTGGGGTGAGTGTGGAAGGTGGCCAATCCATGTTTCTTTTCTTTCTCTCTCTCTCTCTCTCAGCATGTCCTTGAGCAAGGATTAAAAAAACAAACAAAAAACCCAGTATGATATTGTCATAAAAACTGACACAAAGATCAATAGAACAGAACAGAGAGCCCAGAAATAAACCCAAGCATATATGGTCAATTAATTTACAACAAAGGAGCCAAGAAAATATAATGTGTAAAAGAACAGTCTCTTCAATAAATGAGGCTGGGAAAACTGAAAAGCCATATGAAAAAAATAATAAAACTATACCACTATTTTATACCATACACAAAAATTAACTCAAAATGGATTAAAGAATTGAATATAAGACCAGAAACCATAAAAATCATAGAAGACAACATAGGCAGTAAGCTTTTTGACATCCGTCTTGATAATAATTTTTTTAATCTGACAGCAAAAGCAAAAATAAGCAAGTAGGGCTACATCAAACTAAGAAGCTTCTGCACAGCAAAAAAAAAAAAAAATCAATAAAATGAAAGGCAACCTACTGAATGGGAAAAAAATATCCACAAAGCATAGCATATATCTGGTAAGAGGCTAATATCCAAAATATATGGAGAATTCATATAACTCAATAGCAAAAAAAAAAATCTGATTTAAAAATGGGCAGAGTATCTGAATAGATATTTTTCCAAAAAAGACATACAGATGGCCAACAGGTATATGAGAAGTTTCTCAACATCACTAATTATCAGGGAATGCAAATCAAAACCACAATACCACCTCACACCTGATAGAATGGCTATTATCTAAAAGACAAGAAATAAATGTGAAGAAAAGGGAATACTTATGCACTGTTAGTGAGGAAAAAAAACTGGTGCAGCCACTGTGTTAAACAGTATAGAGGTTCCTCAACAAATTAAAAATAAAACTACCATATGATCCAGCAATTCCACTTCTGAGTATTTATCTAAAGAAAATGAAAACAGTAACTCAAAAAGATATACGCACCTCCATGTTCATCGCAGCATTATTTACAATAACTGATATATGGAAACAACCTAAGTGTCCATCAATAGGTGGATGGATAGAGAAAATATTATGTATATCCAAACGGAATATTAATCAACCATAAAAAAAATAAAATCTTGCCATGTGTGACATGGTTAAACCTTGAGAGCATTATGTTAAGTGAAATAAATCAGATAGAGAAAGACAAATACCATATGATATCACTTATACATGGAATCATTTAAAAAATTTTAAAAACCACAAATTCATAGATACAGAGAATAGTAGAAGCCAGAGATGAGGTTTTGGGAAAAATGGGAAAAGGGGGTCAAAAGGTACAAACTTCCAGTCAGAACATATATAAGTCATGGGGATATGATGTACGGCTTGATGATTACAGTTAATAATACCGTACTGAATATTTTAAAGTTGCTAAGAGAGTAAACCTTAAAGTTCTCATCACAAGAAAAAACTATGTATGGTGGTGAATGTTAACAAGACATATTGTAGTGATCATTTCACAATATACAAATATCAAATCATTAAGTTGTACACCTGAAACTAATATAATGTCATATGTCAATTACACCTTAATAAAAAAATAGGGGCATTATTAGAACATTTAATCACATTAGCTGAGTTCAAGCTTAGTCCCTAAAAAGACTGAGCTTCCTTATTGTTACATTGTTTTATGAAGTAAATAAGTTCAATCTAAACTACTTGATTATCATTATTTTTTGTGACTTATTTCAAACTATAAAGTTCGTGTACACTACTGCAAATTAACAAAGGTATCATCTATTATAGGTCTTCACCTAGCCAATAAAACATTAATGAAAACATTACTGTCCCCATCAGGCACAACCATTTCATTTCAAAATAAGAACGTCTAACCCAACTCAACAACTAATCTCATTTCAAATTATGGATTTGAAAAAATGTATTAGAGGCACATTTTAAAAAGCAAATACAGTATAAAATCTTGCTTTTTACTGAGTCAGTGTAATTTTGTTTGTTTGTTTGCTTTTATGGCTATCTGATTTACGTCCTTCTTTTGGGCAAGTTTAGTATGCAACCCTCATTCTTTAAATAGTCCAAAAAACCCACAGTCTTAAGTTGTATGAAAACTTAACCTGGCACTGTCAGCTGAAGACACCATAAATAGCACCGTAAGAACATCTGTGCTAAATTTTAACACTGTTCATTAACAGTTCCATTTTCCTGAGTTTGCGTTTGTTCTTTGGCATCGGCTTAGGGTATAATCCATTTTTCAGAAGGTGTTCCTTGCTGAGGCGAATTTGAGCACCATGCTGAAGCTGGAAAGAGCATAAAGCTCGAAGAGGTCGAAGCAAAGTCTGTTAAGATAAAAAGAAAAAAAACTACACTAAAACAGTGTCTGTGACAAGTCATGATATTCTATCTAGATTTTTTTCTTCAGAAACAAGCAGTATTATCTTTATTATTACTAGCTTTTAACTATGAAAAGCAATAAATACTCTAATAAATACATGATGATTTCTAAAGAAATTATTTATTTAAATCCATACCTTACATACCACTAAGTAACTCCAGTAAAAAGATACAAATCGATTTTCCATATAGGTGATAAAGTCTGAATTTGGTTTTATACATTAAGATATTCAAACACCATGAAAAACTTTTGCTGTTACAATAATTTAATCTGTAACAAGCAGACGACAAGAGACCTTTAGATAATGAAGATTAGTTGATTCATTTTCAGTCACAGAAGGATGTAAGCTTCCTGCTACCTGACAACAATTAGATGATGACCGTAACGGGTAAGTGGTTGACTAATGCACACAGTCCATGGACCACATGCAAGTCAGATAAAAGGTTTAGGTGCACTCGAAATAATTCTAACTGTATATGTACCAGCCTTAATGTAAATACCTACAGGGCCAGCCATTTACCATAAGCACGTGAAATGGGTGAATCCAGGGGATAACAGAGTTTTCAAGGGACCATTATTGCCAACTGCTGGTGCTGAGTGGAGCTAAGGCACTTAGGCTACGGCACAAAGCTTTTTACTTCTAGTTATAAAAGTTCATAAGGTAAAACTTCATAAGCAGAGATGGTTCTATAATAAAAAAAAATTTCCCTGAATGAAAATCACCAACTTTTAGTTCAAAATTTTTGTCAATACAATCAGAGGAGCAAGGAAGGGCAAAAGGATTAACTATTTTGAGTGCCTGGTGTCAGGCAATTAAAGCACATTATCCAATTCAATTCTCACAACACTGAGGTAACTAATATTCTTATATTACGGATAAGAAAACAAGCACAAAGAGATTACATGAATTGCCCACTGGCAAAAAGTAATGATGATAAGTGCAGAAGTTTTAATTCAAACCTGCTTCAGAGCTCATATCATGCTGTACTTCCAAGTGTTTGAAACAGTGCTCAAGAATTAAGCATGAGGATGAATCAACAGACGAGGAAGGCTATGACTTGGAGGAGCCCCACCTCTACAGAATGAAGACAGCTGGAAAATTACTACTCTCCTCCATCATCTTAAGGCTTTATGATGATGCCACTAATTAAAGGTTACTGGGGGCGGGGGGAGGGAATGTATGGCACAGCTTTCCTCCCCAGGAGAGAGAGAAAACACCTTTGCGTTTCTCAGAAGAATGCACCAATTTTTTATTATAGCTAGATTTGAACAGGCTGAACTTGGGTTTCCCCACTAAGGATGCTAAATTTTTGCCATCTGTAGCAATAAGCAACTTGGGATGTTTCATTATGCATTTCTGCTGCTCATACTCCATCTTATTAGCATCTCCCAAATCACACAAATGATCGTCAAACATTCTTTTCCTACTCCTGGCAACTACAGTATGACTGCTCCTGCTGACTAAAGCAAACAGAATGAGAGGCTAGGACCTCACTATCAGTTTGGGATTTTATGTTCAATTTTAACCATAGATAACAATAACAAAAGCTGAGCAGATGAAGGGTCAGGTCACCATTCTGTGTCTTAAACTTTGCCTGTTGTTAGATATTATACTCAGAACATAAGATAGGTTTCCTGCTATGATGGTACATTAATTAATACCAGAATAATATATCTTATAAAACTGGGAAAAGGGGCAGCAGTACATTAATAGTACTAGTATAAACCCTATCCTGAACCTCAGCCCCACTGTATTACAACTACTATTATTAAACCACCACCACTACCAACATGAAAACTTCCGTTTAGGTTTGTAGTAAAGATCGAATTCCAGCTCTGAGAATAAGAGATATATGTCCATAGAGGATTCTTTTCAGAACCCAAAGAAGGAGAGGAAAGAAAGTTTATTTGTTTTTTAATCCTCACCCAAGGATATGTTTTTATTTCTTTTAGAGAGAGAGAGAAAGGGAGAGAGAGAGAGAGGGAAACATGGATCGGTCCTCCTGTGTACAACCAAACCGGAGATTGAATCCACAGTCTAGGTATGTGCCCTGACAGGGAATGGAATCCACAGCCTTTTGGTGCACAGGAGGATGCTCCAACCAACCGAGCCACCACAGTGTATAATGAGAGTAAAGAAAAAAAGAAGACAGGAAAGAGTACTTCGTGTGTGTGTGTGTGTGTGTGTGTAGTTATAAAACTTCATTTAGTTACATTCGTTATCCTCTGACTTTTCCTCTTAAGTTGTATTTATCAAAATCTTTCAATGATTAAAAAATCCTAACAATATCAGTTTTATTTTGCTGTTTTTTCTTTTGCCAGAAGTGCAGTTTCTTACATGTTCCAAAGACTGAGATGTTAATGAATGCAACGAAACATTACTCTTTACTTATGATTATTAATTATATATGAATCATCAGGCTTTCATGGAAATTCAATAAAATGATTAGAGGTTAAAACCTTTTCATATTCTGTAGGCGTTTTTCTCAAAAAGGTATATCTTTTTTATATTCAAAGCACGGTTAATATGATAAACAGGAAGTTGGTATAACCTCCTCAAAAGAACCAATGCAAAAAAAGAAAGTAAAATGTTCTTCTTTTAATTAAAAAGAAAAAAGTTGAGTACAAAAGAACACATAATGCTAAAAGAGAAATACAAAACACTAAAAGAAGAATCTAGGTCCCCCCAAACCTGTATTTGATGTTGTGAACTTAAAAGCAATTTAGCATATTATAAATGTTGCTTGCACAGCTTAGAATATTTAAATAATTTTAAATAATGGGATCTGGAATGCTAAACTAACAGGAAAATACCAGAGAGGAAAAGGTTATAAAAGTACACAAATTTCTTTTTTAAAATTGATTTTAGAGAGAGGGGCAGAGAGAGAGGCAGACATCGATCTCGGTTGCCTCTCACACATGCCCCAACCAGGAGAGAATCCCCAGCCTGGGCATGTGCGCTGACTGGAAATGGAACCCGCACCTTTTGGTGTATGGCACAACACTCCAACTAATTGAACCATACCGGCCAGGGCCAAAAACTTCTATCACAGATACATTCTACTTGTCACTTGAGCTACAAACTTAACAAGCTATGCATTTCCAAATTTTCTAGATAAATTTTCCTACTTTCAAAAACTACATAGCCTTCCAAAGACGTACATACCTCTTGTATGTAATTATTTTTCTCTAAGATGGAAAGAGCAACAGCTGCACACTCGAGTGTAGACAGGCACCTATTCGTTGGTTGTGTCCGAATTACATACTGACTAGAAATGCTAGTTTTTAACTGCACCTGAAACCAAAAAATCAGAATAGAATGTAATTTTTGTTTTAAATTTAAAACTATAAATTCAGTGTTTTAAATACTGAATTTGATCTTTAATTTAATTTAATTTAATTTAATCTTTCCGAAATTGTAAGTTTAGAAATATTAATATATCAATATTTTCTTTACATAGTATCCTTATGTTATTGTTATTTTCAAATAGAAAGAAAAGGATATTTTCACATATACCTGACAAAGAAAATATATCCAGAATATGTATACACAAAGTCCTACAAATCAAAGCTATAATAGACAACCCCCTTTCAGTGGGTGAAGAAGTGAATAGATACTTCACAAAGAAGATATAAGAAGGGCAAACAGTTATGTGTAAAAGGGCTCAACATGATTTAACATAAATTAAAATAACGATATAACATTTCATACTCACCAGAATGGTTAAAACCAAAAGACGAACAGCACCAAGGGGGATATGGAGCGAATGAAACTCCCCAGCATTGCAGTGGGAGTGAAAATAGCTTAATCACCTTGGAGAGCCTATTTTATGGTTTACCCTCCCATTATTTAATATAAACTGACAGGTGTTATGTCTGTGTGGGTGTGGGTATAAATACAGAGATATACACATATGCATTATGTGTCCTCTCTTTTTAGATAAAAGATGGCATACTATACATATTTTTATCCAGGAAGATAATATTTTAGCTGAGACCTAATGACTGAGACAGTCTCATATGTGAAAAAGGCAATAAAAATATGAATGTCAACAATTTGGCCTTTAGATTAATATTTTAATTAAATGAAATTCAAGTAATTTTATACTCACAAAGCCATATTCCTAGCCCACACTCTAATCAGAATCACATTTAAACATGTGTAGCTAGATGAGAATTTCAGTTTTTACTCATAAAATATGTAAGTATGGGGACTGAAGGTAGTGGTGTCTAAGTATTAACACACAGCACCTTACTAAAATCAGGTGTTCTCTCTTATTTCCTGGGATCTCTAAAGTCCCATGAGTCTCTCATTCCTTCACACCATTAAAACTCTCCCATCCGTGGCATCTTGTCCGTCAATCCCTTCCCTCCTTTGTTTCTCATGCACTCCACCCATGATGAGAAATGTTTCTTCTATTAGAATTTCTTTTTGTTCAAAGAATTCTCCTCTACAACTTGTTTCCTTTCTTTCCTCAGAAAGAGGAAGAGAGAAGAGGAAACAAGGGGAGAAGGGAACAGGGGGAGAGGGAGGGAGAGAAGAGAAAGAAAGGGAGGGAGGCAAGGAGGGAGGAAAACGAAGTGGGTATCATAAAAGATTCACTACGGAATGGATTTGCTTTTGGAATATATCCTTTAAAGCATATTTGACTAATAATGTTTTAGACATGATAATATTAAAATTATTCTGCATTTCTACCAAGAGACAAAATGGAAAATAGATGCAGGGAGGGAAAGAGATAGAGGAAAAAAATGAGAAACATATACAATGATCAAAGAAAGCCTATGATTAAATAATTATAAGAATAATTCATGATGTTGATTAAGTGTAATTACTAAAGGCTTTAATATTTCATCAAGTCAACTAGTAAAACAGGGTACAGACAACTGCTGTTTCAACACTCAATTTCAAGTCATCACTAGAAGAATTAATAATAGACATCTGATTACAACAAAATCTTTGGGAAACATGCAAGAATCACAGTAAGTTTTGTTTATTGGAATGAGTTTGATTTTTAAAAGAAATTTATTTCAGGGAGGTGTTTTCATTCTTACTGTGACTCATCACATGGCTATAGGAAAACTCAGAATTTGACATTTATCATGTTACACTTCAGAATATCCTACACAAATCACCTCTCCAGGAATTATCCAATAAATGGGTATATGGAAAGAATATATAACTAAGACCTGTCATATTATTAGTATACATGTTATTCGAGTATACTAATATGACATTCTCCCAGCTCCTCCTCTTTATGCTTATGTGCTATTTCACCTTCATCACATATTTGATTCAATGAGTAAATAAGTGCAAAAAGAAATGCTGTTGATCCATCTTTCTGAGAAGTCACAGGCATCATAACAAATAATTTGTCAGAAATTGTGTTATCTTCTTAAATAAAAGTTCAAGAAAATCCAAGGCAAAATTATTCAAAGAAAAAATTAGTGTATGATATCAGCATGGTATACAGAAAGGATTTACTGCAAGACCAGGATTATTGTATCAGACCTGACAATGATTACTTAATCAATCTCAGTCAAGCCATTTCACGTCTCAGTTCCTCCTCCCATATAAAAATCAGACAGCTGGCCTCGGCTACAGCACAGCCGGTCCTTGCAGCAGATCAGCCTGGGGGTCAACCCCTCCAAATGACAACAGCAATCAAGGTTCAACTACAACAGGAGGGTGCACACAGACCACAAGGGGGGTGCCCCTGGAGCACCCAGCTCAGGTGACTGTGCCACTGGACCCTACAGGACACCTACAGGAGGCTACTCTGCCAAGTCCAGGAGACACAGCAGCTCTACCTAATACATAGAAACAAACATAGGAAAGCAGCCAAAATGAGGAGATAAAAAAATGGGTCCCAAATGAAAGAACAGGAGAAATCTCCAGAAAAAGAACTAAGTGAAATGGAAGCCTGGATTTAGTTACACGTATATACTTTCCATCTTCATTGCACAGCAAAGTGAAAAAAATTACATGTAGGCATTCATGCTAACATAGTATTTGTCTATTATTTAAAGAATAATCAGCCAAATTGTGACCTGAAATTACTATCTTCTTATCAGCCTAACAAAATGGTAGGGATATAAATAGCTGCTGATTGATGAATAACTTTTTAAAACTCAAATATACAATAACCACTCTGTGTGAGAAGCCAAAAAGGTAGCAAAGACAAACATAACATGCATTACATTTTGTGGCATTGTGGAGTTTAATTTTATTGACAACTGTCCATTCAAATATAGTCAAAATATTGAGATGTTAGATAATACCTATACTTGCTCTGGTAATTACTTTCTTAGACTATTTAAGAGAGCTAGTGAAATCCAAAAAGTAAATTGGTATTTCTTAAATGAATCCACTCAAGCCTAACATCAAGTCCTGTGTAACAGCCATTCATGATACAATAAGATCCACTCAGAAAGGTGGAAAATTCTGTCAACTTTGTAGTATGAAAAACATATGCATAAATGCTATTTGACAAATGAATATGTTTTTAGTGGCACATTTAAAGCTGAATAATTACCAACCAAAAAAGTGACGATGCACTGATAACTGCAATGAAGATAAAAAGAATATGAAAAAAGAATGTGGAATGGAGAATTCTTATCAAATCACAGGGATTTCTTTTCTATTCAGTAGGAAAAATATTCTGATTTCAAATTAAAATTGAATTTTCCCAAAGCTTATCATTCATCTTTGCAAGTGATTTAAATGAAAATTCTATTAAATGGTTCATCAAAAACAGTGCCATGTTAATTCCGCACTTCTTTGTGGAAAGGCATTAATTATAATAAAAGTATCACTATGATAATATACAATATTTAACAAATTGTGGTTTATTGTTATATTGTTTTACACCATCTGCTTAATGAAAGCTTCTCCTGTAGTTTCAGTTACTATTATCTTATTTAGACTCTCATCACTTCCTTAATCCATATAAAAGCTGTTTGTGTATATTTAACTTATTGGTGATATCTAGAAACTAATTTCATCTATATTAATTAGTTCTCTTTCTACTAGACAAGGTCAACATTCTAAGCCAGAGACACAGCCACACAAAATCTTTGCAACTACTAGCATGAATTTTATTTTTTTATTTTTCAGTTACAGTTGATATAGCATAACTTTTTTAAAACAAAACTTTCCAACAACCATCCTCAATTTCAAGTCACCATCATTTCCAGCCTGAATATTTGCAGTCCTATCTGAACATCTTGCTTCCACTTAAGTCTTCTTATATCATTCTCTATGTGTCAGCCAAGTGTTTCTTTAAAAGCAAATGAGTGTGCCTCTGAAATCTAACAAATAAATAATAAATAGGCAGTGTTTAGAGCAAGAGACATAAAACAATGGCTTTACTCGGAAACATACAGGACTTTGCAGGGATGGATTACAGGTTTCTAAATGTTGAGGAAAGCACCATGTTTTATCAAGAAAGTATCATGAGCCCCCGGTGTGGCTCAGTGGCTGAGCACAGACCCATGAACCAGGTGATCAAGGTTTCTTTTTTTCTTTTTTTAAAAATATATCTTTATTGATTTCATAGAGAGGAAAGGGGAGGGATAGAGAGATAGAAACATCAATGATGAAAGACTCATTGATTGGCTGCCTCCTGCAGGCTCCCGAGCCCGCAACCCAGGCATGTGCCCTGACCGGGAATCGAACCCTGATCGCCTGGATCCTGGGTCGATGCTCAACCGCTGAGCCACGCTCGGCCGGGCAAGGTTCGATTCTTGATCAGGGCACATGCCTGGGTAGTGACCTCGATTCCCAGTAGGGGGCATGCAGGAGGCAGCCAATCAATGAGTCTCTCATCACTGATGTTTCTGTCTCTCTCTCCTGCTTCCTTCCTCCCTCTGAAATCAATAAAAACATATTTTTTAATAAAAAAATAAAGCATCCTGATATCTCCTATGTTTAATGGAATATACTGAATTAAAAGTTTTATAGGGCTACATCATTATATTTTGTCATAAAGGAAAAACTGAAGTGATAAGGAAATATTTTTAAACACACACAAACTCTCTGTACTTCCTAGTCAATTTTGCTATGAACTTAAAACTTCTCTAAAAAAAAGTCTTTTTTAAAAAAATTGATCACATTATTACTCATATTAAAATTCTTAACTTGCCTTAGGCAAAATCCTTAGCGTGGTCTATAAATCACCCATTTCATCAATACTGCTCTCTTCCCACCTCCATCACTACGATACCAGCCAAACTAAGTATGAAAATTTCTTTTCTCTTTCCTTCACTAATTTCTACTCATCCTTTAGTTTCCAAATGTTAGAGAGATCTTTGTGAACCCTAACTTCAATCAAATCCCCATTTTAAGCACCCTTACATTCTACTCACAGAATTTACTTTAACTTGTAATTATATACTGATCCAAGTGGCTATTTATTTCCACATGATGTAAGCTCCATTAGGACATGGACTGTCTATTTTACTTAGTACTGTATTCTGGTGTCAAGAACAGTGCCCGACACAGTGGTTCGTGGTCAATAACTATTGGTCGAGTTAATGAACACTGATCACAGCCACTAGAAAATAACTATAGCTGTGAATTCAAACCCAGCAATTAATACTTAAATTTGGGGGTGGGGGTGACTTTACTGGGGAAGCAGATGTGAAAATGAGAAGCAAAGAAAGGATCTGTATAAAGAGGTTAGGGATCTGTGTTTGAATTTAAGCTTATGAAGATGACAAAACACAGCTTTAGTCAATTATCAATTTTTACATTAAAAAGCTGGAATTGGGAAATAAATACTAGTCATAATTTATCTCTTTTGAGGGACGTTAGTAAGTTTATAAAGCAGGGAGAGCCCACTAATGGCACACAAAACCTACGGGAACTAGAAATTTAGCCAATTGATTATATTATTTTTTTTAAAGTACATCTACATTTAAGCTGAGAAATCTATAAAAAACACTTAGACTTTATGAATCAAATATAAATTGTGCTTAATTATAAAATATGTAGTGTTTATCCAATCCTTTTCTAAGAATATTAAAAGGATTACTTACTTTTATTCTATGCAATTCTAACATTGTTCTCTATAATGCAAAATCTGAAAACCTTACATCTAAATATTTTCAGCAATTTCTCTAGGGATACAAGAAAAAATCAACTAAAGCAAAACTCAGCATGTTACTGAAATCTACATGAAGAACATATAAATAAGTTATCTTTTCCAGACATTATGCTTTAATTCAAAATGACATTTTCAGAGCACTCATTTGGAGAAAAAAATTATAAAGGGAAGAAATGTCATGAATGTTTTAAATTGTATAGTCATATAAAGAAAGTAAATGTCACAAAAACTTTTTCAACAACTGTTACATTTGTCTAGTCACATATATATATATGTACACACACATATTTATTCTACCATAAAAATGGAGATACCAAAAAGCTTCTAAACTATGAGCCCAAAAAATGTACATAAAGTTAATATCATGGAAGTCAGTGTTTCATGATCAATCATATCATTCATATGTTTCTAAGACATTGAACATTCTATATAAAGTTAGAATTTTTTAAAGATTTTTAAATAATAATAGAGACTGTTTTAATAACCACAGAATTTAATTTTGTTCCTTTAAAACAATTTTTATCATCTTTTTCTCTAACTTTTCATAACATACTTATACTTAGCTATAGGTTCTTTAAAAATTCTAAAAAGTAGAAGTGTCATGCAGACAGAGGATACTTGCTGTACAACTTATAAAATAAACTTTTACTTAAAGTGAATGGTTTTGGAACTGTTTAATAATATTGCATAGGAGTGGATAATTAAGTACTATATCTGTAAAAGGTCAGC
This sequence comes from Miniopterus schreibersii, assembly GCF_964146895.1. Classification (NCBI taxonomy): domain Eukaryota; kingdom Metazoa; phylum Chordata; class Mammalia; order Chiroptera; family Miniopteridae; genus Miniopterus; species Miniopterus schreibersii. The sequence continues at coordinate 38,591,328 of NC_138103.1, read as the reverse complement.
TTTAGTTTTAAATTTAGCTATATATTATACCAGTGTGGAATTTGCTGGCCCAAATTTGGACCTATTAAAATTCTGATAAAAGATAAAAATGCTTATCTGAAAGTCTGAAATGAAAGTAAATACAGGGCGTAGTGATTTACAAAAACAAATATCCTTAGCATTAAGTATGACATGATAGCTTAATAAGATAGTGTACAACTCAAGGTTACCATCTTTGTTAGCAAAATATTAGAAAAATTTTGCATTTGTGCAAATAAAAACTACGTACAATGCGGTGTCACCTCACACCTATCAGAATGGCTACCATCAATAAATCAACAAACAAGTAATGGCAAGGATGTAGAGAGACCCAGTGATCCCACTTCTGGAAATATATTCCAAGAATCCTGAAATACTAATCAGAAAGAATATATGCATCCCTGTGTTTATAGCAGTGCTATTTACAATAGCCAAGATCTGGAAACAGCCCAAGTGACCGTCAGCAGATAAGCTGGTAAAAAAGCTATGGTGCCCTGGCTGCTTTGGCTCAGTGGTTAGAGTTTCAGCCCGTGGACTGAAGGGTCCCAAGTTTGATTCCATCCGAGGGCATATACCTCGGTTGCAGGCTCGGCCCCCGCGTTTGGGGTGCCTGTGGGAGGCAACCAATCAATGTGTCTCTCACATTGATGTTTCTCTCTCTCCCTCTTCCTCTCTCTGAAAAGCAATGGAAAAAATATCCTCTGATGAGGATTTTTTTTAAAAAGAAGCTATGGTACTTTTACACCATGGAATATATGCAGCTGTAAAAACGATGGAACTTCTACCCTTTGCAACAGCATGAACGGACCTGGAGAGTGTTATGCTGAGTGAAATAAGCCAGTCAGAGAAAGACAAATACCATATGATCTCACTCATGTGTGGAATCTAAAAATAAACTGATGAACAAAATGGAACCAGAAGCATAGATACATGGGACAGACTGGCCGGTGCCGGAGGGGAGGGGGTGGGGGTGACCGGATAAAGAAGGTGAAAGGATTAGCTAAAGAACATATATGCATAACCCCTGGACACAGACAATAGTGTGGTGAAGGGCAAAGGGGGGGAAGGCAGGGGTAGGTGGAGGTGGGCAAAGGGCAGGAAAAAGGGAGACAACTGCAATAGTGTCAACATTAAACAATTTTAACTAAAATTATTATTTTAAACATAAAGGAATGTTCACTCTCCACAGTAAATTAGGAAATGCAAGTCCAAACAGTGAGAAATTGCTTTTCCCACAATCAGTTGGTCAGAACTTAATCATTAATTCAGTGGATGTGGAAAAACAGCTCCTCCTATACATTGGCATAGCCTTGATATGGCAACTTTATAGTTTCTATCACAATTTAAAAACATGAATACTTTGACTTCTAGGTACTTTACTTCTAGCTATCTACCATATATAAGCACTCATGTATACACATGCACTAGCATGTTTACTGTAGCACTGCTTATATAACAGCAAAGAGCTGGACACAAACTAAATGCAGGGCAGTATGGAAGTGTTAAATAAACTACAGTACATCTATTAAATGGAATGCCATGAAGCAAGAGTTTCTATTTCATTTGTATATCGTATGCACTGACATGCAAAGAGCACTATATTTTAGTGGTTAAAAGAAAGAATTCTAAAGCCAACTACAGCTCAATTCACATCCAGAGTTTCAACCAATTTTTATAACTTTGGACGAGTTCTTTTACCTTTTTCTGTTTGTGAACAATAACCTTGTATTTCACTGATTCTTAGACATACATTTTCTTCCCACATTTTAACACCTCGAAAATTAGGACGTGTCTAATAATAAACAGAACTTCCGATTCCCAAACATCAGTAACAACCTGTTTTAAAAATTAATGACTCAAAATCACTTACAATCAAATGCTAACAGTTGGAATTCCTTTTTGGAATTTTTTACAGTCTCCTTAAAGTATGCTGCCTAATTTTCAAGTGGAATGGGTTTTTTCATTAGTTTCTGGATACAACTAAACGTATCATTTTTCCTCATTTCCTTTTTAAAAATACATGTGATTTTCCATTCACATATTACTCTCATATATTTGCTAAGAACAAACTCACACTACTGGCAAATGTTATGTACTAAAATGCATTCAGATGGTGCTATGCTTCACCTAAAGGGTACTCACTTGGAAACAAAATTCTATCTAACTAGTTATTTCCATGTACACATAAAAATGTAGCATCTTCCTTATACATTTCATGCTCTTTTCTGACATAGGCTAGTCTAAAACTGTTAAACACTGAAATAACCAACAAAAATCACAGTTAAACTTATATATCAACCAATACCATAAACTCTCTAATTTATGTAAGTATTTTGCTTTGGGGTTTGCCTTAACAATTAAAACAAGTAAACTTTTTAGTATTTTTATATGGCTTACTGCAGCGTACTAAAAATCATTTCGATCACTCTAAAGGTCTGATGCTATCAGCAAAATATATCATATACAAATAAATAATCCGATCATCTAAACTGATTAGTGACTTTGTACAAAAGAATTAATCTCACAGGTTTAGTTTTAATGTCATTATCAGATTTTTAATGCATTCTAATATACATCTATTTTGGAATAAACATTTTATTTCTGCATCAAAACATTTAACATGCAAACTACCTTATGTTTTCATATACTCAAAATAACACAGAAAAAGCAAATAGTAAAGGCAGAAATATGATTTTTTAACACATCTCTTAAGTCTTGTAAATATATAAGAATTTTATTCAAATGCTATTTTTGCTTCCTTTTTCACCACAGATTCCTGACTCTAAATACCATGAACTAAGATACTTTTTTAAATCCTCATTACTTAAAAAAATGAGATTTGAGTTTTTGAAAGGTCATACACCCAAGAAATAACATGGTTGATAAGAGTATTAACAATTTGAAAATACTATTTCCTTTTAATAACCACCAGCATTTGAAACTCCAATTTTTCTAGAACCTCAATATTTATTTAAAAAATAAAGGAAAATCAAACACTACTAGTCACAGAGGATAAAACTACTTTAAAATCTTTATATAGAAAATAAACAGCTGAGAAAAATGACACTTGAAAATAGTGATGCTATGAGTTTGACAAATATTTATAGTCTTGTACCCGATGGGTAGCAGAGGCAGAATAGTATAGTTCAGGATTAGACATCAGTTTTGTAAATTTATAAGGGTTCTTTTTCTGTAGATACAATTTTGCACTTACCAGGAATAGACAAAGAGAAACCAGAGACGATGATGAACGGTCCCCACCTCTATTTAATCAAATCTGGAATATTCTTAATAAAATTTTTCCAGAAGCACTAAAATTTTAGAGAAATGTATATGTACCTCTCATTTCACCAACAGATGTGTGCATGTATATACATATCGTGAAGTTCCTTTTGTATGCATTTCAAAAACTCATCCACAGAACCAGAAAAATACTAAATTCTTCATTCTTTTTGGCTATTTCAAGAAATAAAATGTTAAGCTGTTTTACTTAATATGAGGTCTAGAAATGTTAATTATGAAACATATTATTAATCTCCTACCCTTCTTCAGAAATCACTATCTAGGCACATCAATAACACTTGAATTCTTTCTTATATGAGTTTGATATGACTAAAATTGAACTAAATTATTACCATACTCATACGAAAAGTTCATCAAATACATACTTCAATTTAATTTTTGTGTAGAGCATTCTATTACTTTACCCAACCCAAAAGAACCTGTTTCCTGAAAATATTTCACCACTAATCTCTACTCCAGCCAATTAAAACTTTTGAAAAATCATATGTACAGCTTTTTCTTTTCACAAAAGTTACTTCTTCAAATATCCTCTAATACTTCCTATACCATTTTTCTGAGCAGTTAAAATAACCTTTAAAACCTAAGGTTTTCCTAATAAGCCAGATGCACAGTACAACCACTATACACTCTAGCCTGGTTTCTGTTTTATTATAGACTGTGTCTATTCGGTGGCATTACTATTCAATTAAAATATTATTGTCTATTCATCTCTGCTCCATAATTTCTCACCCATCCTCTAATTTTACTGAGCTCCTGTATGTAACGGTCACTGATCTGGGCACTAGAGAACATAAGTAGAATATTTACCTTCAAGGAGTTAAGAGGCATTGGAGATACAAGGATGAACATGAAACAGTCCTTTCTCAATTATCATGCAGTCTAGTCTAGAAAAATGTAGGCAAATAAATGGACAATGGTTATTTTAGCATGTAGTTAAGTCCCTATAGTAGGAGTTGTGGGTCCTATGAAAATACCTGGAAGAGGCATGTCAATTAGAGGAAAGGAAGTTGAAAGTTCCTTACATTTGAAGGACAAATGTAACTTCACTAGACGAATGTATGCGGTATGGAACTTCTAGACACAGGGAATGTCTGTCACATAAAATCAAGAGACAGAGAATTTATGCAGAAGTCAGAGAACCACAAAGAATCCATTATTAGTGGGCACAGAGTTCAGAGGGTTGGTGGAGAGGGATGATGCTATATACTATATCTATATCTATCCAATATTACTTCAACTGTACTACAGTTATATTGAAATTATAAGGTTTAAAGAGCTGAATTTTTCTCTGAAGTGCTTCTTACAACTGCATGTGGCTCTACAACTGTGCCAAAATAAAAAGTTTAATTTTAAAAAGCTAGGTGATAATTTTAGTAGAATTAAATTTTTGAACATAATATCAGTAAGAAAACATAATACTTTCTGATCCCAATAATTTTACAAGAGTGAAAAATTTAGGTAAGAAATTCATATTCATAAAGAAATTCAAATTAACAAGTTACATAGTGTTTTTTGTTTTTTTTTAAAGAGTTGAGCTATTCTGGTTGTTCTACCAAAATAAAGGAGTTAGGGGAAACCAATCTGAAATTGTTATTAGCAAAAATTTCTTCTGAGTGGTTTGAATGCCTGGATGGTACACAGAATGAGGGCTTGGGGGGGGGGGGGGGAAGGCATCAGTTTCAAATCCCAAACCTGCCATTTACTTAAACCTCTTGGATGGTCCTTTAACTTAAAATTTGTATGTATCATAGAAATGAACATTTGAAACCTGTATGATCTTATTTAACAATGTCACCCCATTAAACTTAATAAAAAATAAATAAAATTTGTAATAACATTTGATCTTCTAAAAGTTTGTGTCAGAACATAAGGATGAACCCTAATAAAGTGGATCTAAGGGCATTAAAATGAGTCACAGAGATTTCCAGTTAATTTGACTCTTGTTAACTGGCACTAAGCTTAGCCATGTGCTTGGACCAGGTTTTTTGTTTTTTTAAAATATATTTTATTGATTTCAGAGAAAGGAAGGGGGAGGGAAGGGGAGACAGAAACATCAGTGATGAAAGTCATTGATTGGCTGCTTCCTGCACACTCCTGCTGGGGATCAAGCCCACAACCCAGGCATGTGCCCTGACAAGGAATCGAACCTAGATCTCCTGGATCATAGGTCAATCCTCAACCGCTGAGCTATGCCAGCTGGGCTTGGACCAGGTTTTGACTGTCTGGGAAGGCTAAGGGTAATGAATTAAGACTGTATTCACAACCAAGTATACAGATCTATACTTTCACAGCACATATTGTTTAACTGTGAGACAGACGGAATTCACCCACCCTCACGAGATGGTTTCCTGCACATATCCAATCAATATACAATTCTAGCCATATGTATATAAAAGATTGGGCCCAAGGGGAATGGCTGAGCCTCTAGACATTTTAATGTGACTCTTACTCAGCTGACATTATCATCTGCAACTATGCACATCCTAGCAAGAATTTTGAAGTCTGGACTGAATTGCTGATTACCTATGTGGACTTTCGTGTTCCATTTAGATTATTTTTTAGTACTTTATTAAGGTAAAATAGAATAAACTGTACATATTTAAAGCAAACAAGTTAATAAGCTTTGACATATGTATATATGTGTATATATCTGTGAAACCAACACCATAATCAAGATAATAAACATAACCATCACCCTCTTAAACCCCGTAATCTCTTCTCGTCCCTCCCTCTCTCCCAGCCCAATCATATCCAGGCAAGCAATGATCTCCTTTATGACAGTATACATTAATTTGAATTTTCTAGAATTTTACATAAATGGAATCATACAATATGTACTCATATTTATCTGGCTTTCACTCAGCATAATTCCTTTCAGATTCATCTGTGTTGTAGTGTGTATCAAGAGTTCATTGCTTTTTACTGCTCAGTAGTTTTCCATTATATGGATATACCACACTTTGTTTATCTATGTACCTGTTGATAGACATTTTGGTTGTTCCTAGTTTGGGGCTATTACAAGTAAAACTGCTATGAACATTTATGTACAACTTTTTGGATGGACATTAACTTTCATTTCCCTTGGGTGAATACCTAGGAATGGAATGGCTAGATCTCATGTTATATGTATGTTTAAATTAAGAAATTGACAAACCATTTTCCAAGGTGGCTGTATCATTTTACATTGCCACTAGGAGTGTGTGAGCATTTCAATCACTCTAGAGCTTTGCCAATACATGGTATGGATAGTCTTTTTAATTTTAGCCATTCTAACAAGTGTGTAATAGTATCTCATTGTGGTTTTATTTTCACTTCTCTAATGACTAATAATTTTAAGCATCTTTTCATGTGTATATTTGCCATTCATTTATCTTTGGTAAAGTGTTCAAAACTTTTGACCATTTTTTAAATTGAGATGGTTGTTTTCTTATTATTGAGTTTTGAAAATTCTTTACATATTCCAAATACAGTACAAGTCCTTTCTCAAACCTATTCTTTGCAAATATTTTCTCTCATCTGTGGCTTGTCTTTTCATTTTCTTAACAGTGTCTTTTGAAGGGCAGAAGTTTCTACCTTTAACGAGAGTCCAAGTAAATTTGTTCTTTTATGAATGATACTTTTGGTAAAATCTTAGACAAACCCAAGACAGCAAAATAAAATCCTCCCAGGGCTCTGGTCCTTCCTTCACAAGTACCTTCTACAAATAACAGGCCAAGAAAAATCTACCTCATAGAAAGATGATTAAACAAAAAAAAGAAACCAGCACAGGAGACATATAAAACTATTACCAGAAAATTACAGAGAAAAATGAACAGGAAAGACAAATGGAAAGAGAAAAATAATTTAACATAAAGGAATAAATTATGGTATATCCAAAAATGAAATACAAGGCACCTAAAAATGAATGAGGAAGCTGTTTATATACAGATACAAAACATGTCCTAAAATACGTTATTAAATGGCATATCAAGTGTCTGTGCTATCTGCAAGAACTAAAGCAGGGCTGGCTAATTATTTCCCAAATTTTACATGGTGTAATTACATTCCAATCTGGTATAGTAAGTAGACAAGGATGGGGGTAAAAAGACCAAAGATGGGAGTTTGTATTCATTACTACTCAGGGATTTAATTTCTTAATTTTAAAAATGGTGGAGAGCTATCTTACAGATAGCATAGCTACTTTCTAAATGAAAATAACAAGTTATCTACCATATATCTAAGGGGGAATTTAGCTGCACATAAATAATAAAATCTGGAAAAATACACAAAAATCTTGATATATTGGTCACCTCTTTGTACATGGGCATAGAAGTGGGAGGAAAACTTTTCACTGAATACTTGTATCTTTTTAATTTTCAGCCACATGAATATATCACTTTTATGAAGTATTAAATTCCAAAAAATAAATGATAATAATACTCTTTTCAACATTTAATTATTATGATGCAAGAAAGTGATTAAGTCATTGTTTTCTGAGGTCAAAATGTACACCTTTAAAAAAAATAATTTTTCAGGAAAGAATGAAGAACTTCATTCAGCTTTCTATTGAAATTCAAGATCCTCTCGCTTCAGAAATACATGCTTCATTCTGTTACTATTTAGTCATAATATGATGCAAAGTATAATCTATTACTAAGCAAAAGCTAATTTAAATGGGAAAATCCCAGTTACCCAACAAAAATAATTAAATGCTATTATATACACTATCAATAAATAATACTTGGTAGGTACTCACTATAAGCCAGGAGCTATGCTAAATGCTTTGCATATATTATCTCATTTAATTCTCACAAGCATCTATTAAGTAAATGCTGTAATTACTCCATTTTCCAAATGAGGAATCTAAAAGCAGAAAGGTAACTTGCCATGACAAACAGCACGAAAGTTATGGAGATAGGTATAAAGCCAGGCAGTCTGACATCAGGGCCTGGGCTCAGACACATTTTGCCATACATCCTGTCATGCACATTTCATTACACTAAATACAATAAAATTCTAAGCAGATAATCTTCTATATACTCCTCAGTAATTCACATTTTATAAACTCTACAGTTCTTAGACTTTGAATTAATTCATTTAAATTTCTATGTAGCTTTGAAAACAGGTGGACCTTACTTTTACAAAATATTATCCTAAGAATATAAATTAAAGCAAGTCACCCAAATGTAAAATCTTGATTTCATAAGTTTTGTGCCCTAATTACATGAATTACTCTTTAATTCACAAGTCAAATAAATACATAGGTAAAAAATGTTTTTAAAATGTGTATAGTTCATTATTAAGCAGATAAAAATAGAGCAAAATATGTAGAGGGCTAAATGGGAAATTTTGCAGGGTGAAAAATTCTTACATATTTATATGTCAATTTTATCAATAACGAGATTTCATTAGAAACCTCTAGATGCAATGGAATAGTTTTTAAATGTGTCTTCTTTCTTCTGACTAGATTTGACTAAATTTTTCCATTTGTATTCAAGATGTTTTCCAAACTTATAAAAAATTATCCTAATTTTAAAATTATTTTATTAGTATGATAAATTATTAGATGTTCAAGTATTTCTAAGCCATCTGTTCCCACTCCACAATCCACATTACTTCATAAACAGAGGCAGTTTTACCCACCATGCCCTGTAATTGAGGCACATAATCATACCAGTTGCCAAATGATACGAAGCATGCCTGCTATGCAAATAGCTCTTCTTTCTCTGAATTAATTGTGTCCACTGAGCCGATTTAATGTGGTACTTCTCCAGGATTACGTTTGCCAACTGACAGCTGTTGCAAGAAAGTCTACAGTGTATACACTGCTCACAGTATGTATGTACTTTCAATTGTAGCAATGCAAAACATTTCTGAATAATGTACTCCTCTGAAGGAATGCAAGCAGTTAGAGGTTTAAAGACCATCAGTATCATAATATGGCTCACTAGAAGTTACAGTAATTAAAACATACATATGCAAATTCATTTCATGTTAGTAGATGCTTATACATATGACCACAACCCAATAGGATCCCTTTGATCAGGCATTAATATTTAATAAATGAAATGCATCATAAGCCTGCGCTAGCCAGGTGGCTCAGTTGGTTGGAGTGTCATCCCGTACACCAAAAGGTGGTCGGTTCAATTCCTGATCAGGGCACATGTCTCTGTTGTGAGTTAGATTCCGGGTACATACAGGAGGCAACTGACCGATGTTTCTCTCTCTCCCTTTTCCTCTCTAAAAAAAAATTTAAAAAACACATATGCTTGGGTGAGGATTAAAAAAAATGCATAATAAACCTTACTCAAGAGTAGTTGAAATGACCAGGATAACCAAGAAATTTACTAAACTGCCCTTAGCTCAAACTTCTCTTAACCTCAAGCAACCAGAAAACGCCCATAAACTTTTATGCAAGACAATAAAATGATCTAGCTCAATGCTATCTAGTGAGATTATATTACAATCTACATATGTAACATTAAATTTTCTAATAGATACATTTTTTAAAGTAAAACAAAAAAGGTGAAATTAATTTTAATATATTTTATTTAACCCAAAAGATTCAAAAAATATATAAACATGTAATCAGTATAAAAATTGAGATTTTATATTCTTTTCTTAAAACTAAGTTTTTGAAAGCCATTATGTATTTTATACATACAGAATATATTAATTAGGTGGCTAAATTTTAATCATAAATATTTAATTGGTACTTAGATTTTATCAATAGGAGTTTAAAAAGTAGTTCACACATCTAAGTTACTCCAAACATAATTCAAAGTTTTCCAATAACACATTCATGTACTGCGTAATTATGTTCCTTCAATATTTACATTCACATTGACTAAATTGGCTCATCTTTTTAAAATCACTGCTTTAACTCAGAAGAAAAAGCATAGCAGTTTAAAAACTATGACTGTCTAGTGACCAAATTCACTAAATCTTGTCTCAACTCAGTTATACTAATGTCAAATTCAAAGTAATTTCAAATTTATCAATATCAACAAAGCATTCCTAAATTTTTTCTTGCAGTTTCCTTTCCCTGATCTTCAAATTCACCTATATAAACTATGATAGTGGTGAAAAAACTTTAATCACAATGCCATTTTTTTGTTGTTGGTTTTGTTTGTTGAACATGTGGCAAAAATTTTGACTTGGAGTTAACAATACATAAAATTTTTTGTAAAATTCTTCTACTATACAACCAACAAGAACTGGCAAACAACAAAAAATGATTAAGTTCAATGCCCTCTATTTATTTCAATAGTTCCACCATTAGCCAGTGATAATTCATAGCATTTGTACATATATACAGAATTATTTTTAACTGAATACATGACACTTTTTAGAGATACTACTTTAGAAAGCCAAGGTATAAATATATTCAATATGCAGCACATGATGAAATGAAGCAATAAATAAAATATTTCTTACTTGATAACTCTAATAAATCTGAATTTTTGACCTACCATAGTTGGAACACTGTCCACATGAAATAACCTAATTTTTTCATATTAATTGAAATTCTTCTTTGACAGATTTGAAGAATCAAAAAATATCTATGCCCTAAGATCAATGTTTTAGGTTATAAATTGACAACTTTTCTTCCTACATTTGAGCTTACCCAAAGTATTTTTTACCAAAATTATTAATTGGGCTGTATCTCTTTTATTGCATGACATCTAAAGCTAAATAAAAGTACCCTGCAATTTTTCTAAATTTGAATCAGCTGATCTTTGATATCATGGGAAAGCTCTTATATCCTATGAGCAACTGTAGGATAGCTAAATTAAAAATCATTTTTTATAAAATATGTTTACAACAAATTTTCCACAACAGAAATAATTTATTTTACTATCTCACCATCTAAAAATGACTTACACATGCCTATGTAAGTTTTTAAAAAACCTAAGAAATCTATTAAAAACTTAATGCAAATAATAATTTAATTTAGAAAGGTCTCTGGAAAACAAGGTCAATATACAAAATTAAATTGTATTTCTATCTATTAGCAAGAAACAAACAGAAATTTAAATCAACAAAATACACATCATAATAGCATTAAAAATATGAAATATTTACAGATAGATTTAAGAAAACATATAAGCTATCTAAACACTGAAAACCATAAACTTGCTAAAACAAATTAAGGAAGGAAAATGAACAGAAAGATATGGCATGCTCATGGATTGAAAGACACAATTTTTTTTAATTCATCTTTATTGGTGAAAGAATTATAAATGCCCCCCTTTTTCCCCCATTGATCCCCTCCACTCTATACCCCTCCCCCCAGGCCATTACCACACTATTGTCTGTGTCCAAGGGTTATGCATATATGCAGATAAGTTCTTAGGTTAATGTCTTCCCACCGACCCACCCCTGCCTTCCCCCTGAGATTCATCAGTCTGTACCATGCTTCTATGTCTCTGAATCTCTTTTGTTCATTGGTTTATTTTGTTCATTAGATTCCACATATAAGATCATGTGACAATTGTCTTTCTCTGATTGGCTTATTTCACTTAGCATAATACTCTCAGGTCCCACCATGCTGTCTCAAAGGGTAAGGGGTCCTTCTTTGTTACAGCTGCATAGTATTCCATGTTGTAAACATCCAAAAAGATGCTTGATATGATTTCAATCTCCTTGAACTTGTAGAGGCTTGTTTTGTGTCCTAATATGTGGTCTATCTTTGAAAATGTTCCCTGTGCACTTGAGAAATATGCTTATTCTGCAGTCTTAAGGTGAAATGTTCTGTAAGTGCCAATTAAATCCATCTGATGTAGTGTGTCATTTAGAGTCACTGTTTCCTTGTTGATTTTCCGTCTGGAAGATCCATCCAGTAAAGTCAGTGGGGTGTTAAAGTTCCCTACTGTGACTGTATTGCTGTTGCTTTACAGTCCTCCAGAATTTTTTTTTTTCATTTGGCTTTTTTTTGGCCTGTTTGAGTCTTCTGTTCTGAGGTGGGTCTCTTGTAGACAGCATATATTTGGGTCTAGTTTTCTTATCCATTCAGCTACCCTATGTCTTTTGATTGGGACATTTTAATCCATTTATATTTAAGGTTATTATTGATATGTACTTATCTATTGCTATTTTATTTCTTTAAGCCTACGTTTCTCATTTTCTCTATTTCAACTTATTACAACAGTCCCTTTAAAATTTCTTGCAATGCTGGTTTGGTGGTGATAAGCTCCTTCAGCCTTTTTTTGTCTGGAAAGCTGTTTATTTCACCATCTATTTTGAATGATAGCCTTGCTGGATAGAGTAGTCTTGGCTTCAGATCCTTTTTTAGCATTACCTTGAATACTTCATGCCATTCCCTTCTGGCCTGTAGACCTGCAGAGTTTCTGATGAGAAATCAGCTGAGAGCCTTATGGGAGCTCCTTTGTAGGTAACAGATTGCTTTTCTCTTGCTGCCTTTAAGATTCTCTCTTTGTCTTGAATTTTTGGCATTTTAATTATGATGTGTCTGGGTGTGGGCCTCTTTGGGTTCTTCTTGCTTGGGACTCTCTGTGCGACTTTTTCCTTGATCAGGTTAGGGAAATTTTCTGCCATTATTTCTTCAAACAGGTACCTGACACATACCAAATTTCAGACTCCCAGAGAAAAGCAGGTGTTCATTATATATCATTTGCACCAATAATTTAAGTGCAATGAGCCACTTTTATCATTCAGGAAATGTTTCATACCTGTGTAGGAAACTTATTATCATTCATACTCCCAGATGCCAGCCAAAGGCCATTTTTGCAAGCATTCTTGTTTCTAAGGATAGCCAACTAAACCTATGTTAATTGCATTCTGCTCATATAGCAATAGAGAACTCAAACAACAGCCACAGGTCATTGTCAAAAACAATGTACTAGGCTATACAAACCACTGGCCCAATCTGACCTAAATGGCATATTTTCTGTTCCTTGGAAAAAATTAAAAATACAGTAGTTAAAAGGAATCAGTGTGTAAAACAAATTGTTCTAAATATTTATTTTTGAAATATGCATAATTGCAAACAACCAGAGTAAACTTAGTATCTAAAAACAAATTCTTAATCTCAGTCTTTCGTAATAGCACATTTGAAGTCTCCTAAAGGTTGGACTTGATAATAATTTCTGAAGAATGTACATACAGTACTTGAAAAGGAATAATTTAATAGTAAGTTGTTACTGGGCAAAAACAAACTAGTGTGCAAAGTCATAATCAGTAAAGAATCAGAAGATAAAGTTTTAAATTTAATAAAGTTGTCAACCAAAAATTATAGTTATCATGAAAATGTGTAATCTGATTTAAAAATATTTACAAAATTGGTACGCTAGAATTTCTCTAATTTTAATCACACATTGTCATTAAAAACATTTAGTTCAAGGGGGGAAAAAGTCTACTTGCATACTTGATCTAGAAATATTTACTCAGGTCCTAGCAGGAATTATATATACACAGTCAATCCTCATTACTTATAGATTCTGTATTTGTGAATTTACCTACTCACTAAAATTAAATTTTAATTCTAAGATCAGTACTCTGTGTTGGTCATTTGCAAGCATGCTCACACACAGAAAAGTGAAAATTTTAAGCTGCCCAAAGCACACATTCCTAGTTGAGGTAGAACACAGTGACACTCTGCCTTCTTGTTTCAGCTCTCATACTATAAACAAGTATTCTTTCCTCAGTGTATTTAGTGCCACGTTTTACGCAGTTTTGTGCTTTTTTGTTGGTGATTTCACCATTTAAACTGGCCCTCAGCATAGTGTTCAAGTGCTGTCTAGGGTTCCTAAGCACAAGAAGACTGAGATGTGCCCTTATGGAGAAAATATGTACGAAATAAACTTCATTCAGACACAAATTCAGTTAATAAATCAATGATACATATTAAATAATTTCTATAAACAGAAACACATAAAACAAGGTTATGTATTAGGTGACTGGCAAAACTGTTGTGGGGAGAGGCTATAGAAAATTAATCCTTTATTTTCCCTGCCAGCAATGGCTCAATATTCACTAATTCAATGTAAACATCAACTTTAAGTCTAGCTATCACAATCAACAAGAATTAACTAGTTTAAGTTGACCCAAATCATAAGTGTACAGCTCCATGAATCTTCACAAAGTATAACCAGTACCCAAATCAAGAAACAGAATATAACCAGAATCCAGAACCCTCCCATGCCCATTTCCTGTCATTTTGCCCTCCTGCCCCTACAAAAGAAACTGACTTTTAGCCTGGCCTCTAAAATCATAGTTTTAATCTTCATATAAATGAAATCATATAGATATATTCTTTTATGTCTGGCTTCTTTCATCAACATTATGTTTATGAAATTCATTCACATTGTTACATGTAGTTTAGTTTTATTAGCATTGTAAAGCCAATTTATTCTATGAGAATTGGGCTATTATAGTAAGCGTTAATATGAACATTCTTCTACTTGTTAGCCTAATATTTTAAAAAATGATTCCAATTAAATTATATTAAATACAAATATAAGAAAAATTAGTTATTGTTATATGAATATCTATAAATAATTGTAGACAAAATAATGCTGGAAGTTTAGCAGACATGGTAGTAACTATGAAGATGAGGGCAAAACTGTAGCAGTGAACTGAAGTGACAGCTCAGTCTGCAGAAAAGAATAACTTTTATCAATCCAGAGACTATAGTCAAGATCTTGACATTAAAAAAGATAAAATACTTTGTTTTTAAGATAAACTGGGTAACAGAGTTAATAGATTAAATAAAAATCAATGATGGAAAAACTACTCAAAAGTTTATTTCCTGCTGTACTTACTAGCAAAGGGTCTAAAATCATTATCACTACTCAAGAATTTATGTATTCACATATATTTTACATTCTCTCAGGACTTCAGTATATTATAAAATATAATATGCAAATATAATTAAATTTATAATTATTTATAAAAAAGATCATTAAAACTTCTAGTACCAACAGTTTATATATTTTCTCCATAACATTTTGCCTATATTTTTTTGGTAACCACAAAACAATCAACAACCTATGATCTCCCTTTAAAATGCAAAATTCAAAACACTGACAAAAAGGTGGAGGATTCCAAATGCATGTAAATATATACATTATGCCATAAGTATGCCTGACAATCTAATACTGTCATATGTTAAAGTATATTTTTTTAAAAACATGATAAAAATAATAAAGCAGCATTAAAATAATTAAATTTGGGGGAAAACAGATACTTAGTTTCACAACCCTTACCAGTTCAGTTTTTAACAATTTGATTTTTACTGAGAATCAAATTAAAACACAAAGTACAGAATGCCTGTGATATTTTCTCTAAAGCTTACTATCTTGCCTAAGTTACACCTTCACATAGTTGAAGAAAATGTAATACATGGGTATATAATATACTGGGATATACCATGTGAGTTTAAACAAAGGAGATCTATTGTATCTAGTGAACTATTAAGTAGGCTGCAGGTTGTGTCTGAGACCTGTGAAAATAAATTATAGGAGTTCTTTAAATGTGTCTTAACTGTCCAAAAAGTAGATTATCAACTCAGATAATCAGGAGATCAAAACAACTTTATTAGGAGTTCTTATTTTTAACTCAAGTAAGCTCAAAATTAAATCAGATAGTTCACTGCAATCCTAAGTTCTTCTTAATGATTCAAATTTAATTCCTATCTAGTGTTTCTATGTTTTGGGCAATTTACCATTAAACATAATCTAATAATGTATCTGTATATCACATAACAATACCTTTTCTCACTTTATGCTATATCGATATATTACCACTCTTTCTAGTGATCCTCTGAGAAACAAAATACTTATAAAAATATAATTATTTAACTCGAGGAAGCACTGAATAATGGAGAGCTTCAAATGTGCTGTTTGAAATATCAGTTATCAAATGTTCAGAGGCAAAAAGAAAAAAATATGTCCTTGGTACTGAATAGTACCTAAAACATAGTAGGGACTCAATAAATGTGTATAGAATGAATGAAATGTTAAGTAGGGACACCTGTGAGAATGTATAGCTAAAATTATAAAGCACATAAACATATGAAAACTAAAATCCATTTATATTTTAAAATAGATCAAATATTATATCATAAACTGGTAAGACTACCCAGATTTCTATAAAACAAAAAAATTACATTTTGAGGTGAAACTGAATATTCACAGTTAAATTTATAGTTATATCCAAACATTTATCATAATTTTTCTTCAACATAATTGTCTCAATGAATCTTACACTTCTGATCAAGGCAGAGGGTAAAAACAAGAATTACATTTTTTTCAGTCATAATCACCTCTGCAAGTCCCCAGTTGGGAAAAGTAGACTCAATACCTGCTAGAACTCATACAGCTATAATCTTTTAGCTATCTCCTTTCATGTATAAACAAATGACTGCCATATGGATCTAAGATTTGGACTGCATGCAAAGTAGTTAATGATATCAAAAGACCAGATCCCCTAAGCTTACAAATCACTAAAACGTCCATTTCCTCCTATGCTATAGAAATAGGTTTTTGTATCACTAGATGATCTTTCTATACATTTGACATATTCTCTGGGTGGACCTATACATTAAATCATATTAGAGTGAAAACAATGAATCACTTTTTTTCACCAAAAATTTGGTTATTAATATTCACTGTCCTAAGTAATACAAGCTGAAGGCACACAGTGACAACAATATGGCCTGAAAGGTTTTCCTGGGAAGCAAATAAGATAAATCTTAAATAGCTTTGAAAACTATAAATTGCCACAAAAATGGTAAGGATTAGCAATGTTCTTATAAGTACAAGAATGTCAATAATATTTCTTCTTTTAAAAATATCAAGACAGACACTGTATACCATATTAAGTAAAGAGAAATAAACAGCCTCATTTATCTAATTCTGCTTGTTTTGCTTTAATTTTCTTAAAACATTAGTTATAAACTATAATCTAGAGGGAATACTAATCAGTGGTAAGGTTTAAAAAGGATTCTAACTCCAAACAGTAAACATTCAGTAATAGTTGAGGTTGGCTTCAAAACACTTACAGAATACAAGTATGATCTGGTCTATTAGAATTTTCAAGTAGAGGGTGATGATATCCAAATGTCTAACTGCTACCTAAGCAGATTCCTACCACCCATATGTTCTTTAAAAGTTGAGTACTGTAAACATTATGTACTGCCATTATGAAGATGAAATACTATTAAAAATAAAACTGAATTCCCCAGAGATGTAAAAAAAAAGTTATAATAGACCAAAAAAGAAGTAATAGAATTAATAGAGAATAGAGTAAAAAGTTTTTGACTTCTGAAACATTTCTAGCATTTGATACCCACGGAATCTTAAGCACTCCTCCCAAATCTGAACTTCCTTTGACTTTATACTCACAGCCTCCAGTATTTTTCTTATTTTTCTCTGAGCATTAAAACGTCTAGTAGTCAAGAAACAAACAAAAATAGATAACTTGAACTTAATCAAAATTAAAATCACATAAGGAACACAATCAAGAAAGTAAAAAGACAACCCACGGAATGGGAGAAAACATTTGCAAGCCATATGTGTGCATGTGTGTGTGTATGTAGGTATGTAGGTATGTATGTATGTATATACATAAAAAATATAAAAAACTAGGGGTTATTCCATAGATTGCTTAAAACTCAACAATAAAAAGAAAAATAATTAGATTTAAAAATGAGTGAAAGATGTGAAAGCTGTTTCTCCAAAGGAAATACACAAATGATTAATAAGTTCATAAAAAGACATTAACATCATTAGTCACTAGGGAAACACAAATCAAAAACTACAATGAGATATCACTTTATACCCACCAGGATAGCCATAATTAAAATAAACAAAAAGGGGTATAACTAGTGTTGGCCAGGATATGGAGAAATGGGATAATTCCGACATTGCTAGAGGAAATATAAATGTAAAAGTGTGGCTGCTTTGTAAAACAGTTTGGTAGCTCCTCAAAAAGTTAAATATAGAGTTACTAAATGATCCAAAAATTCCAATAGTAGATGTATACCAAAAAGAACTGTAAACAGGTATTCACACAGCAACTTGTACACAAATATTTATAAAAGCACTATTCACAATAGTCAAAAAGTAGAAACAAACCAAATGCCCATCACTGGATAAATTATGAACAAAATATGGTATATGCATTTAACGGTTTATTAGCCATAAAAAATGAAGTTCTGCTACAACATGGATGAACTTTGAAACAACGGTCAAAAGAGTTAATCACTGATATAGTAAATTGTCATTCCATAGTTAACATTCAACTGTTCTGACTGTACCCTAAGGACATTGAAGTTTCACGAAATGAAACAGTTATTTTGTTGTGGTCCTAATTTAAAGCATATTTATTGGAAGGTATAGTACAGAAGTCACTTAACAAACAGTTAAGAACAGGTTATTCAGAATCTTTATCTCAGTGAGGCTGTGTTGTTCCCTAGGTCTCCAGAATCTTTTACATATTCTAAAAGTTAAAAAAAAATCCCTCTCAGGGGAAAAGGGCATTTAAAAGTACATAAATTCCCTATAGAATTGTACACCTGAAACCTATATAATTTTATTAATCAATATCAGCCCAATAAATTCAATAAAACTGTTTTTATTCAGAAGTATGCCAATTCCCAATGCTGGTAATAGAAGTAAACAAAACTGAAGCTTGGACTAAAATTAAAAGGCTAATCTGAAGAAAATGAAAAAATTGACTCAAAAAAATATCTACATGCCCACTCCCATGTTCATTGCAGCATTATTTAAAATAGTCAAGCTATGGAAACAATTTAGGTATCTATCCATAGACAAATGAATAAAGAAAATGTGATACACATACACACACACACACACACACACACACAGAGGAATATTATTCAGCCCTAAAAAAGAGATCTTGCTATTTTCAACAACATGAGAGAAATCTTGAGGGGACTGTGCTAAGAGAAATAAATCAGACAAAAAAAGACAAATACCATATAATATCACTTATATTTGGAATCTAAAATCAAACTAAAACAAAACAGAAAATGAGCTCACTGATAAAGAGAACAGTTGATCAAAAGAGGAGGGGGGCATAGGGGGCAGGCAAAATGGATGATGAGGGTCAAAGGGACAAACATCATTTTAAAATAAGTCCTGGGGAATCTAGAATGTGACACTAGTTAATAATACTATATTATATATTTGAAAGTTACTAAGAGAGTAGATCTTAAAAGTTCTCATCACAAGAAAAAAAATACGATCATGTATGGTGATGGATGTTAACTAGACTTACTGTGGAGATTATTTTGCAGTATATACAAATATCAAATCATTATGCTATATACCTGAAACCAATATAATGTTACATGTCAACTATATCTCAGTAAAAAAATTTAAAAGGAGAACCATAAATTTGAATTTTTCAAAAGATTAGAAATGTAACAAACCACTCAGTCATAGACTGAGTCTATGTGGACAAAAGAAAAATTTTCATGAAAATGTCTTAGCCAGTGAGTGTTCCCAACAGTGTTCTGTTTTTCAAGTGAAATTAAGCTTTAAGTGGAAGTTTTAAAGGCAGTTAAACAAGGGAATACAAATACTCACTGAAAACAAGTTTATGAAGAAAGCCAGGAGCCTCTACAAACATTTCCATATTCACCTTGGATTTATTCCTAGCAAATGTCAAGAGTCTCTTGTGTAAAATTCCGCTGAGGGAAGAGATTCACTGCCAAACGGTCTGGATGTATTAGAAATCCAGATTAAAAGGAGGCAAAGTTAATGGGTTTGCAGTACAATTCTTTCATTCCTTAATTAGGTAAGTATGAAGTTCACATACGGTTACTTATTTGGAAAAAATCTTTTTTTTCTATAAAGCAATATTTGGATTTTAGTTCTTATTTCTGTTTTCTTTCTGCCATTTTCTCTCATGCGTATGGAGTAAAATTTTTATACTACCACAGAAACTGAAATGGATCAACTAAGAGTAACAACTAAGCCCGGCTGGGAGTGGCTCAGCGGTTGAGCGTTGACCTAGGATCCAGGTGATCGGGGTTCGATTCCCGGTCAGGGCACATGCCTGGGTTGTGGGCTTGATCAATGACTCTCTCATCATTGATGTTTCTATCTCTCTCTCCTTTCCTCTCTCTGAAATCAATAAAGTTTTTTTTTCTTAAAAGAGTAACAGCTAAGACAAATTTATGCGAAAAGCAGGCATATGGGTGTATCTATATTGAGGGGGTGGTAAAAAAAAATGACTAATTACATTTAGAAATAAAACCTAGTTAACTTAAACTATATTATTTATAGATTTTGGAAACTCAGGTAAGAGCTGACCTAAATTTTCCTTTTACACTTTTATTTTTTACTTGATAAACAAGACTATAAGAGAATTATTATAATATTTATATAGAGCATTAACTTTGAAAGAACCAAGAAATGTATAAAACAAGCATGCTAACATCATAAAAGTTTATAATTGAGTACCTGTTGTTATATAATTACTAGAGTAAATGATGATTTTTATAAATACATTTATTTTCTATTTTGTGAACTTCCTATCAACAGCCCTTTTAAAAATATATATGTGTTTTGATTGATTTTGAGTCAGAGGAAGAGAGAGGAAGAGAGAGAAACATCTATGAGAGAGAAACATCAACAGGGATCAGCTGCCTCCTGCATGCCCCCTGCTGGGGATCAAGTCTGAAACCCAGGCATGTGCCCTGACAGGGAATCGAACCACCAACCTCCTGCTACATGGCCTGATGCTCAACCACTGAGCCACACAGGCAGGGCTACAACTCATTTTTTAGTTGAGATGTTTACCTCTACCTCATTCACTTCTAAGAACACTAAGCTTCTGATGTCTTTATCTGATTCATAGTTATCCAGAAAGCCATTTGCTTTTGCACTTTAGTTTATGGTAATAGTTTCCCCCTTATAGTCATATCTATCTGATGTTTCTTTTAAGTATTTTCTTTTATTGTGTAGTTTTAAGATATCCACTTTAAGGTTAAACAAATATCCATTTACATTTGCTTCTTACATAGAAAAACAAAAAGAGGAGGTGATAGAAATGTATGGCATAGAAGACTGGGAAATTAATTTACCTATTCCTTTTCTGCTACTCAATTAAAAGGAGAAATTATTTTGGTGATTATATTTTTTAAATAGCTTTTAATCTTTTTAATGTTACTACGTAATTCATTTCTGTGGTAGTCATGTAGTCAATACAAAAATGATAGAGATGCAGACATGGCATATCCATGCAAAATAGAAAAAAAATTCAAATATTTATACTAAAACTTTTTCAAATGTTAACGCTTTTGTTAAACTTTCTTTGTATATTGGGCAATATCTAAATGCAATGTGAGCATAAAATTTTACCTGAAATGCACCACAACCTGACAGTATTCATGCCTTTTATGAATTGGTTCTTGTGGAACACAGGGAATCTTTTAGAAGTTAGGTAAACTTACAGAAGCTAATATATGTAAATATCATGGGTAGAAATTTTCCATTTTAGAAGCAGTATACCACTTTTGTTAAGAACACAGGCTTTGGCTCTAAACTAGATGGGTTCAAATTGCAACTCTGCTGTGAAACAGTTATGTGATGTAAAGTAAACTATTTAACATCTGTGCCTCAGTTTCCTCTCTGTTATCTAAGAAAATAACAATACTTAACCTCACAGGATTTAGAGAAAGTTCAAACAAGTTAATACATGTAAAGCACTTGAAGCACTCTACATGTTAACTATTTTTCAGAATTGTTTTGCATATTTTAGTCTCATCTAAAAACCATGTCAAAATTTTGTACTTATTTATTTATTTATTTATTTATTTATTTATTTATTTATTTATTTAATTTAAATCCTCCCCCCATGATATTTTTTCCATTGCTTTTCAGGGAGAATAAAAAGGAGAAAGAGAGGGAAACATTGATGTGAGAGAGATACATCCACTGGTTGCCTCCCATGCCTCCACTGGGGCTAAGGATAGAGCCCAGGGTCGGAATCCAATCCCAGACCCTTCAGTCCATGGGCCAGCGCTCTAACCACTGAGCCAAACCGGCTAGGGCCTGTGTCTACATTTTCGTCAAAGGGAATGAAACTACAAAGAATTTGAGTTTTAAATCTCAGAACCAGGGTTTCACTGTTATTTTTCATTAAGTGCATGGCTTATACGCACCCGAAATAGAATAAACATATAACACAAAAACTATTGGAAATGCAGGAATAACATGATTAAAAATACCTAAACAAAAGCTTCTCCTGTACCTTTTTTAGTATCAAACAGCCAAGTATGCCAAAAATAAAAATGCAGCTAACAAACTTTTAAAAACTGTAAATACTTTCTTCCTTAAACAGAACATGTGAATTCTTTATATTCATAGAACATGTACAAAAATTTACCATGTACTTACATAGAAACCATAAAGTTATTTGAAATATTGCAGGCAATGTTCTTTTTTCTCAATTCAACAATATCAGAAATAAAAATAAAAGTGACCAAAAATGTTAAAACACTTGAGAATTAAAAACTCATTGATAATTCATGGGTAGAAAGAAAGCAAAACAAATTACATATTATATCAGTGCTATAGATATAAGAACAGGTAAACTCAAAGCTGTAGGATACAATGAAAGTTATACTAACAAGAAATATTGCAGCCTTCTTTCTCTTTATTATAAAGAAGAAACTCACAAACCATAACAAAAGAATGTAGTACTCTTTGTACAAATCTTAAAAGTCAGAAAAAAATAAGCTGAAAAAGGCAAAATAAACTGATCAATATACAAGCTCAAATTAATGAAATAAGAATAAAGTATAAAAGCCATTAAAACAATATAAAGTGTAATACTTTTTAAAGCGCAATAAAATAAACTTCTTTTGAGTCTGTTCTTGGGGGAAAAAGTGTGTATGTCTGTTTATGTATGATTAGAAAGGAATATTTTTAAATTAAAATAATTAAAGAATATATAAAGGCATATGGCAACCAATTCAACTCAGGGGAAAGAATTCCCTAGAAAAGATAAAAGTTATTAAAAACTTATCCAAATAGAATTAGAAAGCTTGAATAATACCCATACAAGAGTTTGAAAGAATTTTAAAATTACCATTTTTAAAGAGACCAGGACAATGTTTCACCAATGAGTTATAATTTTTAAGGACCAAAGAATTCTATTATTATTTAAACTATCCCAGGCCATACAAAAAATACTAAAATCTCTCCTAGTTATCTATACTAAGATAGTTAACATCATCTTAGTATATCTAACAATAAAAGTATATTGTTAGTATATCTAACAAAAAACATATAAACAATAATTCAATGCCATTAAATAAAATATAAGCTTCAGCAATATATAAAAGGACAATATAATATGATCAAGTAGAGTTCATTCCAGGAACACAAGAAGGGTTCAATATTAGGAAATGTATCATCACCATTAATTACATCAACAAATTGAAGGATAAACCATATGCTTATAATAAAGAATGACAAAAAAGTATTTCATAAAAATTCAGCCATTCCTAATAAGAACAGAGTAATTTAGTTACCAAATAAAAGTATTTAAACATAACAATTCTTAACAAAAACATTAATACACATAGAAATAATCCTTATACGTCTCTAATTAAATGTCTGAGAAACTCTTAATACAGCAAAATACCTAACCTATGGTAAAGTTAGGCAGTGGGAACTAAGAAAGAAGGACAAATTGGAAATTTTCTACACATATATCTCAAACCTACACACACACACACACACATACACACACACACACAAAAGCATAACATATCTATGTATACATTGACCTATGCAAATACCATCAAATTCATACATAAAAATGTATGTGTATCCCCTTACAAACAACATATACACCATACATAATTATACATCTGTATTTATTCTACATTAAAATACTAGTTTACCTGTTTGGGCAGTCGGAACAAGGAATTCTTATAGAAAATGTCCTTAGCCTGGCTCCATGTACCATCGATGATGATGATTGTGGAAGGATAAATGGGAGAATCTAATATAAATTCTTCCAAATTAGCAGCTTCAGCCCCCGGATATAATATTAATGTACCAGACTTCCGACAAACAGTTGAAAGTTCAGGATCTCTAAAAGTTTTTTTAAAAAAAAAAAAATCTTTATTACCTTGTAGGGTGACAAAAAGCTTTATTATTCTTCTTGAACTTCATTCAAAAATACATATCAAACATTTCAGGACTGGAGATGTAATAAGATAGCCTCTTTCCACAAGAAACAAAACAAACTTGATAGGGAAGGAAACAAGTTAAAGAGTCAATTAAAGACAAAATGCTAGCGAGGATGTAGAGAAAAGGGAACCCTGGTACACTGCTGGTGGGAATGCAAACTGGGTGCAGCCACTATGGAAAACAGTATGGAGGTTCCTCAAAATATTAAAAATGGAACTGCCATTTGACCCAGTGATCCCACTTCTAGGAATATATCCTAAGAAACCCAAAACACCAATCAGAAAGAACTTATGTACCCTATGTTCATAGCAGTGCAATTTACAATAGCTAAGATCTGGAAACAGCCCAAGTGCCCATCGGTAGATGAGTGGGGGAAAAAGCTGTGGTAGCCTGGCCAGCTTGGCTCAGTGGTTGAGCATCAACCTATGATCCAGGAGATGGAGGTTCGATTCCCAGTCAGGGCACATGCCTGGGTTGCAGGCTTGATCCCCAGTGGCAGCATGCAGGAGGCAGCCAATCGATGACTCTCATCATTGATGTGTCTATCTCTCTCTCCCTCCCTCTCTCTGAAATAAAGATATATTTTAAAAAACAAACAAACAAACAAAAAAGTTGTGGTACATTTACATCATGGAATACTATGCAGCTGTAAAAAAGAAGGATCTCTTACCCTTTGGGACAGCATGGATGGAAATGGAGTATTACACTAAGCAAAATCAGCCAGTCAGAGAAAGACAAGTACCACATGATCTCACTCATATGTGGAATATAATAAACAAAATAAACTGATGAACAAAATAGATGCAGAGACATAGAAGCATGGAACAGACTGAGGGATCTCAGCGGGAAGGCGGGGGTGGGGGAGTGGATGGGGTGAGATTAATTAAAGCACTTATATGCTTATATGTATAACCTATGAACACAGACATTGGTATCGGGAAGGCCTGGGGGTGGGGTGGATGCAAGGTGGAGGGGATCAATGGGGGGAAAAAGGGGACATCTGTAATACTTTCAACAATAAAGATAAATTTTTTAAAAAAAGACAATAAACAGCATCTCCTTCAAACCAGTGAAAGGTATCTACAAAAATATACAGCCAATTTCATATTTAACAATGTTCCTTGAGATTGGGATCAAGGTAAAGATGTTGGCTTTCACCACTCCTAATACACATTGTCCTGAAGGTCCCAATTATTGCAATAAGGCAAGGAGGGGAAAAGGCATAAAGATCTGAAAGAAAGAAATATAAATGACTGTGTTTGCACATGATAGTACTACTTACACAGAAAGTCCCAAGGAATCTACAAAACATTTTCTACAACTAATAAATGAATTTAAAAAGTCATTGGATTCAGGGTTGATATATAAAACCCAACTGTTTTCTTATATACTAGAGGCAAAAAATTAAAAGTAAGTATTTTTAAATTCCATTTATAAATGATACCAAAAGCAGTATGTCTCATAATCATTCCCCAATGGTTATATCACATACTCTAAGAAAAGCTTAAATTAATCATTACCAGATTAATATTAAATCAATAATCTGAGTGAGCTTTAGTTTAAAATCTATCAGTGAAAAATAAAATAAAATAAAATCTATCAGTGAATAATAATTTACTGAGTAAGCACTCTATTAGGTACCATGGGAAAAAATGAACTGCTTAATATAATGGGCTCAAAATGGGATGAGCTATTTGAAAAGTGCCAAGCTTCTCATCCCCAAGCATATTCATGGAGGGGTTAGATAGCCAAAACGTCAGGGATGGCCCAGATAGTTCCCAACTCTACCAACAAAGGTGCTTATTTTGCAATGAAATAACCTAGATCCAAGAATTACAGAGAAACTATCATTATAAAGAGCCTCTGTGTGAAAGAAGTATCACAGTGTAAATGATGTGGCTATTCCCCATGTAATGAGCTCTGGACCTTGCTTCCATTCCCAACAAAATGGCACAATTCCCAATAGCAGCACCAAGCCCAGGGTGAATTTCTCCCCTGTGGACAAGGCAATGCAAAAACTACAGCAGAAAATTGTATGTAAGAAAAGTGTGTCTAACCAACAGTTTCAGAGAAACTAAAAACGATTATATAAAGTTCTAACATGATGTTATTTTCATTATAAGAGGCTAAATTATAAAGGTAGCTAAAATAATAAAGGAAGGAAAAAGCTTGGTCCATTCCCTGGGCTTCATGCTAGTACAAGTCTTACTTAGCATTTTCATAAGTGAACTGAAAAAGAAATCTTCATATTTTCAAGAGAAATTAAATTTTGCATCTAAAAATATATTTAACTGTGTAGACAGTATCAAAGTAATTTGTGAGGCTTTGTAATTGGGCAGAAAAGCAACAAAGATGATTCAAAGGTATAAAAAGACTTGTAGAAAAATTTAAATACATATAATATATATTCATGATAATGGTTTATAAAATACAGTGAAATAAGATCCAAGAACATTACAGATCTGTTAATGAAGATATCAACTAATGACGGCTGCACATAAAAATACTGGGCCTTATCAAAAACAATATTTTAAGCCCTACCAGTGCAGCTCAGGGTTGAACATCGACCCAGGCACCAAGAAGTCACTGGTCAATTACCAGTCAGGGCACATGCTCAGGTTGTGGGCTCGATCCCCTGTGGGGGCCATGCAGGAGGCAGCAGATCGATGTATCTCTCTCATCGATGTTTCTCTCTCTCCCTCCCTCTCCCTTCCTCTCTCTCTAAAAAAAATAAAATCAATAAAAACCCCCAATATTTTAAATATTACAGGAGAAGGTGTTTTATCCTTAAAAATACATGATGTGCCTATAACTAGAATACTAAATATAGTTCTAGTCACTGTACTTTAGGAAAGCCTTAATGGGCTAGAAATGGATAGATATGTGTTTACTTCTATAAATGCATCTCATCTATAATATTAAAAAAAGGAACAAAATCTAATACAAGTACTCTACCATCTTAAACAAAAATGAAATAAATAGTAAACATATAAGTCTTTTAGGCTCAATATATATTAGTATGGAATTCAGATAATGCTGCCATTCCTTGGTTTATTTTCACTTTGGTCTATTTGGAGCAGGTGTTTTTGTTTATGTTTTGCTTTATCTTGCATTATTTTGAGAGAAAAGGCAGAAGCTAAATTTTTTGCCCACTTCTAATATACTATGTTCTAGGTCTAAAGGGTGAGTTTAAAAAAATGATTTTTAAAGATCTATGTAGAAAAGCATTATTTTAAATTGCCCTAAAAGTTAGTTTACCTTTCTTCACTAAAGCGACGACCAATCTTGACTTTACACTTGTCCGGGGGTAGGCATGCTGCTAATAGAGGAACTGTCCGCAACACTTTGCTTTCCTTTAATTAAAAAATTAATTAAAATGTAGATTTTTACTTAGACAAATACACTCTTAAAACTTTTATGATGAACATCTGATTCATAACATTATACAGAATTTTCACAAGTCCTTTACTACAGACTACACTTTAATAAAAAGAACTACAGTCTCTCTGATTTATCAGTAGTAAATATACTACAAGTATACATTTTTATTCTACTTGGGTATGTTTAGAGCTTTACTGATCAAAACAAGATAACATTAAATCATAGTTAAAATTATTAAAAGTGTAAATTTGTGTTTAACTAAATTGAATCATTTATTCTGAAAAACTTTTTATTCCAATAGTAATTACATTTTGTAGTATGTCAACTTGAAGATAACTGCCTAGATCTTTATGCCCAAAAAGCAAGGAAGTGTTCTAGAACCAAAATGATGGGGTATATCAATGCCACAGAGAAGCGAATCTTAAGAGCCCCCAATGGCCAAACTGGAACAATTTGAGCAACAGAGTAAGTAACATAGTATTTGGATTATAATCCAAAGTATAAAATAGAGTCCAGACTGATATAAATAAATGGGAGAAAAGAGACAAACTTCCTTATAAAAAAATTCCAAGTAGTAAACGTAAATAGTCCCCACTCCAGGAGGCAGAGCTTAATCTCTCCCTCTCACTTGAGTATGGGCTGAATTTATGGCCTTACTTCCAAAGAGTAAAGAGTATGGAAATACAAGAAAAATAATAATTTAGAGTGGAAAAATATGGCGACCATTTCTGTAAATCCCATCAACTATCACAAGTGGTTTTTTCAACACCCTAGCATCTAACACTAAAAACCACCTTTCTTGTTGTCACAAGAACTCTATCCTTAATCCCAGTAGAGCCAGGTGATTAGCTATTCTGCCTTAGTCTGTAATTTTCTTGGTTATTGTGGTCTATAGTGCTCAGTCACTCTCCGGCTCCTCTCCACTGGTCCAACTGGGAATGCCATGCTTGATCAAATAAATAACAGAGCCCCTCTCTAATCAGTTTACCTACATATAGCCCAATATCATCTTTACCAATTTGTATAATCCTTCATATATATATATATATATATATATATATATATATATATATATATATCTCCTCACAGTGAATAATTTGACTATTTTTCTGTCTGTAAAAAAATGACAGTGTCCTTAAGGAATATGAAATACTATTTACTTTACTTTAGGAATATCATTTATCTAGCAAATTAATACACAAAACAATAATGTTACATAGGAATTTACTAAAATAATTAAAAATAAATAAATTTGTGCCCGGCCGGGCGTGGCTCAGTGGTTGAGCATCAACCTGGGATCCAGGCGATCGGGGTTCGATTCCTGGTCAGGGCACATGCCCCGGTTGCGGGCTCGATCAATGACTCTCTAATCATTGATGTTTCTATCTCTCCCTCTCCCTCTCCTTTCCTCTCTCTGAAATCAATAAAGATATATTTAAAAAATAAATAAGTAAATTTATAATTAAATTATTTGTTTATAACAGAAAGAAAAAATATTGCACTCCCCCTGCCCCCAGCAAGCCACCGACACTTCCGCAGGATAGGGTTTGTTAAAGTTGTCAAAAATAAGGCCTACTTCAAGAGATACCAAGTGAAATTTAGAAGACGAGAGAGTAAAACTGATTATTATGCTCGGAAACACTTGGTAATCCAGGATAAAAGTAGTAAGTACAACACACCCAAATACAGGATGACAGTTCGTGTAAACAACAAAGGTATTGTCGGACTGCTTATGTCCGTATGGAAGGAGATATGATGGTTTGTACAGCTTATGCTCATGAACTCCCAAAGTATGGAGTGCTGCAGCACATTGCACAGGCCTGTTGTTGGCCCACAGGCTTCTCAATAGGTTTGGCCTGGACAGGATCTATGAAGGCCAAGTGAAAGTGACAGAGATGAATACAATGTAGAAAGCACTGATGGTCAACCTGGTGCCTTCACCTGTTATTTGGATGCAGGGCTTGCCAGAACTACTACTGGAAATAAAGTTTTTGGGTCCCTGAAGAGAGTTGTGGATAGAGGCTTGTTTATCCCTCATGGTACCAAATGATTCCCTGGATATGATTCAGAAAGCAAGGAATTTAATGCAGAAATTCACTGGAAGCACATAATGGGTCAGAACTTTGCAGATTATATGTTACCTAATGAAAGAAAATGAAGATGTTTACTTAAGAAACAATTCTCTTAGTACATAAAGAACAACGTAACTCCAGACATGATAAAGAAGATGTGTAAGAAAGCTCATGCGGCTATACAAGAGAATTCAGTCTACGAGAAGAAACCTAAGAAAGAAGTTAAAAAGAAGAGGTGGGTCAGGGCACATGCCCGAGTTGCAGGCTAGATCCCCAGTGGGTGTCATGCAAGAGGCAGCTGATTAGTGTTTCTCTCTCATCAATGTTTTTTTCTCTCTCTCCCTTCCACTCTCTCTAAAATCAATAAAAACATATTTAAAAAAAAAAAAAAAGAAGAAGAGGTGGAACTGTCTCAAAATGTCTCTTGTCCAGAAGAAAGACTGGGTAGCTCAGAAGAAGGCAAACTTCCTCAGAGCTCAGGAAAGGGCTCCTCATAGGTAATAAAACACACCACAATTTTATATAAAGATCTTTCAGATACAGACAACAATATATTTATTGACCAAGCAGCAAAAACTAAACAAAAGTATTGTAGTAACAGTATTCAACAACCACAAACACATACACATACACATACACACACACACACACACACACATATACACCCTTTAGGTATGTACATTTTCGTGTGTACTTCTTTCACTCCCAGGTTCCTGGAGTGTTGATTAAAGTCATATGTAAAAAATAAATTTAAAGATGCTGAGAATAGTTAAATTCATCTACCTGATAATGGAAAAGAAAATAGGAAAGAATTTGCTGAGATTTTTAAAAGAACATGTAACAAGCTGGAGTTCTGAGGAAGCATGAAAAAGTAATTTAGAGCAACTAATATATAAATGAAACTAGGAGGAGACAGGTGAGGTGGGGCCTTCTAGGACATTTTACAGTGTTTCATACTGTTTTGTTCCCTCTCGACCATCACTAGGAGACTCTGACACA
This sequence comes from Miniopterus schreibersii, assembly GCF_964146895.1. NCBI lineage: Eukaryota > Metazoa > Chordata > Mammalia > Chiroptera > Miniopteridae > Miniopterus > Miniopterus schreibersii. Next base: position 38,560,379 of record NC_138103.1, on the reverse strand, counting down.
TACTGAAATCACTTCCCAAACTTTTATCAAATTAACACATGTATATATGTCAAATTAAATAGTGCCAAAAAATTTATAATGTTCCCCAATACGCTCCCCTATAGCACTTCCAAAGGCAATCACTTTAACTCTTTTAGTTATATTTTCTGGTAGTTATCTCCATATTTCTAAATAATATGTGTTTTGCTATTTCTTGATTTATTAATTTTATAACATCAAATAACTACAAACTACCATTTATTATCATCATCATAACTAACTTTAATGTTCATAATTCAAATTGTATTTTATAAATATATTTAATTTACTGTTCACAATCAACCTGTAAAGAAGTATATCTTTTAACAAGTCCATTTTACTAAATGACAAAACTGAAGGGAGGTTAATTAATTTGCCCAGGGCTACAGAGTTTACAGAGTTATTAAGGATTTAAACTCAAGCAATCTGGCTCCTGAGCCCTTTCTCTTAACTACTTGCCCTTTATAACTACAGCCTCTCATAATAAATGAGGATTCAGCTTTCTGACATCACTCCTTACCCTCAAGTCTTCTAATATTATTTTTAATCCTCATTTGAAGACATGTTTTGTTTTATTTTGGGGTTTTTTTTTTTAAGTGATTTTAGAGAAAGGAAGGGAAAGAGAAAGTGAGAGAGAAACATCAATACACAAGAGAATCACTGATTGGCTGCCTCCCATACACACCCTGACCGGGTATTGAATTGGAACCCTGGGTACGTGCCCCGGCTGGGAATTCGACCCCACCAATTTTCAGTGTATGGGATGATGCTTCAACCAACTGAGCCACATTGGCCAGGGCTTCTAATATTTTTAGTTAAATCAATAAACAGTGTTTACATCATTATGGCTACATATGTACTGTTCACAAATGTCGAAGCAGTTTAACATTTCTTTCCTGTAAAGCTTTTTGTTACTTTTGAGAAACTGTTTTGTTTTCGTCCTTAAGTAATTGTCTACATATATATATATACCTACTCTTTGAAATGCTCCATCATATAACCTCCACATAATCTATCAATGCTCAATATAACAGGAGGGTACACACAACCCACACATGGGGTAAACCTAGAGCACTTGGCTCAGGTAACCAGGGAGACTGTGCCCCACTACATAAGGCCACTCTACTAAGACTGGGAGATATAGCAGCTCTAGCTAATACCTAGAAACAAACAAAGAGGCTGCCAAAATGAGGATAAAGAAACATGTCCCAAGTGAGAGAAAAGAGCAAAACTCCCCCAAAAAACTAAACAAAGTGGAGACAAGCAATCAACCAGATTCGGAGTTTAAAAAACTGGTTATAAGGATGATCAATAATCTCAGTGAGAACTTCATCAAAGAGACAGGAAACATAAAAATGGAGATAGAAAAAATAAAAAATAACCAATCAGAAATAAAGAATACAGTAATTGAAATGCAGAATAAATTACAAGAAATCAACAGTAGAGTAGATTGAAGTAAAGGATCAAATCAGAGATTTGGAAGATAAGAAAGCCGAAAACACCTAATCAGAGCATCAATAAGAAAAAAATTTCAAAAAAATGAAGAGGGGTCTCTAGGACAACATCAACCACACCAACCAATATTCACATCACAGGGGAAGCTAACTGTTCAAAGCAAGAAATTGAAAACCTATTTGAACAGTTAATGATGGAAAATGTCCCTAACTAGTGAAGGAAATAGACATACAAGCCCAGGAAGTGCAGAGAATCCCAAACAAGATGAACCCAAAGAGGCCCACACCAAGACACATCATAATTAAAGTGCTAAAGGTTAATGACAAAGAGAATCTTAAAAGTAGCAATCGAGACACAATTAGTCACTTACAAGGGAACTCCCATAAGACTGTTGATTTCTCAACACAAACTTTGCAAGCTAGAAAAGATTGGCACAAAATATTCAGTGACAAAAAACATGGACCTAGAACTAAGATTACTCTACCCAGCAAAGCTCATTTAGAATCAAAGGACAAATAAAGAGCTTCCCAAACAAGAAAAAGTTAAAGTTCATCATCACCAGACCAGTATTACAAGAAATGTTAAAGAGGCATCTGTAAAAAGAAGGAAAAAGAGATTTAAAATATTAATAATAAAAAAGCAATAACTACATAGCTATCAACAATTACTTTAAATGTAAATGGGTTAAATTCTCCAATCAAAAGACCTAGGGTAGCTAAATGGATGAGAAAACAAGACCCCATATGGTGCCTACAAGAGACTCACTTCAGATCAAAAGACACACAGACTGCAAGTAAAGGGATGGAAAAAGATATTTTATATAAACAGAAACAAACAAAAGAGCTAGGGTAGTAATACTTATAACTTACAAATCAGACTTTAAAACAAAGGCTAGCCCTGGTCAGGTGGCTCGGTTGGTTGGAACATTGTCCCATACACCAAAAAAGGTTGCAGGTTTCCCAGTCAGAGTACATGCCTAGGTTGCAGGTCTGATCTCCAGTCAGGGCACATACCAGAGGCAACCCATCAATGTTTCTCTCTCACATTGATCTATCTTTCTATCTATCTATCTTTCTATCTATCTATCTATCTATCTATCTATCTATCTATCTATCAATCATCTATCTATCATCGATCTCCTTTCTCTCTCTCTCTCTGTCTTCTGCTCTCTCTCAAATCAATAAACATATCCTTGGGTGAGGAATAAATAAGTAAATAAATAAGTAAATAAATAAAAAATAAAACAAAGGCTATATATATAACAGGAGACAAAGAAGGACCCAGCAATTCCACTTCTGGGTATTTATCCAAAAACACCCAAAACACTAAATTGAAAAGACATATACAGTTGTATGTTCATTGTGGCATTATTTACAATAGCCAAGATATGGAAGTAACCTAAGTGTTCATCAACAGATGAATGGATAAAGAAGAAAAAGTGGTGCATATATGCAATGAATGGAATATGACTCAGCCATAAAGAAGAACATCTTGCCATCTGCAACAACATGGATGAACCTAGAGGGTATTGTGCTGAGTGAAGTAAGTCAAACAGAGAAAAACAAATGCCATATGATATCGCTTATATGTGGAATCTAAAAAATAAAATACACAAAACAAAAACAAAGTCATAAATACAGAGAATATTTTGATGGTTGCCAGATGGAGGGGGATTGGAGAGATAGATGAAAAAGGAGAAAGGATTAAGAGTACAAACTGATAGTTATGAAACAGTCATGGGGATGTAAAGTATAGCATAAGGAATGTGGTCAATAATATTGTAATAACTATGTATGTATCAGATAGGTACTAGATTTATCTGAATGATTACTTCACAAGTTAACTAAATGTCTATAATCACTATATTGTACACATAAAATTAATGTAAAATTATATGTCAACTTTAACTGAAAAATCAAAATTATGAAATAAAAATAAATATGCTGAGAGTTACTTCTATTTTAACAAGAAAAGACATCAATGAATATAAGCTGTGATCAGAAATTTTAAAACAATGATTTTCCTAGTTCTTTAATCACAAAAATCTCTTATTTCCTTCACACAAAATTGTTGAAGTTCTAAATTTCTATACTATTCAATGACACCGTTTTTATGAAATAACATCATTTTCTCTATCTCCAAAGCAAGCAACAGTATACTATCACATAATATATAAAAGAAACTATTTTTTTCCCAAAGAGAAAGATTTTATCATCAATTTATTTCTAGAAATGCCAAATAGCTGGGAGGAATAAATATGTTCATCTGTGTGTTTCCTCTTGTATACTAATATTCTATTTGAAATTGTGTATTTTACAAAATCTTACTCACCTCTGCCGGATGCTGAATTATGTACAAGTGGGTGGAGATGTGCAGAGGATGCATTGGTAGAAATGGACATAAACACACTTTCTGAGGTCGGCTAAAGGGCATAAAAAAAAGAAAGCCTATAAATGTTTACAATACAATGATATTACAATAATCTAAAACTCGAATATAATCCAACATCATTATATAAAGAAATTTACTGAAGTTGCATTCTTTTTTTTTTTCAATCCTCACCCAAGGATATTTTTTTTATTGATTCTAGAGGGGAGGGGAGGGGAGGGGAGGGGAGGGGAGGGGAGGGGAGGGGAGGGGAGGGGAGGGGAGGGGAGGGGAGGGGAGGGGAGGGGAGGGGAGGGGAGGGGAGGGGAGGGGAGGGGAGGGGAGGGGAGGGGAGGGGAGGGGAGGGGAGGGGAGGGGAGGGGAGGGGAGGGGAGGGGAGGGGAGGGGAGGGAGATAGAGAAACATCAATCAGTTGCCTCCCACATGCACCCCAACTGAGGATCAAACCCGCAACCTGGGTATGTGCCCTGACCTGGAATTGAACCCAAGACCCTTGAGTGCACAGGACAATGCTCCAACCAGTGAGCCACACCAGCCAGGGATAAAGTTGCATTCTTTTAAAATGAAACACCAAGAATGAATTTAATCACTCAGACTTTAGATATGAGAATTTGGGAAAAGATTCAAGTAAATTCTTTGCCATGTATATAGATCAAAGTACCTCAGAAAATGTTGTCTTAGTTATCTGTAGTGAAAGAATACTCATAAATCACCACCATGGTCTTTTTACGCATGAAGCAACATTTCTACTAAGTTGCATTCCAAATTAAGAACAGATCTCATGTCAAAGAGAAACCTGGCAACTTTTCTACATCATCTGAAATTGGAGGAAACAATATGATAATAAAATATTAGAAAAGAATTATTACCACCTAGAAGAGAGTTCTAATCAAATTTAGCCATGGGTCAACATGGAGAGCTTAATTGTGAGAAGAAACCCAAACAGCAGCCACCAAATTATATTTGGCTAGAATTATATCCACAGAGTGTCTGCCTGTTTTCCCTTTTGCTATTTACTTTGTTTTGTTTTACTTACTTTTTAGTGCTTTACTGCTGTCTCAGGAGCACATTCATTACAAAACTCAGATGGAATAAAAGGGTACACTTCCCATCTGAGTCCTTCAATCTAGGGCATTCTCTTCTCTAGGGGCAACCAATGACCAATTTCTTGTATGTCCTTCCAAAGGAACTGTAGGAACATATATGAATATTTTACCATTTTACCATTAAACCCTACATTTGATATGTGTGTTTATAGTATGAAATTCATCAAGGAGCCAGACACAGCATATCATGGAAATAAATTTTCACAACAGATCACTATTACAGAGAGGTTATATGACATTAAAATAGTATACAAGTGAATGTTATATTAAAGGGAATTCCCAACGGCATACTAGCTACTACAAAACTAATCACTATCAACTCCTTCTATAATTTTGCTTATGCAGAATAATAGCCTAAGGTAAGAAATGCTTATGTTAAAAAACCATAGAGTATGACTAAATTGGCTCAACAGTATCGACCACCTCATTCTGCAAGAAACTGTCAAACTCATGCTCCTGCTGAAGAAATTATCTACATAATAATCTTAGGCAGAGGTATAAATGACTCCTCCCCTCTCCACCATCAAAACTAAAATGGATGATTAACCCAAAGAAAACCAGTATACTTGCTTTCCAGTTACATACGAAGTGATCTGGTATGATTACTCTGCCCTACACTGGATTCCTTCTCAGGAATGTGAGATTTTAGGAACAGAGTCATTTAATGATAAACACAAGTAAACAAAGAAGGGAGCTGAGAGTGACTGACTGAAGTAGGTATATTGACAAACATATCAAGGGCAACAATTAGAAAGGAGTCTTTATTCAATAGAATAAAAAAAATGAGGCACATTCAACTTCTAAAATTTTCTGACTTTATGTATTTTTTTTTTTTAATCCTCACCAGAGGATCTGCCTACTGATTTTAGAGAGAGAGGAAGGGGGGTAGAAAGACATCGATGTGAGAGAGAAACATAGATCAGGATGTGACCTAACCAGGGAAAGAATGTGCAACCTAGGTGTATGCCCTGACCAGGAATCGAACCCATAGCCTTTAGTGTACAGGACAATGCTCCAACCAACTGAATCACCCAGCCAGGACTAAGGGTCTAACTTTTTTACATGAAAATCTGTGTATGACTGAATGCACAGATGTCAGCAAAATTCTTTTATAAAATGTAATTTCAGCCCAGCCAGTGTTGCTCAGTGGTTGAGCGTCGACCTCTGCACCAAGAGGTTGCCGGTTCAGTTCCCAGTGAGGGCACATGCCGAGGTTGGAGGCTCAATCCCCGGTGGGGACCATGCAGGAGACAGCCAGTTGATGTTTCTCTCTCATCAATGTTTCAGTCTCTCTTTCTTCCTCTCTCTCTAAAATCAATAAAAACACATTTTTAAAAATGTAATTTCAGATCAGATGAAGAAATTTTAAAAATTCAGAATTTAATTTCATATCAACTTAAATATCTGTAAATTGTATGATTCTAAAAATATGAAAGAATGCAAAAAAAAAATCAAAATCAAATGTCCTATGCAGGAAACATCCACACATTAACAGAGCCAAAGAACTGCAAATTCCAACCAAGTAAACACACTAGGGGGAAGCTGCAGATTTCTGTGGGTAACAGAAAACTAGGTAAACACACCCTGAAAATAACATCTTTCCCTCATGGTATATATGGTGATTATAAAAGTCCTTAATATGACGGTTAGAATAGTGCAAAGACTGCTCTGATATTGGTAGCTCTGGGTTTCATGCCAAAACCTCTGTTCAAAAAAGTAAGGGAGAAAAACCAACCTTCAGTTACCTGGGATGGTAACTTCTTTGAACTTTAGGAATACTTAGAATTAAATAGTTTGGAGGGTTCCACTTCCAGAATGATAGGGAAAGTTGCTTCACAGACCCACACACCAGTGAAACAAGCAAAACTGACAAAAACTATTTTAAAAAACAACCATTTAAAGTCTCGAAATTATCCTGAGGACATATTTAAAATAAAGAAATATTATTCAAGAGTATCTACTAAAATTTAGTATAGGTGAAACCAGACATGAAAGGGTCCAAGCTGTCTGCTGCTACCAGTCAAATAAGTAGAGACGAGGTTGAATCTTTGTCATGCATTTATTAATCAGATAGCAGCAATCAGAGAGAGGCGGGTGTAACACCCTGAAAAGACCACTCTGACATTTCATTTCAAACACACTCATATAGGGTCAGTGGGTAGGAAAAAATCTAAAGTTAGCGAGTTCCCATCCCCGGGTCTGCCTCCTTTGTTTGTCCTTGCAAAGATTAGCCCAGAATGCTGTCTCCCTTCAGATAGGTTCTGTCCTTGATCTGGGCTCTGGGCTGCCTTATCCCCAGGCCCTGTTCTCCTGCTTGCCACACATCCTTCAGTTTCCCAGAATCTGTAAGAAAAGCTCTTCTTTATAGTGAATAGCTATTAAACAGCTGTGATTCTATTTCTATTATGTGCCTCTCCCCTGTCATAGGGACAGTTTATGGTATTTCCTACCTTGCCCCAGCTCAGGTTGACAGATGCTCCATTCCAGGTAGGTGTGGCCAAGAAAACAGAGCTCCCTCACAGCTCTTAATCAAGGTTTACTGTATGTCACAGAAAAAGGTAGGTCATCAACATTTCTCATCCCCTCCAACTCCAAGTTAAAGAGGCTACATTCCCAGTGAGTATCGCTAAGAGATAAGAGGCTCCCTTTCTCCAACCAATCTCCACCTATAAAACAGAAACTTTATCACAGGGCGGCAGGCTGAGATTGCTGGGGATCCACTGCTCTCACCCCCATTTGCTCAAAGTACACCAGAAGTAACAAGTCAGAGGCTACTGCCCAGCCCTGTCTTATTCTATCCCTTCATTTTCTTACATATCAAATATTGATCTCTCCTTCACTTCCTCTCTAATACTTAAGCAATTAGCTTCTATTATAAATGAAATTCAGAGTCTCAGATCATCCATTGTTATAATTTGTGATCATTCTAGTAAGTGATAGCATAAGAGGCAAAAATATTTACTAATAAAAAAACAGCTAAGCACTTTATGCGTAAACACTGTAACTGTGATTTAGGCTAAAACTAATTGTTTTGGCTTATGCTTTGGCATGCTCATAAAACATAATTACCTATTTAATTTTAAAGCATGTATCCTTTATTAACCTAAGTCTTATTACATTTACTTCAAACTAATAAAACTACAGCTCTTTTAAACATTTTGCATTACAACTGATCAACTTTATATTTAGCAAGTTACTTTACAATATGAATTTGTGCTTATTTGTTTATACTTTAACAGCAATTTTCTTCATACTTTCCTCCTCCACAATGGTCTGTATACACTGCACTGGTGATTAGCTGTCCAATTGTTAAACTATCTCTTACCAAACTAATGGGTAAGTGTACAGTAACTGCTTTCCTCATTCTAAAATCTTTTTCCAAGGAACAAAAATTCTTCCTACATCCCAACTTAACTCTTAAAGATTTAAATATTTCAAAACAATACTAGATTAAAAAATGATAAATTCAGCAAACTTTTATTCAAATATTTACTGTACACCTAACTATGCCAGATATTAGGCAGTTGGGACAACAAAACCAAGATCCCTGCTTTCGTGGAGCTTATTTGTTCTCGAAGTGCCAGAAAATTCCTTTCTTCTTTTGAACTACTGTGCTTGATGGGGGGGGAAATACCAGAAAACTACACACCAATACATTATTTATAAATAATGGACATCATTTTAAAATAAAAATCAAACTACTTCTAGAATCTATATAGACCTAAGGAAGAAAAATTAATGTCTGAAGAAATCAACCAGTCAATTTGGTATAGGTTTGGAGAATAGCTTATTAAGGTATGTCACTGACAAGGCCATTGTCTTGCTATGTGATCTTGAGCACATCACAGGTTTTCCAATTTCCTCCTTCATAAAACTGGTAATAAAGCACCAAGAAAGTTCTGGGGAATAACTACTGAATGAATCATAGGCAAATGTTATAAAATTGTAATCATTTGTGACTATTAATTTTCAGCTAATTAGAACAGAATGACCAAAGTAAGAGATGAGGTTTTTCCCTCTTCCACATGTATAATGCATTGCAAATATAAGTACTGTTTTCCATCACTGTGGTTTATCTTCTTTAAAATATATACAACCCAGTTAATGTTAATTATATTTTTAAAATATAAATGAAATTTTAGAATAATTTCCCTAAGGGAATTTTATGAAATAAGCTTTTGTTTTTTTTCTCATTAAGGATTATAGGAATAAATATGTAGGATTCCTGTCAGACTAAGACTGACTGGCTTCTGAAGTGAAAGCTGTAATACGAGGGTAATCTGTCACTCTAGGCATGCTATCTCTGACAGCCTGTATGCAAATGAAATTATAGCTGGCACATGACCAGAGATGTTTGAACCTACAAAAACCATTTTTCAAAAATTTAATTAAATTTCTTACATAATATTCACTGACAACTATTTTTCTAATAATACTAATTTTAAATATGAAAATCTCACAAAAACAAACTGTAAAGATTAGTGAATAGATTTTCAAGAATTACTACTTTTAAAGGATTTCTTTTACACACTAAAAATACCCCAAAGGACACAAATGTAGGGACACAGAAAAATTGTGCACCTCAGATTTCCTAATACTCAACAAAATTTTTATAGTCCCTACAGAGTGAAAAAGCAAAGAACAAAGAGTTTCATAGCCTCTGCTAGATTAGTTGAATAGACACTCATTACACATAAAAATGCCAACAATTTTGTAATTTTAAAACAAGCTTTGAAAAACTAAGTACCACAGTGCCCTCTACTGTCATTTTAAAGAAACTTAATCTGTATAATAAACTAGTTTTTAAATTTATGAAACTATATTCAATACAACCAATTAAAAAAGAAACAGCTCTTCTTTATTAATATATTATAGTAAACTTTTACCTCATAAAGAGAAGAAAAATAGATAACTCCTATTATGTCTGATTGCTTCAAATATAAATAACAATATTCTCATACCCCTCAAAACTGTTTTTATCACTATACTATTTTACTTTTTAACTGCCTTCAGGCGTACAGGAAGGATAAGCTTAGAAAATAAAATTATGTTATAGGAAAGGAAGCAACTCTATAAAGAGAATATCTTTAGATGAGATTTCAAAGACCTGTGCTCCAGAGAGCATGCTTAAAGCAGTGTTCTCCGAAGTGCGTTAAGTAATATGACCCAATGGGATGCAAAAGAAAATATTATCACTTCTATTTATAATTAAGTATTACTAATTATTAGTACAGAGAATACCACTCCCTCCTTGGGTTGGTATAGGTACACTGATAGAAAGGGAGAAGTTCCATACCATGGAGTGTTAACAATGGCACTCGCAAAGAAACTACATTCACCCACAGAGAATCTATGTTGAAGGAAGTCTAATTATACAATCACAATGAACAAGTATACAACAGCTGTTTCTTTCTTACTCCTAGTTCAAACTCTTCATTAGAATTAAAACTCTAATCAGATATGACAATAATTTTAAAAAGCAGAAATTATACAGATTAATTGTGCTGTGGATTCACATTTCACTATCATTAACAATGAACCTCACCATAAGTACATATTATGGCCTCAAGATAATGGGTAATGACAGTATGATTCCATCACAATTAGCAAGACATTTTTAATAGTTTATTTCATATTATCTCTTCCTTAATCATATCTCTTTTTGTGTAGGTTTCATGAGGCACATCATACATTAATATATAATAAATGTAAATAATCACAGATAAATAGAGATAAGCTTATCAACAAGATCTATAATTAAGAATATTTTTAGCAAGTGTTATTATAATTAAAGAAGCCTTCAGATGAACCAGATGCTTCGAAAACAAAAGCCTTGAGTACAGAGAGTGACTATATACAGCAGCTGTATAAAGTCCCTATTGTGGATGACAAAGTGATGGATCACTGTGACCGAGAAGCTTATCATAAAGTAATCACCTATATTCTTATGCTATTACTTTCTCTTCTACAAAAATATAAATATAAATATAGCACACATCTTTCTTAATAGCAAATTAAGTTAATTACTCTTCCCTCTGCAAACTTGTATTTTCATAATTTGTTTTAAATACTAGTCATTTAGACATGTTGTCACTCACATTCAATTCACTATGAATTCCAGAGAAAACAATTTCTTACTTATTTTTCAATAACCCAAATTGTATACTTACTGGATATTGGATATTAAAGAAATAATGACTGAATGAATAACTTCCCACGTGATTTATCAAAGTGAGCTTCCAGATCCCAGTGTAGCAGAATTCTACGCTCCTTATCCACTGGCCAACTAAAGGGAACAGCATAAATGTCCAACATGACAATCCAGAAATCAAAGGTTAAAGTGGTCCCAAGGACTAGCTATCCCCTCAGTAGAAATATTTTACCAAGAATAGCACAGAATTAAGGGACCATGTTACTAGAAAATATTTTCATTTGTCTATTCTTTCCTCTCCTTTCCCTTACCTAAAAACTATATTTTAAAATACAGGCTTTGTATAGCTGATTTATTAAGGAAGTATTCCATCTAATTTTATATAAATGTCCATTTCTTCAAAAGAGCAAGAGGAGATTGAGAATTTTCTCTGATATGAAAAAGAAAATATAATAAGGTTTAAATCAGTGTTACTTGACTACATAAGAAAATACAATAATGCTATGAATAAGTCACTGATTTTGATGCCCTTAAAAGAAGTATTTTTCATCAATGTAACATTTATTTGTAGCTGGAAAGTGAGTGCTTTTGAAAGCCCCAGAATGAAACAATTTATTTATGGTGAGCTGTAGTATTAACACATGCAAAATTATAGAATAAACAAAGAAGGCTATTAAATGCCCTTAATCTCTGAATCTAGAAAACTACCCTAATACGGCAGAAGTTGACTAACAGCAAAATAGACCGATTTCATAAATAATAATAATGATATTTCATGGAGGGGAAATGAAAACAAGAAGAGGGAGGAAAAATAGGGGGAGGGGAGAAGAAGGGAGAGGAGGAGAGAGGAAGAAAAAGAAGAGAAACAGTAGGAAAAGGTAAAGAGGAAGAAATTAACATTAATTGAACACTTTTATGTTACAGGCACTATGCTAAATATTTGACCTTCACTTAATTCTCATAAAACCTGTAAAGAAAAGGTAGAATTGTTGTCCTAATTTACAGATGAAGAAACCAAGATTTAGAGAGGTTAAGCAACTTTCTCAAGAGAAAACAGCTGGGGCTAGAACCCAGTTCTGTCTAATTCAAAAACTGATGCCCTTAACTAACCCATTTTGTTGATTCCATATAAGCATTTAATGTTCAATGAAAAGTTTTAACACATAATTCTATGTAGCTTCCCTAGGTCCCAGAAGGCCTAGCACTAGAATGAAAACACTTGGTGATAAACAAACAAACCTAAGTGTCTAAAAGAGACCCCCAAGAAATAAAAGGTGAAAGCCAAAACATTCATAAAATTCTCCAGTACAGCCCGGCCAGGAGTGGCTCAGCAGTTGAGCATCAACCCAGGATCCAGGTGATCAAGGTTCGATTCCCGGTGAGGATAAGCCTGTTAAGAGATTCCAGGAGCCAAGCTGAAAGAGCTCCCAATGGCCCCCAAAAAATAATCTGGGCAACAAAATAAATAATAGTATTGGATTATAACCAAGAGAATAAAATAAATACTCATAATTCCACACAGACATAAACAACTTAAATTGGAAGAAACAGCTCTTACACATAGAAAAATTCCAATCAATAAATGTAGAAATAATTATGTAAGTAGAAAATCACCATTAGAACACCATAACGATAATTGTTACAGGCAAAGTCTACTGATAGATGCAAAAATTACTGGGCAGAAATTTGAGGAAAAACAGAATATTTGGATAGTCTTAAAATAACCCCCCTCTAAGGTATTTATTAATTGCAAAGGGGAAAAGAGTAGCTTTACAGTAGAAAAACCCAGCAGACACCACCTTCACCAAGTGATCATGGTTAATCTCATCAGGAATAAGGCATATAGACATCATGTACCTCTGTTCTAAGAAGGACACATCACACTGTAATTATTTCTGCCAAAAAATGTGTAACCTCATTCTAATCACAGAGAAAACATGAGTCAAACCCAAACTGAGAGACATTCTACAAAAATAACTGACTAGTTATTCTTCAAAAGTATCAAGACCATGGGAAACAAGAAAGGCCTGAGGAGCCATCACAAACTCGAGGAGACCAAGAAGATATTATAATTAATGGAACATGGACCCTGGGTTAGATCCCGGACCAGAGAAAAAGGACATTAGTAGGAAAACTGGTGAATTCTAAAACAGTTAACAGTGTTGTATCAATGTTCATTTCTTAGTTTAAATAACAGAACTTGCTGGGAAATAATTCTCCATAGGCCTCTTGCATTTCTGCATATCTTATGAGTGAGGCACTAGCTATGCTTTTATTCTGGACTATCCTTTTAAAGATGTTTATATGTTGAACTGCTTTTGAAACAGGTAAGTTCTCCAACTGGAGCAAAGGGTAGTTTTGCATGCAACCCATTATAAAAGATTTGGGAACCCTAAACTCAGGTTTCATCAGCCAAGATTCAAACCCACTGGGTTCACAGCATCCACCTAGGCTCCTCTGTGAAACCCCTACAGAACTGGGATAGGAGGGAAGAGCAAGGGAAAATGCCACACATGAAGCTCATACTAGATACTGTGCCATGAGTAAAAATCTTTGTCTTTCACCCAAGAATCTCATGTATTTTGTCAGCATCCATGAAACTGTGGTAGGCTAATATGTCCACTGCAAATAAAACCTCAGACCCTTTACAATTCATAATAGTACTATTGTTATGTATAATAATCATATTGTGTTATGGGGTTATTGGGTTATTGGGTGAAGGGTATACGGGAACTCTCAGTAATATTTTTATAACTTTTCAGTAAGTCAAAAAATATTTTTAAATTAAAAATTAAATCAATCAGTATCCAAATACCAATTCCTCCATTCCAAATAATAATAATAATAATAATAATAATAATAATAATAATAATAATGATGATGATGATGATAATGGGCAAGAGCTTATAAAGCAGTCTGCAAAGCCACTATGTCTTAACATAGCACCTTCTCAAGAGCATGGTTTCCACTTCACTTCCTTTATTCTAATCTCCATTAATAAACTTTGGGGTAGATCCAAGATAGCAGCAGACTGAGTGGAAGCTACATTGACACTCTCCCAGGAATTACAACTAAAATACAGAAAAACCATCCTTAATTATCAACTTCAACTGAAGACAAGCTGGAGAGCCCCCTCATAACCAAAGACAAAAAGTGGAGACTGCGTGAAAACCGATAGGAAGTGCCAAGGCGCAAGAAGGCTGGCTGGGCTCCCATATGCCCCAGATGAAGGTCTAGAGGGGTATCTCAGCTGCTGGGGGTTCCCACTGAGAACTCTGGAGTCTAAATCCAAGCTGGGCTCCCCAGCCCAGAGCACCAGAACTGAGAAAGGTACCCACAAAACATCTGGTTGTGAAAAGCAGCAGAGTTTCTGTCTGCCAGGGAGAGATGGCTAGAAATGCAAGGACCCTCTTAAAGGACCAACGCACAAAGTTTCATGTGCAGCCACTCACCTTGGGTTCTGGCAGAGGGAAGGCAGAGTGGACTATAGCACTGTGAGAAAAATCCAGGGGAGCTGGCAGGGGGAACAGAGTCCAGAAGGCACCCATCACCCATCTGGGTCCCTATGCTGAGTCACTCCCCCATACTGCAGAGGACATCTTTCTCAGGCAGACATTTACCCTCTAAGCAGATTTTGCGTAGAGGGGGAGCAATTGCCCCAACCTGCTGGAAAACCTCTCACCCCACCCTGTGGAGTTTCTACTGCCTGAGGCTCGTTAAGAGACTGAATAACAGCCTCTGGGTACTTTGAGTATTTGCCTGCTTTTCTTCTGGACCCAGGGCTTGGTAAAGCAGGCCTTGGTGCATATCGTGGTCCTGTCCAAACACACCCAGCCCCAGCAGAGGGTACCACGAACTGTGGAGTGTGGAAAACTTCAAACAGGGTACTAAAGGCCAATCACAAACAGCATCTGACATTGGCCTGCACCAGAGATCATCCAAAAGACTGGGAGTCCTAGCATATCTACCTAATACACAGAAACAAACCCAAACAGGCAGCCAAAATGGGGAGACAAAAAAACAAGCCCCAAATGAAAGAACAAAAGAATTCTCCAGAAGAAGAGCTAAGTGAAATGGAGATAAGCAATCTATCAGATACAGAGTTCAGAATACTTATTGTAAGGATGCTCAAGAGCATGAGAAAAGAAATGGAAACTATGAAGGAAATTAAGAATGACATAGCAGAAATAAAAAATACATTGGAAGGAATAAACAACAGATTAGGGGAAGCTGAGGATCGGATCAGCAAATTAGAAGACAGCGTAGAAAAAAATCATTTAATCAAAGAACCAAAAAGAAAAAACTATTAAAAACAGGAGGACTGTCTAAGGGAGCTGTGGGACAACATGAAACATAACAATATTTGCATCATAGGAGTGCCAAAGGAGGTCGAAAGTAATCAAGGGTTAGAGGACCTGTTTGAAGAAATAATGGCAGGAAACTTCCCTAACCTAGTCAAGGAAAAAGTGACACAAGTTCAGGAGGCAGAGAGAGTCTCAAGCAAAAAGAACCCAAAGAGGCTCAAACCCAGAGATATCATAATTAAAATGCCAAAAATTCAAGACAGAGAATCTTAAAGGCAGCAAGAGAAAAGCAATCTGTTACCTACAAAGGAGCTCCCATAAGGCTGTCGGCTGATTTCTCATCAGAAACTCTACAGGTCTACAGGCCAGAAGGGAATGGCATGAAGTATTCAAGGTAATGCTAAACAAGTATCTGAAGCCAAGACTACTCTATCCATTCAAAATAGATGGTGAAATAAAGAGCTTTCCAGACAAAAAAAGGCTAAAGGAGCTTATCACCACCAGACCAGCATTGTAAGAAATGTTATAAAGGGACTGCTACAAGAAGCTGAAATAGAGAGAATAAGAAACACAGGCATAAAGAAATAAAATAGCAATAGATAAGTACGTATCAATAATAACCTTAAGTATAAATGGATTAAATGTCCAGTACAAAAGACACAGGGTAGCTGAATGGATAAAAAAACAAGACACAAATATATGTTGTCTACAAGAAATGCACCTCAGAACAGAAGACTCAAACAGGCTGGAAAAAAAAAAAACAGGAAAAAAATTCTGGAGGACTTTAAAGGAGAGATCAACAGCAATACAGTCACAGTAGGGAACTTTAACACCCACTGACTTTACTGGATGGATTTTCCAGACAAAAATCAACAAGGAAACAGTGACTCTAAATGACACACTAGATCAGATGGATTTAATTGACATTTACAGAACATTCCACTCCAAAGTTACAGAATAGGCATTCTCCTCAAGTGCACAGGGGACATTTTCGAAGACAGACCACATGTTAGGAATCAAAACAAGTCTCTACAAGTTCAAGAAGACTGAAATCATATCAAGCATCTTCTCGGACATTTACATCATGGAATACTATGCAGCTGTAACAAAGAAGGATCCCTTACCCTTTGAGACAGCATGGTGGGACCTGAGAGTATTATGCTAAGTGAAATAAGCCAGTCAGAAACAGACAAGTGTCACATGATCTTACTTATATGTGGAATCTAATGAACAAAATAAACCGATGAACAAAATAGATCCAGAGACATAGAAGCATGGAACAGACTGATGAATCTCAGAGGGACAGTGGGTGGGTGGGTGCGTGGGGAGAGATTAACATAAGAATTTATATGGCTGGCCGGGCGTGGCTCAGCGGTTGAGCGTCGACCTAGGATCCAGGCGACCGGGGTACAATTTCCAGTCAGGGCACATGCCCGGGTTGTGGGCTTGATCAATGACTCTCTCATCATTGATGTTTCTATCTCTCTCTCTCCCTCTCCTTTCCTCTCTCTGAAATCAATAAAGATATATTAAAAAAAAAAAAAAGAATTTATATGCATATATGCAAACCCATGGACACAGACAATAGTGGGGTGAAGGCCTGGGGGGCGGGGTTCAGAGGGAGGGGATCAATGGGGGGGAAAGGGGGCATTTGTAATACTTTCATCAGTAAAGATAACTTAAATATAAATAAATAAATAATAGTAGTGGAGTAATCATTGCCACTGTGTAATTTGTATATATTACATTAGGTTATCCTCTCAAAGAATTCATTATTTGTTGGGGGGGGATAGGAGAAATGGGTTTAGTAGGTCAAAACGTGCAAAATTCCAGTTATAAGTCATGGGGATGTAATGTACAGCATGATGACTATAGTTAACAATACTGTATTGCATATTTGAAAGTCACTAAGAGACTAGATCTTAAAAGTTCTCATCACAAGAAGAAAAAAATGTAAGGTGAAGAATGTCTACTGGACTTATTGTAGTGATCATTTTGTAATATATTACAAAGCATTATATTGTACACGTGAAGCTAAGATAAGGTTATATGTCAATTACACCTCAATTTTTCAAAATTCATACTTTGTTAGAGCAATGGTAATCACTGCATTTTTTTCTGTGATTTCTTCTGTTTGGGAGTTTGCTTTAAACACGTAATTTCAAGTACATTAATAGTTATATGCCTTGTTTGTTAACTACTTAGGTAACTGTGTGCCATCAATTTTGTGGAGAAATTACCACCCTTATGCATTGTTGGTAGGAATGTAAAATGGTTGCAGCTTCTATGGAAAAGTTTGGCAATTCCTGAAAAAGTTAAACATAGAACTGCCATACGACCCAGCAACTCCACTCTTAGGTGCATATGAGTGGATAATGAATAAACAAAAGGATAATGGATACAAAAGTGGTATATACATGCAATTCAGCCATACAAAGAAATGAAATTTTTATACATGCTACAACATGCATGGACCTTGAAAACATTCTAAGTGAAATTACAGATACAGAAGGACAAATAGTGTGATTATAGGAAGTATCTAGAATAGGCAAACTCATAGATACAGAAAGTAGAATACAAGTTACCAGGTGCTGGGGGTGGGCAAGGTGGGGAGATGGGATGTTATTATTACTTAATGGATACAGAGCTTATGTTAGGAATGTTTTTAAAGTTTCAGGTATAGATAGTAGTGATGGTTACACAACATTATGAATGTATTTTAATACTACAGAATTGCATACTTATCAATGGTTAAAATGATAAATATTATGTTATGTATATATTAACACAATTTTTTCTAAAACATTAGCCTACCAAGTAACATGTCCACATAAACAAACAAATCAGACACATTTCTGTCAAGCCAATCCCTCTAACCCTTTGCAAGGAGACTCATTTCCATATCTTCTCACTTTCTTTCCTTGAGTAATCCTGGAATACTTCTACTTACTTCACTTCACTGTTCCCTCTTTCCCCACAACGTCTCCACTAGGCTTCCAATAGAAAAAAAACAGAAACAAGAAAACAAACAAAAAACTCAACAGAGGGGGAAAAAATAAATTCCTATCAGCAATCTTTTTTATATTATTTTTTTTTTCTTCAGTTACAGCTTACATTCAATATTACTCTGTATTCGTTTCAGATGTACAGCACAGTGATTAGAAAATCATGTACTTTACAGAGTGATCCCCCCAGTGTTTCAAGTACCCACCTGGCCCCAAACATAGTTAATACAATATTATTGACTATATTCCCTAGCCGTTGTCTATATCCCTGTGACTATTCTGTAACTACCCATTTGTACTTCTTAATCTCTTTACCTTTTTCACTCAGTCCCCCAACCCCTCTCCCCTTTGACAAATTTGCCTTTCTAACTGAAAAGTGAGGAGCCACTAATACAAATGAGTAGCTGACCACAGGCAGGTAAAGGATTCAGGAGATAAAAGCTCGATCTTAAAAAAAGACAACAATTAAAATTGCTCATCCCAAAATAATTAAAAGTAGCCATGGACAAAGAAAAGTGAAAAGAATCGATGGATTAGAAGACAAACACTTCACTCGAAGTATTTATTATATGCAAAGGCAAAACAAAAGCAGTCATGCTATTCATTTCAGTATAATTCATTATTACGTGGTGTACTAATGAAATATGAAAGCTAAAGCAGCTGTACCTCTTACTAGTCATCTGACCTTGAGGGTCTATAAAAGGGAATAACTATTTAAATCACAAAGCTATCTTATGTACCAAATAAAACTGTAGATGTAACAGCACTTTGTAACCTGTGAACTTTCTAAGTAATGACAAATTTTAAACTATATATTTCTGAATTTGTTTTCTCATCACATAAGCACTAACAGAGCTATGAATTATTAATTTGGGGCAAATATACTTTAAAGAATTAATGAGCTTTGATGTTCTTTGAAGAAAACTTCCAGCTATCAGAGGGTAAAAATAATTCTTTTTTTTTTTTTGAGGAAAATAAATCAAACATTTAGAAAGCTCTGATGTCATTTTTAAAATTGGTCACTCCTCTTTGGAGGCTTAATTAAGATTAAGAAAAAATTCCCTTTTAACATATATCATCTGCTCAACTTTGAACATATGATTAGCCTGCAAAGCAATCTGTAAATCAGTTAGCTTTCCACATATATTATGAATAAACTACTTCAAAGATTAAACATATTTTCTATACTAACAGAAAAGAACAAATTAACTTAATAATTTTCTCTTGGGAAACGATACTTTTGAAATGCACAAAGAATTAAATTTGCAGATTATCTAAGTTTTCAACCTAAAAAGTTTCATCAGTAACCTAGTTGATTTTAAATTTACCAAAACAGCTTGTTTTCTAATTCTAAATGTTGATACCAATTCAACAATCTTAATTATTCTGCCTTGGGAATTACCACTTTTCACTTTTACCTACCAAACTTGCAGACTGACTTACTCTGCTGCTCAGACTAGCCACAATGACGTACATGAGACCCAGAATCAAAAACAAATGCCTACAAGAGGCAGGAAGTGAATCATAGATGAAGCAGGAATGACTGGGAGCTATGGTGACCTGGGCAGATCATATCCAATCTAAGGGTACAGCCAATACACAGCTGAGCCGACTATTGCTCAGGAAGGTGACCCCCATGCTGCTATATATTCCCATTCTCACATTAGCCAGAAATGTGGATTTTTATATAAGACATCTTGATTTTTAACTGTTAGCAACTAATTTTTCTTTAAATATATCTTTATTGATTTCACAGAGAGAGAGGGAGAGAGAGATAGAAACATCAATGATGAGAGAGTCACTGATCGGCTGCCTCCTACACTCACCACTGGGGATCTAGCCCACAACCCAGGCATGTGCCCTGACCAGGAATCAAACCTCAATCTCCTGGATCCTAGGTCGACACTCAACCACTGAACCACGCTGGCCAGGTTGTTAGCAATGAATTTAAAACTGATAGAATACAGTTCAAAAACATCTGTGGGCTGCCAGTTTGTGGTTCCTGCATTCTTATTAAACACCCAGTCTTCCCTCCTTCCCTCTCTAATGATCTTAACCCAATCTCTTTTTTTCTCCAGAATATCCAAGCCTTAAAGAATAAGGAAAAGGTTAAGATGTGGAATAAAGGAGATAGATGTTGTTAAAACTTACAAACTTAAAACTAGAAAATAGTAAGTTCTGGAGATCTAATGCACAGCATAGTGATTATAGTCAATACTGTATTATACACTTCCGAATTGCTAAGAGACTAGATCTTAAATCTCACCTCAAAAAAAGAATTGATAATTATTTGAAGATAGCTAACACTCACAGTGGTAATCATATTGCAATATATAAATGTATCAAATCAACATCTTAAACTTACATACTTTTATATCTCAATTTTTTTAAAAGATGAGCTAGAGAATACTGAAGTTCAGGCAACCCATTACTAAGCTTGAAGTAAACACACTTCAGCTTAAAAAGTAAAAAGAAATCAAAGCTGATCTTGCAGGCTTAGCGGCTCCACTTCAACTGGTGACTACAACTACTCTGCAAAGAAAATCGTAAGTCTTCTTCAGTAAGTGTGAAGTGTAGAGCAAGGTCAAGTGCTTGCATGAGCTGGGAACCAAGTGCACTGAAGCTGGAGACCCAATTTTGCTACTTGCTTGTTACCTCCACCTCCTTGTCATTTAACACTATCAACTCTGGAATGCTGTCATAAGAAATATTGTATATAAAATACCTAGGTAGGTATTTAAATGGGTGTTAAATACATTGGTGCAGTTTATTATAATCCTTACAATCCTGTACTCTTGGGTGAGAAAACACTAGAAAGAGAAATTTTTGTCTCAAAGTCGAACTGTGTCAGTTTGTGTCTGTGCTTTCCCTCCTGGTTCCCTCCCTCAGACAGATTAAAAAAAAAAAAAAAATACTCCACCCTGGCCAGGTAGCTCAGTTGGTTAGAGTGTCATGCTGATATGCCAAGGTGCAAGTTTGATTCCCGCTGAAGGCACATACAAAAATCAACCAATAAATAAATTCATGGATAGGTGGAACAACAAACCGATGTTTCTCTCTCTCTCTCTCTCTCTCTTTCTAAAAAGATCAATGGTGGTTTTTTTTAATATTGTGTATTTAGACATTATTCCATTATTCTTATGACCAATGATTTGCAAATGGCCTCTACCTCTTGTCCTCAGGCTCATAGCAATATCCACAGAAGATATAAAATATAATTCAGAATTTAGCATCTTTACTGGAATGAGGCCCTAACTCCTCCTAGTCAAGCCTTTCACTACTGTGTCACCTTCCAGTTTGCACTTTTTAAATAGATTGCATTATAAATTATAATAGATAAAAGCCACCTATAGAAGTCAAACTTGTCACCCCATCAAATATAAAAATACTTCAGTGGCTGGTTTGTTGGGTTCTAGTGTATTAGGCTCAAACTACCTAACAAAGCTTATTTGGCCCTTCTCAATGCAATCATCACTAATCTCCGCAGCATCGTCTCTCACCTCATTTCTGCCAACCTCTCCAAATACATTATACTCTACACACTGTACTACTCTACATGCTGTTCCCTCTAACAGGAACATACTTTTTATAAAAGCTGTATCTTGCAATAACAAACTAATTTGGAATCTTTTAAAGAATATTCCATTCATGTTTAAGACATGTTATATTTCTAAAGAGCACAATTCTGCTGAGAAGTTAATTTGACCTTGAACTTCCTGAGCAAAAGCAATTTTTGGAACTTCCTAGGCTGTGACAATTATAGTTATATGTTTAGAGAAAGGAATACCATTTTAATAAATGGCCAAGTAATTGTGACTTAGTGATCACTCAAATATAAGAATGCTTTTTAGTTTTTAAAATTATTGTAAGCATAAATGTAAAGAAGTTCACCCAGAAAACTAATAAAACCCTAATAGCCTAATGAAATAAAATATAAAGAGCCACCCATTAGTTTATATTTTATTGATAACACCTAATAGTCTCCATATTTCTAGAATTATATTCTAACCAATTAAAACAAAATGCACAGAATGCCAACAGGGAGAAGAGCTTTTAAAAGATAGAAAATTTTACTAGAGAAAGCAAAGTGCAGAAATGTTGGCATAAATCATAACCCTAAAATATTAACTAAATGTGATTGAAAACAAGCTAAAATGTAGCAAGTCATTTTTATTTTTAAAAAAGCAGATCAGGTTAGGGGGTATGGAAGGGTGAAAATGCAAAGCAAAAAGGATTTTTAGGGCATAAAAATACTCTGTGTACTATAATGGTGGATATATATTATTAGAAATTTGTCCAAACTTAAAATATGCACAACACCAAGAGTTAAACCTCATGTAAACTATGGACTTCAAATGATAATGACGAGTCAATGTAGTTCATCAACTGTAATAAATGTGTCACTCCGGTGGGGAATGTTGATAAAGAAGGAAACTATGCATGGGTGGGAGCAAGGGGTATATGAGAAATCTCTGTACCCTCCACTTCAATTTTGCTGTAAATCTAAAACTGCTCTAAAAAAATAAAGTCTATTGTACTGATGACTGGGCATCTCCCCGAGCACAGAAAGGTTGCCAGTTCGGTTCCCCGTGAGGGCACATGCCCGGGTTTGGGGCTCCAACCTCAGTAGGGCTGTGCAGGAGGCAGCCAATAGATGTCTCTCTCTCACATGGACGTTTCTCTCTCTCTCTCTCTCTCTCTCTCTCTCTCTCCCTCTCCCTTCCTCTCTCTCCAAAACTCAATAATCTTTTTTTAAAAAAGTAAAGTCTATTAAAGGGGGAAAGCAGATCAGAAAAATTATAAATCTTTGCTAAACATAGGAGACTAAAAACTACGTGATAAAGTTAGCATGATAATTTAGCCCTGGATTTAGATCTGAAACATTTCCCTTTTAGCATTTTTTAGTGTTATCTCCTAACACCTTTAGACAACTTCTTTAAATAAACTGTATTCAACACCCCTTCTGTTCATACATCCAGTCCCTTCTAGACACAACTTATTCATCCTCCTCAAAAGCCTAATGTCTACCACTCACGGCGCACTTAGAAAATACAGAAAGTTCCTTACACTCACACCCCTTCTTCTGAGCTCTTACAATCCAGTCCTGGGAAAAGGTCAAAATGTCCAAAGTAGGGTCCTCTCAGTAAGCACTGAAGTGGTCCATACCTTCAGCCAGTCTGTCCAATTCCCCTTCTTGGATTGCTTTTCTCCTAGCTGGATCCTTCTCAGCTTTCAAATTTCAACATAAATGCTGTCTCCTCAGAAATCTTTCCCGATACCCTCATGCTATTTTTTTTTCATAGCAACCCATTCCTTTTCTTCATTGTTGGTGTGTGTTTTTCAAAAATGTAACTACATATTTGGTTTCTTGTTTACTGGTTTATTACCTGTATCCAATAACAGACCGAACACTCCATATGGACACAGACTCCACTGGATTAGCAGGGATTAGCAAAGCACTCAATAAACACTGGTTAAACGAATGCATAAGTCTGGTACTCATGAGAAAAGTACGGGCTAAAGCAGCAATTTTCAATAGGTATGTTGTAAGAATTTTTAAAACATGCACTACCTGACTCTTTAGTCTGGGGCACTGAGCTCTTTTTCCTTAGATTGTCAAAAAAAATGACAACAGTGAACACAACAATAGTGGTCAGGTGTGAATGAATCAAAATTATACCAATTTTTTTGTCAGATTGGCAAAAGGTATGTTTTTTGGTGTGCCATAGAATTGTAGCAATTAATTTATGTGTGACGTGACATAAAAAAGGTTGAAAATCGCTGGGGTAGAGATATTGCAGTAGAGGTAAAAACTTACCCATCACCTGTGGGAAGTGTGTGTGGTTAGAAGAGAATCTAGAATCAAGACAAGAAGCAGCCCAGCATTTAGAGTTTGAGTAGAAGAGGCAAAGAAGACTAGGGCAGAGAAGTCAGATACAAATTAAAGAAAAGCCAAAGAAAGAGTGTCTCAAGAAGTGAGTATTCACCTGCAGAATGCTGCCAAGAAGTCCAGTAAAACGTGAACAGAAAAGGATCCATTGGATTTCATCTCATGCAGATTACTGGTGGCTTGCGTGAGAGCCATTTCAGGACAGTACATATCTGATGACAAATTGTCAAGTGATTCTGAGATGAGGGAGAGGAGACACTAATAGCTAAAACTGTGGAGGGCAACAGTGAGATAGGCGATAGATGGAGACCTCCGGGAGCCAAGGAAAATGATCCTGAACACCCAGGAGGTAAACTGAAGAGTGTATCTGAAGAGCAAAACATTCAAACGCGCGGGGAAAGCAATCCTCAGAATCCTTGAGTGCACCGGCACAGCAGGGTGATCCTAAAGAGTACCTACACAGTCGGGCACCTTGTGAGCACTCAGCAGGGTTAGTTGGTGGTGCGCTGCCCGTTTAACACACTGGCTCCTCGTTGGGCCGTGAGCGCCCCCAGGAGGGCGGAGCCGCGTCCGTCCGCCCCGCGCCCGCGTCCCCAGGCCTCGCGCAGCGCCCCGCGCCCAGCCGGCGCGCGGTCAGTGTTCCCGAGGGAATTCAGAACGCTGAAAGCCGACCCAGCTCCGGCGGCGGCCCCGGGCTTGTCTCTCCCTCTAATTCATCGGGGCGGGAGGGGTATTTGTGAGCTGACTGCCACTTAAGCATAAAAGTGTTGACTATTACAAGTATTAGCGTCATTAAGCCTGACTTCCCCACCGGACTCTCAAGTTTGACAGCGGAACTCAGGTCTGCTCACCTCGTGACACGCTCGGCATCTTGCGGGAAGCGAGGCTAAATAGGAACGAACCCAGATGAACGGCTGCTTGCTAAAGAGCCGCGGCAAGTACTCACAGCCACCGCGAGGTGGGCCAGCCGCCCGCCGCCCGCAGCGCCGCGACGCCCGAGGCGGCGCCTCCCCGCGGCCGCCGGCTCAGTCCCGCCCCCGCCCCGCCGTCACCTGCAGCGGCTGCACTCGGGCCTCCGTTCAGCCGGCTCCACGGGCAGCTCCCACAGCCCGTCCGCACTGGCGCCGTCCGCCTCCTCGCCCAGGGCCGCGGCCGCCAGCGCCGCGCCGCTCTCCGGCCGCTCCTCCTCCTCCTCCTCGGGCGGCTGAGACCGCGAGGCCCGCGGCCCCGCCACCGGCTCCCTGGGTGTTCGCGCCTCTTTCTGCGGGTCCATGGCCGGGACTCAGGTCCGGCTGTCCCACTGAGACCCCGCGGCCGCCAGAGGGCGCCACACGCTGAAGAATCGGGCTCGCGCCGCACGGCGCCACGCACGCACGCCACGCACGGGGGCGGGCCTTCAAAGTTTATGCTCATGGTCCCGCCCCGCAGCGGAGAAGGAACGAGCCCATTGGTCAATATCTTGTGGGACCTTTCGCCCGGAACCGGGCTGGGAATGCGGTTGTCCCGGCGAGCCTGTGAGGTTAGGTCGGCAAGGCTGGCGCGGGAATCCCGTCTGAAAACGCCCCGGGTGGCAACCCCGGGCGAACCTTCCTGAATTTGTTAATGTAAAAGTGGAAATAAGGTGGAATCCGGCATTTTCCGCCTTTGCATGGCGCTTTAAGAATCAGCTGGGTGAATGCGCACAGCAGCTGTAGCAGCTGGTGCGCTGGACAGTTAAAGGCCAACGCAGAAGAGGCGGTACTTGCTGAACACGGGGTTCAGGCCTGCCTGTTGCAAGCGAATTTCTTGCTCTGGAAGGGCAGGGACCTGTGTCCTGTACTATGGTATTTCTCCCGGCATCAAGCATACTATATTTTACAGTAGACACCAAATGTTTGTTAAATGGGGTTTTAAATTTTCCAAGGCCCCTGAGAGCAGGAGGCAATAGGAGGGCTGAGATTTTATGGATGGGGGTGAGGGGAGGAAGCCATAGAAAGAAAACTACCTTGCCCCAAGTTTTGACAGCTCCTGGATAACAGCAGTATAGCCCACAGTTTTTTAAAAGCCAAAATGAAGTCCACCGTAGAATGAAAGAGGAAATTCTACTTACCCAAAATGATACTGCTTCTTTACATTTATGAATACTTGCTCCTTCTACCAATCAAGTAGATTTACCATTAACAGTAATAGAGCAGTATTGTATTTCTTAAAGTGTTCATTTCACTATTAAGTTTTTAGTAATCTTAAAGTGAGCTTGTGAATAGAACACGAGGCTATTGTTTCCAACTATCTTGTATTCTTTTCCCCTGCAAGCAGCAGCCATCATTTCTTTTGGACTATTACCGTAAGAAAGGGATAGGAAAAAGCTGAAATATTCACAGGTCCTGGATGTAGGATGGGAGACAGAACTGGCCCTTATGCCAGCTGGAATTGGGAAATAATCAAAATCCAGAGACTGCAGAAAGGGAGATGAATCTGAAAATAAATATTGGCTGCAGATTTAGGTTGGTGAACCACTTTTTTAACTACTAAAATTAAATTCTCATGTGACAACCTTTAAACTCTCATTTCTAGTTTCAAGATGTGGAATGTTCTCTTAAGTCATTTGTGGTCCCTCCGAACTCCCAACTATGAGGTATGTAAAGGAAGATGAGTCCTGACAAGCCTACTTATTATATTTGACTTTAACATCCCATGTCAGATCACTGGCTCTACCCTTGAAAGTATTCAAAATATAACCGTTTATCCTTTCTACTACTTCTGCCCTGGTTCAAGCCCCATCATCTCTTGCCTAGGATTTTACCATAAGCACATAAGCACTCCCCTGCTCCATCTTTGTTTCTGTATAACCCATTTTCCTGGAGGTTGGCCAGAATCAAAGAAAACTCCCATGCAGGAGGGATACAGCCAAAATTGGGGGGGGGGGGGTGGGGGAAGAGTTATTTTCTCCTGTGGAAAGCAAGAAATTCACCCAATATCCAGATTTATGAAGCATGATATCGAGAAGCAGGGGTCTTCATCAGCGACCCAGCCTCTGGGAAATACCAAGATACCAAGAAGGGGAGTAAACGTTCCTTTAAGGGATACAACCAATTTATCAGTTCTGTAATATTGCAAAACAATCTATTGAGATGTTAATTTATGTTTTGTTTATCTCCCAACTCCTAGTAGGTTAACAGAGCATTGTGATTCTTTGTCTCAGGAGAGTTGGAGTGCCAAAAACTGTTTAGAATATCAAGCCTGTATGCCTGTGTGGGGAGGAGTATAGGGGAGATGGGTAAGTGCCTTTGGGGGTAAATGCAAAAACTGCTAGAAGGAAGATTTCTCCTAACTGGGAAGGGGACAAAGGACAACTGAAACCCCACCCCTGTAGTGCCCTACACCCCAGGTTTCCCAGCCTTGTGAAGATCCTGCTGCCACCACTAGAATACATGGGGCCAGGGTGGCAGAGACAACCGCATCTCATCGGTAGCAAATGATGGTAGAAGGTACAAGAGTCCTCCCTGAAGTTTTGGCTGTGAAAAATAATGTAAACGGAGCCACTTTTAAATGGACTCGGAGCTACCATCCCAGAGGAACTGCCTTGTACACCTTACTCCTCAAACTTTTGGAATGTTGAAACTGGGCCAAATAACCCCTGGACTGGGCCTAAAGTAGCACTGTATTTCAGACTGTTTGCAATGATAACAAGAAAGCAGGACTGAAAAGTAAAGACCTTTAGAATTAGCATCACTATGTTAGTTTATCTGCACCTATAGAAATTCCTTCTATTCATGTAATTGTTCCCTTGCCCTTTCTCATAAATACCCTCCTTATAGGTACACTATTTAAGTTTCTGCTAAATCAGTGCTTCCTGAATAGTTATTGTTTTGGATCTCAAATAAGTGTTTGTTGCCTTTTACTTTTAGGTCAACATGGCATATGGCAAGATCTTTGGGAACTTGTATGTCACTGGTAGAGGAAGGGCCTTAACAGTGTCTGGGACTGATTACCCTGCCAACCCAGCAGATGAGAATTCAGCATTGGATAAATTTTGGTTTAAATGAAATAGATATAAAATTTCTTGCTCTATTTGTTTTTATTGCTCCTCTAACAAATTTAGTGGTTTAAAACAATTCACATTGCCCAGCCGGCGTGGCTCAGTGGTTGAGCATCGACCTAGGATCCAGGAGATGGCGGTTGGATTCCTGGTCAGGGCATATGGCCAGGTTTTGGGCTTGATCTCCAGTGGGGGGAGTGCAGGAGGCAGCCGATCAGTGACTCTCTCTCATCGTTGATGTTTCTCTCTCTCTCCCTGCTTCTCCCTTCCTCTCTCTGAAATCATAAAAAACATTTATTTTTAAAAAGATACCCATTTATTACCTTACAGTTCGGTATGTCAGGAATCTGACATAGATCTCATAGGACTAAAATCTAGGCGGTAGCAGGCTGCATTCCCTTGAAGGCTCTAAAGGACAATAGGTTTCATTGCTCATCCTTCAGGTGTTGGCAGAATTCAGTCTCTCATGGTTGTTATTTACTTGCTGGCTGCCAACAGAGGGCTGTTCCCAACTTCTAGAGGGCACCCATGTTCCTTGACTTGTAGGGAAGCAAGTCATTATCTTTATTAAACCTCTTAGGGTTCCTTTCGGCTGGGCCTGAGAATTAAATTGATATAATACAAATAAACAGAAGAGAAGCATACACATTTATTTAGCATAAGCTTTTCATGACTTAGGAGCCTTCATAAGGCATGAAGGGGAAGATCCAAAGAAATTGTGAAATCAATTTGCTTTTATATTAGAACAAAGAGGGGCAATTGTGAAAAGTGACTCAACTATGTGGGCAGGCCAAAGGAAGATAAGAATTATTTTAACAAGGTCTGTTTGTATAGAATTCTCTTGATCTCAACTTCCTGTCCTTGATTAGAATGTATTTTCCTTATGGTATGGGAAGGACATCTTTCATGTAGGTGTTTCATCTCCTGCTTTTAAGAAAAATAAGGAAGATCAAAGTGTTGTTCTTGTATTTGCTGTTTTTCAAGAGTCTTTAGCACAAAATAGTCAATATGCCTGAGCAGCATATATTTGGGATGGCATGTTCTGAGCTCCTTCTGGCTCAGGGTTCCCATGCTACATCATCAAAGCCGCTAATGGCAGGTTGAGTCCCTCTTGTGATTTGAATCTCTCCTGCCTCTTACTCATAGTCGCATTTCTCTTCCTTTTCTACTTCCATTTCCACCCAAGTAATCCAGGATAATCTCCCTATTTTGTTAACTGATTAGCAACCTAATTCCATCTGCATCCTTAATTCCCTTTTACTGTGTAAAGTAACACAGTCACAGGCATAATACCAGGGCATGCAGATCATGAAGGCCAAAATCTTGCCTTCCACATTTGCACATCTAAAGTTAAAGTTGCAAATTCATACAAACTTCATAGGAAAAAATGTAAATATATATGCCAAAAATATTATTGATATTTATATCAGGGTGCTGGGATTAGAGGTATCTCAGGGAGTGTGTGTTTCCTGTATCTTACAAATGTTCTTCACAATGGCCATGTGAACCTAATTTTTAGAAAGAAGAATGTGGAACATTAACAACTAGGCATCAATACCTAAAATGTTCTAAAATGTCAAGTAATATAAGGGGAAGGTGGTTTCTATAAACCACCCCAAGTATATGCTGCTCTGGCATACTGACTATTTGGTGTTAAAGGCTCTTGAATGTCAAGTGATATAAGGGGAAGGTAGTTTCCTTGGGTTACCTTTACTTAAGGTACATCATGACATAGGAGCCTTCATAAGGCATGAAGGGGAAGATCCAAAGAAATTGTGAAATCAATTTGCTTTTATATTAGAACATATATTTGGGATGGCATGTTCTGAGCTTTTTTTATGTGAATTGGTAGTGATCCTATTTATTGTATATTCCCTAAGTACATCTGCAGTGATTATTTTGCATAAATTGTTGTTAAATTATCTAGTTGATGATGAAGAAATGACGGCCTCTCCCTCAACCACTAAGCCCCTAGACCATTTGCTGCTCCCTCTAACTCCAGTGAAGGGGGTGAGATTCTTTTTCTCAAGGCAGGACCTTCCTTCACAATTCATGCCTGTCACCCAGCTTGTCTCCCAGGTCACCTGCACCATTTCTTCATTAGTTATACCATTGGTATAATACTTTTATTTTTCTTTCCTTAAGTTTCCTGACACCAACTCCATGCCCCTGGGCTTCCTCAGGGATCTATTCTAATTTTTACATTTCCTGGCTATTAAGTTTGGCTTTCATATTTTCTTAAAATTTTAGGTTTAATTAACTTGGAAATCTATTATCCCTTATCTATACATGTAATTTTGAACCTCCACTCACAGGATTATTTTTTAAAGCTGCTTCTTTGCTTGGATTTGTTTGCTTTACAAATGAGTATTATAACAGGAGACACTCATTTTTACATTTTGACTTGAATATCCCTACTGAGAGTTAAATAATTAAAATTTTAAAATACAGTTCAAACAACTAGCAATTTTTTAATTTAATTATTTGAATGAAACAAAAATTAACTCTATTATTAGAAACAACTAATTTTGGAGCAGGAAGGGAACTTAAAGATCATCTGACATAGTACTTCTCCAGCCTGATTTACCTTGGAATTACCTGAGGAGCCTCACAGTAAAAAAATAAATAAAAAAAATAGACGGAGCCACTTTAAAATGGAGCCAGCGTTGCCATCCCAAAAGAAATGCCCTGCATACCTATGCCTCAAATCTTTGGAATGTTAAATTAGGGCATAACAATCTTTGGGCTGGGCCTAAAACAATATTGTGTTCCACAGAACTATTTGCAAAGATAACAAGAAAGCAGGTATTAAGACTATAAGACTGAGACTCACAGAATGAAAATTATTTAGAATTAGTATCACTATGTTAGCTTTTCTGTACTAATAGAAAGGCCTTTCTTCTACTGATGTAATAGTCCTTCTTCCCTTTCTCATAAATACCCCTTTCCTTTGTCTCCTTATCAAAACAGGGCTTCTGTGTAAATCAGTGCTTCCAGAATAGCTATTCTTTTTTATCTCAAATAAAGAGAGGTTTGTTGCCTCTCACTTTGAAAGGTATTTTATTTTTAGATTAACAATCTCCAGCAAAGCAATTTCTTTTTTGCTCCTCCAAGGCAACTAAAAGTAAATATTCTGTTATTTTTATTTATCTTAAGACAATTTAATAATGTTTATAGTCTCTATTTACTGGCCTAAATATGATTATAATTTTGGAATTTATATAATGTGAGTCAGAAACAGACATTACATTCCTGATTCTTACAGGCATACACTACAAAAAGAGATACTACTATTGAGAAGGAAGAGAGAAAACTTTATTTCCTCAAGTAATATATAAATTTGTGTTTTGTTTAGTTTGGGGCATCAAAATCATGCTCAGAGACTGATTTGTCTTTGCCAGTAATTTATTTAACAAAGGCTCACTGAAGGCTTTTCACAAGTCAATAGCATACAGGATAATATCTCTTAATAAGCCAAATTTTTATTTAAAAAACCGTATTCCAAGCATAAGGCAAATCAGCCACACTATTGTTCCAGGCAAGGGGTGATGAACGAAATAAAGTCCAAATTTAGTTTAAGGTGTGCCTTTTATATGAGGTTGGTTTCTTGGGAGAACCAGCTTAACCAAGCAGAAGCTAACTTTCAGATGCTGTTGGAAAAACAAAAGTCCCGAGAGCAGGTTTCTAGGGAACAAAGGTGCTGGCGAAGCTTGGCAGGCCAGGCTGCACTGGGGGTTATCACTCCAGGCAGCATTGCATGGTTTATGCCCGTGCCTACTAGGAGGCAGAAACAGATGTCCCTTCTCTTCCCCAAGCTGTTGCATCCTTTAACATCAGTGCTCACCAAAGAGTGCTCTTGGCCACAGCAGGAGCAAATGTCCCAAGACCTCTGAAGAGCTGTTTTGGTCAGTAAACTGCGCTTTGCCCATCCCAAAACTCTCAAATAGTCCTCACAAACTTTATTTATAGTCTAAATGTCCCCTCACCATAATTGTTTCTCTACGTGTTCTTATGGATAAGCCCCCAGCAGGCCCCTACCTAGCAGTTGCTGAGGGCCCATCAACAACAACAGATGAGATCACGATATCCTGACACAACTTACTTCATTCTTATATCAAAACAACTTTACAGCCCAGCCGGGCGTGGCTCAGCAGTTGAGGGTCGACCTAGGATCCAGGCGATCGGGATTCAATTCCAGGTCAGGGCACATGCCTGGGTTTCGGGCTCGATCCCCAGCAGGGGGCATGCAGGAGGCAGCCGATCAATGACTCTCTCTTCACTGATGTTTCTATCTCTCTCTCCCTCTCCTTTCCTCTCTCTGAAATCAATAAAGATATATTAAAAAAAAAAACACACACACACACACACACAAAAAAACCTTCTCACTCTAGCCGGTTTTGCTCAGTGGTTAGAGCATACGCCCATGGACTGAAGGGTCCCAGGTTCAATTCCAGCCAAGGGCATGTGCCTCGGCTACAGGCTCCATCCCCCTCCCCAGCCAGTCAATGTGTCTCTCACATCGACCGATGTTTCTCATTCTCTGTCTCTCTCTCCCGTCCACTCTCTCTAAAAATCAATGGAAAAAATATCCTCAGGTGAGGATTAAAAAACAACAACAAAAAAAACTTTACTTCTAAAAACACCTTTTTTGTTTTTGTCATAGCAAGTGGATTAAAATAACTTCACTTAAATGATAAATAAGGCAATTTGAAATCACAATATATATATATATATATATACATAATCGATAAATTCCTAAACATATACAATCTTCCAAAACTGAATCAAGAAGAAGCAGAAAATTTGAATAAACCGATTACAACTAACACAAGTGAAGCAGTAATCAAAAAACTCCCAACAGCCCAGCCGGGTTGGCTCAGGGGTTGAGCATTGACCTAGGATCCAGGAGATGGCGATTCGATTCCTGGTCAGGGCACATGCTCTGGTTGTGGGCTCGATCCCCAGGTCCCCAGTTGGAGGCATGCAGGAGGCAGCCGATCAATAACAACTCTCTCATCATTGATGTTTCTACCTCCCTCTCCCCTTCTCCCTTCCTCTCTCTGAAATCAATAAAGATATATTTTTTAAAAAGCAAACAAACAAACAAAACTCTCAAAAAACAAAAGTCTGGACTGGATGGCTTTACAGGTGAAATTTACCAAACACTTATCTTTCTCAAATTATTCCCAAAAATTCAAGAGGAGGGAAGTCTCCTAAGCTCATTTTATGAGGCCAGCATTATTCTAATTCCAAAGCCAGATAAAGACATTACCAAATAAAAAATAAAAAATTAAAGGCCATTATCCCTGATGAACAAGATGCTAAAATCCTCAACAAAATACTAGCAAACCGGATCCAGCAATACATTAAAAAGATTATATACCATGATCAAGTGGGATTTATTCTGGGGATGCAAGGTTGGTACAATATCCACAAATCAATAGAAGTGATACACCATATAAATAAAATAAAGGATAAAAGCCACATGATCATATAATAGATGCAGAAAAAGCATTCGACAAAATCCAAAACCCATTTATGATGAAAATTCTCAGCAAAGTGGGAATAGAGACAACATACTTCAATATAATAAGGCCATGTATGACAAACCCACAGCCAACATCATACTCAAGGGCAAAAACTACAAGTGTTTCCCTTAAGATCAGGAATAAGATAGGGATGTCCCTTTTCACCACTCTTATTCAACATAGTACTGGAAGTCCTACAAACAGCAATCAGACAAGAAGAAATATAAAGCACCAAATTGGAAAGGAGGAAGCAAAACTGTCATTATTTGCAGTTGACATCATACTGTATATAGAGAACCCTGAAGATTCCACCAGAAAACTACTATAACTGATGAATGAATTCAGTAAAGTAGCAGGATACAAAATAAATATCCAGAAATCAGTTGCATTTTTATACACCAATAATGAACAATCAAAAAGGGAAACTAAGAGGACAGTCCCATTTACAGTTGCAGCAAAAAGAAAAATACGTAGGAATAAATTTAACCAAGGATGTAAAAGACCTTCTCGACACCTCAGCTGGGTCCTGGCAGCTGTCAGAGGCACAGTGCCCATGAGTGATACTACTCAAGGACACAGGATGATCAAAGGGAAGGTAGCACCGTAAGTGTGAGCCTGTGCTTTTAATTACCTGCAGATCACAACTTGCAGAAATGATACATTCTGTCAAAGGTAAGGGATGATTAATAATTTTTCTCTGCATACTTGGCAGAATGGTGCTCAAAATTATGGTAATAATAATACCTTGTCTTGCCATGCTCTCTCCTTCCAGAGGTGGCTCCAATCTATCTTTCAGCATGGCTGTGAGAAGGGAAAAGTAATGTTGGTGGGTCAAATAAACACACCCCATTCCGCAGGAAGTTAAATGAAGATGAGAGACAGAAAGTGACTCATCAGAAGTCTGACACTTACTCAGAGGTCAAGCCAAGGAGATTCTAATTGCCCATCAAAGACTGTGTCCATTAGGGTAATAATGGCAAGCTGTCATAACGAACTTTTCAGTGTCTGAACCCAGTGAAATCGACTTGCTCCTGTGTTTCATAATGTGGGCCAGGGAGCCACTGCAGCTCCTCCTCTCCACACAGTGACTCAGGGACCCAGGGCTTCTCAGACATGTGGCTCCACCAAGTGACCTGGAGGCCTACTGACCCTCCACATTCAGCTGACAATGGGCACAGACCAATGGCATGCAGGACAGACAGACTAGTGGTATCAGGAAGGCCCGGGAGGAGCCATTCACTGATGGTCCTGCCTCCAGCCAGACCTGAACCACTCGAGGCGAGTGAGAGGCACAGAAACGCAGAACAGCATGAACACTGTGTCTGGAAACCTGGGACAGCACACCCACCCTCTGTTCTCTATCTGTGCAGCCAACTCTGTCCACCTTCAGGAAGAATGTCCAGAGAGAAAAACAAAAAGTACCCCATGCCAACCAACATAGGTCTATGAAAAAAGAAAACACTGTTCATTTATTGCTAAAGAAAGTTTACTTGCTGTCCAGATTCACTTTCTTGCTTCCCTTTCTTCTTCTTAAAAAAAGAGAACACATCATTCTGGAATCACCAAGACTGAGCAGGTCCACGGCTAGCTGTCCTCCCCATGGGTGACAATCACTAGCTTGAAACAGAATAGAAAAGGCTGGTAACTACAGACTCTGGAAAGGAAGCAGCAGGGGGCAGACTGGGGCAGGAAGTCAGAACTTGACAAATGAACAGCACAGAGGTGAGCTGATTGGTTTTCCTTCCTTGACCTCAGCTTTGTCTGAAAGGCCATGAGTCTCAGCTCTGCTCCATGGGCAGGATTGGAATGACGCAGAGAGGACTGGACAAGGGGCTTGCCGGAGCCAGAGTAGGGTACTGCTAAGGACCCTTCCCTCTTCGCCTCTCCTCACCCTGCTCCTACCCTGGCTGCAAGCAGGGCAGGGGAGTAAGGTCCTAAAATGCCAAGGGAAAACCCATCTCTGACGAGTACCTGGGAAAATGGACCCCTGTGCTCCTCAATTTGGGGGGAATCCTGCTTATTTTTTCTCTTTTTTTTCTCTTGTCACTTTGTCCTGAAAACCACCCAGTTATGTGAAGCTTCAACACAGTGCATGGGAGGAGAGGAATCTAAGATTCTGAAAGAAACCAGAGCTTCTAGCATGAGGACCAGGGAAGGTGTCAGAGACTCCAGGAGAAGAGACGCTTATAGTGAGCTGGGCCCACAGAGAACACACCCCGGAGGCCAGCGCGGGCTCTGTGCCACTCTGGTGCCAAGGTCACCCCCACAGACGTTGATACAGAGCTGCGGTCTGAACTTAATGTTCTCACAGACTTAAACAGCAGTCTCTCAACCTCTGCCATTCAGTGCTGGGAAGACAGGCTATGGAACCCTGTCCAGTAAGGGCAGCACATCCATCGCTAGCTTCATCCGAAGGTGGAGAGAGAAAATAAATTTGAAGAGGCACAGAAGTCAAGTGGAAAAAGGCCAGAGCTCCAGAGGCCCAGCCTGCAGACCTGCCATGCCCTGGATTTTAGTTCTGAGAACAAGTTTATTTTTGCAAATAAATCTATTTTTCTTTTGTGTTTTCAGTTTTTCCTGTTTCCTATGTTAAAGACTAAATTTCTTGTCTGAAAGGTAAACATAGCAAGTGATGAGCAGCTCTTAGCTCTCAGTGTGGCTGGAGGAGGGAGGTGCTAATTCAGCGTGAGTTCCAGCCGGTCAGTGCACAGGCTCAGATGGACCTCAGTTTTTTAATAACTATTAAAAAACATTTCTAGTAGTTATTTTGATTGACTTGATTTTTCAAAATATGCTATTCATTTCATTGAGAAATATAAACAAGCTAAATAATTACTAATTCTTCACCATTTACTAATTGTGTGATACTAGGAAACTTATCTTAATCTCCTGAGCCTATTTCCTTCCTTAAAAGGAGACTAATGATACACATAAGACTCAACTTATGTTAGGTATAATTGTCTGTATTAATGACGTATACATGTCGTGAGAAATTTTATTAATGTATATAAAGATCTAGTACATTGCGATTCTCTGGGCTAGTTTTAAACTGCCTCTTCTAAAACAAAATAAATCATCCATCATATACCCATTTAATGGCATGTTCACTAAATAGGGGCTTTGTGTATAACATGTCTCCAAAATGTAAAGTGTAAGATTTCCTGTGTGACTGCCACAGTGTGTCCACTCAAGCATTCTAACATCTGCTATTCTTAGATTATTTATATATTTAGTTTTGTCTAACTTCCTCATTTTTTTTGGCAATGCCACATCTGCTTCAGCAATTTAGTGACTTTTAAGCTTCCTTCTGCAAAAGGTGTTTGAAAACATGCATGTTTCTTATATAGTATAACCATTATCTATTGGAAAACTTATTTAAAAAATCCAGCAAGTATGGTAAAAAATTGAATTATAAGCATTCGTAAGAGAATTTATGCCAGGCATATTTTGCTCACAGGTTTAAGCTCAGGTATTTCTATATCAAAAACAGTGATTTACAGTGATAAACATCTCTAGCTGAATCATCAGTGGAAACAGCAACTCAGGCAAGATAAATTCTAATCTTAGCTCTTTCTGATATATGTAATTTCACAATAAGGCATTCATGCCACTAAATAATCTCAATTTTGTATATTATGAAATTGGGGAAACAACACATATTTACTTAACAGTGTGGTAAAAAATGAAAAAAGCTGTAGACCCAGAGTTAGAGGATCTCACTTTTAAGCATAGTCTTGTCACTTAAAATAGTCAAGTTAATTTAAACAAACCACTGCATTTTCAAAGGCTGTCATTTTTCTTATCCATCAAATAGAGATCATAATATATGTCTTATTTACCTTGCAAGGCTGTGGGGGAGAACAAAATGGAACAATGTTGGTAAAAGACTTTATAAATTGTAAAGTGCTACATAAATGTGTTATAATTTCACAAATAACACCAAGGCTTTGTAATATGTCTGTTACCAGAGGCTGCAGTTCTCCCACAGTGTTGCAGGAAAAGAATTTCAGGGACACTCATGTATAAAGAGATTTAAGCAACATAGTGGCAGATTTATTAGAGAAAAAGAGATATGCTCTCCGAGGGACAGAGTGGGTAGGTTATAGGGTAGCGGCTGCATGGACTCAGGACAGGCGGTTACAGAGGCAAAAGGAGAGTCCTCTGCCACAGCTCGCTGCTCCCCTGGTTGCAAGTCTTATGGGAACCTTTAGAGTTTAGAGTTTAGGAGAAAAGAAGGCAAAAAGTACATGCTTGAGGGAAAAAGGGCATGACCATGGCCCAAGGAGGGGGCGTGCTGGGTTCTTTGTCTGGTTTTCATGGGTTTGGGAAAGAGCAGACTTTCTTTCAAACTATCCAGTCTCTTTCCTGGCTTTTCCCAAGCCTGTGCTTGTGCCCCCCCCCCCCGCCACTCCCCCATCCAAACTCTTTCCTAGATTTTCTGGGGCTTGTGCCCTTCTCCAGTCCAGTCGGTTCCTTTTCCCAGATTTTCCCAGGCTAGCCTCCTCCCCTTTATGGTTGCCATTTTGGCTTCTACTGTGCATGCCTCACAGTTTTGCTTCGTTCGGCTTCTAATGCTCATGCTCTTAGTAAAAGGAATCCCTCTGCCCCACCTTGGCTCCTACTGTGCATGCACTCAGTGAAAGGGATTTCCTCTCACCATTTTCTGCCTCCTCCCTGCCCCCATGCCTGGTACCCCTGGGGTAGCTGTAAGGCTGTCGTTCCTGCCTTGTTGACTAAAGGGATGTTGTCCAAAATGATGACAGCTACTCCCCCAGGGTGATGGTGAAACTTCTGTTTGCCAGGTTAATCAGGCTTAACCAGATGCCTGCCTCCATTCTCTTTTGTTAGTAACTAACTGTCTCCTCTGACAGTTCCATCTGCTTCAGAGTGGAATTCCATAAAATGCTCCTCCATTTCAAACTATTTGAAGGGTTATGTCAATAGCAAGACTAAATGTGTTCATCTTTGCAGAAATTTTGAAGTTGGTATTATAAGGCAATTAAAAGGATATATATTGCCCTAGCTGGTTTGGCTCAGTGGTTAGAGTATTGGCCCATGGACTGAAGAGTCTCTGGTTCGACTCTAGTCAAGGGCACTTTTCTCATGTGGGATGCAACCAATCGATGTGTCTCTCTCACATCGATGTTTTTTTTCCTCTCTCTCCCTTCCACTTTCTCTGAAAAGCAATGGTAAAAGTATCCTCGAGTGAGGATTTTAAAAAATAATAATTAAAAAAAAGATATTTATTTTGGAATTTTATTTCTGTTAAATTATATATAGAGAGATATACATATAGATATGTGCTGTTTCAATGAGTTACACTTGTAAATTTGTTTTGAGACATATCAGACTTTTCCTTGTTCATATGTTCTCCATTCCTTTCATTACCATGAAAAATGAACTAAAAACAGAAATAGAAGCATCAAAGGTCACCTTCATGTTCCAGACCTCTTGGAAGACTACAATATAATCAAACAAATTTGAAAAGAATTCATGAAGCTAGCTGTAGGAAAAGCTACAGAGATCACAATGATGATCCATTTTATTTGCTGCACCTTCTTAAATCAGAAACCTCCAGGTATTTCTAGGGTATAGTCAAATCTGGTGTTGTTGTTTTTTTCCCAAATCCAAAGTACATTTAACATCACATTAATTTCAAATCTGCATTTCCATCCCTGTCTTCTCGCTAATATTCCAGATTCTTCTATCCACTGCATACTTGATAGCTCTACATAATTTCAATGTTGGTACTTGAAGTATGGCATGGACAAAACAATTCTTGGCATGCTATTTTGGTACTATTTCCCCCCAAATATGTTCATCAACCCAGTCTTCCCTATCTCAATTAATGACACCATTATCACTCAGTTACTCCAACTAAAAAAATCTGTGAGTTTCCCATGATTCTTTTTTAGTCTATATATCGAAACCATCAACCAATCTTTTGACTACTTTTAAAACACATTCTTAACCCAGTGCATTTCTTTACATCTCTCTGTTATCATTCTAGTCCAAGCCAGTTCTCGCTCTCTCCACACACACACACACACACACACACACACACACACACACACACTTTTTGAACCATCTAAAAGTGAGCTGCAGACAATAGACATGATGTGTCATTACCTCTGAATACTTCAGTGTTAATTCCCCAATACAAGGATATTTTCTTATACAACCACATACAATTTTTAGCAAGGAAATTCACATAGATTTAATTCTGTTATTTAGTCTACAGAATTTATTTAGAGCTCCCCAACTGTCTAAATAAAAGATAGTCACTTTTAACTGTTGTAAGTCTACACAAGAAGCATAAATACTGTGTTCTGACTAGCATGAGATGATTGGTCCATAGATAGTCTTACTTCTCCTAATTATTTATAGGGTACCTTTAAGAAAATACATGAAAGGAAGTAGGTTCTATCTAGCACTGCCTTGCTGTCAGATCTTTCATTAGTAACTTAAAATGTCTGGTTCTCAGTCTCGTTAGCTATGAAATAAGTAGGTTATAGAAGATTGTCTCTGAAGAGCATAGTGATTCTAGAATTCCATAACTTTATGACAATGGTTTCTGCTTCCCTATTCCATATTTTTTGTATCAGGATGAATTCTGGTGCTACTTTATTTTATTTTTGTTTAAAATATTACAGATGTCCCTTTTTCTCCCCAATGACTCATTCCACCCCGTCCCATCCCCCTCCCCAGTCCCTCTCCCCACCATTGTCTGTGTCCTTGGGTTGTGCATATATGCATATAAATTCTTTGGTTAGTCTCTCTCCCTCAACCCGCCCTCCTCCATCCCTCTGACATTCGTCAGTCTCATCTATGCTTCCATGTCATTGAATCTATTATGTTCATCAGTTTATTAAGTTCTTTAGATTCCACATATAAGCAATATCAGAGGCTCCTTGTTAATAGCCAAGTTCACTGTGACAAGGATAGGGTAATGAAAGGCACAGTTTTTGACCTCAAGGTCCTTGCAGGTTACTATAGGAGCTCACATGCAGGGTTGTTGCTCTGAGAGAAGTAGATGAAAAAAATCTGTCCTCTCTCTCTGTTCAAGGATTTTGACTCTATATACTAATTATGGAACTTCAACTTTAAAACCAAAAGTTACTTAATATTTATTTTTACAATATTTTCCCTCAGGTATATTTAAGGATGAAGAGCAAAAGATAGATGCTAAGACGCTTTTAAGCAAAGTTCATATTTTCCCCTACATAGTACTTAAATTCAAAACACAGAGCAATTTCAAAGGAGAGCCAGGGTGGGGGCATATGACTTTTCCTTGTAGGCTCCAATGAAGAATTGCCAACAGATGACACATTACACCAGCGATTTTCAACTGGTGTGCCACAGAAATTTTAAAAGCATGCAATACTTGACTATTTAATCAGGGGCACAGGCCTCTTTTTTCTTAGATTGTTAAATAAATAAATGACAACAGCCAACATAATAATAGCTATTTGGTATAAATGAATAAAAATTATACCTGGTGTTGTTTTGTGTGTTGTTTTTTTTTGTCAGAGCAGCAAAAAATATAATACAATTTTGGTGTGCCACAGAATTTTAGTAATTAGTTTATGTGTGCCATGAAATGAAAAAGGTTGAACACTTGCTGTGTTAAACCAAAATGCTCTCTGGAGCTCAAAGCTGCCAGGTGGAAGGTGTTTCTTCCTCAAAGAATTTCAAGGTTGAGATTTTTATCCCCTTAGATAGTTTAACATACAAAATGAGATCCATAAGCCTAGATCAGAAAGTGCACCCAGCTCTATGCCCACGGCAACTAAGGATTCATTTCTGCGTTCCATGCAGCATATTAGGAATTTGTGGGATTTGGGAAAGCATTTCATATCAGTTTGGGAAATAATTGGAGGGGGTAAGATAGGTGAAACAGGACAGGCAAAACAAAGAAGTCAGGAAGGCAAGGAAGATGAGCGCAAGTAAGGAGGAAGGGAGGAAGGGAGGCGAAAATCAGGAAGGCAAATTAAAAATGTATCGAGCATGTACAAGGTACCAAGGATGTACTCAATCCCTTTATGGACATCATCTCATTTAGTACTCATACCCTCTCTTAAATTCAGAGAGTTAAGGATTTACTCAAGGTCACAGGGGCACAAAGCAACAAAATCAGACTGTAAAACCAAAACTGTGATTCAAAAGTCCGTGCACTTTTCAGGACACCACAATGCTCTCAAAGATGATTTTTAATCTGTGCAGCAAAAGCGTACATGAGAGTGAACTCATTAGTGTTTCCTGCATGGGTTGAATGATTAGATAAATTTAACTTCCAAAAACAATCCTGTGAGATAAGTATTGTTTTTTCCTTTTTTGCAGATAAGGAAACAAAAGGTCAAAGAAGTGAAATACCACACTGAAAGCCAGGGGCTTCTGCAAACCTCAGCATTATCCCCTTGGTGTACGGGACAGGAAAAAGGGTCGCCTATTCTCTGGGCATCTTGCAAAGAGGTGAGCTCGGTGGGGCCAGGGGCACCTAGATGCATAACGAGGCCCTGCTTCCAGAGAGGGAGCCTAACCCTGTTCTCTTTCATAGGGCAAGGTGAGAGTGGACTTATAAGTAAGGGTCATAAAGTCTGGGCTTGGGCACTGGGTGGTTTGAGCTTAGGTGCCAGTTATCTGTAAACAAGGTAGCTTAGCCCAAGCCGGTTTGACTCAGTGGTTAGAACCTCTGCCCGTGGACTGAAGGGTCCCAGGTTTGATTCCAGCCAAGGGCACGAACCTCAGTTGCAGGCTTGATCCCTGGCTCCAGTCAGGGCTCCTGTGGGAGGCAACCAATAGATGTGTCTCCCTCACATCGATGTTTCTCTCTCTCTCTCTCTGTCTCTCTCTCTCTCCCCCCCCCTTCCACTCTCTCTGAAAAGCAATGAAAAAATATTCTCAAGTGAGGATTTTTTTAAAAAGTTGTTCGCCCCTGTGGGAAGCTGGTTTCGGGTGCAACTCTTACCATTGGGGAGAAAGAAAACCAGTAAGTAGTGCCACACATTGTTTGAAACACAGCCCCTTCCACTGGTGAGGGGAGAGGGGTTCCCTGCAGCTGGTTCACCCAGACAACCCAGAGAGAACTTCTAGGGTCATTTATTAGACAGTCCAGCCTCTTTTTATTCATTCACTAAAAGTAGTGGCAGAGCCAGGACTTGAATCCATGTCTTTTGATTTCAAAACCCAGGTAGAATTTGGAAGGCTGGCCCTTGTGAGTTAAAATAACAGCAAAATTCAAGGGTTATGGTAAACTCAGGTTTGTATCACATAACTTATTTGGGATTTCAGGTGTTCAAATGGCAGGTTATAGTCAAATAGGTAAATGCCAGCATCCTGGTTCCAGGCGGTGGATCTACTCGTAACATCCCAGACACAGCTAAGGACTTGAGGAGGAAGATGTCTCCAGCTAGGAGAGGAAGGGTATCTCAGAGACTGGCAAAGGGAGTCATAGGAAACCTTTTCCAGGAAACTCATTGGTTGAATTAAAGGACAGTTTCATGTATAATTGAACTCTCTGTTCTTCACCAAAAAGGCTCTTTATGAATAAATTTTCTGCACAAATACAGAAGATCAAAGGGAATTTCTAGTTTAAGAGGCTTGAATCTGGCCCACTAATTGACAATATCATTTTTGTATCTAAAATGAAATATGTAAAGAGTCCTGTGAATACATTTGTGAATAACTACCCCATGATTTTTTAAATTTTCCAGTTAATTTTTTAACTACAACTAATTTTTAAATACAGATTTCCTTATATT
Organism: Miniopterus schreibersii; assembly: GCF_964146895.1. NCBI lineage: Eukaryota > Metazoa > Chordata > Mammalia > Chiroptera > Miniopteridae > Miniopterus > Miniopterus schreibersii. Next base: position 38,516,755 of record NC_138103.1, on the reverse strand, counting down.
AGGTTTACAGTTTTCTCCATTATGTTTTTGCATTATCTCTCTAGCAGATTTAAAGCAAAGGCTTGCATTTTCCTTTATTCTCTGAAAGGTTGAGAGATGTTTTGTTATGTAAAAAATCATTGTTATTAAACTGGTGCGGATATGAGAATGCTCCTGTTTTTATTTCTTTCTATCCTAAAACTGAACCAGAGATGACAAGCAAATAATAAGAAGCTTCTTTTCCTAAATCAAACTTTAAAAAAAAATAGCTCATTTGATGAAGTAATATTACCTCCTTTTTGCCTGAGATCAAAATCTGCAGTGCTTATTTATTCCTACATTTGCTCCTTGGCAGCATGGAGCTCTGGGCCAAATGGCACATTGCTAATGTACATGATTCATGAGGATCATTTACGGATAGAACATTCACCCTGTAGATAGATTTATTTGTTCTCTGTTTTTCCTGTTTTATTTCCTTCCTTCTTTGCTTTCCTTTTCTATCCCCCTTCTTCCCTTTAGCTGTCCAGCCTATCATTTAACTCCTAAATAAACCTAATGTTAATAGTAAAGTTGTATTTTATGATAAAAATGGGAGAACTGAATGTTAAAATATAAATATGAGAAAGTAATGTATGAGAAATATGTTAATGTCGTGCTTTGAACCTCTATTAGCTAGTTTCTGCAAGACCATTTCTTAGTACTTTGGATCAGTGGAGTAGGTGGGTAGGATGTCCCTTAGATTGGTTTTCCCCAGAAGCATATTCTGAAATAAGAATTTGAGTGCAGATAGTTTACTTGGTGAATCTCAGCAGAGGAATGGGGAAGTGAAACAAGAGAGGGGGAAAAAGAAAGTTAGCGTTCATTAGGCAGATTATAGCTGTGGGCAACAGAAACTCAATCCTGCTGGATAACCCTGGCAGATAGGTAGAATTTTTCTTCCTTCCTGGATAATATCCTTCTAGAGTTTTTATCTGCTCTAAATGGAACATATTTTACATTTTACTTCACAAGGAGGTTACCTGAGAAGTAACTTTTCTCTTGGTCAGTTTAATACAGTAGATAAGCCCAGCCAGTGTGGCTCAGTGGTTGAGCATAGACCTAGGATCCAGGAGATTGTGGTTTGATTTCGGGTCAGTTGGGGCACAAGCCCAGGTTGCAGGCTTGACCCCAGCAGGGGGCCTGCAGGAGGTAGCCGATCAATGACTCTCTCTTATCATTAATGTTTCTATCTCTCCTTTCCCCTTTCTCTCTCTGAAACTGATAAAAACATATTTTTTTAAAAAGCAGATAAAATAAGCTTTTCTTCATTTTTACAAAATAAACATGAGACTAAGTATGAAAACTTAATATTGGATATATAAGGGGGTTGTGGTAGTAATAGGAGAAGCATTAAGTAAAAAAAAATAATCCTTTGTTTACAAAGCCGAGTGAGGTCATCTGATTCAAATAGTGAAAGATAAGGTCATTCAAATGGACTTTTTCACTGAGGACAATTACATGAAAAAGGTTAGATTGAGGTTGTGATTGAAATGACATTGAATCTACTTACTTTTTCATGTATTGAATCTTCCTGCCATGTGGGAAATTACCTTGATGCAATGGTAGTTTATAAATATACTACCAGACAAGCTATTCCAGACTTCAGAGAACAGAAAAGCTCAAGGCTAAATTAAAATGCTAAAATCACATGGTTTATTAAATCATGTTAAAACACACAGTGAGAACAACCGGATAAAAAGAGGGGTAAAGTTAAACACACTTGGGATAGGATCCAAGCTGGGTGGAAGGGCGACAGTGTCTGGCTCCTGTTCTCTCTCTCTCTGCCCCATGAGCCTTCCCCACTGAGGACCAGCTCTGAGCGCTGACAAAGCAGCCCAGACAGAAGGTGCCCTAGGCCAACGATACATAATTGCTCTATTAGAGAAACTACACTTGGTCTCAGTTGTAGCTTGTCAATTAACCTGTTGAACAATCTTGAGTTTTATTTGGGTAAAGGACATGTGGGGCCAGAATGGCTGTCAAAAATGGATGGTTGAATTAAGGCCTCATGAATATTGAATACTTTCATATACTATGTAAATTTACTGTATCATGAATATTAAGTGTTGTTGCATACTTAGTATATCATGAATATTAGGTATTTAGTGCTCATGAATATTAAGTATCTCTTGGTCCTTCCTTCCCTTTCTATTTAACACCCACATGTACTACATACTAACTCCTTATCTATACTTAACACATTTAAAGAATTTTATTGATCTCATTTGTTTTCCTTTATTTTCTTTTATAGAAGCATTAAATATTCTCAAACAATGCAACATTATACTAACTATCCAAGAACATATATTTCATTTGGGTTAGTTTATTTAAATCTCCTCTAATATCTTTTAATAGTTTTTTCCCCCTCCTAAAAGGACTTATACAACATTTTAAATGATTTATTGCCAACTACCTTATACAGGATGGGGCAAAAATAGGCTTATAGTTGTTCATGTGAAAAATAATGCAATAATTAATAAATAATAATACAAGAATAAACTCTGTGTTTTATGTACTCACAACTGTAAACCTACTTTTGCCCCACCCTGTGTCTTTTGTAGATATTGTAAATGGATCTTATAAAACTTTAATAACACTTTTACTGACATACTCTCACCCTATTAAGTCAATGCCCTACAGTTGAAAGAGCATGCTCTTTTGAATCAGATAAAATCAGGTACTTTACTTACTAGCTATGTGATCTTGGGCTTCTCAACCACTTAGAAGGTCAATATCCTCATTTATAAAATAAGGATAGTAATACCTACCCATAGCATTATTGTAAAATTAGAGATATTTTGTTGTGTGGAGCTGTCCTGTACATTGTAGGATGTTTAGTAGTACCCCTAACCTTTATCCACTGATACCAGCAGCACACTCCCACTCCCAGTTAAAAAAATAAATGAGAAAATGTATATAATGTACATAGAACTAGTAAGTTCTCAAATATTGGCAGTAATTATTAATGAACTATTCTGGGTATCTGGATAAACTGAGTTTCTCTATTTTATGAACCTAGAATCTCTTAATCTGGCTTGGCAAAAGTATTTTCAATACATATTAAATATCTGCTTCCAAACAGAAAATACAGAATAAAATCTAACATTTTATAGAGGACTTGGAATTATCATTATGAATTATTATAAGTTCAACCAATGGGAAAAGGGACATACATTCCAATGCCTGTAGTGTTCTAGGCAATTTACGTCCATCATAAGATTCAATCCTCACAATAGTTCTTAAAAGTAGGCATTGTTATCCCTATATTATAAAAGAAGCTGAACTGCAGAGAAGTTAATTTCTCTAATATTAATTCACTGCTAATTGACCAGGCCTATTTGATTTGAAAGCCCATATTCTATTCGCCACACCAGGCAGCCACATGATAAATCTCTCAGAATGAATAATGTATGTGGGGCTATTTGCCCTTGTATTAAATGGCCCAGGCCACTGTACGTTTTAAGTGTGTGTCTTGTTTTGCTCTTCTGCAGACTTATGTAACAGACACTATTGATTCCCCAGGCTACTTTTCTCTATAGTCATCTTTCTCTATAGCCCATGCCCCAGATTTTTCCTTGCTAAAAGACCTGCTTGCTCAGGTCTAGGGTACTCCTGTGATTTAAGGGAGGTTAGACCCCTCCCCAAACCCCTGAGATCTTGATTTGGTGCCAGTTATTGCCATTCCTTTCTTCTTGCCAATGGCTGGTTTAGGTGTGGGCATGTGAAGCAATTTTGGCCAGAGACATGACAGGCAGCCTACTAGGGGTTTTCCAGCAGAAGTTTCTCCTAGCTGATAATAATAGACCCATGGAAGAAAATGACCTCTTCTTCAACTTGATGACGTATCTTACATCATCTTGCGGTCATAAGGGACAAGCCTCGGAGCAAGAACTAGCATGCCGAAGATGACAGAGTGAAAAAATAGCAGAACCTCAGTTTTAATGATACCATCAAAATTAATACAGTGCACATTCCTCGAAGGCACAGCCTGGGTCATGCAGCTGGTGTTTTTGTTTTGATCTCCTGTATGCCATGCAATGTGCTGAACATCATGTACTATCTTGCGTGCCTTCTTTTTAATAGGTGAAAAACTTTTGAAAAATAAGTCCAAGTTAAGAAGGTAGCAAAATGTTTAAAAGAATTCTTCACCCTTTTCTTTGTTTTTGCTGCATAAAGTTATTTAGGAATATTCCTATCTCACACTATTCTACTCTTTAAAAAAAAAAAAAAAATGTTAGAGCCAACTGCTTCACTGCTATAGGGAAAGGATCAAGGAATGAGTAAGGTGCCGGGCAGGTGTTCATTATTGGGCCAACTTTGTGGAATACTGAGAAACCATTCCCTATCCTTAAGAGTACGTTCCAGAGGAGGCAGGTGCCAACAATGTTCCTCACGGCTCTGAACCTCCCCTGCAGGTCTGCCTGTGTGGTACACCAGAGGCACCACCATGATCAAGTCTGGTTGGCCAAGCTATCTTGAGTATTTTAGGTGCAGGATAACTCTTTACCACTGCTGGTCATATTATTTTAGATTTTTCCTCTTTTTCTGCTTTTCTTGGAGGCTTAAAAGGTTCTTTTGTCTAAATGTATATTAATATGAAACATCGTGAGAGCTTTTTCCCTAGATGTAATAGTTTGGGATCTGCCCAGGAGTGAAGTAGAAGGGCTACCCATTCTTTCAATCTATTTACCTGTGCCTCCCTTATAAATTGGCATAGGTGCTCAATAAATTATGGTATGAGTGGATAAACGGATTAAAGACTTGAATGTCTTCTCCTAGGAGTTTTATGGTTCCTGGTCTTCCATTCAAGTAGACCTACCATTTCTGGGTATATATCCAAAAGAAATACAAACAGGGTACTGAAGAGATATCTGCACTCTATGTTCACTGCAGCTTTATTCACAATAGCCAAGATATATAAACAATATGTCTATTAATGGGTGAATGAATGGATAAAGAAGATGTGATATATAGATATATAAATATATATAATATTCCAGTGAGTATGCATACACTGTGTGTGCATATGCACAATGTATGCACACACAATGGAATAGTATTCAGCCATGTTAAAGAAGGATATCCTGCCATTTGCAACAACATGGATGGAACTTGAGGGCATTATGCTAAGTGAAATAAACCAGACAAAGACAAGTACTGCATGATATCACTTATTTGTGGAATCTAAAAAAATAATAAATATATGAAGGGGTAGATGTCGTCATTAACTAGATGGGGGGGGAATCCTTTCAGAATGCATATGTATATCAAATTATCACAACACACACTTTAAATAAAAGAAACTAAATATGAATTTTAAAATTCACTGACTTTTCCTATCATTATGATATGATTCAGGAGGCTGCCTTAAAGATTTATACATACATATATCATATACATATGATATATATATGACTACTATGTGCTATTTTCAGTAGATCAATTGTTACAGGAAATGGATTATTATAAATAAGAAACAGAAAGTGGGGGTGGTTTGTATGGCTTTAATTTTGCTCCACAGAGGCAGAAACACCTGCAGAGAGCTTCAAATACTATACATGTGGTCATGATTCCCAAATTTACCACCTCTGGAAAACTCTCTTTTCTTTATCCCAAACCTCTTCTTGCTTTTCTTCAGATCTCAGCCTAAATGTCAATTCCCAGAGATCCTTTTCCTGAGACCCAAGACTAGGTAGTTTCCTCTGAGAGAGGGGCTAACAACCCTTATGCACTGACCCACAGTAAGAAATATTATTCATATCATACTCTGGTGCACATACAGGCAAATATTCTTATTTATTTATTTATTTATTTATTTATTTTTTAATTCTCACCCAAGGATATTTTTCCCATTGCTTTTTCAGAGAAAGTGGAAGGGGGAGAGAGAAACATCAATTGTTTGTCCTGACGGGGCCCGGGAATTGAGCCTGCAACCGAGGTACCTGCCCTTGGCGGGAATCGAACCCGACACCCTTCAGTCTATGGGTCGATGCTCTAACCACTGAGCCAAACCGGCTAGGGTGGCAAATATTCATTCTTGAATACATAATTATCTCTATGTGTCAGTCACTGTTATAAAGCAGTAGGGATACAAAGTGAAACATCGTTAGAAGCTCTTGCCCTGGTGGAGCTTACATTCCTGCGTTCCTGCTTCTGCCTTTTCCTCCTTTAAAACTACTCTCAATCCAGCAGCCAGTGTGATCCTATTAAAACATAAGTCAGCTGGTGTTACTCTGCGGCTCAGCATTGTCCAATGGCTTCCCATCTCACTCACAGTCAAAACGAAAGGTCCTACTACAAACTACACGGTTTTGCATGATCCAGAACCCAAATTAGCCCTCTTTTCTCACCTCCTGCTCTGCCTTCCATTCACTCCCCTTCACTCACATTGGCCTTGCTTTTCTTCAAACTCATGCAGGCCAAGCCCACTCAGGGACTTTGAACTGGCCACTCCTTCTTCCTGGAAGGTTCCTCCCAATATCCATAGTGCTCACTTCCTCAGTTCTTTGAGGTCTTTACCCAAAAGGCACCTATTGTTTCTAAAATTTCAGCCCCTACCCTCTGACATTTTGTATACTCCTCCTTGCCTTTTCTTTCTCAGTTTTGTCACTATGTACTATATTCTCTAGTTCGCTAGTTTTTCTTATCATCAACTTTTCTTCTAGGAGCTGGACTTTTGTCTATTTATTCACCGATAATATAAACTGAAATAAATGTTTCACAAAACAATGCTTTTCCTTACTAAGTGTGATTTACTCTGATATTTTCTGTTATTTCTTTTGTTAAAAATACTGGTCTTAAACCATTACACTGATTTCATGACCTACTCTTGAATCGTGATCCAGTTGATATAACACTGAATGAATGTGTGCTCTCATTGTATCTTCTATGTTTGTTTCATATCATTCTCTCCCCCTCCCCCTCCCCCTCCTCTCTCCACTGCCACACTGCGAGTCCCATGAAGGATCAGGGCCGTCTTACTCACTGCTATATTTCCAGCAACTAGCATAGTAACAAAACAGGAGCAAGTCATGTGCAAGCAGAAGTTAAAAGGGAGCAGAAACTGTAAGCAGAAGTTAACCACCAGGCAAATAATGAGCAGAAACCCAAAGGGAAGTAGGAACTATGACCCATCAGAGAGATGGAGCTATAGTTCCAGTTCTACGTTCATAAATACTTTTATAGCAATCTTCTTTTTCCTCTTTCTAAATTAAGGTTTTATATATTTTTTAAACTAAATTTACATAAATAGTAGATGAATGAAATATCTTGATCAATCAGAACAAACAATTCAAATATGTCAGTAAAATATTAATAGTTTCTAACTTTAAGAGGGGTGTTGATGGATAAATGGAAGAATTACTTTAAGCCTGGAGATGGGGAAGGTAGGAGAGTGTGTTTGCTCCAATCATCCCTTATGTCCTTTACCACCTAGTTGACTTCCTTCTTTGTCCTTCTGCCTAGCACTGTCACACAGAAAGGGCTCCTGCGTGACTCCTTGCCCAGTAAAAGAAGGATGACCTAGATTGTATTAGGGAGCTGTTTTCAAAGCTACATAGAATTTACAGGAGTAATTTGTCCCTGGGTGTCCTCTCTCCCAGGAAGTTTAGGTGAAACAGGCAAGATCCTTACCCAGGAAAGTGTACAGGTTGATAATTCAGGCCTGCTCAAATGTAGGTACTCTGTTTTGCTCTTTTGCATTCTGGCACATTTCGTTGCTCCAGGCCTCATTTTATACAAAAGTTATGAAACCTGAGGTTCAAGTTTGACCATTTAGATGGTTCAGTCTAACTCACTAGATTCTCCATTGGACGTAGGGGACAAAATCCCAAATAGAAATGAAGTGTTCCTGTGCTGTTTTGGGTCTTATACACTCACTCACACATGCACACACACACACACACACACACACACACACACACACACACACACACGGTCGATTAAGGGTAGACTTGTGTATTTCAGGAACTCAGGTCTACCTGTAGCTCTGGCTTTCAGGAACCCCAACAGCTGTGTTGCAAGCTGAGGAGTTGCTGCTGAAACCAGTGTTTGTTTCTTCTTAGCCACGGAGGTGGGTAAATCAGGGCTCATAGGGAAATATAAACGGAGATGGGAGACCATGGCTCAGCAAATGAGTATCGAAGAAGGTGCCAATAAATAGTCCAAGAAAATTCTGAAATAAAAAATATATTTTATCACCTTTATTTGACTTGTACTTCATACAGTTCTTTAGTTAATCTTAGATGGATATATTAGAGATAAACTGGAGATCTGGATAGGTATGAAATAAAACTGGATATTCACAGTTTTCAAGATCATTGTTGTTAAAGATAACATAAAGAAACATTTTCTTAAATACAGGTGAATCTGGAAAGAGCAAGAAAATATTTTTCATACCTTTTCCTTTTTAACCATGAGGCACAGGGAATATCCCCAAAAGATTTGGGGCCTACATAAGAGAATTGCTGGAGAAAGGGCCCTTTCTAACATGCCCTCATGAATCAAATAGGGTTGACATCCCAAATTCATTATTTTTGAAAACTGCTTTATATGATGGAAAATTGATTAAAATAAATTTTTTGATTCAGAGAGAATTAGGACTAAAAAAAAAAACCTCTCAAAAACCTTAATTCTTCTTATACAAAGATTTTTTTAAAAATGGATCATTTGCCTAAAATCACATAGCTAGGTAGTCACAAAACTAAGACTATAACCCCCAATACAGGTAATTCTTGGCCCAGTGCATTTTGTGGGACATATTATTGCCTCTCCCTTTCAGAAAATCAGAATCCATGTCTGTTAATTCTACTTGCCTGAAGCTTTTTACTTGCCAAATTAGAAATCAATTTGCCTGAGAAAAAACAATATCTTACTTCTATTTTTTTTTTTAAATATATCTTTATTGACTTCAGAGAGGGGAAAGGAGAGGGAGAGAGAGAGATAGAAACATCAATGATGAGAGAGTCATCAATTGGGCCTGCAGCCGGGGCATGCGCCCTGACTGGGAATCGAACCCTGATCGCCTGGATCCTAGGTCGATGCTCAACTGCTGAGCCACGCCCGGCCGGGCTAATATATTACTTCTTATTAAGAGTGTTAAATTTGGCCGGTTGATGCTCTCATATGAAATCTGATTTAGTTATGATAAAAGTGTAAAAAAAAATACAAATTATTACTACAATTAGAAACACCCAAAATTATACAAGAGAGATTTAAAAATATTTGGCACTTACATAACATTTTTTACTTAAAAATGTTTACAGTAATTATATAACAGATTTAATTTATGTGGTCAGGCAAATACAGACTATCATAGTTCTTCAAATCATTATAAAACTTAAGCTACTTTTAAATTTATTACCTTTATTTATTTATTTATTGTCTCTATTGTTTTGTTTTGTTTGGTTTTTGATGTCTTGCTTGTTTTGTTTTGTTTTTGGTGTTTTGCTTGATTTCCTTTAGGAATGACCTGATTACTTTTAGGATCTAGGCAGAGTATAGTTTAGTCATTCACATTCATGATTCCTTCCATATTCACATATCATGCATTTCAGCATTCAATTAATATTTTTATTTATATAAACTCACTTCTATATTCAATACCCAATTTACTCTCACCCTAAAATAATATATCAGTGATATCACACATAAGCTTCATGTTATTTTTACATATTTGACTATTAATAAAATACTAATCATGTTTACTACCTAAAATGACCTTACTGTGGGAAACACTGGTATAGTTTATAGAAAGAGCACAGACGGAATTTAAAACAAAAAACAGGGCTTCAAAATCTAGTTCTGACATTTTCCTCTGTGGAAATTTTTTTACCATATCTGAGTCTCTCTGTTTCCTAATCTGGAAAATGAAAGAAGGTACCCATTCTGCTTCTCTTCTGGGGTTATTGTGAATGCCCAAATATTTCATAACTGCAAAAAACATGTGGAGGAAAAAAGAATATTAAAAGGACAGTGTATAGAAATAATAATAATAATATAGGATAATAATAGAGAAGTCAACTAATTTCATGCTTCCTTTATTTAAATTTATAGCCACCTTTTAATATAAAAGACAATATCTTTCTTTATGAAAGTGAAAATTGCATATCATATAGGGTTGTTATTTATCCCATCAACAGGAAATATTTGAGGGGGGGAGAAAATCCTTGCCATTCTCAGGAACAGAACCATTCTTTTCATTAGTTTGCTTCTAGCCACTGCAACCCAGTAGCCTTTGTAGGCTGTCTGCAGAGAGCAGCCCAGAAGAAGGCCAAGCAGTGTGTGAGAATCCAGCAGTACATGTAAATCGACTTGAATAATTACAGAGTCATTAAAAGCCTTGGAGTTTCTGCCTTTTGTTTTTTTTGTTTTTTTTTACCAGCCATTAAAGCTTAAACAGTAAATCTTTACGTTGTCTTGTTATCAGGAGACAGCAGCAGAACTGCTCTCAGCTTCATCCAGTCACCCAGCGACCCAGCAGTCACTTGGAATCATTCACATCTGAACATCAAAGGAAACTTTCCAGTCTGCACTCAGCCTTCAAAGCCATGTTAGGTATCCTCAAGAAAACAGAACACATCCAGGCTAGCATGTGCTATAAGGCTTTATACTTTAGTATATGTGCTGCAGAAGTGAGCACACACAAGGCTTTATATTTATCTCTGGTCCTCTTTAGCCTAAATATTAAGGTTCAAACAAATGTATCTGGTACTTTTTTACATATGTTTGCTTATATTAATACATTTAACATCAATCTTGCCATATGTGAAAATCCTAATGTTATCTGGTTCTAAATTATGAATGTGCCTTACATTCTAACAAATGTTCAAATTTACCCATATTCTTATAAACAAATTGTTCAGTTTGTTCAGGTAAAATTCTAATTATCTGTGATGGTAGGACATTTGTTTTATATATGACATTTGAATTGCTCATTTTTTTAAAAAAAAAAGTAGAATATATGCAGTATTAAAATTATACTTAATATGTTTAAATCTTTATTTGATTCAGAAAAATCTTGAGGTTCTTACCCTATATTAACCATCATTATAAATTCTAATTATAATATATTTCAGCTATAAAAATTATAAAAACAAAATAGAATTCATACTAATCTCATGATTATCTCATAATATTAAGTGCAGGAAAAATGGTTATTTGGATTCTCTAAAGTTTGGCTGGGAGATAAATAAGAGTTTATTATAATTGTCAATTCTCCTAATTAGCAAGAAATTATAATTTTTTGTAAGTTGTCAGCTATGCCTGATGATCCTGGAGCATCTTGTAGTGCCAGAAACTAAGGAAATGCTAAAACAAACAAAAAACAACAGTGTGACAAGTCAATGTAACTTAAGAGTCTACCGAAAGAACTCCCAATAAAGAAAGCTGGAACAATTTAAGCCGTAGCCCAACATGTGTGGCTCAGTGGTTGAGCATTGACCCATGAACCTGGAGGTCGGGGATGGATTCTCAGTCAGGGCACATGCCCGGGTTGAGTACTCGATCCCCAGTAGGGGGCATGCAGGAGGCAGCCGATCGAGGAATCTTTCTCATCATTGATGTTTCTATATCTCCCTCTCCCTTCATCTCTCTGAAGTCAATAAAAACATATTTTTAAAAAAATTTAAGCCACAAAATAAAGTAGTATAAGATTATAAACCAAATTGTAAAGTAAAAATCTATGAATCCATACTGACATAAACAAATGATTGAGTAAATAAATAAATGGGGAAGAAGAGATAAATCTCCCATGCAAAAGATTTAAAAAATAATTTACATGGATACTCCACCCTCAAGGAGAGGGAGCATAACTGCTGACTTCAGGAGTTACGGGAACTCCTTAAGTGTGGCCTGTGCACGGTGACTTACTTCCAAAGAGTGCAGTATGGGAAAGGGGGGAAAAGAATAACTTTACAGTAGAGAAACCTGAGAAACACCACATTAGCCAGGAGATCAAAGTCCAACATTAACAATAATAAATCAAGTACGTGTTAGTAGCCTTAATATGATGTGATGAAAATGGTATAGTGTGGTCTTCTTCCAAAAACCCACAACCCCAGTCTAATCATGAGAAAAAAATCATACAAAGTCCAACAGAAGAGCATCTTACAAACTACTTGACTAGTACTACTCAAAACTGTCAAAGTCATCAAAAATAAGGAAACGTCTGGGAAAGTGTCATAGCCAAGAGGACCATAAGGGCATATAGTGACTAAATGTAATGTGCTGTTTTAATGGCATCCAGGGACAGAAACGAGACATTAGGTAAAACTAAGAAGTCTGAGTAAACCATGGACTTTAAATAATAATGTATCAAAAATAACAATAATAATGTATCGATATTGGTTAATTAATTTTAACAAAGGTACTATAATAATGTAAGATATTAATATTAGGAGAGACTAGATGTGAGGTATATGGGAACTCTGAGCTATCATCTCAAATTTCTGTAAATCTAAAACTGTTCTAAAACCTAAGTCTAATATTTAAAAAGTTGTCAGTTATTCTAGTAAAAGCATATTATTTACATATGATATCATGCTTTCTGTTTAATAGAGGTAATTTTAAGAGACTGACATTTGTTAATCTTAAAAAAATTTATGCCGTAGAAAGATTTAATTCTACTTAACCAAAGTGGAATAAGCAACTGATTTAATTAATTTAATTTATGGTAGGATCTGGTTATTGTGTGGATTTTTAAACTTAATTAGGAAAAAATTTTAAATTAAATCCAGTACTGAATGTTTGCTTCTTTCAATTTATTTTATTTAACCTAATGACCAGAAGCAGCAGCTATAAAGCTTTTTAATGAGATATTTCATTTGGAGGGGAGGCAGGTCCAACCCCCACCACATAAATAAGTTACCCAGAATTGATCTACTAATGAAACTAAAACATCTGCTTGAAGCTCTCTAAAACTGTATTTTAAAATTAGGCTCTCTAATCTTGTAATTTTCTAGCTCCTTTTATATGAGCATTCAAGCATGTCACAAGTACCTTATGGTACATTTATAGTGACAATCCCTAAATGAAAGAAGTAGATAAGTCAAATGCCTTATACCAGATTCTCCATGAGTCAGAGGTGCAACTGTTCCACTGGCTCATTAGCTGTCAGTCCTAAAGTAATTTTCAGAAGAGTTATTTAAACATAAACCATTTGACATCATAATAAGGAAATAAAAGCCATTTTCCTATTTGTTTTTAACTTTAGGTTATTTGAGATGAAATTTTGGGGGATTCAAATACTAAAATATACTGCTAAACTGAATACAAAGATTTTTTCTCACCTTTTAAGAATTATATATTAATATCATTTGCATGTAGTAGCCTAAGCCACCTGGAGCTTAAATCCTATTCCAAGGACCTTTCTTTCTGTTATTGTTCCTATATAGGAAGTATGTTAGACAAGTCTATAGCTCTCTGTTAATTCTGTCATTACTGTCTCAAATCCTAGCTTCTAACATAAGCACCTTATAAGTAATATAACAAATAACACTGTAGCAGAGAACATAATCGTGAAATTTTTGAATGCCATAAAACAAGAATTTCTGACTTAACAGTTTTCACTATCTTTTCCTATAGTGATAAAATTTCTTAGAATACATGCCAAAAATAAAATGCCAATATGTTGTATACAATTCTGAATTTTTATTAAAATTAGTTCTCACTTATACTCAAAGATAGGCTGGGCCCAGATAAGCTTGTTTTCAACCTTATGATGTACAAGCCTGTGCTAGTAAGAGACTGTATTTCAGACAACCCACTTAAAGCAATATGGTTTTTAAAATGAATAATAAGTAGAAAAATACTTGGTCTGGAGCACATTGGGAAAAAAATATATATTAAAACAGGCAATCCAATAATTCTTGAACTGCTTGACATTGTCACTGGAATTCCTAACCTTGTTGGTGGAGGCCAGAGGGCAACGAGAACTGTTGTGCCAAGCAAACAGCAGGCAGATCCTAATCAAATTCCTGGTTGCCTAGTTACACTACTTGATAATGAAAAAATGAAAACACTGTTTTTATTAGTTAGTACATGTTTTGTGCTTTATTAATCTAAATTAATAAAACTAATAAAATAAACTAATATACTAATAAAACACTGGGACCTTGCCTAAGTGTGTAATGTAATTAAGTATAAGGTAAGGCCTTTCAGAATCCTGGTGTATAGGATTAACACTAAGAAATACTCAAAAGCCCTCATTAGAAAGTCATGTTATTGTGGACCCGTAGCACATACTCTGAGGATAATACCTTGCCTTATATCTTCATTATAAACACCCTTCACAGGGCCCTAAATTGAGAACTCCTTAAGGGTGGGACCACACACCTTCCTTCATGATCACCTCATAAATAATTTTCTCTAGAGGAGTCTAAGACAGCCCTGCATCATCAGGAAGAGTCCAATTTCACTAAATACCTGTTTAACTTAAGTTTCTGTTTAATGAACCAGTTCCCACATATGCGCAAATGACCCATTAAAACAGTAAGGCAGGTGATCTGTTCAGTAAATTGCACCGAGTGGAAAGGCCCATATAGAAATGCTGTTCCCAAATGTGGCTATATCCAACCATGGCTATTTTAGAATTAATTCTTTATGCTGTAACTGCACTTACATGCTGGGCTACAGACCAGTGAAGGGCAGGGAAGTGAGGCAAACGTGGATTGACCCATTGAGCAGTTCTACAAAGGCTTAAAACTCAAGTGTCGGCAGGAGAGAGGAGGTGGGCCAAGGACAAGGTTGTTGCTAAAAACATGCAGAAAGAGGTAGAGATAAAAGAAGGGGCACTGTGGGATTGGAGTTCAAGTCTAACTTGACATTTCCCAAGTGATGAGATTAAACATCAACAAACAAAGAATCCCCTTCACTGTCAGACAAACCTCACCAAAGGCACTGCTTTATTATTTTTTTGTAAAGGTTGCCATTTGGACTCTGTAGGAACTGGTTTCTTTAAAACATTATGTAAATTAATCCCAGCAATTTTGACATTCTATCAAGTTCATTCAAATGGGAGTTTAATTATATGGAATTTTTGTATTTTTTTGTGAATCAATTTATAGCAAATGGCCAGCAGGATAAATGACTCCTTTAGGAAATAACTGAATTTGATGTTTATGAGCTGAGCCAAATGTCTTCTTAGATTAAATGAAATGTGTCAAAAATCAGTATGAGAATATGTCTGGAAAAATACCCAAAACACAGTGGTTGCCTCCAGGACTGGGTGGCTGGGAGACAAGGGCAGGAGAGAGAAATCTCACTATATACCCTTTTGTACCTTTGAAATTTTAAACCATATGACGACTGTCTATTCAAAGAAAAGAATACAATTTTTTAAAAATTAAATTAATGTTTTTCCTAATGTATTAAGATCGACAACCACATAATCTATTTTTAAAACTCTATTTTTGAAACAGTAAAATACACAGCAAATGCTATTCTCTCTCTCTGGTTGATGAGCTGTTCTATCTTGGAATCAGAAAGAATGCATTCAATCAAGTGTCATTTGGAGTCAAAGAACACTAATCCTAAAAGCCACTTCAATAATTATAGTTCATCGGGTATCATCATACATTATTTAATATACTCTTTAGGACAAAAATTGTATGCTTCCAAAATTGATACTTTTAACTCTATAGATAAAAGGGTAAGTTATAGAGGGAAAGCGGTGTTAAGTTTCTTTTATTTTTTATGTCTCAGAAGCTTTAAATGGTGCCAGGGCTGACGTAAACCTAAAAACTGAACTTCAAAAAAGGAAGGACAAGACCATATACAAGAGACCTGTGAATTAGTCAGTGTAGCCTATTTTATTTTTAATTTTTAATTTTTTTAAATATATCTTTATTGATTTCAGACAGAGGAAAGGAGAGGGAGAGAGACAGATAGAAACATCAATGATGAGAGAGTCATTGATTGGCTGCCTCCTGCACGCCCCCGGCTGGGGATCGAGCCCGAAACCCGGGCATGTGCCCTGACCAGGAGTCGAACCCTAATCGCCTGGATCCTAGGTTGATGCTCAACGTCTGAGCCATGCCCGGCCAGGCAGTGTAGCCTATTTTAAATCTTATAATAAAAAATATTTCCATTTCACTATATTACTACTGATAGGGATTAAAATTACTGAATCCATTCATGTCAACAAAGAAGAGTTCTTGAAATGACTTCTTTTTAAAGCTAGGATCATCAAGAAATTGGAGAGAGACACAAAAGAGCAGCCGACAGGGTGATATATAGAAGGTGAGAGAGCATAATAACAATAACCCACCTCTCTGACTCTAGCTCTACACTAATATTCCTTCCTTCCTTCTTTCCTTCCTTCCTTCCAGCAGGACATTATCCTAGGCAGTGGGAGTTCTAAGAGCTACCTTATGGACAGGTACAAAAATAGCCAAACAAATCACATACAGCTAATAAATGATAAATGCCATAAACAAAGAGCTGCAGAAATACACAGAGGTGCAGATTCTGGTGTATTCTGGCTTCACCACAATCTAGTGCCATGAGTCCAGTGTTGCCACAGTAACATTCTTGATCCACTTCAAACGAAGATAAAGCTAGGACTAAGGGCTGTGGTAAGGGAAAGGGAATCTAATAAACAACCTAGTGTAAGTATATGAATGGGTAAACAAAATTCTGCTCCCCCTTGGGAGTTAATGGCAATTTTTTTCTGCTAAAACCCTTTGTTAATTTATGACAGTATTACAATTTTTTAAAGTGCTTAACTATTTAAATGATCCAAGGCAGAGCTTTGAATATTTGAGAGCAACTCATAATGTAAAGCAACTATTTTGCTTTGGAAGGCATTTGAGCAAGAATGGAGCTAAAGTTTTATCTTTCTTATTACATTTTATTTGGGCTAATATAAAAATTAATTTTAATCTATTAAGATGATAATGAGATTTAAGCATAGTAAATTGGATAAGGGAAAGTGGCAACTAAAATTTTGCCAGCGTTAGCCCATAGAGAAGCTAATCCAAACTCCAATACCTGCAAGGCGTTTAAATCCAAATAAATGATGTCCTATTATTTTCCTATTACTCTTAAAAAATGTTATCTCAAACCCTTCATACTTTTTAAACTAATACCAACTGGCATTACTTCTTTTAGCTACTTCTAACAGACTCAGAGCAAGACTAGATTAGATACAGCAAGACCTAGTGATGACATAATCTCCCTCAGCTAAACTGACCTGAAATAGAAAGATAAAACAAGCAAGAAATCTTAGAGACTGAGATGTGAGGTTCACAGAGGAAAGGAAAACATTCAATGTACTCACAGAGGCACTTATCTAACAGTATTTATATAAGTGCCTACTGTGGCCCAGGCAGAGGATTGTTCTAGAATTATTTATGTATATCTAAATCTACAAGTGAGAAACCCCAATTCTGACCACATTTGAATTGTGATAAAGCTAGTTAAAACTAGGAATATCAGAGTCTCTTATTGCCTTGTTATTTTGTTTAAAAGAACAATAACAGCCTTGGCCAGGTAGCTCAGTTGGTTAGTGTCACCCTGATACCCCAAGGTTGCGAGTTTGATCCTTGTCAGGGCCGATACAAGAATACATAAATAAGTGGAAAACCAAATTGATGTTTCTCTCTCTCTCCCTCCCTCTCTCCCTTCCTCTCTCTGTCTAAAGTCAATAAGTAAAAAATTTAAAAATAAAATAAAATGGTAATAACAACCACTAACATTTATTATTAACTTAATATTCTATTTATTTGAAACTATGCTAATCACTTTACTTACATTATCTCATCTAAACCTCAGAACAACTCTGTGAAGAAAGTACTATTTTTAACCATTTACAGATGGGAAACCAAGGCAAGGACATACAGCAAGTGTCACGACGGACATGAAAGCCCATGCACTTATCCTCTGTGCTGTACTAACTTTTGGGATTTCAGCCATGAGGAGAAAAGGACTGGTGTTAGTTATGTGACTATGAAGTGATTCTCTTTGGTATCTTGATGGCGACTGCTCATATAAACGACTTCAATTTAAGCCAACTTCCATCTTCCAGTTTTACCTTTCAGGTGGACCGCATTCCAATTAGGCATACAGTTTTGGCTATAGAACTAATAGTTAATATTAATTTAGCCTTTAGTATGGTCCAAGTGCTGATCTAATTCTTGAGGTAGGTGCTATTTTTGTCATCCTTACTAAAGCCCTCAGGGGTTAAGGTTACACTGCTCCAGAGCTTCAGAGCCAAGATTCAAACATAAGCAATCTGGCTCAAAGGCTCTAAGTCACTGCTCTGTACAGCTCTAAAAGAGGCTAATGAGAAAAAGCAATGATGAATCTTGTGCCTTGGAAAGTGAGGGTCAAAGCAGAGTGCCTTAGATGAGCCAGGAGTTCCATTGGTTTTACAGCATAACATTTCCTCTTTTGCTGCTAACCCTTCAGGGGAGCTAAATTTTTACATGAAAATTAGGCATTAAAGGGCAGAGGAATGGCCATAGTTACTCAAGTGGCCTAGAGACCCACAATATCAGCTTCCACTGAAGATCTGGTCATTAGAGCCACCCAGTTTCTAATGGAACAGTTAGTTGGTAAGGTTCACTGAGGGCTTACTATTTACTGTTTAGGAATGAGCATAAAATTCTTCAGAAAAGATAACTTTCTTCTCTAATTGCCTGTCAGTCACGGAATAGCTGTTCCTCCTGTCTTACTGAATCCTTAACCTTGGGTAGGTTCAATGCTCTATGCTTGTTCATCTTTGAAATGTCTTATTAATGCCTTATTAATTACTTTATTAATTACTTTATTAATGTAAAGTATTAAATACTTACCTTCAGGATTATAAACATAACTACAGATTTTAATGAGTGACATATATTAGCATTTATTTAGTGCCTCACAATCTTACTTACAAACAACTGCAATGTCATTTCCATTCCTCAGTTGCAGAAACTGAGTAACAGTTTGTCAAAGTAACTTACTTCAAGTTACATAGCATATTGGCAGTAGATAGCCCAAGTTTGGATTTGGTCTGTGTCCAAATTCGCAGTTCTTATGCCATTGATGGTCTAATAATAGCAGCAAAAATGTACTGAGCACTTACCATGTACCAGACACTGTGCTAACCACTCTAGGTGCATAATCCAATTCTCACAACAACCCTACGAGGCAGTTATTATTATTCTCATTTTACAGATGAAAAAACAGTCTCAGAGAGGTTAAATCATTTACCCAGATTGCATGCTCAATAAGTGGCAAAAATTAGGATTCAAACCCTGATCTCTCTGACCCCTAGAATTTTGTTTCTATCAAAACTCTGGGGGATGAGAGTATTCATGTAAAATATTCAGCTTACCTAAAATTTGGAAATGTGAGGAGATGGGGGGAAAGGTTGCACAAGTGATAGCAATGTGCCATGAACAAGGAAGTGTGATTATTAGCTTAACCTGAGGTCAAAAAAAGAAAAAGAAACAAGGATAAGCAATGTTTCTGTGTCTATCGTTAGGGTCTACATTGCTTATGTTCTAAATAAAAACCTACTGCGAAGGGCACTGAATTGTGCTTCAGCTAGTTTACTGTAATACATCTCTCCGTGTACTAAGTTTACTAATAACAATGCTGCTTAACAATAATAATTAGGAACCCATTAGGTGATAGCATGGAATGTTGGGTTTAGGTTATAATGGATACTACAAAAATAGAAACGATACTTGTGTGTACATGTATACAGATATAGGCATATACACAGACACATATACAAATGCATATTTGTTAGGTATAAGAATATCTTTGTCCATGTCTGTAAATTGCTTTGGGCACTTGAATATCAGAACATGACTGCTTTATCAATTAAGTAACATCTGGTTAAAAGTAGACACATTTGCACAAATTTATGCTTCTCCAGAATGAGATTTCAAAAATTTGTAGCAACTGGATTAGGGTAGGAGAAAGTATATCATTAGAAATGAACATGTGGCATGATTCTTTTCTTAAAGCTAACTCTTAGGGCAGTTAAAAAAAAAAAAAGTAACACTATCAGTATCAAAACATCTGTAATAGTAAAAATAGAAGCTTTTCAGGTAAAACAATCAAGAATTACACTTTTGCCAAATTGCTTTCTCTCCTCTAAATTACCTTATTTGAGGCAGGAATCAAGGTACACACATTTTCCACAATAAATGTATCATCTCTTATTTGTCACTCAACTGCTCTAGGGAAGCAAAATGTGTGCAAGTCCCTGGACTGGCCAGTGTCTTTCATAACTTTTGCTTGGGCTGCTCACTTGGCCTTGAGAGCACTCCCCTTTCCCTGCTCACCCTCATCTTCCAAAGACCTAAGGGGTACCTTCCTGTAAGAAACTGTTCCATACCCACTGCCACTCGCCATCCCTGTTTAAGAACTGACCATTTCCTCCACGTTGCACTTCCCTACGTA
Source organism: Miniopterus schreibersii (assembly GCF_964146895.1). Taxonomy (NCBI): domain Eukaryota; kingdom Metazoa; phylum Chordata; class Mammalia; order Chiroptera; family Miniopteridae; genus Miniopterus; species Miniopterus schreibersii. The sequence continues at coordinate 38,496,343 of NC_138103.1, read as the reverse complement.
TTGCCCCACGGGATACTTGTCCTAGCACTTAAATCCCTTCCTGCATTTACTGACAGGCTTCTCTCACCTGGCTAGGCTGCAATCTCTGTTGAATGCTGGCATTCTATAATAGACTCTTTGAACCTCTTCAAAGATTTTTTTTTTTTTAAGTATTGTGAAGGCTAGGATCTTAGTTGAGTGCCAGAGAATTTCCTTTAGCCTTTTGTATGAGCGTCTAATAGCTACCTCCTTAGAAAACAGATTATTGAAATTCTTTAATTTGCTGACCATTCTTAATTGGGCTGCTCCTGAGGTCAAGAACCCTCTTTGTCTCCAGAGGATTTCAACTTCAGGCACTACCCTAAAAGCCTATCTACTATCCCAGTAAACGTTAACACTCTTATCTAGCTAATGCACAGTGAGTTCTGCTGTATGAGAGATTTTTCCTTCTGTCAAAGGGTTATACTGTATTCTAGAGGTGAAGTGAGTTGTTGTTGTTGTTTTATAGTGTTATTTTACCTGACATTTTTCTGTTTTGGCTTAAAATATGAACCATCAGAAAACATGCACACCCATCTCCCCCCGCCCCCCCCCCCACTTGTTATCTTTACCTTTCTCTCTCCTAAGCTCCTAGGGCCCTTCTTTTGCCTCTGTGATTTGTTTCCTGAGTCCATTTCTTCTACTGATCATTTCTTCTACCTCTGTGACTTTCTAAATAAACTTTTTCTCATATATATTTTTTAAAAAGATTAAGTCTGCATTTTCTAAAGGGATTTCTAATAAATCTATCCAAAACATAGATTCACAAACAAGGGTTAGACAGTCACAAGTTTCCTCTTCTTCAGATAATCGAAGGATAGCAGCAGGATCTAAAGTATTATAATAGGTCCTGGCTGGGTGACTCAATTGGTTAGAGCATCATCATGCTATGCCAAGGTTGAGGGTTCAATCCCCAGTCAGGACATATATAAGAATCAACCAATGAATGCATGCGTAAGTGAAACAACAAAGATCAATCTTTCTCTCTTCCCCTCTCTCTGTAAAATCAATAAATAAAAATTTTTAAAAATTAAAAATAAAGTATAACAATGATCAGAAATATATAACAGAAGGTAATAGGATTTCATAGAAGGTAAGCTTATTTATAAAGAAATGTGATGTGTGTTCAGTGAGAATCAAAGACTGTATAGCATGAAAGAACATCAAATTTAAAGGGGGCCCCAAAACAAGTTGCTGATGTCTCTACTCGTTTAGCAACTGTGACTACTGTTGTTAGACGAACCACAGTTGGAGGCTGTTGAAGGGCTCATTTTAACTTACAAAAGGTCTGTTCATGTTTAGGTTCCCAAAGAAGAGGTTTCATTACCAAGGACTTAGTCAAGTCATATAGCTGCTTTTAACAACCACTGTTCAAAGACATTGTTATTTCAGAAGAGTTGGCCATCCACTGCCTGAAAAAGCCAGTGACACCCAAGAATCCTCTTAATTGTGTCTTAGTTACTGGCCTGGCAAAGTTTTGAATAGCCTATAAGCCTATAGTCTGTCTGAAGTAAAGGATTTATAAATCCAGTCCTAGCTAATAAACTTTATTTTGATAACATTATAAATTCTTTTGGGAAACTTATGGCCTTTCTGAGTTAAAACAGTAAATAGAGAGATAGACTCAGTCTTCAGCCTTAGGTTATTTTCAAAACACAACAAAAGGTGTGTCTCAGTAAAATTCTGGGCATAATTGTCCAGGATAACTGCTAATTTTCTCAGGACAAGGCAGACAAGAATTAACTATTTTGATCTATAGGAAAATGTCAAACAGTGGATTTCCTGGGAGAAGTATCAGCTCTTCAATAGAAGGTATCAAACAACAGTTTACATGCCCCAAATTGCCACAAAATCCTCAGTTTGCTGTGTCCACCAATTCTAAACTATAACATCATTGCAATTCATATAATGATCCACACCCAGTCCTACTTAACAACACCCCTCTCCCCCAGAGTTAAAAAACTTGCTTTAAATCAAACTTCAAAAATCTCAATAAATACCTCAACTTTGCCCTTCCCTATCTGAGACACTATTAAGACTCTTGTCATAATGTTTGTACTCTCTTACTGGAGTAAACATTAAACTCAGCTTTGTCTTACCAACAGGTGTAGGTGATTTGGGGGAGCCAGCATTCAACCGTACCTGAAGATTAGGGATTATGTCTTATTTAGTTCTGTGTTTCGCAACATCTAGTGAAGCATACGATACCTACTAAACACTTTAAAAATTGGAAATCAGTATTTGCTGAATGAATGAATGAATGAATGAATGAATGAATGAATGAATGACATTTTGAACTCTAGAATGTTCAGCAAGTTGGCAACGCTCTTTCTGAGAGAAGGTAGTTCTCATGAGGGACAATACCACCTCTTTAGAGAGATTTTAGGTTAGGGTTGCCAGATTTAGCATATAAAAATAGAGGAGGCTGGAGCACAGAGGGTTTTTAGGACAATGAAACTACTCTCTATTATAGTGGAATGGTTGATACAAGTCATCACACATTTATCTAAACCCATAAAATGTACATTACCAGCGGTGAACCGTAATATAAACTATGGTCTTGGGGTGATAATGATGTGTCAGTGTAGATGCATCCATTGGGAAATGGAGGGGGTGCAGAGTGGGGGCCTGTGAGCACTGCTGGCAGGGGCCGGGGACACTTAAAGTCCTGAAATTATGGAATACTCCAATGCAATGAAGAACTGTCCCCTCAGAATGCCAACAGCACCACATGTGAAAACTAGCAGACTTGTGGGGAGGAAAAAAACGTTTCCTCCACCTTCTTGTCTATAGTAAGTGGAAGCCTGCAAATTAAATTGACAAAAGACAGATTAACGGAAGAAAAATGGTTTATTCGTATGCATAAGGAAACTAACAAAAGAAGTGGGTAGCTCATTAAACAGCTAAAGTTAGAGGCTTATATATCTAACTTAGCCAGGGAAAAGGAGAGGGAAGAAAAGTCTTTTATGTGAAGAATAAATAAATTTCTTTAAGAGAGACAAATGGGTTTTAGAAGAACGAAGCAGAGATAAAAAGTTTGTGATAATGTTTGTCTGTGGAGGTCCTGGTGGTCTTTCTTGTACAAGGCTCTAAAACTCCCCAGAGAGGAGGATTCATTGCAGGTTTACTCTTGATTTTCTTCCTGGGAGTAAGAGCTGCCAGAAGAGGGAACTTATGGAAACTTCATTTCCCAAAAGTTTCTGCTTTTAATAAGGAAATCTCCAACATGGCATCTTTCTGCATCTGGTGAATCTCAAATGTCTTCAGCTTAAAATAATCTTCATATCAACTCTGGGGTTCCAAGTGGGTCCCCACAGACTCTTAATCATGAACCTGCTTTCTTCTTTATTGTCTTTTGTGTGCAATCTTTGGAAAGAATATTCTTAATTATAAGCAGAATTTGGTAATAATTTTCCTATTTATCCTTAGAGGAAGTAAGCTATGATACAGTGGAAAGGACACAGAAATTGAAGCCTCAATTTTGCAAGTGTCTAATAACTTCTTTTTTCTATACTATAGACTCTCATCATAGTGCATAAAGTGTTCTTTTTAATCAGCTCTAGTTTTCTTCTTTAAAAATAAAGACTCAAGGGTCAACGTAGTAAAAGTTATTAAAGCTAGACTACATGAACAATATCTCCATTTATTAATGACATTGAAAAAATAAACCGGTGTGGTTCCTTTTATCATTTTGTGTCATAGAAAATGTACAAAGGATATTCTTTAAGTTTGGCAGTTACTAATTAAGAACATACTTTCACACCATGACTTAGTCCAGTCTGAATGAAAACCAGTTGTCTTGTTTTGCAACGTTTTTTCATTTTACAGGGCTGCAAGGTCTAAGAGTCGGGTTACATTTCTCCAAACATCAGCACTCTTCTTCATTCTGTAGTATCACATTTAGGATCTGTAGTGTTTTCCTTAAAACCTCTGAGAAATATAGAGATGATAAATGTGACCCAATTTGAAAGTAAGGTGAAAAGAAAAATAAATATTATTATTAGGAGTGGTTGTTAGAAACACTCATCTAACTTGTTTGAGATAGAAACATCCAGACTCTTGGCCCCAGGCATCTACTCTGGAGGTGACACAGGAGAATTCCTGGAACAACCGGTACTACAAGAAATCGACAGTCCCCCCAAACTCAGTGGAATTCAAAACACAAAGCTATCTTAATCAGCTTTATTGTCATAACATATTTTCATATGCTCATGTTTTGGTTTATGAAGCTTTGTCTGCTATTCGAGTATGCTATTTCTTCTCCAATTTTCATCCTGTTTTTAAGCCTTACCTTAGTTTGAATGAAATCTCACATCAGAAGATCCTCAAGCACATGTTTTTTGGCTTTATTATACATTTTCCCAGTGAATTATGTAGCAAACAGTTACATAATTTCCAGTCCCCTCTTTTCTTGCACTTGTTTCTCTAAGGCTTTGTAAAGCCAGTTATTCATTTCCCTAGCCTCCAATGAAGCTAGGGGTTTGCAATGTGACCCAGTTTTGGACATTGAGATATAATAGGGAGTTTGTTTGGTAAATAAATTCCTTGGAAGACTTTCCACCCTGGTTAAAAAAAAAAAGTAGCCTGGTTGGTGTGGCTCAGTGGTTGAGCTTCAGTCCATGAACCAAGAGATTGAGGTCGATTCCCAGTCAAGGCACATGCCCGGGTTGCGGGCTCCATCCTCAGTAGGGGCCGTGCAGGAGGCAGCCAATCAGTGATTCTCATCATTGATGTTTCTGTCTCTCTCTCCCTCTTCCTTCCTCTCTCTGAAATCAATAAAAACTTCTTTTTTTTTTAGAAAAAAGTAGAAAGTGAGGAAAATGCCTTTTTCTTCCCCATCCTTCCTGTGTGCTTTCTGGTGAGAGAAACGTTGGAGCTGCTATGCGTGCCCATCAGGAGAAAATCCACATTTTGTTGCTGTACCATCCTGAAACTATCTTTGTTATAATGATACAATTATATATCTCCATTATTTAAGCCACTACTGGTTGCATGGTCTGCATATACATAGCCTTAAAAAATCTTAAATAAATATTATTTATGCATTAGAATATTTTGTTTATACTTCACGTTTGCATTTGTTGGTTTGGCAACATGTGGTTTCTTGCCTGGAATGACCACTACAAAGTTGAACAGGTTCTATGGACACCTTTGGAGCAATCTAATAGTTCAATGAGAAAGGAAGAGAAGAACATATAGGCAGTTGCAACCATTCAATATAGAAACATCATTAAGGGGACCCATAATCAGGATCTGCCTTGCTAATATAAATGTAACTTTTAAAGTCAATACTTTTCTAATTTTATCCCATCTCCTTACATTTGTGCCTTTTTTAAAACAGCTTTATTGAAACATAATTCACATACTATAAAATTCACACTCCTTCTTTGAAAAGGATTCGTATGCTACTTCGCAGAAAGGATAGACTGCCAAGTCTAACCTTTCTTACTCCAGCTCCACCCCCTCCGGCCAAAGGTCTCTATTTCCAAGTCTAAACCCTCTACTCTTGATTCCTTATTTCTTGGTCTTTGCTCCATCAAGAATATTTAATGTCTTTCCATTTGTGTAAGGAGCTAGCTTTTAAATGGGCCTTCCTAAAGGAGGGATAAGCGGTAGGGTGTGACCCACATAGGGTTAGCTAAGCAGTGTGGTCAGAGAGCAAGAGGTCTGGGCAGGGCAAGACTGCTGACTAGATCGAGGAAGCAGGGCTTGGCAAGTTTAGGAGACAACAGGCTTTAAAGCCTCTTTTAAAGGTAGTAATCAAGGTCAGGGAAGCAGACTAATTAGACTCTTCGGGATAGTGGTCCAGGGTCAGTGCTAGAAAGAACTTGTTCTTTGACTGAATGAAGCCTAGGGAGGCATTGTGCTTTTTATCTATTGTAGTCTAGGTATTCTCTAGTTAGCACCTCTTCCAGTCACAGCCTTCTAGATATCAGCGAGCTTTTAAAACTTCTGGGCCCACCTGGCCGGGCGTGGCTCAGCGGTTGAGCATCGACCTAGGATCCAGGCGATCAGGGTTCGATTCCAGGTCAGGGCACATGCCCGGGTTGTGGGCTCGATCAATGACTCTCTCATCATTGATGTTTCCATCTCTCTTTCTCCCTCTCCTTTCCTCTCTCTGAAGTCAATAAAGATATATTTAAATAAATAAATAAATAAATAAATAAATAAATAAATAAATACAAATAAAACTTCTGGGCCCTTCAAAAGACTTTAAGTAGAAGTATGGAAAAAAGAAAGAAGGAAAGAGAAAGAAAGACATATGTCTTTATTTATTCAAAAGTTCTCAGTATCTAAGTCAGATTCAAGGCTTGGCTGGAGGACTGAGTCCCTCATGGTGGACTAAGTCTTCAGAGCCTTGTAATTTTCTTCAGAGTTACCCTCTTTTCAGGACCTGGCTTGAGAAAACGACAATGAATAAGTACAAAGACAAAGACAATGCCAGCTAATGCCTCCTTGTGTTCTTTTCATGCATTCCTGAAAGCCACCAAAGACCTTCTGTAACCCTAATCCAATGCTCTCTTTCTTCTTGGACTTTCATTCTGTTTACACATCGAGCAGCATAGTGTTGTTGTTTTTTCCCAAGAAACATACTTTTTAAAGCCCCTCTATAGTTACCCTGTTAATCAGCAGCCTGTCTCCTTTCCTACTTTCTACGAGAAACTTTCAAAATTTCCTCCCCCTTCTTTTACAGGATAAAAACTTTTAGAAAGAATATTAAGCAAAAAATACACACCATGTTAGACACCAAACTTCATTATCTATAATAAAAAGTCAGAAACGTGTAAAAATATCATCCTATACATTTTTTAATTTTAATTTTGACAAACACAAATGAGGATGTGATTTATTTTTCTCAGAAATATGTACAACAAAAGTGACTTTCCACATGCAACAAAAAAAGCGTGTTTTTTGTTTTGGTTTTTTATTTTGTTTTGTTTTTTAAACTACCTCTAGTTCTGGAGATTCAGAAAGCAAAAAACTCTATTTACTGAAAATCCATTTTAGGTTCAGAGAGATGTGCTGTAATAAAAGCACTATTTACAACCTGGAGCTCTTTCTATGGAAGCTTTTGATCCAGGAACTACAATCAAAAGCCTCTGCACCGAGAGAATATGGCAGTGTTCTTCCAGAACACAGAGAATAGTATTGTGGCCATTTGAATTTCTAGCAATTTCAGCTACAGAAATAAGGGTTTTCAGAAAGCTGCTTACTGAATTTCGTTCTTTAAAATCTTCTCCTTTCCTTTCTTCTAGAAAATAAAAAATCAGCAGGTGAAATCAGATGAATTCATCCAGTCCACAACTCTGCTTTCTTCTATTTGTTCAGACCCCTGTTAGATGTTTTTCTGTGGAATTAATTTTCTACCTGGTGTCTCTACTTTTATTTTTAAAAATCCTACTGGCAACAATTGAGTCCAGTTATGTCAAGTTATGCATAAAGCATTTTCTGTGCCTCTCTCCCATAGCTGTTGCTCTTCTCTCTGCTAATTCATGTGCTTTTATTTTCCAGTGTCAGCAAAATTGGAATGCTCATGCTGGCTGGAGTGTCAGTTACCATGTATTAATCTTGTGACCCAAAGTGCCCGAAACAAACTTAAACTAACTTAAGAAAAAGAGAAAGGAAGAGGAAGAAGAGGAGGAGGGGGAGGAGGGAAGAGGGAATGCAAAAAGAAAAAAGCTGGTAGGGAAGATTTGAGCTCGCATAATTGGGTAGAATGGGCATTACATAAGTCTGGACCAAGGGTTCAAGTGAGGCTATTGCATGGGGCAACCAATCGATGTGTCTCTCTCACGGTGATGTCTCTCTCTCTCTCTTTCTCTGTCTCTCTCTCCCCCACTCTCTCTGAAAGCAATGGAAAAATATCCTTGGGTGAGAATTTAAAAAAAAAATTACTTTACTCTCTTCACTCTTTCCTAAATCACTCAGGCATCATCTATGATCAGAGACGGTGGTCCTTTCTTCCAAAAATGCACAAGTTCACTGCCAGCTGCAGCAAAAACATCCCAGAGAAGAATTCTGATTGACCCAGTTGGGGTTCATCCCTGAGTCAATTACTGTGGCCAGGGAATCTAAAGTGAGGCAGTATGGTCTAGAGGTTAAGGGCATGTACTACAGTGGGGTTTTGAAGATTTATGAAATCTAAAAGTAGATTTGTAATTCCATTCTCATGGAAACTACCACTGTCACTTCCCCAAATTCAGGGTAGGGCTCTGGAACCTAAAAACACTGGCCAGTGAGGGGCAACACAGGTCATGGCTGTTCATTTCTCTTTCCATCTACCACTCTCTAGCAACCATTTCCAGTCTTCTAGGCAAAGAGAGAGATAAAAGGATATGTTCTCAATCCACTTCTTTCTAAATATGAGATTTGTGAGAAAATTCTTATGATTTGTTTTTAACTTTGGGGATTGCTTCTGGGAGATGAAAGCAGAGCCGCAGTAAGCCTCAGCAGAATCTTCTACTTGTGTAGTTGGCCATCACTTTCTTTGGTTTATCTCATGAGGTGGTGTTTCTTTCCCAATGTGATTGTTACTGACAAAATTTTGCTGTTTTTAAATATATACATTTTGTTATTTAATTTTATGTTGGTGAACAGAGTGTGTGACCCACTCCATTCTCCCATCTTTATGCAGAAATAGCCTCAGCTTATATTGCATAATTAAAGGAGCCACTTAAGTAACTCTTAGATAGACATAGTTTGCTTCAAGGGCACTTGCTCTGGTGTCCTAGGCAGAAAAGAGGTCAGTAGTTTCTTTTGCTGGAAAATTTTATGTTCTGCCTCATTAGTTATTCTGTAATATGTTCATGAGGGAGTGCAAGCATAGTTCCTGATAAGCTTAGTTTATAATCTAATTGATTAAAAACCGATTTTTTCCTGCATGCACCTTTTGTTTCATTTGCTTTTAGAATATATCAATCTTTTGTAATTATTCCCCATGCTTGAGAAACATTCCCAAGGTTTCTGTTAATTAATTTACCTCCCCTATTTCTCCTCACCTTTTCAGCTAGAGAAAAGTGGTAGGTTTTGATGATTTGCCAAATCGCACTTTCCCTCCCACTTTTTAAGACTTTTTTTTTTTTTGAGAAGTTTTAGATTCACAGCAAAACTAAGAGGAAAGAACAGAGATTTCCTAAATGTCCTTACCTTCACACATGCTTAGCCTCCCCATTATCAACATCCTCCACCAAAATGATGAATTTGTTATAGCAGATAACCTACATCAACACATATCAGTCACCCAAAGTGATTCTCCTGGTGGTGTGCATTCTATAGGTTTGGAGAAGTGTATAATGGCATGTACCCATCTTGATAGTATCATACAGAGTATTTTCACTGCCCTTTTTAAAAGCCTGTATGCTTCACCTATTTATCTACCACCCCAAAACCCTGACAATCACTGATCTTTTTACTGTCTCCACAGTTTTGCTTTTTTTCAGAATGTCATATAGTTAAAATAATACAGTGTGTAGCCTTTTTAGATTGGCTTCTTTCATTTAGTAATATGCATTTAAGGGTCTTCCATGACTCATCATGGTTTAATAGCTCATTCCTTTTTAGCACTGAATAATATTCCATTGTTTAAATGTACAGGTTATTTACCCATTCACCTACTGAAGGACATCTTGGCTGTTTCCAAGTTTTGGCAATTATAATAAAGCTGTTGTAACATCTGTGCACAGATTTTTGTGTGGATATGTTTTCAACTCTTCTGGGTAAATATTGAGGAAAATGACAGCTAGATCATATGGTTAAGAGTAAGTTTAATTTATAAGAAACTGCTGAACTGTTTTCCAATGTGACTGTACCATTTTGCATTTTCACCAACGATGAATAAGATTTCCTGTTGCTCCACATCCTTGTCAGCAATTGGTGTTGTCGGTGTTCCAGATTTTAACTGTTCTGATAGATATGTATCAGAGTAGTATCTCATTGTTGTTTTAATTTGCATTTTCCAGATAAGATATGACCTGGTGCATCTTTTCATATGCTAATTTTCTGTCTGCATATCTTCTTTGGTAAGGTATCTATTAAAGTCTTTGGCCCATTTCTTAACCAATTTTTTTTTTCCATATTGTTTTAAGAGTTCTTTGTATATTTTGGAAAACAGTCCTTTATCAGATGTGCCTTTACAAATATTTTCTCCCAGTCTGTGGTCTTCTCATTTCCTTGGCATTGTCTTTCACAGAGCAGAATATTTTATTTAAATGAAGTCCAGCTTATCCACTGTTTCTTTCATGAGTCATGCCTTTGGTGTTGTCATCTTCAAACTCAAGGTCATCTAGTTTCTCCTAGGCTATCCTCTAAGAATTTTATAGTTTTGTGTATTATATTTAGGTCTATCATCCATTTTGAGTTAATTTTGTGAAGGATGTAAGGTCTGAGTATAGATTTCTTTTTTTTTTACATGTGGTTGCCCAGTTTTTCCAGCAACATTTGTTGAAAAGACTATCTTTGTTCCACTGTATTGCCTTTTCTCCTTTGTGAAAGATCAGTTGACTATATTTATGTGAGTCTATTTCTGGGCTCTTTATTCTGTTCCATTGATCTATTTGTCTATTCTTTCACCAATACCACACTGTCTTAATAATTGTAACTTTATTTTAATAAGTCTTAAAATTGAGTAGTGTCAGTTCTCCAACTTAGTTCTCCTTCAATATTATGTTGGCTATTCTAGGTCTTTTGCCATCTTCATAAAACTTTAGAATCAATTTGTTGCTATCCCCAAAAATCTCTCTGGGATTTTCATTGGGATAGTCTCTCTTCATTCCTGTCCCAGAGTCCATTGCCCACAAGTTGCTCCTGACTAAAAACTCCCTGCTATTATCTTCCATGTGACCTCTCCTTTTAAAATTACTTATTTTTTTTCCAAACAAAAGTTCTCACATATTTATTACTGAACCAACCTACTAGTGTAGAAGCATAGAAACAAAGAGAAAAATCACTTTACCAATAAAATAAGTTCAACTGTCCAGAAAGTAGTTATGTCTTCAGAGTGATACAGTAAGATGCAGGTGACCCTGACATTGTATAAATATGTGTGCCATCTCACGTGTGATTCCTTGTAGACCCACGTTGGTTCTTCTCCAATGTCTCTTTTTGGAGTTGTACCTGATTTTATTACCAGATTCCATCTGAACCCATTGGGAAATGGGACAATTCTGCTTTTGTTACTTGGCCAGTAATTGCTTTTTTTTCTTAACTGGTTTTAGTAACATGACATAAAACCCCTACATTTGATATAATTGTTTTGTTTTGTTTTTTAAATATATCTTTATTGATTTCAGAGAGAGGACAGGAGAGGGAGAGAGAGAGATAGAAACATCAATGATGAGAGAGTCATTGATCGAGCCCGCAACCCGGGCATGTGCCCTGACTGGGAATCGAACCCCAATCGCCTGGATCCTAGGTCGACGCTCAACCACTGAGCCATGCCCGGCTGGGCTGATATAATTGTTATGCAAAATACATAGATGAATACTGTCCTCTCTTTTTTTTAATCCTCACTTAAGGATATTTTTTCCATTGCTTTTCAGAGAGAGTGGAAGGGAGAGAGAGAGAGAGAGAAATATCAATGTGAGAGAGACACAATGATGGTTTGCTTCCCACATGAGCCGTGGAATGGGGCCAGGCATCGAGCCTGAAACCCAAGTACGTGCCCTTGGTCAAAATCGAACCTGGGACCCTTCAGTCCGCAGGCCTGAAACACTCTAACCACTGAGCAAAACAGGCTAGGGCACCCGGCCGGGCGTGGCTCAGTGGTTGAGCGTCGACCTAGGATCCAGGCGATCGGAGTTTGATTCCCGGTCAGGGCACATGCCCAGGTTGTGGGCTCGATCAATGACTCCCTCATCATTGATGTCTCTATCTCTCTCTCCCTCTCCTTTCCTCTCTCTGAAATCAATAAAGATATATTTAAGAACAAACAAACAAACAAACAAAACAGGCTAGGGCAATACTGTCCTCTTTTAAAAATATAAAAAAATAAATAAGCAAGACATGGAATAGGCAAGTTTCCATTAAATAAATAAAAATTATTTAAAACAGAAAGTTTTGCTTTCCTTATCATTGGAAGGGAAATTATCATTTTAACAATATTTAAGTTTATTAAACAAATTAAAAAGTATTACAAAATGTTTAACTTTGATCACTTCAAGGTTTATGTTGCTCCCAAATTTTGCATATAAGTGAACTTTCAAATCTGCTAACACCTGCTGAATTGATTCCACTCTAGATTCTTAGGTGTCTATTTCTTCTTGCAAATTTTTCTTTGCTTCTCCTAACATTTCTTGTGTTTCATCTTGACAATGGCTAATGAAAACATCACCAATTTGATAGGGTATTATTAGACAGTCATCATCTGCAAGCATGATGCCTCACAAACATCTTCTAAATTTTAGAGTTGTTTCTTTTTTATATCTATTTCTTCCTTCAGCTCTGTGATTCTATTTGCATTCCATGCAAATTTGTTTACCTTTTGTTGATCTTCAAAAGTAACACTGACATCTTCATGGCCAGTAATACTTGATCCTGAAAGTTCTGTGAGAAGACATGGAAAGGAACAGAGTCAACCACGCAAACCACTATGGTGGAGAAAGGGAGGGAGAGCAAAATTACATCTCTTGACTTCTGCTTCCTCCTAATGTAAACTCCAATAGGTCCAAGAAGACCTACATCTGATAAAAGGCACAATTGATATTTGTGACTTACTGGTAGTTCAAAAACTTTCCTAGAAGTATTTGCCTTTAAGTGAATATCTACCTAATCGACTGAGTATCAGGGAGCTTTTTGGTTGGAGATGTTTATTTTACATTTTAACAAAGGCTGGCCTTTATAGTTTGGGAATAGGTCAAGGTAAGGAGGTGAGCTTTCCTTCCATTGTAAAGGAGAGAAGAAAATTGTTTTAAAAGATGTTTTTCTTCTACCAGAGAATCGCTGAAGACCCATTTTAAAGAAGTCGACTCACCTTTTCTGTCTCTTCTTACCTAGCCAGGTAGAGGATAAGTGGTAGGCTCTGATTGTATTCACCTTGGGATTCAAGGGTTTTTGGAGAACACTTAGAGGGCTTTTGCAGTCCTAGAGATCTGAGTTCAAATCTTTGGATGGTGAGTGGACACAAATTTAACGTGACCTTGGGCAAGTTATTTAATCTCTTTAAGTTTAGGTTTCTTCATTTGTAAAACAGAAATATTATCCTTATAGGGTTGTTGAGATTTAAATAAGATAAAGTACTTATTACAGTGTAGAGTGGGTGTTTAATAAACAGTAGCTTTTCTAAATAACTGCCTTTTAAATGCTTAAGGGTGGAGAAAACTTCCAGGTGAGCAAGCGAATGTGTGAACCAAGAGTGTTTATTGACAATTTCCAAATAATAGAGGTATTGTAATTAATTTTTCTGTAGTAACATTAAAATGATGACTAGGGTCCTGTATCACTGCTCAAATATCTATTAGACCTATAATATTCCTGGTTGATTTTTGCTATAGTAAGGTTGCTGTTGGCAATATGGGCAGGTTCCTGGGGCACTCAATGTCTTAGTTGCACAGAGACCCTCATATTATTTTTATGAGATAATGAGTTTGAAATGCTTATGTGAACTTCCAGCAACACAGTCCCCCTGATTCAGCCTTAGTTATGGGATTAGGGACTCCCTTTACTTCTAACCCTCTTCATTTATTGGGTGGGTGTTGGCAGTGGGGACTGAGGCTTCTATTGGTGGCTCTTGTGGCATAGGCCCTGGGAGGACAGGGATTATGTTGACGAGTTTAGGATGAGGGTAACAGGGAGGAGGGTAGTCATAAGGATATCAGGAAATCAGGGAATGAGGAAGAGGCATGATTACTTCTCAATCTGAGCTGGCTTCCTATAGGCTTCTTTTTTCCTACAAGGATCTCAGAGTTTACACGTCACTACCTTTGAGCCTTTAATAAAAGTCTCCCTTCCTCTTTAAGACTAGCATTGAAGAAAGCCTAACTTCTCTTTGGCCTGTCAGTCTAGAAACTGCAGCACTTTGGTTTTCTAAGAGATTTTGCTGCTAGTAACAATGCAAAATATACAGAATTTTATTTTTTTTTAAAGACTTCCCTTTTTTTTTTACAGCCATGCTTCCTCCTTTATTTCTTAGAAATAAAACTAAAGAAACAAAACAAAACAAATTAAGGAAAAAAAAAACACATAAAAGCACACAGCCTTTGAACATTCAAAGGAAAGAATGATAAAATTAAATTACAGTTCAGGGAATAATTAGATTCAAGAATTCCCTGTGATTTTGTATCTCTGGTTAGAAAGGTACAGGGAGGGGAAGATGAAAGGCCGACATGTATAATTTACCTTCTCCTCCATTTTCTTGCCTTACTAATTTTGCCACAAGGTCAGAGTGACACTCAAGTTGCATAAGAAGTCAGGATTGGGTTTAGAATTGGATAGACCCTTGTTAAGAAGAGGTAACAGGGGGTGATCTATGAGGAGCAGTAGCACGGAAGCAAAGGGATTATCTATGGCCACCTCTCTGGGAAGTTCTTTCAAGGAAACTTTTATATATATGTAAGTCAGATTCTGTCTATGTTCATCTTTGCATTAACCTATTAGGGAGTATCTACTCTACTCTATAATAAATATTGGGAAATCAGAGATTCATACAATAGGTATATTTAAAGATGCTTGTGTGATCATTAACATTAAATGTTTTGCTAATTAAGCTGTCAGGCAGTACTATAACAACACAGCATAGCACAGAGTCAGCTAACTTTTTCTCTAAAGGGCCAAATAGTAAATCCTTTTGGATTTGCAGGCTCTAATGGTCTCTGTTGAAACTACTCAGTTCTGCAGTTGAAGTGTGGAAGCAGCCATAGACACTACGCATTTCTGTGTTCCAACACAATTTTATCAATGGACATGTGAGTTTCATATAATTTTCATGTATCATGAAGTATTCTTTTACTGATTTTTTCAACCATTTAAAAATGTAAAAACTATTCTTAGTTCAAAGGCTGTATAAAAGCAGACAGTAGGCTGGAGTTGCAGTGGAAGAAATAGATAATTTACAGCATTTAGTTGTTTCATTGAAATAGTTTATTCTGCTGTATATCAAAGATAAGTGGTTTAATGGGCAATTTAATAAAATATAGAGTATTTCTGGTAAATAAGAGGTAGCAAAATTTATGACAGAGACCTTAACCAAGACAGGAATCAGGAGGGCCTGTGGAAAGTGTTCTCACACCCTTCATCCCTATGGAAAGCCCTGCAGGAAGAACTCAATGTTTACCACAGAGCTCTAGGGTTACAACAGTCATCTCCCGCCCCCCCCCCCCAACTGCTTTTTCCTCTCCAGTAAGAATTTTCTTCTTGCCCTCCTCTGTGTGACTCACCATGGCTGCACGTACTGGATTGCAATCTTTTCCTGAATAAATTATTTTTGCCAATGGAATACATAGTCAACTCTTTGTGGACAGTAGACAGAGGCAAAAGAATGCTCTTGCTTTTCATTAGCATTTGTAGTCCCATAGTTTTGGATACAGACTGGGATGGCCTCAAGAGCATTTGAGGCAGTCTTAAACATTCCTGGAAAATTTGATTTGGACTGAAGTTTGACACTATTTGGAAAACCTTAAAAAGAGTAAGTATATGTTAAAATGTTAGGTTTATTTAAGAGTAATAATAAAATAGCTAACATCCATTGAATTCTGATAATATGCCAAACACTGTTCTCATTTATTCTTCATGATAATTATATTTTTAAAAATCTACTGTCCTTACTTTATAGATAAGAAAAGTAAACCACAGAGAGATTAAGTAATTTGTCTGAGTTGTTAGGCCAGGATTCAAACTCACATAGTCTACCTCGAGGCTAAAGTAATTTATTTATTTGTTATTAAATTTATTAAATTTATTGGGTTGACATTGGTTAGTATGATCATATAGTTATCAGGCATGGGTTTCAACCCCAAAACAGGGCAGAATGGAATGAGTAAGAAGCTTTAGAGCTAGACACAAACTTTATGCAGAACATTGAAAATTCTTGAGTTAGGGTCTAAAATAAATAAAATTTGGGTTAATAATTAAATTACAAATTAAACGGTAAGCATGTTAGAACTCAAAAAACCAGTTTTTTAAAATGACAAGTTAAGTTTTAAGTCCCTAATTTTTATGAAGAGACTGGGATAATGAAACTTATTTACACCTTTCAAATTAAAAGAGGGAGATGGCTCTTAAACTTGTTTCTTAAGTAACTTTCTACTTCAAAACAAAGTCAATGTACATTGCAAAAAACTTAAGGAAAGCAAAATGTAATAAAAGTAACAGTACTCCTTCCATACAAGTATACTAGTGTGCTTTTTTTTTTTTTCCAACCACAACAAACGTATATAAAAATAAATTGAGTAATTTTTAAAAACTACTTTTTAGGTGGAGAGCCCCTGCTTACATTCACTCACATTTAGACCTGGCACTGTGCTAGACGGATCCCTGGGGATGCAGAGACTAGCAGGACCCAGTCTGTCCTGAAGAGACTTACAGTACATGAGAGGAGACATGGAAACAAATGTTTATCAATAATACAAGACCTGTGTGAAAATACAAGGAGAGTTGGAATCTCACAGTTGTAAGCGCGACACTAACCATTTTGGAATTCTTAGGTTTTTCCAAAGCAAAGGCTCAACGCAAGGCTGGGGCAGGATTATTACAGCACGGCTTCAAATGCATGTTCAAGGTAAACTTAGGCGAAAACATTTTAGTACTTGTCAAGCGTTTAAACCTTTCAAAATTATCCTGCTGGGCAAGTTGGAAACATCCGCACTATTACGCCGGGACCGAGACGCTTCCAGAGTGACATTCGCTTCGTGTACTCGGAAGCCGCCCAGGGAGCGGTGCTTCTTGGGATTTGTAGTCTCTATCCGGACCGAGGACTCCGCGACTCCATTTCTGACGCACTTCCTGCCCCCTTTTAAACTTTCTGGCGCAAAAGTCACATTAAGCCCCAACCTAAAGCGTAACTTGAAAACTGTCACCTCGTTCTGGCTCATTATGTTTCTATTAGGCTGCTTATGTTCAACACTCAAACGGACAGATGAGCTCTCAAACCTCCAAGAGACCCGTCTTCCCTCGGCAGTGGGCGGAGCCCTACGTGGACCGGAGCTCGGGATTGGCCAGCACCTGACTAGAAAAGGAGTTTTCACATCCGCTTGCTCATCCGTACGCTGCACTTTTTTGCCACAGTACTCCGCCACCCCGCGGGAGATCTCGCGATATTTCGGCCAAAAGAACCTAGCGACGCGTATTGAGCGGCCAAGGCCTATAGGGCTGGTAGACCCGGGAGCGGGGGAAGAACTGGTTAGGCGGGGAGGGCGAGCGGGTTCTGCGTCCTCCACACGGGCCTGGTCACTGCCACCCACCCAGACCCCAGAAGTGTGTGGACAGGGCGGCCTTCCTGGCCGGTGAGGTAGCCGCGGTCGCCGCCGCTGAGGCGACCCGCAAGCTTCACCTGGGCCTGCGCCGGCTGTGACAGGTGCGCGACGAGCGCGGCGCTCCGCCCGCTCGCCGGCCCGCCCCCTCCAGGCCTCGCCTGCCGGGGCTCGGGATGAGCTGCGGGCCCCGGCTGAGCGGCTCCGGCTCCTGGCGCCCGTCGCTGCCGCGGTCGCCGCCCTAGTTCGGCCGCCGCCCCTGAGGCAAGGAGGGAGGGAAGCCGCCGCCGATCCCGGGCATGAGCCGGCCGCGGTGTCCGTTGCTGGACTAAGGCGCCGACATGAACTTGCACCAGGTGCTGACCGGGGCTGTGAACCCCGGCGACCACTGCTTCTCCGTGGGCAGCGTCGGCGACCAGCGCTTCACGGTAAGTACGGGAGGCTCCTGCGTCGCCTTGGTGGGTCCGGTCCCCGAGTCAGCCGGGCTCGGCCGGGAGTGACGGGCAGACGCCGAGACCGCGTCGTGGCCCCGGCGGAGGTCCCTGGGTCGGCTCAGAGGTCCCCGCCCCCTGGGGCCGGGCGCACCTGGCCTTGGAGAGGGTCAGAGAGAGGCAGAAACCTGTCGGTCACTGAGGTGCACACTGCGCACAGCCTGAACTTGAAGTTAGAATGTTCTGTAGGATATTTTAAGTGTTTAATCTGACGTCCTTGGGCTGGCATGGTTGGCCAAAGTCGTTTAAACAAAAATCGTTGTGTAATGTTTTCAGGGGGAGGGGGAGGTGCTTTTTATTACCCCGCTCCATAGGCTAAAACTGTCAAGTTTAGAAATCGTTGGGATTGACTTCATTTCTTCTTCTAAGTTAAGGTCAGGTATCCTTGTAGTTAGAAAGAGTGGGTATCTTCAAACAGTTACTAATTGTTAACAACTAGTACCAGTTAAAAACACAATGAAAACAGTGCTTTTCATTGAGGAATAACTTTAGAAAATAAAATATTTCATAAATAATTTACTCCTGCAGCCCTTTGAATTCCATATGTAACAGTTCAGTAATCCTGGGACACCTACTTATTTTAGATTGTTCACATTAATTACTAAAAGTTGTATTACTGTTTTTGAGTAAAACTCCTTTTTGATATGTAGTGGTAATTCAAGGTTAAGGTTTACTGAAATTGATTTGTTTTTCATTAGTCTTACCCAGATATTGGAAGGAAGAGGGCCCACATTTCTGCCTACTTACTAGAAGTATAGTGGAATTTTCTGCCTTAATTATAGTTCTTATAATAACTTCAAACTAAAAGTCAGTATTCACATGATACCCTATATCTAAACATACAGTGCTGATGATTTCTTGTGTAGCTATTACTTAGTTGTCATTAAAAGTAAAACTAAAGTTCACATAAATAAGTGAAACAAAGTAAACAGCTTGATTGGTATCCACGTTTTCTGCCTACTTTTGACTTTTTTGGGGGGGTCTTAGTCAGAATAAATAATAGTCATTATTTAACATGATGCAGGCATTTAATTCCTGAATTGTGTCTTTAGATCTATGCCAACCAAATACTTTGCTTTAAAGCAGTCTGTACCTTCCCAGTAGAGTAACACATGCACACCTTAGCTTGCACTTGACCTTAGCAGTTTAGAGATTCTAATTCTAAATGTTAGCCTTGCCAGAATACTCAGAAGAGTGAACTCTGAGGGTTTCAGTGAGCAACTGTAGTTGGACGTTGCTCTCTGCTCTTGCTATTTAGAGGGAGGAAATAAACAGCATTTACTCAAGGAGGTTTTCCTAGTGGGAGATTATAGGATGGTAACATTGCATTCTCTACCATCTCCCAAAGTTATATGAGTGCTTCCTCCTATGTAAATTCTAAGAATTTTTTCTAAAAAAAGGTGTTAAGAATCTAGGTAGTGGTGTGAACTTCAAAGCATATACAATATGCTGGCCTATTTATATACCTAGATGACCCATATAAAGTATATATAAAACCTTGATGAATGCCTCCATGTTATTTTAAAGGAGAGGTGAGTTAATTTGCCAAACCTTATATAGTTATCCTACACCATCATGTAACTTGTTCCCTCCTGCTGAATTTTAAAGTCCATTTCCATAGACCAGGCTTTAATCTTCTCCCACCAAGCCTACTGCAGATTTCTTCTAGATCTCAGGAAACATTCTAGTAAATACAGTAAAAATAATTTTATTTTTTTGTTTAGTGTAAAGAGACCAAGTTCGCTATAGTTTGGTGGTAGTTTAAGGATTAACAATCACCTTTTTCCTACACTTGATCTTAGCCAAAAGGCCGAGAAGCGATAACAGTCACCTTTTTCCTTTGCAGCCAATTCATCCCTGACTCATTAACATTACGTTGATAGTTTTGTTATAAATTAAAATTTCTTGCCCTCAGTTTCCTGGACACTATATGTATCTTAAATTTACCTCTCTTGAAATTACCCATTTTTCTTTCATGTTAAAAGCAGAATCTATTTATTGTTTACCATTTGAATGTTATTTTTAAACTCTTTGGATTTTGAATTCTTTTCCTTTGATAGGAAAATGGCAAACATTAATGGTGTGTGGTATGTGCAGACTAAAAAAAGTATCTCTAAGTTTCAGTTTTACTTGAGTTAAGGACATGAGCTTTTCCTCTTGCAGTCCCTCATGAAGAATTTTTATTCCTCCTGGTATGTTATGCTTTCTCTGAAGACAGTCCCATGTTTGTAATACCTCCCTTTGCGTGTTTGCAGATATTTTACCTGTTCTGGTTTCCAAGGATTACAAGAGTTGAGATCCTGCTTTCCCAATAAAGTGTGACAGGTTTTAAATGGAAATGAAATTGAATGCCAGTTTTCACAGAGTCTAGATTTTAAAATATGCAATTACTAATATAGTTAGTATGTCCAAGGATTAGATACTTTTTTATTGCTTAAACTGGCATCAAATGATTTTGACTTTGCTCTTAGTCTGAAAGCTTCTAGTAGGCAGTGATCTTATTTCATACTTTCAAAGCGCTTTATTTGGACTTCATTGTATCATTAACCAGTCTTGCTTTGTATATGTCTTCCACGATTTCATTGTAAGCATCTAGAACAGTGATTGAAGTACTGATGAGACCTAATAGTAGAATCATTACCTGGATTTGATTTCCAGGCCAGTCTCTTACAGTTAGTTTTATATCCAGCACAGGTTCTTTTACACTTTTTGGACTCCTTTTTTTTCCTTTTTTTCATTTTGTAGTTTATTCATTCTTAGTGTTGAAACAGTTTTGAATGAAATGGAAGTAATTTCCATGAGGCAGATTGTCTTAATACTTGACTTCCTGTGTCTAGTATGGAATTTAAACACCTGTAGGAGGGAAAGTAAACATGTTATAGGTCTAGATTAGAAAACTCTGTTTTCCCAGCTCAGGATACCCATATTAGAAGTCAAGAGACTGACTGACAATTAGTGTTCTCCTTTTTCAACTTTCTGTCATAGTAAGCATCCTTTAGTTTAACTTTTTCTTTTGCTCACTCTAGAGCTGAGATTTTCCATCCTCATGGCTCACATAAACTAATTACTAAAATTCAGTGGCATACCAAAAAATATATTTTTTGCTGACCTGACAAAAAATAGCTGATTTACAAAAAAAATAATAATTACCTACCCTTTTTACTCCAAAGTGACTTTTTAAAAAGTCAGGTGCCTATACTCATATATAAGGATTTCTGGTACCAAGAATTAACCAATCAGATGCAACCTTATTATGCTACTTGACCAATAAGATGTAACTCCATTATATGACCTATGTATTTATGGTTCAGTACAGGGCATTCACACCTGATGGCTATTGTTGTGTTGTCTGTTGTCATTTTTTTTATTTGACAATCTAAGGGAAAAGAGGTTAGTGCCCCTGACTATTCAGGTATTGCATGTTTTAAAAATTATTATGGCACAGCGGTTGAAAATAGCTGCTTTAGAGAATCCTTTAAAAGTGGGAGGATGGAAATATTCTTTTCTTGAGGGGCAATGTAGGTCTTTGTGGGCAGAGAAAATACAGGAGGGGAGGAGGGTTTAATCCTGTTCGAACTTGGACATAGATTTTTGTGGTACTCATATGCCATTATGAGTTCTAAATTAGACTTTGTTTTAAAATTTTGGCCTGTTTTAAAATACTGTGTTTTAAATAGTACTAAAGTGCCTTTAAGGTTAGTGAAGTAATTCTTAACGTTTTTAAAAGCAAGAATAATGTTAATTACAACATACCAAATGTAAGTTATTTAACCAGGAAATATACCAGGAAGAAATTCTTTGGAATATTTATTTACGTGATATGGTTGGTTAAAATATAACTATAAAAACAGGAAATCTGAATGTTTTACAGAATCACAGGATTTCCAAATTAGAATACTGACTGTTACAATGTTGGGTAATTTTTGAAGTTTAGAATATTATAGAAGGTTGTCTGCCAAAATTTAAAGTTAAAAATCATGTTTTAATTATATGCTTGATAGCACACATATGATCTCAGTTCTTCCTGTGCATCTCATTTAGTCTCAAAGTTAGTAAACCTAATGAAAATAAAGATTTTCATTTGTCAATTTAATTTTCATTGGTTAGTCATAGATTGTTTTGATTACAGTCAGAAGCAGCGGTGTACCAATTGTAATATATGCATATTAATTTTGAAGAGTAAGTAGCATGACAGTTTATTTGATAAACCAGTGCTGTTCCTATGGTTTTGATAATCTTCCAGAATGTAGTCAGGGCACCTTGAAATGAGTTTTTGAGAATAATTTATTTAAGAAAAATCTGTAAAACTAGCTTTAGATTTTGTTCTAGAAATATTATATGTTGTGTTACATTGTAGGTTTTTATTTAAAACAAGGTAGATGGATTATTTTTATTAAAGAATTTAGTGGCAGGTAGATTATTTTAAAATCACACAGTCCATTTTAAATTAAAGATTGTTTTCCCTATTTATTGTGTGTGTGTGTATACTTCTTTATTACCTCATTATGTTGTAGAAACTCTAGAGACTTGAATTAATTTTAATAATTATTAGAGCTAGCTGTAAGAGGATATGTCTCTGTCAAGTGATTTTTGGATGATACCTTGTTGGATTATCTGTACAGATTTATCTCTCTTTTTCCCTCAGTTTTATTGATATATAATTGACATAAATCATTGTGTAAGTTTTAAGGTATACTGTGTGATGGTTTTATATATATATGTAGTGAAATGTTTACCACAATAAGGTTAGTTCACACATCCTTTACCTCTCACAATTACCATTCTGTTGTTATGGTGAGAATATTAAAGCTTTACACTCATAGCAGTTTTCAAGTATACAATACAGTATTGTTAACTATGGTCACCATCCTGTCATGACATCCCTGGAATTTATTCATCTTATAACTGTAAGTTTGTACCCTTGGACCAGCATCTCCTATTTCCCTCTCTCCTCTCCCCCTGGCAACCACCATTCTGTTCTCAGTTCCTATTAGTACAATGTTTTTAGATTACACATACATACAGTATTTGTCTTTCTCTGTCTGACTTATTTCACTTAGCATAGTGCCCTCAAGGTTGTCACAAATGACAGAATTTCTTTTTTTATTTAAATCCTCACCCGAGGATCTTTTTATTGATGTGAGAGAGAATGAGAGAGAGAAACATTGATGTGAGAGAGAAACATCAATCAGTTGCCTCCTGCATGTGCCCTGACTGGGGAGCAAACCCACAACCTGGGTATTTGCCTTGGCCTGGAATTAAACCTGCGACCCTTTGGTGCACAGGATGGTGCTCCAACTACTGAGCCACACTGGCCAGGGCAACAGAATTTCTGTTTTATGGCCAAATTATAATGCACTGTATATATCCATTCTTCTGTTGATGGACATTTAGAATGTTTCTATGTCTTGGCTATGGGGAGTAATGCTGCAATTAATATTGGAGTGTAGATATCTCTTCTAGATAGTGATGTCATCATCTTTGGATATATACCCAGAAATAGGATTGCTGGATCATATGATAGTTTTATTTGTTATTTTATTTATTTATTTATTTAGTTAGTTAATTTTTTTATTGATTTCAGAGAGAGAGAAAGGGTGAGGGAGGGAGAGGTAGAAACATCAATGATGAGAGAGAGTCATTGATCGGCTCCCTCCTGCATGCCCCCTGCTGGGAATCAAGCCTGCAACCGGGCAGGTGGCCTGACTGAGGATCGAACTGTGATCTCCTGGATCATAGGTTCATGCTGAACTGCTGAGCCACGCTGGCCAGGCTATTTTTTATTTTTTTAAGAACCTCCATATTGTGTTCCATGGTGACTATACCAATTTGCATTTCTACCAAGAGGGCACAGGGGTTCCCTTTTCTCCACATCTTCACCAGCACTTGCTTTCTCTTGTCATTTTTATGATCATTTGAACAGATATGAGGTCATAGCTCATTGTGGTTTTGTTTTGTTTTCTATATGATTAGTAATGTTGAACATCTTTTTATGTATCTACTGGCCATTTATATGTTTTTGGAAAATTTTCTATTCAAGTCCTTTGCCCATTTTTAAATTGGGTTGATTTTCTGCTATTGAGTTGTATGAATTCTATATATATTTTGGATATTAATTCTTTATCAGATATGGTTTATAAATATTTTTCCCCAGCCCTGGCCAAGTGGCTCATTGGTTGGAGCATTGTCCCTTATACCAGAAAGGTTGTGGGTTCAGTTCCTGGTCAGGGCACATACCTAGATTGTAAGTTTGATCCTTGGTTGGGATGCATACAGAGGCAACTGATGGATGTTTTTCTCTCACATCTATGTTTCTCTCTCTCTCCTGCTTCCTCTCTTAATAAAAACATGTCCTCAGGTGAGGATTTAAATAAATATATATTTTCTCCTGTTTCGTAGGTTGCCTTTTCATTCTGTTGATCATTTCTTTTGCTGCGCAGAAGCTTTTTAGTTTGATGTAGTCCCACTTGTTTATTTTTGCTTTGGGTGTCAAATTTTTAAAGATCCTCACTAAGACTAATGTCAGGAAGCTCATTCCCTATTTCTAGGAGTTTTATAGTAGCTGTTCTTACATTCAAGTCTTTATTTTTAGTTGACTTGATGTATGATGTAAGATAAGGGTCCAGTTTCATTCTTTTGCATATGGCTGTCCAGTTTTCCCAGCTATTCTTCCCCTATTTTGTATTCTTGATGTGTTTGTCGAAGATTAGTTGATCATATATGCTTGGGTTTATTATGTATGGGCTTGTGATTCTGTTTCTTTGTTCTATGTGTCTGTTTTTATGCCAGTACTGTACTGTTTTATTATAGTTTTGTAATATAGTTTGAAAAACTAGAAGTGTGATGACTCTAGCTTCTTGCTCAAGATAGCTTTGGCTATTTGGGATCTTTTGTGGTTCCATATGAATTACAGGATTTTTTCCTTTTTATAAAATGCTATTGGAATTTTGCTAGGGATTGCATTGTATCTGTAGATCGCTTTGGGTACAGTAGACATTTTAACAATATTCTTCCAATCCATGGGCACAAAATACCTTTTTATTTATTTGTGTTATCTTCAGTTTCTTTAATCAGTGTCTTATAGTTTTCAGTGGATAAGATCTTCCACCTTAGTTAAATTTATTCTTAAGTATTTTATTCTTTTTGATGCTATAATACATTAGGTTGTTTTAAAATTTTTTGAATAGTTTGTCGTTAGTATAGAAAAATGATGATTTTTGTGTGTTGATTTTGTATCTTTCAACTTTGCTGAATTCATTTATTAGTTCTAAAAGTTTTTTGGTGGAGTCTTTAGATTCTTTATATAATATTTTGTCATCTGCAAACAGGCACAATTTTATATCTTTTCAATTTGGATACCTTTAATTTTTTTCTTGCCTAATTTCTCTGTCTAGAATTTCTAGTAATATGTTGAATAGAAATGGTAAGAGTAGGCATACTTGCCTTGCTTCTGATCTTAGAAGAAAGGTTTCACAATATTACTCAGTTGTGAAAGCTTGTCATATGTGGCCTTTACTGAACCATCCTTGCATCCCAGGGATTAATCCTACTTGATGATGGTGTATGATCTTTTTAATGTGCTTTTGAAATTGATTTGTTAGTATTATATTTTATCATGTCTCTTTAGCATCATTTTTTTGTTCCTTTTTTAAAAAATTCATTTTGACATTGACATTTGAAGAGTGTAGTATCTCCCTCTCCCTTTTTAAAAATGAACCTTTTCTCGTTTTGTGTTTGTCTGATGTTTCCTCTTGATTAGAATGAGGTTATGTATTCTTGGGCACAATTGTATGTAAATGATGTTGCATCCTTCTCTGGGTATTACAGTTTGAGACTCATGATATCTGTAATCACTGATATTAATGTTGATGATCCATCAAGGTGTTGCCCAATGTTTCCAGTGTAAACTGGTTTGGTTACCCCCCTCACCCGCCTATTACATACTTGCAACAGTAAGCAGTATGTGAAGGATACCTTATGACCATGCAGAAGATAATCCTCATCCTCATCATAATTTCCCCCTGGATTAAGCATCCATTGATGATGATTCTTACCTGGTCCCCCCCTCCCTTTTTTTTTTAACACTTACCATCTTTCCTGCATAGCAGGGTATTCTGGGCTCATTATAGCTACCCTACACCAGCCCTGTAATTATAGAAGCCTTGGTTTCTTTTAGTAAGGAATGATATTAGAGACCAAGATCAGATGCTCGATGATTTCATTGCTATAGGAATGTGTGCCTCTTCGCCCTTTCATTGGGCAGAACTATCAAATATAAACATGTATATGCATATAGCATACACACATAACATATACACATACAAACATATTTTCATGTGTACATGAAAATACAGCAGGTCTTTGAATAATATCATTTCATTCAGTACCATTTGGTTATAACATTGATTAAATGCCATAGGAACATGTTTATGTCAGTTAACCTGTGGTAAAATTGGTTTCATTATATGTATGTAGTTTCACTTAACCATATGTACATTTTGGAAACCATGATTTTATATCAATATTTCCAATTCCAATCCAGCCTTACACGATTGTATTGTGTCTTCCCCCATTTCATATCTTTGTTCTTTCTTATGCAATGAGAACAGTGGCTCATTTCTATAATATATCCAAAATAGTTATTGAATCACATTGCCCTTACCACTACAATTAAAAACTTACAAAAAGAGTTCAGAATTTGTTTGTATTTTTTCACCCTACCCTGCCTGAGAGGTAATAGAAAATATTTGTATAGGCCTCTATGCCACCTCCATTTCGCTCTTTCTGTTTCTGGCACAGAGCTTCTGAAACCCTTATAAATTAGGTGATAAAAACACTAGGAGCGTCTTTTGTTCTAATGAGGCAACTGGGTGGGCTCCTGGATGGTTCCTGGATGGTAGCTGGTCATTAGAAAGACCACGCCATAATTAGAAGCTTGGGATTTTCAGCCTTGCCCCCCATTTTCTGGAGAGGAGAGGGAGGCTGAAAATGGAGTTAACAATTGATCATATCTACATGAAGAAACCTCCATAAAATTCCAACAGTATGGGGGTTCGGGGAGCTTTCATTTTGGTGACCACCTCCACATACCAGGAGGGTGACATACCCCAACTCCACAGGGACTGTGGAGATCCTGTGCTAGGGACCCTCCCAGACCTCACCCTATGTATTTCTTCATCTCGCTGTTCATCTGTATTTTATTGGTTAATGAACTGTAAACGTAACTAAGTGTTTCTCTGAGTTCTGTGAACTGTTTTAGCAAATAATCAAATTCAAGGAGGAGGAGGTCATTGAAACCTCCAATTTGTAGCGAAGTTGGACAGAAATTATGGGTAATCTGGGGTCCTTGGGATTAGCATCTGAAGTAGAGGGCAGGCTCAGTTAAGACTGAGCCCTTAACTTGTGGAATCTGATGCTGTCTCTAGGTAGTGTCAGAATTGAGTTAAAATATAGGACATCCAGTTGTTGTCACAGAATTTCTTGGTGTGGTTAAAACCTTCACACAATACTCAGAAGTTTATGACTTTGGTAGTAGTATGAGAGAAAAGAAGAAGCACAGGAGGAAGACTAGTTTTTCCTTCTAGCTTCCCAAGACAAAATACAGTATATGGTCAAATTCTGTATTCATAAGTTACTTAGTTTGTTCCTGCCTTCTTTCTTTAGGTGTGGCTATAGTATTTATTTGAAATGAAGTTAGTTCATTTCTTTTACTTGCCCTCCCCACCATTCTGATTGATTTAATTTTTTAAATATGTATGATATTAATATATTTTCAAAAGTCATAATGATACCATTATAATAACCTGCTTATTATTTAACAGGAAAGGAGCAAAGGGGAGACTAGATAATATAGGCATTCCATTTATACAGCTTTGCCAGGAAGCTGCAGTTAA
This sequence comes from Miniopterus schreibersii, assembly GCF_964146895.1. Taxonomy (NCBI): domain Eukaryota; kingdom Metazoa; phylum Chordata; class Mammalia; order Chiroptera; family Miniopteridae; genus Miniopterus; species Miniopterus schreibersii. Next base: position 38,468,542 of record NC_138103.1, on the reverse strand, counting down.
CATTCTCCAAGTCTGTTCCCTGCAGATCGATGGGGGAAGGGACTGGACAATAGACACATGTCCAGTAAGGTCTGGATGACGTGGGAAGATGTTTACCTGTTAGTCACACCTGAGAGAGAGTGTCAATTGCCCAGAATAGATGTGGCTACTGCAAGGGTAAAATCTGAGATACTTAACAAAAGGAGCTCTCTGTCTTTCTTGCTGTTTGTGCCTGACTTCTGGCTTGGTGGGCTCCCATGGTCTGTACTCGCCCATGTGGCCCACAGCCATGTGGACTCCACACAATGGACTAATGAACTTTAACTAGCCTGATGCTACTTCAGACCCAGTTCCACCATGGACTGGAAACTCTGGACACTGGCCCTGCTTTTAGCTCTAATGAACACCGAGCTACATATTTTCCAGGACTGGTTTAATAGACATGGGACTTTTCAAACCAAGGGATATATAATTCCACACAAATAACAATCATTCATTCTTCTGTGCAAGTCTTAGAAAATTCCTTTTCTGAAGATATTGCAAGAACTCCACTCCCACTACCAATGGAGGAATTCCACTCATCCAATCCTCTGGCAACAATAACTATATAATAAATTATACTAAGAAATGTCATTCTTTCCTATATCCCTTCCACTCTGTCCTTCCCTACACCTTTGTTGATAACAAATTTGATTGTTCCCTAGTTTTATCTTTCCTGTGTTTTTTTTTGTAATCAGAAACATGTATGTTCTCTTATTTAACTTGTTCCTTACACAAAAAATGATATACTATATAGCACTTTTGTACTTTGTTTTTTTCCCCCCAACCTAATACTGTCCCCTAGAAAACACACCATTGTCAATTCATAGGTATCTTCCTCATTCTTTTTACAACTGTATAATATTCCATTGTGGATATATACTATAGTTTATTCAACTGGTATTCTCTGTATAGCAGGACTTTTTTAGGAGACAGTTACAAATTTTTGTAAGTGATGAAGAAACGGAACAAAATGCAAATATGGCTTGAGTTTTTTCTTCATCCTGCATTTAATTACAAATCAAATAAACTGTAAGTGTTTAAATTCGATAGTCAAGAAAACCAGAGGATCTTTATTATAAGCCCAAAGCATAATAGTTAACTTATGAAATGTGGAGTGTAGCTGGTTAATCCATTTTTCTCCCATCTACTAGTTTATGGCCATACATTAGTTACAACTTTGAGAGAAAAAGTGGGGACTGAACGAGAGATATTCCAGATTAAGATCAATAATTTACATTGGATTTAAAGTTTGCCAAAACTGGAGAGAGACAGCTTTACATGTTATAGTACTGTCACTAAGGAAAAGTAGATGGCAATATAAATATAAAAGTCAAGTGATAATATAATATAGCAGCCGCAAAAGAACAGGGGTAATCCAGAATGTATAAGTCTTTGAATGATCAAGGGTTAATTGTATTATAAGTTGGCATCTTCCTCTCTATAGGGCTAAGTGTATTTCTGAGAGAATTTTACATTTTTCAACTCTGCAAATGTTTGATACTTGTTGTATTAAATAGTAATTTTGTGAGGTACTTCAGGATTAATGTAGATTTCTGGAAAATTTAGAGTGATTGTTGACAAAAATAGTTGCAACACAATATCTGAAAGTAAGTAGATAATTTCAGGTATAACAAAAGGAAAGCAAAATTATGAAAACTTTTAATATATAATGATGAGGAAATCTAAGTTGTAAACATTCAAAATTTAAAACAATATTTTGGGGAAACAGTGACAAACAGTATTTAATCAAAATTTAATATTGAAAAAAATCAATTTCTAAAATATTAAGGTATTTAGAGCATTATGAATGAAAATTTTTCTTGAAATAAATTGGTTTTTATTTTAATTTTATTTTTTTAAAATATATCTTTATTGATTTCAGAGAGAGGAAGGGAGACGGAGAGAGAGAATTATCAATGATGAGAGAGTTGTCATTGATCGGCTGCCTCCTGCATACCCCTGACTGGGGATCTAACCCACAACCTGGGCATGTGCCCTGACCAGGAATCAAACCTCGATCTCCTGGATCCTAGGTCAATGCTCAGCCACTAAGCCATGCCCGCCGGGCAATAAATTGGTTTTTAGAACTTATTCTTGCTAATAGTCTCATGACAAGACTTATGATCATATTGTGGGTATTTATATAGGTGAGCAGACCATCATGAGATTTTTTTGTTTGTATACTGAGCAAATATTTTCCACTATGTGACACTAGTGGAACCAGACTTGATTATCCCTAATTTCTTTTAGGAAAATTTCAGGCAAGCATGATTAATTAGGAATGCCCTTGTAGTGCCATGGAAATAACACTAGATCAAGAATCAAGAGATCAGGGTTCTCAAACCCACTCTTCCACTAAGAAGTTATATCAACCTATTTAGGCATCATTTTCTTGTTTGTAATGTGAGCAGATTCATTGTATCTTCCCTCAAGTGCCTTTTCTAATATTTTTTAGTAGCATGTGTACAGAACCATTTTGGATTTGGTAGGAATTAAAGTCATAAAGTATAAAGTATAATCCTTTTTACATTAAGGTATATATGCATGTGCAAAAGTGATGAGATGAGAAAATGAAAAATTATTAAAACTTTAGGAACTTATCAGGATGGAAAACAGCATGTGATAGATGTTTTATTATAAGTGTTACACTGCATATGTGAATTTTAGGATGGCCAAGAACCCTGTAATGAAAGAAACTCCTGTGGTCTAGGAAGGTGAGGAAAAGAACACAGAAAGAATTCTGGTTGGAAGAATTCTGCTTGTTGTAAAATTCAAAAAGAGCTATAAAATACTTGCCGAACAAGCCTTGAACTATATACGTTTTTATTTCATTTGGTTATGGTAGTTGTCTTTGTAAAATTAAATACCTCATTTATTCCATTAGGTATTTATAAAGCAGGCCCTTCAGTTAGAATTGGGTACGAGAGCAGAGAACAATATAAACTCAAACCCTTTTTGTCTTGGAACTTAATGTCTAGTAATAGAAATGGATAATAAGAAATATATTTACAAATTATGATATGTGCAAAGAAAAAGATTTAGTAATGTGGTGGAAAAGAATGAGAGAAAGAGAAAGAGAGAGGGGCGCGGGAAGAGGGGGTAGGTGAGAAACTGAGATCTGAGTGGTGAAAAGAAGCTAGCTAGACAAAGACCAGGCAGATATAAAAGGCAGATAAACCTCCTTGAGGTGGAAAAGATTGATATGCCTAAGGAACAGAAAGAAGGGCAATGTAGGGCCAGGAGCCAACTGAGGAAAGGAAAGAGAACCTTGAGATGGTTTTAGAGAATTAGGACAATTATTTAGGGCATTGACCATGGTAAGGAGTTGAGATTTTATTCCAAGAAACTATTGAAGGGGTTTAAACAGGGAAAATTTCTTGGTATAATAAACATTTTTAAAAGATTACTCTTGTCTTTGTGTGGAAAGAAAATAAAGGGAAGCAAGAATGGAAGCATTCAGACTATTAACAATAGTGCAGGAAAGAGATAAGCTTAGACAAGGGCAGTGGCATTCAGTGGAGAAGGAAAAAGTGAACAGAACTGTATTTTTTTGCAGATAGAACTGATTGAATTTACTGATGGGACTGTATATGGGAGGTAAATGAAATTTTCTCAAATAATACAGATTTTTAAAAAAGAATTTAAAATTAATCTGTTAAAATGTAATGTTTAATGCCAGCATTTTACATGATAAATATTTTTTTGACAATTTTATTGTTTTTATTTTATTCTTTTTTTTAGGCTTATGCATCTGGATGTGACATTGTTATACTGGGAAGTGATTTTGAAAGATTGCAAATAATCCCAGGAGCTAAACATGGAAATATTCAAGTAGGATGTGTAGACTGTTCAATGCAACAAGGCAAGGTTTGTAATCTTGTGATAATATGAGATTAATTTTAAATATGGGTTAGCCAGGATAGTCTGAAGTATATTTCCTACTGAATTAGAGACTTGCTTTGTGTCAAGGACAATGTAGCTACAAATTTCTTTGGCTCTCTAAGATGCACCATGGGGAACAAAGTCCCTGACTCTCTCAATTGTATTTTTGAGATTTTCAGGAATTCTATTCTTATATAATTTTGAAACAAAGCATAATCTTCTCTATGAGTTGACAAAGAACTTTAATACTTATTACCTCTATAACTGGTCTAAAGCTTACTTATTTAAAAATTGATTGGATTGAGGGACAGGAATGACAATAATCGGAATCTATTTGCAAATAAACTACTGAAGAGAAATCATTTGTTAGTTATTCTTTGTCTGCAAACTGGTAGTTATCTTCTTGTAACTTCTGGATAAACTTTGTACTAAAATGAAGATAAACTCTTCTAAAGTGTATAATTTTTTGTTAATTTATTGAAAGTCTATAAGGAAAATGAAAATTTTTATTTTGCATATGAAAAGTAAGAAGTAACCTTGAAAGTGAAACAGCAACAACAAAAGAAGCGGCATGTGATGCTACATCAGGTTAAATACAGTTCAATATAGTACCAGAATTGGAAGAGTCATAACTAATAGGCAACATAGTATATAGCTTAATATAGCACCATATAGGCATAGCGGCCAGGCCTAGGTATGGTTGCCTATGGGCCAGACTGGGATGAACTTTACAAATTTATTTAATTTTTTTTGCTAGATGTTTAGATACTTCAGTTATATGAATTCCACCAGAACATTTTGTGTAAGGAACCACAGTGGACCCAATCTTTTTTAAAAAATGTAATCATTTCTAATAGACCTGCCAGTCTGAAAAGTTATTTTTTGGGGACCTAGTTTAAAGATACTCTTGGTAAGGAGTTTTTACTCTTGCAATCTTTATCTGTTTGTTGGACTACTCTTGTTGTTTCTTTCTTTCTTTTTAAAATTTTTATGTTAATCCTCAACTGAAGATATTTTTTCCATTGCATTTTCAGAGAGAGTGGAAGGGAGGGAAGGAAGGGGAGAGAGAAAAAGAGAGAGAAACACTGATGTGATAGAGACACATTGACTGGTTGCTTCCCACACATGGCCCGACCGGGAGCAGGGAGAGAACTCACATCCCAGGTATGTGCCATTGACTGGGAATAGAAGCCGAGACCCTTTGGTGGGAGGGCCAGTGCTCTAACCTCTGAGCAACACCAGCCAGGATATGAACTATTCTTTTTGTTACTCCTGTGTTTCTTTCCCTTTAATACAGTTACAAGTGTCTCTCATATAGCTTTCTTTTGTTCACTCTTTTCATTCTTACTGTACTACAGAAATCTTCATTATGGAATGCTAAAAATTATTGAGATTTTTTATTTTCTTGTTTTCTTCATGTTTGTTTGATCTCCTAGCTCTGCCATTCTGTAATCTTCATTTTTGTGTACAAACTCACTTATACCATCTAAGCACACAAAGGACTGGTTAATAATTGGAAATTTAATTTTAATGATTTCCAATGTGAGTTATCTTTTTGTGATAAGCTAGATTACATGACAGTTGAAGTTCGAATGAAGAGGTCATTTGGTTTTATAATCATTCTGATTAAAGGCAATTTTTTTTTTTTTACTAGTATCAGTATAATCAAATGATTCCTTCAAGTATGAGGATGAAAATTTTGTAGGGTCTGGTGCCTGGGGACTTCTGTGTGCCTTTAGGAAGGAAATGCTGCTTGATCCCATAGGCATCTGTATTTTATCGTTACTGTTTTTTTCTTTGTAGTACTACCAGATTAATTTTCCTGAGAAAATTCATCCGCATTTACCTTATTCATTTGCTTAAAAAACATTCTTAGCTTATCATTACCTTGTGAGAGTTCTAATGTTCACCTTGTCGTGGGGCTCTGCACAGCCGCCTCAAACCTGCCTTTTTGGCCTCATGTTTGTTATTCTGTTGTGACACTCTTCTAACTTGGCTGGTGGTCAGTCACCTCCAAACATATATTGCCTCTTTTAGTCTTTATGCTTGTGTTTACATTGTGCCTTATTTCTAAAAACTGAATATTTACTGTCCTTTAAAGAAATACTACCTACAATTGAAAGGTCTAAACAAAACACTCCCTACCAGACCAACTCAGTGCAGATGATTTCTATATCATAAGAACTCCTCAGAACACTTAGAAAGGGTTTTTTCCCCACATGTATGTTACATCTTCATTCTTTATTCCCTTCATTACATTATATATTCTTATTTTTATTCCTTATTAATTTATTCGTTTTATCTGTTTTCTGATATTTCAGTGTTCTTCATCTATGACTCACTCAAACTTTAGTAATAGCTACCTTATAAAACAGCCTGGAAGGGTTATGCTTTATTGATTTAAGAGTAAATTTTAAACATACTTAAATAAAATGGAATATTAAAAAAATTACACTCATAAAGGAACATATCTAAGTTATACTTTTAAAAAGTTACATATATACTCACAGAATTGTGAACTTTGAGGATAGGTGAGCTAAAAACTCGTTTTTAAGTCATGCCAAATTTTATACTTGACAAGGAATACATCAATACATAATTCTTTTGTTGAGGAAGGGAATTAACATTTATTATGCTTCTTATAATGATATATTAGATTTACAGTGTAGTTTCAGTCCTCAAAATAATTCAGTTAGGAAGATAGCATTATACATGTTATAAATATAGATAGAGAAACTAAGGTTCAGAGAGATTAATTTACTAGTTACACAGTTAGTGACAGAATGTACTGGGATTTTGATCTAGATATAGTGGTCTCTAAAACTGACATTTTCAAGTACTGGTGCATGAAATTGCACATGTGGGCGTATTTTAAGTTATACTATTCTTTTGCTCTTTTGATTCATAAGTAAGTTAACATCCATAATTTTTCTTTCATTTTTCTCTTTAAAAGATTGCAGCATCCTATGGAAATGTTATCTCTGTTTTTGAACCAGTTAACCTACCGAAGCAAAAGAAAAATTTGGTCAGTAATTTATCATTTTCCTTTTAGGAATTGAAATGCCTTAAGTATTAAGAGATACTATTTTTAATAGTACAAAATCAGTGATCATCAAATAAATCAGCATAAATTATACACTATAATTAAATGCCACTTTCATGTTAAAAATATGAAAGACTTAACTTTCATGTTAAGTCTTTCATTGAAATGGAATTAAACTAAATTGTGCCAGTGAATTGTCTTGAAATATTTTTATTTTTTTCCTTCTGACATTTTTTTCTTCTGTATTTGAAGAGTCAACAACTTTTAAGTTTGGCAATTATAATAAAGTTATTGCTAGTGCAAACACTATTGTCCAGTCATATGTGGCACTTTATTCTTTGCTTTTATGATCTACTTTTATATAGTTTTTCTGCCTTATGTATTTTGTTCTTAAAGTTATGTTTTAATTGCAGTCTTACCATACCTTCAGGACTTACTTTCTTGTACTTATTATATTATGTAATATAATTGTTAACAGGCCAGTGAATTTTTTAAATAAAGAAAATATATTCAGGAATAGTTCTGAAAGCTGGTTAAAACAGTAGTTTATAAATATTGAAGTTATGTAGATTTCTTGGGTGCTTTAATGCTTTTAAGTCTGACAGACAGACCAGGTTACTTTACCCATCTCCACTGAAGATTAAACTAGTGATGTAAATCGTAAGAGGATCAGTCTAGTGTGGTCCAAAGAGCAATTATTAGGAGTCAGAGGACTGGGATTTCTCTTACTGCTTTTTAGCTATTTGATCCTAAGTAAGGAGCTTTATGAGACTCTGCTCAATTCTGAAATTGGTTACTATCTATTCATTCTTCATGGACTATTGTAAGGATGACATGACGTCAGAGATTGTGTAGAAATTGTTAAATATAAAGATTAAACAGTGTTTTAATAACAGACATACCTTTATATATCTTTTAATAGTTTTCATTTTCACTTTGCTCATTAGTATCTAGCATATTATATTCCCTCTGGTTTAGTTTTGCAGCTATTATTTTTTTATAAATATGGTAGCAGAGGCCAAAAAGAAATGTGATTTGACCAACGAAACAGCTATTGAGCCACAGAACTAAGAGTAAAACCAGCTTTATTGATTCCTTAGGTGGAAGCATTATTTTCTCTACCTTGTGTTAATGAAATATATTTTCTCTGGATTGCTTTTCCATTTTGAAATTTCATGGAAGGGGAGTCCACAATTCTCCCCTGATTTTTATTTGTGTTTATACATTACTTAATGAATCCATTTATTAAAAGCTCTTAACGCCTTATGAATTAGTAATTGACAGTACTAAAAATAAATTTTAAAGGTGGTGGCTTCTCTCAGAACAATGTATTTCAAGTAATACTCAATATATTTGTCAGAGAAAATATACCAATAATAATTGGATAAATGACTTTCTTTAAATTTTAGGAATTATATAGTCAATGGCAGAAGAGTGGTCAGTTTTTTCTGGAATCAATAGCGCACAATATAACTTGGGATCCCGCAGGTAAGAACACAAGCATGATTAACTGAAATGAAATATCACTTGCCTAGGCTTTTGCTTTTATTACTTTCATGTATTTCAGTTCTGCTTTGTGTGATTGTGGGGAACACAAAAGTAATAAAACAGATTGCATTCTTTTAGACCTTATGGTGAAATGAAGATGCCAGCTATAGGAGGAATACCTGTTGTGATAATAAACAGAATATTTAACAGATCAAGAATGGTTAACTCACTTGTAAATTAAGATAATATCTATTTCACAAAATAGTTTTTAATGGTCATGTATGGCAGTATATATGAAAGTATTTGGTAAATGATAAAGTCCTATGGAAATATTAGCAAGTGAACTGTATACTTGAAGTATCATATTAACTGCAATAAAAACATTTTATATATATATATTTTTAGTAATGACGTAGCAGTTGCTTGGAATTTTTGTTCCCATGGTCTGCTGGTACTAATGTTTTAGAGCTGGGGTGGGGAACGTCCAGCCAATGGGCCATATATGCCCATGAAATCATTTGGTCTGGCCCTGCCAAAGCCTCACCAAAGAGAAACAGTTCCAGCTATCTCATTAGGGGTGAGTTAATTAAATGTTTGACCAAATATAGCAGGCTGATTTTTAAGTTGATAATTTTGTATGGCTCTCGAATGATGTTATAAATATCCAAATGGCCCTTGGCAGAAAAAAGGTTCCCCACCTGTGTTTTTGAGGATAGAATTAATGTTAAATTCTTCTAAAATCATCATTACAGAGTAGTATTAAAAGATAATTACTTACTTTTAACATATCTAGTAGTGAGTTCACAACAGCTATGACCATTATCTTTTTTAAGTGAAAATTCACATAAAAGTTTATTTTTCTTGATTCAGTTGAAGAATAGATTATAGCTATAATAAATATTTGGGAGTTATTAGTATAACTATTACTTTTGCAAATGAACTTTGTAATTATTTATAAAAAGATTTTAAATATTTTACATGAAATACTAGTATTTTGGTTTTGATCAGCATTTATATATTTATGTGCCAGGTATTGGTATAGAAAGAAAATTTTTTTCAGATGATGTTAGTAAGTTGACTATAATGCTTTTGTGTTGTCTCGAAACCCACTATTGCATCTTGCTTAAGTTGTAAGATTTTCTGTCTTAGGCTTTTTATACCCCCTGCCCTGTTTTAATATCCATACCTCTGCCCTTTGTGTTCAAATCAATATATTTGATACCATACTTTACCTACTTTTATTTCATTACATACCTGGGGTTATTTTATATTCTGTTTTAAATTCTTAATCCTTCATGGGATAATTTTACTTTCAGTTTATGTTAAAGAAGATTTGTAAAACCCAAACTCATAAGTACAGGGAACAGATTGGTAGTTGCCAGAGATGGGGAGTGGAAAGTGGGAAAAATAGGTGAGGGTGGTCAGAAGATAATAATTTCCAGTTATAAAATAAAAAAGTACTGGAGATGTCATGTACAGCACAGTGACTATAGTTAATAATACTGTATATTTGCAAGTTGCTAAGAGTATCTTAAAAGTTCTCATCATAAGGAAAAAAGTTGTAACTAGTGATGGATGTTAGCTAGATTTATTGTGGTGATCATTTTGCAATATATGCAAATATTGAATCATGTTATACACTTGAAACTAATATAATGCTATATGATAATTATATCTAAAAAAAAAAAAAAGAAAACTTGTGTCTCTTGGTAAGGTAATCATATTTAAATGGAACGTCTCACTAGTACTTTCTGGGTTGTTTTTATCTGCCTGTGAGACTTTCCACCTAGTTGCTACTATTTATGAGCCTCTGCTAAGTGCCTAGCCTGTGCTAAATACATTATACATATTGTAGCTATTCCTTACCACAACTCTATACACATTTTTAATTTTATAGATGAGAAAATTGAGGCTCAAAAGCTGCCCAACCTGATCAAATTCAAATGGCTAATTAAGTGACTTATTTGGGAATTAGACGCAGGGATTTCTGATATAAAGTTTATGTTTTGGGACAGACCCACTTTCCTTTGAAATAAAATGATGTTTCCAGAGAAACACCAATCCATAGCCAAGGTGAATGCTTTATTATTAGCTGTTTGGCAAAAATCGCATCACCTCCTCTATCTTCCTTGTTTGGATGATAGTATAATCTTCTATTCAGTTATCCAAGTCATAAAGTTGAAATCTATCCCTGAAACTTATTTTGTATTTCTGTTTTTTAGTTGGTGTTAAGCCTTGAAAATTCTACTCTTGAAATGGCTTTCAAATCCTTGTCTTACTTTAATATTTGATTCAGATCCTCATGATTTCCCATCAGTATTATTACAGTTGGTTAACCAGGTTTCTCTGTCTTATGTTTTCCCCAGTCTTGTCTATGGCTAGAGTTATTTTCTAAATGGGTCTTTACCCTTCTTTGTGTACTGGAATCTTTGAAAGTATGGTGAAAATTACGGATTATCTCTCTAGAAAAATGTACATACCATACATATAACTTTTGCATATCTCAATGAAGGGAAGTACACAAGCTTCAAGTCTTTCTGTTGATACCCCTCCCCCCAGTTGAGACCCCTTATTCTCAAATACAAATCCACTTATGTAAACTTCCTCTTCCCACTTAAAAACCTTTAATTCCCAAGTACCTATAACAAACTCCAGACTCCTTATGAACATCAAAAATGTTTCATAATCTGACCTCAAATATTTTTTTCCAACCTTACTTATTTTTACAGGTCTACTATGCAATTTATTTTTTATTCATCCCAGATTATAAGCCATTCTTGGGAATGTATTTGAATTTGCATGCCTTCTTGCTTTTCATAGTACTTCTCCACTGGAATGTAAACTCATTATGAGAAAGGACAGTGTTATATTTGTCATTGTATCCTTCATGCATAACACAGTGCCTGATACAAAGAAGATGCTCATTAAATGTTTGTTGAATGGGAGATTATAAGATCTCTTTTCTTTTTTCCTAAACCGCTTCAACAAAATTAAAATGCTACTTTACTTTCTCTCCCCCCAATCTAATTTTATTTGCCTTTTTTTTAGAAGTTGTTTTATCTTAATAGTGTTATATGAAACTATTGAGTATGTAGCTTAACTCAGTAACTAAATACCAACTAATAAATGGTGAATAATATATATATTTTTAGGCAATCGTCTTTTAACTGGTTCTAGCTGTTTGCAACTCTGGTCCAATGCTAACTTGGAGAAGCCAACTGAAGATGAAAATCCAGATAAAACAGATCTTAACTTTGGGGATTGGAGATGCATTTGGCATTGCAAGTAAGCAATTAATTAGAGGGTTAAACTGTCAAGCCTGTTCCATGTGGTTTTATTATAAATGCATTTTAGTTTGTGTAAAACCACACTAACATAAAAAGTATTGACTTTTTTTATTGTGACATGCCATTTTTAATATACAGAGGAGTTACCATTTTCCATGTTCTACATTCATTTTTTTTAACTTGTTGAGTAAAACATCTACAAAGAAACCTAAGAAATGTGTAAGACCTATATGAAGATCAGTCAATAGAATTTGCTAAGTTACACAAAAGGAGAAAGATACCTTTCATGCTTTTGAATGAAAGTTTTTCTGTTGTGAAGAGATATTTTTCCCAAAATAATTTCTATTGAACATAATTTTTGTCAAAAGCCCATTGGAATTTCTACTTTTGAGCGCAGTACTAAAATTTCATTTAAAAGGACAAATATGGGAAATTCTGTAAAGAAAAAAAGAACAAAGACATCTACTATAGGAAAATGAATCATAAGCCACAGCTGATCTTGTTGATATAAGAACAGACAGATTAGGGTTTAGGATTAGGCCCAATTATACATGGAGATTCAATATATAAGGTGGCATTTTACATCGGTGGGGCAGATTTGCTAGCTCTATGGAAGAGAAATGAAGTTAGAGTCTGTTTCATAGCTGGCACCAAAATAAATGTCAAAGGAAGGAAAAATTGAATTTCTATACAATGAAACAAATAGTAGAAGAAAACATAGGTGAATTTTCTCATTTTAGAGCTACCATGTCCAGTATGGCGGCACCTAGCCACAAATCACTGTTGAGCACTTGAAATGCAGCTAGTCCAAATTGAGATGTGCTATAAATATAAAATACACACTGGATTTCAGAAACTTAGCACACAAAAAATAATGCAAATTACCCTGTCAATTTTTGAATTGATTACATGTTGAAATGATAATATTTTTGATATATTAGCTTAAATAAAATAATTAATTTTACCTGTTTCTTTTTACTTTTTTAAATGTGGCTAGTAGAGAATTTTAAATTACTTATATGGCTAATATTTATCATTATGTTCTGCTATGGGATGAAAAGTGCTGCTTTAGAGTCAGGTAAAAACTTTCTCAGTATGATACCAAAAGTAGAAATGGAAAGGAAAGAAAAGGAAAAGAAAGGAAAAAATTGATAGTTTTTACTGTAACAAAAAATTTTAGTAGCCCTGGCTGGTGTTGCTCAGTGGTTAAAACTGAAGAGTGTCAGGTTCTATTCCCAGTCAAGGGCACACACTTGGGTTGCAGGTTTGATCCCTGGCCCCTGTCATGACACATGTGGGAGGCAACCAATTGATTTGTCTCTCTCAGATTGATGTGTCTCTCTCCCTCTCTTTCCCCACTCCCGCCCTTCCTTTCTCTCTCTTTAAAAAAAAATCAATGGAATAAATATCCTCAGGTGACGAGTAAAAAAAATTCTGTAAATCAAAAACACCATAAGGAAAAGAAACAAAAAGTTGAGAGGAAATATTTGCAAATTGGGGTTAATGCCTTTTTTAAAACAAGGTCTTAAAAATTAGAAAAGAACAGATATCTTAATAATAAACAGAAATGGACAATAAAGAGAAAAATTTTAAACAGCAGTACATATGAATAAGAAGCATATTAAAAGTTGATTGACCTCACTTGACATCAAGAAATGTGAAATATCCAGAAAGAGAATGGATAATACCTGTTACTAGTGAGTGTTTGGAGAAACAGCTGCTTTTATGTACTATTAAGAAGGAAGTGCAATTGGTATTGTCTTTCTAGAGAGCAATTTGGAAGTATGAATTAGCAGGCTTAATTTTTTTCATACCCTTTAATATCAATTTTAAGTTTTCACTAATTCAACAAATATTTGTTGAATGCTTATCATGTTCCAGGCAGTGTAAAAGTGCTTGGAATATAGCAGTGAACAGATTGGGGGAAGATAGACAATAACCAGTAAGCTGCTGTGATAGGATGTTAAATGCCATTCTTCCTGAGTTGGTTTTATATGAAGCAATAATAAGATATATATCAGGTACCAAAGTGCCAGTAATGCAGACCTCCTATGTATAGAATTTACAAAGGAGCTGGTTCTGTGTATTTTGCACCCCTCAGCTAGATCATGGGTATTAAAAAGGGTTAACACGTGAAGAAAGAATAGGATTTTGCAGAGACAGTTCTTTGGAAAGAGCTATGGCTTTGTTTTGGACTCTTTCATTAAAAAATTGGGAAGAGGGGAGCAGCAAAGTGTTATATTGCCTTCACTGCAGATCTAGTAAGAGGCTTCCATGGGTTAAACTGAGAATGTGTTACGTGTTTTTATTTGGGAGAGGGGAAGAATTTTAAGTTAAATTAAGATCAGAGTATACAGTAATAACTTGGACTAGACCTACTAATAATTTATTTGAGCTTGTTTATTATTTAAGTAAGCAGAAAAGCCATAAAACTAGAAACTGTAAGTTTTGATTTAGGATTAGTTGATTATTATACTAACTATACTTACGTAATAGGTCTCCGTAACTTAGTAGATATAAGCAAAAAATTTAAAACATCAGCCGCATGTGTAAATGAAGATTAGTAAGTAGGATAGAGAAAAAGTAAGTAGGGTAAGGGGAAGAAGACTAGAGGTGACATTTGAGTCTAGACCAGGAGGAAGTGAGGCAGTAAGCCATGCGTACATATCTCTGGGAGAAGAATGTTGTAGGCAGAGGGCACATCAAGTGCAAAGACTGCTTAGGTTGTGGCTGAAGTAAAGTGAACAAGGTGAAGAGTGATAGGGGAAATGATCCATGTCAGGAGTCCATTTATAGGTTATTGTGAGGCTTTTGCCTTTTCTTCTGAGTTGGGAGCTGTTGGGGTTTTGAGCAGAGGGAGTGCTGAGATCTGATTCCCTTTTAAAAGACTGTTTTAGCTGCTCTTTTGAGAAAAGACTGTAGTAAGGACAAGGTTACAATCATGTAGACCAGGAATTTTTAATAATTTGTCTTAAGGACATCCTTAGGGCTAACGAGATGCATAAAAATGCATGTGCAAGAGTGTTCATTGCTCCACCTCTATTTTTAAAGCAGGAAAACAAGAAAACAGCAGTGAATTATTAAATTATTTAAAATCATTGCATATAATATATAGAATAATTGAATACCATAAGCCAGTAAAATAGTGCAGATATTGATATGAAAAACTGTTCATAACATTTTTAAATAAAGAAATTTTGCAAAGCAAGTTGTAAATATGACCTCGGTTTTTATCCCCTCCTCCCCTATACCTTCCCATAGGAAATAGATAGAGTAGGAGAGTGGACAGAAGCTTCTGGAATTCTGTATATCAAAATGTTAAGAGTGGTTTTGCCTGGAATCAGTGTCATGGTATCTTTGAAACTATAGATGATTTCATTTTCTTCTTATCCATCTGTATCAATATTTTCTATTATGTATTTATTACATTTAAAATCAGGAAAAAGTTATTTGTATTTGTACTGAGCTATGACAGAATTCCTCTTTGGCCTGCTTTACAAATAATTTTAGGATGAATCTATTGAAGCATGAACTTGGGTACGAAAAGGGTAGCCAGAAGGGAAGGCAATGAATGGAAATGGGTCAAAGCTCCTTGGAAAAGAAAAGCAAGTACTCACCAAGTATACAGGTGAAGCTGGCAGGCTGAGTCCATGATGGTTATTAACCCTCACATAATCTTTAATTAGTCAAATGCTACCTTAAGGCAGAATTCATTTTAAAATATTTATTTGTCCATGAGAATGTATTTTGGAATACAGATTATGTATGGCTCCCGATTTTAGATTTCCAGATTAAAAATACAACCATGCTTTCACATTCCAAGGGAATGAGAGCTATGACTCTGGTCTTAAGTTTTATTTATTTATTCTTTAATCCTCACTTGAGGATGTGTTTATTTTATTTTTTTAGCGAGAGGGGAAAGGAGAGAGACAGACAGACAGAGACAGACATCAGTGTGAGAGAGAAACATCAATCCGTTGCCTCCCATATGCTTTCTGACTGAGGATCAAACCCTCAACCTTTCAGGGTACTGGACGATGCTCCAACCAACTGAGCCACACCAGCCAGGGCTGGTCTTAAGTTTTAAAGACTGACAAGTTGTTCCTTGCATGATTCTTACGCATGGATATTTTTATATTTAAGAGCTATACCTGAGAGTGTGAAACCTGTGTTGTCAGAAAGTTTTATCATTTGAAGAAATTGCTGAATATAGTTTAGTGGAGTAATATTGCATTATCTCTTACAGAACTTCTTCCCAAATTCATTTAATGAAATTTTCACCAGATGGAGAATTTTTTGCCACTGCTGGGAAGGTAATTTATGAAAATGCTATTACCAAGTTGTGTTTATGGTTTATTTTGAAACTTCAGAAACATTAATCAGCTTTATTCCTTTACTTATTTAAGTTGAAAATATTTTCTGTTTAAAATATTACATAGCAAAAATTGGCTCAATATTATTGTATTAAAAGGCAGTATGGTATAATTGAAACAGCATAGACTTAAAGGTAATCTAGTTATAAATGTACCATTTACCAACTTTTTTATATTGAGTAAGTAGTTAATCTCTTTGAGCCTTGATTGTCTGATATGTAAACTGAGGATAATAATACCTACTTCAGGTCATTCATCATAAGGTTAATTTAGACAGTGTATGGTAAAGTGACTGGCATAGTGTCATGCATGTCGTATACTGTCAGTAAACTATTACTACTATTTATATCTTTTTTTAAAAAATATGTTTTTATTGATTTTTAGAGAGAGAGAAAGGGAACGGAATAGATAGAAAGAAACATCTATGAGAGAAAAGCATCATTGATTGGCTGCCTCCTGCACGCCCCCTACTGGGGATCGAGCCTGAAACCTTGGGCATGTGCCCTGACCGGGAATCACACCGTGATCTCTTGGTTCCTGGGCCAATGCTCAACCACTGAGGTACACCGGCTGGACAATATTATCTTTAAGCTGAGAGATATATTAAGCTGTATTTAAGCTATAAGAATTTATACTTTCTAGAAGGACATTTGTCATCTTTTTTGTTTGTTGTTATTACCTATTGATTTCAGAACAATGTATTTCTTTGAGTTTATTTTATTTTCAGTTATTGGTTCACAGAGCAGTTAATGCACACTGAAGTTGTTCTGAAGTTATTCTCATTATTCAAAGCCTTCTGCATGTTAAGAATGTGAGATACTCTAAATCCTCAGTGAGGTTTTTTTCGGAGAGAAGTGGTGCTGTTTATTCTGGTTGATATTAGAAGGGGGAATGCAATTACAGCTTAAGAGTAAAACCTGGTACATTTTAGTCTCCCTTGTTCTTCCCTTATTTCCCAAATTAGGTGATGCTATTTTGATTTTACTTAGATTATTTTGTATAGTAGTGGTTGTTAACTACTTTTTATCATCTTCAACATTTTCTTTCAACATTCATATGATAATTCATAAAATTGTCCTTTGTTTTCAGAAATTATCAGTCTTTTTAATTCTGCCAGTGGTAATGTTTTCTTATTTGATACTTGGCTAAATGGATAAAGAACACTTAACTTCATCTTTCAGTCTTTCCTGAATGACTCCATTTTTTATACTATATAGTAACTAGAATTTTCCTTGAACTAATCCTTGCAAAATACACACATTCACACACCTTAATTCTCAAAGCACAGTTAAGGAATGCTAATAGAAAAGTGTCAAAATCAGAGATTTTCCTTAGTTCATCCGTGCCCAACTCCTTCTCCCATCTTTAAGTTTCTATGTTTGGGGAGAAAAATCTTACGTTTGCTATTTAACTTAATCTTTAATTCTGATGTGGATGTTTTTCTGTTTGTTTTTCTCTTAGGATGACTGTCTTTTAAAGGTATGGTATAATGTAGAAAACTGGCGGACAGCTGTTACTTCTCCAGATAAAAGTTCAGAAAAACAATCCCAAGGAGAAATTGACTTTTCTTTTGTATATCTGGCCCATCCTCGAGCTGTAAATGGATTTTCCTGGCGTAAAACAAGTAAATATATGCCTAGGTCAGTGGATTAGTAGTATTTCCCATCTATTAAGAGAAAATCATCTTTGTGACTTTGACTGCTTTTCTTACTCTGAGAATCCATAGGGTATAGGACTTTTGCCTATGGAGATTCAAGTAATATTAGGTGGTCCCTGGCTTGCAAAACTCTGGTCATGGGACAGTTGTGATTTACACTTAAGAGGAGAGCCATGTGAAAGGATAATTTACTTCCATGTCAGATGTGTTTAAGTGACAGAATTATGCATCCTTTTCTGTGTTTTGTATTTAATTCTTTTATCCCTTAATCATTCTCCATATTGTTGTTTGCATGGATCTTTTCACATTTCACTCCTTCATCTTGTACCTTCTATGTGTATCTCTTCTGCTTAAAAAAATAAAAACAAATAACCCCCAGCTTTATTGAGGACATACTATGAGGCCTAAAACATTTCTTTAATTACACCCAGTGTCTTTGAGGAAAAGAGAGTGGATTATACATTATGATGCCCTGAACTAGGTATTAGTTTAACCTACACATGCATGCACAAGCCCACATGTTAGCACTTCCTTTTTTCTTTCTTTTCTTTTTAAATATATCTTTATTGATTTCAGAGAGAGAGTAAAGGAGAGGGAGAGAGAGATAGAAACATCAATGATGAGAGAGTCATTGATGGAGCCCACAACCCAGGCATGTGCCCTGACTGGGAATCGAACCCTGATCACGTGGATCCTAGGTCAACGCTCAACCGCTGAGCCACGTCCCTCTGGGCAGCACTTTCTTTCTTTCCTGTAGTACCTGCAAGACTTGGTATCCCATTTTATTTTTGCCTATACTTAGTAAGTTATAGAGACCTATTATTTAAATACAGGTAGAAATCCCTTTTTCTTCCACATGGCCATTTTCAATTTGGCCACACAATGGAGCAGTACAGCTTTTCCCTTATCTTTTTGTCACCTGAGATGTCCTAAGCTACTCAATGGTAGTGTACCTGGATCATTTGTTGACTTAAGTTTTATTCTACTGAGCCAGCAGAGTATACCTAAATTTTTTTTTTAATTGTACTGTGTTTTTTAAGAACAGTTTAATGTTCACAGCAAAATGAGGGGAAAGTATAGCGATTTCCCATATACCCTCTGCTCCCACACATACATAGCTTCCCCTGGTATTGACATCCTCCACATTTGTTAGAATTTATGAACCTATATCAACACATTATCACCTAAATTCCATAGTTTACAGTACAGTTCACTCTTGGTGTTTTGCATTCTATCGTTTTGGACAAATGTATAATAAATAACATGTATTCATTAGTGCTATACCTAGATTTTTGAGGTGTTTTCTAGTGTAGTAGTTGTTATTTTTCCTACCCCACCCTTCCAGTATAGGAATGCATAGGAATAAGCCACTCTAGGAACACTAATGGTTCTGTTGTTAGGAGGATGTGTCAGAGTCTTTGGGCCAAGGAAGAGTGTGTAGACAACCTATATCATTAGCAAAAGTACCCTCACCCCAGCTTCACTTTGAGAACTGTTGCTCTAGTACCTCTGAGACAATTGCCCACATATATAAAATGTGTTTAGAGTAGAATGAGCTGTGGCATATGTTAACTCTTCTTTTAAAATTTGTAAATGACTCCAGTAAAAATGACTGTCATCACAAACTGTGAACCTTGTAGAAGTATCTGAAGATTACATCATTTCAGAGGCTGATTTCTCCTGTATCCAGGTGTTTTCATTCACTGATGGTTAGACTGCTAGCATACTAAAAAAGAGGCTTATGAAGTATCTTTTAAGAGAGGACAGTCATATCTCCTGACGTAGTTCACTCAGTGTTTGCAAAAATGGTCAAAGTGGAGACAGAGGCAGATGCTTTAAACTAGGCCATTAGGAATGCCTGATAATAGCAGTAAGGCATACTAGTTTTTAGTTTTTGTTTTTTTACTGCCTGTGTTCATTTTATCTCTTACCAACTAAATTTTGCAGCATAGGGAACTGTGATATAGAACTAAAATTTTCTTTTGGTAATGGCATCTTTTAGAGGTCTCCAGAATTTTATTTTTGGTTCTATGTGATTTAAGAATCAGCTAATCTCCCTGAGCTCTCTCAGTTTTCACTTTTGTTTTACCAGCTGCCTATTGCCTGCAGGTATATAGTGGGAAGGTTGACCCTTTCTCATGAGAATGAGAGAGATCCCATCAAAGACCATTGCTTTTTTTGATATGGCATCTTCAATGAGCGAGTGGTACAGGTGTTTTTTACATAAAATTAAGATCCTCAACCAGATGGTAATGCATTATGCAAGGGACTGCTGGCTTGAGAGAGGATAATGGAGAAGTGTTTGTAATAAGCATTTACTTTTTTACTAATTAAAAATTGATGAATGTAGTACAGGTTGGGAGTTTTGTTTATATCCTCCAGAAACCTCCAACAGTTGGTTTAGGTGTCTTAGCCTGTCGTTACATCAAAATAGGGTGGATGTTACAGACACCTATCACATGGTTGCCGTCTATAAAGTTATACCTTTTTTCTTCTTCTTTTGGTTTGTATTGGAGTATGATATGCCATTGAAGAAAAAATAAGATACCATGATGAAGATGTGAGGAAGGAAAGTATTGCCAGAGAAATGCCTCACACAGATCAGATTATTTCTTACATGCTCTGCTTATATATTACCTGCCAGCTGTTACACTGACCCTAAGGCCTAGTATTCTGAGGAAAGTCACCTGGGCTACCCACATTCCAGGGTCAAAGCCCTTTCCATGCTTCTGAGTTGTGCCCCTTTCTTGCTTCATTGCCCTTGCCTGAGTTCTTATACCTCTTCTGATAGCTGTCTATTCAACCCTTTAGTCTCCTACCTTCTGCTCTCCCTTGGTAAGCCTTTCCATTCTGCCAGTTACTAATTGGCACTATGAACCTTGAACTTTCCATTTATCTCCTTTTGATGTATTTTCTTCTGTTTCTATTTTCTTACTTTTAATCTCATTGCCACTGCCTGTGTATGTGAATGTACTAGAGAGGAAAAGAGAGAGAAGGGGATAGGAAAAGGGCATAGGGGACTAGAGAAAAAAGAGGGAGAAAAAATGAAGGAGGGGAGAGAGGCATGAGGATGGAGAAAGGAGAAACAGAGGATTTGGGAAGGAAAGAAGGATGGGGTTTAGGAAAAAGGGAGAGGTGAAGGGGCAAGAGGAAGAGAGGGGTGGTAAGGGAGGATAGCCTGGAGAGGAGGAGAAGCTGAGAATTGAGGGAGAGAAGCCCAGGGAGTGTGGGGCTAGGGAAGAAAGGGGAGTAGACTGAGAAGGGAAGGAAGGGGGAGGGAGGATGAGAGAGAGGTGAGAGAATAGAGGAGGAAAGCCGAAGGAAAGAGCAACCAAGACAAAACATGCTGTCCACCCTTTTCTTCCCCTTTGCTATTGTTCTTTTTTAATCAGGCAGATCTGTTTAACAAAGTGACTGCTACAGAATATTTGTAGTTCTTTTTTTAAAATTTAACTTACTGAGTTACTTGATAGAAGCCCTCTACTGATTATTCATTTTATAGTCAAATATATTTAAATGTCTACTATAGGATATCGTGACTTCTTTTTCTTTTCTTTTTTTAATATTTGCTGAGTGTCCTCATAGGAGGTAGTCTTTGTAGATAGAGTTTCAACCTTTGAACTCTTGGTGGTTATGGAGCTTATTAATATATGTGCAGTTGGTTTTGATTTCATTTTGTGGGGTGGCAAGACAGTCAATCCACTGAAAATCACAAATGACTAAGGAAAGAGGTGACTGTACTTCATGAATTTTCTGTGTTTGCACTTCACTGATTTTGGCATATGTATTAGGCAAGGAGAGAATAAGTGTACTAGTTAATGTAGCCTGTTAGTGATCAGTGTGCATGTGCCTGTACAGGAAGTAAAAATGAAGCATTATGAAGCAAAAAAATGAAGCAAAATTGTAATAGATGTGGGTTTTTTTGTATATTTACTAAGGGATTATGGCATGATCTCAGTCTTTATTTTTTAGCAATAAGAAGACTCTTAGATTATTAAAGCAAGAACTACCGAATTCTAGGCTGAAAAGAAATATTAGTAAGCATTTGATGTGATGAAATCACGTACCCACTCAGTTGTAGTTGTTTTGACTAAATACAATCATAAATGCAATTTATGCAATCATAAATGTATATTGAGATTTTGTGCATTGGTACTTTAGTTGTGTGCATTGTAGAAATATTGTAGAATGTGATACTGTGTGAAATTTTATTGTTGCCGCTAATGTCTTTTTATTCCTTAGGGCTTCTGTATGTAATGTACTGTTGACTTGCTGCAAAGATAATGTGTGTCGTCTTTGGGTAGAGACATTTTTACCAAATGATTGTTTACTTTATGGAGGTGACAGCAACCATTGGACCGAACCACTTAATTTACCAAGTAACTTCGAGAGAAATGCTGCCAGTAAAGAACGAGTTCAAAACACTTTAGATGTGAGTGCTTTTGTTAGTTGTTATTTCGTACAAGTTTTAAAACTTTTTGTACATTGCCTTTTTTGTAAAATTTATCCTAATTAATATTCAGAGTTATCTGGATAATTCTAAAAAATACATATGTCTTAGGAAAATCTCAAAAAATTTTAAGTTTTATTTGGTTTAAAAAGTGTTCTTAAGGACTTCGTCTAGGGCAAAAAAGTACTTATAATTATGAAGTTAATCTTAGGTTAACTGATGATAACAAAAGGATACACTTGTCTAGCTAAAATAACAAAGTAAATTAAAATCTGAAAAAACAAAGATGTGACTAGAAGAATTCTTTATTTATTATTTCTTTAGAGCTTGGGGTGTTTTGTCCTTTCTTAATTACAGGAATGATTAGACTAGTTCATCAGATTCTGTTCTACAGTTTTTACCTTTAGAACCCCTCTAAGTATTTATTTTACTAAGTAGTGTGGAAAATAAAAGTCAATTTTTGATGTTTGTACTAATTGACTAGTAACACAGATTCTTTTTATTATTTTTTTAATAGTGAAAATGAAATGATCTAAAAATGATTTATCTTTGAATGGTTTGTATGATTATGGAACAACCATTCTTCAAATTAGTATAGTATTCTAATGACTCAGAATATTATGAAGTATATAATGCATGGAGACTCAACCACTAGGAATTCAAAGATTCTTGTCTACTTTTAGACCTTGGGTTCTGTGTAAACTATTTGATCTGAAAGATGAGGATAACAATATTTGCAATGTCTGCCTTATGGGTCAAATGAGATGGCCTCTGAAAATGCTTTGTAAATTATGAAATAACACCCTAATTTATTATGATAATGTTATCCAGTGCTTTGTGGACATAGGGAGTAAACTGTGGATACAAAGAAAACAGTATGCATAGAGACATCATTGTCCACAGTCATATTATTGTAAACTTTTAAGTTCAAGGAATTACTTAGCAGAACATAAACCAAATAAAAATTGCAGTGTATTGTGTGGTAGTTAAGAGTCAGGCAGTTTAAGTTATAAGCTTCTTCAGGTTTCAGATTTGCTGGTCAAAACTACTGAAAGATATTTGTACATATAAACTCATCTGAAATAGAATATCTGTAATGTCTAACAATCATTATGTAACCTATACATATATCCTTATGTCAATATAGGCATTAGTTTTGCTTTGTTTATTCACACAGGTAAATCTGAGACATTTTCGTAGAGGTCGAAGGAGATCTCTTGCACTTGTAGCACACACCGGATACCTGCCACATCAGCAGGATCCTCATCACGTCCACAGGAACACTCCACTGCATGCCAATGCACTTTGCCACTTTCATATTGCAGCCAGCATCAACCCAGCCACGGGTAATAAAGCACTGTTCAAAAAATGTTTTTGGAATTGAGCAGATTGATTTTTATAACAAATAAGTTATACTTTTAGTTATAATTAGGTTTAAAAAATTGGAAGTAACTTTCTTAGTTAATTTTTCATTATAGCCAACTCACTGGTTACACAAAATGAGATTTTTGTTTATTTGTTTGCTCATTAAGGCTATGATTTGGTTTGTGATTTAAGATCTTGATAAGCCATTGAGATTCTTTATTACTTTTTCCAAAAGTTGAGATATCAGCTAATACTTAACACAGAGGTTAACATCACAGAGTAGTATTTTATAATTATTTGTAGTTGTTAAAATAAAACCACTGTATTTAGTACTTGATCTTTGGAGCCATTTAAGAAATAGAGTAAAAATAAGTAGAAGTTATAACTGGAAGAATTAAGAAACGTACTTCTGTAGTCAAATATATACTATTAGATTGAAGATCTTGAATATCTAGATCTGTCTATAAATTTGAAGAATTTAAGTACTCATCATTGTAGTAAATATTTTCTGTGAATTAGAAACCAACTGATCACAATTAGGGCATTTAAGTAGAACCTTAGAATATTATTGGGGAAAAATTAAAAACAATATCTGCGTATGATTAATGCCATCTGTGCAGAAATTGAAAAGTAAATCCTTTTTTCCCCTCTATTCCACCTTAATTTTTCTCCCCAGAAGATAAGCACTATTGATGAGTTTTTATGTATTTTGGGATATCCTTAAGCATAAATTTAGCATCACCTATTTTCATATAGCGCACTGGATTTGCTGAATTGCATTCTAAAGCCTTTCTTAGATTGTACCTAAGGAAAATACATATAGAGAAAATCAAAGCAAAATAATATTATTAGCAGATAGAATAGACTCTATGGAAAATTCCTTTCCCAAAATTAGATCTATTGGAATGAGCTTTCTGGATGCTCTATTATTTAAAGCCCTACTCTCAGATTTAGCTTCACTTATTTGCCCATCAATAGAAATAGAAACAGGAAAGGAGCTCGTAAGAGCATGTTCTCTTCATTCTAGTACTTATATCCTTTCCATGAAGATTTCTCATAAAAAATAACTTTAATCAAATTTTTTAAGTGAGGTCACGAGACAGAAGAAATATGAGCGTTTTTGTTTGTTTGTTTGTTTGTTTTTAGCCAGACTGCTTCTGCTATTAGCCCCTCCTTGTATACTTGAACAACTAGGCCTGTGATCTATTAGAGGCATTGCTGATCTCTATTGGGATGATTGTAAGTCAAAAGTTAGAAAATCCTACCCATTAGTATTCTTGGGGGCATTTTCTTAATCCCAGGCACTTGTGTGTATCTACCTAGGAACAATGGAATTGGCAGTTCAGTCCCTCAAGGCTTTTATTGAATGTTTAGTCTGTGTCAGTATAGGAACTAAAGATAGATGTTTCTTAATGATAATATTTTTTTACAACTAAAGAAAATATATGCATATAAAAATAAAGTGTGCTATATGACCTAGAATGTGTAATTTTACCTCCTTTATAAAAAGTATGTTAAATTTACTATTATCATTAATAGTCTGTTATCATTAATAATAATATGGCAAACATTATGTTAGGAGTCTTACTTATAGGTTAAATTGTATTGCAGAGGTTTAAAGATAAATGTAGCAGTCAATAAAAATATGAGACTTGAGTATTATATGCTAGAATGATAGAAATTTTAATTGCGTTGTTTTTGTTGTTCTTTACAGACATTCCACTTCTTCCTTCTATTACATCTCTAAGTCTAAGTGAAAATGAAGAGAAGAGTGGACCTTTTGTGGTACACTGGCTAAATAATAAAGAGTTACATTTTACTTTGTCCATGGAAGTCTTTTTACAGCAACTTCGAAAAAGTTTTGAACAACCATCTTCTGAGGCCAGTGTAGAAGATTCTAATCAGGCAGATGTAAAATCTGATGAAGGTAAAGTTTTAAAGAGGGATAAAAAAATGTAAAGTTTTATTCAAAATAGCAAAGATTTTTATATTAGGACAACACTGGCTACTGTCAGAAATAAACTTCAGAATTGCAATGACATAATACAAGTTTGTACTAACTCATTTAATAATTTGGTGTAGATATTCCTGTTCCAGGTAGCTTTCTTCCACGTGGTAATAATATAGGGGCTCAGGATTCTCCATACTTAGGCTTCAGTCAGCCACTAGGGCTTTGCTGCTTAAAAGACTACCTTTGGACTAGCAGCATGGACATTACCTGGGAGCTTGTTAGAAATGCACAATCTCAAGTTCTACCTAGAGCTACTAAACAAGAATCCATAGTTTAACAAAATCCCCAGGCGATTTGTGTGTATATTAAAGTTTGAGAAGCATTACACTAGGGCCTTAAACTTTTCTGCATTTAGCCTTAGGTGGGGAGAGAGAGAGAGGAGAAGATACAGCTATTTGT
This sequence comes from Miniopterus schreibersii, assembly GCF_964146895.1. NCBI lineage: Eukaryota > Metazoa > Chordata > Mammalia > Chiroptera > Miniopteridae > Miniopterus > Miniopterus schreibersii. Next base: position 38,442,566 of record NC_138103.1, on the reverse strand, counting down.
CAACTTTACCCACAGTTAGCACATATCACTTTCTCATTTGATTGGAAAGCACTAGTCACAGGGTCCATGTAGTCCCTGACTGCATAGCCAGCCATTCTATGTTAAGGACTAGGAAGCACGAATTTGTGGTGGCCAGCTAGCTATCTCTGCTACAGTTTGTGGTTCATAAATGTTTTTGTTTTTAAAAAGTTTTTTTTTAAATTATGAGATTGTACATGCTCATTAGGGAAAAAATCAAATGGTATAGATAGGTGTAAAGTTTACATATTGTTAAGTGAGTGTCCTTCTACATTTATTTTCTACCTACATATTTATACAGGCAATTTTTTTTTTAAAGTTGTACTATGGGAGTTAATTTTTAAACAAAAATAGTGTTTTGCAACCTGCTTTTTAAATTCAGTATGGGAACTTTTCCATCTCTTTTTTTTTAACAGCTTTGAGTATTCCATGTCAAGAGAAAACTTTAGCATTTCCTCTATTGATGGACATTTAAATTGTTTTTCACTTTACTGGTAATGGTACACTGGCCCATCTTTTCATCTTTGTGTGAATTTTTCTGTAATGTAGGTTCCTAGATGTGGAATTTCCAGAGTGTAAGCATTTTATATTTCAATAACTTCTGTCAGTTTTTTAAAATTTAACTTTTTAAATGTTATTCTGTATCAGTTTCAGGTGTACAGCATAGTAACTTCTTCCAAATTGACCTCCAGAAATGTTTTACCAGTTTATACTCTAAGTATATCCAAATATCTTTCTTTCACATCCTTGCCACCGCTGTATCTTTTCATTATATTACTTATTGCCAGTCGATATAGGGAAAATGGCATCTTGTTTTACTTGGCATTTTCTTAAAGCAAATTGAACAAAATTATTTTAGTTCTTTTACGGTTTCCCTCTTCCTGTTCTTTGCCTGATTTTCTATTGAATTATTTTTATTTTTCTTAATGATTTGTATGTCTTGACCAATTTTTAAAATCTGGTCAATAGTCTAACATTTTTGAGAGTCTTTTTAAAGAAAGTCTTTCTTTTCCTCAATAGGAATAGGGCCCATGGTGTTTGAAATAGAGGTCAGAATATACGTATTTACTTGTATTAAGTTGGTATACCAGTTTATTTTTAATTACCTATGTGTTGAAAATCTGGAAATTGGGGACTATAAATGTATTCCTTTAAAATGGTTTTAAAATGTCATATCTGGCCCAACTGGCGTGACTCGGAGGTTGAGCATCAACCTATGATCCAGGAGATCACTGTTTGATTCCTGGTCAGGGCACATGCCTGAGTTGTACGCTCAATCCCCAGTAGGGGGTGTGCAGGAGGCAGCCGATCAATGACTCTCTCATCATTGATGTTTCTATCTCTGTCCCTCTTCCTTCCTCTCTCTCAAGTCAATAAAGATATATTTTAAAAAATAAATAAAATGTCATATCAGTTATAAGTGCATGCATCTAGAGGATAGCTAGTATAGCAGACTCAGGTTTTGATAAATCTGATATTATAAAAAAAGTGCCAATTACATTCCAATAATATATTTAAAAAATCCAGCCCAGAATTATAGCCCCAGTTCCAAATCCCTCATTTTACCATGAGCAAAACTAAGATCCAGAGTAGTAGTGTGTCTCACTTCTGAGTAGTTAATTGTGGTATATCTGGGTTTAGAAACCAGTTTACCTATTTTCCAGTTCAATAATAGCCCTTCTACCAATAATCCATTGACTCTGTCTCATAGGCTTTCTGATTAGTGGGTTAACTCCAGTGGCTTTATAGTCCTAGAGCAAAGTTATATTTAAAGGGGAGCTCATTTATTGTTTGTGAAGACTATTAATGTTTTTTATCTTGAATGCATTTTTAAAGATATCTTAATTTATAATAATAGCTTGATTGTATTTACTTGGCTCATGAATTCTTTTGCTTATAGAAATGGATGATGGTGTTGATGATCTGAAAATAAATCATGAAAAGAAGGAATTGGGTGGTGATAAAATGGCACCAAACTCAAGTTTTGTACCGTTACCATCAACTTCCATTGATCATCAGATTGAAGTACTTCTGTCTGAATGGAGTAAAAATGCAGACATGCTATTCAGTATTCATCCTATGGATGGCTCTTTGCTGGTTTGGCATGTGGATTGGCTGGATGAATACCAGCCTGGTATGTTTCGTCAAGTACAGGTACTCTTATTAAGATCTCTGGAAAGCTACTTGTTAAATGTCCATACAGCTTTGTAATACCTCTTTATATAATTTCATGTATTCTAATGCTTACTTTCTTAATTCTAGGTGTCCTTTGTTTCCAGAATTCCTGTAGCTTTCCCCACAGGTGATGCAAACTCTCTCTGTAAAAGCATAGTGATGTATGCCTGTACCAAGAATGTTGACTTGGCTCTTCAGCAAGGAAAACAAAAGCCTTCTAGCCTCACACGGTCCACATCAATGCTTATCTCTTCTGGTCACAGTAAATCAACTAATAGCTTAAAATTAAGTATTTTTACACCTAATGTGATGATGATTTCAAAGCACGCTGATGGCTCTCTGAATCAGTGGCTAGTCAGTTTTGCCGAGGAATCTGCTTTTTCTACAGTTCTCAGTATTTCACACAAATCCAGATATTGTGGTCATCGCTTTCATCTTAATGATTTAGCTTGCCATTCAGTATTACCATTATTATTGACAACATCACACCATAATGCATTAAAGACACCAGATGTTGATAACCCAAAACAACCTTATGATGCTGTAAATACTGAAGATTTGGCACAACCGAGTAAAAGCACCGTTGACGTGGCATTTCAGGATCCCAATGCCGTTTATAGTGAGCTAATACTTTGGAGGGTTGATCCAGTTGGGCCATTGTCTTTTTCTGGAGGTGTTTCTGAGCTTGCCCGGATTAATTCTCTTCATGTTTCTGCATTTTCCAATGTGGCATGGCTGCCCACTCTTATACCCAGTTACTGTCTAGGTAAGCATTCTGATTTTTATTTAATAAATTTAGATTTTCTGACATTATTGCTTAAGGATTAAATTATAAACGCTTGTAAATACTTTGTAGGTGCATACTGCAACTCTCCTAGTGCATGCTTTGTAGCAAGTGATGGACAATATCTGAGATTATATGAAGCCGTTATTGATGCCAAGAAACTTTTAAGTGAGCTTTCCAATCCTGAAATTTCTGTAAGTAGATAACTTTTAAAACTAAGCATAGCCCTAGTTGGTTTTGCTCAGTGGTTAGAGTGTCAGTGGACTAAAGGGTCTCGGGTTCGATTCCAGCCAAGGGCACGTACCTCTGTTGCAGGCTCAGTCCCCGGCCCTGGTCGGCCTTTGGGCAGGAGGCAACCAATTGATGTGTCTCTCTCACATTGATGCTTTTATCTCTCTCTCTCTCCCCGCCTCTTTCACTCTCTCTCTAGAAAAAAATATCCTCGGGTGAGGATTAAAAAAACAAAAAAAACTAAGCATATTATATGATTTTTTAAAGATACTTATTTTATACTTATTGGGCATGTTCTAATATTACGATATATAATTTATAATACATCTGTATGTTTTTTAGTTATTTTTTTTATAATTGCACTGTACCATTATAGTGATTCTAATTCCTTTAAAAAGAAACCATTTCTTTCATTTATTCAGAAGTAAAGTCTAGTGTCCTACAGTATCTGTTCCTGTAATACATTATGCTGAGAGATAAATGGGGACTAATGGCAGTAGAATGTGGAAGTTATGTTGGTTCATCTACAGTTTTTTTCTAGGCAAGGTGAGCTGAAATAACAGGAGTGGAATTTTAATCTTAACCAAGAAAAGAAAAACCTCTCAGCTTGGTTTCAATACAGGATGGAGCCCTTTTAGCACCATTGCAAAGCTTTTGTCTTAGGACAGGTGGCACTTCTTCCTGTGCCCAACTAATAGCAACCCACCATCTGCATTGTCTCAGCACCTCCAGCAAGCCAGTATTTTCACATTTTTGCTTTTGATATTTTAAAATATTCCCTGAGGTAATCTTCAGCTATTCTGAGCTTTCTGTTTAGGAGATTCAAGCTGTCTCCTCAGCTACCAATTAATGTTTTTGTTAATACCCTGGTTACAGAATTGCATAGGTGTCACTGGTCTCCTCCAACCCTGTTTTACTCCTAAGTTATTTTTATTTTTAATGCATGGTTTTGCAGAACAGAACTTTTTTCAAACCACACATATAGTATTATAATAGAAACACATATATTTATTGCGGGCCTTCTATATTTCAAGAATTGGTTTTTTTATTGAATTAATTTGAGTGACACTGGTTAACAAAATTATACAGGTTTCAGGAGCACAATTCTACATTATATCATCTGTATACTGTATTGTATGTTCAACATCCAAGTCAAGTCTCTATCCATTGCCATTTATTTCCCCTATACCCTCCTCCAAGTCTCCTCACTCTGCTCTTCCCAACAGTCACCACTCTGTTGTCCGTGTCCATGAGTTCTCATTTTTTTTCTTTTTTGCCCAATTCCTCCATACCCCGCACACAGCACACACACACCTCACCCCAAATAGCTGTCAGTCTGCTCTCTCTGAGTCTATCTCTATTTTGCTTATTAAAATTCATTTTATTCATTAGATTCTACATATGAGTGAAATCATTTGGTACTTGTCTTTCTCCAACAGTTGGCCTATTTGCTTAGCTTAATGTTCTCCAGGTCCATCCATGCTGTTGCAAAGGGTAAAATTTCCTTTTTTATGGCCGAGTACTATTCCATTGTGTAAATGTACCATAGCTTTTTTATCCACTCATGTACTGATAGACACTTGGGCTGCTTCCAAATCTTGGCTATTGTAAATGACACTGCAATGAACATAGGGATGCATATATTCTTTTGAATTAGTGTTTTGGGTTTCTTTGAGTAAATTCCCAGAAGTGGAATTGTTGGGTCATAAAGCAGTTCCATTTTTAATTTTTTGAAGAAACTCCATACTGCTTTCCCACAGTGGCTTTACCAACCTGCATTTCCAGCAACAGTGCACAAGGGTCCCCCTTTCTCCACATCCTCATCAATACTTGTTGTTGATTTATTGATGAAAGTCATTCTGACGTGTGATGTGATATCTCATTGTGGTTTTAATTTGCACTTCTCTGATGATTAGTGACACTGAGCATCTTTTCATATGTCTATTGGCCATCTGTAGTCCTCTTTAGAGAAGTGTCTATTTACATCCTTTGCTCATTTTTTAATTGGATTGTATGCTTTTCTGGTATTGAGTTGTATACGTTCTTTACAAATTTTGGATGTTAACCCCTAATCAAATGTATCATTGGCTAATATGTTCTCCCATTTAGCGGGTTGTCTTTTCATTTTTTTGATGGTTTCCTTTGCTGTGCAAAACCTTTTTAGTTTATATAATCCTATTTATTTATTTTTTTTCTTTTGTTTCCCTTGCCTGAGGAGATATGTCAGAAAAAATATTTTTACGAGAAATGACCAAGATTTTCCTGCCTATGTTTTCTCCTAAGATTTTTATGGTTTTAAGTCTAATATTTAAATCTTTAATCCATTTTGAGTTTATTCTTGTGTATGGTGTAAAAAGGTGGTCTAGTTTCATTTTTTTGCATGTATCTGTCCAGTATTCCCCATAAGATTTGTTGACTAGACTGTCTTTACCCCATTTTATGTGTTTGTCTCCTTTTTCAAATATTTATTGACCATAAAGGTGTGGGTTTATTTCTGGGCTGTCTATTTTGTTTCATTGATCTCTATGTCTGTTTTTATGCCAGTACCATGCTTTTTTTATTACTATGGCCTTTTGTAGTATAATTTGATATCAGGTAGCATGATTCCTCCAACTTTGTTCTTCTTTCTCAAGATTGCGGTCTTTTGGGGTTCTGTGGAATATTTGGAATATTTGTTCTAGTTCTGTGAAATACGCCATTGGCGTCTTAATAAGAATTACATTGAATCTATAGATTGCTTTGGGTATTTGGACATTTTAGTGATGTTAATTCTTACAGTCTATGAACACGGTATATGCTTTCACTTATTTGTATCTTCTTCAGTTTCTCTCTTTTTGAAGCCATTGTGAATGGGACTGTTTTCTTCGTTCCCTTTCTGATAGTTCAGTATTGGTATATAAAAATGCAACTGATTTCTGGATATTTATTTTGTATTCTGCTACTTTACTGAATTCGCTTATCAGTTTTAGTAGTTTTTTTGTGGAATCTTTAGGTTGTCTATATACAATATCATGTCATCTGCAAATAATGACAGTTTTACTTCTTTCCAGTTTCGAAGCCTTTTATATCTTCTTGTTTGATGGCTGTGGTTAGGACTTCTAGTATTATGTTGAATAGGAGTGGTGAAAGTGGACATCCATCCTTGTCTTATTCCTGATCTTAAGTGAAACACGTGGAGTTTTTGCCCATTCAGTATGATGTTGGCTGTGGGTTTGTCATATATGGCTTTTATTATGTTGAGGTATGCTGCCTCTGTTCCCACTTTGCTGAGAGTTTTTATTATAAATGGGTGCTGGATTTTATCAAATGCTTTTTCTGCACCTATTGATATTATCATGTGGTTTTTATTCTTCATTTTGTTTATATGGTATATCACATTTATTGATTTGAGTATGTTGTACTAACCTTGCATCCCCAGAGTAAATCTCACTTGATCACAGTGTATGATCTTTTTAATGTATTGCTGGATTTGGTTTGCTGATATTTTGTTGAGGATATTAGCATCTATGTTCATCAGGGATGTTGGCCTATAATTTTCTTTTTTTGTAGTGTTTTTATCCAGTTTTGGAATTAAGATAATGCTGGCCTCGTAAAATGAGTTTTGAGTCTTCCCTTCTCTTGAATTTTTTTGAATAGTTTGAGAAGGATAGTTGTTAATTCTTCCTTGAATGTTTGATAAAATTCACCTGTGAAGTCATCCGGTCCAGGATTTTTGTTTGTTGGGAGTTTTTTGATTACTGCTTCAATTTCACTAGTTGTAATCTGTTTATTCAGATTCTCTGGTTCTTCCTGATTTAGTTTTGGGAGATTGTATGTTTCTGGAATTTATCCATTTTGTCCAGATTTTCTAATTTGTTCTCAGATAGTTGTAGGAATTGTTTTAAGTGCTGGGAATTTTGATGTGAACAAAACAGACAAAAATCTGAGCTTATATTTTAGTGAAGGGGTATAAGGGGGAAAGGTAAAATATATTAATAAACACCATGGAGAGCAACATTCTAGCTAAAGTAGTAGGGAGTGCCAAGTGAGTTGGTGGTCAGAGAAAGCCTCACAAAAAAAGATACCATTTAAGTAAAGTTCCAGAGGAGATGACAGAGATAGCCATGTGGATATTTAGAGGAAGAGTATTACAGGAAGAGAAACAGCCAGGGCAAAGATCCTGAGCCTAGAACATGTTTGGTATTTAAAGGAGCAGCAAGGAGACCTTTGTGGCTGGGGCAGAGTAAGTGAGGTAGCAGGAGAGTAGTCTGGGCTGAGTCAGAAACTTAGCCTGGCCATACCATATGAGGCCTCATCAGTGATTGTGGTAAGTTTGACTTTTTCTCAGAATAACATAGAACTCATTGAAGAAAATGTCAGAGTGATATGATCTCAGTTTTTTAAATGATCATTGTGATTACTATATAGATTAGACAAGGGAAGCAGATGTGAAATCATACCTATTCAGGAAGCTATTACAGTAATCTAGGAGAGTCAAAGGGGCTTAGAATGGTTGCAAGTGGTAGTGATAAAGATGATAAGAATTGGTCCAATCTGGGTAGGTTTTGAACATCAAATAGTTAGGATTGGAGTGGATATGTCATTTATGTGAGAAAAAGTGAATGACTCTCAAGCTTTGTGGCTGAGCATTAGTGAAAACAGAATTGCCTCAAGCTTAGATGAGAAGAATGTATAAGTAGCAGATTTTGAGGAGCGGGGATATTCAACAGCCTGGCTTTGGACATGTTAAGTTTGAGATGCCTGTTTGACATCTAAGATATTCAGTAGGCTAATCTCTGGAATTTAGAGGAAGAGGAAGGATGGTCTGAAGATATAAAATAAGTAGTTGTCAGAATCTAAATTTAAAGTTGTGGAGCTGGATGAGATCACTAAGGGAAAGAATATAGTTGGAAATTATAGTGTTAGAAGGATTGAACCCTGGGGCATTCTGTTGTTAAAAGTGGGATGAGATGAATGTGGTGTATAATGGAAGGCAAATGGAGAAAATTATTTCAAGGAGGAGGGAGTGATCACCAGGATCAAATGCTGGTGATTGATTAGGTATGATGAAGAATGAATTGAACAGTATGGCCTTGACTGCAGCAGTCAGAACATAAGTGGCTCAAGAATTCAGTATGCATACATGAACAGTATGTCAACTTGTTTAGCTCCATCCTTCTCACCTCAAAATTAATGCTTAAAAACCACTGATTGTTAGAACAGTTCCATAAGATTGAAATCAGTTTTTCACATTTATAGATATAAAATACTTTTTTCCTCTTACAATTACCAAGCATTGCTTTTGTTTTTCTATGCACCAACTGAGCTGTAATTCTTATTCATTCCTATGTAATTCCCTAGTAAGGTAAAGTGCTAGAATGTTTATAATGAAAGAGACTTGTAAATGTATTTAGCCACATGAACATATTTATTATTGATTTATTATTCCTGAAAGTGCATTGTTTTTGTTATTAATTATTTTTATTTAATTGTTTAATAAAAGAGATAAATATTTTTTTAAAACAGAAGTATGTTGGTGAAGTGTTTAACATCGTAAGTCAACAATCAACAGCCAGGCCAGGATGCATTATCGCATTAGATCCCATCACAAAACTTGTAAGTATTATTTTTCTGGCTACTTAGCATTAGGTAAGTAACATGTATGTCAACTTATGTTGCTTTTTATTTACATTCAGCAAGGCCGAAAAACCCAGCTGCTTCATGTTTTTCAACAAGACTTCATTTTGAATAACCTTGAGAAGAAAAGTATGGGAAAAGATAGAATATTATCTGATGAAGGTAAAGATGAATTTTTTATGTAATGAAAAATATTTTGTAGAGTATGTTAGGCAGTTAATATAATGTCTCATATCATCTATTTGAAGTTATAATTTTCCCATGTAGGTTTGTGGCATTATTTATTATAAATATCATTATCTTTTTATTTTTAATCAGGAAATATATAATAATTGAAGGGGTTTGTCAATTATGTTTTTTAAAAAGCATAATAGACATTTTTTTTTTTTATTGTCGTTAATGCATGAATGCTCTTTGATAGATGGGGTCCTGCCCTAAGAATTTGGATAATGTGGACACCTATAATTTTAAGCAGTAGCTTAAAACTTCAAGTTATAATTTAAAGACCAAGTGTCTTAATTAATACTTTTATAATTAAAGTTTTGAAAATTATTTAAACGCCTCCATGTAATATTAACTGTTTATTTTGCATAAAGGAAAACAGAACAAAAAAGGAAACAGAACAAAATAAAGCTAAAATCTCTTGGTTGTCAATTATGGGGCCAAACCAAACACAAAAATGATTTTCCTTATAAAGCAATCCCGTAGTGTGTTCCTGTTGTTTTAAAAGTTAATTATAAACCTCAAATAATACTAATAACTACATTTTTATTTGTTCCAGATTATTATTTTTTACTTCTCTTTTACATTGTTTCTTTATTCTACCATTTTTCCATTTTCCTTTTCCTTTGAGAAGTACTACTTCGAATTCTGCACTTTTATCTCTGGCTTCTTAACACTGCTTTCACTTAGTCTTCTATCATTTTTCCTGACAATTCATGAACTGTGCAAAAATGCTTACAGTGCATTTATAACCTCTGAATATAATGATGGAAAGATGCTAAAAAATGAGAAATAAAGATGTCAGTACAGGATAAAGGGTTATTTATATCAACAAAATGTTCTTTATTTTCCTTTTTATATTAAAGTATTAATAAGAATGTTAGTATTGTTAATAATCAACACTCTTTAAGACTTTTTAAAGAAATTCCTATGCTTAAGGTTGAGTTTTTCTATGATCATCTGTTCTAGCATTTTTTTTTTCTAGTTTTCTTCAATTTTTACCTTTTTTTTCTCTTTAAGACTAAGTATTTCTTCTAGTTTTTCTTAAAATATTCAGGGAGTTCTTGCATTTACTAAAAAACGATTATCTTTATTATCACAGTTTCCCAGACTATAACCAAGGAGTTATCTTTTCATGTTATTTTGCTTTAATGTCAAGAAGAGAAGAATGTTTTACAGATGCTTTAATTATTGAGCATTCTTTCTTGTTAGTAAATTATCAGAAATAGATTTTACTTCTGTTCTTTTTTCTTTTGTTATAATCCCTTATTTTTCCCTTTCTCTTAATTCTTGTAATTTAAATGCCTAATTCACCCAGAATACATTACTGAAATTACCTTTTCATTTCGTCTCTTAAGATATTTATGGTTATCTTTCTTTCCTGGCGTTCCTTTGAAAACTTTTTTCTATGCAAATTTAAAAATGATTGCACTCTAATAACAGTTGCTGATTTTTTTTACATGTTCTATGATTTATATAGTTTCTATAATGTAATTTTCTATACATAATTTTGTGCATAATGAAAATAATTAAGAAAAACTTGGATATTTTACTAGCATTTTTAAAAAGTTTGTTTTGTTCAGTCAATAATGAACTACAGATTTTATGATGTATTTTAAATAGGTGAATTTTTTTAGTTTATTTTAAACAACTTATATGCTGCTTAAATTATTCAGTTTTGACCAAGAAAAAATTTCCTGAATAATATGTTGTATGATGAATTCTTATATATTGGTTCTTAGGTAAACATCATTAATAGGTTATTTCATTATGGTCTTATTTCAATATATGTTTGGCAACATAATTTTCATCATGATACGTTGACTTAAAGTACCTATCACATAGTTCCTGTCCAGAAATTTCCTACTTAATATGGTCTAATCTGTGTGAACATTGTATTAGTGATGACTGTAATATGTGATTTTTTTTAAGCCTGTCGATTCAAAAATGAAATTTAAGTATAGCATACTTGTTAAACATTTAAGTTAATATAAATTCATGTGGTGAAGAAGTTGATTCCATTCTATAATTCCACTTTGTATTTGGAACTGTAGATAAGAGTTTTGATTTTTTAAAAAAATTTAGTTATTTTAACTTGTTATATTTAATAAGTTCTCTCACTTATCCATGTTGATAGTAAAAAATATCATTATTACCAACAGGCCCCTCACCTAATGGGTTTTCTGAAAAATTCTACCTAATTGTAATAGAGTGCACTCAAGACAACCGTTCATTGTTACACATGTGGAATTTACATTTAAAATCCACTCCTGTCTCATTGGGTGAGTCTTTTTCTTTTAACTTTAAGTAGGCTTAAATTAACAAATTATATATGATTAGAGAGTTCAGTGCATATTTTTAAAGCTATTTTTATTGAGTAGTGATAATGTAGTTTACTCAGTTAATTAAAAAAGCAAAATGTGCCCTACTTGGTTTCCTCAATGGTTAGAGCATCAGCCCACGGACTGAAGGGTCCCGGGTTTCATTCCAGCCAAGGGCACGTACCTCGGTTGCTGGTTTAATCTCTGGCCCTGGTCGGCAAGTGAGCCTAAGGCAGCCCATCAATGTGTCTCTCTCACATTGATGTTTCTCCTCCCCACCCTAAAAGCAATGGAAAAAATACCCTCAGGTAAGGATTTAAAAAAAAAAAAGCAAAATGGTTTTCTGAATTTCTTGTTATAAAGAATCATTAACATATTTACTTTTTAAATCTTTTATAAGGCAGTTTCGGATTATGAAATGTAGCAATTATGTTTATAGGGTTCCTCCCACTCCCCCCAGTTTTTGATTCTTTTCTTATGTTTTATAGATGAAAAAGTAGATACAAAAATATCTGAAGCAGTTTGGCAGCCAGAAGAACATTATTCTTCTTCCCCAGAGAAGATCCTGTCTCCTTTTTCACAGAAGTATCAGGCTTGCAGAGCAAATCTCCAGAGTACCAGCAAGTTGACTCTGTCTTCAGAAATGGTTTATAGCCAAGAGTTGCATTTGCCAGAAGGAGTTGAGATAATAAGTGTTAAGCCTTCAGCAGGTTTGTAAATTTTGTGAAAAAAGACTAATTAAACTTTGTAACCCTAGATATACTATGTTTGTTCCTATACGTGCATACCTTTTCACTGAAAGGAAGCAGTTTATGGCTTCTCTTTGGATTATTCAAATTGCCAGCCTTACTGCTATTATGCTTTGGGCCATTATTAAGTAAAATAAGGATTACTTGAACACAAGCACTGCGATACCAGAACAATCTATTTGATATCTGGGATGGCTACTAAGTGACTAACATCCTGGTAGCTTATAAAGGGTAGATACACTGGACATAGGGATGATTCATGTTTTAGGTGGGACAGAACTGGACAGCGTGAGATTTCATCACACTACTCAGAATGGCATGTTAATTGAAACTTACAAATTGTTTATTTCTGGAGTTTTCAACTTAATATTTTCAGATCTCATTGGACCGCTGGTGTTTGAAACCATGGAAAGCAAACTGCAGATGAGGGGAGACTACTGTAAAATTTTTTTCTAGTTTTAAGAACTTTTTTAGTCAGTACTGTTGGAAAGGGTAAGCTCTTGATCTCTGTACAGCTCAGAGCAAACAATGGATAATGCTAATTGTGTCCTTTTGCAATATTTCTATATTCCTTGAGGACTGTTTTTTTAAAAAAACCTCTTACAATTATGTTGAAATGGGCTTTTAAAATATGATAAATGTTCTGCATAACATTTCTTATAATTAGTAGCTTATTTTGAATAGCTTAAGTCAGGGGGTGGCAAACTATGGGCCACCTACCTGTTTTATAAATAAGTTTGAGTAGAACATAGCCACACCTATTCCTTTACTTTTGTGTATGGCTACTTTTGTTCTACTGTGGCAGAGTTCAGTAGTAGCAACAGAGACCTATGGCTATCAAAGCCCAAAATAGTCAACACTATCTGGCCCTTTAAGAAAAAGTTTGCTGCCTTGGCTGGTTTGGCTCAGTGGTTAGAGCATTGGCTTGCAGACTGAAGGGCCTCGAGTTCGATTCCCAGTCAACTCCACGTACCTTGGTTGCAGGTTCAATTCCAGGTCCCATTTGGGACTCGTGTGGGAGGCAACCAATTAATGTCTCTCTCATGTCAGTGTTTCTCTCACTCACCCTCCCATCCGCTCTTCTCTAAAAATCAATGGAAAAAATATCCTCGGGTGAGGATTAAAAAAAGAAAAAGAAAAAAGAAGTTTGCTAAACCCTGGTTTAGGAAATTAAGAATATATGATTAGATTAAGCCCAAGAAAACATTATGTCCCACTTAGGAATCTTCTCAGTATCAGTTATATCAGATACTCTTCAATCATTGAGGGCCCATTTAATATTTAGGTAAGCATGGCGCACTCACAAAATTGTATTGGAAAATATTAAAAAGAAGGAATCAATGAATGTTGACAAGTTTTTAAAGCTGTGTTGATATCTTTAAAATGAGATTTACAATATGTAAAACTAGCAAAGAATTGGGAAAAGAATATTGGGTTGAGAAACAGGACTAATTCAGGTTTTCTAATTCTGTCTTAGTCTAGCTATTTAATTTAGGGATTAAATACTTAACACATTTGGTCAAGGGTCTTTACCTATAAAATGCAGGAATTGGGCTAAATTCTCTCAGAGGCAAGCCGATATGGCTCAGTGGTTAAGTGTCAGCCCACACACCAAGAGGTCACTGATTCAATTCCTGGTCAGGGCACATGCCTGGGTTGTGAGCTGGATCCCCAGTCGGGGGCATGCAGAAGGCAGCCAGTTGACGTTGATGTTTGTCTCTCACAGATGTTTCTATCTTTCCCTCTCTCTTCCCCTCTTAAAAAAAAAAAAGTATACATATATATAAATTTTTCTCAGAATTCTTTCAGCTCTAGGTTTTGGTAATATTGTCCTTTTTTAATACCTTGTGTTGTCATCAAAGGCTTTTTACTGATCTTATTGACCTTTAAGTATAGACTGTTATGTTTTTAACAGTAGTTCATACAAAAGACTAAAATAAAACCTTTAGTATATGAAAATAGAAATATTTAACCAAATTTGACATTTTGTTAATGGATTATTTTACTTTAGGTCATCTGAGTTCTTCTTCCATATATCCCTTATGCCGTGCTCCCTACTTATTGGCAACTTCATGCTCAGATGAGAAAGTAAGATTCTGGAGATGCAGAGTAACAGATGGAGAATCTGCCACATCGAATAATGGAAAAATGGATCTTGTATACATTTGGGAGGAATGGCCATTACTTATTGAAGATGGACTTCAGAACAATAGTAGTATAACTATACCTGGTAGGCCTGTAGAAGTTAGCTGTGCACACACAAATCGTTTAGCAGTAGCATATAAGCAGCCTGCATCTAATAGTAGACCTTCTCAGGACTTTGTGATGCATGTAAGTATTTTTGAATGTGAGTCTACAGGAGGTTCATGTTGGATCCTTGAACAGACAATTCATTTAGATGAGTTAAATACAGTGTTGGATTCTGGCATTAGTATTGATAGCAATTTAGTGGCCTATAATAAGCAAGAGGTATATTTATCCAGTAAAGAGAGTATAACATCAACCATAAAGCATTTAGTACACTTAGATTGGATATCTAGGGAAGATGGTTCTCATATCTTGACTGTAGGTATTGGATCAAAACTTTTTATGTATGGCCCCCTGGCTGGTAAGGTACAAGAACAGACTGGTAAGGAAAGCCTGGCATTTCCTCTCTGGGAGAGTACTAAAGTTGTGCCTCTTTCTAAATTTGTACTGTTACGAAGTGTGGATTTGGTTTCTTCAGTAGAAGGCTTTCCACCTTTTCCTGTTTCTTTATCATGGGTCCGGGATGGCATTCTGGTGGTAGGAATGGACTGTGAGATGCATGTATATTCCCAGTGGCAGCCATCTTCTAAACAAGAACCTGTTATAACAGATTCATACAGTGGGAGCACTCCATCTATAATAAGTTTAATAAAACAGAGTAACTCATCAAGTTCTGGATTACATCCTCCAAAGAAAACTCTGACTCGATCCATGACCAGTCTTGCACAGAAAATCTGTGGAAAGAAAACTGCGTTTGACCCTTCTGTGGACATGGAAGATTCAGGTCTTTTTGAAGCAGCTCATGTTCTTTCCCCAACTTTACCTCAGTACCATCCATTGCAACTTTTGGAACTCATGGATCTTGGCAAAGTTCGAAGAGCGAAGGCCATCTTATCACATCTTGTCAAGTGCATTGCTGGAGAAGTTGTGGCTCTGAATGAAGCTGAATCCAGTCATGAGCGCCGCCTTAGGTCTCTCACCATCAGTGCCAGTGGAAGCACCACCAGAGACCCCCAGGCATTCAACAAGAGTGAAAATACAGATTACACAGAAATAGATTCTGTTCCTCCACTTCCTTTATATGCCTTACTTGCGGCAGATGATGATAGCCATTACTCATCTTTGGAGAAATCTAGTAATCAGAGTACCTTAAATAACTCAAACCAGTTATCAAAAGAAAGTTATGATGAGCTTTTTCAGATCTCAACTTTAATGACTGATAGTAACATATTAGAGACAGATGAAGAAAACACAAAACCCAGGGTTATTGACCTTTCACAGTACAGTCCAACTTACTTTGGTCCTGAGCATGCTCAGGTTCTTTCTGGCCACTTACTTCATTCTAGTTTACCAGGACTCAGCAGGATGGAGCAGATGTCTTTGATGGCCTTAGCAGATACAATTGCAACTACCAGCACTGATATTGGAGAAAGTAGAGACAGAAGCCAAGGTAAAACTAAATTGGGTACTGGATTAGAGGAAAAACTAATGATATTTGACTTAATTTCACAGAAAATCTAACAAACATTTTATAAAAATGATGCTCACAATGTTTTTTCATCATCGCTGACTTCACAGTAGTTTTTAGTTGAATATATTCTATTTATCCCATAAACTGTACTCTGAATAGAATTTAAAATAAAAATTGAACAGAATTTTATTATGGCAGTCATTTTTCATTTTTACCTAATTGTCTACTTAATAATGTTAAAGACCCAACTGAATTCTTTGAGTTTAGCAAAAGTTAACATTCTTATTAAATAATTACTTTAGATACCACAAAATGTGATTTCCGCTTATTTTTTCTCATGTTGTGATAATTCACTATTTAGCTTTTAAAATATTGAGGTTTCTTTTAAAAATTAGGATTAATGTATACTCCTACTTAGAATAACAAAAATAAGCATAATAAAATTAGGTCTGTTCCTCACCAAGAGATCATTTTTTTCCTTCTTAATCTCTTGAGTTACAAACAAATTCATAGAATTTCCATCAAATTTCAGAGATCAAAATAAATAAGTCCAGCCGGGTGCACCAGATAGGTATCAGTAGGCTACACCCCTTGAACTGTGCTTGAAAGGAAAATATGGGGTAAACTTAAGAAAATAATAATAAATTAAAGAAAAAATGTTGGTCATGTATCATGACACTTTAGGAAGTATTACTATTAGATGTTATTTTTTATGTAAAAATATTATAGGTATTTTATGCATGAAAAGCAGGCCTCCCCACTGTATAACTATTTTTTTCAGTGTTAGCAGAACACTTCTGGGATGAGTATATGACCTGAGTCAATATGGGAAGTATTGTGTAACGTATACCACTGAGAAGGTTAAACTGTTTTAAAATTTAGTCAAATTTTAATTTAAGTAAGATTCAGATCAGAGGAGGTCCAATTATAAAAAATGTTACAGACCCTGAGTCAATTCATTCTCTCGTTTATTATTTTTCAAAATATTTAACTATATTTCTTTCTGTAATATATAATTGTATGGGAAAAAGAAATATTAGAAATATTTAGCCTGGCCGGATGTGGCTCAGCGGTTGAGCGTCGACCTAGGATCCAGGCAATCGGGTTCGATTCCCGGTCAGGGCACATGCCCGGGTTGTGGGCTTGATCCCCAGTCAGGGGTGTGCAGGAGGCAGCCGATCAATGACTCTCTCATCATTGATGTTTTTATCTCTCTCTCCCCCTCTCCTTTCCTCTCTCTGAAATCAATAAAGATATATTTTTAAAAAAAGAAAAAAGAAAACTAGAGAATTTAAAATATATATATATTTAGATTGGTAACTTTTTTCAGTTTCAGAATGTTTTATCTCTGTATTTGGTGCTGTAACATCGGCTGCTTGCCAGAATTATTAGCATTTACTTGTGTTTTGCTAATGAAATGTTTTACAAATAAAAATAAGTAAATTTTTTTTTTTCCTTTTTTATAGGTGGAGAAACTCTTGATGAATGTGGGTTAAAATTTCTTTTGGCTGTTCGACTTCATACTTTTCTTACAACTTCCCTTCCAGCTTATCGAGCTCAACTCCTTCACCAAGGTGATTTTGGTAGTAATCTATTAAAAAGAAGTAAGGCTAGAAGAGAAGAAAGGCTTGAGAACTTAGAAGTTGCGTTTGCTCAGATATCATGATGACAAATTTGATACACTCTAAGTTTCCGTAATTTATTTTTAAAAATGTTTATTTCCACTTATTTTTCTTTGTTTAAGGTATTGGGAAATTTTTTTTTGTTTTGTTAATCCCCACCAGAGGATATTTTTTCCATTGATTTTTTTTTTTTTTTTATTGTTTAAAATATTACAGATTTCCCTTTTTCTTCCCTCCACCATCCCCGGTCCCTCACCACAGCATTGTCCGTGTCCTTTGGTTATGCATATCTGCGTATAAATTCTTCGGTTAATCTCGCCTACCTACCGACCCCCCTCCTTCCCTGTCTGATCTGTGGCTCCATGTCACTGAGTCTATTTGTTCATCAGTTTAAGTTCTTATGTTCCACATATAAGTGGCATCATGTGATGTTTGTCTTTCTCTGCCTGGCTTCTTTTGCTTAGCATAATATTCTCCAGGTCTATCCATACTGTTCCAAACTGTATGAGATCCTTTTTCTTTACAGCTGCATACTATTCCCTAGTTTCAATGTCCCACAGCTTTTTTATCCACCCCTCTACTGATGGGCACTTGGCTGTTTACAGATCTTAGCTATTTTAAATTGTGCTGCTCTGTACATAGCGTTGCATTTATTCTTTCTGATTACTGTTTCAGGATTCTTAGGATATATTCCTAAAAGTGGGATCACTAGGTCTAAAGACAATTCCATTTTTAATTTTTTGAGTAACCTACATACCGATTTCCATGGTGACTGCACCAGTCTGCATTCCCAACAGCAGTGTACAAGGGTTCCCTTTTTTCTTTTTTTAAAAAATATATCTTTATTGATTTCAGAGAGAGGAAGGAAGAGAGAGAGAGATAAAAACATCAATGATGAGAGAGTCGTCATTGATCTGCTGCCTTCTGCACGCGCCCAACTAGGGATGGAGCCTGCAACCAGGACATGTGCCCTGACTGGGAACTGAACCGTGGTCTCCTGGATCCTCGGTGGATGCTCAACCGCTGAGCCATGCCCGGCTGGGCAGGTTCCCCTTTCTTGACATCCTCACCAGCACATGTCATTTGTTGATTTGTTGATGGCAGCCATTCTTACAGGTGTCAAGTGATACCTCATTGTGGTTTTAATTTGCATTTCTCTGATGATTAGTGATATTGAGCATTTTTTCATATGTCCATTGATTTTTAGATAGAGTGGGAGGGAGAGAGAGAGAGAAAGAGAAACATCTCTGTATGAGAGAGATGCATGGATTGGTTGCTTCCTGAATCTGCCTCAACCAGGGCCTGGGAACGAACCTGTACGTGCCCTTGCCTGGGAATCAAGCCGCCAACCCTTCTGTGTGTGGGGCCAACACTCTGCCCACTGAGCAACACCTGCCAGGGCAGTATTGGAATATTTTTGATAGATGGAAAAAGTTAATGAAGAAATAGAAATATGTAGCAATTGGGCAATTGGGTATTGTGTGTTATGTTTCAAGCACATCGTATATTAAAGACCAATTAGTATCATTTTATTCTCTTTTAATTTCCTTTCTGAATTTTCTATTTTCTCCCTTTTGAAATATATCTAAATTCAATTTTTTCTCCAGAATTTGAATAACAGTTTTGTTACAGAAAAAGATGCATATTCAATTTTTAATTGTTTTACAAAAAAAAGAGCACCCCCAAAACTGTTAACATTAATGTATAGTTTAGATATTAGTTTAATAAAATCTTGGATACTATTATATATTGTTAGCCAGGACTTTCAGAGTAACAGAAATACTTTACTTAAGCTTAAGGGAACTTAAACAAAACAGAATATTTATTGGCTCAGTGCCCAGGAAATACAAGAGATAGAGTTGGCTTTTAGCATTATTGGCTCTCCAGGTTTAAACAGTGTTTTTAGGACTCTACAGGTTAGCCTCTGTTAATTGGCCTCTGTCTCTTGCTCTCTCTTTTCCTTTCTGTCTCTGTTTCCCTTTTTGCTTCCTTCTTCCCCCTTTTTTACATTTAACTTTGGAAAAAGAAAAGCTTAAAATTCTAAGTTAGATTATTTATGAAAAATTATTGAAATTGGTTGAGAGATAATAGAAATCTAAAAATAATTTAGAAGAATAATCTGTTCACAGCAAAGGGTTGTATTTTTTGTTGTTGTTTTTTAATTTCTATTTTTTTCCCCATAGACTTGGGTATAATGAGAATTTTAGATTCTGTAGCACTGGATATTAGGTTAAAAATTTCAGTCCATATATGGTAAAGCCACATTTTGTAATTAATCATTTACTTCTCCCAGTAATACTAAACAGAATGTACTGTAGAGAGAAAATAGAAGCTGAACAATAAACACCCCATATGGTGCCAGTAGGTTGAGAGAATTGCTGATGTAAATAGTGCTGTACAAATATAAAAGTACCTTGCTAATATAGTGATATGGGATTAATAATAGTTATTATATGCCAGGTATTCTAAATGCTTTAAACATATTTATTTTAATCCTCAAAACAATATAATAAGGTAGATTCCATGATTATTCACATTTTGTAAATGAGAAAATTGAGGAATCAGGAGACCAAGAAACTTGCCCAAAATTATATAGTTATTTAGGGATGGAGCTGGAATTTAAGGTATGCATTCTGATTCCAGAGTTTTCTCAGTTCTTTTTTTTTTTTTTTTCAATCCTCTCCCGAGGATATGTTTTTATTGATTTTAGAGAAAGAGGAAGTGGGAGAGAGAGGGAGAAACATCACTGTGAGAGAGAAACATCAATCCATTGAGCCCTGTATATGCCCCGACTGGGGATCAAACCTGCAACCTAGATATGTAGTCTGACTGGGAATTGAACCCACAACCCTTTGGTGCACAGGACAGTGCTCCTACCCACTGAGCCTCCTGGCCAGGGCTTTTTTTTTTTTTTTTTTTTAATGTCAAATAAAGTTTGTTTTCTATAATATATAAGTGGGTGATAAAAATATGAAAGATCAATACCCTTTTATGGGCAGATAAATCGCCAAAAGATATAAATAACAAAAAAATACAAAGAGTAAAAAATGCTAGAGGACATTCTCTATTTCATTGATTAAGGAAACTGACTTTAACACAGTAATGTAAAAATTCACTCTACTATAAAAAGTAAAATTGAGAAAAATTCAATGTAATGTGGGTAAACAGGTACTTGAACATTGGTTATAGTACTCAAAATTAGGAAAATCTTTTTAAAAAGCAACATGGGAATATATCTGTTAATCCCACTTTGGAGAAGAATAAAAGAAAGATTTTTAAAACTATTTTTTTATATCTGTACTACTTATTGTGATAAACTACATATAAGTCAAATGCCCCAAATAGAGGGAATAAGTCATTATGAAAATTTTGATATATTAATATGGTAGAATATTGAATTCCTAATAAAAGTAATACTTTATGAACAGTGTACATTAATGGAAAAGAAAAGACAAAATAGTATGAAAACTTTGTGATATGAGTGTACAGTCTTAAGTCTGTTCACTAAGCTATAATGTTGACTTGATGCTTTTTTAATTCCATAGAATTAAATCCATAGTACAAATGTTGTCTAAAGGAAGATGCAAATCAGCTTTGAAGAAAAATCGTACCAGTATAGAAAAATACTTTGTTTCTCATTTTCTAAGAAAAAGTCATGGGGAATAGCTAGAAAACAAAAATATTCAGCACAGTGGCGTTTGCTATAAACATTTTTTTCTTATCTTTTTATTGTTTTAAGAACATATATTTTAATTATAGAAAATATATGCCCATTGTAGAAAATATTGAAGTGATAGAATTGTTTAGAGAAGCAAGAAAAAAAAATAACCCGTGTTCCCTCTGGTCCTTGAACACTTGATTGCAACTTTTTGAGTCTCATATAAAGTTTAGATATTTTTATTGCAAATATGGAACACATTTCTGATAATCATGTGTGTATTTTTTATAAACATTATTTTTGACATTTCTTCAGGCCTGTCTACTAGTCATTTTGCCTGGGCATTTCACTCAGTGGCAGAAGAGGAACTGCTGAACATGTTGCCAACGATGCAGAAAAACAATCCCACTTGGTCTGAACTGAGGGCTATGGGTGTGGGATGGTGGGTCCGGAATACCTGCATCTTACGCAGATGCATAGAAAAGGTAAGTATTTTATGTGGGTATAAAAATTATATTTTCAATGTTTCTTTAAGTTACATTCCACATTTCCTCTCCTTTTACTCTTTTTTTAAGTGGTAAAATGATTACAAATAGTCTTTATATTTGAAAATATGTTAATATATTTTAAAATTTATATTCTAATTCTTAAGTTGCTAGTGGATATATTTGTTTAGTAGTATATGTCTGATTTTTACAAAATAATATATATACTTTATAGAAAAAATAAAATAGTAGAGAAAAGTGTATAATGAAAAGTATAGTCCTGTTCTCACCTCTCTGTATCCTTGGAGGCCATCACCATATATCACTTTTATAATTGTTAAATATATATGTGTTTATATACATATTTTTAAAAGTTATCCAACATTTAAACAGATTAATGTATAATAATCTGTATATTAATCTCGTATTCATGAGGGGAACTATTTGTTCACTTAATGATTTCTGTGAAATTTTGACCGATATTTTCTAATTATAGGTAGCCAAAGCAGCCTTTCATAGAAAGAATGATCCTTTAGATGCTGCCATTTTTTACCTTGCAATGAAAAAGAAAGCTGTGATTTGGGGATTATATAGGTAGGTGAGAAGACTATGCTTTAAAATGACAAACTTTCCATAAGGAGTAAATGTGTGAAGTAAAGATTTGTTCTGGTTAGTGTGATTTGTATAGATTCTTAATTATTTTTGTATTTAAGGAGAGATTTCATAGGGAAGAATCCCAGGTGTTTTCCAGAGCAGAAGTTCTTGATGAGGTCACTTTAGTTTGTTTTCAGGTTTTATCAGTCCAGAAAAATATTTTTTTGCTTATTTTAAGAACTTCTTGTGATACTCCTATAGAACAAAGAACTAAACCAGAAAGTTGCATCTGGAGCAAGGAAGATGAATTGGTGGAGTCTGGAACAGGCATCTACCCTTCTCCCTATAGGACCCCATGGAGCAGCTATTCCTCTAAACTGCCTTTCTCCTATGGGCCCAGACTCCATAATCGACCTTGGGTCACTTCGAATTTTTCTCTTTCATTTGTCCGTAGCAAGACTTGGAGAACATGATCGCCATTTGTTTTGGGTTCTGTTCCGGATGTATGCATTTGAACAGCAGCCTTTGGAGGAAATCATGGTACCAGTCAGTTTTGTAAGAGAGTAGATGTTTTAGGATTGTTTTGAATCAGGATGGATTCTTTAGTTTTGATCATCAAAGTGTCATCCTTAGGTGGCCAATAGAGAGGTAAAAGTGATTGATGAGGTTTAAATGGTGAAGTAGCATAGAAGTTAATATAAATGATATATTTCACATGGATTTTAAAGTAATTTCTCATAATGCTACTAATGCAGTTTTCTCGGTAGTTTGAAAGAATTTTTTTCAGTAATCTCTGAGATATGTATGAGAAACTAAATGTTTATCATCAATGTTCTTTGCTCAGAAAAGAAGATGCATAGTTACTTTTTAACTATCAAATATTTCTTTTGAGTTTTTTAAGTGTTTAACTTTATAAACTCTGTTCTGACGTAGAAACATTGTGTTACAAAATTTTCATACTTTTTTTTCCCTTATAGATCCCAAAACGACACCAAGATGACACAGTTTTTTGGACACAATTTCGAAGATGAGAGGTGGCGTAAAGCAGCTTTAAAGAATGCTTTTTCTTTGTTAGGCAAACAGAGATTTGAACACTCTGCAGCATTTTTTCTTTTAGCTGGTTGTCTCAGAGATGCAATTGAGGTAATGAACGAAATCTTTTTAAAAAATAGCATTGTCGCCTGGCTGGGCATGGCTCAGCAGTTGAGCATCGACCTAGGATCCAGGAGATCGAGGTTTGATTCCTGGTCAGGGCACATGCCTGGGTTGCGGGCTCAATCCCCAGTGTGGGGCATGCAGGAGGCAGCCAGTCAGTGACTCTTTCATCACTGATGTTTCTGTCTCTCTCTCTCTGTCTCCCTGAAATCAGTAAAGATATATTTTAAAAATAAATAAATATAAAATAAAATAAAAACAGCATTGTCATCCATAAACTCTTTATCTAGGGCTTAAATTTTTATTTTTTTATTTCAACTTAAGTCTAGTGGAAATAACACAAGGCTAAATATCAAAATTGATATTTCATAGTGACTTAAAATATATTTGAGCCTATATTTCACTCTTGGTTGATGAACCTTAGCAAATTTTAAACAGATTAATTCTCAGTAAACCTTAAAAATTATGAACATTTAAAATATAATATTTCTATCTTAAATTGCCCTTTTGCTCAGAGCTCATACAAGCAAACAGCTTTTTAAATTTGGAAACACTATAGTCTGCTAAGGTGGGAGGGGAAGAGTAAAAATTCAAGAATAAAACAAAATATGTCACTTGATTTGATAGTATTAAGAATTATTCAGTATTTCCTCAGGCCAGTTCTTTTGCAAACCATAGTTAGTATTGGCAGGTAGATTTGTACGTTATTAACATAAAATGCTCTCAAGTAGACTTGCTAAAGCAAACAATATACTGTATGTTTTTTTTATCATCCTTGTTCACTGATTTCAGCTATTAGTAAAGTCTTGTGTTCATGTAGTTAATGGTCAGTTGAGTTTATCTTAAGTGAAAGATACTCTTGCTTACTTCTAAACAATATTTCTTTTTTCTTTTTGAAGGTATGTCTTGAGAAACTGAATGATATTCAGTTGGCTCTTGTAATAGCAAGGCTGTATGAGTCTGAATTTGATAAATCTGCAACATATAAGTCTATTTTACGTAAAAAAGTTCTGGGAATTGTTTCTCCTGACGAACTCAATTCATTGAACATCAATCTGCATTATGATCCTTTTCTTCGGAGTATGGCATATTGGATTTTGGAAGATTATGGTAGTGCTTTGGAAACATTAATAAAGCAGCCTGTCAGAGAGGATGATGGTAAGCTGCGCTTTTAAGTTAATGATTAAGAGTTTTATTAGTATTTGCTGGTTAGAGAACACACTGTTGGGTACTAATGCTAATACAAAGCAAGTTGAAGACATGGTCTAAGACTTTATGTTTTAGTTGGGGACACAGAGTTAAGCATACTTTTTTATTTTGGTGTGTTGTGTGTGTGTTTCAGAAAAATAAATCCTTTGAAAATCAAGGACTTTGGATTTTTTGTTTTTATGAAATCAATGTATTCAACATAAATATATAAACATTTGAATATAAATGTTTTGAAGAAAATACTGATTTAAACTCAGTTTATGTTAGATGGAAGTTAGCATACTAATCAGTTTTATAGTTTGTGTAGTAGAAATGTATTTATTGTAAAGAAACTTGACATACATGGTGTGACTAAAAATTGTACACTAACTTCTTGACTGCCTTGTTCATGAGATGAGTGGGATAAAGAATTTTTTTAATTTTCCCTTTTGAGTCTACTGTTTTAGAAATCCTTTCTGCTAAAGCTTTTCTAGAAGTTAGTATAAAATGGAATTATTTATATAACTTTATATAAAAATGATGGGATATGCTTTTCAAATATTTTTCCTAGGTGGAATCGAATTGTATATGATAGCTGGTATAGTAGGTATTATATCATTTGGAGTTACTATTTGGAAAGGTTTCTGATTCATAGCTTTTTGTATAGCATCATTTAATTAGGAAGTGTCATATGTCTTACTATGAGGAAGCCATGTTACTCAGTTATTCTAGTCTCCTAGCCAACTAAGCTGTAGATTTCCAAACTGGCCTCTATATAATGAAGAGGGGGAATTAAAGGCCTTTTTTCCCCAGTCACTTTTTTTATACCTGCACATATTCATGTCAAAAATGTATTTTGATTTGAGATTAATACATGATCACATAGTTAGAGCCAATTAAACCTGCATTCTAGAAGAAAAATTTAAAGGCTAATAGTGGGTTGGATCAAGATGATAGGAGTGGAAGCAGAGAGAAGTGGTTGGATTTGGAATACAAAATTAAAGTTGACTAGATGGGGCAGGATTCCATATGGAATGTGAAGGGAATAAGAATCAAGGATAATTCCTGGGTTTTTAGTTTGAGCAATGGATAAATGATATGGGAAAGACTGGGAGCAGATTTGGGGGAGTGTTGCTTTAGATAGAGAAGAGTTCTCTGATAAGTCACTTTTGAGGAGAGACCTAATTGAAATGAGCAAGTATAGTTAATGTAGATATTTGGATAAAGAGCAGTTTAGGCCAAAGGCTCACTAAATGAAAAGGCCTGAGGTAAGAGTATACACATGGAAATGGAAATGTAATGTAGGCCTTTGGATATGGTAGCCTAGTTTTACAGGGTGAACTTAGGACAAGTGACACACATGTGCACATTATTAGCGTATAGATGGTATCAAAGCCGTGGGACTGTATGAGTTCACACAGTCAGTGAGTGTAGGTAGAAAGGAAGTCAAGCGTTGAATCCTAGGATACTCTGTATTCTAATGTAGAGAAGATGAGGAAGATCTAGCAAAGGAGACTGGGAAGTAGTGCCTAGGAAAGTAAGAGAAAATGAACTAAGTGGGTAAGTGGATGTTTTAAATTACCTTAAATTGTTACCTGAAAATATGTGAAATCAGCATAACCTTTGTTTTCCTTCTGTGTTAGAACACTTTGATTACAAATATGTTCTTGGTCTGTTCAATACTATGTATTAGTGTGGTCTGTTAATGAAATTTTGTCAAAAGACCTGGTAGATAAAGGTGCCATAATAGAGAAAAAGGTCTACAATACAACTCTTGAAGAATTTTTCCTGGCTCATAAAATGAATTTACTTTCAGATCAAAACATGATGTCAGCGTGTAATCCTGCAGTTTTTAATTTCTACAATTATCTAAGAACACATCCTCTTTTATTGAGACGTCATTTTGGATCATCTGATGCATTTTCCACACATGTAAGTTTAACAGGAAAAAGTGGACTGGCAGGAACAATTAATTTAAGTGAAAGAAGATTATTTTTTACTACTGCCTGTGCTCATTTAAAAGCTGGCTGCCCCATGTTGGCTTTGGAAGTATTATCAAAGATACCAAAAGTCATCAAGAAGACAAAACCTTTTTGTCGAACGTCTAGTTTTCTGGATACTAGTAAAGACTATTCTCTGACTTCTCCATTCAAATTGGATGCAAGGGAAGATAAGTCTTCTGCCATTGATTGGTCACAGTCAGTCATGAATGGTTTTGGATCTTCTTCAGAGGGTTCCTCAGAGAAGCAATCAAACTCCACTCTTTCTATTGATTGGAGCCAACCAAGTGTTGTATTTCAGGATGACTCTTTAGAATTAAAATGGGACAGTGATAATGATGAAGAAAATGAGGATCTCCCTATTTCAATGAAAGAACTACAATCTTTAAAGAAAAATACAGGGGGAAAAATAGATGAAACGAGTTCTAATTACACAGAATCTCTCAGCACACTAGATGAAAATGACATTTTAAGTCCATCAGAAGATATAATTGCAGTTCAGTTAAAATTTAGAGCATGTTTAAAGATTCTCACAGGAGAACTTCGTACTTTATCTACTGGCTATGAAATAGATGGTGGAAAATTGCGTTACCAACTGTACCACTGGCTTGAAAAGGAGATGATAGCTCTTCAGAGAACTTGTGACTATTGTTCAGATGCTGAAGAATTACAGTCTGAATTTGGTGCAAATGGAGATGAATTAGGAATAAATGAAGATGCTGAAGATTTGCTTCATGAAAAAAAAGTGAAACAACCGAGAGAAAATTTTCAGGAAAAAAGACAATGGCTTTTGAAATATCAGTCACTGTTGAGAATGTTTCTTAGTTACTGTATACTTCATGGATCCCATGGTGGGGGTCTTGCATCTGTGAGAATGGAATTGATTTTGCTTTTACAAGAATCCCAGCAGGTATGTAACATATGATAGCCAGTCAAAATAGTACATGTATGAAAAAGTTTTTGATAATTGCTTTTTTTAAATATTGAAATTGTTGATTTTCTTTATTATGATAGCTGTAAGGAATGCTCCTTTTTAAAAATTTATTTATTTATTTTAATCCTCACCCAAGGATATGTTTTCCATTGCTGGGGCGGGGGGAGGAGGGGGCCACATCACTGTGAAAGAGACACATGGATTGGTTACCTCCCACATGAGCCCCTACTAGGGCCGGGGATCAAACCTGCAACCAAGATATGTGCCCCTGGTTGGAATCAAACTCAAGACCCTTCAGTCCATGGGCCAACACTCTACCCAATGACAAACCAGCAAGGGCAGTAATGCTCCTTTCTTGTGGTCCTTCATAGTGTGAATTTATAGAGTTGTGCATGTATGTATTACAGTTTAAAGACAGTTTGATACTAGAGCCTATGATATGCTGAATTCAAACTCCACATTCTTATATGAATGCCTTATAAGGTGATAAATATCTTAAGATAAGAGGGTGTTATCCCACCATTTTTCAGTATAATTGCTGGAATGATGACCTCCCCAAGTCCCTTCTACCTCTATAAAAAGTTTATGTTAAGCTTTTAAGTTTTAGTTGTTTTAAAGTTTTCCAAAGAAACCCCTGAATTATGTAAGTAATGGATTATAACTATAAATGGTTGATTAACCTTTTTTTCCTTTGTTTTTAAGGAAACATCAGAACCAATGTTTCCTAGCTCTTTGTCAGAGCAAACATCAGTACCCCTTCTCTTTGCTTGTACAGCCAGTGCCAAAACAGTAGTTGCCAATCCATTATTGCACCTTAGTAATCTAACACATGATATTCTACATGCCATAATAAACTTTGATTCACCACCTCATCCTGATATCCAAAGCAATAAAGTAAGTATGCTTGGTTTCAGTCTTTTGATTATACTACAATAAAACTAAAAAGATAAGTGTTAGGGTTTTACAAAAACAATTTTAAACATCAGACTACACATAGTGATTGTTACATTATCAAATTTATATTATTTTGATCAAAGAAAACTTCTGGTTGTAGGCCAGGCTCATCTTACTTGTGCTACTTATACCCAATAGAGTACTTTAATTTTTAATCCAGTGCTAGTTATTAAGTCTTATTTAGCCATTTTATTAAGATAAGAGTAATTCACTATATCATATGCATGAGTAATTTCTTTAGCAGTACACTTAGCCAAAAAGCTGATTTGGTGTGAAGTTACTAATATGTATGTAAAGTTTTTCTTTGTTAATATTAAAAGATTACAAATTTTCAGGACAATGTGAAGTATTTTGCCCCGGTCAGTCCTCTAGGGTAGGCAGTGATTCATGATTCCAGCTACAGCAGAATCACCTGAAGTGCTTGTTAAGCAATTGGATTGTTAAATTCACTCCAAACTTGCTGAATCAGTATTTGAGAGAATCTCAAGAATATGTATTTTTAAGAATTCCCTCAGGTGACTCGGATGCAAAACTAATCGCATCATTATCTAAATCAGCCATATCATCTTCCCACCCATCACCCTTCACTTTATCTGCCATTTACATCACATTTCATATTTTATCTTTATTCTCCAAACATAATGAAATTCTTTAAAGTATGACCAAGTTTCACTATTTTTGTATCTTTTTTTTTTCCCCTTCTTGTAATCTGTCATCTGGTTCTCACTTACCTCACAGACTGTGATATCACACCAGTTCAATTTTCTGCTTTGCCTAATGGTGGCCTCTCCTACAGTTTTACCCTCTTGGATAACCATAACCCTTGCAATTTAATTTTACCACCTCTTTTCCTGTACTGCTCTGTAGTATAAATGTCCACAATGCATATTATACAGTTAGGAATTTAATTTCCTTCAGATGATGCTCATTTTGACCAAACACTATTCCATATTTAATTTTAATAATAAGCATACCCCTGGTATATCAGTTAACTTTTGCTGCTTAAGAACCACCCTAAAACATTAGTAGCCTAAAATAGTCATCATTTATTTTGCTCATGATTTTGTGGATTGGCTCATCAGTTCTGGTTTGGGCCAGCTGCGCTGATCTCTGGATAAGGTGTGTGTGTGTGTGTGTGTGTGTGTGTGTGTGTGTGTGTGTGTGTGTGTGTGTGTAAAGAGCTTTATCATAAGCAATTGGCTCACATGATTATGGAGATTGAGAAGTCCCAAGATCTGGACTTGGCAAGCTGGAGACTCAGGAGAGCTGATCATGTAATTCCAATCTGAGTCCTAAGTCCTGAGAACCAGGATAGCTGATAATGTAAATTTCAGTTAAGAGCTACCAAGGAGTGAGACCCAAGAAGAGCCAATGTTACTGTTCTGGTTAAAAGGCAGGAAAGACTCATGACCCAGCTCAATGCAACCAGGCAGAAGTTCCCTCATACTCCACTTTTTTTGTCCTATTCAGGTCTTCAGTTGATTGGATGAGGCCTACTCATATCTGTTTTGCTTAGTGTTCCAATTCAAGTGATAATCTCCCCTAATCACTCTAACAGATGCACCCAGAATAACGTTTGACCAAATGTGTGGGCACTTAAGGGCCCGGTAATGTTGACACATAAAATTAATCACACCTGGGTTATTTCATATCATGGTTGCAGAAGTTTAAAAAACAGCAAGAATTTGCAAGGCCCTTTGAGGACTAGATTCAGAATTCACACATAACTTCTGTTGTATACTCTTGGTCAAAGCAAATTACAAGGCCAGCCCAGATTCAATAAGTGGGGAAATGTGCTCCAACTTTTGATTGGAGGAGCTGGAAAATATTCTGATCATTTTCACAGTACATGGTCTTTGCTGTCTTCATTTTCCATGATATTCATTATTTTAATTCATACTACATGCCTTGCTGATAATTGAAGAAGAAATAGCAATGAGATTTTAATCTATCACTCCGTTTTTATCAACATAAAAGACCATCATACTTCATAATTAGATCGAGAACCTAGTCTTTATTAAAAGACTAGTCTTCTCTAGCCTGTTTTCTTACCTAAGTTACATTTCTTCATCCTCAGATCCACTTCTGTTATTCTCATCATGCCATGTTTAGAACCTCTTCCCCAATACAAATGTGCCTTTAATTGCTGTGGTTCATACTTTCTTTCTCTAAAATTTCACTTTCTTTAAATTGTTTGCTTTCTGTAGTAACTAGAATATGTGGTAGCGTATTCTTCAATGACCTGTCCATAGATGAACTGTCTTTTATAAGGCTGTGCTTTTTTATATTTTGGTTGAGGAAGAAGCAGGTTGAACCTTAAAGGGTTTGCTTTTAATACATGGTTCATGCACTATTGAATAGCTAGCATCTGTTCCCACTTGCTCTTGAAATGGAAATTAGATAACAGGTACATGGTTTATAATTTCTGCCAAAGGCTTCAGTATTTTTTCTTTGTCTGTAGTGATACCTCACAAGGTAGAAATGAATGTTAAGAAAAAAAGGAAATGGCTTATAAGGACAAAATCATTTTTTCACCTTTTTAAAAAATGCTGATTATATTAGGTTTTGAAAAAAGTTACATTGCATACTTAAAGTAATTTCGGTGTTTTTTTTTCCAGGTATATGTAATGCATACTTTAGCAGCCTCACTTTCTGCTTGTATATATCAGTGCCTTTGTGGTAGTCATAACTACAGGTAAATATCTTTGTGAAATTTAAGAATGCTTGCAGTAAACTGATGAGTTTTTCAGAATATGTATGCTCTTGCTTTGGAAAAACTATACAGCAGTGCACTTTAAATATTGCAAAAAGCATACGGCTGAAGTGTTGAGTACTGTTTTTTTTATCTTTGAAATTTTAACTTACGTCTTACAGCAAATGAATCTCAAGTAAACCCTTGTCAACATAAATCATTTAGCAGCCTTTTATTGATCAATGCCTAATGCCAGACAGCATACTATGCACTGAGATAAGTTCTCCTTCCTTAAGGTCAGTGTAGTTAAAAACAAATGTGAACTGATAAATGATGTATAGCCTGGCATGCCACTTAAATAATAAGTACTATATATGATGGATAGTAAAAGGCTTAGGGAGCATAGAGGAGGTAGTGACTGACTTGGAATCGAGAAAAATTTTATGGAGGAGTTATTTTGTTGATATTTCTTTATGTCTTAAGGTTTCACTATAATTCATCTAGGCTTTTAAAAAGTATTGTTTAACACTCTTATATGTCCCTTATCTTTATGTCTTTTTTGCTTCTTTTCAGGAGAAATCCTAGCTTCATTTTTCAGACACTAACTCGTTCTATAGCAACATCTTTTATTAAGCCTAAGTTTGTTTAAGAAATTCTTTTTCATTTTTAAGATCTTTGTTGATTTTAATAGCTACATTTATTTTTATAACTTATTGTCTTTATTTCCTGATTTTTTTTAACTTTTTTTAGTATAAAACACTTTTCTTAATATTCTAATAAGTCTGCTTCTTCAGGTGTAGGTCCTTCACTGAGTTTGTTGTCTCTTATGTGATATCAGCCTTCCTTAGTTTTGATTTTTTTATTGTCTGTTTATGTTATGTGTTTGAATTTTTCCATGGGTAGGGTAAGCTAGCTTACTGCTCTGGTTATGTATTTCTAGGTTTGCTTTAACTTGATTTTATTTATTTATTTTTTTACCCCTGTCCTCCAAGAGTTCATTTTCTTGTTATGAGTATGACTTTCTTTTCATCAATGTATTTTCATCTTTCTTATGTCCATTTACTGTAATGGGATTTTTGTTGTTACTCTGCCATCTTGAAATCGAAAAGTAAAGCAAGAGAAACTACTTAAAAATGCATCAAAATGCTATCACTAATAAGACTTGCCAATCAGAACAGGTTTTAACCATTAAATGTGCTATATTTAAATATTATATTCCTTTACTTAACATATGATATAGATATTTCTGACAGGTTAACAAAATCTTATGTACCATTTCTGTTATATTTCATAGTTTATGTCAAGCTGCAAGTTATTTTGTTAATTCATCTGTTTAGTTGTAGATTAAAGTGCCATATACTTGGAGAACTTACCCTGAATTCCCAAGTTATGTGAAATGCTCCTGTATTTTGCTTTCATGGCACTGTATGTATAGGTTTTGTCTTTAAAAACATTGTGATAAATTTATTTGTGTCTGATTTCTCCACCAGGCTATAAATTTCATGGGAGACACAAACCATTTTTTTTTATTATATGCCTGGAACCTGGTGCATATACTTGATGTAACCTACCCTGATACAGGGTAGACTAGCCATTAAATATTAAATTAAACCTGAATTGACTTTGTTTTCAACCAAATAGCCTTGTTTTAAATTGCGATATATAAGCTTGCTACTTGTGGTCAATAGTAATTCAGTTTTCTCGTTTGTACATATTCTGACTTTCACTAAATAAATATGCTTAAAACCTATGACATGTGTTTTAATTTAGAAAATTTGTATATTTATAATTAAAGGACACTTTGTTTTAATATAGCACTAGACTATAGAGTATAGTGTAGATGTAATAGTAGTATAACTAATAAAAAATTTGTATTTAAGGTACCCTAGAAGTTAGATCTAAAACATGGAATATTATATGTGAAATTTATTTTAGATCATTGTATATTATTATTTTTTTATATTGTTGTAGGTCATTATAGATTACTTTTATTTAAATGTTTTCTTCTCTTAGTTCATTTCAAACAAATCAGTTTACCGGAATGATGTATCAGACAGTACTGCTTCCCCATCGACATTCTTTGAAAGCAGGAGGCTTAGATGAAACAATAACTCCCAATACATCACCAGCTCAGTGGCCAGGTATAAATAATTTATATGTGTGTCAGTTTTTCTTAGCTCGAATTTAATCAGATGAGGAAAAAGTAGCTTTGGTTTGGTTTTGCTATATGATAATCATTGTTAAATATTGTTAGAATTGATACCATTTCAGTATTCACCACTCGTTACAAATTATGCAGTTACTTAACTTTAGTATTTCCTTCATCATTATATTAAGATAACAAATGTTTTGTTATATCACTTTTTTATAACTTTGCTTTTGTTATAATAAAAAAACATTGTTATGGCAATTAAATTTTAGCATCAGGTTTGATTTAGATTACAGATTTTCAGTGTTTCTCTAAATTGAACAGATGGCTCAGAATTAGGCATTAACTGAAGGACTCTACTAGTCCATGACTCTAGAGAAGAAAATATTTTAATCCTGATGCAATAAAGTTTTTTTAAAAATTAGAAACTGTAGTTAATTTCTTATTTTTCTTATTTATTGTCAGTGATATCTGTTTGTTTGTTCTAGGAATCACTTCTCTAATTCGACTTTTGAATTCTTCTGGTGAGGAAGCCCAGTCAGGGCTTACGATTTTGCTCTGTGAGAGTCTCACAGCAGTGTATCTTAGTCTCGTCATCCATGGCTTGGCAACACATTCCAGTAATGAACTGTTTCGGATTATGGCACATCCTCTAAATGAAAAAATGTGGTCTGCTGTATTTGGTGGAGGTGCACATGTTTCCAGCAAAGAACAGACACACTCAAAAGCATTACCCGGTTAGTTTTTAATCTGTTACGTGTTTGTTTTTTTTAAAGACTGAGGCTTCATTTATTTATCTGAATGATAACTTTGTCAAATGTAATTACATTTTAATTTATTCACAGAAAGATCTGATACAGACCATTTTCTTAAATTCTGAACAAATACTTTTATGGTGAAAATGCAGTATAAAGTTTCTGGTGCAATTTCAAACTTTAAGATACCCATGTACCAGTGATTAGAACTATCTAATGTAATTTTCTTTAATCTTTTACTATTGAAATTTTCATTTATTGAAATAATATAACATTGGTTTTTGTTCTATCCCAAATACAGATTCTCTCTTCTTTCTTTGGCAGGAAGGCACTTTGCTATGCCTAGCCCCCACCAGGTAGTGGTATTCTCCATGGAATGTGTGGGCTTTTCCAAAGCTCTTTCAACCATCAGTTCTCATAGTCCTCCCAGTCTTGCAGGCAAGATATTAGCTTTAGAAATAGGCTTTTACAGTTCAGCTTGCTTTGTGTTGTTTTGGAGGGGATTGGGATACAGTGGGCCAGTTTTGTTTCGTTTGGCACTTATTATAGAAAATTGAAAATTTATTTTAAGCAAGCCATATTTTTGATTTAAAAAACGATTAGCATTTTAGAAAGTCACTTCTGAATTTTTATTCTTTTTAAAAACTCTTTATTTTGATGTTTTCTATCACTTAGACTTCAACATATCTTTAAATGTATAGAAATAAAGAAATGTCAGCGCTAATCATGGCGAATCAAACTATGGCTTGAAATGATAGGAAAAAACATTTCAAATTGACGCTGCTTCATGTTTTGCATATTATGATTCTGGCTGTTAGTGGTTTTGGATTTCTAAGTGTTCATAATACCATGAAAAGTAAAGATTTTAAACAGTTGTATCCTCTTTTCTAAACTTTCTAATAGTGAAACTACATATATTTATTTAAAGATTAGAATACCATGCTTTCTTGACCTGGAAAGAATCTTCATAATGCCTTCTACCTTTTTTTTAAAGTTTTCTTTTTGTAATTTATTAGCCCATATGTGATAATCTTGCTTTTAAATTTTTAAAAAATATTCTAATTTTCATAACATCTCTTTTCTAATTTTTAAAGAGTAATTTCCTATGCTTTATATTTTTATATGGATTAAAAAAAAGGAAAAGACTAACCTCGAAGTGTAATGGAGTAAAATTTATAGCTCTATTGAGATTAGTATTAAATAAATAATTGGTAAATTAATTTTTGCCCTGTTTTTAGTGTATTCTAAGAGAAAAGCATTTGTTAAGACTGATCTTATTAATGTGAAATGTTAGAAAGGGATAAATTTTTGCTATGGCATATCCACATATGTGTAAAAATTAAAAATACATTCTTACTGGTTAGGCATTAGGTCTCAGTTCTAACCATTTTTGCTGAGCACAAATAATATAGAGAACCTTATTCAAAGTCCAGGTTGTTCTTTGTTTAACCACTTAGACTTAGTTGTTTCTAGACAGAAATGCCATCACACAAATTATCTTTCAAGTACACTACATCATAACTACTATCATAAGCTGTATTCCACCACTGGCAGCCAAATAATATAGAGTACTTAAAACGTGGTTTACTTAATGGTAGGGCTGGTTGTAGCCACATCTAGGTTATGTGATGCTCATCTCTTTTTGAGAACCCAGGAACTATTCTGAATACAAACAATAACTGAATCAAAATTTACAGAAGACATGAGTTAATATGATTCATCAGTTTGCTAAACAGAAAATGGTGAAGTCAAAGGCCTGATGTCTCCAAAGCTGATCTAGGAGGAGGGAGTAAAAACAGAAAGAAAGAAATAGAAAAACAGAAAAGGGGAAGAAGTAAAGACAGTAGATAGTGAAGGCAGTAATAGTAATTAGAAGCAGCAATCCTGTGAAACAGATCAGCCGACAGTTGAAGAGAGAAAATCTGAGAACAGAAAGTCAACCAAGACAAGAAACAAGTAGGAGTGGCTTTTAATATAAGGCAGAGTTCTGAAATGTCAGTTTTTAAATGCAATATTATGTTGATCTGTAAACTCACCAACTGAAGCAGCACAGCAGCCTGATAAACTTTAGGTTATATATAAGCAGCCCTGCATGTTTGAATTACTGCTAAACATAAGTATACTGTCCCAAGAGTCTAATTGCACATATATTCAGTATACATTGTTGACCAAGGGTATATAATAATGTGTTTTAGAAAAGTTGATCACAGTGCAGCCAAAATTAATATATATATTTTTAGTTTTTACTATTTAAATTTGGCGAATGGAAAACTGACAAGTCTATAGTATTTCATTTTCTTGACAACCTAATCAGTGTCGTAATATGGTATATTCACGATGAAATACATGCTTGGAACCCCTAAAAACCTGTGTTTTAAAAAGTGTTTTTATGTTCTGGTATAAATCCTCATTTTAATTTTCTTTGAAATAATGGTCTCAAGAACTAAATTATATTGCTACATGTGTATAATATGTTCAGTGTACTAATTCCTTTAGTGACTTAAAATTTAATTATGACTTAAGCTTTGTAATGTAAGAAAATGATAGATGATTTTTATTAGATGTTAGCTCAGCAGGCAAAATTCTTAACAAACATATCAACGTACATAAGTCCGTAATTTATTTTTAAAATAAATTTAATTTGCTTTGTGAACTCCCATTATATGTTAATGAAGGATTTATTATTTTCTAATTAATTAAAACTATTGTTCAGGTGTATGTTCATGGAGTCCTGATTTTGTTATTATGGTTAATTTTTAAAGTAGACCAAGCAGCTACAGAATAGAAATTTTCAAAAAATTACCTTTTTTCTGCTAACAGTTAGAAATCCATACTTTTGCTTTCATTGCATATTATATAGCAAGTCAAAATATTTAAAGAATTTTTATTGTATTTTGTTATAATATTTGCAATTATAAGAACTGTGAATTTTTTATCTTGATAAATTTACAGTAGTGATTTTTTTATTTCTCCAAACTGAGAATGAAATATAAAATGAATATTTGTGGTAAGCATTTCATTTTTTTTTTTTTTTTTTACTATGAGACTGCTAATGATGTTATAGACATTTTAAATTATATTTTTAGCATTTGATTATTTATGTTAAATACAGTTCAGAAAATCCAAATGTTTTGCTTTTTCCCATAAACTTGTATAAAACAAAAGTTCTGTATTCAATATTTAATGATTATACATATCATTGCTATCATTCCTTTAGCAAAATAGCAACCTTTCTTAATAAGGTAAGACGTCAGCTTATTTACAATATAAAACAAAATCAACTATTTAAAATATAGTTGAGTATGCCAAACACTTTTGTCTGCTGCACCGCAAAATAACTAGTTTTACTAGAAAAGGGAATAAGTACATTTTTTGATTAGAACGCCTTGGACATCCTTTTTTTTCATTGAGGGCCATATAATAAAAATTTTTAAGTTTAAAAAGCATTATATTCATTTCATAACTACTGGGGAAGGCAAATACTTAGATAATATGGGTAGAGAAAGCGTAGAAGATTTTAAAAAAACACTAAAAAATGTATATGTGTAAAATTTTACAGATAAATATCTTTTTATGAACATCTCAGCTCTCATCTAGACTCCCTCACTCTTACTGAGAATAGGCATGTGATCTCTATGTCCAACACCATTTTCTAATATATTTCTGGCAGTCCTAAGTGCTGCAGCAAAATAGCTTTGATGTATTTTCTTAATTATTAATTTTTTTGTGGTAAAAAACACATAAAATATACCATCTTAACCATTTGTGTACAGTTTAGTAGGGATAAGTACATTCACACTGTTGTGAAACAAATCTCCAGAACTTTTTCATTTTACAAATTTGAAACTTTATACCCATTGAACGACAACTTCCCCTTTTCCCTTCCCCACCCCCGGTAATCACCATTCTACTTTCTATTTCCATGAATTTGACCACTTTAGATACCTAATATAGAGGAGTCTTACAGTATTTGTCTTTTTGTGACTGTCTTTCTCTTAGCATGATGTCCTCAAGGTTCATCTGTATTGCGTATGTGACAGGATTTCCTTCCTTTTTACACCTGAATAATATTTCATTGTGTATACAGGGTGGCCAAAAGTAGGTTTACATTTGTGGGTACTCGAAACAGTTTATTCTTGTTTTATTATTTATTAATTATTGTATTATTTTTCATATGAGCAACTGTAAACCTACTTTTGCCCCCCCTGAATATTATACTCCATTCAAATTTTTAATAAGTCTGTGGAGTTTGAGATGAAATTTTACAGATAGAACCATATTGTAGCCAGCAGGGTGATTGAAAAGCAGTGCTCTAGAGCAGGTATCTCCAGATTTTTTTTTTTATTACATAACCCTATCCATAAAACATGCTTGAGTAAAACCGCGATATATGTGCATTATTTATTTATAAATAACATGCACCCATTGTTGATTCAGATATTAAACAGTGACAATTTATATTTTCTTCTTCCTCTTAACCGCTTTCCTCCTTTTCTTTCTCCCTGTCCCTTTCCTTCTTCCTCCCCTTGTGCCGCCGCCTTTCCCTCCACCCCCTTCCCTTTCTTCTCCCCTGCTCCTCTCTTTTTTTCTCTCTTCCCTTCTTACCTGTTTTCTCCTCTTTTCTTCCTCCTTCCCCCTTCTACTTATTAAAAAAATAAATCTAAACAGAAGTAATATTTTCCTTCCATATTTCAATGAGCCATTTTGACACCAACTACCTTGGAGACTACCTTGCTCTGTTTTTTGGAGACAGATCACTGCTTTCTATTAAGACATTCATCACTTCATTTTTATAGACATTTATGAAGCAGTTGCAAGTTACTGTGCGAAGTAGTAAACCTAGGAAGACCTTGAGAGTCAGCGGTCTGTAAAATCTGGATAATATCACCTGCCAGACTTTATCATTAGTTTCATTCTTTGAGTATTAAGAAGTACCTTAAATTCACTGCTTATTTAATCTCCTGATTTTGTCTTTTCCTTTTAGGAATCTTTGCAGTTTACTTGTAAAATCATGTTTTACATATAATTTTGAGAATTTGTTTTATACTTAATTTGTGTTTGCATACATTTTTAGTTCTCACACCCCTAATGATAAAGGAGAATGAATATATTCCTCTTAGGAGACCTCTTAGACTGAATTACCTTGCTGAAGGGAAGAAATAGATTTGAAATCTGTTTTTCTTAAATTTATATGACTTTTATCTTCTCTATATCTGTTGCTTTCAGCATAAAATGTTTTAAATCATCAGTCTCTCTCTCTTCCTCCCTACCCCCTTCCTTTTCACTCTCTCTGAAAATCAATGGAAAAAGTATCCTCGAGTGAGGATTACCAAAAAAAGAAAGAAATTAAAATCTTTTGAAAGATTATGTAATAGTCATACCACTTTTTTAGCCATATCTTAGAATACTAATTTTATTTAATTTCCTTTTTCTGAAATAACTAAATTATTTTGTTAAACTCAGCTTGGCTGTGGCTCGATATAATGCATGAGCATGCTGTTTATGCAATCCGAATAGCTTCAAACTATAAAACAAAATTTATTACAGCACAATTATTGCATTAATTTGGGAGGTAAATAAATTCTCACTGGAACCATTGAAGGAGAATATTCATGTGCCTTAATGTGGAGTTGTTTGCCTTTCAGACCATGCCTGTGTCTAGGAGATCCTCGATTCTCCACTGGTGATTTGTATCCTATGACTTAGTGTTAATTAAAAACTTGTATAACTTGTTTTTCTATGCTAATGCCTTTAATATTCTAAGGTAAAATACTAAAAGAATATTAACTGTTAAGTGTTTAGAGTTAAAACAATAAAGATTACATTTTCTACTTCTTTGTTATTCCATTGACTAGAAAATCCCATCTTCAAATCATTTCTAAAAGTCTGAATCAGTTTAAGTAGTTATGTGTTGGAATTTTTTACATTTTCATTGAAAATGTAGATAAAAGCCAGTGATTACTGAAGAATCTCATAAGTGAGTTGTTGCCTTTAATTAACATTG
Organism: Miniopterus schreibersii; assembly: GCF_964146895.1. Taxonomy (NCBI): domain Eukaryota; kingdom Metazoa; phylum Chordata; class Mammalia; order Chiroptera; family Miniopteridae; genus Miniopterus; species Miniopterus schreibersii. The sequence goes on along the minus strand of NC_138103.1, from coordinate 38,402,542 downwards.
ATATCCCATGATACTCCTTTTTTTTACCATGATATTCTTTAAAAACAAAATAAAACAATGTAGATCATTTCCTATCATGTGAACTCATTTACAAGCAGATATTACATCCCATCACCTACTTATACAATACAATACTTATACAAGTCAACAGAGAGTGAGATAAATTCAAGATAATTTTCGTCTCACTTGACCTATTTTCTTACCTTACTATCATAATAAGAATCTCAGTTTTGTGTATGTACTTACTTGTAGTTAGCCTTAGGTCTTATACAATGAAAATAGTACTTATTTAATAATACTTTACTTTGTTCTCTTTAGTTTCTTCGCTAGTGGAAGAAGGAGAGAAGCAGAGCACACGATTTAGGCCATCAAAAATATCTGGCAGAGAATCTGCCCCACAGACCTCTTCCCCACCACCAGTAAGCCAAGAGTCGCTGACAGTCAAAGAGAAGTTCATCCCACCTGAGCTCAGCATCTGGGACTATTTCATAGCCAAGGTAATAAAAGTGCTTCCAGGTCAATATTTATATAGTTAAATGAAAATGAAAGTGATTAAAATAAGTGTAATTGTTGATGCTTCCAATATTTTCGCACTGTGGTTTAGAAAATTTTCATTTTATCAGGCTATATTACCAAACAGCATACCCTAAAATATTTTGGCTATATTTCCAAGCAGTTTTTAAGGCAGTTTTCTGATAAATTATGATTTTTGCATTTTATTTTATTTTTTTAAAAATATATCTTTATTGATTTCAGTGAGAGGAAAGGAGAGGGAGAGAGAGAGATAGAAACATCAATGATGAGAGAGTCATTGATCGGCTGCCTAGCCCGCAACTGGGGCAAGTGCCCTGACCGGGAATCGAACCCCAATTGCCTGGATCCTAGGTCAATGCTCAACCACTAAGCCATGCCTGGCCTGGCGATTTTTGCATTTTAAATGAAGTTCTTATTAAGATGAAAAGATAAATTGGTTAACACCTCAATACCAATGTACTTGGTAGTAATTAAGGAATCAAGACTGTCAGAAGTTAAAGTACCATCCATATTCTGATTCCTTTTCTATACTATTGCAGTCTTGCATTGTTCTGATAGACACAAATTTCATCTGTTTAATTAGATAACACAGTCCCTCAACAACATGTTTCAAGTTTAAGTTGCCACAGTCTATTAAATGTGAGTAATTGCATAAAGTATAAAGTTCCCTGCTAGCTTTTCAGTCCACAGATTACAATGAAAATAACACATGCACCTCATGACCACCTACTAATCACAGTAGTTCTTTCAAAGCCTGTTGGTGATTGGTCATTTAGTGTCTGTTGTTCAGTTCATACACAGACAGGAAAAGGGATAGTGTCCTGCCTCCTTGTCTCCCACGATAAACCCAAGTGACATTTTATAAAACTGGATAAATAGAAGAGGGAATTGACAAACATTGATGAAAGTGCAACAAAAAAGGTGAAAAGTGATAGTACTGGAAGTGAAATTCAAATCAAATATAAAATTATGCAAAAGTTAGCTAACTTTGGGATTATTGACATTACTGTGATTTAAGAGATTTTAGATGTGCAGCGAGAGAAATCTAGTGAAGGCTAAATTAGTAATATAAGTGAGGAAAGTGTGACAAAAGGATGAAGATGTTTCAGAGATAGTGAAATGGGAAAAACAAAACCAAACCCCACAAAAAAACCTTCCCATTAAAGGAACTCTGGGTGATATTTCACAACATTGAAAGCACAAAACACAAAATGTTGGAAGCTGATACAGATTTAGATAAGATTATGACAATTTGCCAAGTTTTAGAAAAGATGCTTGCTTTATACAGTTAGAAGGCAAGGAGCAGTATTCAAAGTACTCTATAAATTTTTTACAAAAATATAAAATACTTTAATTCTTGCCCAGCTTGGCTTGGCTTCAGCGGTTGAGCGTCGACCTGGGATCCAGGAGATCAGGGTTCGATTCCCAGTCAGGGCACATGCCTGGGTTGCAGACTGCAGCCTATCAGTGAATCTCTCATTATTGATATTTCTATCTCTCTCTCTCCCTCTCCCTTCCTCTCTCTGAAATCAATAAAGATATTTTTAAATAAATAAATAAATAAATAAATAAAATACTTTAATTCTCAATGTTTCTAACACTAATTACAGTGTACAAAATAAATATTATTTTTACTATTTTTTTTAATTCCCCTAGCTGACCTGACCGTAAGTGTTTCTAATGTTTTGACACATATTTTTAACAGTGACAGAACATTTTTAATTTTCCATTGATATTAAGATTCCTTTGCATGGCTTCAGCTTGCTTAGACATCTTTACATTCCTACACCACACACAAAGCAAGAACCGCCCATATAGATCTTCTTCTCCTGTGATCGGCCAAATTCTTCACATCCTCAGCTTCTGAATGTTCTCCTTTTTCCCTTGTATTAATTGACACATTATTCTTTTCTCGTGACACCCGTCCCCCTGGCCTGTTAAGCAGCGGCTTTTTTTTTTTCTTCTATCTTACATGCTTCAGTGTAAAGGAGGGCATTTGTATTTCCTCCTTCTTCATTGCCTTTTGCAGAGTCATTTATTCATTGAGCAAATGTTTACTAGGCACTTTATTTATATGGGAATATCTTTATTTCATCTTCATTTTTGAAACATAGATTGCTGGATATAGGATTCTTGATTACCAAGGTCTTCTTATTCCTGGATCTTGTTTAATTTCTGGTTGGTCTGCTCTTGCCCCAATCTGTATCACAGCCTCAGGATAATTGAGATGGTAGCCTTCCCTAATTGTTTACTACTAAGATTTTATTGTTTTTGATAGTGCCACTGGGCATGGAAGTGTGTGTTTTTTTAAATCCTCACCTGAGGATATTTTTTCCAGTGCTTTTCAGAGAGAGTGGAAGGGAGAGAGAGAGAAACATTGATGTGAGAGCAAGACACATCGATTGGTTTCCTCCCTCATGCACCCTGACCGGGGCCAGGGATTGAGCCTGCAACCAAGGTATGTGCCCTTGACCAGACTCGAACCCAGGACCTTTCAGTCCACAGGCTGATGCTCTAGCCACTGAGCCAAACTGGCTGGGGCCGGGCATGAGATTTTTATCAAAGTCAGCGCCTTCTGGCCAAGAAGCCGAGTTCTTAGTCCTCACAGACTGCCCTTCTGGCCCTGGCAGAACAATTGCACCACAGGGTGGCAAGGGTGGGGATGAGGGTAGCCTCTGGCCAAAATGCCACATTCTTACTATTTTACCAGAGATTCAGTAGATTTTTCTTGAATATTGCTTTATGTGTTATATGCATTTGGTTGATCTCCAATATCTTTAAGTGATCGTTTTTGACAGTTTTGTGCAGTTTTATTGTTGCTTTTTGGGGAGAGGACTTACCAACCTCTTCACTCAGCTGTTCCAGAGGTTCTGTCCTCCCTGCTATGTTTCTTTATTAGGCTTCCCTACACTCAAGATTGTATAACTTCTGAAACTTCCCACATCTCTTTCATCTACACTCTTAACTGATGACCTCATCTCTTAAGTAATTAAAAAATAGTATCAGACAACACTCTTTTATCATCCTATCATGAACTATAACTATTTTCTCCCATCTTAGTCTTTCCCCCTGTGATTATGAAGAGTCCTTCCTATCAAAGACTCCAGTTCTATTCTGAATCCTGTCTGTGCTTTTCCTCTCTATCCTTTGCTTTGTCTTCATTTCTCCCGTCTCTATTGGCTCCTTCCATCAGGACAGAAATGTGCTGTCCTGTCTCCCATTCCAAATCCTGCTTTAACCCCCTAAATTTCCCAGCTCTTATTCTATTTCTCTGATTTCTATTCTTATTCAACTTTTCAAAACTGTACACAGTAGACCCCCTTATCTGTGGGGCATATGTTCCAAGACCCCAGTAGATGGCTGAATCCAGAGAGAGTACAAACTCCCTGCCCCCATACACACATAAACAGTTGAAAATTCACGTACAACTGTTTTCAGCCTGCTGTATGTGCAAATTGCCAACCAAGGAACAAAAATACATTTGACCCTTGAACAACACAGGCTTGAACTATGTGGATCTAGTAGAAATCTGGGTGTAAGTAATCTTACACAGCTCAAACCCATGTTCAAGGAGCAATTGTATATACTATGCTTTTCCTATACATACATACCTAGGATAAAGTTTAGTTTATAAATTATGCACTGTAAGAGATTAACAGCAATTACTACTAATAAAATAGAACAGTTTTAATAACAGTAAACTGTAATAGTTATATAAATGTGGTATCTCTCTCAAAATATCTAATTGTACTATACTTACCCTTCTTGTGATGTTGTGAGATGATACAATGCTTACATGATGAGATGAAGTGAGGTGCATGGTGTAGGCATTGTGACGTAGTGTTAGGCTACTAAAGCGTTACTTGAACATAAGTACTGCAAAACCACAACTGTCTATCTGATAACCAAGATGGCAGCTAAGTGACTAATGGGCAGGTAGCATTTTTAGTGTTGACACATTGAACAGAGGGATGATACACATCCTGGGTAGGACGGAGCAGGAAAATGCAAGATTTCATCACACTACTAAGAACAGCATGCATTTTAAAACTTAGGTATTGTTTATTTCTGTAATTTTCTATTTCATATTTTCAAACTGTGATCACAGGTATTTGAAACCACAGGAAGCAAAACCCCTGATAAGAAGGTTTACCTATTGTATGTCATATTTACCTATTGAATGACAGCTACCCTGCTGAAATGGCTGTCGTTGAGATTCAGGTGGCACCCATGTTGTCACATACAGCTGAAACTTCTGGATCATCCTCTTATTTGACCTCTTAGCAATATTCAACACGTCACCATTTCCTTCTTTTCAAATACCGAAACTCTTGCTCTCGGATGCACTCTCCTCTTGTTGTACCCCTAACCTTACTATTAATTCCTTCATAGTGTCTTTTTTTCATCCTTCTTTTTCTACCTTCAAGAATTGGGTTTTGTTATTTATTTTCTCCAATACCTCCTCTCTTACAACCAAAGTCCTCTTGTTTTGGTAAATGGCATCTTTATCCTTATAGCCAGTGAAGCCAGAAACCTAGAAATCATCTTTTTTCTCTGTTTCTCTTGCTCTCCAGATTTATTAGCAAATCTGTCACTGCTTCCCCCAGAATACACTGTGAGCTGTTATTTCTCTTCATCTCCATCACTAACACCTGTATGTAGACTGCCGGTTCTTGCCTTAGTTACTGATGTCTCCATTTCTACTCTTGCCATTTGACTTTTCTCTCATAAGTGAGTGCTTGTAGTAATATTAAGATATAAATCTCAATACCTACCCTCTGCTTAAAACTCATTGGTAGCATTCCATTACACTCTGTACTGTGACCTATAAAAACCCTACCTGATCTGTCATCTTCCATTCTCTTTCCACCTTTATCCAACAGTTATCCTGTTACTTTTTAAATACGAAACTCTTCCCCATATTAAAGCCTTTCTACATACTATTTCCACTGCCTAAAATGCTTTTCTTCTCTGTTGTTATTGTCTATTTCTTCTCTATTTTTTCTTGTCCTTTTAAATGCCACTTTTCCAAGAGGCTTTTCATGATCAGCTTTCTCAGTTTTTGTTAATGTTCTTAATCCCATCACTGTCTTTTTGTCTTTAAATGCAGTTTGTGCTTAGTTTTCTACTGTTTGCCTATTTTTTTCCATTAAAACATAAGCTCTGTGAAGGCAATGACTGTGTATATGTCTTAAAATTTTTTATATCAAGAAAGCTTTTTAACACAGTAGATACTTGATAAATTTTTTGTTGAGTGGATAAATAGGGGAATTACGTAAAGTGATGTCAAAGGCATAGAATGTCAAACAAACAAACAAGAAACAGCAGCCAAATGCTGGTTTTACTTCTTATAACAAAGTGTCCAAAAATGGAATAAATTGCTAATATTGGATTATGTAATTAAATGTATTAAATCATATAGTTGGATGGTAAATTCTGTAACTTTTTCATTTTAGCCTTTTCTACCCCCATCCCTGAGTAGAGGAGAATATGATTCAGAGGAGAGTCTGGACAGTGATGATGATGATGATGATGTTTTAGCTTCAGATTTTCATCTCCAAGAACATTCTAATTCAAATTCATACAGGTATGGAATACTTAATTTTAAGCTTTTTTTAAAAAAAAATGTTATATATAATATTTTTGAAAATAATACATGTGAAATTAGTGGCTTAGGACTTATAACACATTATAACTCAGATTTCTGTAGTTGAAATTAGTAAATTTCTTTCCTTAATAATTCCACGGATGACCTATACTTTTTATTAGTTCTCACAAATGTTGCTATCAGATTATTCCTTGCCCTTTGCTCCCTGATATAAACAAACCCCACTGTTTTAGCCTAGAACATCTAATGTCTTTTTAGTAGAATACTAGTGCTGTAATATGTTAATGATTAGTGTTTTAAAAATGACTTCCACATTAGGTAAAAATCATAAATGTTCAAAGCAGTCACCCTCAGTGAATATTATTCTTACGTGTAGGAGAGATGGTATATGTGTTATCTTGCTTTTATTAATATGTTAATTATTTCCTGTTGGCCTAATTTCGTTTTTTGAATATATAAAATATTTACATGGCTCAAAAGTCAAACTGTTTAACTCAACGACAAAAAAACAACCCAATTAAAAATCAGCAAATGATTTGAATAGACATTTTCCCAAAGAAGTTATACAATTGACCAGCGAAGTACTCCTTTATTGAAAAGCACATGAGGGGAAAAAATGCTCACGATAGCTAATCAGTAGGGAAATACAAATCAAAACCACAATGAGAGATCATCTCACACCCATTGAGATGGCTACTACTCCCTCCAAAAAAAACAACCCAGAAAGTAACTGTCTTGGCAAGGGTGTGGAAAAACTGGAACCCTATGCAATGTTGGTGGGAATGTAAAATAATGTAGCCATCATGGAAAACACTATGACAGTTCCTTGAAAATTAAAAATAGAATTACTATATGACCCATCAGTTTGACTCCTGAGTATATACCCTAAAGAATACAAAGCAGGTTATTGAACAGTATTTATACACCCACGTCCATAACAGCATTATTCATAATTGCCAGTGGGTAGAAGCAACCCAAGTGTCTATCGACAGGTGAATGCATAAACAAAATGTGATATATACATACAATGGAATATTATTCAGCCTTTGAAAGTATGAAAATTCTGATACATGCTACACATGGATGTACCTTGACAATATTATGCTAAGTTAAATAAACTAGTCACAAAAAGACAAATACTATATAATTCCACTTATATGAGATACCCAGAGTAGTTAAGTTCATAGACAGAAAGTAGAATGGTGGTTTCCAGGGGCTAGGAGAAGATGGAAATGGGGAATTATTGCTTAATGGGTATAGAGTTTCAGTTTTGCAAGTTGCAAAAGATTCTGGAAATAGATAGTGGTAGTGGTTGCACAATATGAATATATATATTAATGCCACTGAACTGTACACTTGAAAATAGTTAAGATGGTAAACTTTATGATATGTGTATTTTACCACAGTTTAAAGTAATAAAAAGCCATTACTCTAAGAAGTAAATGTGTGTCACTTGAAATAAAAGAGAAGCTGAAATATCGTTTTAAAATAAAAATGTAAAACTGTATAAAAGTGTGAAATCAGAAGTCTCACCATTTCTCTCTTCCAGCCAATTTCTCTTCTACACCCTCTATAGATACCCATTTTTGTTGGTATTTGGTTTATCCTTCTTTTTGCAAAAATAAGCAAAAAGAAATCTTGTATTTCTCCTATAGGTAGCGTACTATATGTTGTGTATGTATTTATCAATACATACTGAAGTTCACACCATATTAACACTTAGAGAATCTTCTTTATTTTTTAAAAAATGGCTACCCTAATGTTCTGTGGTTAAAACTGTAGTTATTCAGCCAGTACTCTCTTGATAGATAATTTGGTTGTTTCTAGTCTTTTGCTATTGTAGATAATACAGACATGAGTACTACATATATATATATATTTTGTTTTTGTGGAAGTATATTGTCATCAGGGTAAATTACTAGTAGTGGAATTGTTGAGTCAGAGAGTGCTGTACTCTTTTAAATCCCTAAGTAAATATTTAACAGAGCTACTGTTGCTTTATTTTTAGTTGGTCATTGATGCGCTTAGCAATGGTGCAACTGGTGCTCAACAATTTGAAGACTTTCTATCCCTTTGCAGGTCATGATCTTGCAGGTAATAAATATCTTAATGTGAATTAATATTTCCATTGCTTTTGGTTTACTCTTTTGTATTTTTTCCAAATAGTGGAGAAAAGGTTTAATAACTTCCTATTGTAGAAGATAGGTTTCTATTAAACAAACTGTCTGTAAATATATCTGTCATCTTGTTAGGTTCCCTTAGGAGGATAACATCCAAGAAAGTAGGGGATTTGAACCTGATGTGATTGACTGTATTAAGACTGTATTTATAGCTATAGCCGAGATATTGGGAGATTTAATAGTGGTAGACACATAGAAAACTAAGTAAATGCAAACACTTAGTGATTGTTAACTCCAAGGGAACAACAGGTTGTACAGGAAAGAAAGGGACATGATAGTATACCAAGTGGTTCAGCTGTGATCTATGTTTAAATGTGTGTGTGTGTGTGTGTGTGTGTGTGTAAAAACTAAAATGTCAATTTAACAAAAATTATTATGTGATTATGTTGGAGTGATGGAGAGAAGTTTATTCTCATATTCCATAGTAGTATATCAGAAGATTATTTCTAAAATTGAAAGATCAAGAATTCACAGTATAAGCATGTTTAGATTTTTGTAGGTAAATAGTTAAAAGTTGAAGGTAGCATTTGAATTCAAGTGTGCCTTGGCCGGTGCGGCTCAGAGTTTAGAGCGTCACCCATGCACCAAAGGGTCATGAGTTCAATTCACGGTCAAGGGCACTTACCTGGGTGAGGGTTCCATCCTCAGCCCCTGTTGGGGCACGTGTAGGAGGCAACCAATTGATGTATCTCTTTCACATAAATGTTTCTCTCTTTCTTCCTTCTCCCTCCCTTCCACTCTCTCTAAAAATCAATGGAAAGAATATCTTCGGGTGAGAATTAACAAATGAAAAAAAGTATGGAACTGTAGAACTGGAAGGTGCTGAGTTTCATAGTATTATATAACTTTCCCCCCCCAACTTTTGTCTATTATTTAATTTTCTAAGCAAATCTTAGTTATATGCCATACAGAAATTGGGCTGATATAAAGGTTAAAGCAATTTTCTTCCCAGACATACTTTTATAATATTCAGGTATATTTTTTCATGTGAAATTAAAGTCAGAAGCACTAATTGACATAAGAGTCATTTAAATCACGTCATAAATACTATTCCAAATACTAGTACTAAAGCTGTGATGGAATTTCAACATGATTGCCCTTTTTTCTGTTGTCCTTGGCTACCTAATTATGTTAAAATGTTACACAGATTTAATGATATCCTTTTTATAATACTTTTAGATTTCTATGCCAGACTCTTTCACATCACCTCTGACAAAATGTGTGTTAATATTGCAGTCATTCTTACAGTTCAGTATAGCATTTTACTGCAGAAGATAAATGCAGTTCAATTTTATTTTCTCATTTTAGAGCTTCCTGTTAGTTCACCACTTTGCCACGCAGTTCTAAAAACTCTTCAATGTTGGGAGCAAGTTCTTCTCCGAAGACTCGAAATCCATGGTGGGCCACCTCAGAACTACATTGCAAGTCATACTTCTGAAGAGAGTTTGTCTGCAGGTCCTGCAATTCTTCGCCACAAAGCTTTGCTGGAACCTACAAACACTCCTTTCAAGTAGGTTTTCCTATGGATACTGTTTTTTAAGTATGAATTTTACTAAATCGGAGTGTTTTCAGGTAGTATTTGAAGAAAAAAATATTCAAGTCCTTATATGTTTAATGTGCTATTCTAGGCTCATATCTGTGGCTTTGTGTGATGCATATTGTAGTCCATAGGTTAGCAAATACTTTTTGCAAAGGTCCAAATAAGTAAATATTTTAGGCTTTGGGGTCCTTACAGTCCTTTTGGCAACTATTCAGAATTGCCATTGTATAGTGAAAGCAACTACAGACTATAAGTAGTAAATGAATCGGCATGGCTTTCATCCAGTAAACTTCATTTTCAAAAATGGAAGGCAGGCTCATAGTTTACTGGTGCCCACTCTCTAGCAGTGCTATTCAAAATAGCCAGTTAGCAAACTGGTTTGCTGTTCATGAGGAGTAAAGTATTTGTACTGAAAGGTAAATCAATGCTGTGCTTGCTGCATCAAAGTCTTGTTATAAAAGGTGTTAGCCCGGCCGGGCGTGGCTCAACAGTTGAGCGTCGACCTAGGATCCAGGCGATCAGGGTTCGATTCCTGGTCAGGGCACATGCCTGGGTTTCGGGCTCAATCCCCAATCGAGGGTGTGCAGGAGGCAGCCAGTCAATGACTCTCTTATTATTGATGTTTCTCTCTCTCTCTCTCCTTTTCCTTTCCTCTCTCTGAAATCAATAAAGATATATTAAAAAAAAAAAAAAGATGTTAACTGAACTAAACAATGTATTTAGTGACTTAATGACATAGTTCATTTACATTTTTTTCACAAGCTCTTATCTCATGCACATCAGAAACAGACTTCATGGACTGGTATGTGTTCACAGATAATACTTTGAGTAGCTCTGCTTGTAGATCTCTTCTAGGAAGCATAACTATTACGTTCCTAAGTGAGGGGTCAACAAACTATATCCTGTTAGGCCAAATTCACCCCTCCTCCTACATTGTATATAAAGTTTAATTGGATCACAGCCACACCCTTTCATTTTAATATCATCTCTGCTCCTTTTCCACTTCATTGGCAGAGTTGAGTAATTGTATGAGAGACCATCTGGCCTACGAAGCCTAAAATATTTACCATCCTGTCCTTTAAGACAAAATTTGCTTCCTTAGCTGGTTTGGCTCAATGGTTAGAGCGTTGTGGGCTGAAGGGTTCTGGGTTTGATTCCAGCCAAGGGCACATACCTTGGTTGCAGGCTTGATCCCCGGTCCCTGTTGGGGTGCATGCAGGAGGCACCCAATTGATGTGCCTGTCACATCCATGTTTCTGTCTCCCCTGCCTCCACTCTATCTGGGAAGCAGTGGAAAAAATATCCTCATGTGAGGATTAAAAAAAAGAAAAAAAAGAACAAGTTTGCTGATTGCGGCCCAAGATGATTTGGTCTGATTCTAGTTAATTATTATTATAAACATTTATATGACACTAAGGAAATGTGGTCAAGTTAATCAGAAATCTCTGAAGTGTATATTAAAATATACTGTGTCTCTGTAGATCCAAACATCACCTGGCACTGTCTGTGAAGAGACTTTGGCAGTACTTGGTAAAGCAAGAAGAAATTCAGGAAACTTTTATCAGAAATATATTCACAAAGAAAAGGTGTCTAAATGAGGTTCGTATAAGTTGAAACCTGCTTACTGTTTTATTATTGAAGTCTTTTGTATTATATAACTATAAAGAATTAGTTGCCTTTTAAAGACTGTAGAACTCATTTTTAGCCCTGCCCGGTTAGCTCAGTTGGTTGGAGCGTCATCCCCATACACCAAGGCTACAGGTTCCATCCCTGGTCAGGGCACATAAAAGAATCAACCAATAAATGCATAAATAAGTGGAACAACAAGTGGATATTTCTCTCTCTCTCCCCCCTAAAATAAATTAAAAAATGAAAATAAAAATAAAACTCATTTTTATATCATAAACATATCCTATGCAGTTAAGGTATAGAAAAGTAATTGAAAAGGAAAGAGGGAGGTCATTATTTTCTTAAGTCTATTTTATTTAAAGTAACTAATGCAGATATATTTGAGACTTTTTTGCCCCAAAAGATATTGGTTATGATTCTGTATCTTTTCCTGTTTTAAGCTGTCATGATCACCAATTTAAGAGACAAAATAGAAAGTTCCCATGATTTTCATGTGACAGTTAAAAAAAGGTTATCTTAGAAGTTTAATTGAAACTAGGTTTATATACTGAAAATATTTCAAATATGCAAGTGTTCTTTTTATTCTATTGATTATACTTAATGAAAATTTGCAAACTAATTTATAATAATACTGTAACTGGTTTATTATACATTGATATTATCATTATAATGGTTATTTTTCTCAGTTCAGTGCTACTAAAAAGTTTCAGATTGATGATATGGGGAACTTGTACCTGAATGTAAATTAACATTTTGTTTCCTTCATTGAGACAATTTTGCTATTAAAAAATGTCAGGTAAACTAAACAGTGGATTTAGTGATTCAGTTAATTCTTTCTCTTCTCATGGACTGAACTAGTAACGAAGAGTTTAAGACTGGCAACTGTTTTGTGGATCACATTTTGAGAAGTACTGAACTAGTCTTAAAGCAGGTTTTTGAAGTGGAAGGAAAAAAGGAAGATATTTCAGTTGGATAAATTAGGAAATAGAATGGCTTCTTAGTAGAAAAGTTAGCAAAAAGCAAGATGACATCTAACCTCATTTAAAAAAGGAAAATTACATATATTTCATTTTCTCAGTTTAAGCACTTATTCATAAGAGGCAATTACACATACTATTAGTATTTATCTGTTTATGTAAATATATTTGAATTAGCCACGGCAAGAAACAATATATAGTGTTCTTGCTAACTTAGAAGATTTTGACATGTACCTTAGTATAACATTGAAATCTAAGCAAATAATAAATACAATAGATAAAATACAAATGAAAATATTTCTACATAACCTTAAGTAAGATATAGCTTAAATATTTAGTATATGAAGTACCATTAAAACAGTTCAAGCAAATTTTCGGATAAATAAAATTAAAAATGAATTTACTAGATAAGAGTGTCAGACTAATTAGCATATGTTTACTGGTGAGGTAATGTTTCTTATTTTAAATATATCTTTGCCTAAAATAATTTATTACAAGTTAAAGCATTCTCATAATAGTGTATAATGCACTGATGCATTGCTCTGAATAAAAAGCATGTTTACTGTGCTTGGTGGTACTTTGGTTTCTCTGATGTACCTTGTTTTATGAATATACATATTTGGGTTAATAACTTCAAGTACTAAATCATTTTTTAAAAGCATTGTCATATTTGATTAATATAATTGTAAAAATAAAAACATTTCTCTACCTCTGATACATTTAGTGTATTTGGGAAATGAAATAGTTCTCAAAACAAACAAAACAAAAAACTGTTGTACCACTAGATTGTCTAGTAGAATCAGAGGGTAGAGTCATGAGGGGAAAAGAAGAGCATAACGAAGCCAGAATGAGTAAGTAAGGATAGCAGATAAATGAGTAAAGTTATTTTTGTATTATAGTTATTTTAATCAAAAACAGGAATATGAATGTTGGACTAAAAGCTTTATATCAGTAAGCCAAATATTATCTCTGTACTTTAGGGTTTTTTTAAATCTGCAAAATGAGTATAATATCTTTTACTTTGCAGTGTTTTAACCGGTACATTTAACTTACTATTTAAAAACTTGGCATGATTAATGGTAGTTATTAGAAATTTTTATTACTGCTTTGTTGTTTTATTCTTGATGGTGATACTCTTAAAGACAGTGATATTTTGATAAGTAAAATATGAAAAGAAAATATAGTAAAACATAGATTGTATGGAACGAAATAAAATATTAACTTTATAGAGTTGATATAAAATTACTTTAATCTTTCCTGGAAAGTTGACTATCCTATTTGTGTTATTAACAAAATTACTTGCATTCCCTTTTTTAATAAAATGATGATTATATTTAAATAGTTGAGTGCAAACTACTCTGATTTTTCAGATTGTTATGAAATAAATACATGACAAATTCTATATTTTGAATGGGAGATGGTGGAGAATATTTTGAAAGTGCTGCTGTTTTCTTTATCCCTTTATGTATTTGGAAATGAAATTCCTTCATCTGATATTAAAATTCTGGTGTATCCTCAGGTCTTTCTTTTCCTATATAATGTAGTTTAGTGGTACATGCATTTTTAAACTAGAAGGTCTTCCCTATTTGTCTTTATTTGGAAATTAAGTGCAGATAGCTGCTAATAGACTACATCTGAACCATTCCTAACCAAAAAACAAAACAAAATGCTTGGCAGCTATCATCTTTGTTCCCAATTCTTTTTTCTATTTTCTTGTATTTTTTGAGAAAAGCTAAAGGTCTTGAACCAGCTCTTTTTTTAAATCGTGTTAATATCCCCTTTTAAGAGGCATATGTGCCTGAAACCTATATGATTTTATTAATCAATGTCACCCCAATAAATTCAATTAAAAAATCTCCCCAAAAGAGAAAGAGATCCTATACCTTTAAGTCACAGCCTTACAGGATAGTATTAATATGTTGTTGGATACACATAGACTAAATTAATAAAAAATAAGTATACTTTTGCCCAGCCAGTGTGGCTTAGAGGTCGAGTGTTGACCCATGCACCAGGAGGTCACTGGTTCGATTCCCAGGCAGGGCACATGCCTGTCTTGTGGGCTTGATCCCCAGTGCGGGGGGCGTGCAAGAGTCAGCTGATTAATACTGATGTTTTTCTCTCATCAATGTTTCTGTCTCTCTCTCCTTCTCCCTTCCTCTCTCTCTAAAATCAATAAAAACATATAGTTTTTAAAAAGTATACTTCTGTTATTTTACGCAAAAAGAAGCACGTGTGCCTCCAAACAGTTTATTATTTTTCGCTAAATCAAGACAAAGCCTGAATTAGAAACCTAGAAATCAAATTTTTTTAATCATGAGGTTTTCATGATGAGTGAGATTTCATAATGGAGACAAGACATAGTACTGTGTAAGAGAACAATTGGACTTGAATTTTCAGTTGATAGGACTCTGGCACCAGTAGCTCTGAAATTTGTAATATAAAGTACTTGAACACAATCTTACTTTAATGTCAACATTTCAAAGTAAGTTAAGTGAGTAAAAATTTCTTAGGAGGTAGAATAAAATTTATAGTGGTTGTTAGTGAATTTTGAGGGATTACATTTCCCCTAACCCAGTATTTTGTGTACTACATCTCATCTTACTCTTTGTCATGTGATTATTCTTTCTTGATGAAGTCATTAGAGGACAACTGTGAAACCATCAAAAATTCTATGATGGAGGAGCCAAACATCAATAAGGTACAAAGCATCATTCAACTGAAATTAGAAATTGCATTCTCTAACAAGAAAAACATAGTGTTTCCGTTTATCTTTGGATTGGACCTTATTTCCAATGCAGTTAAAGTACTATTCCCTCAGTTCATTCTTTTATTTTTAACAAGTTAAATATTGCAATGATAACATTGTTTCTCTTTTATTAATAAGAGAATGCAATTTTAAAGGGAGTTGAATGTATCTTGTTTTGGCTACAGATTTTTCTGAGTAAATACAACTAAAGTTCTTAATAAAATGTAATTACAATAGCCATTATGGAAGTATAGTAGCATTGTTCTATTTTTGCAAGTATCACTTTTGAAGTTAAAATTCTTCCCTCTCATATTAATTTCTTAAAATATATCAAATACTATTACATAGCATTTGTTTTACTCGTAAAAAATAGAATATAGCATATTGCCTTGTGTATAGTAAGTACTCAGTACTCGAGAACAGTGGCACAAAGGATAAGAATTTGTACAACCATAAAATAACTCCCAAATGTTCTGTGATTACACATTCAAACAGGACTTTTATTAGGTTGACATATGATTCATGTGTTTCACATTTTGATTTTAAGACCATGTGATCAGAGTAATTTTTAGGGGAAAAAGTTTTCAAAAGAGTTTTTTTTAAGGCCATGAATTCTGACCTCTTATTTTTTCTCAAAGGAATCTTTTCGTAAAATAGGAGAAATAATTCCGTGCAATTAATAAAAAATACCAATTTGATATCAAGTGTATTATAACTAAAACCTTGGCAAAATAAACATATGCAGTCCATCCTTTGGAAATTTCTAATGACCTTTGGGAGTTTTGCGAGAATATAATTCATACTTTTGTTTTTTGCATTTTATTTATTTTATTTTATTTATTTTATTCAAAATATTACAGATGTCCCTTTTTCTGCCCATTGTGTATTTCAGTATTTTATTTCTTTTTATTGCTAGGGTGTATTCATTGTATGGCTATACCAAATTTTGTTTATCCATTGACCTGTTGATGAACACTTAAGCTGTTTCTATTTTGGAACTATTTAAAATAAGACTGCTTAGAATATTCATGCACAAGTCTCTTTGGTTGGGCATATGCTTTCATTTCTCTTGTGTAAATCTCTAGGAGTAGGATGACTAGATTATATTGTAGGTGTGTGGTTACCTTTTTAAGAAACTGCTCAAGTATTTTCTAAGGTGGTAGAAATATTTTACATTCTCAGCAACAGTGTATGAAAAATCCCAGTTGCTTCACATCCTTACCAGTACTTGGTGTGGTCAGCTTTTATTTTAGCCGTTCAAGTAGGTGTTTTGTGGTAGTTCATAGTGGTTTTAATTTGCATTGAGAATCTGATCATGTGCTTAATTGCCATTTGTATAACTTTTGTTTGAAGTATCTTTTCAAGTGTTGTGTATATTTTTTATTAGGTTATATGTTCTCTTAATTGAGTTTTAACAGTGTTTTATATATTCTAAATACAAGTCCTTCATACAAGATAGGTGATTTGCAAATATTTTCTCCTAATCGGTTGCTTGTCTTTTCATTCTTTTTATTTTTCTTTTAAACTGCAGAAGTTCTTAATTGAAACATTGGACCTCATCAAAATTTTTTTGTGTATGGATTTTCTTTTTGATGTCATATCTAAGAAGTCTTTGCCAAACCTAAAGCCACAAAGATTTTCTTCCACTTTGCTCTGATGTTTTATAGTTTTAATTTTACAGTTAGGTCTATGACCCATTTTGAGTTAATTTTTTTACATGATGCAAAGTATGGATCACAGTTACTTTTTAAATTCTCTGTGTATCAATTGTTCCAACACACTTTGTTGAAAAGATTCTTCTTCACTGAATTGCCTTTTCCTCCTTATAAAAAATCAATTGACATATATGTGTAGGTTTATTGCTGGACCCTATTTTGGACCATTAATCTATTTGTTTATCTTTATGCTACTACTCCACTGTCTTATTGCACTGACTGGAACTTCTAGTCTAATATTAAATAGAAATGAGGAAAGCAGACATTCTTATCTTTGCTATCAGTGGGGAGCTCGCCTCGTCCCCACTGGTTGCTCATTGGAGTAGGCTTCTTGTGATTTCCCAAGAAAAGGAATTTTCTGAGACTCCCACAGGGGGATGAGGTATTGTAGAAAATTTTATTTTTGTGGAATTAAGTCCCTGAATTTCCAAAGTCGTATTTCCCTTTTTCCCACCATAGAAGTGTAGCTGGGGCTTCAGCAGAGCTAGGATTAAAGCCCTTGCCTAGAGTTTCCATTCCATGTTGGGGCACAGTCCAGTCCAGCATCAGGCTAGCCTAGCTTGTGTTCCCCACTGCAGCTCGTCAGTCCACAAAGCCACATGGCTATGGAGGGGACACAGGCAGGAGCAACACCAGAGGAACCAGAGAGCCAAGAGCCCCAAGAGAGTTCCTTTGTTTTGGGATTATGTATCCCCAAATTTTCTCGGGCTTGTAGTGACCCTGCCCCCTCTAGCCAATGATCTCTGTTTCCAGGTTTGACTAGCAGGCATCTTCCCTGTGTCACCCCCACTTTACTGTGCACGTGCCCATCTTCCCTTTGTCGGACCTCTTCCCTCAGTGATCTGCGGGGAATGGGCTGGTGGTTCCCTGGGGTGTGTGAAATTGCAGCTTTCTCATGGAGCTGCCCAAATGGCCGTGGTTATAATGTCGCTCCTTCCTTTTGCTCGTTTTCTGTTATTAATAACTAGCTAATTACAGTGGCATCCTCTTGTTTCTCATCTTGGGAGAAAGCATTCGGCCTTTTGTCATCTATAGGGTTGTTTGTAGGGTTGTTGTTAGATGCCCTTTATAAGGTTGAGGAAGTTTCCTTCTATTCCTAACTCATTGAGAGTTTTTAATCAGGAAAGTATGTTGGGTTTTGTCAGATACTTTTTTTGCTACTACAGTCATGCACTGTTTAACAAGGAGATACATTCAGAGAAATGCTTTGTTATGTAATTTTGTTGTTGTGTGAACATCATAGTGTACTTAAACCTAAAAAATATAGTTGACTACAAACCTAAGCTACATAATATAGCCTATTGCTCTGTAGAGGAGGAAAAATAACTGTCCCTCTATCCTTCTGGCGTCTTGGCTGAGATATCCCTGTAATATAAGACAGATTAACAAGGGGGGGGGAGTTTAATAACATGTATACATGGGAGAAATCCTGGAAAACTGAGTAACTTGCTAAAATGGCTGAAGCCACCACCTTAAATATTATTCAGCTGAAGACAAAAGATGTTGGGTTTGGGGTGATTTAGTTATGGGAGATTACCAGGAAAAAGCACACAGTAAACAAGAATTAGGATGTTATGCAGATTTAAGTCTTTCTCTTCTGCATTGATAAGAGTTTCTAGAGACAAGGTCAGTATCCTTTTTCTGGTATAGCTAGGGAGAAATCCTGCTAATGGAAATGTCCCTTACAAATGTAAATGTCTTTTACAAAGGATAACTTCTACTTGTTTTCAGAGCTTCTCCCAAGTCTGTTGTTTCTTAAAATTAAACAGCCTAAAATAATTTTTGTGCCAGAGAGACATATTTTAGAGTGGCAAGTTCTGTTCCCCTATAGCTCCTAGGCTACAAACCTGTGTAGCATGTTACTGTACTGAATACTGTAGGCAATTGCAATGCACTGATATTTGTGTAATGCATTACATTGCAGTGTTACAAGGGCTGCAAAGTCACTAGGTAATTGGAATTTTTCAGCTCCATTGTAATCATAAGGGATCACGTTGTACATGCTTTCTGGCCTTGACCAAACATCCTGATGTGGTACATAACTGTGTTGAGATGATTATGTAATTTCCTTTTTTTTTTTTTTTTTAATCTGTTAATATGGCTAAGTAGGTTGACGGATTTTTTTTTTTTAAGCCAACCTTGCATTCCCAGGGTAAGCCCCATTTTTGGTCATTGGGTGTTCTTTTTTACATATTGTTAGATATTTTGTTCTGCCCTCTCTTGAGATGAACTGTTTTATCCAAGGCCAAAATCTTCCATTTGTACACTGATTCTCTCTGTTCAATAATAAATGTTTAACTCTCTCTTAGATTATTCTCCTCAACATAAGCAAATATATTTTATTGTCTTACTTTCAAATGAAAACCAAAAAACCTACATTTGAATCTATATGCCATCCCATTTTCCTATTCCCCTAGGTAATAAAATTATTTATAGAGTTGCCTATAAACTCATACAAGAAGACTTTTTTAAAGAGTAGTGTTGCAAACACCATGTAGGAAACACCCAGCTTAAGAAATAAAACATTATCAACTCATTTGAATGCCTCTTTGAATCTTCCTCACTAGACTTCCCTCTGTTCACCAGATTTTATGTCTCTAATCTTGTTATTATCTCCTGCTTCCTGCACTGAGATTGTCCTTGTCAAAGTCACCATTGACTTCCAGTATGCTAAATTTGGTAGCCAATTGTCTGTCTTTTTCTAATTCAACTTTTCAGTATTCTTTGATTCTGTTGACCCCAGCCACCAATTTTTGAAAGTCTTGCCTCACTTGGTTTCTGTAACACCATCTTTGATTACGTATTCATAGTTGGAGAATGTTTCCTGTTCTGTCAGTTTATTCAGTATCAGTATTTCCCTTTCCCAAAGCTACTTCCCACTCCTGAATTGGCCTGTGTTTTTTCCCCATCCTTGAAATGTTGGGCACCCCTGGACTTATTTTTTTAACCTCCTCTGTTCCCTGTCCTTTCTTTCTCTTTGGGTTATCTCATAGCTTAAATATCATCCATAGTCTGATAATTCTTAGATCTCAGTAGCACCATTTATTTCCTGAACTCCAGACTTGCATATGTAATCGAATAATTACCTCTCCCTGAATGTCAAAACAGGATTTCTATCTTCCTCTAATCCCAACCCAAACCCACTCTTTCCTTCACTTTTGTCTCAGTAAATGGTACCTTTACCCACCTGGTTACCAGGTGTGAAAAGAGTTATCCTTGCTTCATCACTGTTACTCATACTGCATTCTCCGTCCATTAACAAAATTCATCCTAATTCCAACTACTTCTCATACCACCATTCCTACTACTCTAATCAAAATCCACCATTACCTCTTACTTCAGTTGCTGTAGCAGGCTCATAAGTGGTTCCCTGGGAGCCATTCACACACACTTTATGTTTTGTCTCACAACACCCAGAATGACTAAAGCCCCCTCCAATGGCTTTCTAGTCTTAAAATAAAATCTGAACTCTTCATTATGGATTCTAAGGCCCTGTCCAAACTGAACCCTGTCTACTTCTCCAGTCTCATCTCCTAACATAAGTGTTCTCAAAATTAAATGTGCATAAGCTCTGGAGATGCTAAACATCAATCTTACGCCACCCCCCACCCCACACATACACCAGTTGACTCTCATTCAGGTCATCTTGGGTCCAGACTATTAAGAAACAATGTTTTAGTAAATTTAGATAATAAGACAGGAATGTATTCTCACATTGAAGAAGCTTTTTTTGAATTTCATGCCTGCAAGACCTTTCATCCTTGTAAGTAAAGTTTGAAGAAGTTCTGCAGGTGAAACTGTTATGTCCACCCCACCCACCCACCTATTATTAGCAAATAGTATATCCTCTATATCATGGAAATATAATTTTCTTTATTTTTAATGTCTTCAAAACCCAGTAGTGGACACTATGCTTTTAGATAGGCAGAAAGGTGGCTAAGTTGAAATTTTGTCATCAAACTAGAGAGTCTTATTCTTTACATTCTTGTTGGTTGATGGTCCCCTTATAGTAGAGCTAAGTCTTTCCTTAGAAAAGAAGTTAGCCCTCAAATAAACCAAAATTTTTAGTGAACACTGAAATTCCTTTATGTTTGTAATCAAATTGCATTTTAGATTAGAATATATTTGACATCTTTACATTCAGTGACATGAGTTGTTTGCATCGGGCTATTTTGGTTTGGTTATTTATAATTCTCTTTCAACTTTGCAATTATATGGTCATCTCAGTTGCCATTTAAAAAAAATACTACTAACCCTACTAAGTTCTGTGGTCAAACAATGGATGGGCATTGGTGACATTTTATCTATATTTTGCAGGAAGTAAATTTGTTGTATTCTAATTTCAAATGAATAACTTCTGTGCTTCACAGTAAGTTGTGAAACATTTTATAGTAATTCATTTTAAAGATTGAAGGTTAGTGAGGTTAAAATAAAATGAAATTATCCCGCGTTAAGCAACATTCCCTACTCTTAATAATTTCCTCCTCTTTTTACCCAGAGGTAGTAGAATATTTATATAAATATTGTAGTTAATGTTGATTTTATACAGTACTCTCTGAGTTCAAAGCTGTTGTATATATCTCTGGGGTAGGCATAAGGTCAAATATATTCCTCTCATCTAAAGTACATTGAATTATGGTTTACTCGGCTACTAAAATGATAACTGACTTGGGCAAGTTACTGTGCCTTTCAGGGTTTCAGGTTTTTCTTCTATAAATTAAATGTTATTTTAGGCCAGGAGTCATTAAACTATATTCAGCAGGCCATATCCAACTGGATCTTGTCTAGACTATGAGCTAAGAATGATCTTTACATTGTTACAAAGGTTGATTTAAAAAAGAAGCACATGCACACCCTGGCCGCTGTTGCTCAGTTGGTTGAGCATTCTCCCATGCACCAAAGGGTTGCTAGTTCCATTTCCGGGCAGGGCACATGCTCAAGTTTCAGGCTCAATCTCCAGTAAGGGGTGTGCAGGAGGCAGCCGATAGATGTCCCCCCCTCCCCCCCACTATCCTTTCCTCTCTCACAAAAAACAAAAACAATAAAAAAATTTGTTATTTTTTTTTTTTAAAAGAAAGAAGACTATGCCACAGTGACACTTTATGGTCCACAAAACCTAAACTATTTACCATTTGACTTTTTAATATTTATAAATATTATCAAAGGATTATAATAAGAAGAAATGTGGTAAACTTACTTTAGTAATTAAAATGTCTTGGTCCTTTAAAGTTAATTCATTACAGCTTGGGAACATATGCAATTAATGAAGTTGTGTTATATCAACTACTTACTATATGTGAAAAAGCAAGTTTGAAAAAATTTAAATTCCCCTTGTCAAATTTTGTTTTAGGGACAATGAGCATGTAAAATAGTACCTTTGGGTTTGAAATATCCAAAGAGTTTCTGAAAATAATTTATGCAAATATTAAATGACATATTTGCATATGTTGTTCTAGTACTAAAATCACTGTATTTTTATATTTTCTTTTTCTCCATTTAGATAGAAGCAGATTTGGGATATCCTGGGGGTAAAGCAAGAATTATTCATAAGGAATCTGATATCATTACTGCCTTTGCTGTTAATAAAGTAAGTACACAGACTTTTTTCTGTTCTTCAAGTATTAAGTACTCAGAGCTGGAGAATGTTTCTTGCTGTCTATTTATTCAATATCAGTATTTCTTTTTCCCAGAGCTACTTCCTGCTCCTAAAATTGCAATCTGAACAAATTTTGTATTTTATAAAATGATTATATTGTTTGATAATTTTTTAAAAATATAGAGCAGATAAAATAATGTTTTATTACTACACAGAGAGAAGTATCAAGTAATATATGTGATAGCCTTTAGAATTTATACAACACATTATAAGGGTTAATCCAAATAAAACATTTTCTGCTTTCCTTATATGAATATGTTGAATGTGGGTCTTGATATTATATCAGATTTAAGCTTATGTAACTTATACAAATTCTCCCCTTTTGATTTATAGCTGTAATAGTTGCCCAACTAGAGTGTTTTCTTTGTATTCCTTAGCCTTCTACTCAGCATCTTCCTTAGAGGTACTCACAGAAGAGGTAGCTTTATGTCCATTTGTCCAAGGTTGAAATTTGTCTTAATCATTTTCCCCGTCTTCCTTTCCTAATTACTTTACTGTAGAGTTTATACTGACTTCTAGATACTCTTGTTTCCTTTTATTTTCATGAACTCGAAGTATATATACATATATTCTCTTTATGTATTTCTAATTTAAAAACAAGTTTTAAATACTGTTTAGATGTATATCCTGTGTCATCCATTCAGCAATCATTTCACCAACATGTTCTCCTCTTTCTGTGCTGTGTCTCTCCTTTGATTTCTCTTGGATAGTTCCTTTATCATTCTTTCCTCATCTTTTCCTGTCTCCTTTGTTTCATTTCCCTCTCAGACGGCTTCCCCTGAACAATGACTGGTTCTATCAAGACAGGCAGGTTTTGCCCTGCCTGGCTTGGCTCAGTGGTCTGAGTGTGGATCAGTGGACCAAAGGGTCATGGGTTTGATCGCCTGTCAAGGGCACGTACTTGGGTTGCAGGTTCGATACCCAGCCAACTAGTAATGAACAGTCATTCATATATACAAAGTCTGCCATTTACTGTGTAAGAGTGTACCTGTTTAATTTTTATTTCTCCAGATTTGTTAAATTTGTAGCTGAGAAATAATACCTTTGCTTTACGTTGCATTATTTTAAATGCCACTGAGCCCTGGCCAGTGTGGCTTGGTTGGTTGGAGCATCATCTCGTACACCGAAAGGTGACAAGTTTGATTCCTGGTCAGGGCACATACTCAGGTTGTGGGTTCGATCCCTGGTCAGGGTGGGTACAGAAGGCAGCCAATCAATATTTCTCTCATACATTGATGTTTCTCTCTTTCTAAAATCAATTAAAAAAATAAAATAAAAGTGCCAATGAGATTGAACTTTTCCCATTTGTTTAGTTGTGAACTGTTTCAGAAACTGTGAAGGATCTGAGACATTCCCCTGCATTTAAGTTAAAAGTTAGCTTTCACAATTTAATGGATGCTGTTAAAAAACACAAGACCCCTGGACCAGAGACAAAGGACAGTTTATTTCTAGCAGCAAAAGCAGTAGCCAAGTACCACTATTTTTACACTGGTTCCTGAGCTGTAATTGCAAAGCAGCAGGATGAAGGCCAGATGATATCTGCACACAAGGTGGTTTGCATTACAGGAGAGGAACACTGAGTTTAGGGAACCCCAGATCTCTTCTAATGATAGTGAGCATACCTGCCCTTTGATTTGATGGGAGAGATTATAGCTATATAGACATCCTAGAGATAATACTGTGGAGCAAAGGGCAGCCTGTGACTCATTCACAAGATGTGCACAAGAGACCCAGGGAGAATTCTCTCCCAGCCATCTAGCTGCATCCTTTTTCCACTTATCTCTGGGGTCTCAGTTTTCTCCTAATTGGTTTGTATTAGCATTTTCCATAATGATGGAAATATTAATCCTCTTTTTTCTTTGCTGTCAATATCTTTCCATTTTCTGCTTTAGAGGTATACATTTTTAACTCATAGGTGTTTAAAATTTTATATCATTTAATCTGACCAATTTTTCATTTATGGTCTTTGGCATACTTCCCCCACCTTTTCTCTACCTCTACACTTTTTCTTTACGATCCTTTCCCAGATTCTGTTTTTCTTTCCTGAGATTGAAAGGCTTTAGGTAAAAGTGGTATTATTTTATTTGAATAATTCACTACTCTTTCTTTGCTTTGGTGTTCTTTATCTCCCTCATCTTTCTCTACCTTCCAGGGCCCCTATCTTCTTCAACATCTCCCTACCAATTTCTAGACTATGTAAACCTTAGGGAGATTGTACCATTCTAGTAAACTAGGGAGACAGTTTAGAAATAAAGTAGAAAACATCCATTATCAATTAAAGCTGGCTTTCTGTTGGATGCTCTTGAATTCTTAGAACATAAACATATCTCAAGGCTCTAGCTGATGATTATTACACTCAAAATTTAATTATTAAAATTAATTTAAAATAGTCACTTGTGAGAATGCTATATATTCTGTACTTTAAAGTTATCATTTCTCGAGGCCATTTTGTTGTTTTCATGTTCAAAAGTATTTCATGTTGTATTTTATTATTGAAAAATTACCATATGATTTATTTTTCAGGCAAATAGAAACTGCATAGCAATTGCTTCAAGTCATGATGTTCAAGAACTGGATGTTTCTGGAATTCTGGCTACACAGATCTATACTTGGGTAGAAGATGATATAGAAATGGAGGCCAAAGGGTACCCTTATACATTGTTTTTATTCAGTAACATTGCAATTTGAATGATGATTCCACGGAACTATAACTTTCAAAAGATTTGTTAATGGAATATTGCGAGATTATAAGTGGAAGCTCAGATACTAAAGAGTAAAGACTGTGTGTTAGGAGCTTTAAAGAAGGTAATTGAGGGTTAAAAGAGAATAAGTAAAGGGATTTGAAGTCATTCACTAGGAAGTTATTGTCTGTGAGTTAAAAGTTAAGAGTTGGGGACAATTTATTTTAAAGGGATACATAAAGTCTTGTGTTAGAGCTTTCAGTTATAATAGAAGAAAAAAATGGGTTGCTTTCATTCTGGTTGACATTCCTCTACAGGTCAGAAGATTTCCTGGTTATACATGCTCGTGATGATTTAACAGCTGTGCAAGGTTCAACCCCATATACACATAGCAATCCTGGTACTCCAATCAACATGCCTTGGCTTGGTAGTACACAGACTGGCAGAGGAGCATCCGTGGTATGTTAAGTTAAAAATATTTGTATGTATATACTCTATTTTTTTCTCTAACTTAATAGATAGATCATTTAACCAATGTGATCTAAAAATTGTTAACTTTTTCGTAAGTCATAACTTGCTGCAAATTGTAAATTTTGGTTATGAAGAATAGTATATGTTTTCATTTTTAAAAGAGAAGAAAATACTTTAAATAAATAATTTAAAATACAAAGAGCTGTATTTGTTTTTAAATATATTTTTATTGATTTTAGAGGGACAGGAAGGAAGAGGGAGGGAGAAAAAGAGAGAAACATTGATGTGAAAGTGAAACATTGATCAGCTGCCTTCTGCACTCCCCCTACTGGGGATCAGGCCAAAACCTGGGCATGTGCCCTGACTGGGAATCCAACTGGCGACCTTTTGGTGCACAGGAAGACACCCAACCAACTGAGCCACACTGGCCAGGGCCAAAGAACTGTATTTTAAGTAATAATTACTTAAAACTTATTGGACCAAATCAGTAAGCTTCAGCCTATGGATTAAATTTTACCCACCACCTGTTTTTGTATAGACAACATACTAAAAATGGCGTTTACATTTTTCAATGGTTGAAAAAAGCCAAAAGAAAAATATTATTTCATGACACATAAAAATTATATGAAATTCAAATTTCAGTGTCTATAAATAAAGTTTTATTAGAATGTAGCCATAGTCATTTGTTCATATTTTGCCTATGAATGCTTTTATGCTACAATGATAGAATTGAGTATATGAGACAGAGACCATATGCCCATAAAGCCCAAAATATTATCTGGTCCTTTAGAAAAAAAGGTTTGCTAACCCCTATTCTAGACAATATCTTTTAATAGGTATCAGACTAACAACTATACCCATATTAAGTATGGCTTTCTTTTAATGCTGAGACAAATATATTATTCTTTTGTTGAACAAATGAAAACAATGTAATTGTTTTAAATTTAAGCAAAGTATAAAATGCCGATGAACTGAAACAACTTTTCTATAGTAATGGAAGATCTGCTTGAGCCCTGATTGCCAAAGATGTGATCCATGTTGAAACCTCCATGAGATTCCTTTATTGATAATTAGGATATAGGAATTAATACACAGAATTAAAGAAACTGAGCCCCTTAGTTCCTCAGTGACTTTCTAGGTGGCACAGTTTTCTTTCCGTTTCCTATGTCCTGTAGAATTCTTTGGTCAAAAAAAAATTTTTTTTCACTAATTAGTAAGGGTAATTATTTAAATAAAGGCTCAATAATCTTTAATAGTATCTGATAATATTTTATATTTAATGCAGATCCTTTATTGCTCATATCTTACCATTCTTTGAGATATCTGTTATAGCTGTTACAATTACTCCTATGTATCATTCTTCAGCTGAAGCTTTAGATCCACAAAGGTCAAGTGATTTAATTCAGGTCACTATCTCAAATTTTGTTTTTTTGTTTTGTAATCCTCACCTGAGGATATTTTAGAGTGGGAGGGAAGGAGGAGGAGAGAGAGAGAGAGGGAAAGAGACATTAATATGAAAGAGACATATTGATTGGTTGCCTCCCACAGGTGCCCTGACTGTGGCTGGGAATTGAACCTGCAACCCAAGTATGTGTCCTTGACCAGGAATCGAACCCATGACCCTTCAGTGCATGGGCCGATGCTCTAACCACTGAGCGTAACACTGGCCAGGGCTCACTATCTCAAATTTGTGGTAGAACTTATATCAGAGCCCTCCATTCCCCTTAGCTCATTGATTTCAGGTAGGAGCATTTTAAAATTAAATTGAAGAATTTGAAAAGCATTCTAGTAATATTCAAATGAATAACTTGGTCATTAACAGTTATTTTTTTCCAGTTGACAGATATATTAAAATTCATTTATAAAACCTACTGATAGCTCAGCCAGCGTGGCTCAGCTGTTGAGCATCATCCTATGGTCCAGGAGATTGAGGTTCAGTTCCCAGTCAGGGCACATGCCTGGGTTTCGGGCTCAATCCCCAGTAGGGGGCATGCAGGAGGCAGCTGATCAATGATTCATCATTGATGTTTTTATATCTCTCTGTCTCTCTTCCTCTCTCTGAAATCAATAAAGACATATTAAAAAAAACACACCTACTGATATTATCATCTTTTATAGGGGAATGTAAAGATAATATACAAAATATATGAAAAGAAATGATAGGCACTTTTTCCAACTCCAGTTTCAGAGAATATACAATTCAGTTCTTTCTGTAACAGGTTTCTTTGCTGATCTCTCTGCTTCCACACTTGCTCCCTTTGTTCTGTACACAGCAACTAGAGTTGCTGTTTTCTAAAGCATCACTCAGGTTGTCACTCCCCTGCTTAACGCTTTCAGATTTCCCAGTTCAACTTGAGAAAAACAAATCCTTATTAACATGGCCTCTAAGGCCCTATGTGATTTAACCCCTGCCGGCTTCTGGCAGCCTCCTCTCCCTTCATTCCACACCTGATTCTCTTTGCTCTAGTTACAGTGGCCTTCTTTCTGTCATTGGAACACATCAAGTTCATTGCCATGTCAGAGCCTGTGCCTTGCATTCTGCTTAAAATGCTCTTTTTCTGTTTAAACTTTCAGATCTCAACTCAGATTCCCATAGATTTTCCTTGCTTACCTAGTGAAGGCATCTGCCCCTCCCTACTCTACCCCCAGTTGCCCTATGTCATATTATTTCATTTTATCATCTTTGTTGCCTTTATCAGTTTTGAAATTATCTATTATTTGGATATCTTTATACCCTCTGGAATGTAAGCTCTTAGAGAGGTTACTTTATGCCTGCCTTATACACTGATGAGCTGTAACTGAAATGGTGTACAACATATAGTAGGTGCTCTGAAAATATACTCCAGAACATTGTAATATAGAATTTACCATTGTCATTTCTCGTAGGACTGAATTTTCTTCCTCTCTAAAGAAGGACATATTTTTAGTTGGGGGCATTGTGATTTGTAACCATAAGTACCCATATTTGGATTGTCCCACTCCATCCTCAAGAAAAAGATACCTATATGTAATACTCTTTTTTTATATGGATCTTCTAAAATAATGACTTTTTTCCCTTACAATGTTTTACATATGCTTTCAAAACTTATTTAAAGTTGTGTTTGTGTATTTTTTTTACTTATCGTTTTCCTTTGATACTTCAGTCAGAAAATATCATTTAGGTACAAAAAAAGATAAAAGAAAGAACAGAAATCTTTAGGCATTCCTTTAAGAGGAACATGAGATATAAACATGACGTTTACTAAACAAAATTTTAACATTCATCAGGTTTTCCTTTTTTGTGGAGAATTGAGAAAATATTTTCTTAATCCTCCCATTATTATATTGAATTATGAACACTAACAAAAAAGAACATTTGTTATAACCAACTTCTGCCTTATTGGAATATTATCTGTATCTTTATATACCTTTTCATATTTCTATCCCTTTCCAGTTCTGCTGGATAATCTCTTCCCTTCCTATCAGATACCCACTTCCCTCACTACTTTAGGCTAATTGAACATTTTAAAATTCAAAACAACAAAAAAGCTACATTATACCATTGGTATAAACTTAGGGTAATATGTAACTGTAGTTATGGTGCTGTGTAATATAGGAAATATTCTATAAATTAAAATTATCTTTTTAATTTTACATGTATATTTTACTTTTATTTGACAGGCTTTGTAAATCATTCAAAACATGATTTACAAATGGGTTAATAAACAGATCCAAACTCAATTAAAAATTTATACAATTTTCTGTTTACCTCTTTTTTTTTTTTTTTTCACATGCTTCTGCCTGTCTTTTTAACCTTATACTATTCAGGATTATTCCAATAAATTTAATGGGATCAGAAAAGAATTGGCAAGAAAGGAGGTAAGACTAAATACTCAAGGTGAATTTGTTCCTAGAGCCTAGTCAATGATGCAGAAAATGTATGTACACTGAAATGTAAGAGAGCTAAGCTTTAAACTTAATTTCTGTTACCATATTTAGTGTTTTTACCACTCATCATGGCAATTATGGAATCACATATAAATAAATAAATAAATTTTATTTGAATGTCCTGTCACAAGTAAAATTTTTAATACTACTATAACTTTTTTCTTTGTTAACAATTTTTCTTTGTTAACAGATGATTAAGAAAGCCATTAATAATGTCAGAAGAATGACTTCTCACCCCACTCTTCCTTACTGTAAGTGATAATAGTCATTATTCTAAGGAATTTAAAGGAAGCTTTTAGTTTAAATCAAAAGATAGTCAACATTTATTTTCCTTTTTTTATAGATAATGTTTTGTAGATAATGTTTGCTAGCAAATAAGACCTTCATTCAAAATGGGATAAAAACAGAAATTTTTTTAATTAATAGAGAAGCCTAACTTAATGTAGTAAATTTTTAGCATTTTTACTATATATTTTTAAGTTAGCACACTTTATTTTTTAACATTTCTGGGCTCTCTATACAATGTTAAGTTGTAGTTGATAATTATCGTTTTAGCAGTAGGATCACTTCCATCTTTTCTTACATAAACCAAAACCATATCTTGGTCATTTATTGCCTCATCACAATCAGTTTGTATTTTATTACTATTTCATCAACTTGTCTTTTATCAGACATAGGCATAGGAAGTGGTTGTTATAATAGTCTTCTAAGGTAGGATATATATATTTTGCGTTAATCTTTCTATTAATCTCAAAAGTTTTTCTTTGACGAGGAACTTTATTAATGGGGAATTTATTGGAAGTATTGAAGCAGAGAAAAAAATAATAGAGACAGTTTTAAAATTAACTAGTGGGTTAAAATCAATATTCATATTCGCATGTGAGTATTCCAAATTTTTTTTTTTAAATATATATATCTTTATTGATTTCAGAGAGAGAGAGAGAGAGAGAGAGAGAGAGAGAGAGAGAAACATCAATGATGAGAGTCATTGATCAAGCCCACAACCCGGGCATGTGCCCTGACCGGGAATCAAACCCCAATCTCCTGGATCAACTGCTGAGCCACTCCCGGCCGGGCATCCAAATTTTTTTAAATATAATTTTTAAGTTCTTCTACCACACAGTAACAAAAATAGAACATGTTCATTAAGAGGTATTCATGCCCCTTCAATTTAATAATCTATAAAAATTTTTCACCTTTTTTTGAGAGATACTCTGATAAAATACAATGGACAAAACCAGTTCTTTTCAACTTAATTATTGTAAGCATCTATTATTAAAATTGTACATCAGTGTCCAATAAAAGGATTCAAGAGAACCATATATTTAAAATGAAGAGACTAATTTCTGTTACTTATACTAGAGGAATAAAATAATATAAAAAATTAATCTGTTTTTACTACCCTTAATTTATTCAACACTTAGAAGTATCTTTTCTATCTAATGTGAAGTGAAAACTAAAAGTCAGTCACGAAGCATAGAGAGCAAGGAGTCAAATGTGTTTTATATACAAAGTCTAAATAATATTACCCTCACAGCAAGAAACATTAGGCATTGCTTAAAAATCTATCTTGATTCTATACAGTAGGGTTTGGAAATGTCCTGAAATATTGAAAGGATTTCATTTCTTCTCCTCTCCATAGCATGTGTCCTGACAGGTGACTAGTTTATAGGAAATATTCTCTACCTCAATCCCATACATATAAATAAAGAGATCCCTAGTTTCAAAGGCAGTTAATGGACTTATTTTCAGAGTCATTAGGTAACATCAGATCACTTCTGTCTTAGGATAAGAACTTTCTCTCTTCAAGGAAGTATCATAACTGGCAGATAAGTGATGTGAAAAATTAAAAGCCAATTAATAGCTGAATTTTTTTCAGTATATCTTATCATATCATAAACAGGTGCCACAGATAGTAATTTAATTCAACACTAAACACTTTTTGTGTAGTGAAAATGTTATGAGACAGGATTTTTGAAAATTTTACTCTTAATTTCAGATATCTCATAATAGTTTCTTCCTTTGGAGTAGATCTTTAAAAAATCTTAATCAGTAGAAAGCAATATTTTTTTACTTCTATGCTACAGAAATTTTTAGAAGTTAGACTAATGGGTTGGATTAAAATAGAAATGGGAGTTTTAAAATGACTTCCTTTTTAAAACTGTGAACTTATTAAGACTTTTACCATTGTGGTTAACCCATTCCTTACAGCTTTGATATAATACTCTTCAGTTGCTAATGAGGAATATTTGCTCATACAACTTGGTTAGCTTACAAAGGCTTTAAGAGACTATTTCATTTTATATGTCAGATACTAATAATTAAGTATTTTTCTCAAGTAAATGAAACCAGAAATAATATTAGAAAAATTTGTGTTGTTTTTAAATGCAGCTAGCCCTATTTGTTTTTTTGTATAAGCTGAGCAAGACTGTTCGGGTAGAGGGAAAAGAGCCAACATCCCAGTCTCAAGAATTCTACCCCCCTTCCACCCCAGCCTAGTGTTAAAACATTACAAAACAATTAAAGTCACTTACTTTAAATACTTGGTAAGGATTAAGGAATCTTGACTAACATATGACTAGCAATGTGCTAGATCTTAACATACAGTAATAAAATTTCTCATGACCTCTATACCTGATTAATACTAATAATTATACCTAACATGAATTGAGACCTATATGTATCATCATTCTCCTTTTATGGTAACGAAATAGGCTCAGGGAGATTAAAATAAGTTTTCTAGTATCACACAATTAGTAAATGGTGAAGTGAAGAATTAGTAATTATTTTGCTTGTTCATATTTCTCAATGAAACAAATAACGTATTTTGGGATACTGAGTCAATCAGAATAACTACTAGAAATGTTTTTTTATCATAACATTCAAAGCCTTCTACAATCTTTTTTCATTTAAACATTAATAGTATTACTGATAAGAATTGGCTCATTAGTAATCCCAAGAATTTAAGTAGTTATCATTAAAAGCTGTTTATTAAAGGCTATTAAAGCATCATTGAGATCATTTCAAAAAGAAATAAAATTTATAGATGTCTGCTTTAATTGCTTCTGTTGTTTTGTGTGAGAATATGTTCTCAGTTAAATAAAAGTATGTCATATAACTGTTTTTAAGATGAAGAGTATTCAAGTGCAATTTCGTACAAAGGTAAATTCATGTAAATTGACTATGATTCATTTCTTAGGTGTTTCTTCCATAAAGATTTTTACATTGGATTAAAAAATAAATTTTCCAATGATTCATGAAATAAATTTACAATTCTTGCCCACTTATAATGCAGATCTAATAGGAGCTCAAGATGGAAGTGTCAGAATGTTTGAATGGGGCCATTCCCAGCAGATAACCTGCTTTCGATCTGGCGGCAATTCAAGAGTTACAAGAATGAGATTCAACTACCAGGGAAATAAGGTAGTATATAAAAATGCAAATGGGAAAATGGCTGGATTATGTTGGAGGTGTATAAATATTACTAGTGTGGGTTTCTGAAAAATACAGCTCAGTGAGCTATAATAGTAAAACATTAATCTACATGAAATTTTTTTCTAAAAATTCTCTCCAAGAACGCTTACATTTGTTTGGTTCTTCCTGGAAAGACATTTTATAGATGTCTGTTAAAATTAACTTAAATGATGCTTAAGGACCAAATGATGATAGGACCACTTTCTATGACACATTTTTTTATTAAATACTTTGTTTATCCTCTGAAACCTCATATGGTCAAGTACCAGGTAGCAAACAACATATTGGAACTTCTTAGAAATGGAGATTATTAGAAATGGAGATTATTGACTCTACTTCAGACCTACTGAATCACTGTCTGCATTTTAATTAGATACTCTGATGATATGTACACACATTAAAGTTTTGAGAATCACTGCTCCAAAACAGGGAATCTACAAACTATAACCTAGCTACCTGTTTTGTAAATAAAGTTTTACTGGGACACAGCTACTCCATTCATTATTTGTTTTCTATGATTACTTTTCCACTATAATGGCAGAGTTCAAGATAACAAAGACCCTTAGAGCTGGCAAGCCTAAAATATTACTGTTCTTTTAAAAAACTATATTATTGTTCTTTTCAAAAACTCTTCAAGGCTCCACATTGTGTCTAGAAACCCAAATTCTTCAGCATAGCCTTCAAGACCTTCTACAATCTGAATTATTTTCCAGATTTAACACTCATTATAATCTTCCATATAAGACATTTTAAGACACAACAAATTATTCTTCATTACCTGCCCAAGTATCTTTGACAGGCAGTCAACTTATTGTTTATTCACTTTAGCCATGATAGTGCCAAATATCAGTACCTAAGTATGTTATCTTCCTTAGTAGGGAAGCCTACTGGTGTAAATGGAACCATATCACAGTAATGCTCATTAGTTTGTCAATTATGAATAGAAACGGGCTGCCAGAAGTCATTGAACATTGCAAAAAAACTAAGGGCCTAAAAGGGGGCATTAAGCAAAATAAATGACCTATGAGGAACAATTTCTCAGATCCAGAAAGATACTACATTCTAAAACAAGAACAAGCTGCTATGAAACAAAATCAGTAGAAGGAAAAAAAGAATTATTGAAAATTAAAACCATGTAATTCCCCCAAATTGGGTTTGTGGGACAACTACTCATTATAAGGGCTGAAGAACAGCTGAATGTAAATAGCTGAAAATCAAGTTCGTGATTGAGAAGTACAATTAGGAAATTATCCCATGATAAAAAATAACCCAAGAAATGAAAGGACTAGGTTCAGGAAAATTTATAAAAGACACTTAAAAGATATTTCAGAATATGACAAAAAAATGATGAAAGAGAAACATTATATTCAAAGAATAAAATAAAGATTTCCCCAAAGCAAAGAAAAACTAGACTTTTAAAAAAGGAAGGGCCTACCAAGTACTAGAAGTATTGTGAAACAAAACATGCCTAGATATATCCTGATTATTTCATTTCTGTTTTATTTTTAATTCAAGGATAAAGAGAGCTTTTATTTTAGGAAGGAATAGAGGTAACAGTGGTTACTTAGAACCTCTTTACCACCCCCTCCAAAATTGTGACATTGGCCCCCTCCAAAATAGGTTGCAAATAGACAGTAGAACAATATTCACAGAATTCTGATGGACAAGTAATGAGAACTATGAGTTTGATGTCTATCTAAACTATTATTCATATTTGATGGCAAAATAAACACATTTTTAAGTATTCAGAGACTTAGCACATTCCATATATCCTTTCTGAAAAACATACCTAGATCTACTCCAAAAAAAACATGAGAAATAACAAAAAGGATAGCCCCTAGAAAAATATCTATAACAAATATAGTAAGCAGTTGGTTAATATTCCTAATATTAGCCCTATGAATCAATTTTTTTAATATGTTTTTATTGGTTTTAAAGAGAGAAGAAGGGAGAGAGAGAGAGAAATATTGATGAGAGAGAAACATAGATCGGCTGCCTTCTGCATGCCCCCTGCTTAGGATCGAGCTTGCAACCTGAGCATGTGCCCTGACCAGAAATTGAACCTGGGACCTCTTGGTTCATGGATCCACACTCAACCACTGAGCAACACTGGTCGTTCTAATCAAATTTTTTAGACACAGCTTAATAGGTAGACAAAGGATATGTACAATTTATTAAATATCAATTTATTAATATCAACTTATTAAAATATGCATGGCCAGTAACCCTTACTAATAATTGAAAGAATGCACACTAAAATGAGCCATTTTTCTGTAAATTGACAAATATTTAAAATTTTAGTAATATGCAATGTTAACTAATGTGTAAGAAAACTGGGTGTGTAAACTGATATTACCTCTTAGGATTTAATTTTGTCTTCACTTACCAGTTTTAGATGACACAGCTTTCCCATTTCTAGATATCTATCCTACATAAGTATTCAAAGGTATATGTACAAAAATGTTCAAAGCAGCCCTTTTTATAGTAGTGAAAATTGGAAAATGTCTGTAAGGAAAAGTTAAAAAGCTATAATACACAACTATATAGAGTAACACTACACACCACAAGAATGAGGTTGATTAATATGTACCAATGTGGAAAGATGGTTATAAGTCAAAAATGTAATTATGGAGCTTTACAATAAATTTTACAGTAAATACAATTGTGAAATTGTATTTATTATGATCCTAATTTTAAAAAAAATTATGTGGGAATGTTTGAATATTCATAGAACAAATCTCAGAGGGAACCTATGAAATTGTTAATAATTGTTAGATCTGGAAATGGGAGAGGGCAAGAATCCAAAGTAGACATTTGTTTTATTTTATATACTTTTTATATGTATTATTTTTTATAATCAAAAGAAAAATTTCTAGCAGTCTCACTCATCCTTTAAGAGCTCTATCATATAATCCCTTTCTGGAATATTTGACATCTTCCCAGTCAAATTGCTCTGAGTTTTCATAGTGGAATTCTTTTACTGTGATAATCTGTGTTTTATTGTACTCTCTGTGTTGTTTACATGTTTTCCTTATTGTATATTTCTGCAAGTTCCCATTTTGTCTTTTTCAAATGAAC
This sequence comes from Miniopterus schreibersii, assembly GCF_964146895.1. NCBI lineage: Eukaryota > Metazoa > Chordata > Mammalia > Chiroptera > Miniopteridae > Miniopterus > Miniopterus schreibersii. The sequence goes on along the minus strand of NC_138103.1, from coordinate 38,366,326 downwards.
AATTTTCTATCTTATACATGTTAAAACTTTGTCACATAGCTTAATGTATAAATACAGTATCCTGTTTTTGGAGTACTTATAGAGAATATATAGACTATTCTGTTGGTTAGTATAATAAAATGTGCATCTGGTATTTATTGTTTAAGTATAGCGTTGAAATTTTTTAAGCAGTAGCTAAATGTTTTTCTGGATGCATAGGTAAGTAAAAAGTCAATCAATCTATTAATCAAATGTTTAAGAGTCAAAATATGCAATTCACAGTAAGGATAAGGGTAAATATGTGCTATTATATTTGTATTAAACACTTAATTTTTTTCTCTCTAAGTTTGGAATAGTTGATGCTGATGGATATTTAAGTTTGTATCAAACAAACTGGAAATGTTGTCCAGTCACTGGAAGCATGCCTAAGCCATACTTGGTAAGCCAAGAACTCCTAACTTCAAAATTTTATGAATTTTTATTTTAAACACCAAGAATATATATTTGAGGCAAGAAATATTAAAGCCAAAAAATAAAATCTATCTAGTTCTATGTATTCAGTGTTTACTATAAGCTTCTGTCCTTGTATTATGTGAAAAAAAATCTCTAGTAACTTGCGAAGTTAACCTGTTTATAACCAACATGGTACCTCCAGAGTCCCATGCAACCTGTGAGTTACTCAAACCCTTTTCCAGCCTCACTAAGCTGCAGTGGGTATTATACCTAAAAAGAAGGATCGGAAGCCCAGTGCATCTGGCCGCTTTTCTGCAGTTATCCCTCATGAAGAAACAAAGTAGAAAGTGTATTCTATAGCTGGCACTATTATTTTCTTTCTCATCTCTTTTTAAAAAAAAATTGATATATCTCAATTCAGGACCACACAGGCTTAATGAATTGTCTACAGCTTCACAAGCACTGATTTTAAATATAACATATTCTTTAGTAAAGCCCTTTATAGGACTAAGCAATATCTATCGAGAAAAAATTAAGAATACGGGTTAAGATTCTGGTAATTCACCCAAGGTTAAATGCTTGAGTATAGTACTAACCTAAGGGAGTGTTGATGAAGTACCTTGAAAGAATATTTATTTTTCCTCATATTTTTATTAAGCCAACAGATTTAAATATACAAGTTTATGTTCCCTAAGGTACTGTCTTTATTTTTTTATTTTCAAAGAGATAAATTGGATTAAAATGTACATTATTGACTTTGGAGGATTAAAGGAGATTTTGTTTGTTTTAAGGACATATTCTCTAGCCCAACTCCAATAGTGATCAGGGGGGAATGGGGAAGTGACTCAGAGGGAAAATCTTCATTCAATGATTTTGACATAATTTAAAAAGTCATTTCTTATTGAAGAGAAACATCTGAACAAACGTAACTTGGAAGCCTTTATAATTGACTAAGCCTCTCAATATTTTAAGATATTATGTGATATAATATTGAAAAACACTAAATTTTAAAATTTTGTTGATTTATTAGTAATGTTTTCATATATATGAAACATTATTTAATAGTTTAAATATTTCTGAAAATAAATAATTTTTCCCAAGAATCTGATATTCTAGTTTTTGTCTTCCAAAACAAAAATTTTTAGAAACATTCCAAGTGAAATATTTAGAGTTTAACCTCCTTTTGTTTCCCTTTGAACTTTTGGTTGAACAAAAGCAAAGGACACAGTAAAGGGTCATGACATGTGCAGCTTATTTAAATGGTTCAGGAATAGGGGTGTGTGTGTGTGTGTGTGTGTGTGTGTGTGTGTGTGTGTGTGTGTGTAAAAGTGTATGAAAGAAGGAGAGGCAAAGCAAATGTGGCAAATGTTAAAAATGGGTGAATACGGGTAAAGGGTGTATGAGAGTTCTCTGTATTACCCCTGAACCTTTTATAAAGTTCAGGGGGAAAAAGATGCAAAGGGTGTAAGCCATAGATTATATGATCACTTTTTGATTCATGCACCTACCTGGTTATAAAACTGTTAATAACATTAACATTTGTTGTTTATAACCATTACAGACTTGGCAGTGTCATAACAAAACAGCCAATGATTTTGTCTTCATTAGTTCCTCCTCTCTAATAGCCACAGCTGGTCTTTCAACTGACAATAGGTAAGAGATTTTAACTGAAATTAAAGTGTGTATGTGTATAGCTGAGCTTTATTTTTAATTGCTTTATGCCTCAAGAATGTTTCTATAATCATGTTTAAATATTTTTATTTTAAAAATTGTTTCTTTGGGCATTTTTAGCATTCTAATTTTAAATTTAAGGATATCCTGGTGCCATTAAAAACAAAACCCAGGTAAAACAGGGTAAAGGGAGTCGAATACATGGTGATAAAAGGAGACTTCACTTTGGGTGGTGAATACACAATGCAGTATACAGATGATATATTATAGAATTGTACACTTGTAACCTGTATAATTTTATTAAGCAATGTCACTCCAATAAGTTTAATAAAATTCAAAAATTTTTTGAAAACAAAATCTATTATTTTTGTATTTTTAATATTCTGTTAAGACTTTAGTGTAAGAAATAAGGTTTGCTTGTTGGGGGAATTAATTTTTTTTTCATATTATTACCTAGTTGTTGAGAAAGCTTGAGGCAGAAAAACACACCAAACATGCTGTGAGTTATTGGCCATGCTAGTTAGTTAATCCTCAGTGTGGCTCTATTAGGTAAATGAGCAATTTTCAACCTTTTTTATCTCATGGCACACATAAACTAATTATTAAAATTCTGCAGCACACCTAAAAGATATTAATTTTTGCCCATCTGACAAAAAAATAGGTATAATTTTGATTGACATAGAAAAACAAATAATAATAGTAATTACCTACCCTTTTTGCTCCAAAGTGACTTTTTAAAAAATCAGGTGCCTATACTTGTATGTAAGGATTTCTAGTACCAAGAATTAACCAATCAGATGCAACCTTTTTATGCTACATGACCAATAAGATTCAACTCTATTATATTACCTATATATTTATGGTTCAAGACAGAGCATTTACACCAATGGCTATCGATGCATTGGCTGTTGTCATGTTTTTTAATTTGACAATCTAAGGGACAAGAGGTCAGTGCCCCTGACTAAATAGTCAGGTATTTCATGTTTTAAAAATTCTTGTGGCACACCAGTTAAAATCACTGTTTCACAAAAAGAAACTCAGAAAGACTTGTGCAATAGTGGTAACCCATCCCCTCAAAAACTTTAAATATGCAAGAAAATGTCTTCTGCCTCCATCTCCACACCCCTACTTTTGACTTCCCTCACACTGAGTTATGAGATCAAGGCCAAGTGAGGCTGCTGAGCTTTTATATTTATCTGTAAGGCCTCACTTTGCCCTAGAAATGGGATTATAAGAAAATGAATTTTTCAACCCATCTTCCATAGAAATTTTTGCCTATATTGGTGCCTCTTTTACAACTCAAGGAAAGGGGTAAAAGCTGCTCCCATTCATAATAGAAATAAGTTTTCTTTGTACTCCAGAAAATTTAATGTATCCTGCTATTTGTATATGACAGTCTATTAGAGAATCAATGATTATAAAATGTAGCTTCCATATACAAGCTTCATAGTATTATTTGTAAATACATGTTAATCTGAAGTTAGTTTTATGAGCTAGTAGTTTTTAAATTTTGTTTAAAGATAATCATAAGTATATTGGTTACTTCTATTGGGTGCTTTTATAAATTTAAGAACTTTCTGTGAGAGCAGGGTTCAAATGTTATGTAACTCTATTAGATATACTGTTTTTTTTGTTAACTTTGTATCACTCAAGAGTAATCTTTTTTTTTCCAGAAATATATGTTTGTGGGATACTCTTGTAGCACCTGCCAATAGTTTAGTTCATGGTAAGTTTTGAAAGCATTTTATAAATATTGAAAGTCAAGAAATTCATAAACTACAAATTATTTTTAAATGAATGTGGTGGTTTTTTTTTTAACGACCTATTTATTAGCCAGTGAGGTTTATTTTGCCCACAGTGGCACAGTTTGAAAGCAGAAAAATGCAATACACATAATTAACTCTTCACTATACCTTGATGAGGGACAGTAGAACAGATAATATAAAATCATTCATCTTGACTTTTTATCTGATAGTTATGAGTAATCATTGTGAACATTAGTTACTGCGTAATATGTCCCCACTCGCCACTCCTATGTAACTAACATTGTACTGGAAGTCCTAACTAATGCAATAAGATAAAAGGTGTACAGATTGGAAGAGTAGAAATAAAAAGGTCTTTATTCACAGGTGAAACAATTATCTGGGTAGAAAATCTTTAAGAATCTACAAAAAACACTTCCTAGAACTAATATGCTAGTATAGCAGAGTCACAGGATACACGATCAGTGCTAAAGTCAGTTGCTTTCCTATATACCAGCAATGAACAATTGGAATTTGAAATTTAAAAAATACTACCATTTATAATAGCACCCAAAATAATGAAATATTGAAGCATATAGCTAACAAAATGCATATAGCGTCTATTAGAGAAAACTACATAAATGATAAAAGAAATCAAAGATCTAAATTAATGGACAGATATTCCACATCCACATATTGGAATACTCAATATTGTTAAGTTGTCAGTTCCTCCCAACTTTATAGATTCAATACAATCTAATCAAAATCTCAGCAAGCCATTTTGCACAGACCAACAAACTGGTTCTAAAATTTGTAGAGAGAGGCAACAGATCTAGAATACTGAGTACTGAAGAAAAACAAACATGGAGAACTGACACTACCTGATTTCAGGAATTACTGTAAAGCTACAGTAATTAAGACATTGAGGTATTGGCTTAAGAATAGACACAGATCATGGAATAGGATACAGGCATACCTCAGCAATATTACAGGTTCAGTTTTAAACCACCACAATAAAGCAACTATTGTGTTACACGCATGTGTCATTTTATTGTACTTCGCTTCGCAGATGTTGCATTTTTTACAAATTGAAGGCAAGATGCTCCACCAGCACAAAGATTACTACTCACTTTATTGTGGTATTCTTTTTATTGCAGTTGTCTAGGACTCAACTGCAGTATCTGTTAGGTATGCCTGTAAAGCGAGTCACACAAATGTTTTGGTTTCCCATTGCCTATAAAAGTTATGTGTATACTATATGTATGTAGTCTTTTTACTAACAGTTGCCTTATGGCCTGTGATGCTGTTTGATAGCATTTTACCCACACTAGAACTTCTTTCAAAATGGGAGTCAGTCCTCTTGAATCCTGCTTCTGCTTAGCCAACTAAGTTTATGTAATATTCTAAATCCTTTGTTGTCATTTCAACAGTCTTCACAGCATTTTCACCAGGAGTATATTCCATCTCAAGACAACTTTCTTTGCTCATCTATAAGAAGCAACTCATCATTTGTTCAAGTTTTATCATGAAATTACAGCAATTCAGTCGCATCTCCAGGCTCCACTTCTAATTTTAGTTCTCTTGTTGTTTCCACCACATCTGCAGTTGTTTTCTCCATTGAACTCTTGAACCCTTCAAAGTCATCCAGAAGAGTTGGAATCAACTTCTTCCAAACTCCTGTTAATGTTGATACTTTGACCTTGTACCATGAATCACAAATATTCTTAATGGAGTCTAGGGTGGTGAATCCTTCCCAGAAGGATTTCAATTTACTTTTCCCAGATTCATCAGAGGAATCACTATCTATGGCATCTATAGCCTTACAAAATGTATTTCTTAAGACTTGAAAGTAGAAATTTTTATTGATCCGTTGGGTGCAGAATGGATGTTGTGTTAGCAGGCATGAAAATATGAATCTTGTACATCTCCATCAGAGCTCTTGAGTGATGACATGCATTGTCAATGAGCAGTAATAATTTGAAAAGAGTCTTTCTTTGCAATAGGTCTCAACAGTGGGCTTAAAATAGTCAGTAAATCATGTTGTAAACAGATAGGCTGTCATCCAGGCTTTGTTGGCCCTTTTATAGAACACAGGCAGAGTCGATTTGGCAAAATTCTTAAGGTCCTAGGATTTTTGGAGTGGTAAGTGAGCATTCATTTCAACTTAAAGTCCCCAGCTGCATTAGCCCCCAACAAAGAGAGTCAGCCTGTCCTTTAAAGCTTTGAAGCTAGGCATTGACTTCTTTCTAGCAATGAAAGTCCTAGATGGTATCTTCTTCCAATATAAGCCTATTTCATCTACATTGAAAATCTGTCATTTAGTGTAACCACCTTTCTTAACTGTTTTAGCTCGATCTTCTGGATAGCTTGCGGTAGCTTCTCCATCAACACTTGCTGCTTTACCTTGCACTTTTAAGTTGTGGAGACGAATTGTTTCCTTGAACCTCACAAACCAACCTCCGCTAACTTCCAGCTTTTCTTCTGTAGCTTCCTCACCTCTCTGCATTTATAGAATTAAAGAGAATTAAAGCCTTGCTCTGGATTAGTCTTTGACCTAAGGGAATGTTGTGGCTGATTTGATCTGTCTAGACCACTAAAAGTTTCTCCATATCAGTAATAAAGGTGTTTTTCTTATCATTCATGTGTTCCCTGGAGTAGCACTTTTAATTTTCTTCAAGAACTTTTCCTTCACATTCACAACTTGGCTAACTAGTGCAAGAAGCCTAGCTTTCTGCCTCACTAAGCTTAATCATTTCTAGCTTTTTATTTAAAGTGAGGGACCTGTGACTCCTCACTTGAACACTTGGAGGCCATTGTAGGCCTGATTATTAGTTGGCCTGATTTCAGGAATAGGAGGAATAGGGAGGCCCAAGGAGAGGGAAACAGATGGGGGGGGGGGGGGGACAGGCAGTCAGAACATGCACAACATTTATTAAATTTGCCATCATATGGACGTGGTTCGTGGCACCCCAAAACAATTATTATAGTAATATCAAAAATCACTGACTATAGATCATCAGAGCAAATGTAATAATAATGAAATAGTCTGAAATATTGAGAGAATTATTAAAATGTGACAGAGACACAAAGTGAGCAAGTATTGTTAGAAAAATGGCACCAACAGACTTGCTTGATAAAGGGTTGCCACAAACAACACAGTATCTGTGAAGTGCAATAAAGCGAAGCAATAAAGTAAAGTTTGCTTGTGTAGAGCCCTTGTAGAGAACCCAGTAATAGACCCACTCGTAGATAGTAGGTGGATTGTTAATAAAGACACAAAAACAGTTCAATGGAGACAGATAGTTTTTTTCAACAAATAGTTCTATAATTGGATGCTGGTATGTAGAAAAATTAACCTCAATACAGACCTCACCCCTTTCATGAAAATTAACTCAAAATGGATCATAGAGTTATACCTAAAATACAAAACTACAAAATTTCTAGAACAAAACGTAGGAGAAAATCTACGTGTTCTTGGATTTGGTGATAAGTTTTTAGATACAACCCCAAAAGCATAACCCATGAAAGAAACAATATATTTAAGATTTGAAAAATTATTCACTTATCAATATTTGAATAGCAGGTAAGCATATGAAATGGTGTTCAGCATCAATAGTTATTAGGGAAATGCAAACTAAATTCACCATAAGAGACTACTCTATACACTGAAATGGCCAAAATTAAAGAGTCTAAAATACCAAGAGTTAGTAAAGATGTGGGAAAACTGAAATACTCGTGATTTTTTGATAGAACTATGAAATAGCACAACCACTTTGGAAAACTGTTTGGTAATTTCTAATAAAGTTAAGCATACACTTAGTATGACCCAGCAGTATATATTCTTACATATATACCCAAGAGAAATGAGAACACATGTCCACAAAAACACATATTCTAACATTCCACCTTGGCCAAAAGCCACAAGTCTGTTTCATATACTATTAAATGGCTTTTACTTTTTTTTTTACTTTCAGGTTTTATTTGCCATGATAGTGGAGCCACTGTTTTAGCATATGCTCCAAAACATCAGCTACTAATATCATGTGGCAGAAAAGGTTTTACATGTGTCTTTGACCTTCAGCAACGACAACAGAGGCAGCTTTTCCAGAGCCATGATTCTCCTGTTAAAGCCATTGCTATCGATCCAACTGAAGAGTACTTTGTTACAGGGTCTGCTGAAGGCAACATAAAGGTAAACACAGTAATTCCACAATATCTGCAAAATGAAATCTTCAGAAACCTTAGGTCTTTAATCATAATTCATGATGTCAATCTATTTAAGCAATAGATATATTAACAACTGCTTTGTAGTTAGCCACATTAGTTGATATTTAATAAATCTTCCCTAAGTTATTCTGATGGTCAGCAACCCACTGGAGGAGTCTAATTTCTTAGAATCCATTAATTTAGGCACTAGAGAGATTATTTCCTGCAAATAAATTGGACTGCTTTGTTAGAACCAGCGTATTGTTTTCATAATTCTCAGCCAGAAAAAGTTAACTAGAATTATAGAATTTTGAAAGGGCTTTTAAAAAAAATCAAATATATACACCAACTTTCATACAGAATTTTTTTCCGTAAGTTTAAAACTAGTTTCTTATTTGAACTGCCCTCAGTTCATACTGTTTTAGATTACTTCTTTAGTTTGTACTCAGTTTTATTATTTAATTGAGTAAAAAAAAGATTTGAAAGTATACAATGTAGTATTCAGAAGTCACAGTTTAACAAAAATGCCTTGAATAGTAGAAATTAATTTATTTCTTAGGGAAAAGTAAGATTTTTGTTAATGTGATCTAAAAAAATCAAGAAGTAAATTGGTTTCCCTAAATTTCAAATGATGCCCTGAAAACATTAGGTTCTTCACATAAAGTCAGGTTGCTTATAAATTACTTTAGGGACAGACACATTTATTTTGGTAAGGTCTGAAAATAGAAAATTTCTATTTAATAAAATATACTGAAGTTATAAAAATTAACCTTATCTTACAGTTGAAACATAGATTTGCATTGTCTGAGGGCCTCTAGGTGTCTGGTGCTTCCCTCTTCTCAGTGGTTCTCATCCCTTGCTGAGTATTTTATATGATAGAGACAAGGTTATTTCACTATAGAACTACGCAGCAAAAGCTTTGCTGAGAGACAGGAAATCTTGATTGTAGTCCCTATAATATTACAAGTTTTTGTAGTGTGCACTTAACATCCTTGTATCTAAGTTTTCTCATCTCCAATGCTGGGTTTAAAATACCTTGCTTTCTTACTAGATGGGTTTTGAAGAATGAAACAATAATATCAAAGTGAGTTAGAAAAGTGCAACACCCTATGCAGAATCAAGATGTTATGAACTTAGGCCTACACAGGCTTTTCTCCATCTTTGTTTTAGAAATTCTTATTTGCTCATGAAGACATGCCTAAATATATACTTTTTAGGTGATCATCAACCCCAGTGTTTATTTTTTTCTTAATGTCTTTCAGATTTGGAGTCTCTCTACCTTTAGTCTTCTTCACACTTTTATCAGTGAACATGCTCGGCAGTCCATTTTCAGAAATATCGGAACCGGAGTCATGCAGATTGAGACAGGGCCAGCAAATCACATTTTTTCATGTGGAGCTGATGGAACAATGAAAATGAGGATCCTGCCAGATCAGTTTAGCCCATTAAATGAAGTATTGAAAAATGATGTGAAATTTATGTTATAACATTTTGACAATAAGATGTATAATTTATTACCTATTCCATAGAAGTGGCCAACACATGTAATGTACGTTGATTACTCTCTGTGCACAAATAAGCTGATGCTTTCTTGTTTTCATATTTATTTTATGGAGCTTTGCCCTTGATGCACTGATGCCTTAAAAATTAACAAGGTTGTTCAGAATTAGACTCGATTGCCCAAAGTATAAGTAATGCTGTAATAGTACATATTTATAGGATGTTATAGTGAATATGTCACAGTGTCACAGGAGTCTTGTTTTCTTATGGTTGATAAACTCTTCTGCAGATACCTCTGCATGAATTTCTTTCGCAGTAAAAACGCCTTTTGTGGAAAGGCAGTTGCACATCCATCGTCACTTCATTCACCACACTCTCAGTTTCTTTTTCAGACTTACACATCTCAAACTCTTCTTCTCTCAACTAATGATAGATTGATATTTGAGTAAGAATTTAAAACATAGTGAACATCTCCATTAAAACTGTGACTGGGACTTTAGTGATAAATAAGCCAAGTGGCTCAATATGTAAGTTTTCAGAAGTTTCCCTCCTGGAGCCCAAGTGTGTGTATGTACATATATATGTTAGTGGTTGTGTGTATATATGTAATATATCTTGAACATCTTATTTGAACTTACTTTGTGTATATATGAGAAAACTACAAGTCTTTTCATGTGTTTTTGTGCCATAATAACTACTGCCACCAGAATAACAACTTTCTTGCAGCTATTTTTTTTATGTTCTTTTTTTTTAAATTTTTGAATTCCCATCTTAATTTTCACATAAATTTCAGGAAGACTTCCAAGATTATTATTTTAAAGACCACATTGAGTCAAATATGTCTTAGCAGGCAATAACAATTCTGTGTTGGTATATATGAGACACTTAAAAGTAAGTTTATAAATTTATGAAAGGCTTTTTTGAGCATCAAACAAACATTTTACTTAAATTTTATTTTTTAGGTGCTTTTAGTCTCAAAGTTCTGAAAACCATATAGCAGTGTTTTTAAAAACAAATGTGAAACAGTCAAATTAAATAGATAGTATTTACAAATGTAAAATACCTGCCAGATCTACCATGAATAGAAAATAAACTGAAACTTATATTTTATTATTTTTTGCCAAAATATATTATTTTATTATAAAATATGACCAAAATATTAAAAATGCACAGTGCTTTTAACTTAAATGCGATAACCCTGTTTCTCTCTGTGTTTTGCTAAACCTTTTCTGATTCAGAATTATAGAAAACTTGATAAATACTTGATTTTAACCAAGGAGAGAGGCAGTTGGAAGTGTTTAAATGACAATTATATGCTATTTAGCTTAAATATATTTTGTTAATAGGGACTATAAGAACATTTTTATGAAACAAAATATGGACAACTATTATCTTGGAAATTAAAGAGTTAAATAAAGCAAAGAAATGAAGGGCTGGTAAAATGAATTTTGTAATATCCTCAGGATACTTTTATCTTAAAAGTATATTGTTAAAGATTTTGTACATTGTATTCATAGTTTTAAATGTGTTGAGCTAGTTGCAGTGAAAACACTGTCATTATGTAGAGAGTTTATGTGCACATAATAACCTGTATCATAAATCGTGCAATAACAACACCTGACTGTTGCCATGGAGGAATCTGTGACAGCATTGCAAACAGTACCATTGTTTGATGTAGTTAAGCTTAAGTTATTTTTCAGTAATGTCTTCACAAATCAAGATTCAAAAGGCTTTAAACACTTTTAATGAGATAGAAAATTTATTGTGCTTACTATAAAAAAGGCATTGTGGGTGAATAATTATGCATTTTAATTGAGGGTTTATATGAATAATAAATTATGTAAGCCCATATGTAATTACATCCAGAGTCATAATATTTTAAATAAATAATCATGCAGTGACTTTTTTTAGCATGCTATTGTTTTAAGTAATATTTATGCCACTTTAGTTGGTTTAAAGTATATGTCACATTTTAAAATAGAGAATTTCCGTATTTGAATTTGGTTAATGTAGAAAGGATTCACTACTTTCCCAGGTACCCTGTTCTTCCTTTTCCACATCTGTTTAACCTTCTAGGTAAGCATTATTCAAAAAAGGGGGGGAGTGAAATAGTAGGAATGTATATGTAAGTATAAAATGATGTGCATACATGTAAAATTTCATTCACATTAATGGAGTGAACACATCAAAATACATTTCTTAAAATTGTGCATTTTCTGAGGATGTAGCTTTGTAATGATGGACCAGCTTACAATATTTCAAGCCTCGTTTTCTGAAATGTAGGTATTTTCTTATGTGGAATCCTGGGGCAGTCACCTCCATGCTCCTTTCCTGCTCTCTGTCTTGCCCAAATTCATTTCTTTTCTTATTTTTTAAAAATTACTTTAAAAGATAACATCATGGAAATTTCTCACACTAGTCTTAACAATCAGAACACAATACAAAGATACCCACTTAAAATCCTTATACAACCTCAGAGGGGTGATCTTTTAACAGGCCTATTTTATTGTAGCAGACATGTTTTACTAAACGAAGTTTAAATCTCACATGGCAGGAGTCCACAACCAAAGTTAAAAAAGAACAGATAGACTAGGAGAAATATTTGTATAGTAACAGGAAAAGTATCAATGTCTCTGTATATAAAGAGAACTTTAAAATAAGCAGATTATTGGAGAAATCAGCAAATAATTCACAGAACAGGACATCAAAAAAGCAGGCGTGAAGTATGGTTAAGGAAACGTTTCTGTCAGATCAGTGTAAAGTCAGAAGAGGGACAGGATCAGTTTTGGTGAAGATGCAAGGAGATGGCACACTGAAACCCTGCTGGCAGAGCTAAACCACTGCAAAGTTACTGTACAGACTGAGCAATGCTACTTGAGAAATTATCCTATAAACATAAAAACACCCTTGCACAAAAATACATGTAAACAGATGTGTATTGAAACATCTATTGGAGGAAAAAAACTGGAAATTAAATGTTAATAAGTAAATGCTTGAACAAAAATTGTGGTACATTCCTACAATGGAATATTCTCTCAGCACTAAAAGGATGTTAGATTTGTATCTGCTGATGAAAAGAAGTTGGTGGGGAAAATTGAAAAATACAAGGTGTAATATCCCATATTGTTTTGGGCTTAGATGTTTTGGGCTCTGCAGATGCAGAGACAGAAATATGTATGGAAGAATCCGTATGAAACAGGACTTTACCATGGGAGTAGGGAAGGGGATGCACTATGTTCCCAGTCAATAGCATGGCACCAAACTTTACGTGTGTGCTGGCAGAAAGAGACTTGTGTTTTTAATAGGACCTGATAACTTTAGGAACTGCTCTGCTGAGTAGAGTTGTCAGGAATCCTTTTTGTGAATTGCTGGGGTGTTTTTGATGCTTGATATTACCTATGTAAGAAAGGTTACCTTTTGGTACTTGGAAGAAGTTGAACATAGGTTACTTGAATGTACCAGATTTTTTTCTGGGACAGGTTCTCCTCTACCGTGGGCCACCTACCAGGTTGCTGTGGTGTACAGATTTTTAGAAATTGTATCATCTCACAAAAGGGGTCTACATGCTACATCCTTAAATCTGAGATCTTAACAAAAGTACTTGCGACTACCACCTTGCCTGTGTCTTGACTCTGAGACCATTGGTAATCCACAATATTGAATAAATTTTTTTAAATTCATGAGGCCATTGTTGGGTAAGGAGAAAGACAGACCCATGTGTGCACACCAAAAACTCACACGTGGAAGTAAGTAGCACACCAGCTCTTCACTCTGAGTATTGGTAACGAGGGGAAATGTTCTATGGGACTCAGAGCCCACTAGGTGAGAGCTGTGCTCGCAGCGCTCCGTTACTAAGGTGGGAGCCTTGTTAAAAATCAAGTAAAGCCCAGCCAGCGGTTGAGCATCGACCTAGGATCCAGGAGATCAAAGTTTGATTCCCGGTCAGGGCACATGCCTGGGTTGTGGGCTCCCCAGTCGGGGGCGTGCAGGAGGCAGCTCATCAATGACTCTCTCATCATCGATGTTTCTCTAACCCTCTCCCTCTCTCTGAAATCAATAAAGACATATTTTTTTTAAAAAAAGTAAAGGGTTGCCAACTTGGACTAGTGTTTCATGGGTGTAAGTACACTAGAGACCTCTATCAATAGAACGAGGAATGTAGACCATATTTATAGAAAAAGACTTTCAGAGTAGAATTATGCAAAGACAAGACAAAACTAGCCTTTGTAGTATTTGGGATAAAGCTCAAGCGAGATTTGAGATAACAGTTAAAATAAGTTCCCAAGTGAGGAAGAACCTGCATAGACCAAGGATCCAGTGGAGCAATCACAAGAATTTCTATAGAGAATGGCGTAAGGGGTGAACATCTGCAAACATGCAGAGAACTTGGTTTCATGGGGAAGGTGGCTGATGGAATTAGCTAAGATTGTGGATAATGTCACCCCTTGATACAGACAATAGTTGTAGCAAGCTTTCTTAGGAAGGGGCTTGTTTTAGTGACTTATAGGAGGTAAGTAATTCTGGATAAGAAGTGCAAAATATGATAAAGGTATAATCACTAGTGATGTGTAATAGCTCTGAGCGGGGATTGCAGTCTATGGAATAGGAAAATACCATTAATCCCAAATTCTTGATATTCTATCTCTGAGTTTCTAGTTTGCACAACATTGAACAACTCTACCCTACTCAGTCTACGCTTAGACTTCCATTAGGGAAAATACCTGTACCCTTTACCTTGCTCATATGGTTACTCTAAGGACAAGATTACATATTATGATAATGCTCCTAAAAGAAACAGGACTGGGAAGAAAGTTGGACAATCATAATAGTTTGGAGGATGGCGAACTTACAGCCATGTTTTGCATCCGGCATGTTCACTGATACAGTCCCACAAAAATGTAGGTGAAGCACAAAAGCCACATAGATGGTTCTGTGGGCGGCTTGAAGCTGCACATCCTCGCTTCAGTGCTCTGAGCCTGCTGGAAAATGTTAGACCCTCCTTCCCTCTCACGGCCTGGAGCGCCCTTCTCTCCGCCTGGCAAACTCCAGTTCACCCTTTTCTACTTGGTTGGATGGAACCTCCCTTGTGAAATCTTTCATTCCCTCGGGGAATGTGAGTCACTTCTGCTCTCCCCCCAGAGTATATTCCCCCCTCTGCCCCCCTCCACCTGGCTCCTGCCCCACCCCAGGCCTTCACCGCACTATTGTCTGTGTCCAAGGCTTATGCATATATGCACAGAAGTTCTTTGGTTAATCTCTTCCCATCCCCCTGCCTCCTTCCCTCTGAGACTTGTCAGTCTTTCCCATGCTTCCATATCAGTGTCATGTAGTATTTTCAATTTCTTTTTCCCCCAAAATGTTTAACAAGAGAGCAGATCAACAATGGATGTGGCTGAGAGGGCCTGTGAGACACAGATGCCTGCCTGCTGGGCCTGCAGTTTGGATTTCTTGGGTCTTTGTCAAAGGAGCACGGTGAAGGTAGGGGCAGGGGCTTGTGAGGGAACAGGGCAGAGAACATCAAGTTGTCAACAAAGAATAAGTAGGAAAAGTAAAGCAGTAAATAGACATTTGATTCACAGGACTATTCATAAAAGCACATACAAAGGGAGTGTGCATACCCTAGGACCCAGCAATTCTCACTACTTTCTACTCTTTGTCTTATAGTATTTTCAACCTGCTGTTGGGAATCTGCATATGCGGAAGGCCCATCAATAGTTACATGTGGATTTTCCAACAGCATGGGGGTTCTTCGTTCCTAACCCCCATGTTGTTCAAGGGTCAATTCTGGCTGTTTCCTTACACTCAAAAAAGGGAGGCTGGTACTGAGTTAGCAGAGTAGAGGCTTGAAGCGAGAGAGAGAAAAGTAAAAGGGAAAACGGGGTCAGAAGATTTCTTGAAACTTGACAACTTTGTCTAAAGTTAGTTCCTGTACCTTCAGCTGGGCAGAAGCAAAAATAGGAGGTATGCACAGAGGTATTTCTGGCATGCAGCTGTAGTTACAGCTATCTACTTCATCTGATTTATAGGGTTTGCGGGTTTTGTTTCTTGGGTTTATTTGGTCTGAGGGGATTTATTAATCCAGATGCAGCTGCAATTTATTTATTTTTTATTCTAATCCTCACCTGAGGATATTTTTTCCTTTGCTTTTCAGAGAGAGTGGAAGGGGGAGAGAGAGAGAGACAGAAAGAAAGACATCAATGTGAGAGAGAGAGACATCGATCGGCCGCCTCCCACACAATCCCTGACCAGAGCTGGGGATCGAGCCTGCAACCAAGGTACATGCCCTTGGCCAGAACCGAATCCCGGTCCACAGGCCGACGCTCTATCCACTGAGCCAAACCAGCTAGGGCTGCGGCTGCAATTATTTTAAAATATATTTAGCCATTGAATAATGGATTGTTTATTAGGAACTTTCTAGATTCCAGTACGTTTTTTATGACCCCAAATTGGAACTATGCAAAAGCTAGTTTGAAAATAAAATGATCCAACTACCTTTTGGCCCAAATAAGATAGGAAAATTAATTATCTTGTTAATTTTTAAATATTATCACACTATGAAATAAGGCAGAGTCCTATGTCTTTACCAAAGTTAAAGGAAAGGAAGACTAGTAGTTCTTTGACAACAGTGATGCAAGTTGCCTGAGATTGTGTAGGCCCCTTTCCCCGCCCCCTAGAGTAAGTGCTGAGGCAATGGCCACTCTGCATTGTTTCTACTGCTGTTCTGTATAGTCTCTCAGGTCTAGATGGTCCTATTAAGGTGAGTGGTAGAGAGAGAAGGTGGTAGGTAGGGTGCCTCAAGAATCTTAAATACTATATTACTTTTAATTTTAGCATTCTTATGTTTTGTGGGGGGATACAGAAATTGAGAGGTTCAGGATAAAAGAGGAGGAGTACTTAATAGAATGCAGCCCTGTAGACAGAAGAGAGAGCTCAGGCAGGCCCCAGAGGACTGGTGAGTGGATTTGCTCTGAGCCACTGGGGTGAGAAGAAAGGAAGTCAAGCTGAGTGTGGAGACAGATGGTATTTCTGGTAGCTGGGTCAGGAAGTAGAGAAAACGATTGATCTGTCTATATTCTATAAAATAGGAAGTGAGGCTGTGTATCAAGAGCAGGGAGTGTGATGAGCGGGGAAGATTTCTCAAAAAAAGGGGTAAAGATGGAACTCCCCTTTCCTTTGCACCCTGAAGCACAAGGACACACCAGCTGCATGAAGACTCAACTGAGATTATAGGTCATGAGTCTTGTAGAGCATTAAGCTTCACATTTTTGGGTTTTTCTTAAGTAGCCAATACGACAAAAGGGGATGGCTAGAAAGAACTGCCAGGTGCATGAAAGGAAAGGACAGTGGGGCAAAGGGATAGCAGGCACTAACAAGTGACTGAAATGCTGGTTCTTGGGGTCAGGCTGGGTAGGAAATACGGGAATAGCGGGGGGCCAAGGATGAGAGGCTATAGTGGGGGGTGTGGAATGTTGGAGGTAAAGATTATGGGATCTTCATCTGTAAAGATAAAGGTAGATGGGGCTCTGGGCACTGCTGCTCTAGGGTGCATGCAGCTGGGCACAAGGGGGACTGAAATGAAGCAATGGTGAAAGTTCCTGAGGTTCAGGTTGCAGACACCGTGACATCCTGGCTGGTGCTCACAGCAATTGTGTACATGGGCTCCTCCTAGCTGACACAGTAGAAGAAGCCAAGTCAAATTAAAGCTTTGTACTTTGTCCAAAGTCAGCCAGCTTACACAGGGCAGATCCATTACTAGAACCCTCAGTTGGTGGTGACAAATATCACTGCCCATGAACATTCAGGTATCGTTTCTAATTATTTGAGGGTGGGGGAGGCTGGGAGTGTACGAACTCTTTTAATCCTAATTTAGTTGCATCACTGCAGGCTCAAAAAGTATTTAGAAAGTACTTACCTGTGACCCTCCCAACACTGGGTAGCACTACCAAAGACTGAGCCTGCTAATCCAGAAACCAGGTGAATTGACCTAGATAACTCTCCTTCTCTCGTCCCAGTTAAAAATAAACAAAGGAAACCTCATTTAAAATGGAGTCAGGAAGCCATGTAGGGGGACATCTCATGCACTGCCACCCAGACCCAAACAGGAAAACGTACCACAGCAGGAGGAAGATTTTCTCCTAATCCAGTAAAATACCTCTACCTTTGTGAATCTCACCTGTACGTTTTCAGCTGGTTGCCAGGTGACAGCCTAGCCAAGGAGAAAATGCTACACTCAGCCAATGACAAGACTGAACTCTTGGAAACAGCCCTCCCCCCCCCCACTTCCTCTTTCTGCCCCCTATAAAGCAAACCCTCTGTTCTTCAGACTTGCCTACGGTCACCATACTTTTCTTGTCCTAAATTGTAATTTCTCTGATATTCCCAAATAAACACATTTTGCTGGTAAAACAGCTTTGTTTTTTAAGGTCAACGCCTCCCATATCCCATCAATCGCAAGGGCCTGTGTAAGTCTTGAATCCATCTTCTTTCTACCTACTTAGTTTAGGCCTTCAGCATCTGTATTCGTTTCTTATTGCTGCCACAACAGATTGCCCCCATTTGGGGGGTTTAAACAACCCAGACCTATTATTTTACAGGCCTGTAAGTCAGAAGTTCCGTGTGGGTCTCACCAGGATAAAATCAAAGTGTTAGTAGTAGAGCTGAGTTTCTCTCTGGAGGCTCTAAAGAGAGGACCCGTTTCCTTGCTCATCCAGGTTACTGGCAGAATTCAGTTCCGTGTGGTTGTAGGGCACTGGGATTCCCATTTATTGTTGGCTGGGATCCATTCCCAGCTCTTAGAGGGCACCCACCCACATTCCTTGGCTCCTAATCCAGGTCGAGTTCTTCTCATTCTTTGAATCACTGGAACTCACTCTTCTTCCACTTTATGGAACTGGTATTAGATTAGATCCACCCAAATAATCCAGGATAATCTCCCTATCTCAAGGTCTTTAACCTTAAGCACGTCTGCCAAATCCTTTTTGCCAAGTAAGATAAAATAGTCACAGGTTCCGAGGATTAGGGAGTGGACATCTTTCCGGGAGTCATTATTCTGCCTAACAGAGCATCCTGTCAAAATTTATGACAGAATTTAGCCAAGACAGGTATCCGGAGGGCCTGTGAGAGGAGCTCTCACGCACTCTGTCGGTGGAGATAGCCCTGTGGAAGAACTCTGTGTTGACGGCGGAGCTCGGTGGTTGTAGGAGCCCTCCCTTTAGCTTCCTTTGCCCTCTGTAAGTTTCCTGCTGCTTCTTGCTTCCCCTGTGTGCACGTGGCTTGCCATGTCTGCACGCATGGGACTGCAGTCCTTTCTCCCCCCTGCCCCCAGCACAGTCATGCCGGGCATAATGCTGTTCTGGTCAACACCCCACCACATAAACGGCGGCGGTCCCACGAGATTATAATGAAGGTGAAAAATTCCTGTGCCCACTGCCTTTGTAGCACAACCCATTACACAAATACCGCTGCGTTACACTGCCCGCAATATTCAGTGCAGTGACATGCTGTATAGGCTCGGAGACTAGAAGCCGTAGGGGAACAGAATTTGCCACCCTAAAATATTTCTCCTTGGCAGAAGGATTATTTTAGGCTGGTTAATTTTAAGAAACAGCAGACATGGGAGAAGCTCCAAAAACCAAGCAGAACTTGCTCTTTGTAAAAGACATTTACCTTTGTAAGGGACATTTCTATTTGCAAAGGTGTCTCCCTGGCTGTACCAGGAAGAGTGGGGATCATCTTGTCTCTAGAAACTCATCAACACACAAGACAACAAGGTAAAATCTGCATAACAACCTTATTCTTGTTACTGTGCTTTTCCCAATAACTTCCCATAACTGACTCCTCTACCCCCAACATCTTTTGTCGTCAGCTGAAGACAGTATTTAAGGTGGAGGCTTCATCCATTTTGACAATTTACTCAGTTTTCCTGGGTCTCTCCCATGTATCCAGGAGGTATACATGAGACAGGCTAGTAAGCTAGGACAAGCAAAATAGGGAAACTGAGACAGACTGTTAAACAGCAGTTTGCAGCCATCTAGTAAATCCTATCTTCACTAAGGGACACTTAAAAAGAGTAAATGGTTTGCACTTCTCCTTCCAAACCAGAGGGTAAATAGCTTAAATCAATCACCCAACTCAGAGACACAGCAGAAATCTAGTTTGCCAACAGTACCTAAGGACAGATGAAGTTAAGAGAAGAAACCTCATTTTGATAAATCAGCATAAAGCTGATGAATATTCTATTGAGATCCTCCCCCAAGATAAACCCCCAGCCTTTAAAACCCCTCAAAACAAAGGTCCTTCCTGAGCTCTCCCTCCCAGGAGCACACCCACACCTCCCCCACCCAGCTTCCCCCACAGGCGTGCATCTCCTAAACTCTAAGGGACACCATGAGGCCTACAACCAGTGCAGCAATGGGCAGTGGCAGTTTGTCCCAGGCAAACCCCCTGAACCTGTCCCGGAGGCCCCCTTTCCTCTGACTTCTTAGTGAGCCAAAGCAGCCCAGCCCAGGCTTATTTCCCACCCAGTCTCTCTCCTGTAGCTTCTTCTATCCTAGACCCTTCCTTGTTTCACTGTCCCCGGCTTTAATCAACGTCCTCTAAAACTCACCTGGACTTGTGTTGTGAAATTTTCCCCTCACAAAGGCAAGAACCCACACACTACCAGCTGCCCCTAGGCAGGCCCCTTCAAGGCCAGGTCCCCTTTCTGGTAACATACATGTTATTAAACTTTTCTGTTGTTGTTTTTCTCCTGTTAATCTACCTTTTATTACAGGAATGTCTCAGCCAAGAACTCAGAAGGGTAGTCTGAAAATCATCCCCCCCTTCCTTCCACAGAGCAAAAGGCTGTACCACACCGACTAGGTGTGTAGCAAGCTATACCATCTAGGTTTGCCTACGTACAGGCTATGATGTGCCCACATAGAAAAAATCGCCTAACTATGGGTTTCTTACTATGAATCCCTGTCGTTAAGCAGCACATGACTATAAATCTTTTTCTGGAGCCAGAATACCTAGTCGATTTTTGTTTACGGTGAACAGTCCCAGCCTGACATATTTTAACAACTTCATAAGCAAGTTTCATGGCTCTGGCATTCTTTATGCTGTTTTTCAGATTAACCTTTCTAGAACAACATTTGATGTGTCTCCCATCTTTAAAATCCTTTTGGCTTTCCACTAACCAAGGGTCAAATTAATATTCTTTAGGTCCTATAGGAAAACACACTTGGATTTTGTTCTTTTTTTTTTTTTTTTGGCTTCATTCCAATCTCCACTCCACTTCTATCCCAACCTCTCTTAATGCTTGAAAAATGTTTACTGTGCCCTTTCTCCACCTAGAGCTTCTGGTTAACTTTGTTCTTTCTCCCAGACCCACCTCAGACATCACCTCCCTCAGCAAGACCTTCCTGACGCTCCTCAGAGCTACAACCGCAGCATGATCTCCTCTTCTGAACACTTCTGAACCCTGGATATGTTGCTCTTTGGGCCCTTAAACCCAAATGTGTTGTGATTTTTGTCTATTTCACCCATCAAATGTTTATTTCCCTGTCTCCCAACCATACCTTTTCACTTCCTAAATGTGTAATTTTGGGCAGGCAATTCTACTTCACTCCACCTCCCTTTCAGTTTGTAAAATGAAGGTAGCCACAGGATCTACATCTAGGTTGTTGTGAGGATTAGAACAGTGATCCGCACATGTTAAGTTTTGCTGGTATTACTTCATACCCAGCTCTGTGCCCAGAGCCGCCATAAAGGAGGTAGGTGCTTAAGGGATGTTTATGGTATGGATGGGTTCACTCCCTTTCCAGGAAGGCCCAGCGCCCTCGCCCGTGAGAGTGGTCACCCTGGGTCAGGGCTCCTCAGCAGGGGGCCTAGGTTCTGCCCCGTCCAGGTGCAGAGCTAGTCCTCTGCCCGCGTCCAGGGCTGGCACAGGGAAGCCCGCGGGGGTGGCTGAGGCCAGACCGGCTTCCCCGGAGCCACGAGCCTTTAGCTAAGAGAGGAAGCCCTGCAGCGTCCCCAGATGAAATCACAGGGGCCTCAGACATGGCCAGGCAGACTCTTGAGGCCAGTAGAATTAAAAAAAAAAAAAAAAAAAAAAAGAGCACGCGGGATTTCGGGGGTCATACCGATAATAATAATAATGGCAACAGACGCTGACACTCACACGTGCTTTTATGTGCGAGGCCTGGTGCAGAAATACATGAGCTTATTTAAACGTCTCAACACAATAGGAGACTAGGAGGGTGGTATCTCATTTTTACAACTGAAGACACCGAGAGGCCAGCTCCTCCTCCCTCCCAGACGCCGGCCTCCCAGCTCCTCCTCCCGCCCAGACTCCGGCCTCCCAGCTCCTCCTCCCGGCCCCGCCCGCCCTCCCAGCTCCTCCTCCCGCCCAGACCCCGGCCTCCCAGCTCCTCCTCCAGCCCAGACCCCGGCCTCCCAGCTCCTCCTCCCGGCCCCGCCCCCGCCCCAACTCCACCTCCCGGCCCCGCCCCCGCCCCAGCTCCGCCCAGCTCCTCCTCCCGCCCAGACCTCGGCCTCCCAGCTCCTCCTCCCTCCCAGACCTCGGCCTCCCAGCTCCTCCTCCCGGCCCCGCCCCAGCTCCTCCCAGCTCCTCCTCCCGGCCCCGCCCCCGCCCCAGCTCCGCCCAGCTCCTCCTCCCGCCCAGACCCCGGCCTCCCAGCTCCTCCTCCCTCCCAGACCTCGGCCTCCCAGCTCCTCCTCCCGGCCCCGCCCCGCCCCAGCTCCTCCTCCCGGCCCCGCCCCAGCTCCTCCCAGCTCCTCCTCCCTCCCAGACCTCGGCCTCCCAGCTCCTCCTCCCGCCCAGACCCCGGCCTCCCAGCTCCTCCTCCCTCCCAGACCTCGGCCTCCCAGCTCCTCCTCCCGGCCCCGCCCCCGCCCCAACTCCACCTCCCGGCCCCGCCCCGCCCCCGCCCCAGCTCCGCCCAGCTCCTCCTCCCGCCCAGACCCCGGCCTCCCAGCTCCTCCTCCCGGCCCCGCCCCCGCCCCAACTCCACCTCCCGGCCCCGCCCCCGCCCCCGCCCCAGCTCCGCCCAGCTCCTCCTCCCGCCCAGACCCCGGCCTCCCAGCTCCTCCTCCCGGCCCCGCCCCCGCCCCAACTCCACCTCCCGGCCCCGCCCCCGCCCCCGCCCCAGCTCCGCCCAGCTCCTCCTCCCGCCCAGACCCCGGCCTCCCAGCTCCTCATCCCCCCCCCCCCCGTGCCCCCCTCCCCCCCTCCCCGCGGTCCTCGCCGCTCAGCTCCTCCCTTCGGGCCGGCCCGCCCCGCCCCCGGCTCCTGATTTCTTCTCTCCCGCCCGCCGGCGCGCTCCTGGCTGCTCGGTCCGCGGGAGCCCGCGAGCGTTCAACCGACTGGGAAACTCGGTCCGCGCGGTCAGGTCGCCCAGCTCGTCTCTGTCCCGGCGCCGCCGCCGCGCCCCCTCTTCCGAGTAAGTGACTCCTCGGCTCGCGGGTCCCGCACGCACCCTCGCGGGGCTTTCTCGGCTGCTGGGCTGTGGGCTCCTCCTGGGGGCGCGCTTTCCGCCCACCGAGAGTTTCAGGAGTGAGTGTGCGTGGGTGTGAGCAGGTACGTGTGAGCGAGTGTGTGTAGGTGTGTGTGCGGGCGCGCACAGCGTGGGAACTCCCCGGGTTTTACTCAGTTCCTGCGTCGCCGCGACAGTCTGAGAGTCGGGTAGGAGCCCCTACCGACCCGGGCGACCCCTTAACTTCCACACCCCGCCCTGAGCCCCACGCGCGGCTTCTTCCTTCCTTCTGTGGACGCGGCCCCGGCTCCGTGTGTCACGCCCCCCTGGTTACAGCTCGTGCTGTCGAAAGGGACCGCCGGGTTATCAGGGTGCCCCAGATTGCAGACCGAGATGCTGGCCTGAGATTGTAATCCAACCCTCATTGTACAGCCGGCAGGGACTAGAGTTTTGCCCTGAGATCCAACGGTGGAGACTTCCATTGGAGAGGAAAGTTGTGTGCGCACGTGTGGCGCTCCAGCCCTCGGCGCCTGGAGCGAGAACGCCGAGCGCCCTCGGACTCAGGGCGGCTGATGGGCGCTTTCAAGACCAGGCTGACCGACCAGGCTTGGGCACCTAAAGGGGTGACACCGTATCTCTAAGCCAACTGATTTTCTAACACACAGGACTCTGTAGAAAGAGCTCCTCCTCCTCAGAAAACCATGGAAGCCTAGGAGACAGTTGTTGAGTGCCCAGTGTTGAAACAACAAAATCCTTGAGTTACTTAAAACTGATAATTCCCTTCCTCCGTAAATTATTTTGTGTGTGTGTGTGTGTGTGTGTGTGAGTGGGGGGGGCAGTATTATCTCAATGTAGGGCATATTTCTACATTTTAAAAAAGTTGATCAGTAGCATTAATTGAGAGCAGTACTGTACTTGAATCCATCTATGAAATGATTCCCTGGTTGCTGAGGTCCCATCCAATTCTAATAGTCTCTGAATTCTTCTAGCTCTCAGTTTATTCTTGGTGTGTTCTTTCTGTGAAAGTAGAAATACTCAGAAAACCTCCCCACTTCCTTGGTAAGAATTCATTTAAGAGATGCTGGTAGGGAAATGACATGTTGAGTAGAAATTATTCATTTTGGTGTAAGGATAACAGAACTCTGTGGCCAAAGGAAATAACCAGAACAGAGCAGACTTTAGTGGCCATTGTGCACTGGCATATGCAAGTTGGAGTTGTTAAATCACTTTAAGTGCTGCTTATTGCAACAGGTATTTTCATCCTGGTTTGAATCCTGTGTTACCCAAAAGCGTTTCCACAGAGTTTTAACTAAGGAAACATTATGCTTCGAAATGTAAACATATGACTCCATCTCTTTAAGGAAAGAAATAATTATCACACTTAATTAAACACCTGGAAACATTTATTGCCACCTTCTAATTAGATCTGTCATGGGAAGTTAAGTCAGCAAGCTGTTGTTAATACTGGAGCTGTAACACAGTTACCTTTTTTTGTAGATTTTGTGGATGCCTGTGCCCCTCCACACACGTTAATTGCCCCCTCTACCGTTTGCCCACCTTTTGATGTTTACCTGCAATTTGAGTAAATAAAGTTTAGGGAAGTGGACTACTACTTACCTCACTGTAAAATATGAATATCTTAGATATTGAATGTTTTGTATTAAGCTTTTGCATTAACAGAGGTAGGCTTCATAAAGCCATTATATTCATCTAGATTATCTGATAATTTAAGAATCATTAATAATTTATTAATTTAAGAAGATTACCCCCAAAGTAGTGATCCTCCACAAATGGGCCTTTGAAGGTTTTCTTTAAAGGAGACTTCTAATGTGCTGATGTTCCAGTGTGTTTAAATTGGAAAAGGAGTGGTGTGAACTGGAAAATCTTCTCATCTGTGTTGTCTTAATTTTCTGGTTCTGACTATATTGCTAGATATAATCATTTGTGTAGTGAGGTGTCGTGAGCACAGGCTGTTCTGGGATCCCAACAGAATGGCAGAAACAGAGGGTGAACACACACTGCAAGAGCCAGGAGCAGAGTATTTTATGAGGCCTGTTCTTTGCAGGTCTTCATTCTTTTGAAATTGGAGGAAAGGGTGTGTGGAGAGAAATGATTGCATCCAAACAGTACTCATTAGGAAATGCCATGTGGGGGGAGGAGCAGATTTCTAGGTCATTTGTGACTTGGGGAACTTCAAATTGCTTAATGCCACAGTGCTGGGCACCACAGAGGTCTCACAGTTAATGGATCCAGTTAGTCCTTTACTGCTTTGGGACAGCCCCTTGGAGTAACACATTTCCTTCTTGAAGATGTCATTTGTACTCAGAATTGAGCTTTGTTTCCACACCCTGAAGAATAGGTCATTTCCCCTACTCCCTCCATTCTTGTCAGGTATAAATTGAAGGGGTTGAACATGGGGTAACCTCCAGGAGGCAGGGAACGTCAGTGATAACAGTAAGGGCCACCTGTTTTCTCTCGGACGGGAAAGGGAGTACTAATGCAACCCCAGTAGCAGGGGAACTGACTTGGGCAATGGGGTCACGCACAGGGGCCAACCTGGATAAAAAGCAGACAGTTACCCCGTTTTGGCATTCACAGAAAGAATCAGCTCTGATACAGAAGGGAAGGGAAGGCACTGTGCTCTACCAGATTAACTTTCATTACCTTGCCCTTCCTCAAGCTGCTCACATCCTGCATTTAATACCAAACGCACACGGTCAGAACTCAACAAACACTGAGAAGGAGATTCTAACACCCCAACCTTTATGTTTCCTTGTGGGTTACAATCCCAGCGCTCCCTTCTCTGGTTTTCATGTCTTTGGCCCTGGGGTCTGAGCTGACTGCAGTTTCTAGACTTTTGTCCACCAATGGTGCTTCCCAGTAGCTGAAAATGAATGATTCACTGAGAGTAAAAAAAAAAAAAAAAAAAAATCAGCGAACCTTGTTGCAAAATGTAAATGAGGTCAAACATTATCCAGTGAAGGTTAGTTTGCAGTCTACATGCTGGTGGAAAGAAGAGGAAATGAGCTATAAGTAGAGAGCAGATAATTCTAGAATGTGATTGGCAAGAGGCACCTTAGAAACCACCTGGCCTGTGAATCTTAGACCGTAACGTTTGCTGTTATACAAGTTGGGAGGTGTGTCTGTTCAGTCCAGCTTCGAGAGGCGAGCACCATTCATGCAGGCAGCAGGCATTTATTGAACTACCGTGTGTGTGGTGGTGCACAACCCTCTCATGTTCATGGGAAGGCATGGGATCCCAGAGGGCTGGTGACTTGCAGAAAAATGTTTTTAAGAATGGGTCCCTGAAGGTAAACTGATAGTGGCAAAAATGGGTTCAGAATTCTTCTTTGTTTCACAATAGAAAGTAAAGGCTTGGGCACACAGAGCAATATACAGATCTTGTAATGTAAAAACCCACACCTGAAACCTATATGTTCATATTAACCATTGTCACCTCAATAAATTTAATAAAGTGTTAAAAAAAAGAAAGTAAAGGGCCATATATAGGACAATAGAAGAATCCATTTAAAATTTTTTTTTAAATTTCATAATCATAAGAAACTGAAGTGAGCACATTTCTTCTTTTTAAAACACTTTTTATTGATTGATTTTAGAGAGAGGAAATGAGAGAGAGAAACATCGATTTGTTGTTCCACTTATCTATGCATTCATTGGTTGATTCTTGTATGTGCCCTGACTGGGGATCGAACCTGCAACCTTGGCGTATCTGGACGACGCACTAACCAACTGAGCTAACCAGCCAGGGCAACCACATTTCTTCTGGTGTCTATGTGCTCTTAGCAGTAACCACTGTTATAACTACAGTAAACCTAATTCCACAGGATTTTGTTTTCTTGGCCTTTTATGTCAAGCATAGAAGTTACCTGAGAAACTTGTTTGAAAATGTCAGAGACTCCATAATAATCAGATAGCAGCCACCCATCCTTTTGGAGAGTAGTTGCTTTTTCTCTAAAAGCAAGTATTTATGGTTCAGAATCAGCTGCAAAGCTGGATGGGTGTAACAAGTTTGTTTTCCTAGGGTTTTGCTTTTTAATAGAGATCAGGGGGATTATTGAGCAACGTGACTTTATTTCTCTCGAAGTGACCGAGGGCCAGGCTTACAGCAGTCTTTCCCACCAAGAAGAAGAAAAAAAGGTGAGAGGTCATGGGCCTCTACTGGAGCACCCCACACTGAGAGTTTATTTACTTACAATGGAATTAAGTCCAAAGTTTCACTTGTTGTGGTTTCCTTAAACATTAGGAGTAAAGATGACTTTTAGTTTAGTTAAGAAGAGGTTTGGTTCACATGAGTCTGCTGGAATCAGCTGTTCCTGGCTCAGCCACCACAGGCTGTGCTACTTCAGACAATCTACTTAACCTCTCTGAGGCCTGTTTCTTCCCCCGGAAACTGGGAATAGTGTTTACGTCATGGGATTGTTGTATGGATTAAGCCAGAATGTTCCTCTCGTGCTATCCAGTATGCAGAAGGCACCTAGAACGTGGTAGGCTTTGTTGGATTGGCCAAATCTGTCTTGTTTCAAGAGGATGGTGTTTGTACTGAATGATAGTGGCATAGAGCGGGAGAGCAGTAACTTGTACCTTGTGTGCTCTTAGCGTGAACTTTCTTTTTTCCCTCTAATGATGCCAGAGGAGCCCAGATTGCTGCGTGGATGTAGCACAGTTTCAGTGATTCCCAGCTGCACAGTCACGTGCTTATGTAGGGAAATCTGGCCTCGGCCGCTGCTAAAGATAGATGAGCCAGAGTTGGGCACCTGGGTTTCAGGTGTCTGAGCTTGAAGAAGAGAGTGACATCCAGTAAGTCTCCCTGTGTGTGAGCAAAGCTCTTAAAAGACCCATTGCATTGAGTTGTGAACAGTGGGTTAGCTTTTCACCTCTGGAGGCCCTTGTGTAAAACAGGTAATGGGTGAAACCAGATTATCCAAGGAATAGACAGGAAGATTAGACAGGAAGATATGTCTCAGCTGCCCTGGTGTCGCAAAGGGACTCGGGCCAGCATGTCCTCAGGGGAAGTTTTGAGAGTTCTGGGAGGCAGAGGGCAAGGATGCCTCTGTAGGATTATCTGCTGGGGCAAACTTTTCTGGGGACATGCTACTCTTTAGGGCACATAGTATACAGGAATGTTTGCAAAGGGCCAAAAGTAAGAAATAGCCCACCTCGCCAATATCTTCTCTAAGCCTAGCTCTTATTTCTTCAAACCAAATTCATTTAGTTCAAGCCTTCTCCACTCCTGGCTATTGTTTTATTTATTTTTAAAAAATGAACTTCTTACCTTATGGCTGTCAACCATAGTGAGGGAAGCAGAGGCGGCGTGTGCTTGCGGGGACCTAACTCTCCCCATCCTTTCCTGCCTCGGGCTCCTGAGCTGGCTGGGTTCAGGCTCTCACACACATGCCGATGCAGCGCGGGAATTCCGCAGAAGTGCCTTGGTGGCCTTCTGAGAAAAACTGCAAGCACAATGTTGGCAACATATCACAAAGCTCAAAACAAACTTCGATGACTCAGACCTTTAAGAAGTAAGTCCAGTACCTGATCACACCACTCTCTGATCAGGCAACAACTCTTATTTTTTCTTTCTTCTCTTTAAAAAGATCAGGTCGTTTTTTGGGAAATGGCTGGTGTTTGCTTAAATACTGTCACAGCCCCAGAAGAACAAAGTAGTCTTGACTTGGCCATGGACTCCCTTCTGCTTTGGTGTAGACACAGGCCCCCGGTGACTCACAGAGTGTGCTTGGGGAGGTGAGTGAGCCCAGACCTCCCTCCCCGAGCACCCAGTGATGGCCTCTGGGCTGCACATGCTGAGCCATTTCGCTCCTTTGCGTTTATGGCCTGGGGTGATAATGCCTGAAAGAACCGCTATTACTTGCCAGAGCGAGAGGCTCTGTGGCAACAGGGAGCCTTCCGAGGAAGCGGCGTGTTCCTGCTCCGTGTGCCCCTGAAGAGGTGGTTTGAGAACGTTTTTATCTGGGCAGACACAGAGGTGATAAGACAAATGAGACGTTGAACTTGTCCAGTGTGCCGCTGTAATTTGAGGGCTCATCTGGGGCCATAGCTCCCAACTTGACGGCAGGACAGAATCAACTGGGAAGCTTGGTACAAAAGTGCAGATTCCTGGGTGCTACCTGGAGCATCGCAAAGGCATGGCCTGGCAGTCTGCATTTCTAGGAGACTGATGTGCAGCAAACTGAAAACCCCTAGCTTGGGAGACTAGTTTTTATGTCTTGTACAGAGAAGATTATTCAGGAACAGATATCTATAGGGTTCTTTTGGTTTTTTTGGTGTGTGTGTTGTTTTTTTTTTTTTTGGTCAGTGTAAAGAACAAATCTTGAAAGTACAAAGTACAGCTTTAAGGTTTAAAGAAGATTGAAATGAACACCTGTGTAGCCATCCTGAGAAATAATAAAGTGGTTTTTCAAGTAGGTCCTCACTGGGTTGAAAAATGATGACCAACAACCAGGTCAAGAACAAAAAATGACAACCAAACCCAATAGTTCCGGCCCACAAGTTTCCAGGAATCGAAAGCTATGAAGCAGAGACATTGGGGAGTCTGCCCAGTGTTCACTCATTGAAAATCTAGAATTTGCATCACTGGCAGTGCTGACAGCATCATCGAGAGCGCTAGCTGATTTGAGGACATCTCACGCTGCTTTGTAAATCACTGACATGGGTGGATGTCCTTTGTTTTCAGGAGTGTCACACATTGGAAGGAGCCCCAGGCCCAAGACTCTCAGTTGCCAAGTGGCCTGTTTTCCCTACCCCACCAACCCCATGTCCTGAGTCCTGGCACCGTCAGGGATCGATCCTGTTCTCAGAGCACCCCTCTCATTTTAAAATGGTGGGCAATGGGAAAACAGAGAACAGAATATTTTTCCCTTGAGGCCACCTCTTTGTAACTTCTTCTTTCTTTCTGCTCCTTCTCCTCCTTTATTTTTTGCATTTTGATTGTGTGTTTTTAAAAAAATATATCTTTATTGATTTCAGAGAGAGGAAGGGAGAGGGAGAGAGAGAGAGTCATTGATTGGCTGCCTCCTGCATGCCCCCCTTGCTGGGGATGGAGCCCGCAACCGGGGCATGTGCCCTGACCGGGAATCGAACCCCAATCGCCTGGATCCTAGGTCGATGCTCAACCGCTGAGCCATGTCTGGCTGGGGCTATTTTTTGCATTTTGAATTGTGCTAGTACTTGAGATTTTCTTCCCTATTTATGAATTCTGGTCAGTTTTCAATTTATTACTCTAATAAATTCAGTTAATATGGAAATTATGAATAATAAAGTTCTGCTACTGATGACACATGCCTAGCACTAATTTTAGTAGAATTACTATTTTTTCCCTCTAGGTTTAAATATTTGACCAGGGACCAACAAGTATGACAATGGACTCATTTGAGTCTTGCCTCAATCTTCCTTTCTATCCAGCCCTCAGGGTTCTTCCAGCTTCACAATTTGGAAAAGGGGGCAGAGGAAAGAGGATTGGTGGTGGCTTGTGGAGGCAGACAGCAGGGGCAGAGAATTAACCATTTCTGTCTTCCTGGTGCATACCTGGGACTCTGAATTCCCTACAAGCACATCCACCCCTAATTTTACCCCTCAGCCAACCCTTTGTAAGTTCTGTTCCCTTTTATGGTTGTCTTAAAATTTGTATATTCATGACAATGAATAGTATGCTGTATCACTGTAATAGTTTGCTAGGACTGCCATAACAAAATATCACAGACTAGGTGGCTCTTTTTTTATATATATATATATTTTTTTAAAATTGATTTCAGAGAGGGGAGAGGAGAGGGAGAGAGAGAGAAACATCAATGATGAGAGAGTCATTGATTGACTGCCTCCTCCCCCCCCCTCACTGGGGATCAAGCCTAAAACCTGGGCATGTGCCCTGACTGGGAATTGAACTGTGTGACCTCCTGTTCATAGGCTGATGCTCAACTGCTGAGCCAGGCTGGCCAGGCTAGGCCGCTCTTAAACAATAAAAATTTATTTCTTACAGTTCTGGAGGTTGGAAGGCCAAGATCAAGGTATCGGCAGGTTAAGTTTCTCCTGAGGCCGCTCTCTTTGACTTGTAGACAGCCACCTTGTTTCATCACATGGTCTTTTCTGTGTGTGCATGCATTGTTGGTGTCTCTCTTTTTATAAGGACACTAGTCATACTGGATTAGGGCCCCACACTTACAATGTCATTTAACCTTAATTGCCTCTTTAAAGGCCCTATCTCCGGTCACATGAGGGGAATGGCTTCAACACATGAATTTGGGGTGGGGGACAGAATTACCTCAATAACAATCACCTTGGTAAAGTATATTACATATAGTACCCTTTATGTTATTGTCATAGGATTTACATCTGCATATATAGTCTTCAGAAATCATGGTTATTATTTTTTACTCTAAACAATTATCTTTTGAAGAAATTAAAACATGAAAAAATGGTTTTTAAAGTACTTATCCACTTATTTACTATATTTGGGGGCTCCTCATTCTTTAGGGTAGACCCAAGTGTCCATCAGGTATTTTTTTGTCCTTCAGCCTGAAGAACTTCCTTTAATATTTCTTCTAGCTCAAAGCTGCTGGCAACAAATTCTCTCAGCTCTTTTTTTTTTTTTTTTTTAATTCAGTCTGAACATGGCTTCTTTTTTAAAAAAATATATCTTTATTGATTTCAGAGAGAGGAAAGGAGAGGGAGGGAGAGAGAGAGAGAGAGAAACATCAACGATGAGAGAGTCATTGATCGGCTGCCTCCTGCACGCCCCCAACTGGGGATCGAGCCCGCAACCTGGGCATATGCCCTGACCGGGAATCAAACCCCGATCACCTGGATGCTCAACCGTTGAGCCATGCCCAGCTGGGCGGCATCTTCTTTATATCCTTAGTTATAGGACTTATGTCCAGCTAGTCTTCAGTTGGTTCTCCAGGTTGATGGTTCTATAACTTAGTTGTAATTTTGTTGTGGCCATGGGAGGAGGCAAACACAGCATCTACCTATTTCACCACCTTGACCCTCTCTCAGCTTTTGTGTGTGCCTGTGTGTGTGTCCCTGATGTCTGTGTGTCCAAATCTCTTCTTATAAGGACACCATTCAGACTGCCTCCTAACAGCCTCATTTCAGTGGAGTCACCTCTTTAAAAACCCTATCTCCCAAAGATAGTCTCATTTCTAGGTACTGCAGATTAGGGCTTCTACATATTATTCTGGCTGATTACAGTTCATCCCGAAACAATCAGGATGCTTTAGACTTCAAGTAAGAGAACACTCAACTAAGAGTGGTTTGAATAGTAAAGGCATTAAGTGATCTTACATGAAGGGTAGTCTGGGGTTGGTCCCATCCAAAGTTGAGTCAGTGACTCAGTATCATCAGGGGCCAGGTTCTTTTCATCTTTCTCTTCTCCCATCCTTAGCATGTTAACTTTTTTCCTACAAACTTGCCGCCTCGTGGGCAGAAAATGGTTTCCTCAGCAGTGGATTGCTTACACTACCCCCCACCTCATTCAGAGGCAGGAAGTGTGTAAGGATGTGGGGGTGGGGGACCCAGAGAGGGCAGCAACAAATCTGTTCTCTGTAGTGTCTGATTCTTTTCATCAGGGGATAAAATCTCTCCTGAAGCTCCCTCAGGTCTTCTTGGCCAGCACTGAGTCATAGCTGCAAGGGAAGCTGTGAAAGTGCGCAGTGGGTGCTGAGGGGACCTCCTCAGTGGGAGGTGGCTGTGCCAATAGGAAGAAGGGAGAGGGGCATGGTTACTGAGCTACTAACAACATCTGCACTAGACCCAGCTCCCTTGCCCTAGAAGCTGTCCCGCTAAGTCCGTCACTATTACTGATATAATATCCCAGGTTTTATTGGAATGAAAACTGACTACCCATGATGAGTAGTTGGGAGAAAAACAAAACAAAGATGTGGAAGGTGTTGACTATTACATATACTTAATTACTACTACCAGTGACTTTTTGATGTTGAGGACTCTGGGTTTATAAAAATAGCACTAGTTACTTTGCATGTCTTCATCCTGCATTCAGACCCGGAAGATGTCCATCAAATAGAGTGTTCTTTATGTTTTCTGGCAATGTCCACAATCCCAATGGCAGTCATCATGACAAACATTTACTGAGTACCTATAATGGGCAAATGCTTTATACGCACTATTTCATTAAATCTTCATAAGGGATCTATGAGAAAGGTATCACTGTTAATCTGAGTTTACAGATGAGAGACTGTGTGGTTTTGAATGTCCCTGGCAGAGCTGGGATTCACACCTGGCACCATCCCATACTTGTGCTCTGAACTGCTACAGAATTTGACCCCTTAATAAAATGCTGCAAACTCCCTCATTTTCTCTTAACTCTCAAAGGCTGTTACCTCTCCAGCAATCAGGGTCTTCTTCATAGCTTGCATCCAGATTTTATTTTTCACATTTTATTATTTTCAGTAATAAAAAGGTGAACCATGGAGGGTGCACTCACCTGGTGACCTTCAACAAGTCACCAGTCTCCTCTGCCAGACACAGAGGGAGGCGGAGTGTGCAGGGCCCCATCCCGGCACTTAGGATCTGTCATTTAGGACCTGTTTCCATCTGCAGATTGTACCAAAAATCCTGTTTACTTCAGATGTAATTTACATTTCAAAGTAGGGAAGTAGAAGTTCAAAATCAGTGGAGCAGCACGGCCCAAATTGAGAGGATAACATTGATCTCCTGTTTCATATTAAGAAGAGGTTGGACAACTTGAATAACTCAGAGAAATGTGTCTTTATTATTGGCTAACGCTGTTGAGTGCCAATCCACATGATGGCAGATTCATCCTCGGGTCATACTGTCTTTGCGTGAGGAAAGTTTTATAAAAGGTGGGACTTCTCGATGATCCTTGTGCCAGGGTTGCACCCTGCAGAAGGCTTAGGCAGCAGGGAATTGGCCTTAGTAGATTTAGTGCTGTGTGTGCAGTCACTCATAGTGATCACTCAGGTCAAGAAGTAGAACTTTGCTTCCTACCCCAAAAGCACCTTCATATATCCTGTCTCAATCATATGTCCCTCCACTTCCCCCAAAGTACATGCCATCACGACTTCTATAGTAATCACTTCCTCAAATCTCTTTATGGTTTTATCATCCAAGTGAGCAGCCTGACTCATTGTAGTTTAGTCTTGCCCATTTCTTAAAATTTTGATGTCTTTTAAGTCTCTTTTAATCTACAGATTCCCTTAATATCTTCCTCCATTTAAAAAATATGATTTTTCGCCTGGCTGGGGCATGGCTCAGCAGTTGAGCATCGACCTAGGATACAGGAGGCCGTATCCTGGTTCTCAGTCAGCGCACATGCCCGGGTTGCAGGCTCGATCCCCAGTGGTGGGCGTGCAGGAGGCAGCCGATCAATGACTCTCTCATCATTGATGTTTCTATTTCTCTCTCTCCCTCTCCCTTCCTGTCTCTGAAATCAATAAAGATATATTTTTAAAAATTTTAAAAAATATATATGATTTTTCTGTTGGCAGACCTGCAGTGTTTGATTTGTAGTTTCCTTCAGTCTTGATACAGTGAAAGAGGCACATTCATGGTGCACTTCAACTTGTTAATTTGCCCTCTATTTCCTGCATCTGGGTCCAGAGGCTTAATCAGACTCAGGTTTGATCCCTTTGGCATGATGACAGGTGCTGCATCCTTTCACTGGGAGGCACATGATGTCTGTTTTTTCCAATCCTTTTTGACATTAGCAATTGTTGATCCTCACTGTCTCAACTTATTAATTCATTAGGAATTGCAGAATGGTGACATTCTAATTCTATTGCTTTGATTTTATTTATTAGTTGGAATAATTTATAAGGATAAGCTCCCCTTCAATCTGTTATTTGATTACCCAGTGGTACAGTTCACATAGAAAATACAGGTAAATGCTTGATTCTTTCCTTTGATTTGTCCAGTTTTCAAGAATTGGTTTCCTCTTATTCTCAGAAGGTGACCATTTGGTTTTTATAAAGTGTTATGATTTTGGAATTAAATATATTTGATGGGTTTCAATCCATTGAAATTTAATTTTTACTAAGACCGAAGTAGTCCCATCTTTGACCAGTGGGAGCCTCGAGCTCCTGAGTCTTCCTGACATGACCTTAACAACCTGATGGCTCTGTGCTATCTGGTATGTGAAGGTGATTTAGGCTTGTCTTGTACTTGGAATCAGCCATTTCTTCAGTAATCTCTGATTTCTTTCCATGAGAATAGTATTTCAGGGCCAGCATCCAGGAGTTAGGGATGATCATGCACTGGAATGGTCATTGTCTCTAGGCTTTTTTACTGGTTACAGCTGGGAAAATACATACATACACATACATACATTTACATATAAACAGATAATCACATGTTAAGATATAAGACATTGTGCATTCAAATTGATATTTCCAAGCCAAGTTCAAGCCTGGGTTTTTTTGTTTAACCCCTTCTATATGACATTTGTATTTCCTTTCTTTCACACTTAGAATCCTAGTTTTTATAGTCACAGAGGAGACAGGATATCCTATAATTACTCATTTGATCAGCTTTCACTCAACATACAGTGGTCTCCTTATTTCTACAGGTAACTATAACTGCTGCTTATTATCAGTCCTCATATCAGTGTCTTTAGACATTTTGGTTGAAGCTCTTTCTGCAGGAGATTCCTAGGTGGGACTCATGGGAACAATATTCCCTAATTCATTGATAACACTTAGTCTGTAACCTTTTATTTTTATAGGTCAGTTTTGGATATAACATCCTTGGCGCATGTTTTCTTTCCTTGAGAATCTTAAATGTTACTCTATTTTCTTCTGACAAAGTATTGTTGTCAACAAGTCTGATTATGATCATCTCATTTTCTTTCCCTCTATATGACCTGCTCTCTTTAGCACTTTTGAGAGCATCAACTACATATTTGTTTCCTTCAGTCTGCTGTCTTCCTAACATTCTAGTACAGTGACTAGTGAGCTATTATGTTACCAAATCCAAGTTTATGACCTGGCCAACCACGGTGCCATATAAGCTCTCCCTCCTGTTAACTCAGAATAAGCCATTTACTCTCAGCACCTGTAGCTTTTAATCTTTGTAACCTCAGCTGCACCTTGTTGAGTGTGTCTAGCGTTAGCACTAAATATATACTTGTTTATGAAAGAAATGATGAGAAAGGATGTGGGTTTCTTCCTTTCCTTTTTAGCCTGTCAGGAACTTCCCTGTCCCTTTGACTCTTTTCCTCCAATCAGGCGACTTAGCCTCAGACACAGCTGTGCTCACTGAGGCAGGCTCTCCCCTGAGCCTGCACCCATCCGGTTGGGGCTGTTCCTGCGCTCACAGTGTCGGGCTGTCGGACCATGTTCTCGTGTACTGGGTTTCCAGGACCAGCACGCTGGGAACCCCTGGCTCACGGAGTGTCTGGCTCTACACTGGATGCTACTATGGTCTCCATGCCCACTGCCCTGTTGTGGTTTTAGGTAGGGCTCATGGGAACAATGGCCTTTCATTGTGGGTTTTAAGGCCCAGGCCTCTCCGAGGGGGCTGTGGCACCACCTGCCCTTTCCTTTCTTGGCTGACCTTTTCGCTTTTCACTTCTTATCTACTACAACCCACGGCAGGATGTCAGAATGGGAGCCCTAGGCCCAGATGTGATCCCTGATGCATTTTGTTTAACATACTGTGTTTCGTTTATAAATTTTAAATGCCAGTTAGTGGTGCATACATGCCTTTTTGGCCCAAGCCTCTGTTGTATTACCCTGGTCATTCATCTGCCTGCCTCCTATAGACAGTAGGGTTTGTGACCTCTGACACAAGCTCTCCTGTTTCTCAGCATATCTGCTACATGCACAAGACCTTGGGCCCAGCCTGCGCTAGTCCTGCGGTGTCCTTGCCCTGGCTCTCCTTGTTCGGTCCTGGTCTGTGAGCCATGCAGACTTTCTGTTCCAGTCCTTTTGAGTATCTCAGAGCCAACGTTATGATATAGTTTTTAAAAACACTCACCCTACAAAAGCAATGGCGAGAATAATCCAGAGGTAATGGAATAGTGGCTCTTCCCCCATGGATTGAATGCTGAGATGATCTCTTATTTCAGGTATGAAGAAATAGTGAAGCCTTGGCCACACAGGGAAACAGAGTTGGTGATAGGGAAAAGCCCCCATGACCTGAGGAATTTCCGACCCACCCACCGTTCTGTGCTTGGCCAGTGCCCCTGAGGTGACGGCTGAAGTCAGGCTCTCCACTCCTGTGTCTGGGCCCATGGGGGGCAGATCGCCAGCCTGACCAGCCCTAGTGGGTTTTTCCCCCCAGATCTAGCATTTCAAGTTTCAATTGAAACTGTCCTGGGAATGACTTTGCTCCTAGGAATCTCCACAGAAAATATGGACTTGTGTAAAAATGTAATCATTTTTTACTTGGCCTGTATTAACTCAACAGAAGTCATTCTGAAGCCTTTTTTTCTTTTCCTACTCTCAGCTGCCTTTTGCCTTTTGTTTCTTGTTGGCCCTGTGTGAGCCAGCTGTGGTGGTGAGGCTCCACATTTATTGAGCACTTACTATGTGCCAGGTGTGGTACTAAGATGTTTCTATACATTGCCAAACCCTAGGTTCTGTCCTTATTTTCCCATTTTAAAAAGGAGGAAACTGAGACCAGGAGAGTTCAAGTCCTTCCCAGGGTCAGGAGCATAGCTGATAGTCACATCCCTTGGTTCGTGACCATATTGCTATATACTCACTTCCTCATGCAGAAACACACACTTCACTGAGCCAGGTTGCAGGGGTTTATTCTAGGTCAGTAACAGAGCTGGGCTCCGGGGCTTGGAAGGTGGAGCTGGCTACTCTATGATGTTTAGACCTTGAACAGACTTTTCTCAGGGCCTATTTGAGGTCCCTGATTTAGACCCTCGCATGAGTGGGAGTGGGAGTGGGAGTGATGCAAATGTGGCTCAAGACTCAGCCTGGAGTAGTCCCAGGATTGGAAATCCCATGGTCAGGGCTGCAGACAACTGGGCAGTTCCATGCCTTGCTGATAACAAGTCAGCAGCGTAGCTAAGGCCTCAGTGACAGCATAAGAAGGGAGGTGAAGTTATATGTGCCAGTTTCGAAATTTGTTAGACATTCTAGCAGTGAATTTGGTGGAGAAAGAAATTAAAATTATTTAAAATAAGGTTTTTGAATTTCTTACTATTTAGGCTGTCTCTACATATGTTCTCAGATGGTCTTTTTTTTTTTTTAAGCATCATTATTTCTACTCAAGGGAATATATAGACAAATTTTGCTTACATGGTCTTTTTGAAATAATTAAACAAAGGACGCAGACATTATTTGGCTATATGTAATTAGAAAAGCTCTGGACGGACATGGGAAGGTGGGCTGTGCAGAGACTGGTTGTATGATCTCACTGGGATATTCAACCCTCTAGGTCATAATTGCCAAATTTAAGAAATGTAAGGTATAGACTAGATGATCTCTAATTCCTCCTAGCTCTGAAATTCTGCGGTTCTGACTGTTATCACCTGCACATTTAGTTGTCATCTGGAGCATGGAAACTAGGGAAGGCCAAGCCATGGACTGAGCTAGTGCGGTAATCCTGAGGCCTCTGGGAAGCATGCTGTCTGCCCCGGCGTGGGGTGGGGAATTCTGCACCAGCAGCTCAGGGTGGGAAGCCAGAACTTGGGCCCTGAGTCTTTCTAGGAGGCTCCAGGGCTGTAACAGGACATAAAACTCCTGTGAGTAAATGTATTTTTAGATTATCTTTGTGTTCCCTTTAATTGCTAAGATAAGTGATTGTTAATTATAGTAACATATGAGGAAATTTGCTAAATTATGTCTTATACCAGAGAGCCCATCTGTGACTATCTAGGAGGCGGATACAAATGACCACAAGTGAATTCAATTTGGGATAAAAGGAGTTTATTACAGTGTTGTTTTTAAGTATGAATAAAACAAAAATTCTAAATGACTTAAATATGCATTGGCGACTTAAATACATTATGGTGCTTCCTTGAGGTGAAACATTATGCGGCTTTAGAACAAGGTGGCTCTCTGTGCACTGATATGGAAAGATCTCCAAGAGAGATTAAATAAAAAAGCAAAATAATGATTTCATTATGTTTTTTAAAAAGGCACTTTATATGTTTATGAATGTATAAGCATTTTTTCACAGGCATGAACAATATACTATTAATGGTGAAACTATGGTTGGAAGAGGGGAAAGGAGTTTAACTTTTCATTTTATACCTTCTATAATGGTGAAATTTCAAAATCAAAATACATTGGGTAAAGCAGAGAATTTAAATTTCAGTTGAATTTTTGAGGCATTCTAATACTGCCTTAGAAAAATCTGTCTGAACAAAGCATGCTAAGCAAAGCAAGATGTTGTCTGCAAACACTTTAGGCTCTGAACATTAGGTAACTCCCCATTCCACCTCCCAGCCCTACTGTACTCTTTAAAAATGTTTTATTTTTTTATTGACTGATTTGAGAGAGAGAGAGAGGAAGTGAGAGAAAGAGAGAAACATCAGTTTGTTGTTCTACTTGTTTATGCATTCATTGGTTGATAGTTGTATGTGCCCTGACGGGATCAAACCTGCAACCTTGGTGTATGTATTGGGGCGATGCTCTAACCTTACCTGAGCTACCCTGCCAGGGCTGCTGTACACAGCTGCAGTTACTGTGTCCCTCTAATCCCAAATTGTCAATGGTCCCCTATGTCTATCACAAACAAGTTCAAAAGAGTAATGTGGCGGAGCAGCAGAGCATGTTGGCTTGTCACCATGCATTCAAGCAGTACTCTGAGGACCTCTTAAGCACCAGGCACAGTGCTACCGCAGGGATGTGTAGGTGAATGGCATGCTCTTCAGAGACTCTATCTCTTCTCACTTGCAAAACAAGTTTTCTAGACTAAATACTGCAGCAAATGCAAGGCTCCTTGCCCAGGCCCCAAAGGCTAATATTTGCTCACTTGCCCCACCCTTTTCTGCACAGTCGAGGCAAGGTTGGAGCCCCATTATTCCTCCACATGTTTCCTTTGGTTCTTATTCCTAAACTGCGCATATTCTAGGACACACCCCACTCTTCTCTGATTTTGTCTTTGCTGGCTAAAGCCCCCTGTCCTGTAATGCCCATCATTTCTCTCTCCTAGACAAAATTAGACTGTCCTTCAGGATCCAGTTCAGATGTAACCCCCTCCATGTAAGCTTTGCTGGCTCAATTCTTTACCAGAAAAAATGTCCAGAAGTAATTTCTTCCTGTTAAGAATTTGTATAGCTCCTCTGGGTTCCCTATCTTTATGTTGAATTTATCCCTTATGGCATTTTACTTTCCTTTGCAGCCGTCTGTGCCCTTGGCCCCACTAGAGTATCTTCCCGAGGGCAATGCCTATGTTTTGTCCATCTCTGGAACTCAACTCTTTACCCATGTCCTCAGAAATATGTATTAATGAATGACTTCCTTTTAATGATTTGCCCAAATACCCTTTTTACTGTCATTAAAAGGATTATTTTAGCTTGAAACAAACAAAAAGGAACTTGGAAATTGTGGAATTGCTGTCCTTAAAGAATTTTTAGGAAGAGACACTCAGGCATCTATCTAGGGTGGCCCAGGCAGTCACTACCCTTTACATGAGTAACTGGGCTCATGAAGTGAGATCTTATCTTGATATAATTTAAAAAAGCAAACAAACTACACCAGAAGGAAGTAAATTGAGACAACCACAGTAGAAGTCAAGGAAATTTAGAAAGAAAAAACATAAGGTTATAGGTGTGTGTGAGAAAACAACTTCATTTTTCATATTACTTTCCATCTTTAGCCCTAGTCATATATTATAGCTGTGACCATAGTGTATACACAGCTTAATGTTCTGCTTTTTTCTTAACATTATTTCCTACACAGTTTCCCATGCTTTTATGGACCTTTGATTCTGTTTCTCAATGAAATGTTTGGGGTTCAGTTGAATGTTGCCTCTCTTGAGCAAGAAACGGAGACTATAAAACAAAGATGCAGCCTGAGGGAGTGTCGGCATTGAATCTGTTTAGAAGACCTGATCTTATTCTGATGTTGCTGGGACATACAGGAGCAGAATATTAACGAAATATTAATCCGATTGAAGTTTGCAGCACAATAAACGAGGTTAAGATCATGAGCCTCTTTAAAAATGTTTTCTTGAATGAAATGTGCATCTTTAGGAGATTAGAAAGTGTTTGCCCAAGCAATGGCTCTTTATTTACAGAGGCTTGCTGGGAACAGCTGGAAGGCAGCTTTCCCTTATCAACGGGTTTGTAAAACTAGCCCCCGGTTGTTTGCTAATGATTTTAGGTCTCCAGCACTAATGGGATGGAATAATTTTACGTAGAAGAATCAATCTCTAGTCTCCTTTTTCAGAAGAAACTAATCTGACTGGTGCCTATAGCAATGAGGTGTGTTTAACATATGGAAATCATTAGACTAAATACCAGAATCTCTTTGAGGTCTCTTGATATAGTCTACAAAGCGGGGGGGGGGTGGGGGGGTGGGGGGTGGCTTTTAAAACTGAACTTCACAGAATTCTAACAAGCACTGTACACCCATTCTTGGAACTCAATCTTCTTACGTTAGCCCTAGGCTAAATTGACTAGGTTTGTGCTCCCTTTATTGACTGAAAGCCACATTCACTGCTTTTTACAATGAGAACCAACTGTCTGCTAATGTGTTTTGTAGCTTTCCTATAGAGAGGCTCTTGATTATTTTGCTACTTTTATCATTGGTCAGAGTCATTAATACAAATGTTGATTCAAGTAAATTTACCTTCTGGGCCAGGTTACCTGTATGTATGGTTTGGTCTATAAAAGGACCCATGAAAGATTGGTCCTGTTTTGTTCTGTTTTTATTTGTGACTTAACAAGAGATATTCGGTCTTATTGGTCACCCAGCCCAGCTACAGTGAGTCCCCAGAAGACCTATGAGAAGGACTCTGTTAAGACCATGTTGACATAAGAAAAGTCCAAATCTGTAGAGAACTTTTATGAGTATTTGAGCCAAACTGACGACATGTGTTGGGAAGCAAGATTTCAAATGCTCCCAAGAATAACAGTTTTGCAGCGTTTATGCATTTGATGTTGAAGGAACATAAAGTAGATTACATGGAGGTGGGAGAAAGCATGTGCTCAGTTGACGGTGGTTATGGCTTATTTCAAAGGTGTGTTACCCTAGATGCACAGAAACAATACATAGGGCTTGCTTAAGGCAAAAATAAACCTTTTACTAAGATTTGTGCCTGGGAGTGACTACCTACCATGACCTGTCCAGTTAAGAATTTATGATCAGATCACCCAGTGAAGTTACTTGCCATAGAATCCCCCCCACTTTTTTTTAATCTGTAACCATAACAGTCCTGAATTCAAGAGAGGATCTGCATTGGGTTTTAATTTTCTTTAAAATATTGGAGGATTCAGAAGAAATATCGATTAGAAACCTATGAAATGCCTTCAGTTCCTGGGACTGGGGCCAGAGTACCTAGAATAGGGATTCTGCCAGGTGTAGGCTGCTTAGATGGCTGATGGACAGCAAACCCTTGCTGTTTATAATTGCCAGTCTCGCCCGGCCAGGTGTGGCTCAGCGGTTAAGCGTCGACCTAGGATCCAGGCGATCAGGGTTCGATTCCCGGTCAGGGCACATGCCCGGGTTGCGGGCTGCAGCCGATCAATGACTCTCTCATCATTGATGTTTCTAGCTCTCTCTCTCCCTCTCCTTTCCTCTCTCTGAAATCAATAAAAATATATTTAATAAAAAAAATGTATTTATAATTGCCAGTCTCTTCCCTCATTCCCTTCCCTGACTCCTGCCCTGTCCCACTTCCTATTTATCGCCTGTGACACTGCTGAGCGCCATGGGGTAGGTTAGGAATGTCTGGGTGGGAAGCAAGTCCTGAGAGGCAGAGGTGAGACAGATCTTTCTGTGTTCCTGGCAGTATTTCCTAAAAGCCAGGGCTGGGATCAGAATCCAAACTACCAGCTGCTACTACTACTACACTACCAAGTCCTTGAAGCCAAAAATAAAAAAGTTAAAAAAGTTAAAAATGACAGCATCAGCCAAAACTTACATGAACTCAGCCCAAGGCACAACTTTGCCAAGAGTTTCATTTAGTTTTTCTTTTCTTTTATCATTCCGTCATTCAACCAGTGATTACTAAGCGTCTCACTAAAGCATGCAGAGAATTGAAAAATGGCAAAGAAGGTGCCTGCCCCTTGGGAAATGTTGATCTGGTTCTATGAAAAAAGTTACAATGCAAATAATCGGATGGGTATTTGCTTCTATTGCTGCCTAACAAATTGCCCTAAAACTTAGCAGCTGAAAACAAGAATGAGCATCTGTTACACACAATTTCCGTGGGTCAGGAATTTGGGAGCAGCTTAGCTGTGTGATTCTAACTTGGGTTCTCTCATAAGGTTAGAGTCAGGGAGTTGGCTAGCTCTGCAGACATCTGAAGGTTTTTCTGGGGATTTTTCTGTTTTTCCTGAGGATCCAGTTCCAAGGCGGTTCACTGGCAGAGGTGGCAAGTGAGTGCTGCTCTGAGTGGGAGGCCTCAGTTTCTCTATAGTTTACTAGAGTGTCCTCATGACATGGTGGGTGGCTTTCCATAGAGTGACTGATCCCAAAGAGCACAAAGTGGAAGCCTCACGCATCTTTTATGATCAAACCTTGGAAGTCACATACCGTCACTTCCACAGTATCCCATTGGTTATACAGGTTGTCCCTATTTGATTGGGAGGAGACTGTACAAGGTAGTGAACGCCAGGAAGCAAGAATTATTGGGGGGCATCTTGGAAACTGGCTGTCTCAAGAAGCAAAGATCTGTGTAGTAATGAAAAAAAGTGTTGGAGTGCTTCCAAGAAGAAGGTGGATTATAAAACTGATGGATTTTCAGTAGCTGAGGTTATGGGAAAGGGTGTTGAGAAGGATAGGCCATCAGGAGCAAAGAGGGTTGACAGTGACAAGGTATTTTTGGCTGGAGCAAAACCTGGCCAAGTGATTGGGACCAAGCCAACGCCTATGAGGTCTTGGAGGCCAAGTTAGGGAGTTTGGGTGTCCTTACTCCCCTCACCTCTTTAGTTTCAGTATCTTCCAGGTTTTCAACTAATTTCTAAAATTCTGCAACACTTCTGTCCATGCACCTTGATCACATCTACTTTATACTGTTTAACTTTTTATGTTTTTGTCTTATCACAGGTAGATTACAAGGACCATAAGGGCCATATCTTTATCCATTTCTATTTCCCCTGCTGTACCTGGCTCACTGGTGTTCAATAAATATTTGCTAACTGATTGGATAATAGCAGCCAATTACTATATGTGTGTATAGCCACTGTTTCCGGCCTGCGGTGCATAATTTACAGTTAAACATTTTTCAAAAGAGAGCAATTGCAGTAGGTTTGATTTATGTAGGGGGGGAAAGTATTTAGAATCAGTTTTGTTTGCTTAGCATTTGCCAAAATAGTTACAGGAAACTTGGAATAATGATTTTATTTTTAAAAACCCATGGATTATATTTAATTTCAAAGGGAGTTCTTATTTTGTCTAAAGCAAATGGATTAATAACCAAATGGAGTGAAGTAAGGACTGCTTGCCTCTCTGAGTAGTGAGGGGCAGCCTCTTTCACGAACATATAAGACATTTACGGAATAAAACTCATGTTTAGGGTTTGGGGCAGGGCTTTGTCTTCCTCCCCCTTCCTGTGTTTGAAATGATCATTATTCATGTATTTTCATTTGGCAAGTAAGTATTTCACCATAGCCTTATGAAAGTTGGAGACTTCTGGTTTCAAGCTAGCAAAGATAGTTTTCTGAAAATCCCCCTCAAACAACTGGAAGAAAAAAAAAAGGAAAAAATAAACCCCAAACCAAACAGGAATGCAGACTGTAGCCTCATAACCTAGGAGTCACCTGGAACTCTGAACAACACAG
The DNA here is from genome assembly GCF_964146895.1 of Miniopterus schreibersii. Taxonomy (NCBI): domain Eukaryota; kingdom Metazoa; phylum Chordata; class Mammalia; order Chiroptera; family Miniopteridae; genus Miniopterus; species Miniopterus schreibersii. The sequence goes on along the minus strand of NC_138103.1, from coordinate 38,321,384 downwards.
GACTTGAAGACAGAAATCACATGAAATGATTGCAATGAGCTTGCTGGGAGAAGGGGGTCAAGACTAAAATGCCTGCAAGGGGATGAAGGGAGCAACTGATGTGCTCACAGAATCCCAGGAAAGCTCAGAAATGAGAGTTCCCAGGTCCCACAGAGGTAGGGCAGAGGCCTTAGGATGGGAGCGGGGAGTGAGAGTCAACAAGAGGTGACGGGGATTCCCAGGACGACAAGGAGGGAAGTTCCTCGAGAGCAGCTCTGGACCAGAGAGCAGCCGGGCCAGAGCGGAGCAGACAGGGGGGCTCCAGGAAGGATGTTTTAGGGAGAACAGTGAAACTGATTAAAAAAGGAAAGAAAAAAAAGAAAGAAAGGGCAGTTGCGGGTTTGAATTCTCTCTCTGTCATCAGTGAACTGTGAATATAAACAAATCAGTTCATGTCTTTGGACTTCGGTTTCCTTATTTGTTAAATAAAAGATTGGAATATATGATGTTTAAGGTCCATTCAGACACTGATATTTTGTGATCTTTTGGGTAAAAAGGCAATAAAACCCCTGGCAATTCCACTCCTAGGTGTCTACCCAAAAGAAATGAAAACATAGGTCCACAAAAATACTTCTATGCAAATATTCATAGAAACATTATACATAAGAGCCACAAACTGGAAACAGCTCAAATATCCATCATTTGGTAAATGGATAGCAAAATGTCATATATTTATACATTAGAATACTATTCAGCAATTAAAAAAAGAAGGAAGTACTGTATCTGCTACAACATGGATGAACCTTAAAAGCATTATGCTAGGTGAAAGAAACCAGACGCAAAACACTATATATTGTATGATTACCTTTCATGTGATGCCCAGAAAAGGCAAATGTATAGTCAGAAAGTAGATTAATGCCTGTCTGAAGCTGAGGTGAGAATGGGAATTAACTGCAAACAGGCACTTTGGGGTTGATGAAATGTTCTAAAACGAGTGTGGGGATGGTTGCACAGCTCTCTAAATTACCAAAAATCATTGCACTGTACAATCACAATAGTAAATTATACCCAACAAAGCTGTAAAAAGGAAAAGGTAGCCAACTAAACGTAAGGGATGGAGAGTTGTAAATGAAACCAGACTGGCAATTATGTTGATTATTGTGGAAGGTGGGCGATGGATAATGAAGGCTCATTATACTCTTTCTTTCTCTTTTATGCCTGTTTGAAATTTTACATAATTAAAATTTTAAATTTATAAGGATAAAAAGGCAACCACAAGCCTGTTATTGTGTGGAGGTCAGATAACACTTGCAACCTATGTTTTACCTTTTATAGTGGGGAACGTTCTAGACACTTTTAATATATAATTTAACCCCTATCGACACCAAATCAACATTGTAACAAATCGCTTCTCATGTGTTAGCTCTTCCCGATACCTCAGAAGGCCCCCGAGAAAATGTGGTGATCCCATCTTCAGAAAGAAGGTTAACATTTGATCATGGTGTTCTGTATAAGTAAGAGTGATACGTTTTAGAAAGACTGAAATGAAAATAAGCTTTAGTGCTTTACAGGGAAACCCTCAGTCTTAAGAAACATCAAAAACAACATCATTTCCATTAGCTCTGAAGAGCTGGGATTTTTTATACTTGAACCTTAGCAGCATTATTTCATTCCAGATGCAGCCTCTTGTCAAAAGTGAGTACGAGAGTGACCGTTGTTTTCCTTGCCTACTGTGTTCCTGTACAAGGATCTGTTTTCAGCCTTCGCATCTACATTCTGAAGAAGGTGGTCTTTTGTCCCCACTTTACAGTGAGGAAAGTCGAGGTACAGGGAGGCTGAATAACTTGCCTGAGATCGAGCAGCTGGTAAATGCTAGTGCTGGGACTGCCTGCGATTCTACAGGCTGTGCTCTTATCAGTTGTATTCTCCTGGCTGTACTGGAACATATTTTCTGTCAAAAGGCCTTTCTTCCGCAAACCTTGGTCTAACCTACGTGGTATGCTTCCTTTCTGGAATTCACATGAGGAAGAGAAGGTGGTGGCCTTCTGGAGAGAGGAACTGCAGGTGTCGATGCCAGGTGAAGGCAGTGACCATCTCCAAGGCACTCGAGTTTTGTGCTGCCTCATGCTAAAAACATCACAAGTGGGTCCCAGGCTTTGTTTCGAAGGTCATGGAGACAGTTGTTTGGAATTCAAAATTCAGATCCTTATTTATTGGCAGAATAATGTCTTCTAACTGGTCTTCCAGCTTCCAGTCCATTCTTGGACTTGACATCCAGTTGTGTTGATTCTGTTCGTAAAAAACCATTAATGGTCCTACATTGCCTGTGGATTGAAGTCTGAACTCCTTAGTTTGATGTTCAGAGCTCCTCATGCCTTGCTTTGGCCTGTCTTTCTATCCTTCCTCCCAAAGTTCCCCATTGGGCACCCTGTTCTCATGTCATCTGGAACCCTACACAGTCTTACCCTCTGTGAATTGGTTTGTTCCTACTGACTATAATTCTCTGGTCTTGCTTCTCTATGGAGCCAGCTTCTATTCAGCCTTCAAAGCCCCAGTGAAATGTCATCTCCTATGGGAAGCCTTCTCTGATCTTACCTCAGCAGCACCAGCTGCTTCCTTCTCTGGATTTTCATGACACCTAAAATCTCAATTATATGTGATTTTATCAGTTATTGATGTGCCCCAGCTCCTTCAGGCTGGAGACCTTGGAGTCCCATCTTTGTGACTCATCACCTGTATCTGTGTCTGGCATGTAGTGGGCTCTCATGGGATATGGGTGGAATGAATTTTTCCATGGAACTCTGATTTACAGTTTTTAACAAATCATCTTGATGTGGAAAAGAAGTGGGAACTGACCTGGAAGTATTAAGGTATATATTCACAATATAGTCTAGTGTCTTATGGTCTCAATAGCTCATCTAATTGTTTTGTGTTGGGGAAGGTATGGGAAAATAAAAAGAGGGAGAGACATGTTCCTAGGAATTTTCCAGTTGATCTTCAGGAAAGATTACACAATTTTGAAGGACCTGTCCAGCTCTGAAATATTTTTGGTTGTTTCAGTTCCCTTTTTTACAAATAAGAAAAAGGAAGGATTATTCACTCACTAGATAGAGGATCAAATTTGGTGACCTATTTGTGGTCATACTGGCCGGTACATTGAACTGGAGCTTCAAAGCACCTATTGTATGTTCAGGTCATTTAGTTCTAATGTACAGCTTTTCTGTAAATGCTTACTGGTATTTTATGGACTAGAAGATCCCTGTGTTCTCAGAGTCATCCTCAAAAGGCTTACATTCCAAGGGAGATAATCCGGAAATCTTGTCATTCTTTTATTAGATAAAGTAATTTCTAGAGAACACTGAATAATTTTTCCTCTACTTCTAGTATGTTTCCTGCTAGTCACTGAGTAAATGTTAAAAATAAAACTTCACGTTCCTTTGGGAAGGATGGGCTGAAAAGGACGTCTGTTTCTGTTGAGAACGGGTTCTGTAGAACTGTCACATTCTTCACCTGGATCGAGTGAGACAGCTTCTGCTTTTCCATAGCCTTTTTTTTTTTTAATTTTATTTTTGTTTAAAATATTACAGATGTCCCTTTTTCTCCCCAGTGACCTGTTCCACCCCGTCCCTCTCCCCACCATTGTCTGTGTCCTTGGGTTGTGCATATATGCACATAAATTCTTTGGTTGCTCTCTCCCCCTCCACCCACCCTCCTCCATCCCTCTGACATTCCTCAGTCTGATCTATGCTTCCATGTCATTGAATCTGTTCTGTTCATCATGGACATCTTATGAGCTCATCTGGGGGGTGTTGCTCACCTGACCATCTTTTCCTGAGGGTTAGCTCAATCAGTGCATTGATTTCCATTCTTAATTAACGTGAAAACAGATGTATGGTCTGAGATGGTTCGCCTACAGAAACAAACAAACACCCCAAACAGCAAAGCACAGCAACTCTCCTGTCAAATGCAGAGGCGAAAAGGGGGAAAAGTGAAAACATTCCTGGATTTTCTTCCTGCCCTAATTTTGCATCAGTGTTGAAGTAGAGATCCCTCCTAATTGTGTGGAGATTTGATATTATAAATTATTATGCTTTGAGCTATTAAAACTCTAATTTCTGCCTTCATTCACTTGATTTTATTGCGTTTTAGAACTTTGCTTGGAAAGACCCACCTGTCACCCCTGCAGTTCTGTCCTCTGCTTCTCTCTTCTGAGGACTGAAACTCCCTGCGCCCTAGAGCCCTCCAGAGCAGAAACCACAAACTCGGAAATTGGGGAGCTGGGGCGCAGTTTCCCAGCGGACTCCTTGAGGGGAACAGCTCTGCAGCCAGAATAAACATTCCAATTCGGTTAGAGATAACTTCTTGGTTTTCCATTACCCACACCAGTGAGGTCATTTAAGAATATGCTCGCTTTAATGAGCATTGTGTTTTGTTTGAAGTGTGTGTTGTCTGGTAGAAAATGCTCAGGGCCTGGAAGCTAGAGGCTTGGGACCCAGTTGGTGTTTTGGTGCTGACAACATGTTCCACGGAAAACTCTGCACCTCCTCCCTTCTCCCTCTTGTCTGCCCACGATGTGAGGGTGAGGGTGAGGGTGAGGGTGAGGGTGAGGGTGAGGGCGAGGGCAGGGCCAGGGCAGGGCCGGGGCAGGGCCAGGGCAGGGCGCTGCTGTGCGCCCCAGCTGCGCTCTCCTGGGCACGGCAACGAAGCTTCTGGACGCGAATCTCAGAGCCCCCCTCACTGGAGACACGCTTTCCCTTCTGCCATCACGGGAGCGCCAGCGGGTGAAGTAAATTCACAGCACTGTGCTGGGGCTTGGAAACCAGGAGGACTGAATGCTTGCTCAAACAGATAAAACAGAAAGGAAAACAAGCGGAGTTCAAGTAGAAGTTTCCTGCAGGGTGTGCGGAGGAGTAAGGGCAGCGACAGAAACCGAGAGGAGGATGGGGGAGCCTGTCCCCAGCACTGGCAGGGCATTGATGAGGTCAATGGCCACCCCTCCCTCCAGCTCTCCCGTCACATTCCGTGAACTCTGTGGGAAGGGTAAATACGAAACAACATCATTTGGCTTCTGGCACCTTGTGCTCTAGTTTCCCATTGTTGGGGAGTGAACTGTTTCATCGAAGTAAATTTACCAGGTAAGTGGTTTCCAAGGGTCAACGTTTCATCTAGTTTGAATGGAATTTTTCTCTACCCTTTTCTGTCTATCTTCTGAGCATAAATCTAGAGACTGCCCTTTCTGGGTCTTCCTCCCAAGGGCTGGAGTGATCTTTCCAAGAGACAAATATCACCCTGTCATTCCCCAGCTTGAAATTCTCAAAAGGGCTCCCCCTGCTTTCAGGATCAAGTTCACTCACACTCCTTCACCTACCATATGAAAGCCCTTGATATCTGGTTCCAGTCCAACATTCCAGCCTAATTTCCTTCCCCTCTTCCAAAGGCCTCTGTGCTTCAGCTGTTTGGAACTATTTCTTATAGTTAGTTGAATCTAAACTTTTACACGTATTGCTCCTTCTGTTTGGAGCGCCTAACCTTCAGCTGGCCGATTCCTCTGGACTTATGCTTTGAAATGCTCCCAAGGGTGCCTTCATCCCCTATAGCTCCTGGTGCCCCCATGTAAATTAGATCTTGCTCTTATGGATTCCACCAGGGCACCTCTCCAGAACTTACTATACTGGACTCTAATTGTAGGTCTGTTGGCCTGCCTCCCCCACTAACAATAATCATAATAGCTAGCATTTGTTGAACGCTTACTAAATACTAGGCCCTTTACTAAGGGTTTTATTTGTATTAACTCATTTAATCCTCACAGCCACACTTTACAATAGATGCTATTATCATCTCCATTTTAAGGATGAGTAAACTGAGTCACAGGACACCATGCAACTCACCCAAGGTTTTATTGCTACTAATTGGTAGAAGTAGGATTTGAACCCAGGAATGTTGGCTCCACAACCTGAATCATTACATCCACTGCCCACTGTCAGCAGGGACTGGACCCAGTGGGGGCACACAGTGGGCATCCTGGGTTTAAGGGGACAAGTGAATGAGTGAATACAGGGATTCGCCTTGAACTTACAGAGGCCAGCTAGTCTGAGACGAGGGGTGTACCAGATTGGCATTTAAAAGTCTCTGTTTAACTTGACTACTTCCTCCTTGTTGGTTGTCATTTTTTGATGTGATCACTACTAATCTTACCTTGATCAGTAAGAAAAATCCTGAGTGCCTTCTTGTTTAAACACAGACTAAATTACTTTGGAAAAAGAGCTTGTGGGGATGAGGGTAGAGTGTTGACTAATACAGAAGGCAGTGATGACCTTCTGGAAACTTCTGGACCTCCATGACCCACAGGGAAACCTGAAGTCTTTCCCTGGCATGATTCATGGTGCAACTGTAGGCAGAGTCCTTAAATCCCATAGTTCAGTTAGATTCTGCATTATATTCCAAATCTTGTTACTGTCTTGTTAGGAATATGAAAGCAAAGACTGTGATTTACATAGACTCACTTCTATCAGGTGGAAGTGGGGTAACTATCCCTGCCCCTGCCCCCCCGCCTCCCCAAGAGATAATTAATTCCCTTTTAATGAACTGATGCTGTCCTTTCAAAAGTTATTTTAAATTATCATCTATGTAAACCTCATACTGTATACAAGTTTCCCTTTTGGATGCATCAGGAAGCAAATGAAAACATCGCTGTTTAATACAAATTGATTTAAGTGGTACCTTTTGCTAAATTCTAACCCTGGGATTGAAGCTGCATTGCACCGGAATAGAAACATCCCGAAGGAATGGTCATGTGCAAATTATCTTTGAGAGGGCATATAATTAAATCATGTGCAAGTAAGCCCATGTGGTATGCCTTCAGTCATGGTATAAAGAGAAGATAATACCATGCCACTCAGAGGGAGGAGTGAGATAAGCTTAAATCTTTAAACTCCAAACAGCAGACGAGCCAACAGACGGGCAGGTTTTGGTGCTGTGAGCTCCCATGTATTCAAATACAGGTTCATAGTCCAAATTCATGAGCGTATTATGATTTCTTTAAGAATTCCCTTAATTGTTGAACATTCATGATGTTTGCACGTTTTTATATTTCAAATAACGCTACAGTAAACATTCTTGTTTACATGTCATGTATACAAGCAATTACACCTATAAGGCAGGTTTCTAGAAGTGGAATTGCTGGGCACAAGGTGTGCACACAGTACATTTTGTTGGTGCACCTTCTATCGGACTCTTACTAGCTTCTGTGTTTTCGGTGTTAGGAAGGAACCAAACACACAGATGAATAGCTTCTCCCAAGATGCCTAGTAGAGAAAGCTTCTGAAAAGGTGGATAGACACATCTAGTTAAGCACCTATGTTCGTCCATTCATACCACAGTCTTTTTGTTCTAAGATGCATATTTTTCATTTTATAAACAATTCTCACTGAGGGATGTATGCAAATAATATCGTAGCCCTTCACCAAAACCCCTGCTATTAATTTGTGTATCTTATGATCGATGGCATTTTGGAATTGAGGAAATACAAAATACAATGTATTTTAGTAAGTGTGTGGATAAGTCTCCCGAGACTTATTTGGAAAGTATTCTTATTCTAATTTAATGATGAAAATATAGTTCTAATTATTTCCCCATCAAAGCAGTCTTGGAAACCAGCCAGAATTTTGCAGACAGAGTTTATCAGCAGCTGCTACTCTGCTTTAGAGTCTGCACGTGTCATTTAAAAGGAAACCTTCCTTTACTAAAGAGCCCATTTCAAGGAAAAATCAAGTCCCAAGCAGCACCTTGAGAAATACTAAAGCCATGTCACTTAGAATGGCAGGATTTAGAGGCTGATTCCAACCCCTTTAACTTGCAGAGAAGGAAACTTTTTATAGCTCAACATGTGGTATTTTGTGCATCTTGCCCAACTGAGAATTGATATGAAATAATATTATTAAGTGCCTATCAGAGCGGAGGCACACTTGAGTCATGAAGGGATAGCTTTGCTGCAGATGACGCACCCCCTGTCCTGCTGACGTCCGTCCCGCAGTCTTCCACCTGCGAATGCTCTCAGGGTCATCTGCGTCATTACCCTGGGGCTTGGTGTTGGCAAGTCTGGCCCCTCACATCTGTTCCTCCTGTTTAATTAGGTTTGAAATTAAGCCACCATTCTTCCTCCACCTTTATTTTTAAGTTTCTCAGCTGGTGTGCAGCACATCATGCAGGCCGCACTCTCCTGCCTCTTGGCACTGAAAAGCTTCCATTGCATCAGGGACGGCCTTGGGAGTAGGTCTGAAACAGTCGGCACTTAATAAATATTCTTGGCTGTCTTAGCTTTTTTGGTCTTTCTTCAGACAGTTCTAATAGCTCACTGGCAGGGTGTCCGAGCCAGGGTGCCCCACTGCGCCCCATGGACGTCAACTCTTTCTCTTCAGTTATCTATCATGTCCCAATCCCATATGCAGAAGAGCAGCGTGCACGTGTGCGATAGGATTGTTCAACTGTGCTTGTTAACTGTCAACTGGTATTGAAGGAGACAGTTATTTTACATTTTCAGTTGCTTTTTGTGAAATATGAAGATCAAAGCCCTTTTCTGCACTTTCCTCTGCTCAAACCACAACTTCCTTCCTATGTATTAAAAGCCTCTGCAACATGCATTAGCATTCTCCTTTCTCACCCTGGGTGGCAAGTAGTTATTTTATTGGACCAAGATAAAATGCTCCCACTCCATCTGTGGGCACCTCTGAGTCTCTGAATGGACACCATGCGAGACGCTTAGAGGGCTATATTTAGAAGCATATTTTGTTTTTATTTCTTAAAGAAAAAAAGACTTTGTGGGGGTGCTTCTCAGTAGTTCTCAACGTCTTTTGGTTGTGGACCTTCTGAGAATCTGATGAAAGCTTGGGGGCGGGGTGGGAGTGGTGGTGAGGCTTGGCGACCAAGGACAGCTGTGGTTCACTCCAGCACAGGTTCCGAAAGCCATTCCCTTTCAACAGTTGTTTAAATGATAGGTTAACAAGATGGTTCTAAGACAATGAAAAGGTAACAGTAGAGGAAATAGGGTAAGAGCAAGGGTAGGTCATTCTATGGGAGATTGAAGCACCAGTGTTCAAAATGTGGGAGAAGCAAAGTGGGAGTAACCCCTCTCAGGACAAGAGGCACAGCACCCAGTCTCAAGACATTCTGACAGCCCCAAAGCCCACTCAAGGGCTGCCAGGGGTCTGTGGCCTTAAGGAGGAAAGTTCTGCTTTCCAACTCGATAGGAGCTGTGTATGGGCCCAAGGAGCCCAGGGTGAACCGTTACTCTTATGCTTCCCATGTGTGGGGCCTCGGCTGGTCAAGTTATTTCAGTTCTTTTAAGCTGAAGTAACTTCTAGGTTTTCCCAGTGAAAGTGGGAAGAAATAGGACGAGGCACACAGGATTGTGGGAGGCCTACCTGGAATAACCTGAATGAAACACCTGGCACATAGTGGGACTCTGCAAGTGGCTGTTCTTTCCCTTCCTCTGTTAGTCTGTGATTTCTTTTGTGGGAGAGATTTTCTTGTCTAATGAGATGGATTTCAGAGCAACAGAAGTCACTAACTGTACCGCGGGTGGTTATATCTCTCAGAACTCAGATGCCTTTGCAGACATAGGCAATAGGTGTTACTCTTCAGTGCCACCTACACATAGAATGCCGCCAGGGGGCAGTGGGACTGGTCCTCTCTGGTAGGCACCTCAGGAAGACTGGAAAGTCTGTGGGGCCCTCCCTGGAGGGCTCAGAGGAGAGGAACCCCTGTGCTCACTCACAGGTTGAACCTCCCCCCAGGACATTAACTCCAGCAGGGGACACTGCTGGGAAAGGCCAAGGCTGTAGGCCAAGGCAGTTGCCCCTAGAGGATTATGGGACAGCTTTCCACAGTGGAGGGAAGGAGGGTCTCAGAAAACTTGGAGGGGGAGAGAACCAAGCCTGCTCAGGGCCGATGCCTAGCCTTTCAGGCTGATGGAAATAGGGGTTTCCCCTTCCCTTTCTGCTCCTTTCCTCCCCCTTCTCTGTTCTCCACGATCCACCCAAGTGTTTTTCAACAAAAACTTTATACTCCAAAGGCGTAACTATTCCTAGCTTTATTTGGTGTTTATTTTAAAGGGAACAAGATGGCAACATGAATTTTGAAAGGTAAAATGAAAATTAGGAACCTAATGAATGAACTCTTTTATATGGGGAAATAAGGTGATTAGCAAAAGTGGAGTAAAATTGGTATGAAGTGCTGATGAAGGGACCTTATGGATGTTCACTCAGGAAGGAGGAACAGAGCTCTGGATTGTGGGGTTTGGGTGTTAAGCAGAGGAATAAAATATCCACAGAACTCTGTGGTTCTTTTGAGGTTCAGCAGAATGTTACTTCTGTTGTTTCTCCGGGGCGATTGCAAAGTCTGGAACTGGCTTCTTCAAGGCAAAGTGTTTCTTCATCTGGTTTCCACCATACCCTTCAAGAACCATCCCTCCCCTCTCTGAATTGTCTTTCTTCTGCATCCTTTCTATTTCACCTTTTTTTCTGGGCTCTTTTTGTTGTGCAAAATAAATGTAGTGTCATGATAGGGACTATTGCAGCACTAGCTAATAACCTTGTAATTATAAATCAGAATCAGTATACGTGGGATTCTTCTTTGGAACATTTTCAGTGGGAACGTAGGCATTATGTTTAGCAGAGGGAAGATGTTAGGTAACTACGGAGCAGTACCAGGTCTGTGTGCTTTGAAGGGATATCATTTTTTTCATGCTATTATCTGATAAGCAGAGTTTGATAAGGCCCAGGGTTGGAGAGAAGTGGGCAAACAGAGGCATTCTCAATCTCAAACACTACTGATAAGATTGCAAACTGTCAACTTATGTATTAAAATTTGAAACACATATACCTTTTAACCCAGCCATTCCACTTCTAGGAATTTATTCTTGGGTAATAATTGGACACATGCAAGAATGTATGTACTCAGATATATTTTTAGGATAGCCAATGCAGTATTATATGCAATTGAAAAAGAAAGCAAAACTGTAAACAACCTAAATGATCATCCAACTTAAGCAACCCTAGTTTAACTCAGGTTAACTTAGTTGGGGAACTGCCCCATGATGGGCTAGTGTTGAACCATGACAGAAAGAAAAGAGAACTATATATTGACTTCAAAAGATGTTATTACATTATTAAATTCCAAAATAGCATGTATAGTGTGATCCTGTTTAAGTAAGAGGGAAGACAGTGGGGCTAGGGGCAGGCATGCTTATTTGGCATGTAAACTTTGGAAGAGGGAGATTGGGGGTAAGAGGTGTGAGGTGATATGGCATGTGGTTGTGATTTGCATTCCCTAGTGATCAGAGATGTTGAGCACATTTCTTGTACCTGTTGGCCATTTAAATATCTTATTTAGAAAACGTCTGTTCAATTTCTTTGCCTATTTTTACTCAGATTTATTTATTTATTTTTTTTTGCGCCATTGAGTTGTGTGAGTTCCCTACATCGTTTGGATATCAATCTGTGGTAAGACAGACGTTTTGCAAATGTTTTCTCCCATTCCATAGATTGCTTTTTCATTTTGCTGATCATTTCTTTTGCTTGCAGAGTGTTTTAGTTGGACATAATTTGCTTTTTTAATTTTTGCTTTTGTTATTTGTGCTTCTGGTGTCATATCCTTAAAATCATTGCCAAGACCAATGTCAAGGAGCTTTTCCCCCTCTGTTTTCTTCCAGGAATTGTATGGTTTCAAGTCTTACATTTAAGTATTTAATCCATTTGATTTAATTTTTGTCATTGGTGTAAAATAGGGACCGATTTTGTTTCTTTTTTGCATGTGAATATCCAGTTTTCCCTGTACCATTTATTGAAGAGAGTATCTTTTCCCTTTCAAGTATTCTTGACTCCCTTGTCAAATATTAGTTGACTGTATATGCAGGGTTTTATTTCTGGGCCCTCAATTCTGTTCCAGTTGTTTATGTGTCTGTTTTCATGCCAGTATCATACATTTTGATTACTATAGCTTTTTCATATAGTTTGAAATCTGGAAGTATGATGCTTCCGGCTTTGTTTTCTTAGAATTGCTTGGTAGTTTCATATGAAGTTTGGGATTTTGTTTTTCTATTTCTGTAAAAAATGGCATTGGAATCTTGATAGGGATTACATGGAATCTATAGATGGCTTTGGGTAATATGGACATTTAACAATGTTAATTCTCTCAATCCACTGAACATACAATATCCTTCCATTTATTTGTGTCTTCTTCTATTTCTTTCATAAGTGTCTTCTAGTTTTCAGTATATAGATCCTTCACCTCCTTGGTTAAATTTATTCCTAAATATATTATTGTTGTTGATAATATTTAAATGGGTTTTTCTTTATTTATCAGATAATTCCTTGTTAGTATACAGAAATGCAACTGATTTTTGTATGTTGATTTCATATTCTGTAAATCTACTGAATTTATTTATTAGTTCTAACAATTTTTTGGTGGAGTCTTCAGCGTTTTCTGTATATAAGCTCATGTCATCTGCAGAGATATGTATGTTTCTTTTTTATTTATTTATTTCTTTATTGATTTCAGAGAGAAGGGGAGAGAGAGAGAGAGAAACTTCAATGATGAGAGTCATTGATCAACTGCCTCCTGCACACCCCCTGCTGGGGATCGAGCCTGCAACCCAGGCATGTACCCTGACCGGAGTCAAACTGCAATCTCCTGGATCCTAGGTCGATGCTCAAATGCTGAGCCACACCGGCTGGGTTATATGCTTCTTTTAAATTCTGAGATTGTGTTTTATGAAGCAACCTTAAGGTGAGTGGTTGTAGTTGGTACATTGTTATAAACACAACATGGTCCTTGTGCTTAAAAAGTCACATGGTCTGCCTGGGGAGACAAGGCTCAAACCCATGAAACATTTTCATGCATCTAGCTTAGCTTGTAAACTAAGTGCTAAATTCTGTGGCATTGACTGATTTATTTATTCAACAAATATTTGAGTGCTTACTGTGTGCTAAGCATTTGTGTGTGAAGCCTGGGATTAAAGTCAAGAACAAAATTAAGTTAGTTCCCCACACTGTAGACAGCGTAGTTTCTTCAAATGCAATTAGCATACAATATACAGAGGCAATGCAGCAGGTGGTTAAGAATGCCTTGTGTCTGTTTTGTTCACCTGTGAATCTCCAGCAGGTGGGACGGGGTCTGTCTGATAGAATGATTCAGTAATAGCTGTGGACTGAATAAATGCTCATAAAAATAGTCCGTGTGCTCTGGGAACTTTCAAACTACTGGTAAAATAACTTTTCCCATCATCTATAGGATGTTTCTCTGTCTCTCCCTCAAATGAGTTTCTTTGACAAATGCTAGGTTAAGTCAAGTAAAGCGGCACTGTGTACTCAGGACCTCTCATTTTGATTTGAGAGGGGTGCTAGATATAGTACGTAGCATTTACTAAGCTCATTTGAAATGGGTGTGTATCGGTCTGGCTATAAAAAGCCAGGAGAAGGAAGACTCTAGAAGTACAGGGAACTTTATTCTTGTACTTACTAGTCTTGGCACAACTTAATAAAATTTTGGGGAGGAAGGAGAGCGCCCCAGACCCAATGATCAGAGCGTCTCAGTAGGCTAGTTATGCCTTAGACTTATTTTTTAATATAAGTGTGTGTATATGCATATATATGCATTTATGTATATATATAATAAATGAATGCAATAAAGGACTAAAATTGAGGGAGGTGGGTATTGATCCAGACATGGAGAACGGGACTCTCAGAGCCAGGTCACAGAGGTTGGTGTGAGCAGTGTTTGTGGAAGACAGGGGAAATTGGTCAGACCAGAATTTGAGGTTTTATAGTGGGAAATAGTAAGGAGAGCACTAGATGGTTAGTTTAGGATCTGAGTGAAAGGAGTCTTCAGAATTGTGCAGAAGAATCAGGTCCATCAGAAAGACGGAACTTGCAGATTTTTGAGCAGAAGAGGGACACTGAAAGAAGATTTGACATCTGTGTGCAAGACGGGTTGCAATTAAGTGAGCTGGGATGAGCCAGCTCAGAGGCACTTGCAAATCCAAGGGTGAGACTGGAAAGAAGAGTGAGCCAGAAAAGCACAGTGAGTGCGAGAAATCCAATCTGACCTCCAGGGTTAACTTGGGGCAGGTTCTGAGTGCCCTGTAGTCTTCATGGTGTGTCTGGAACTAAATCTGCATGTCATGCACACTCTCTATGTCTGGGAAATTTTCTCCTAACCTATCATTTTGAACCCAAATCAGTGAGAACTTGAAACATTCACAGTTGGTGGAGTTCAAGTCACTGATGTGGATTCTCCAGAACGAGGGAGGCAGCATTTCATGATGGTTAATAGCATGGACTTTGGTGCCAGAGAGAAATGGGTCTAAGTTCTGGCTTTGCCTTGGATAAGTATCATAAAGTGCCTGAACCTCAATAACCTTGTCTTTCAAACGGGGACACTAATGCATCTCCTTTACGGTGCTATCAGGAACCAGTGAGAGAAGGCGTACGTGGCGCTTAGCAAAACACTGTGTGCATCCCACAGCTTAGTACAAGTTGCTGATTGCTAATGTTCCTGAGCGAGGAGAAGCATCTCTGTCATGTGTGAATGCGTGTGTGTGTGTCGACTTGCTTTTTTCCTAATTGAAGAAATGGCTGTTAGTCTCTTAGCATAACCAGTAGGCTGGCCCGTGGTTGGTGGGGAAGCCATAGCCAGAGACTAGCACCTAAGGGTCATTGTCTGCAAAAACTGGAACTAAGTCCCGTGTTGGTGAACAGACTGAGGAAGCTGGCAGGGGACGCCAAGGTGTAACGGGCAGGAGGGACGAATGTCGGCTGCTCACGGCCATGGAGCTTTTACACAGGTGTCAAGCTTTGCTGTCAGCTCCAGGTGGGTCCCTGGTAATGTCATCTACAGTGAGGATGTACCCCCCAGGAAGGGCTTGATTTCTCTTCCCATGTGGGCTCTCTGGGTATCTTCCCAGCCCATAGATTGTTTGTTTGTTCATTGTTTTTAATGAACTCAGCATTTGTCCAAGGCTAGTTTCGCGGCACTCATTAAAGAGACGGTAGCTCTTCATTGTAGAGCTGGCGTTTTCACCCGTGAAGAAAGACTGCTGTGTTTCCTCTCTGTGAAGCTTGGTTTCTAAATATCCCAAACCGTGCAGTATGTTAGGATACAGTGTTAAGATTCAAGTAAATCTTTATGCTTTAGCTCCTGTCCTCCCTAAAGGAGAAAAAGAAGTTCGCAGATCAGAGCTACAGCTCACCTTCCTCTGTGCCCTCTGCTTTTTTTCTGTTTACTGTAATCATGTAGATTCCAATACTAAGGTAAGGAATTCTCTAATTTGGGGGAATACAATGTCGTCTTGTGTTGTGTTATATTGATTCAATGATTTACTTGACATCATTGATACACTCCAGGGAAGAGAATCTCACACTTGCTACACATAGAATCTTCTGGCTTCAAAAACCTAGCCCAAATGAATTAAATCAAAATCTCTGGGGGGTGAGACTTGGAATCAGTATTTTTTAACTCCTCAGGTGCTTCCAATGTGTAGCCTAGTACCAGTGTTCTAGAACAGTGGCTCTCAACCTGTGGCAGTTTGGTTCCTCCTCCACCCACCAGGGGACATTTCACAGTATCTGGAGACATTTTTGGTTGTCACAACCAGGTGAGTGGTGTGCTACTGGCATCTAGTGGGTAGAAGCCAGAGATGTTGAACAACCGACCGTGCACAGGACAGCTTTGCCATAACAAATATAATTATTGGGCTCAAAATGTCTATAGTACTAGGTGGAAAAACAATGTTCTAGAATAATCAGGCTTAAGGAATGTGATACGTCAGAGCAATGTAGATGCCCACTGTGAGGAAAGCATAGCATGTAGAAGTTTACATTACTGACCTCCCAGCAAGATGAGAGGGAGTTGGCTCAGCAAATGCCTCTACCCCTTGAGTCTCCTCCGTCCTGCCCTCACGGTGGTCCTAGCCTGTCCTTGCAGCTGGTGCACCTCCTAGCTCTGATTTTTTTGGGCAGGATCTCTTCCTGTGGTTCCATAAGTTTATTGCACTTGAATGGCTTGGAAGAAGACTAAAGTTAGGAAAATTAAACCCATAGAAATTAGCCAAGATAAATAATTTAAAATCAAGCTTTTGACTTGCTTATTTTTTTATATAAAGTTTCCTAAAATTAGGGAGTGAACCATTTGAAAGTGTTCTACATGGGCTGTAAGAAATCAGATTTTATGTGCTATAGAGAGTTCTTTTTCTTCTTTTGATTGGATAAGAGGAGGCTAGGAAAGGCATTTTTCATTTTAGCACGGTACAATTTTCTAATTTTGGGATGTTCAGAAATACTTTTATAGCAGGTTAACTGTAACCTATATTTATTATATTGTATAATTACTGTTATGAACATTATCCCCCTTCACCCAGTTTTCCAGTGGGACACACATAAAAGATCTTTGCTGCAAATAACTTGTCTTTTTCCTATGTACACTGTCAAATTTAAAGTGTTTAATCAAGGTGGTGAATTGTAATATTAAATATAAATATAATGTAACATGTTAAATATATTCAAAGCTGTTTATGTTTCCAAAAACTGATGAAAGTGGGTAGTTACAGCTTTCGAAGTGGCTCTGAATTCATCGATCTGATGCAGGTGGTTGATTGCCAATTCCGTTTTTTAAAAATGTGTCCATTTAAAGGGATTTTAAGGGATTTCAAGTGGTACTTTTAATGCTCTACATCAACCTTTCATACTAGAATTAAATTTGTGTATATGAATCTGGGGTTATGCCTATAACAGTTCTTTTTCATTTTCTTCTCCCTTTTTTTTTTGCTATTGCATGAGCCCCTAGACTCCAATATAATGGAATTTATTCAGTAAACTTTTCAGGGCCTACTATGTGCATTTTGTCTTAATTGCTGTAATAGCTTTAAAAATGGTTTGAGCCTCTTTTAGTGTGTGGTTTGAGGCACTAAGCCAATACTCTTGATTGCTGGGTGCCTTTTACACCTAGTGGTTGGAATGTTTTAAATTAAGACTAGATGAATAACAGCTCATGTAATATTTGGCATGAACACTCCAAACTTCTGTGTTGGAATAACATATCTTGTTTCTTCATTGAGTTTTAGCAATGATCCCATAATCCAGGGGATACTGTAATTTTAGTCTAAACTGGTTTTTGTAGCTGTGCTTTTAATTTAATTTATAATTGCACTTAAAAATAATTTTCTTTGGATATGTGAACATTCAGGTTTTTCTTGTGACTTTGGAGTTTTGTTGTATGAAGCTTGCAGAAAATTAATCCAAGTTTACGGTGTAGAGGCCCTTTCCTAAAAATCTGATTGTCATGAGAACCATTACAAGGTGTGCTTAATAACGAATGATCAGATATCTCCTTGCAGTCTGAGTGTGCATATGTGGTGTGTGTGTGTGTGTGTGTGTGTTGGGATGGGGGGATTGTTCTCTTTTGCGATTGGGTGACGAGATGAGGAAGAAAAGAATTCAGTTAGTGCTTAAGGATTGAATGGGCCAAGTATGAACTTTGAAGTGGAAATAAACTGGAAGCGTTCTGGTTTCTTGGAAACCGGGGTTATGTGTATATATATTGGTGTAACTTTATTCCAGAATGCTTTTTTACACCTTCATCATTACTAAAGAACAGCTAGGTGAATTGTTGGCCCCTGTCTAGATATTTCCTAGAATCGGGACCTGTTGGTCCATACGTGTAAAAAGAACCCATTTGGTTTAGGGAGTCCTGGAATAACGGGGCGGGGCAAGAGTTAACAGTTTTCCAAATGTCTGAAAGACGTAGAAGAGGGATTACATACGTTCTGTGTATCTTGAAGGCACAGAACCAGAGCCAGTGAGTTGAAATATAGGAAAAAAGATTCTGGCTCAGTTCAAGGAGTGTCCGAAGAGATTATAAACATGGGCTGGGGAGGGGGAGAGCCTGGAGGAAGCGAAGAGGTGTAGGAATTCTCTTCCCGTGTTGTCAGGAGGACCGTGAACAGATTGGACACAGGATTCCCACAGTGGACTGGAAGTAGATGTTGGATTAGATCAGTGATTTTTAGCTGGTGTGCTGCAAGAATTTTTTAAACATGCATACCTGACGACTTAATTAGGACCACTGACCTCTTTTGCCTTAGATTGTCAAATTAAGAAATGACAACAGCCAACACAACAATAGCCGTCTGGCATGAATGAATTAAAATTATACCTATTTTTTTCGTCAGATTGGAAAAAAAATATATATATATATTCTGGTGTGCCACAGAATTTTAGTAATTAGCTTATGTGTGCCATGAGATGAAAAAGGTTGAAAACGTTAGATTATATGGACATTGGACATTGAACTGGACATTGGACTAAGTTGCATTCCAGTCTAGCCACTCTGTGATTTCTAGGACATATCATATCCCCTGAAAAATGAAAAATGAAGATACCTGGCATTTGAAGGGAATTTCAGATTCATTAGTTCAGGGTCCCCAATGGCTTTTTCTCTCCAGCCTCTGCAAGACCTCTGACAATTATATCCCCTCTATCACAACATCGGTGTCTTTCCCGGTATAGGAACATCCTCATCAGCATCAAAACAGCCTTTTTACTACCTGGCTTAAAAAGCAAATGAGAAACAAAATTCCTCAATCTGATTCCAGCTGTAGCCCAGCTTCTCTCCCCTCGGTCCTGGAGGAACTCCCCAGAGGAGTTGTCTCTGCCTGCGGTGTCCCTGGCTCGCCGCCCTCCCTCATCCCTCCACTCCCAAACCGTTTCTGTGCAAGCCAGAGACCTCCGGCTTAACAAGCGGCGTGCTCCTCCCTCCTTACCTCGCTCGGTTCAGCAGCGTTCCACTGGGTTTGTCCTTCCCTTTTCTTAACACACTTTACTTGGCTTCCAGGCATCACACCCGCTTCCCCCCACGTCCACAGCTCTTTCCACTGCTTGTGCTACTGACGTGCCCCAGGGCCCAGTCCTGACCTTTCTCCTCTGCACTCTGAGCAGTGGATCTTCACCTGGCTTGGGCTGTTAAAAAAAAAGTCTGGGTCTTAATTCGAGTTTAATTAATTCGATTAATTAAAGTTTTTAAACTTTGTTTGTTATCTGGGCATACTGATGTGTAGCCAGTGTTCTGGGGTGACCCGTGACAGACGACCACCAGAGTTTGTGTTTGGATTTTTGGAGCCTTTATTAGCTGCCAGCGGCTACAGTTGCAGCGTCTCACCCATGTGAGAGCCGAACTGCAGCCCCGACCCTCAGTTTTCCCACATTTTATACTCAGTAACTACAAAGGCAACTACGGTAAAGGGGCTTCTGATAATTTGATAATTTGTTAGGTTGTCAGCTTTTGTAACATGAAACAAGGGGGGGACCTTTAGTAACATAAAAGGGATGATTTAAACACAATGTCTTACAATGAGTAATGGGGTTATGCTTGCCCGGAGTGTGACTGGTTTGTTTTGTTTTTCTATAGGAACTCAGGGGGAGCGGTAATTACTGGGCTAGCTTGTCGGGCCTTGTCCTGTACAATAGGGATCTTTTTCTACCTTTACTGTTAGTTCCTTAAGTGTTCTTCTGGCCATGGTAGCCAGAACAATGATGGCCAGAACAGCCAGGAGTGACATTCCAGGTGATTTCATCTAGGCCCAAGAAATACATACCAAATACTAGCAAATGACTCCCAAATAAAAGTTTGTAACACGTCTTTTCCAAGCTCCAGACTTGACTGTTCTGTTGTCTATTTTACATTTCCTGTAGGAATAGGCATCTCGATTTCTACCTCACCCTCCCAGCCTGCTTCTCCCCTGGGTATGCTTTTCTCAGTCTACACGTTTATACGGATAGTTCTCAGGCTGAAAGCCTAGGTGGCATCTTGAGTCCTCATTTCCTTGGCACTCCACAGCTAATCCAACAGCAGGTCTCGTCCATTGTCCTTCCAAATATGTGTATCTTAAATCTCACCACTTCTACTGCCACCATCGCTCTTCTCAACAGCCCGTTGACCTCCCCTGGGCTCCTGACTGTCCCCCTCACCGCTTCTCCTCATGGAGTCAGAGTGCTCTTATAAAACACATCAGACCATGTCATTCCCTGGCTTTAAACCCTCCTGTGCCTTCCCATCACAATGAATAAAGTCCACCTTTCTTACCATGAGCTCAGGACCCCCTGGACGTGGCCTCAGCCCAACTCTCCAACCTCATCTCTCACACCTCCAGCTTTCCCCACTCCTATTAAGCCACACCGACTGCCTTGCTGTTCCTGAAACTTTCCAACCTTGTTCCTGCCTCAGAGTCTTTGCACTCACCCTTCCCTCTACCTGGAAGGCCCTTCCCCCAGCATGTTCCTTGGCTCTCTCCCTCACTCTTTTCAACCTTTAGCTCAGATGTCACCCCAGTAAAAGACCCCTCCAAAATGCTCCATTTTCTTCTGGTGTATTCCCACCCAGCCTCCCATGGCATTTATTTCTCTTTGGCATCCTGTTTTCCTGGCTGCTTTATTGGAACTTCGTCAATGCTCTATCCCCTGTCCTGTAAACAATGCCATACATCATAGATGACCAATAAATACTTTTGGCTGAGTAACAGAGTGCCACTCCTTGAGGCCTAATCCCAGAACCTTGCATTTTGTCACTTCTGTGGCCCTTGGTCCCTTTTCCAGCAGGACCATGCTGCCATAGCCAGGGTCTGCTGCTAAGCTAATCTCAGAACCTAGTTTCTTACTCTGCTGCCTCCCGTTTGGCCCCTGCCTGCTCACAGATGACCCCAGAAATATCGAGGGTGGGGAAGAAGTAGAGCAGCATCCAGCAGTTTAGTGACTGCTGGATGGACACCTTGCAGTCCTCCCTGGACTGCTCAGTGCAAGTCCGTATGCTCCCATTTTCTATATGCAGATGTTTCCTTGAGTTTCTTGGAATTATCTGCCTCCCTCACTTCATGCCCCCACCCCACCGTCCCATTATATCACATATCTCCTTCAACTCCCTTGTTTATTCATCCTAGGGGGGCTACCACTGGGCACAGTAAGGCCTCAGTAAATATTTGTTGAATAAATGTGGGAAGGCAGTGGCCCTGGATTGTAAATCAATGTCCTCAAATTCTGATTTAAAATGCCTTAAAATTTTAAAGGCTTCCAAAGTAAAAAATTTCTGTTTTGCTGTTTGGTCCAGTGTATATGCTTTTGTCAGCTCTGTAGTTTCCAGGGGATTGTTAAAAACAGAACTAAAAGAAGTATGTGGGATTCTGCTGGCAAATCACTTTCAATTTGTGCTCTTTGAATAGCCTTTGATTTGTGAGCTTAGGAGGCTGCCAAACAGGACTTGGGACCAAACCACCGTAGTGACCCAGTGGAGCCGGGAGGCAGATCAGCCGAATGGGCCTCCACGGTGAACTTTTTCAATGTGGGCATGTGTAAGCCAGGATCCAAATGCCTGAGACCTGTTGTGGCTCGCCCGAACTGTTTACGAAATTCTCAGACCTGTTTGGGAAGTCGGCTTGAACACAAGAGCGTGTTTGGGTCTTGAGCAGCAGATCTTATTTAAAAGAAATAGACAAGAAATTAATCAAGTTTAACCTGTACTAATTGAAGTGGGACTGTTGGTCTCCATTGTAATGAATCTAAAGAAGAATGGGGAAAGGTTTTTTTTGCCTAAGATCAGGTCAGAATTTTACACTTTCCCCCAGGGCTGGGAGATTCTGGGTGAGGTGTCCAAGTCTCCCTCCTCCCAGAGCTCCTATCTCTAACTCCCTCGGAACAGGGATCAGAGGGGCTAACAGTCAGTGCTGAGTCAGAAGGGTAAGCAAGAAAGGAATGACACACTTCCTGCCCTCAGTTCCAGGGAGTTTTTACGGCTTGTTTTTCTGTTTGGCTTTGAACAGTCCCTAAAAAGACAGAAGGTTGCCCTGGCCATCCATCTCTTGATCAGCAGCCTCGATTTATTTTTGTGATCTCATGAGACATACACACTTGTGACACAGAGTTTTTAAAACCTTTTTTCTTGTTACAAAAGTATATATAGTATATTTATCAACTATAATTTGCCTCTCCCCCAAATGGGAAGAAAAGGTATTCCTTAATTTCACCACCCAGAAAAAAAAACACAAGTGTTGTGACTATATCACAACAGGCTTTTATCTGCGTGCCTGTAGTTTTTCCTCTATAAAAATTACATACCACTTAATATAATTTCTTTGCTTTTATGTATTGCTTTGTGGCCTTTGTGAAGAGTTCTCATGTTATTAATTGCGCCACAAGATCATTTTTAAAGGCTGTATTACATGCCACTAGATAGATGTGCCTTAATTCACTTAACCAACCTCCCATTTGGATAGTTGGGCTGTTTTGTTTCCACCGTTGGCATAACAACACACAGCTCTCTTGAACTACAGCTGTCCACACTTGTCTCTGTTTCATTAGATGTATTCCTGGAAGCGGTTCAAAGAGCATGTGGAGTTTTAAGGTTTTGATCTTTATTAACACTTTGCCTTTCAGACATATTACCTGCTTTACATTCCCACCATATAATATAAACGTCTTACCATGTCCTATGTGGCCCTTACCTATTCTGGTGTTTGCCTAACTCCCAATTCCTTCTCACACCCTTCTTCCCGGCGCTTCCAACCCTGCAGCCACACCGACCCTTTTTCTGCTCCTTCCCCTGGAGTGTGTCAAGCTTTCCTTCTTGGGGCTGGAGCCCTGCTCTTCCTCTGGCTCTGGCGTACACCTCCGATGCCACCTCTGCCGGAGTGCTCTCCATCAGAGCCCCCTGTTCCTTCCCATCCTGGCAGCTCTCACAATCTGCCCTGTATTTATTGATGTGTTACTTGTCTGCCATCTTCTTCTCCAGGAATGTCAGTTTTGTGAGACAGGAGACCGCATGCATTTTATTTCCTGCTGTGTCTCCAGCATGTAAGGTAGTGCCTCACGTGTGCTGGATACTGGATAGATGCAGGCTGGTTTTGTCGAATGAGTGAACTCACCCCTCACCTAGGAATGTGCAGTATAATGGGGATAATGAGATGTGAATAGTGATTGCTGCTCCTCGGAGCAAAGCGTGCTGAATGCTGTAAGAAGGCTTCCAAGTGAGAGGGAGACAGAGGAGTGGGAGCTGGCTTCTGGCTACAGGGCCATGAAAGGCCTCATAGGAGCTAAGCCTGAGGAGACTGGCCGTGTGTTGTGTGTTTTTCTAAAATTTATTTATTTATTTTAAATTGATTTCAGAGAGAGGAAGGAAGAGAGGGATAGAAACATCAATGATGAGAGTCATTGACCAGTTGCCTCCTGCACACCCCATACTGGGGATTGAGCCTGCAGCCCAAGCATGTGCCCTGACCTGGAATTGAACCATGACCTCCTGGTTCATGGGTCGACACTCAACCACTGAGCCACACCTGCTGGGCGACTGGCAGTGTTTTGTAGCTGATAGTGGTGGGAAGGACCTGGGAGGCCAAGGCTACCGGGTGAGCAGAGGCCCAGAAGCGAGCGGGCAGGGCTGCTCTGAGCAGTTGGGAAATATTGCACATTCCTCATCCAAGTGACATAGGGAAGTGAGGACTGGAAAGCACTTTTTAAACTCAATTCTAGACACAGATGGTGATGTGCTTTGGGAAGATGTGCCATGAGGGCAACTAAGTGAAAGGAGCAGGAAGGATGGGCCAGAGGATGGGGCTGGAACAAGGGAAAGGCAGATGGGGCATCGCAGAGGTGGGGAAACATGACTACTTGGTGGCTGGTGGGGAGAGCCACCAAGTTCATGATGACACTGAGGTGTCAAGTCTGTATGACTGATGGGAAGGTGAGATCTGGAGCCCAGAAGAGAGGCTGTTTGGGGGTAAGGAAGTGTATAAATTTAGTTTTAGCCTGCCCCGTTGCTCTGTTAGTGAGCATTTTCTAGATTAAACTAGCCCATGTGCCCTCCTTTGTCCTGAAGGGCCTTGAGAAGATAGAGATAGACAGAAATATACACCAGGGCAGGGGCTGTGGGCTCCTGTGGCCCCCTCCTCCTCTGTAGGAGGGAATACAGGGCTCTGATGCCTCTCCAGGGTACCAGAGGTGGTTTGCTGGTGGTATCTGCTCCCCTGCATGTAGAAGGAGATTGTTTGATGTCAGCTTGTTGTGAGGTGAATTTGTTCAGTCATTAGGCTGAGGAGGATGGGGTGGAGGACAGGTGCTGATTGCTGGGTGCAGGAGTGTGGGGGCTCTGGGGACAAATGGGTAAGATGCAGAAGGAGGTGGCACATTGACCTTCTCCTGCAAATGGACAGAATTGCTGTGTTTTTCCTGGGGGAGAGGGGCGCCAAAGAGAAACTTTCCTCAAGACACAGTATAATTTTTTTTATTGCTCTTGAAATTGAAACGTTTCTGGAAATTACTTTTTAAAATTTAAGTTTGAAAATAACCATGTCAATAAAATGACAAAATGACAAAACTCTCTGTCCCCTGAAGAGGGAATGGAGAGTAGAACTGCTTTGCTGGCACTCTGGAAAGCTGTCTTTGCCAGAAACCACCTTCGACTACCTTTTAAGCAAAGAGTTTAGCAGAATCCAAATGGAAATGAGAACAGGAGAAGCACAGATTAGAAGACAGCAGAGCTTAGGGAATGAGTGACCATCCAGACCAAGAGAATTGGTGATGACAGGATGACAGGGTGGTGATGGAATCCAGAGAGTTCAAAACAGAGAAAAACGGCCAGGTTTGGCCATGGAGGGAGGGTGAGGAATTCGGCCTGGGAAATAGCATATGTTGCGTGTTAACTAGAAATTCTAGAAATTTATAGAGACATTTACTCTGAATTGGAGAGTTTTTCTTGGCAAATTGGGAGTTTAATTAGTTTAATATTTTATTACTAGGGATCATGTTCAATTTCACATGAAGGTCTGCGATGGAAGAATGCTATAAAATGTCAAGACGCTGTTTATACTCAGGTCAGGAGAAAATACACCTCAGGCCAGCGCCAGCATATTTATTGCAGCAGAGGTCCAGTGTCTCTCTGCTTGGAAATGCTGATTTGGTGTTTTCATCGGTGGTGTAAGTGTGAAGAGAGATTTGAGCCCGCATCATAGAAGACAGACATACACACTCATTCTGGAGTCCTGACACCTGGCTCTCGCTGCAGCTGCGTGCTGAGCAGCCCACGGTGTGATTTCTGGGCTTGCCTTCGGCCTCTTTGGGTGCCTCTTTCTCCTTGTGAAATGAGGTTAGATGATATCAGAGGTCTTGCCAATATGCTGAAGTTAGGTGATTGTAAGAGAGAAAAGAGACAGTATTTTTGTTTGTTTGTTGTTGTGGTGTTGTTGTTTTTTAATATATCTTTATTGATTTCAGAGAGAGGGAGGGAGAGGGAGAGAGAGAGATAGAAACATCAATGATGAGAGAGTCATTGATCGGCTGCCTCCTGCACAACTCCCACCAGGGATCAAGCCAGCAACCTGGGCATGTGCCCTGACCGGGAATCGAACTGCAATCTCCTGGATCATAGGTCGATGCTCAACCTGCTGAGTTATGCCAGTTGGGTGTTTGATTGTTTCTGAGTAACATTTCATAAAATTTATACTTAAAACATAGAAACACATACTATCTGGCGGAAAGGTCTGCCTTCCCACACTTATTTTACATGCAGCCCGAATGTGGGGAGGCCATGAACGACAGCTGAAATGATGGCCCACTTGAGAAGTCTCCACCCCAGCCCTGCCTTTGACGCCAGCACTGGCCCCCAGCAGCTCTGCTCACACTGTTTAACTCACTGCTCTGCCTGGCCTTGAAAGGTGGGTTTCCAGGTGTCCTTTTTATTTTCCGGACAGTTCCATATTTGTGCTTTCTGCTGGTAAACCAAGGACATGTTTATGGTACGATATGAAGAGAAAAAAGCCAACAGATTGGGAGTAAGACATACCTGCGTTCATATCCTGGCACTGCACTGAACAAGTATATTAACTTTATGGAGCTCAGTTTCCTCACCTGTAACCAAAGTATAATAGAGCCTACCTTCCAGCGTTTCAGTGAGGCCTGAGTGAACATAGGGAGAGCATCATGCGTGCTGCCTGGCATCCAGCAGGT
This sequence comes from Miniopterus schreibersii, assembly GCF_964146895.1. NCBI lineage: Eukaryota > Metazoa > Chordata > Mammalia > Chiroptera > Miniopteridae > Miniopterus > Miniopterus schreibersii. The sequence goes on along the minus strand of NC_138103.1, from coordinate 38,295,372 downwards.
GCTCAGCCAGTGGGATTTCCCTGCCCTTGTGTAGGCATGAACCACGCACTTTTCTGCCAATGTGAAGCCTCCTTGGGTGAGAGAGGGTAAGTCTGACCGTCGTCATCTCTGTGATAATCTGTAAAATGCTCCTGGAGCACCTTGCCGATCTCAGGTGGTCTCCTGGGATGATTTCCCCCCAGCCTGTCTTTTTCCCCACTTCACCAATAACTGCTTATATTCCTTGAAGAAGAGGAGAGGGGCAAAGAAAAGATGAATCAAGGACGAGGCTCAGGTGGGCCCATGGTTTTAGGGAGGCAGGTAAAAGAGTGAAGGTGGCTGAGAATGCAGAAGGGTCTAGAGAGAATCGATGGGGAATGGGGGGGCGGGGGAGGATGCTTGGAGTTTGAACAGAAAAAACACACCACTACTCTTGGCAGCCACCCTGTCTGGCCCTAGGGACCAGGGAGCCTCTTGGGAATGGCCAGAGCAGGAAGGTCAAGGTGTTTTGTAGACCTTTCCGGTTCTGTCTCTGAGGCTATAGGGTCTGATGAAATAAACAGACGAAGATATCTTTCTCACGCAGGCACATTTCATTATTCTTGTGGTGATTTTGTTGACTGTGCTGCTGATAAGGATGTGGGTGGCTATAAAGGAAGTATTTTTCTCGGGGTATGTAATAAGCAGTCGATGAAACTAGGCCAGAGAGAGAGTGTGTGTGTTGTGGAGATTGTTCTGGGAGGGGAGGGCCTAGGTCTCATGGCTTCTTTTTCCAGCCCTGCCTCATCTGACAGAGCCCTGTTGAATGTGCTGCTTAACCTCTTTCGCTCTGCCAGTCCCTTTGGAAATTGGGATTGCCACCGACTTTCGCTGGGTGTGGGGACAGTGAAATGATTTAAGTGATAGTGCCTTGCTTGAAGATGCCTAGATAATGCATGCTCATGAAAGAGGAGGATCTGGTTTTCTAATAGCCAGCGTCAGTCACCTGGTTGCCGATAGGTGGGAAAGATATCAGATGAGATGGATCCAGACTTCCCTAACAAAGGCTCATTCAGTATCACTGAGAAGCTCTGGGTGCCTCCATCACAGGCAATGCCAGTTGTACTCCCAGGGGTGGGAGGCTGGGGCACCCTGCTTCAGCTGCAGAGCTGTGCTCACCAGAAAAAGGTGGAGAGCCACATGTATTCCTGAGCACACGTTGCCCTAACAAAGCTGGCTCTGGGCAGATTTCTCGGTCACTGGGCCACCACGCAGGGTTTCTAGAGCTGGAAGTCCCTGCTGCCTCCTCTCCCTTCCCTGCTCAGGGCATGAGGGATGCCCCTGCACTGGGCCACCACACCTGCTGATCCTTGCATCTACTGAGAGTGTCCTAATTTGCAAGTCCTGGGGATGCATAGGAGAGCTGTATTCATATCTACAAAGGTAACCGAAGAGAGATATTTTTTTTTACATAAGGCTATTTTGTGAGTTTTGATGGCTCCACAAATCTCCCTGACCTTTAGCCCCTATGATTCTTCTTTCTTCCCAAATGAAGTAGCATGGCCAGAATACATAATTATAACTGCTGAGGTTTCTTAAAACAGCAGACTTTGAATAAATCTAAGCCTGTAAGACATGGGCATTCTGGTCTCAAGGACACAAGAAGAGGGAGGGGTGTCTTGAGAAAACGTCCCCTGCTGATTTGTAGCGCCTCCAGATGTGTTGCTCGTTAGTTGTTTTTATGTGATGCTGCACCACTCTTCCTCCAGCCGGCCCTCCCCACAGCCGCACTGTGCTGCTCCTTCCGCTCCTATCGGTAGTGGACAGAGTGGTTCCTGGTAGCCACCTAACCATGCAGCTACCTCTGGGGCCACATTTTAAGGAAATGTGAGAGACCAGGCCTTCTGCTTAGATGTAGCCTTTCTGCTCTTTGCACATTGTAACTTACCCTTGGACTTGCCGCTGAGTCAGGGTTTGGGAAATCCTCGTGCTTCAGAAACCTGCACTTACAGGAGGAGGGTTCTCTTGGCACCTTCTTTGACCCTTAGTCCCTGATGAATTCATAACATTAAGGGGCCAGTGAAAATTTGGGGCGATAACACAAAGGGTGCAAAAGGAAGATTTCTAAGGTATAAACTTCAAAACCATTATGAGTTAGTCGCAGGATAATGTAGGCTAACCAGGTAGTAGAGGTAAGATGAATAAGTCTCCACAGGTAATATAAGGACAGTTGTGATTAGGCGCCCACAAAGTGTTACCAAGAAAGCTCTAGGGAGATGCCAGGGGGTTAAAGGAGGACACTGAAGTGCTACATAGTTGGTGGGGACACTCATAAAAAGGCTTCAGGGAGGCGGTGCACTTGGAGCATGCCAGGTAGGACTGGCCGAATCTTCGTGGTGGGATGGAGAAGGGAAGGCTCTGTGGGTGGTGATGACTGTCAGAGCGCCGGTAGATAAATAAGCTCCTAAAGGACTGTTCGATAGCGTCTGTGCTTATATCTGTGTGTTTGTTTTGTGTGTATTGTGTGTGTCTGCATATAGTCCCATGTACGTTTTTTATAAAAACCTTATATTCTCTTCAAAAGACTAAAGATTTTAAGGAGCAACACCGCCCAAACTCTGTTGACTAGTTCTGAGAACAAGAACACCTCCAAGCAGTACTTACTATTAATAGGCATTCATGTTTATACTGGCCAGGTTGGAATGAGGTGTTTTTTGATTTTCTTTTGTCCAGGTATCTATGATTGGGGCTGCTCCCTTTTTTTTTTTGAAGTATGTACTTCTGTTTTCTGGCATGTTGAAACGTTAGACTTCCTGTTTCTGCTTGATTTTGAAAATACCTCCTGTTCGCCTATCACAGGTAATCCCCGTGTTCCCGTGTAGCCGTAGTTTACAGGTAGCAAGTGCAGGAAGCAACCAGCCCATCCTCACTGGGATGTGGAGACCTCTCTGGATTCACAATTAAAGGCTACCGAATGTATTCCACTACAGGTGACGAAACCCAGCTCCCAGAATAACAAGCAGGACAACTTTTAAAGTGACTGTTGTTGACCAGTGTCTTGTGTGCATCTGTTTGGTAAGCTCATGGTGGATTTTTCTAAGGGACGGTATAGGTTCTTCTGAATTATTCTCAGAGGACCGACTCTTCCTGAAGGTGATACAGATGCCATAGGATACGACAGGGTGGCTGTGTACGTCCCTCCTGTCGGTGTGACTCTCCCAAGACTCTGTGAAGCTATCCTGATTGACACAGGGAGGACATGCTGAGACTCGGTGAGTTAAAACTGCCCTCACGCTAACTTGGATGTCACAGCCACGTAGAAACCTGGTGGAGAGTTCAGAGGACTGAGTAACCTGGTGTCGCTGTGTACGAGGGAATGACTTTTGGCCGTGGCTTTAAAGTGATTGTGTTCAACAAATCACGGCTTTTCTTTTGCTGTGACTCTGGGTGCGGAGAACTGGTATTAAGCTGAGGGAAGTTTCACTCTTGTGGGTGGAAAAAATGGCATCCAAAATTTGCATGTAGACAGTTTCATTTGTAGACAAATGAAAGCTTGAAATGTTTCAGAAAAAGGGACTCTGAAAAGATTGGGTCACTTTTTCACTTAAGGTTTCTTCTTTTTTACAATTTCCATGAGTTTATTAACTCTTAAGACATCTCGGTTGCCAGTGGTCTGGTAGTAGCGGTAACGCCATAGGATGGCCTGCAAACTAAAGGGTTTTTATTTCTGCTCTCCCATTGTGTAGATGTTTGTCAGAATATTCCTGCTACCATTTCCTCTAACCGCCATTACCAATTTTATCCTATAGATAATCTCTTTTGTACTTAAAAAGTATACTTTTTGCTTGTTTTCAGCCATATTTAATGCTTCTACGAGTAGACTTAATGCTATTTTTAAGGTGAATTGGAAAAGTTTTTGAGGATTGAAATAGAGTGCTTTTATTTATTTTTTATTTTAAAAAAATATATCTTTATTGATTTCAGAGAGAGGGAGGGAGAGGGAGAGAGAGAGATAGAAACATCAATGATGAGAGAGTCATTGATCGGCTGCCTCCTGCATGCCCCCAACTGGGGATCAGGCCGGCAACCTGGGCATGTGTCCTGACCGGGAATTGAACCACGATCTCCTGGACCTGCAGCCGACGCTCAACCACTGAGCCATGCCTGGCCGGGTGAGAGTGCTTTTAAATAGTCCTTAAAGTTATATGGGTATTTATAGAAATTTTTTTCATGCTTATGTATAATATTTTTTGAAGTGTATCTAGAATTTTTCTACTCAAAAAAACTTTCTGGAGCTTAAATTGAATGCTAGGAAGGAACTAAACCTGGGAGGACAGAGGTGGGCATTAATGTATCTAGTTTCTTGACTCATTAACTGAATGCTTGGCAGCTAATGCTCTTATTTCCTAGAGCCATGACTTCTTCTGTTATGCAGAATGTGGTCACCGGCACATCATTTGTGTTAAATGTGCATTTGCCTACCAGATGCCCAGAGCTGTGCATATGATTCTCTGTCAGTTTTCTCTCTATGTATATAGGCACATTCTATCCAATATATAAAAATGGTTATGTGTCTGTGAGTGTATATCATGGCATATATGCCGTTGGGATCAGAGCCAGGTTTGGTTGGGAAGGTTTTATGGAATAAACGGGTTTTGGGTAGAGTTCCAAAGGGAGGGTGAGTTATATACTTTGGCAGAAAGAAGCATACATAAAGCTTCCAAGGCTGGAGTGATCAAGTGAAATACATTCATGAGGAAGCATGAACCAGTTAAGAGCAGATGATACATTACTGGTTGAAAATAGGCAGGCTAAAAAGTGAAGGGGCAAGGGGATAAGTGTGGAAGGAGGGGCTTGTGGGAGCTTTTCTAGTCTGTGTTGCTGGTAAATGTCACCCTTGGATGCCAGCACCCTGACCATGTTGCCATCGGGTGGGACTGCCCCTGATGCATGTGGGAGAATCACCCACCTCTTCTCACTTCAGGTTAACAGTGTGGTATCTTGGTGGTAGGGAAACTTACTGCTCTTTCCCCCAGGGATTTTTAGATGAAGACTTAGATGAAGGAGATGGATGCAACTATGTTCTCCAAAATGCTATTAATTTTGTCTTAGGGGAAAAAATGGAGCTGAATACCAAAGTATATATTTAAAGATATAGAATATATTTATCAAATATAAAGAATTTCCCCATAGACAACATTTGGAGTCTGTGGTATTGCTGAGTGCAGGGTGGTAGATGGCCCTTTGGCTCAGGGCATGGAGCGTGCAGAAAGCAGCATTGGAGAAATTCTGCAGGGGGTGAAGGCATTTCACATTTGGCTGTGGGCTGGCTTGTTTCATGTGGTTATAGAGTCCATCCTGGTTTAGTGGTGAGAGAGGAGAGCCCTGGCCCATAGACCCCCACAGACCTTAAACCTCAGAGCTGGGAGGCACCGTAAAGAGCTGTACCTGCCTTCCCTCCCACCCATCTGTGCCTGCATCCGTTCACCAGCGCCTACTGAATTCCTGTTACGTACCAGGCACTCTTCCAGGTACCGGGGAAATACCAGTGAACGAAGCAGATAGACGTCCCTGCCCGTGGAGAGCCAACCTCCTGGACAATAAGCAAAACAAATCCGTAAAACATTCAGAGGTAGAGCGGGGGAAGCTGGGTCAAAGGAACACTGATCCAAGTATTCATGTTAGGTACAGCTTTTAAAACAAGGTGATAAGGCTTTCCTATGGCATGCCTTTCTAGCTACCTCTGGCCTTTGGCACCTGTATCCTTGATTGTTCTTGTTGATCCATTCTGGATTAAAAAAATAAATAAATATGAAAAGCAATCATATATATATATTAGGTGGGATACCGTTAACTGATAAGAAAGGAAAATCTTTTTTTAAGCTGAAAGGGGAATAAGAATTGTTGGGGAGGGGGGGCTGAGCGCAGGGAGGATTTGAAATTGTGTGTCCTCACTGAGAATGTGATATTAGACTCACTTGAAAGATGTGAAGAAGCCAGACCTGTGAATATCCTGGGCAAGAACACTCTAGGCAGAGGGCAAACAGATGCAAAGGCCCTGAGGCGGGAATGGGCCTGGTATTCCAGGAAAAGCCAAGGAGCTGATAAGAGTAGGGGAGATGAGCCAGACAGGTGGTGAGGAACCAGAATAGGTGGCGCCTTGTGGACAATTATAATGAACTTGACTTTTACTGGGCATGACAAGAGAAGCCATTTGATCTAGTCTAATCTACTCATTTACAAATGAAATTTAGGACAAAGAAATCAAGTCAGGTGTCCATGGCTATTCAACATCATAGTGCCAGAGCTGGGATGAGAACCTGTCTCTGACCCCAGCATTCTCCCCAACACCCCGCTGCTCAGGTGGGACGTGGGACCACACACTAGTCCAGACTTCCAAGTGCAGTGGTCCTAGAGGAAGCCAAGTGGTGTGGGCTCCTCCAGTAGCTGGTTCAGCACGGTTCATTTTGGTTGTTCCCCCAGTATGTCCTACTCATCCATAGAGGACCCACAGCAAACACAAGAAAGGATCAGGCCTCTCATCTCCCAGGAGTCTTCTGCCAAATAGTGCCTTCCTTTGTTTTAACCTGGAGATAAATCCTTTTGGTTTTCCAAAAATTATTATCTCATAAGCCCCAGGATCTACAGTCTCATAAAACCTCCCTCCGTTCATTTTTAAGTTACTTGGATATAGTTAACATAAGATAAGAATGATTGATTGTTATCAAATGCTGCTTGACCTGGGCAATTTTCGCCTGACATTCTTTGTCTTCTTGCTTTACTGTGAGCCAGTTCAAGCCTTTTTTTCTCCTTCCACCTCCTTTAGGTCTTATGACTGTTGTCCTCTGGACACAGGCCAGATCTTCTAATTTCACTTTCTGTTGAAGGTCAGACGAGTGCTAAGTATAGAGGAAAATAACTTTGTGCTGTCTGTCACCTGTGCCATCTCCTCTCCTTTAATCACCAATGGCCTGGATTCTGTGGACAAAGTAATGCAAGGTATTTGTGCAAGTCCCTCCCACCTTGTGGAGAGAACTAGCTCACCCCTTCTTTCCCTTCCACCCGTTATAGGTGAGATTTACATTATCATCTTAATTTGTATTTCTGTTTGTTTGTATAGGACTTTTTCTGTGTGTTTTTTTTCCCCATACGATCATTTGTGTACATTGTCCATAAACGAGCTCTGAGATCCCACTAACTCAAACCATTGGGGTTAACGTTGATTGGCGTCCTTCGGCATCAGTACTTTCAGTTCTTAGTTCTTCATCTCCCCCTAGGCTCAGAGCACGAGGGTGAAGACCCCTGTGGTCCTTTGTTGGTGGTCTGTAGGAGAGTAGTCTAGCTGGCTTTGGGGAGAACCTGAGGAGTCCTTGCTGGAGGAAATTCCATGATCAGAACTCAGGACAACAAAGCAAATGCAGAAATGCAGGTATTAATGTGGGGGTTGCTGTGAGCAGCAAGTAGGCCTTAAGAAAACTTGACAAGGAACATTTCTTCATTTCTAGCTTATGAACAAGTATTTGCTGCATGTGAGTGGTGGAGACAGAGTGTTCACTTACAGGTGCCTGCATAGACAGCCTAATTAAAACACTGACCGATGTCCCCAGCTTCCAGAAAGTTATTCTATTGGAATTCAGTGTTTTAGCTGCAAGACTGCAGAGTGGAAGTGTGGGAATGCAGTGAGCTGTGTGCTGGGTGCCTTCTTAATAGCAGCCCCAGGTGGACTTTGAGCATATCCTAAGGCAAAAGCTGGCCTGACCCTAACAGACCAGTGCTGTCCATTGTTGATCTGCCCTCCCTCTGCTAGCTACTTAATACATTCCTGTCCTTCACCCATGTGTCCCTGAGCTCCTTACCACATGCTTGGCTCCTGGGACAAATCCCAGGGCAGGCCTGACCTGGCTCCTGGCTCCACATTAGGTCTGGAGCTTTTGCACACCTTTTCATACCTTAAAAGTCTTGCCCTTTCTGCCCTGTCAGGAAGGCGGCCACCCCTTTGTGGCAAGGCTGTCCCCACACAGGCTCCATCAGGAAGCACATCAGGGATGGTGAGGCAGCACTGTGCCAGCTGGGTGTGGAGGAGGGAGCCCAGAGACCCTGGTCCTATCTCTCAGGCTCTCCTCCCTGCCTGTGCCACTGAGGCTTCTCCGCCCCTCCTTCCCCCGGGGATGCAGCGATCAGTTACCTCTGCATCACACAGGCAGACTTGGCCTTGCAGGAGAGGGCCTTCCAGACTGCGCTCTGGCCTTTGTTCGGCAGCAGGCTGGAGGAAATGGAGGAGAATGGGCTGGTCATGCGGGGCAGCTGGCAGCAACATTAGGAGTCCTCATTAGCTGCCCAGGATATGATGTCAGTTAGGGCTGTTAGTATGCAAGAAAGAGAAACCCAGTGTAGACTGGCTCATACCAAAGAGAATTTTTTATTAGCTTATATAACTAGAATGAGTTTCGATTTAGCAGTTCAGTGATGTCAGGAACCCATTTTCTTTCCTGGGTTGAATTTCATCCTCAGCTCACTTCTCTCATGGTGGTTAAATGCCTGCAGCAATTCCAACTTCATATCCACAACACACTGTCCAGAGGGAGAGAGAGAACTGGCTTCTGGTCGCTCAATCACAGGAGTGAGTGGCTTTTTCTAGAAGTCCCCAGCAAATTTCTGGTGTCTCATTGACTCACATTGCGCCATGTGCCCAATCTCAAGCCAATTTATTGACTGTAGAATGTGCTGGGTCGATTGGCTTAGGCGTGGATTGCCTAAATCAGTCACTATGTGGGGAGGGGGATGGGAATACTATGACTGAGTTAAACTGGCCAGGACTGAACCTGAGAGCTGGGGGTAGGGGTGGTTCCCCCTCAGACAGCACCTTGCTGAGGAGAGTGATGCCAGATCAGCCACAGCATCTACCACGCAGGCTTCCTTTCACTGTTTCCTTTTATCCTCTCTTGCTTCTCATTGGTGACTGGCTATGATATAATACTGCGAATGGAGCCCTGCATACTGGATTACCAACCCCTCATCCCCCAAGACAATGACACAGATGCTATCAGGGAGACCAAGGACACACACTCCAGGAACCACAGCACTGCAGATCAGAAAGGGAAATTCTCAGAGGTCCGTAGAGCATCCCTGAGGTACCGCAGGCCTGGTCTGGTCAGCGCTGAACAAGGAGAATAAGAACTGGAGAAAATTAATTACAGGCAGCCTTCAGCCTGTGTCATTATATGTCCCCACAAAACACTGAAGCCCAGTATTCTTTTTCTTTTAGAAGAGTGTAACAAGGCCATATGTCCCTGTAAAGAATACCCCTATCTTGAACATATATGAGCTTAATTGCCATTTGATTGTTTTATCTATTTTAATTGATATTACCAGCTCTGCATAATGTAAAGACGTTGATGCTGCACACAAATAAACAAAATGTCACAGTCAGTTACATAGGCTTTATTTCGTTTACTCCGGATGTTACTTCTAGGAGAATGGCTTCTAGGGTGGGGAAGGGCTGGGGCAAACTCAGAGAGCTCTTGGAGAGAGAAAAACATGGTGATAAAAAGCCACCACTTTGTCATGAGTAAGTTGGAGCAGAAGAGAAAGCAGTTTATCTTTGCAGATGAAATTCATGACTGGGGTACAGGATTGCAAACTCCAGAGCCTTGTCTCCAGCCAGCCAATATTCCCTGCCATGTCCCTGTGGGAAATATATGCACAGAGGACCAGCCAGGGCAGAGGAGCCCTTCATTACGGGTGGGCTTTGACTGAAGCCCTAATGGTGACCTTGAGTGAGCTAGACTGTCCATGTGCAGGAAATCCAGTCCAGGAATACTGGGCTAGGTGCAAAGGGACATTGGTGCAAAATGCATGCTGTATCCCAGGGTGACTGTTTGCAGAGAGGACACCTCCACAGTGGAGGTCTTGGACACCTAGGTTCTAGTCCCTGTTAAGTCACTTGTAGGACAGCCCTTGCCAGTTTGGCTCAGTGGTTAGAGCGTCAGCCCGTGGACTAAAGGATTCCGGGTTCGATTCTGGCCAAGGGCACGTACCTCGGTTGCAGGCTCTGTCCCTGGCCCCTGTTAGGGTGCGTACAGGAGGCAACCAATTGATGTCCCTCTCACATGGATGTTTCTCACTCTCTCTCTTCCCTTCTCTCTGAAAAAGCAATGGAAAAAATATCCTCGGGTAAGGATAAGACAAAAAATGACACTTGTATGATAGATCTTTGAGCATGTCCTGTCAACTTGCTAGGCTTAATTTCTCATTCATGAACAAGTTTGAGGAAAGAGGACATTAAATGAGACGACCTCTAAAGCTTTCTTTGAGCACTAGCTTTCTGATTCTTGGGTTCTGTGCAGGTGTGATAGGAAGTGTTGTGAGGAACTAAAACAGGGTTGAGGTAGGGTCTTTCATCCTCTGTGCCAGGACAGACAGACAGGTGATGGCACAGTCTTGACTGGCTGAGTGCCAGGTATGAATTGCTCCAAGTTGAGTGTGGTTTGGACACTACAGATACTGCAGTACAGCCACAGCTCGCTGAATAGCAGGGTTGTTTCCTTTGCCAAGCCTGGGTTGGATTGGGTATTGGCTGCCAGCCTCGTGTTCTGTGACATCCAGATGTCAGGGATCTGGTGGGATCAGTGTCCATGAGGCCAGATCAGAGGGTGACTCTGGCAGATACTTCTGTTAAAAAGTGGTTTCAAAGCCATAGTCACATGGCTTATTTGGAGACTGATGAGCACCACTGGTGTTTTCAGTTTCCTCTTTTGTTAAGAGTCTGATTACCAGTGGGATTGCACACTGTTGTGGTTTATCGTTTTTTGGTGATCCTATTGCTCAATAACACACATGTGCTCCACTCTGAAACGGTTAACACTGGAGCTCCACCTGAGTAGGAGAGAAGTTATCTGCTTTTAATATCAGTTTATATAAACTACTGGTCCCAAACTCAAGTGTCTGCAGGAACCAGGCAAGAAATATGAATGTGTAAACAGTGCTTTGTATGATCAATTGGAAGTCAAGGGACCTGTGGCCAACTTGCAAAGAATAGGTTCCATCTAAAGGCATTGAAGTTCAGGATAAAAACAAAACCTATCTGACCCAAGAGAACCCCATGAGCTGGATTCAGACCTAAGGTTACCAATTTGTGATTCTTGAGCTATATAAACTGACTCTCCAGCTATAATCGATATGTTTGCTCAACTTCAGAGTTGCCAGATTTTGTGAATGTGAGCCTTTTGTAATTTTGTTTTTATAACAGATTTTAGCTTCCTACCTTACATTAGAAGACTGGCTCTTGTTGGGATAAGTGATAAAAAGCCATAATTTTTACCCACAAATTGGAAATATGTAAGAAGAAATAACGTCCTCATGAAAATCATCTCTTTGGTTCATGGCCATTGGAGGCTGAATCAGTTTGGAGAAGCAGAGATCAAAATCTCAATCAAATCAGTTCTGAGTATTTTACATCATTTAAAAAAAATTGCATCACTAAAGATAAGGAACCCCAAGCATTTGACATTTATGCTTCTGCCCTGAAAGTTGTCTGCTGAGTATATACACTCCTTTTTGCTTTTTCCTGCTGTTTGCAGGTGCAGGGTTAGAGACCAGGGTGGAGTTGGGAGTGGGACAAGCTTGTGTTCATGTTCTCCCAGCCCTGCAACCCACATTACACTTCTACCTGGGACAGGCTGTGAAAGAAACCAGGGAATTCATTTATTTTTAGGTGTTAGTCCCCCACAGGACTTTCCTCCAAGGAACGCTTGTATTTTTAAAAGAACCTGATGGTGGAACAGAAAATAGGACTTAGCCCAAAGTACCACCTGAGAGTATTTCCTGTCCTGCTGAATGATTGGAGGTTGGGAGCGTCCCAGGTCCCTCACAGGTAACACCTTGAGTTGCCCTGCTTCAGGTACTACCTGCTGGACTAGCACCAGCCACTGAGCAGGGAGCGGGGTTCAACTTCATTTTTTTCTTTAATTCTCACCCGAGGATATTTTCCCCCCACTGGACTGTAGGCTCTGTGAGGACAGGAGCCATGGTGACTTTATCTACACCATGTGCCTTGTATCTGTATGTGGCAGATGCTCAATAAGTATTTGCAGAATGGAGAACTATGTAAATGAAGATGACTTCTGAGCAATGGCATCTACAGCTTCCTGTAGAGCAGACAATGAAGCCCTGGTTTCCTCCATCAACCTTTGGTTCTCCTTGGGTCCCTGGGGCCTCCAATTAGAAGATGTAGAAGTGTTGTTAGATGCTGTCACTAGAAAGTGACATGTAGCCCTGAGGAAGAAGACAGCTGTCAGGAAACCCTGGCCATTCGCATTTAGCCACTTCATGACCAGGGAGTGACTCTCCGCATTGCTTATGTTCAACAGTGATGGCTACCTGTAGCTGAAACCAAAGGAGAGGAGGAGTTCCAAGGGTTCTGACTACCAACATAGTGGGAAACCCCTTGTTCAGGAGACCAGGCTAATGGGTGGTGATGATTTTATCATCATCTTGGAGAAAGAACTTGAATATATCTGACTGGCAACTATAGAGAAACATGCACTGCAAGTTAGAGGAACTAATAAGTGTCGTGTAGATATAAAACTGTGTAGACGGTACTGTACTTTCTGGGCTGTTTAAGGAATTTCCAAGGTAATTTAACTGTATGCAATTTCACTTTAATGATCTTAGAATCTAATGTCCCTCCTCTCACCTCTGAGAACATGATTCTGCTATATTAAGGGTGTTACATCCGTTCTGTAGATCTATATTGGGACAGGCTTTCTAGAGCATTTAAGAAAAATGTGAAATCTTGCTTGCATATATCTTTTTGTCTCCTGAAATTAGTAGAAAACGTTGACTGGGTATAATAACAATGAAAAGAACAACTCTATTACACAGGATTTAATGAGCAAAAAGTAGGTTCATATCTATCTATATTACAAAATAGTGTGATTAACACTATTTTTTTACAATAGTTTGTAAAATAAGTATGTTCCATAGCCCTTGTATAGTGAAGAGGAGATAGTCTATGCAACCTATTTTAGAAATATTTTCATCAAAACTGTGAGTTTTATAGAAGCAGCAGTACTTTCTCTAAGAGCTCCAGTTATACAGGAAACCAGTCTGATAGAAGAGGCTTGCACTTGGACCACATTGGTTGTCCTGCTCAGACCTCAAATGTGTGTAGTGGAACGCCTCGCCTTCCCTCTTGCCACAGCTCTTCCTCGTCTGGACTTCCCCTTTTCTATTAATGTCTGACTCCCTCTTTCTCCGAATCGGCCTGGTTCATAGCCTTTGTGCTGACTGTGCCATCTGACCTCTCTTGGAGCATATGGCATATTTGCCTTGAAATATAATTATTTGTGCTCTGATCAATAAGAGACACCATAGTACAGAGAAAAATAGCAAGGAATGAGGTCAAAGGACCCACATTCTAGTCCCAGTTCACACTTGGTCTGATCTAAGTGACCTTGGGCCTATAACTTAATTCCTCAGAGGATCTGTATCCTCACCAGAGGCAAAGGAACCAGTGATACCCAAACTTCCTTCCTCACAAGGTTGTTATGAGGGTCCGTGGCCATGTACGTGGCAGCACTTTTCAAGCTAGAATGTACCACTTTGCTGAGATGTAGTAAGAGTAGAGATATGCTCTGTAATGTATCTTGCATAATACCCAGCGCGTAGTAGGTGCTTGATAAGTTATACTTAAACACATACATTGTTTGGTTCTAAGCTGGTTGCTGGTTCCGAGTTTGGGGTTATGGCCCAGTGGAGTACTTTTTCCTTCCTCTGGTCCTCATAGCAGGATGTTTGGGACAACCAAGGTGCTGCCTTTCTACATTCACAGGTTAATTCCATCCATTAAGAAAACATATGACAAAATTAATTATATATTATGCAATGATGGATCCCAAAGTGGCTTTAAAACACACCATATTGTAAACGCAAACAGCCTCTGAGGAGAAGCTCACTCCTGAGAGACTTGCCTAATAGAATGTTTATCGCCTGAGTGGAGTTCATGCCTTGAGTCAGGAGGTGTCTGGAATTCCCATCTGGGATTTATTAGTATATCGATTCAGGTGGTCCAGTGCCGGATGTTAGTTCTTAATGTAAAGGAAACAGAGCTTCCACTCTGAGGATGGTGAAGTTGCTGCTCTTTTAAAGTGGGCCTTGGAAATTCCAAAAACTAAAATGGAATTTTGTCCAATATATCTTATTAATGGCTCCTAGGACAACTGTGGTGGGTTTGATAGGTGGCTGGGAAGGTTGCCTCTGTGCAGATCAGTACAATCCATTAGCTGAAGCCTGGACTGGAGTGGCTTTGACTACGGGTGTTTGCATTTGCTCAGCACTCTCTTGTTTATGAAGATGTTAAAGGAAGTGCATGCATTCTGCTCATGTTGTAAAACAGAAGGGTTGCAGCTGTCACAACTATTTTCTTCTTGGCTCTTTTTTTGATAGATTTTTTTTTTTTTGGTAAACCTGGTAGATTTATGAATCAGTGCAGATTACCAGCCTCAGTTCTGCAGATGCAATGCAAGCTTTCTTTTCTTGAAGAAAGTTTTCTTTCTTTGAAGATAACAGATATTTATGTATGCAGTTCCTTGTACTTTTCCAGTAAGGGGAAATTAAGCTTATTCTTATGTTCTCATAATTCAATAATATGAAACAATAAAATTATTAGTTATTTGGTGCCTTCAAAGTATCCATAATGTGTTCTTTTTTCTAAAAAGAAGGGGAAAAGTCCCCACAAGGTATAATCTTGTGTTTTAAATAGCTTACAAATCTGCATCGGAAGATAGCTAGCGTCAAGATGATCAGCTTTAGCATAGTAGAAGTTCACTGTGGAAGTATGAGCTCACCACAGCCTCCGCAGGCTTACTGAGGGGAGTTGAGGCCTGAGCAGGGCTTTGGGAGGGGTAGAAAAAGTATGTCACATAGAAAAACCACCACCAGCAACTGCTCTCGCAGTGTGGCTACACAAGGTGTTAATTCATCATAAGGTTTGTTTCAAGTAATTTTCAGTTAATGAAAACAAGTACCAAAGTTTCTGAACGGTTACCTACTTTTCAAACCATCCCCATCTACGTGCGTGGGTGCACATTCATGATTTTGCCACTAGTCACATCATTCACACGCACTGGCATTGCTGTTGCGTTCTTTGGGAGAGACAGGTTGATGTTTCCGCTGGCATCCTGGGTGCCTCGCCCACAGCCTGATGATCTCAGCTGCCTGCATGGGTGCGGAGACTGAGGCAGCCCGTAGTTATGGCAGGTATGAGTTATTATATTTCTAGCTTTGGTGGGCACTTGAATTTTCAACCCGTGGTCTCATTTAAAGGAATGTGTGTGTGTGCGTCTGTGCCTTCAGGGGTAAGGATACTTCTAGACAGGGTGAGCAGAAGGAACCAGCCAAGCAGACAGGTCCTACTGGTAGCTGAAACATGTAGACTGGATGGAGCAAAGGTTTCCGAACGTTCTCCACTCACAGCACCCTTCGCTCATGCATCTGTCATTTTTTCATGTCATTTCCATAATAGAAGAAATATCCGACAGTTTCATTAACTGCTTGGGTCCAAATAATAACTAATTATGTACTAGTAATTTTGTAGCCTTTCTTCACGGCAGTTACCTCCTAATGGTATGTGCACCTGCTGGGCCTTGCACGTTTCGGTCAGGGTCCCATCAACAGACAAACCACACAATAATTTGAGCAGGAAATTTTAATATAAATAAATATTACTTATCAAAACAGTGTGGTGGCTCCTCAAAAATTAAAAATGGGATCACCGTATGATCTAGCAATTCTACTTCTGGGAATATACCCCAAAAGACTGGAAAGCAGGGACTTGGACAGGTTTCTGTGCAACCATGTGTATAGCAGCATTATTTACAACAGCCGAAAGGTGGAAGCAACCCAGGCATCCATTGATGGATGAATGGACAGTCAAAATGTGGTATACACATACAGTGGAATATCATTCAGCCTTAAAATTTTAGGAAGGAAATTCTGACACATGCTACAACATGGTTGAACCTTGAGGGCATTGCATTAAGTGAAATAAGCCAGTCACAAAAATACTCTGCAATTCCACTTACTTGAGGTACCTACAGTAGTCAGATTCAGAGACAGAAAGTAGAGTGGTGGTTGCCAGGGACTGAGGGGAAGGGAGAAAATGGAGAATTGGTGTTTAATGGGTACAGAGTTTTGGTTTTGCAAAACTAAAAGGGTTGTGGAAATGGATGTGGTGAGAGTTGCCCAACATTGTTGCCCAACAATGTAAATGTAAATACTCCTGAACCATACCCTTAAAAATGATTAAGATGGAGAATTTTATGTGATGTGTTTTTTACTACAATTAAAAATTATAATAAAGAAAACAAACTTTTTAAAAAAGGAAATATTAACTTTGAGAAGACTGGCTATTAGAAAGTAAGGAGAATTCTGAAGAATAGAGGGATAGCCAATGTAAGGGGCAGTCCCTTCCCCCAGGTTTGAGACGGAGCACCAAGCATGAACCCCCTCTTCCACTCCAGACTTTGTGGAGAGGGGATGGCTGGCGCCTTGGATGGCAGAGAGGTCACTGTGGTGCCATGCTGGTAGAACTTGCTGGAAATCTACCCTCTAGGATGCTGAGGACATCTGCTCAAGGGGAGGTTTCTCACTGGAGGTGCTCTGCTACAGAGCCACCCATGGGGGTGTCAGCAGAAGCCGCTGGAGTCTGGGTGCTGCTGCCCACCGGGCACAGCAGGAGGCGGCTGCTGAAGAAGGTGCCCAGGTGTCGGACGAGCCGTGGTGCTTTAGGAGTTTGCAGCAGACCTCACCAGAGCCAGGGAGGAAAAGTTCTTGCTGTAATGTTTCTACACTTTGTGTCACTGACAAAGCTTAGAATTGTACCAGCTGCCAAAAAAAAATAAATAAATAAATAAAATAAAATTTAAAGCCCCATCTTTATTTTCTCATAGCAGGTGATGAAGGGTGAATTGGGAGCTGTGAGGTAATAAAGGGATCACTGACCACCTCACAACTTCTCAGACCTTGAAGTCTGATTGGATCCCATCACCCACGTTACTTTTCACATACTTGCTTTTTATCACAGCAACCCCCGACACCTAGGTTTTCAAAGAAATGATGTCATCCAAAGAAATGTAGCACAATCTAATGTTACACCATGAGGTAACTTGAATCAGTAGTTCATGCTGTGTCTGAGAGATATTGAATAATGCTGTGTTTCCCTCAAAATTTAAAATATCCTGCCACAACTCCTGTGCGTTTGCTGTAGTGTCCCGAGGCACCAGGGCACACAGTTTGGGGGTCTGAGATCTAAAATCATGCATCTCTTTCAGCATTTCTGACTGCACCACTCTAAGATACAAGAATCTAAGATGCTGACTTGGTTAAGAGTACAGAAGAATTGGGTGTAAAGTGAACATTGTGTGGAGTCAATATTATTTTTGAAAGTCTCTTAGAAAGCTACCAGGCTGGAGAACATACCGTAATCTTCCAGTAAGTGTAAGACTGACTGTATCAGTGTTTCCTTTAGCATTGGAACAGGTGGCTGCTTCTTTGGGACCAGATGAAATGGTTGGCTTGTGATTTGAAAAAAATACATAGTCTTAAACACAGCATTTACCAGCAGTGCCTGAGATGCTTATAGTGTGAGAAGCAATGCAAAACGAGAGGCAGGGAGGGACCAGCAAATTCCCAGCTCTGCCTCCTGCTTACTCTGCAGCATAAAATCATTACATGGGAATGGTGGCTGATGCACCGTTTAGATTGTTACTTTTCTCTCTCTTTCTGTTTTGGGCTGATTGTACAGAGCTGAAACTGAGAAAGTTAAATGGCATGTGATGGGACTTTGCTGTTGAAATCGACTTTTAGATTATGAAATTAGTGATTTGTAGCCGTCTTCTGTTTCTACTAGGAAACAAAGGGGCTTAATAAGACCTTTTTTAGGTAGGTAGGTAGGCACACTGTTCTATTAGCAGTTTCCCAGAAAATACATTCATTTTGGCGATGGCTACAACTTTGTGAATTATAACTGTTACCTATTTCTATAGCTCTTCTTTAAGGATAAGGTGAGTAACTTAACTTTTATAACCTGACCTATTCCAATGGAAAAATTCTGACCTGTGCCTTTCTGGGCTATCTGCAAAATAGCCTACCCTCAACCCTGTTTGGATGAGTTCTGCTTTGGGTCACAGATTTACCACCTGCTGAGTTTGTCTGTTGAGTTTCAGCCTTGGCTGCTGTCACCTGACAAGCCTGTTTCTTCACCTCCCAGGCTTTCCTGCCTCTTAAACAGTGACTAGTTGGCATAAAGGTTAACTTCAAGGAGATCCTACCCAGGTCAGAAACTCAATCTAAAAATCAAATTATGACAACTTGGAGTGCATTAGACTTTCAAATAAAGCTCTGACCAGGAGTCTGTGATACAAATTCCACATATGAAACACCACTTGGTTTTCTTTGAACAAAATTTCAAATTTTGTTCAGAAACCTGAGTAAAGCTCTTAACTGCTCAGACACAGTCTAGGAGGGCCCATTACCCAATCTGTCTTGGCATCATTTTCTACCCCCTTAGATTGAGCACACAGAAAAGAAATGCCATTGTCACTGCTGCCACCTCCACCCGAGCTGCTTGCTTCTGAATTCCTAACAATAATCAATGACAGATGTGTGGCTGGCACTGTAGAGCTGAGTTCAACTGCAGTCTGCTAGCCAGTAGGAGGGGGTCACCACTAGGTTATTGAAAAAGAGGATTCAGTTAAAAATTTATATCTGTCTCGTCACAGAATTATTTCAATGCCTTAAGGAGCCAAGGCAGTGGTTAGAGTGGAAATAATTTGACAATCACCACCCTCAAACTTGAATTTCAGCTCATTATGAGGCGGAACTTTCTAATGATGAGAAAGGAAATGGGGCTGTCTCTGAAGGGAGCGAGTCTTTGTGAATAGAAGCAACGAGGAGATTTGGGTGAATGCTTATTGCCTGTGAGGTGTCTAGAGAACTGCTTCACCAGCCAGCTAAGGATTAGAGTAAATGACCTCCAAGCCTGAGTGTCTGTGACTATGATTGTTGTGTGTATGTTTCCTCCTGCTGCTTTTCTGAAGGAAAGCCAAGGATTTGTAGGTCAGATGTGACACATCTGGGCCCAGTCTCAGCCCTGCTGCTCTCCTTACTGGGGAATCCCTTCTGTACCCGTCCTCATGTTATCCCCATGTCCTTTACTGTTCCCTTTCTGTCATTGGACCACACCCAGGAAATTGCCACAGCTATCTCGAATAGTATCTGTAAGGCCAGCATTTAGGGATTCCAAATGGATGCTCCACATCCTAAAACAATCTGGCCTCATTCATGAAAAGTATTTGGAAAAGTCACAAAGGGAGACTTCATAATTTTCAGTGCTTAATCACATTCTTGACTCATTATAGTTACTATCCTGTTTAATAGGTGACAAAATCCCTGTTTTACAGGTGTGCAAACAGAAGCTCAGAGAGGCTACATGACTTGCCTGCTTTTAGGAAAAAACCGAGAGCAGAGCAAATAGGGAAAACAAAGCAAAACATCCTAACGCAAATGAGGTGGTATACTTACGGGGCTGTGCGATCAGGCCCAGGTCTCCCAGGCCCAGTGGCGGTCTTCTGCAGGCTCCGGACAACTTCAGGCAGCTTCATGTCAGAAGGGTTAGTTAGGGTCCTGACCAAACTTTTAATTTAAAAAAAGATTTGTAGTTTCATGTACCTAGATAAATAGAAGCTGTCGGACTTACAGCTTCTTTAAAGCATTGAATGTCAGCAATGGAATCATGATCATAATTTGAGGCCGTGAGCTCAGCATTCGAGTGGAGCGGCTGGAGCCTGCTGTGTAGAATCGTGGCCAGCGCACACTCTGGAAGTCTCCCAGGGCAGCGCTCTTTGCGTTAGTCTTCTGCAACATAAAGACGTGAACTTGACATGAGTAGTTTAATAGAGTGAGAAAGTCTGGAGACAGGAGACAGGAGGCTGAGAGCACATTCACTGTAGTTTAAAGAACAGCATTGCTTAGTCTTGCGACCTTGAGCAAATCATATAACCTTCCTTTCTTTAGTAACATGTCTGTAAAATGGGTTTGATGGCCCAAGGGAGCTATTTGGAACGTCTGAGTGAAACCTCTATAAATGGAAGACATTATTGCTAAGTATTATCAAAGAAAGACTGTAAGTCATAAATTCTTCAGGTAGTATTTTCAGACCTGATTTTGAGTGTGTGGTTAATCATGTATTAAAAACTTTTTAGCAAGGACGATTTCTTAGGAGAGAAATAAAAGCAAAGAAGGAAAGCCTAGGAGACAATGCATCCCAGATGCATTGCCCTCCCACCCCCCCACCCCCTTGTGCGCGCTCCCTCAGATGTCAGCACTTCTTCCTGTTCCCTTGGAATTCTCCGCTCACTCGCAGGGCATTGGTGAGCATGGGAGGCTTACTGAGGATGGCACTGAGGAGAGGGTTCACCCACAACAAACTGCAAACTCCCGGGCAGGGCCCTGGAGGCAGCTTGCTCCCTCTTCCTTCTCTACACTCACCCTCAGCATCCTTCCCTGATTTACAGCAGTTCTGCCCCATTCCCCACCCCCCCCCCCCAAACTCCCCAACTTATCCCAGTGCCCAGCAATGCATAAGCACAGGTCTCTTGAGGCACAGGGCATGGCTTTCCTAGAAGGTGCCTAAGTGGCCTCCGCTGTCATTGAGTGTCCCCTTCTCCAGTTCTGGTAAGTAAATCTTAAAGCAAGGAGAGTGAGATCACCTGGACCAGGCAGGGGCTGGGGAGAGACACGCTTTTGTCACCCCCTTCTTTTGTAAGGTTAGATGCAGCAGTGTCTGAGGAGGGTGAGAGGGGTGCAAAGCCTCCCTCCCCAAGCAGGTGAGACCGAGAACACAGGTCTTTCCCACATGTGAGGAGAGAAACTGAAAACCAGCTTTATATATAGATCATGGAAGTTTCAGAGTTCTTCAAAGCTATAGACATAATACAAGGGAAGTTGAGGAAAGCCTCAAAGTCAAATAGAGGAAAGCTACTTTTGATAGGCTCCACCTACAGGAGTATGAACAACTCCCCCACCACCCCCCTGACCTACAATGCTATATGTACAGATTCAGCCTCTTATCAGCAGGGTAGAAATAAAAATATTGATGAAATGGCTGTGTTTGTGACCTGGGGTTCTTATGACCTAGAAACTGGAGGTCTGTAATTTACAGAGCTGCTGAGTATTTTTCACTGCAGAGAACGGACAGCATTCTTGAATGTGAGCAGAGTATGTGATTCCTCCTGAATAAACTGCACCTTCTCCTCCCAGGCCTGCTGGTCTCACTTGTGTGTCTAAAAACTTGCTGACCTCCCCCGTACATCTTTTTAAAAAAATCCCCACCCAAGGATATGTTTATTGATTTGAGAGAGAGAGAGAAACATCTATGTGAAAGAGAAACATCAATTGGTTGCCTCCAGTACACCCCCTAACCCCCTGTTCTTAACAGACATCTGGGCAGCTGTAAGCAAAGGGGCCAAAAGCCCAGACTTTTCTTTTTTTAACATATTTTTGAGGTATAATTTAAGAGGAGATTTTTCTGTTGCTCTGTGATACAGTTCAGTTTAGATGTGGTATTAATAAACCTTCCTTAGAACCAAGGTGACATGGAAGGTTGAGTTCTTTAGGTCTGTGGTCAAAATTATACCAGTAAACTCCACATGAGTGGGGCCCCTTTTCCTGTGACGTGTAAATATTTGGTACTGACTGACTGAAAAGACCATCAGTATCTTAGCCAGCATTTTAACGCCCCCATCTTGACATAGAAGGTGGGAGATTCATTATTAGACACGGGTTGGAGTTCAACATAGTATTTAAATGCAGTTTGATATTAAATGAGAAGTGTTGCTAACTTAGTTGCTATTTTTTTTATCAGGTTGTCTATAATAGATTGTTGGTATGACTTCCAAGCGTTTTCCAAGCCACACTAAGTGATGTTGGAGTGTTTGTTAAACATACAAGAGTGAACAGGCTCCACCTACAGGAGATAACATATCATTGTGAAATACTAAAGCATTAGTTACTAGGGCTAGAAAGTAGCTAATGCCCTTTTGAATAAATGCAGAGCAAAATCAAGAGAAAGTGACTGACCTAGAATATACCTGGAAGCCCCAGAGAATCAGCTGCCCTTTGTCTTCATTTTGCAGGGTGGGGGCATCGGGCAGTGTAGTGCCCAGGGCACAGAGAGAGGGCTATGAGGTTACACAGGTGAATGACAAGCATCCTTGTGTATGTACGATTTTAAAAAATGAGCTGAGCATTCCTTGCACTTCAGCTAGATCAGGACATTACGTTTCTTTCCTGAAGATCATGGTGAATGTTCAAAGATCACCCGAGCTGCTGAACTGACTAAATTGAATTCGAAGGCTGACGTGGCCACGTTCAAACTGTTCATTCAGCAGTTGTTCTCCTTGGCCAAACTGAGCAGGGCTGAAGGCCTTCTTGTGAACCCTGTGGGAAAACAAGTAGGACATTAAGGACATGTATTTTGACAAAGCTTATGTGGTTTGTACATGATTAGACTTGCAAAAGGGCATTTGATAAGTCATTCTTATGGGGGCACTTGCTAAAAGAAGGGGTTGAAAGTGAGTTCTGCCTGTGGTGGACGGGGCCTGGAATTCCAGTTGCCTGACTTTTCATAATCATCACCTTGAAAAGGTGTTGCATCTTCCTCCAATTATAGATGAGCTGGTGAGATCCTGCAGGGTTCCTGGGGGACATCTGGGCCGCTGTGGAGGAAGGCAAGGACAGATGGTGGTAGGGGGCTCCTAGAATGTCCTTTCCCTGGACTGGACAAGAAAGGTCACTTCTGACTGGTGAGGGAGCATTTCTTTGTCTCCTCCACAAATCTAAGGTTACTGGGTAGAGGACACATCTTAGCAGCTCCTACCCCAGGATGGAGCAGAGGGACCACGCAGTGAGCTGAGACTTTCCGGAGGGTGCAGCCTGTTATCCTTTCGGTGGTGAGGTCAGTTTCCGGGAGGCTCGACAGTACTGATATTTTCCAGATGTTTCTCCTCTCCTCTCCTCTCTGACTGGCTATGTCTTCCTCTCATCATCCTTCCCATTCAGTGACATTGAGATAAAATTCTTCTTGGGGTCTTAGGAGTGTTAGAATCATTCAGCAGTTGGAAGTGATTTAATACCTAGGCCTTGTATTAATATTTATAATAGCCTTCACTGCTTGTGAAGAGCATAAACACTGTTTTTTTCCTGTTCAAACCCAATATTGAAATAAAACCCAAGAGTATCTTTTACAAAAACTTACTTTTAATGGCGTGATAGTTTGTAATAACCTGTGTGGTGTTTTATGGTTTTTAAATCACTTTTTGTTTACATTACCTCATTTAATACCAAACATAAATCTGTGAAGTAAATAATACTATTTTTATCATTTTCCAGGTGAGAAAAGGAAGGCTCAGGGAGGTTAAGTGATTCGCTCGATCAAGGTCATGCAAATAATAAAGGGCAGAACTAAATTTTAATTCAGACTCTTTAAATCCGTATCTTTTGTATATTGTTTTTCTTAAGTTTATCATAGTGCCTTCCTCTTGTTTTTTTGCCCACATGAAAAATGGGAAATGAGGACAACGAAGGTAGCTGGAAAATAAATTTATTAAAAAAATATAACTTTCCTCACAATTTCCTAATCGATCTGCAGACCTCTTCATAAGACAGATATATTGGTGGCAGCTCTTGTTCCCACTTCTCCGAGGTAAAAACCAAGGCTTTACAAAACTAAAACACCTTCCTCTCAGCTAGTTGTAGGAGCCTGTGGCCCAGACCAGGGGGCAGAATTGAGATCTGTTCTCTTGGCTCTCCAGCTTCTTTATTCTATCAGCATTTCAAATTCCTGGATACTCCCCCCCCCCCCCCCAACCCGCCTTTGGCATTTTGAAGGAATTTATCCTTGGTGGTAATGAGTAGCTGAGAAGGGAAAGGCGCGCTCCCTCTGAGGATGGCCCTTTGGGCTAACTGCAGGACAGTCAGTGCATCCAGCCTGGGGTGTGAGTAGAGTGCTCACCCCGGTTACACCGAGTAAGCGGCCTCGTCTGCTTTTGCCTGTGAAGGTAAGGGCTGGAGGCCCACCCCACTCTTGGAAAGGCCCTCCTCTCGGGGTTGTGAAGCAGGCCCTTCCAGTCACATGCACCAGGATCCACCTTACTTTCCTGCAAAAATAACGTACACTACCGAGCAGTTTCAAAATCCGAAGTTTTTGGCATATAAGACCCCAAGACAAGGAAAGTCAAATGGCCATCGAAAAATGTAACCCAAAGATTCAGAAACATCTATTGTCCTGCCAATGCGTTTACTATTTCTGCAGCGCGCGCTGAGATGAGCCTTTTTTTTTCTTCTTTCCGTTTATGGCACATGTAGTTCACTGGCCTAACCTGTCTGTTTCCTTCGCCGACGGCAGCCCTCTGCCCTGCCCCTCCGAGAGCCAGGCTGGGTCTGGGCCTCCCCGCAGCGCCGTGCGCCCCGAGCCGTGCGCCGCCGACGGCCAGCCCGCCAGGTCGCCTCCGCCCTGGGCCGGGCTGGGGCGCGCGCCCCGGGGGCGGACTCCTGCCTCCCAGCTGAGACGCGATTCGTCACTCTTGCAGAACTTTCCCCCTTAAAATCCCTGCTCCATAAGCAGCCCTCCCTCCCCGGGGAGGTTTTGATTTTAGTGGCTTTCCTTCCTTTTATTTCCCGTCGTGTTTGGGTTTGGGCCGCGGAGCGAACTTGCTGCGGGTCCGAGCGCCGTTTCAGAGGTCACCGCCCCTGCAGCGCGGGGACCGTGGCACCATGCACTCCGAAGCCGAAGAATCCAAGGAAGGTACGGTGTTGATTTCTCTGGGGGCCGGCCAGGCTTGGCGGAGGAATGTGGAGGAAGGGCGTGGGAGGGGAGCGGTGGGAGCCCAGAGCGAGCGGGGTACTTTGTTCGCTTTCCCTGTGCCCTCGGAGCCCCGTTGGGGCTGCAGCAGCCGAGCCCTGTGCCCGTGTCCCTCGGCCGCCTGGCCGAGCCCACGGGAGGAAGAGCCCGATCCAGCTCAGCCAGCCCCTGGAGGCTGCGCTTTAGATTTCTCTGGAAACGGAACTGCCCCGGTACTGACTCCGAGAGCGCAGAACGTGCCCCGAAGAGCACCGCCCGCCTCGGGCGGCCCAGAGCCCCGTCCCCTGGAGCACCCTCCAAGCCGAGGGTCTCTTGAACAGGGTTTCAGAAATTGGAAACGCCCTGGGTTTCAGGCTGAAAGGGGAAGCTGAGGGAGGGGGAGAAGTGAAAGCTCTTTATTTGGGGAATAGATTCTCCCCCCCCCCCCCTTGCTGGCTTTTCAGCAGCAAATTCATTTTGTTGGGGGCTGAAGGGGCTGAGAGATATGACTGGAGCCTTGTGCGGCTTGAAACTGAGGCGAGTTTGTCTGTTTCTAACTTTACCAAAGCAAAGGGTTTCATTTACTCTTAACAGAGAACGGGTGACAAGGCTGGAAAGGCTCCAACCCAAACACAATTATACGCCGGTGTGAGTTCGGGGAGTTTATTTGTGTGTGAGTGTTTGTATGCTTTGTTTCCTGAAACTTTATGTGTACAAAAAGTCCTCTTGTACGTGGGGGTGGGAGCGGGGATAGTTGGGGAAAATCGGAGGAAGGAAGGCGAATGTTCAAGATTGTGAAATTCCTTTTCTTTTCAAGTAGCCTCTTGGCCAACTGGTAAATTTCTAAGTCATTCACAGCAGCTCTGGGAGCCTGAGAAGCAGAAAGGAGCCCGCTGATTTTTTCTCCATTTGGTAGATAGCAGTTAGGGAGAGCCCTTGGAAGTTGTCCTCTCCTGTCTTTTACTGATTCTCCTACCAAAGTAAAAGTTCTGTGCTTCACGATGTCATCTCTGTGGGCTGACGGTTACCTTATTGTGCCCTGTGAGGGAAACAGTCAATTTAAAAGAGGCTTGTTTAACAGAAATATGGGGCTGGTGTGAATGAGAATGACAGCCAGGAGCATTGTTTTTGAGCTTGGTCGTGGAGCTTGGGGGATTAACGTTTTCTTGCTGTGACCTCAGTCCTGAAGGAACTGTGTGCTGATGGATACTTCTCTTTTCTGTCTTAACAGCAGTTTCTATTAAGTCAGAAGTACTTGAAGGAAGGCAAAGAAGAAATGGGCTGAGAGAATCCAATGGTGAACTTTTTTATCAATGACAAGTAGCGCTTTAGTTGGTATTTTCTCCAAGGCATGTTTTTTTCTTTCTTTTGGGTGAAAAGAGAGAGGGGACAAAGTAGAAAAACAGCATCCCGAAGTATATTATACATTTCTGTAGCAGCATCCACGTTTTTTCCTCCTACCCACCTCTCTGGTTGTAACCCTGAACATGAGTGTGAAGAGGTCCCTTACTGGCCGCCCACCTCCCTGTTCCTCACCTCACCTCCACCTGTAGTCGTTTCCATTCTGTAGCTCTGCAGCAAATTATCTGGCCTTCCTGCTTCTTACAGAAAGCCCGAAATGTTTCTTGTAAAATAATGAGGTGCTAGAGTTTTAAATTGATGGCAGTTAGGGTAGGTTGTGGAATAACTCTTGAGGAAGATTGATCAAATACTTTATTAATAGACGGAATTATTGTAGCTTCTGCCAGGAGGTAAAGGATGAGTGCCTCTGTGTGTGTGTGTGTGTGTGTGTGTGTTTGTGTGTGTTTGTGTGTGCTCGTATGTGTCCCAGGCAGCTCTTGCAAGGCTGGTTATTGGCTGGGATCTAGAACCACTGAGATATCTATGAAAGGAGCTATGGAGCTATGCTGTATAAATAACATCTTCTCTATCCTTATTACTCCTTTCCCCTCTCCTTAGCTTTTTTTTTTTTTTCCTCCTGTGGACTTATGTATCCCATTCAGTGTGAGATCACCATAAGCTCCTCACAATGTCTACATTACAAGAAAATTATCTTCAGATGCTTCATGCCTGAATTGCTGTAACGGGAGACACTTTTAAGTCATTATTCTGAACTGCAGTGCGAAACTAGTTTACTTTGTTTGGGGTTGAATCTGAAAAAAATATCAAGTCAGGTTCAGAGGTCCTTAGAGGCTAACATATCTGTGAATGTAGAAGCAAATGACTGGGGATATTGTTAAGCCATCATAGCGTAGAACATGCTTGATTCCATGCCAGGAGTGCTGGACTTGCATCTCAAATCTACAGTCACCTCCTAAAGAATTCATCTGATTTTTCCTGCTTACAAATGAATATGTAATTGTGCTTGAGTATTAAACAGAGAAAAGTTGTCTAGGCCTCACTTTAGTAAAGCTGAATATATTTAAGATATTCAGGCATAAAATGATAGAGAAGCAAGTGAAATGAAGGAAAACCCCACTTTATTAAAAAGCGGAGGCAATTAAAAGGAAAGATATTAACAGTTTCCATCCAATAGATGAGGGCTTCCTGAAGAGACAGATTGATGGCCGCAGTTTTAGCACTTTGTTGCTTTCTGTTTGAGTAAATTACTTAATTAGGTAGTAGGAAAAATGAATGGTAGTTAAGATCTCTGAGGACCTTCCTAGTGCTAAGCATCCAGGGACCCAGGGCTCCTTTGCCTGGTGATTGAAGCTTTGGTACCAGAAAGTGAGGAAGCCATTGTTTGGGAGGGGTTGCCTTGAGAGGACTTGGGGAAGAGTAAGGGTTGAGCTGTGAGCGAGCTCGGCGGCTCCTCCATTGCCCATAAGAGCGATTGTTTCCCGCCACCTCGCCCAGTCGTGCATGCCTCACCAGGCCTGCTGTTTCTCTCAGAAAACAGTAGCCATTAGACAACTCCCTCAGCTTCCTGCTTCCAGACCCACAGGCTCACCTCCACCCACACCCACCCTCCCCATGTCTGTGGAACAGGGAAGTGTGTGTCGTTCTTACTGCAGAAGGCCCAGAGTGGCTTGCCGGCATCTCCAATTGCCTAGAAGACTGAAGAAACAATTTTGAAACTAAAATGTATTAAGCTCTTCCATGTGCCACACATGATGCTAAGGATCTGACTGTGTATATTATCTCACTTAATAGTTACATAATAACTCTCTGTGTTAATTACACATAACAGTTAAGAAAACTGAGGTTCAGAGAGGTTAAAAATGGGGCCTAAAACAAAGCTATAAAAGGTGGAATCAGGATTAGAACGAAGACCGACTGACCATAGAGCCTGAGATTTCAACCCTAACACTGTGCTTCCCTGATGTCCAAAAGCTGCCCTCCCCATCCTCAGGTAACCTTGCCACTCAGGAGGATGCTCTCTGTGATCCTGTGTCTGCTTGTACCAGGTGACATCTGCCCGTGGGAGAGACCAGGTGTCTTGGAGGCGAAAGAGAAGAGCCCAGGCCCTGTCTCTTTCTCTGCTGCTCAGGGCATAGGCAGGGAGTCTTGGGTACATTCTTTTACCCCTGATCCCGCAGACCAAGGAGCCCAGCAGGACTGGGTGGGAGATGCCTGGAGCCTGCTGCTGAGAGGGACCCTTGTACATGTGGGACGAGAGAGAGATCTCACTTCCCGGGGCAGTGGCCAGCTGAGAAGAGAGAGCGTGGACTTCCCTAGTCGCTGGTATGAAACAAGTTTCAATTAATGTCTGTTATGTTGTCACAACTGGGTGACCTTGTAGCATCCACGGAGTTCAAGTTTCTTTAAAATCTGCAAGCTGTGTGTACATACAAATGTGTGATTCTCAGCATAGTTGTGTTCCATTCAGTCGATTCATCATATCTCCTAATAATACATTAATTGGGGGGAAATATGAACAGGCACCTGACTCTCAATTATAGCCCCACTTAGTTTCCAGATAATTTAACAGGCTCCTAACCTGTCCTCAGTGCTTCTGCAGAAGTTTTTTTCTCTGGGCTCCATGTTACCTGGAGTCCATCTCACCATAGTCTGCCATACCTGTTTCCCCAATTCCCTCGTGGATTTTCAGGAGGCCCTTTTTTGATCAGTCAGCTTGCCAGTCAAGTGACTAAGGTCAGCCAAGTGCCAGGGAAGAGGGATGCCTGAAGGCTTCCCCCAAGCACATTGTGCCAACAGGCTAGCTTGCAGAACCTTCCAGGGACTTCGTGGTCAGCATTGCCCAACCTGCTAGGGCTTACGGCTCTTCCGGGGCACAAAAAGTAGAAACTTCCACTAGAAAGAATGGGACCGGGCAGAATATTCATCATAAAAAGTTCAGTTCCGTGGTGGTGACTTATGAATATCCTCTTCAGTCATTGAAAAGCCCAATGGCATTATAGAAGCTGCCACACCATGTGGTGTCCTGACAGTTTTAACCTCACGTGGCGTGGCAGCTTCTATAATAGCACCATTGCTAAGCATTACGGTACCAGTCTTGTCCCCTCCCCCAGCCCTTGCTTTGCAGAGGAAATGGAGAGGAAAGCAGGTGACCCAGGGGGTCAGCTCTGATGAGATGCATGGCACTTAGTGCTGCTGACCTTGATGTCGTATATACCGTAAAAGGTACAGCTATGCTCGAAAACAGTGGACTTTGATGTGATTGTTTCCTTTTATGTAGTTATTAGCCTTGGAGGTGTGCTAACAAGGGCTAAAAGTGGACAATCCAGTTAGAGACCTGTGCCCTGCAGTCTCCTCTACAGTGGGCATCACTAATGACCTGGGATTGCCTGACACCCCCAGCTCTGTAAGCTTCTGTATATTTGGGTCTTTTATCCCTCACTTCTGAAATCTCCACCAGACTGTAAATGCATCACACCTTTGTTGTCTCCTAATTATGATGCCATAGAACAGTCAGGATAACATGGATGATTAAATTCCCTGGTCCTGGCTGTTGGTAGTCCAGGAAGTAGCCAAAAAGCGGGTGAAAGAGAAAGCAGTAGGACCAGAAAACCTCAGGACCCTGTGAGTTCATTGCAGAGTGATATGGGCTTGCTGGGCTTGCTGCAACCCGTTTGTCAGCATTTGTCTATATGAGAAAGGTGCTAACTACTTCGGAAACAGTGAGATCACCATGTGTGCACCTCTCTTCATTTAGTGGGGTATGCCTAAAATACAGTGTTGACCGGATTATTTAAAAAATCAAATCATTATGTGTACCTGTGATATTTAAGGAAGATCTGAAGTGAGAAGACTTTTATAATTAAAATGATTCTAACAATACAAGTAGAACCGCCATCAGTTAGAGTTTAAAGCAACTCTGCAGGTCCTTCGTCTAACCTCTTCACTTTAGAGAAAAGGAACTGAGGCCCAGAGAGGTTGATGTCTAGGACCTTTCTAACTGCCTTGTGCCTGTTTGGCAAATAAGAAATTTTGCAAGTATAGGTCTTGCATTTTTATCTGGGATCTCCCTGAAGCAGGACAGATCTGTTTGTATAGGTGTCACTCATTACCTTTTGGGGGAACTTTAATGGAATGGTGGTACACATGGAGATTTCCTGGTTCACCTTCTCCTGCGTGTACCAGAGGAGAGTAAAAGACGAGGCATTGTGAAATCAACTTCAGCTCTGCAAATAGAGCCTATTAGAACCCTGGTTTTGAAAGTGGTAGACCCGTGAGAGGCAATTAAACAGTGAGCTCACTTGTTTTCATTCCTTTGGTAGCATCATTCAGGAAAATTAGCCATTGAGGGTCCTGGTTGGGCAGGGGCTCTCTTCCTGGGTGAGAAGGTGTGCATGTGTGTGGGTGGGAAGGGAGTCGGCATTCAGACACCGGGCATGCTGTTGCAGGAGCAGATGGGCGTCCCACAGCCCCATGCCCCCGGACCACCTCAGGCCTGGTGTGCTCCGGGAGTCAGACGCATTCTTTTTCAGGAAATGGCTGTGGGGCTGCAGCCCACTGCTCCCCCAGCCACAGACCAAGATATTTGAAACAATAAAAACAATTGCTTAAAGCTTGTAAAGGCTTAAGAACCTTGAAGAAAAGTTAGACATAGAGCCGTAGTGTGTCCTGAGTGACTGACTGCTGAGTGGGCAGTAAATGGCTGAGGGACTGCTGGTCTGGGACTGGATGACTGTGCAAAGTCTGTGTTATTAGGCGGGTACCTTGTGGTATTTATGGTTTTAAAGATGTATGGGGGTTTGTGTTTGTATATGTAGTATTATCTGCAGACTTATGTTAAAATACACTTGTAGTGACAAATAAGATTTAATTTTATAAATAGCTATGATCAAAGTTTCTTCCAAGGAAATGGTGAAGCAAAGAGGCCACGAAACACAATGCCCCCGGTGACCACAATAGCTTAGGCTCCTGAAGCCTTAAGGCCTTCTTTGCCCAAGTTAGGGTGACTCCTAAAAAGAGAATTGCAACTCAGACTTCCCTTCCAGTTTGACAGGCTGTCTGTGCTTGATGCCAGCTCACCTGACCCAGGTGTGTTATCACGTAGCCTGCTCAGCTAGGCTAAGCTGGGGGACAGAGGTTTCCCCAGAAGCACAGGCCGTTCTGCTTGCCATGGACAGTTTGGTCTTTACTTCCAGGGTGTAGCCTCTCTTCCGAAATCACTGCCACCTTCCCTGAGCCTCAGATACTCACAGCAACAAATGTGGACTGAGCTTGGGGACGCAGAGATACGTGTGTGTGTGTGTGTGTGTGTGTATGGAGGGCCCTGCCCTCCAAGAACTTCTGATTCAGAACATCACATACAGCACATGTGCATTCATAGGACAAAATACATGATGGGGAGCTTAGGATGAGAACAGCTCAGAGGAAGAGGCAGCAGACCCTATGAGAATCTAGAGGACGGAGTGTTCATCAAAAGCCATGATGGGCAGCAGTGACTTCACAGAGGGGTTAGTGGGGACTTCAGCTCGCCCCGTAGGCAAGAGGAGAGTGAAGGAAGGAGGTTTAGAGCATTGGGTAGTGGATGGTTCATGGAGGGCATTGGTGGGCCGTTATTGCAGCGGTCCCTGGGGCCAGACTTGGCTCCCCAAAAGGACACGGTGGTAACAGACAGGCACTGGGAGTCAGGAGGAGAACTGGTCTCCGTGGTTGTTCGTGCAACCTTCAGTCACTGATTAGTCTCTCTGAACTTCAGGTTTCTGGTTAGAAAAATGCAGGCATTGATATTAGACTAAAGCATGCCTGAGATACCTTCTAGGAGGGAAGCACAATTGTAAGGAATTGGGGGTGGGGGTGTTGAGCTGGAAGAGGGTAGATGCAAAGTTGTGTTTAAAGGACACCAAGCTGACGAGAGCCCTGGGTGGGTCTGGAGGACAAGACTGAGCCGGGGTAAAGGAGCCTGGGCAGTCAAGTGTGTGAATATCCAGTCCTGATGGGGGAGGCGATTCCCCTTACGTGATCTCTGAGGGAATGACTGCAGAGAGAGGAGAAGGCTGGGCCATGGAGTTAGCCTCTGAGAACACCCACTTTTACAAGGGAAAGAGGTAGATGCAATCAGTAAAGGGAACAGAAATGGAGTAGCTCAAGAGGTAGGAGGGGGATGTGCAGGAGGCAGCCGATCAATGACTCTCATCGTTGATGTTTCTCTCTCTCTCTCCCTCCCCCTTCCTCTCTCTGAAATCAATAAAGATATATTGGAAAAAAAAAAAGAGGTAGGAGGAAAACAAGGAAGGAACATGAGAGCCCCGGGGAGGTGTGGCCAGCTGTGTCTAAAGAGAGGTTCCGTGGATGGGTGCTTTGCCCCCTTCTCCTTGGGCCTCAGCGAAAGCTGGGAGTCTGGGTTTGGAGAGCTTGTCTGCTAAGGATGAGACACATCATGAGTGTGTACTCGGCCCTTAATGGGAGTGAGGGAGATGACTGCCCAGCGGGGAGGCGTGCTCATCTCCTGAGGAAGGGAGACTCATCGTCTGCATCGGCGCACACCTTCAAGTCCCAGGTGCCAGCAGGTTCCTTCTGACCTCCTCGGCTGTCATCTCCGACCCCTCCCTGTGGCATCGCACAAGATCAGCACTGTGCCTAAGGGTGACAAGTGACTACAAGTAGGAAATTTAATCCAGCTCTTCACCCTGGGGAGGAGCTTTGGCCCACCGAGTAGCGCATTTTTCTCTCCTCCCTTCCGCCTTCACTTTCTCTCCCCCATGCTTTCCTTCCTGTAACAGCGACACAAGTCTCGGAAAACCGCTGATGCTCCAGCCAGGAATGTCCTAGATTTGACCCAGCATGGACTCCAAGGGCTTTAGTCTTAAACGTGTTAAATAGGACTTGGGCCACACCCAAATTGAGCCATTAAGTTGCGCCATTCTGAGGTGGTAAGCAGTTGTCACACCAGTGGAAATATGCTGGATGGCTCGTCCGTCTGAGAACCAGTGTGAGATAATGCTTGTGTCAGTGATTAGACAGCTTCACTCCGTGCCGTGTAAATAAGGAGGCTTGTAATCACACCCAAAGATCAGCCCCCCGGGGCCCGCGACGTCTGCCTGATTGAGGAGTACTCATTCCACGTTCTGTGAAAGGCAGCCGGGCCTGCCCGGGGAACCTATGTAAAGCTGTTGGATGAAAGTAAAGCCTTAGTGCCCACCGCTCTCCTTATTGTGAAGCACTTACAGAGCTGTTTTCACCTTTCGAGGGTTGAAGTTAGAATTAAGTCAGTTACGAAATACCTAGAATGAAAATGCACCCCTTCCTGATATCACAAGTATAAACGTTGGTCTTCAGAGAAAGGAGATGACTAAAGAAGGGTTCTCTCAGGAGCGTTTTCAAGGAGGCAGGCAGCACCTGCTGAAAGGGAAGGAGGAGAATGGGGAAACCAGGTCAGCAGAGGAAGTGGACGGGGGCCCATTTGGCAGGTTTTGACATTTCAGGGGAACTGTGAGGTAGAAATAGTGAGTGGGGACGATGGGGAGTGGGAGGAGGCGGGAGCCACGGGGTGGGATCCAGGCCTGATGCCGAGCCCCCAAGGGAAGGGGTAGGTGGGTGGGGAGAGAGAAGAGAGTAAGGAAATAACTAAAGTGAAAAAACAAAACCAAAAAAAGCGTGCAAAATTAGGGAGGTGAGCAGCAGTGTAACTAGGATAACTGGATATTAGAAGTTTTGGCTGCTTATTTTGTTTGATTCTGCAATTCTCAGGAGGCGCGATGGTGTGCTGGTCTCGAGAGTAGGACACAGACTTGCAGTCGTGAAATAGTGCTGTTTGCAAGGCAGCGTTCCAGTTCTCAGGCCGATTAATGCAGACCCAGAAACAGGGATGTGACACTGAGGAATGCTGCTGCTTAATTTCCAACTGCTGAGTTGGGGCCAGTCAGAAGCCAGGGCTGTGTTGTGTTGGCTTGGATTGCTAGTGACTTTCTTACTGGTTTATAAAAATGATTTCCTCAAACAGCTTGCAAACGGAAGATGATGGATTAGAAAAGCAGGAATGCCAGCTTGTGGGCATCCTTTCAAAGCCTTCAGCTGGACTGTGCCAACCATTTTCTGGAAGGCCAGTGGAACTTTGGAGTAGAGAGCCGTCACCGCCTCCTATGAGACTGAACCTCACTTCTGGGGGGCTCGCTCCTTAACAAGCCTGATGGTAAGCGGGCTCACTGAAGAATTTCAGGCTGTGGGTTTTTATGGGGAGGACTGGTTTAAATCAGTTGGCCCAGTGGACCGTAGCTCTGACTGGATGATCAGGCTGATAACCTTAGGAATACAGGAGCTATTACCGGCTGTTTCTCTCCATCCCAGCATGCTTTGGCGTTGCCCTCTGTGCGCGGTTAGGTCATGGGGGAGGGGAGGTGTTCTTGCTTCTCTCAGCAGTGGAACTTTAGCTGGCTTGTCTCAACATGTATAAGGGTTAATCAGGTAAATTATAATGCTGTTGGGAGAGGCGGCCTAGCCGAAGCCTGGCATAGCCCTCAGGGTTGCTGGGGAAAGGGTCATTCTTAAAATCCTTAATTGATTTCCTTTCTTTCCCAAGATGGGTTCTTAATGTAACCCTATGGTGTTAGACCAGTTGATTAGAGCAGTTGATAAAGTTTACATTCCTGATTTATATTTTAGTCCTCTGCATACTTGTTTCTTTAAAACTCTCTGAAGACCCTTCCTTTAAAATGTAATTGGACCAAGTTAAAAGGAAAAAGGAGTAAGTTGATTTGGTTGAGACATTCTACAGTCTTTAGGCATTTTTGTAATTACCGGCAAATTGTTCTTAAAATAATATTATCTGTTGTTTTCTGTATTTTCCCCTGTGGCACCATCCATCCCTAGTCTGTGAAATAGTCAAACCTGTTTTCATTGTATATCTTCAGTTAGCCAGATTTTTTTTTTTTAAATGTTTGCTTCTGTTTTTTAGTCCATGAATGACTCAATTGACTCAATGTAGGCAGCTACTAAACTTGGCAGTTTGTTGCCATCATCCTGCCCCTGGACAGGAAGCGTTCAGTATAGATATGACTAACCAGTTTCCAGGCTTAAAAATAAAGTAAGTGGGGGATTTCTGGACAGAATAGGTCTTTGTCACTCTTCTCAGCCTGTCTGATAAGTGTGAAGCTCAAAGCCAACCTTACTTGGGTTTCTCATTTTTTCCAGGCCATTACTTCACCTGAAATTTTCTGTTGTGCAGATTGAAACTTCTTTTATGGTGTTGGTAGTTTTTTTTTTTAATGGATTAGGAGGGTATTTGAATAGTCATGAGAATCAGCTAGAGTCAATGTTCTCTCCTTATTGCCTCTTTTCTTTTTAGCTCCATTAATTAATTAATTAATTAATTAATATTTTATTATTGTAGTTGTTATTTAGCTCCTTTTAAATCATCTCCCTCCTGAGATAGGTAATGGGGAAATAATCGTCACTTGCATATGTAACACCTTAAACTCCAAGTAGTGAGAATGTGCCTGGACAGCTACATATACTGTGTGACTTGTCTTCTTGAAGCTAAGGTCCACTTGAAGTAGCATTTCCGCCCCCCCCCCCCAAAGTTATTTCCATTCAATCTAGTGATTCTTAGATAATTTTTTTGTCAGGTAGCCCTTTAACAACCCAGGAAGAATTATACTATTTTAACAGATGCCAAATGTTTTTTGGCATCTTGCTACCTATAGCTATTGTTTCAGGACTTTAAAGACAATTTCATATTTTATTTTTTCTTGCCATCTTCCTAAATAATGTAATTTTCTCTCCCTTAGTAAAAATGTTTTCTCTCTCCTGTGTTTCTTATTCTAAGTAGCATTTTTTTCTTATCTAAGGGATGTAAGAAATCTTAACACCACACTTTGCGGAAGTGCTAAAGCAGCATTTATTAGATGAGAATGTCTCTATTAACAGCAAAAAAGGGTTTCTCTTTCTGAATCGTTAACTCTGTGCAAGAGTTAGTCTCTGAGTTTTTATTTGTTTTTCAGATAAGGAATTGTGCCAGGGAATGATGATTTAAAAGACAAAATGCATGCAAATATTTTTAGTTTGGGTTAGGGTAAAGTTAGTAATGATTCTTTGAGACAAGTAGACTTCTTTTGCCAAATTTAGAAATAAATCATAAATTTATAAAGAACAGGATTGGTTGCTATACTTGGGTAGAATGTGACTATGGCTCTGAAATGCTTGTTCTTCTGTTCTCACTGTCTCCTCCTCTGTTTTCAAGATCAAGGCAGAGCAGAGTAGAGTAGCCTCTGCTATGCTTTGGATTAGAGCTTGATAAAAATCTGGTCTTTTGAAAATATAGGAATCCTATGCCCCAAATACCTGTCCCAGTAGGATGCTTTCAAGGGAAAAAGAGAACTGTTTATACAAGCCAGGCTTTCACTGAGTGAAATGATTCCCTGATCTAAAATGTTAATCTCCTCTACCTTTGCAGTGATCAAGACTCTTGTAGTTATTATAATGATGGGCACATTGTAGGGAAACAGAAAATGCTTCATAACCAATAAAGTGTGAGATAGACATATGGTCCAGAGGGTAAAATATTTTGCAGCATTAAACGCTTTGCTGTTTTCATGAGATTCATGGATCATCCAATGACTGACTGATGATGGTCCATCATCTGGCCTTGCTATCTGTTTTTTGTCTGTTGTTTGTTTTGTTTTTGCTGTCTGGTTTTTAGGTACAGGAGAGCATTGTACTTACTAGGTGGTTATACCATCAGTGGTGCCAGCAGTCAGCTAAAACCAAGACGGGCATAAGAATATACTGTGCATGTGTGGAGCATTTAAGAAGGCCCGGTAGGACCTTCTCTTTGCTGGTTCCCTTGGAGGCCATGTGGGTGATATTCAGTCTCCTGGCAGGTGTTTTGAATCACAGTGGTTAGGCCTTAGCTCAGTGCAGACCCATGGGAGGCCTTTAACCAGACCAGGTCTGCCCAGAGGTGGAAACTGGAGTTGTCTTTCAAATTTGGGGGCAGACTGGCTTTATTATCAAAACACTTCTAACACATCTTGTGGGGCAGTGGAAAAGGGAGTGTTTTAGGTGTAGCCCTTGTGTTTGAAATACCTGCCCCCCCACTAGTGTTTTTGTTTTGTTTGTTTTCCCACAAAATATCTCTGTTTCAATTCATTGGCATTGTATATCTGTGGAGTTCTTCCTGGATTCCAGCCACTGGGGCATGGATCACCCCAAAGAAATTTATTACCATTAAGTCTAGTTTAAGCAATTTTTAGGAGTAAGATTAGAAAAGAAAACTGTTGCTTGACTGGGAGACAGAGAAACAGTGGGTGAATTCAAATGGAAAATTATTTAGGCTGAGTAAAGGAGGCCTTTAAACCTGATTTAATGCTTTTAACAACTGACATCCCAGCTTTCAATTGTTAATTTATACCTAGAAGATGAGAAATGAACTTTATTAGACTTCGACAGCAAATTAAAGGCCTCAACCCTCTTTAACCACAAATATATATACCCTGAAGTTCAATCAAATAAGGGGTGATAAAAACAAGCTACTGGTCAAAGTGATCTCACTTGTGCCCGAAAAGAAAATCTTGCCTCTAAGACCAGAAGGGCCCACCGTTTCGCATTGAGCTAGAGACAAAGGAATAGCTGTTACTAAGACCTCTGCTGGCCCAACACCAGCCTCCAGCCAGAGTTTTAGTCATTTTCTCAGCTACCCCTAATGATTTAAAAATATGTATGTTAAAATGTTTCAGATTCTTCACCCTCCATCAGAATGCAATGAGCCATAAGTCAGCTCAAGAAAAAATGACCCAACCCCTGATCCTTTGATACTTTATTAGATGCCATTGAAACCTTGGAGAGCTGGGAGATTATTACGGTCTACATTTGGAACCTGGTCTCTTAATCTGGAATTCTTCAGCTTCCTTTTTTTGTACCTGTATCTAAGATTGTGATATTTTTGATAACACCAACTTAAAGAAAAGTTATATGAGACATTTGCTATTCGAGAATTAAATTCCTTTTGATGTTGGCTAGAGTCTCTAAACATTCATTTAAACATGGTCCCTAAATTTTGGTGGGGGTAGTATAGTTTTACTTAATTCTGTATGATGTATTGAAAAAAATTTTATTTTGATTCATCAACAGGGAAAATATGACAGAATTCATTTTGGCTATTTGCTATAGACTATGCCCTGCATTGGATTATGGGTGGGGTTCTGGCATTTATGTATTTGTATGTTTCAGGGAAATAAAGGTACAGAGAAGCACTTGTTTGTGGCCTATATAAAGACTAACTGTACAGCTGACAGCTTAAAAATACTGTATGAGACAACATTTCATGTCAAACAGTAGCATCTGTTTCCTTCATTCCAAGATCAGCAAATGGCATTAAAGATGGATCATGCTGAAAATGGAAGAGGAAAAAAACTTCTTTTTGGCAAATCCATTAACTCCTCTCACCGTCCTTTTCAAAGCAGGAGTAGACTGAATGGCATAAATGGAAAATTTAATAGGAGTTTAGTTCAAGGGGGGAAAGTGTTCCTTTAGGGTAGATTTAATTTTCAGATTTAGAAACTGACTCAAATCATACATTCTAAAAACTTGATTCATCTTTTTCTTAAGCATGTATTACTTATACATTGTCTCGAATGTTAGAGATAAATTCAGTATTATTTTTCTACAGTATCTTCTGCCTTTTGCAGCAATGAGAACATTAGAAATCATATGAAGAAGAAAATTTCAATGAAGCAGGTTGACTTTATCCATAGAAACATTGTTTTAATTGAAGGTTCTATTATTTATCAAGAACTTAATATAAAATATTCACTACAGATGATCAGTAATATTTCTCAGGAACAAAGATATGACCATAAACCATGCTAATCATTTGACTCACTGGCCTTATAAAATGAGCATCGAGGCATCATGTGTTTCAGTCTTGTAAGGCCTCCAGTCTTTTAGAAAATTAGTCTAGGTACTTTAAAAGTACAAATTGACCACCATAAGTTGTCTCCTAATATTTTATAACAATGTTAGTTAATCCTGCTCTTATTTACCTATCCTGTAAAGATCTTTGTCCTGTGTCTCCTGACCAAATTGACCCTGATAGTGTGAACTGATTGTTTCTAGGCATGAAAGACATTTGGAGTTATCATAGAAAGTAGTCAGCCCCTTTGTCCACCCCCAGAAACAGAACCTGGACACGGTGCCCCCCCTTCCCAGCCAGCTAGACACACTTACTTCCCTTTAAAACATAAACTGCCCTAAATAGGGCAGCTTTTACTTAGCACACCAAGAATGACTCCCCAATAATAATAGTGTTGCTATTATATTCATTGCTGTATAATACCCCCAAAAGTAAGAAAGAGCAAAGAGATGCAGATATTTATCCCTGCGTGTTTACCACATTGATCACTTTATCTATTGGGACATGTTTCAGTTCATCTGGAAACTGGTTTGGAACTTTTCAAAACTCCTCAGCAGGGATATCAAGGCAGGTGTGCCAGGAATCTGTGCAGGTGTAAGGTAGTGAGGAGCCTTCACCAGAGAGGGATGTGCAGTGTGGGAGACCTGGCTCTGTCCTTGCAGAGTCTCGTTCTGGAGGAGCTATCACACGTGCAGGTAGAAGGACGCACATGCAGGGGGAAGGCCGTATCCAGTTAGTAGAGAGGTTCAGGAAGGGCCCTCTGTGGCTGAGATGTTTGAGGTAAAACTGTTGAGATTGTGACATTGGCAGGAAGCTTTGGAAAGAAGGGGCATGTGGTTGTTTCCAAACTGGAGCGTGTACCGTTGGTGGTGATACAGTAAATGATTCTAGGAGGCTCCAGGCCGAGTGTGAAATCATCTTCAGTCACGAAAAGGGACTAATGAGAAGATTAGTCCCTTTTCGGTCCCTTTGGAAATACTTTGCTTCATTCACGGAGAATGCCTGTGTTTGCGGCTGAATGACTTTTGCCACCTTACTCACACTGATTCACCTTTTGTGCCATGCAGGTAGATATGGGGCTCATGGCCTTTGGCAGGGAACAGTATCTGGCTAGAAACAAATAGCATTGGGAATTTTTTTCTCATTGAATTGATTTTTATAGTTTAAAAAATTTTTAATGATTTTTATGATGATGATATGTTTAGGGGAGTAGTACCAGTTTCCATTCACATAGAGTATATAGTTTTCTTTTAAAACAAAATTAGGTTTTTTAATAAAAAGATATTAAGTAACCGTAGGAGAATAAAATATAGATAGTAAGTAGACAACAAAGGCAAATCATGATAGTGGTTCATAAAAGACAAGGAATTAGGATGTTGCTCAAGTAGATACAGGGTGGCTTTTTGGGTGGAAAGAGATTTCAGCAAAAATCCTGGGGTGGAAAATCCAAAGCATTTTGAGGGAAAAGTGAATAAAGAAGTTGGGTAAAGTCAAGAAATCTGTTGGGAGTCCAAGCTAGGAAGCCATCTGGCTCAGCTTGATTGTCAGCCAGGGGAGCAGAGGGCCTTAACCTATTGAGTCACCGCTGGAGTCACACCCAAGACTCTCTAACAAGTGACTCACAATGGTTGATCACGAAAGGCAGGGGTGGCTAACGCATATGCCATGGGGAGCTTTCTGGCCCCTGTAAGCATATTGCCAGGTGGTGATATATTGGAAAGGGCCCATTGCTCCTCTGTCACCCCTTTCCAGTGTTGCCAGGTCATTTTTCTTGAAAAGTTGGAAATGTAAATTTTTATGTCACTGCTTCCAACTTTTACATGTTTTTATTTTTTTATTTTTATTAAGTATAAGAAAAAAAGCATTATGAAGGTCCATTTTTAAGGTGATGAAAATGTTCTGAAGTTAGATGGTGATGATGCTTGACATTGTGCATACAATAAAAATTATTGAAATGTACACTTTTAAAATGGTTACAATGGTGAATGTTATGTTGTGTGAATTTTACCTAAATTTTAATAAGAAAAATCATTTTTGAGGCCCGACCAAAATGTGTTACCAGCCAAAAGTTTGTCAGTTCTGTTTGAAATGGAGGAAGTACTATTTGTAATTTTGAAAATCCCAACATAAAGCACCTTTCATAGGGGAGCCAGTGACCAGGCAGAGTTAACGGGGGTCACATTGTAACCCTGAATTAACCTCTGGGCCTCTGTGGTTCTCTCGGCTTCTTCCATCTCTAAAAATAGGACTGGTGATAGAAATGGTGAGAGGTGGGATGGCAGCTTTAATTCCAGAATGCTGAATGAGTGGCTGAAAAGGCAAAGCTACAGAAAGGTGGGGGCTGCCAAAATGTTATAGAGAAGTGATTTATTTTGTTGTTATTTGGCAACTAGTCATAAAATTGATCCATTATGTTATTTGCCAAAGTTTATTTTACCCAAATATCTACCATTAGGGAAGTAATCCATCTCCAAGACGGCAATTTCACATATTTAGGGAAATGTTTTTCAGTTCTTAGAAGAGAACGACTATAATGGTCTTTTTAGTTATTTTCTTTAACTGAAAAATGAGTTTAACATATCAAGCATGTGTCATCAACACCAAAGCATTACAATTATTTTAACAAACTATATGTCTTTATGGTTCTCGGGGACTTTATTATTTTTAATTCTAAATTTAATATAAGTTAGCCAATTTCAGTGATGGCAAAATATAAAACTTAAGATTTTATATTATATCCCAACTTAATCTTCAACTTTTTCTTTCTTAACAAACTAGCAAAGAAAGGTAGAATTTATGCCCTTTTAAGAGTCTAGTTTTTATGAGTTAATCCTTTAAAACATGCTCTCTTTTGCCCTGGCCATTAGGTTAGATAGTTAGAGTTGCAGGTTTGATCCCTGGTCAGGGCACATACAAGAATCAACCAGTGAATGCATAAATAAGTGGAACAACAAA
This sequence comes from Miniopterus schreibersii, assembly GCF_964146895.1. Taxonomy (NCBI): domain Eukaryota; kingdom Metazoa; phylum Chordata; class Mammalia; order Chiroptera; family Miniopteridae; genus Miniopterus; species Miniopterus schreibersii. The sequence continues at coordinate 38,253,301 of NC_138103.1, read as the reverse complement.
TCGATGTTTCTCTCTCTCTCTGCCCCTTCCTCTCTCTCTTTAAAATCAATAAAATAAAACATGCCCTTTTTAATCTTAAAAAAGCAACATCTATCTTAGGAACAGAATTATCTTATCTCATTAAAGTATGGGTTATACAATAATTCTTACCAATTCCAAATGTTATCAAGAGATGATTTTTGGGGGATGCTTATCTTTAGTTATGAGTTGACTCATTTAGAGTAAACATTTTCCAAAGAATTACACTGGAATATTCATAGTTTACATAAGATTATTTGAGATATGATACCTAATTAATAGTAATGTAATTTATTTATAGTTTCTTATTTTGCTTGCATCTCATAAAAAATATTACTCATTTCCCATTCCTCCCCCCTTATCTTTCTGCACCCTCAAAAGGACCTGTGAATAGTTTTAATCCAGCAAATAAAGATCAATTGAATATGCATTATGGCAAGAAATAAATAATAAATTGTAACCAGTCCAAGGATTTTACTTTCAGGGAAAATGGAATCTAATAACTATTATATAAAGTAGTTTGTAATAAGAGTTAGAGACAAGATAGAACATTTCTGACTGAATTAGTCAATAAAGGATGGGTGGAAGAGGTGATATTTGGGAAAGACTGTGAGGGAATGGATAGGATTTCGTCCGAGATGGCTCCCCTTTGCTTCCTTCACATCTTTGCTGAAATGTCTTCTTTTCAGAAAGGCCTTCCCCCACTACCCTGATAAAACAGCAAAGCTTTCCCACCCCACCCCCCATCTTTCCCAACACCCACACACATACACATACCCCATATTTTTCTTCGAGGCCCTGCCACTACTTAACACTTTTTTACATGTTTATTTATGTTTTATATTTCCCTGTACTAGAATCTGTACTTCTTGAGAGCAGGCACACAGTAGGTGCTCAGTATAAATGTGTTGAGTGAATGAATGAATGACTGGAGGAAGATGTTTCTGCTATAAGTCTGTTTACTGGATAGAGCTCCAACTGGTATGGAAGAGCCAAGTTCAGCTTTCTCATGGGATCTCTATAAATTTGGCAAATTTACCACCTCTCTGTGACCCAGTTAACGCATATAGAAATATGGGGAAGAAGTTGGTGCCCAAATTAGCTTCCTGAAGTCTGTAGCTAAATAACAAGTGTTATAAAAACAAATCATTATTACAATCTTAACCTTCCCCCAACAAAAACTCCCCTTAGAATCTCACTGGCTATACATAACTTATGTGTAAATTATTTCTAAAATCCATAAGACTCACACATGTTCTTTGCTTTCTGACATACAGGTACACTGATGGGCAGAATTTCTGATTCCTAACTAGCTAAATAGGAGTTCTGTAGATCGACTCTGAATTATAGTCACATTTATTTCTGTAAGTAAAGAGTTGCCCACGCCAATGCCTACAGGGCTGAGAAATGTGTGAAGGTGTCCAGGGAAGGCTTGTGGTAGTCTCCTTCTAAAGGTGGCAGCCACAGTTTACCTCAAGACAATTGTTGCCATGTGCAAATGTGGGACCATTTTGGTCAGATCTTATGATGTTTCAAAGAAAATCAGAAACACAGATTTTGAGGCTCAACTTCCCAATTTTCTAACAACGACCACTAATTTTAAGAACAATATAACACTGTGCAGGCCAAATAATAGGGTGTCCTGGTTACAGCCTTGGCAAGATATCTTGATCTTAATAAAGTGGGGACATCTGAGCATTAGGGGCCCAGAGGAAAAGTTAGAAGGGGGCAGAACCCCCCTCTTAGAGTAGTGCCACTTGGGTAGTACCTCACAGGGAGCAACACTGCTCCTGTAGCCATCTGGGGTTTTCCAGGGCTTTATCCTAGAGTGTCAGAGCTTCAGTGTATCTTGATACTTAGAATGAGATGGTTTACTGTAAGGCCCAGCAGATCCCATCTTACCCTTTGCTTGCCTTTAACAGGACCTAGCCTATAGGACGCTGACATGGCTATAAAATGCATGACTAGCTTAACATTTTAATAGTTATTGGGAAAAGGTTTTGACAAGAATGTTGGGAGGCTGTGCCAAGATGCATATTTGAGAAATGCCCCAACTGAGGCCAAGAGGTTACTGCTCCCAAAATATTCAAACAGATGGGTTTGGGATATTTTACATGGGTGATTTCAGAACACTCTGTAGCGATGAGTTAGCTAAATATGGTCACTTCTGCACACAGCAGTGGCTGGTTATTCTGTATGTTTTGGCAAAGGGCAGGGAAGTAAGCAGTAGACCAAAGAAAAGGCATGTCTTTTTTATAGCATCCACTCCTTTAAAACAAAGAGGATTTTATATCTCACATGTAAGGCTATGGTTTTGTTCATGGAGTAGAAGTAAAAGCATTTGTTAAGCTCTAGATATATGGAATTGAATTGACTTCCCGATACAGCTTCATGACTTGCTGTAAAAATTAAAAATTGCGAAGAACATACATGCGTAACCCATAGACACAACAGGGAGGTGGTGGCCAGAGGGAAGGGGGTGGGGGCTGGGTGGAGGTGGGCAAGGGTGGGGGAAATCTGTCATCTGTAATAGTGTCAACAATAAAAATTAAGTTAAAAATATATATTGATGGGTTTCATGGAGGCAGATTAGAGAATCGGCGTTTTCACGCCACGCTAGCTGGAGCCCACATGTTAAACACTTTGAATACAGAGCTGAGTGGACATGGTACCTTAGTTGTCCAAAATCATAATCAAGTGAGATAAGACAGAAAAGCATGTTGAAAGGAGAGATTTATTGCTCATTGGATTTGGAGAGATCATTCCGCCCTTGGATTTGGAAAAGCATCTTGGCAAAGGTGGCATTTAAACTGAGCCTTACAGAATGAGCAGGATTTTTCAGGCAGAGAGGAGCAAGAGGGGGAGGGTAGATACACGGCTTCTCCTTAGTGTCTGCTCTGTATTGTGTAAGAAGTGGGACTCTGCAGCTGGCTAAGCAGCATCGTGGTATTCCGTAGAAAATTCATAAACAATGAACACTGTCTTCACTTCACTTTTCTCTTTTTCCCCCCCAGTATGTCTTTATTGATTTCAGAGAGAGGAAGGGAGAGGGAGAGAGAGAGAGAGAAACATCAATGATGAGAGAGTCATTGATCGGCTGCCTCCTGCACGCCCTTGACTGGGGATCGAGCCCGCAACCCGGGCACGTGCCCTGACCGGGAATCGAACCCGGATCGCCTGGATCCTAGGACGCCGCTGAGCCGCTGAGCCGCGCGCGGCCGGGCTTCCCGTTCCTCATAGCGCGGCCGTGTGGGCAGCAGTGTACCTTCATCTGCCTCTGACTCCATGCCCTTAGACAGTCACTTGGTTTCTGAGCCTCAGTTCTCTCATCTGGCTCCCACAGGGTTAGGTAATAAGACGGCCAAACCAGAATGAACATTTTCATATTAGTGAAAGTATTCTGCAAACTGTAGAGTTCTATGCAAATGTCAGCTGTAATTTTGTTGTCTGGTTGTCCTTGTTCTGTGGCCAGGAGCCACCTGATGAGACGAGACAGGGGGTGTTGACCGCCGGTGCCAGTTTTATGGGCTGGTTCAGTAACTAAACTGCGCTTCAGTGTGCTGGGTTTTAAAAATCTGTTCCTGGTTTTCTAAACACTGCGTGGGTATAAATATTCATCAGAAGCCAGGGCCTCTGGCAGGACAGGAGAACTCGGGAGTGGAGAAGTATAGAAAATCATGGAGCTTGTTTAGAGGATTTTCCTCTGCATTCTGGTGAAAGATTGTATTATATCAACAGTGGAGAGGCTTCATGTCCTCAGGAAAATATGTCAGTAAACACAGCTTAATTGAAAAGTCTTTAAGGAAACCGTGACATACGCTAACCAACATAATAAGTAAGGAAGGTTTCACTTAATTAAAAAAGAAAGGATAGTTCACTAAGGTCAGTTTTGTATAAATGCTTATCGGATGTTTTTATTTAATTTGAGGCCTCATGATAGAGTGAGCCCCTGTTTAAATTTTGGTTAAAATATTATGTGAAAGAGACTAACTTTTCTATTCTCTTGGATACATTGTTAAAATTCTTTGAGGTTTTTAATATAATAAGCTATATCCTGAAAGCATTTTCTCTGGATTCTGTGAAGAAGCTCACATCTATTTGTGTGTGTGTGGGGGGGGGGGCGGGGGTCTGTGTGTGTGTGAAAAAATTTTGAGAGGGAATCAAATCTGTTCCTAGTCTACTCACAGCATGTCTTCATAGCCAAAGTCTACTCTAAAGCTTAGTCTATTTGAAAATTGTAAAACACCGCCTTCTAGGAGTTCATCTCAGAGCTGGCGTCCTCCAACTTTGTTGTACAACTGAACCACATAGGCTGCTTCTTACAAATGCAGCTTCTTACTGCAGTCCTGGGGGTTCTGATTCAGTGAGCCTGGCAACCTGTATTTCTAAGAGGCCTCCAGGCCCTTCTGATGCAGAGGAGCCATGTCAGAGAAGGCCACCGCAGATGCCTGCTGTGTCTGTCCTGTCCCTGCTAATACACTCGGGGAAACCAAGTACCTTTGTAATGAATTTTCCTGGGCCTTGACCTTTTGCATATTTTGTGTTTAAAGTTTTTCTAAAATCCATAGGACCCACACTCATCCTTGGATATCAGACATGCAGATCCACTGCTGGGCAGAATCTTTAGTCCGTAACCAGCCAGGAGGAATTCTATAGGTCAGCTCTGGAATGCAATCACATTTATTTCTGAGGCAGAATCTTTTTTGTCTTCAAGGTCAATCTCTTGGGTCAATCTCCTTATGTGAAACCTTCCTCAAACCTTGCCTCCCTCTAATACTCCATGTGACAAAATTAATGTCCCCTCTTTCTACTACTGTTGCATCTTGCATTCTGAGTAGCTGTGTGCTCACTGCCCTGTGTTACACAGATGCCTGGAAGCAAGGGATGGTGTCATTTATATTTGAAACCACAGACAGTAACTGTAGAGCAGGGGTGGGGAACATCCGGCCCTCAAAATCATTTGTTCTGGCCCTGCCAAAGCAACCACAGACAGGACTCAAAATTCAATAAGTCCAGGAGCTTTTTTCATAGCTAATTTTTAAATTGATAATTTTGTATGGCCTGCGAATCATGTTATAAATATCCAAATGGCCCTTGGCAGAAAAAAGGTTCCCCACACCTGCTCTAGAGCCTGGTTCAGTCACCCTTTGCATAGCTTTGCCCAACTGCCTGTCTTGCCCTCCCCTATGTGCACGAGACGATTGTGAATCCAGAAACTCCAGAGGAATGGCCAGAACCTAAGTCAGTTGGTTAGCCAGTAATTTTCACTGACCGTATTCTACAAATTTGTTCATGGGTCCTCTGTGGAAAACTTGGATAAGTAAAGTTAAAATGTCCTTTTACTGCCTGATGCTCAAGACCTTTAATATTATTAATGCATTTTGTGCATCTCAAAGGGGACCTTAGTATATAGTTTCCCAAACTTAACTAGAGAAAATTTCTTTTTCCCATAAAACTCTTAACTTCTTGAAGAACTAGTTTTTTGTTGTTAATGTAATTTGGAGGAAAATGCTAGCTAGCACTCCTGTGGGTTCCCAAGAATTTTCTCAGATCCTAAATATGTGGGTAATCCTTACTTCTGACCCTTTCTTATTTAGTCTTGAGTGTCTCTGGTGCTTAGGTACTTAAGCAGTCTTTAGCGACTACTTATGTTTACCTTGGATAGTCACAGATCTGCTGTCAGGGTGTAATTACTAATAGTGCTCTTTGCAGAGGTATCTTGTTTAGATGATAAACGTTATGATTGCCCTAATCATAACACTTATACCTCCTCCCCCCCCATTAAATAAAGATCTGTGTTTCACACTCACCACCTTCTCATTGCTGCTTGAGGGCCTCTCATTGCTATTGTACGGGTGGGAACAAAGGTAATAGCCAGGTGCCTGTAGCATCTCATCATTTTATGTCGGAGTCATGCATGGAATTATGGATACTTGCATAGTTTATGGTCTCTCATCACTCAGAGTTGTATTTTTAAAGAATTGCAGGCCTTTAAGACTTACTGCTAAGTCCCTATTCATAAATATGCTTGTCAATGCAGGAAAAATAAAACTGCTTCAGAAAGGGTACCAAAACTCTAAGAACAGTGATGCTCCTGGAAGCAGGGGTTGGAGCCAGGACTATACAGTGCGTGGTAAAGCTGAGAGAGAGACTTTCCATTTTATATATTTACATTCTGGCCTTTGAACAACATAAGCATATTTTTTGTATTTTAAATTATATTTTTTAGTGTTTTAAAACTTCTCAGTGTTATCCTGGAAAAACAGACTATTTCAAGCCCAGCTGGGCTGACCTACCTTATGGAATCCATTTCCTCCCCCAGGGAGACTGGGCCTCCTTTTCTCCCTTCCCTTCCCTTCCCTTCCCTTCCCTTCCCTTCCCTTCCCTTCCCTTCCCTTCCCTTCCCTTCCCTTCCCTCCCCTCCCCTCCCCTCCCCTCCCCTCCCCTCCCCTCCCCTCCCCTCCCCTCCCCTCCCCTCCCCTCCCCTCCCCTCTCCTCCTTTTTCACTTAGTTGAATATTATTAGGTCTTCCTATACCTTCCAGAGGAAGCCACTCTTTTAAAGCTTGTGTAGTATAATGAAATTCTTTTTTAAAAAATTGATTTTAAAGAAATAAGAGAAAACATCAATTGGTTGTTCCATCTATTTATGCATTCATTGGTTGCTTCTTGTATGTGCCCTGACCTGGGATCAAACCCTCAACCTTGGCTTATTGGGATTGCAGTTCTGGGGATAATGGAGTAAAAGCTCAAAACATGGTAGCTAGCCAGTGGGCTCTCCTGGCTGTAAGCCTCCCACTCTGACTTTGGGTAGCCACAGAATTCATTTCTATTCCTGTAACCTCTGTCCTAATATTTATCAGACTGACATTCCTTGGGGTCCAATACTACTGCTTCATATAAATATTACCAGATTGTCTTCCAAATCCTGGTAATGGTGAACCTGGAGGCAACTGGGATCTCTTGCAAGAACTTATGCCATGCAGAGAGCAATCTTAAGATTCCTGGAGCAAACTGACAGCAAAGAGCTGAGATGGGGTCTAATATGAAGTGAAAGGAGTTAAAACTCAGAAAATGACATTTTTCTATTTCAAGTCATCCCAAAACGAAGCCATGGGAATCAGAGACACAAAATCAGGAAGAAATTCCAGAATTAAAGTGACAAAAATAGTCTGAGATCACACAGGGAAAGTCTTCACAGTGCTTTCTTTAAAGCGTAATTTCTCTTGTCCGCAAATTTGGAAAACGGAACAGAAGGGGAAATGAGTAGAAAGAACACAGTGTGTGCAAGTATTTGGTGTGAGTCCCTGCTCCTCCATTTCAAGTGATAGTAAATAAGGGAGCAAACCTTGGCGTGCATTGGTCGTGAGCCTTGCACGCTGCTGCATGCTTTCAGATTTGTGCCTCATTAAATCTCACTTAAGCTGAAATGATGCTTCACTTAGCAGATGAGAAAACTGAGATTCAAAGAAATTAAATTGCACCCAAGTTTACAACCCAGGACTCTTGACCTTGAACCTTGTATTTCCATCCCTGCTGTTCTTCCTTGGCTCCCTGCCCTGCCTCTGGGTTCTCTGGGAGGCTTCAGAAACGCTGGGTGAGATAATGTCACTTGAGTGATGTCGGCTGCTATGGATTTTCACTTCAACTTTATCTTTGCCGCATTTCCTTTACACCTTGCTTCTGCTGCACAGTTTTGTGTGGATGTTGACACTGTTTCTCCTCCTGTTTTTAGTAGTAGCTTTTAATTCTGTTCTCCAGCTTTCTCTAGACAAAATACCCTTACACTACGTATCAGAGTCCCTGGACTACTGACTCTATTGCTAACAAAAGATTCAACACCTTAAAAGAAGGGAAATTCCCTGATAAAATTTTAATATGTATTAGATTTTTTTTTTAAATGTCATCATGAAAAAGGAAATATAGCTCCTTACTAACTGAACTGTGTGAGGTCTCTGTTTTCACACAACCATCTGGTGTTTTGCATTTCTCAGTTCCATATTACTTCCAGAAGGAGTTGAATAATTTTGACCAAATGTGATTCAGAACAAAAGACCATCAGAATTTATTTGAAGTTTAATTTGTGGGGTTCTTTATTTATTTTTTAAAAATTATTGTTAGAGTGAGAGAGGAAGGGGGAAAGAGAGAGAGAAACATCAATTTCTTGTTCCATCTATTTATACATTCATTGGTTGCTTCTTGTATGTGCCCTGAGCAGGGATCGAACGTGCAACCTTGACATATTGGGATGACGCTCTAACCAATTGAGCTATACCCAGCAGGGCCGAATTTGTTAAGTTCTTTAAACAGACCTGCAGAGAAGGCTGTTCTGTGCCAGGCATTGTGTGAGACATGTCCTGTATGGTCCATGTCCATCTATCTTTGAAACAACTTCTAGAGGTGGGGATCACTATTCTCGTACTATAGATGGGGAAGCTGCGTCTCGTTAATATCCCTGAGCAGTATGGAAGTATGTGGAGCTATTAGATATAGAATGTTTGGACTTTTATAAGTAAACTCTTCTTTTCCAGGATCCTGGGGGAATAAGTTGCCACAAGAAATGTGTACTAGAAGACAAGCTTATACTGCACTTTTTAAACTTTAAATTAATATGTGTCACGGGGCATGTTTTTAAGAAGGTAAACTCATGGCTCTCATACAAATACAAAATATGCATGTCAAAGATATTACTTAACTCATTTATTAATGACAAATCAGTAAACTGTTTTTTAAAGTTATTATTTTTTAAATATATCTTTATTGATTTCAGAGAGAGGAAAAGAGAGAGAGAGAGAGAAACATCAATGATGAGAGAGTCATTGATCAGCTGCCTCCTGCATGCCCCTGACTGGGGATCGAACCCGCAACCCGGGCATGTGCCCTGACCGGGAATCGAACCCCGATCGCCTGGATCCTAGGTCGACGCTCAACCGCTGAGCCACGCCCGGCCGGGCCAAATCAGTAAACTCTTATACTGGGTTCAAAGGAGAAGTCCGAGTGCAACACAGGCAACACGGAAATGAGAAATCAGTTCCACCTCCTCTAGACGTGTATCTCTAGAGCCCTTTGCAATGCTATCAGTTTTCTGCAACCCAGAGTTGTCAAATAACTAAGTAAAGAACAATAAGAAGAATCTGGAAGTGGGTGTTTTACAATTCCTAGTATCCCACTGAAAACTCCCCTGTGATATTTTTTTCTTTATCAGCCCATTTTAAAGTCACCACTTGCCCTTATATTTGTCTTTTTCATTATGTTGCCTTTTTAAGTGAGCATGTGCTTTTTGGAAGCGGTAGGTAACACAAAGGAAATGGCTTAGCTTGTCACTGCAATGATGCAAACCGCTGGTTTTTAACCACTCGGGGTCAGGAAAATTCATACACAATTTGCATTCAGCATCAGGTTAAGGGTCCCAGATGTATTGAGTCTTTCAAGACTGTGCTCTTTTGTGTTAGGGCCTCCATCTGTGTGACCTAAGGCCGATTTTGGGGTTAAGGTGTGTGGCACCTGTCTTTTCTCCCTGGCTAAGATTGCCTCCAGCTGGCTTCCATGGTCTGTGCTCTGACCCTTCCTGGGCAGCCCCCTCACAGTTGGCATCTCTGCTGCTTCTGCTGACTGTGGTCCTACACCGCCAGCCCCCACCCCAGCACTCTCTTCTTCTTTCTGTTTGCTGTTTCCTCTCTATCCTGTTAAATTTCCCACTGTGGGATTTTTTTTAAGTTTATTTTTTATTGTTGACATTATTACAGATGTCCCCTATTTCTCCAGCCGTTCCGAATACTCCTTGCTTTTCTGGAGAGGCACCAAATCCCAGTGTTAGAGAGGTCAACTCTCAGCCTGTTGACTTCTTGTGACAGTGTTTACGGTTGGTTATGGCCACTTGTTTATCCCCAAAGCTGTCCTTTTGTTAAGCCCCCATTCAAATTTGGAGTTAATCAGATGCAAGAAGTAAGGTTTTATATATTTGTTTAAAGAACTTTAATTAACAGACCACAACAGCCAGACATGCTCTCCAAATTGTTTTCTTTTTCATCCTTTCTGATAGTGGGCCCACTTGATCAAATTTTAATTGGGCAGGAATTAGCAGCAACATAAATGTGCATCTGTCATCACCGTTTAAAAGTTCCAGGTGTAACAAATTTGATGGTGAAGAAGTGATGTATTTGCTGGGGAGGTTGTAAAGAAGTGACTGGAGTGCTTCACTGTATTAGCAATTTCTTAGTTGAAGTAATGTTATAGGGAATTATTGTCAATCTCGTAAAACTAGTTTTTCATTAGTTAATGCTATAAAATATATATATTTTTTATCTTCTGAGCATTATTTTTTTTTAATGTATACAGGGGTCAGCATATTTTTACCATTAGTGTATATCTCCAGATTTATAATTGTTGATGCTAAAGCCAGGATTCCCTGGATATCAATTTGCTTTTCAGCAAACATTGCTGAAATGAACTGTTTGATTAAGCCAAGAAAGGAAATATAGGGGGCGGGGGCAGTAAGATAAGTAGGTGCAAAATAACATTTAGTATTGTTTCTATAAAACACTCTTAAATAGTTTTAACATAGCAATAATCCTTTGTTTACGTTCAACAAGTCTTCATTTATCATTAATCAACAACATACATGTATATTATCAAACACAAATGAATTCATCGTAATAGGTGAAACACTAAATCGGTACTTTCAGCACTTTCTCCTTGAGAACATCCATTCACGTGTTGGTTGCCTTCCAGGACATACCTTTGGTCCACCCCTCTGTTACATGTTTAATCATAGATCCAGCCAGAAGTAGAGGTGGGCCTGTGCTTTGGCTCCCACTGTATCTCAGTCAGAACCACTGCATCCTCCTTTTACACGGAATATCTGTACCGTTGTCCTCTGCTGTTTCCTCGTTGTGCATAACACATCTTCCCTCTGTAAGAGAACTGACTGATGACTGTAAGAGAAACCACACTCTAGAGTGCACTTAGGGGAAGAAAACCACATTTTTAGCTAGATAAAACAAACATCTGCTTTGCTAGCCTGTAAAGCAAACAAACAAAAACACCCATATATGTATTTAAAACTCTCATTTTGCAGGTCAGCATGTTTTTACGCAGAAGTATTTAAGTATAGCAAAGAGAAGGGGGAAATTGGTTCTGCTTCTGTCAGAAGCCCATGTAGGCCTGGGAATGACACAGAGAGCAAGATACACAGTCTCTGTTCTCAAAAAGCTTAAATTCTGGTAAGGAGAGGCAGACATTAAAAATTTAGGCAAATGATGGGAGTTTCAGGAACAAGAAAGTGTGATGGTTAGCAAACAATTTAAGGTGAGCAACATTTCATAATTTACATTTTTAAAAACCCTGGCTACTATGGGGGGGAAGATTGGAAAGGGGCATACACTAGACTGGTATCTGTGGAGAAGGTGGGAAGTGGGTAGAATTTAGAGAATTGAGGCAGGTAGAACAGAAAGAACTTGGTAATAGACCGGGTGAGGGGGAGGATTGGTGGCTCCCAGGGTCTCTGACTTGAGCAAATGGATGGAAGGGATGCTATTAATTAAGACAATAAAGAATGGAGGAGGAGTACTTTGGGGGCAGGAGGGAATTAAGGATTCCTTTTTGGACATGGTACATTTGAGATGCCTGCAGAATAGCCAAGGAGAAGAAAAACCTTGAATGCATTTGCAAAATGAATCCGGAAAAGCGGTCAGGGCTGAGTTATGACTGTGGGTGTTGTTGGCACGTGGATGTATCTGAAACCGCGGGAGTGGGTGAGATCACACAGGAGTGAGGGTAGAGCGAAGCAGAAAAACTTGGTGCAGGACTAGCGCTGAGACATACCAGACCTTTAAGGGATCTGGTAGGGGATGTGGAACTGACAAATGAGCCTGAGCAGGAATGGCTAAAGGCAGTTAATTTGCTAGGGGGAAAAAAATCGTATTTCATGATCACAGACCACACAGTCCTGGCCAAGAACTCTCAGCCACAACCCCCAGTTGGCTCCAAAAAAGTCTCACTAATGCGAGAAAAGAAATCTACTGCAGGCGTGGCTTCCCTGCAGCAGGGAGAGGGAGCTTCATTCTCATTTTAAAAGGTGACTGCACCGGATATAATCCAGAGACAAACAAGGAGTGTGTGAAGCTGCTGCTGTTTCTAGAGCAGGGTTTGACATTCCTCTGAGACAAGTGTGAAAGGCTCAGAGATCGAAGTCTCTGTCCTGGTTCAGACGCGGTGACCAGTAAATGGGAATGATCTTGCTTAGCTGGCAGCAGCCTTGCCTTTTATGCTTTCTCTTGTGGGAGGTTAAAGTGCTGCAGCGCAGAGTTTCCGTTTGGTCTTTGTGTTTGAAATTAGATGGGATGTTTAGATTTAATAAGAAAAGTAGCTTAGACGAGGTGCAAACTTGCAGTCCAGCCTTGGGAAAAGGAGCACAGAGGAATCTAGAACCGCTCTCCCCCTGGCTTCAGTTATTTTACAACGTATGACAGTATTTCCAGCTAATAGACATTGCAGTAAATCCCAGATGGGATGTTTGCAGACTGGGCCATGTTCAATAGAAAAAAGCAGAATAACCTTTCAACCTCATATAAAATAAATTCCTGAAATCCTGTTACTTACTGCATATTTGAAAATTTGGGGGGATATATCTTTCTGTATAAATCAGGTTTATTTATTTGTTGAGGTCCATATCATAAGCTTGGCAATGGAAGATAGTCCCTGGTCTTAATATGGTAATATTAACTACATGTGTGCCCTTTCTTTGGATATCAGTTCTTTAGTGTGAATTAACCTACATGCACTTTTGCAAACCGCTGAAGAATAGGGTAGAAATGGACTACTGCTTAAGTGGTGAAAGCATAGAAAAGCTTGGAAACTTTCATAAAGTTGCCTGTTTTTCATGCTTTTTCATTTTCCTTTTCTTTCTCAAAATATATTTCATTTCTTCTTCTGCAGTTTCAGTTTGTGTTTGAGAAGTTTAAATATCGACATTTGTTTGAGGGTACCATCTCAATCGAGATGTTCTTTCACGGTGTGTGGCCCTATATATTTGTGAATGATGTTCTGGAACCACTTGGTGGCTACTTATACTATATACCATAAGCTACTTTGGCCCAAATTTCAAATCCAGCATGGCTGTTCCACACTGAGGGAGTCACTCTTCCTATATGTCCTACCAGCCTGGATTTGGGAGCAGCAGTTTTCTAATGTTGCTAGAAATAATTTTACATCATTGATGATGCCCTGACTCATTTCTACATAATCTGTTTTTAAGCCTTTTACCTTTCATTACGGAATGACTGCTTTCCAACAGGTAGGCCTAGGCTTCTACACTGGCATATGCAGAGGGAACATCTGCTCCTGGACCCAAAAGTGGAATAGAGACCCTGAGATCTACAGCTCTAAAGACCTAGGGAGAGGGAGAAAGCACAGCTGTAGTGGAGCAGCATGTACAGAGTAGGGGGGAAAATTGGAGAAAAACTACACTGGGTTTGGGTAATAAACATTGATTGAGCATTTTCACTGACTGGCTGTAAGCTGGGAACATTACAGTGTCTTGTTAATATTCAACACTTATAACTATTATAATATCTACCTTAAACCTGTCAAATTAAGTTATGATCATTCCAAAAGTGAACTCTAAGCATCATCTTTTTCAAAGTATATTGTTCAGGTAGCACATTTTATTAGCCCATACGGGATGGTTATTTTCTCAAAATGTATAAAAATGTAAAGGGAGCAGTAGCCATTCATCAGAAATAGCAAGTGACAATAAGCTCTCCAAAGAATGTTTTCATACTCAGCTTCTGGGAGTTGAAATTCAGGGTGGTTAGGATGACCAAACTGGTAGGTATTGGCTGGTATCTTGGGAAATTTGACTTTTTGCAATTGGATTATAAAACAGGGCTCTCCTTTGGATTTGCTTCCATGCATTTGCCATTTTACTCAGTACCATAGCTTTGTCATCTGTTCCTCTTACATTTAAATGAGTTTCTTTACATTGTTCTTGGTAACTGTTTTCCAGAGGATAATTGTGGAGTTGATTTTATATTTTTGATGCACTTTTTATGAAATTAAGCTAGGGAAAAATTGCATAAAAACTTACTGCCTTGTGAAACATAGTGTTCTTATAATCAGAAAGTGTTATTTTTAAGGAGGTTGAACTCTTTAACTTCTAAACAAAGTATTGACTACATTGCAGAGGGTATAAAATACTTGAATTGCCACCCTGGCTGGTGTGGTTCAGTTGGTTGGGCATCATCCAGTGCACTGAAAGGTTGCTGGTTCGATTCTGGTCAGGGCACATGCCCAGGCTGCAGGCTTGGTCCCAGTAGAAGGAGTGCAGGAGGCTGTCGATTGATATTTCTCTCTCTCTGTCCCTCTCCCTCTCTCCTTAAAAATAAATTTAAACAAATACTTCAGTTACCAAAGACCTTAAAGATTATGCACAACAACCTGTTAAATTCACAAATGAGAACCTAATGCACAGAAATGTAGGGAAATTTCTTTTTTACCTCTTTTTGAACAGAAACAAATGTCAGTAGATCGGAGGCAAATCATACATATAGTGGGAAAATGAGAAGAAAAATATACCTTAAGATCTGTTTTTAATTTGCTCTGTCACAGAAACTAATCTGTTCTCCCCCCCCACCCTTTGTTTTTAGTGGCCACAGATGTCTTTAATTCCAAAAACCTGGCCGTGCAGGCACAAAAGAAGATCTTGGGTAAAATGGTATCCAAATCCATCGCTACCACCCTAATCGATGACACAAGCAGCGAAGTGCTGGATGAGCTATACCGGGTGACCAGGGAGTACACCCAAAACAAGAAGGAGGCTGAGAAGATCATCAAGAACCTCATCAAAACCGTCCTCAAGTTGGCCATTCTCTACAGGAATAATCAGTTTAATCAGGATGAGCTAGCGCTGATGGAGAAATTTAAGAAGAAAGTGCATCAGCTTGCTATGACCGTGGTCAGTTTCCATCAGGTAGATTACACCTTCGACCGGAACGTGTTGTCCCGGCTGCTGAACGACTGCAGAGAGCTGCTGCACCAGATCATTCAGCGCCACCTCACCGCCAAGTCACACGGACGGATTAATAACGTCTTTGATCACTTTTCAGATTGTGATTTTTTGGCTGCCTTGTATAATCCCTTCGGGAATTTTAAACCCCACTTACAGAAACTTTGTGATGGTGTCAACAAAATGTTGGATGAAGAGAACATATGAGCGTGTGAATGAAGATGGGGACTGCTCGCAATTGATCTGAAGATGGAGCCCTGTTGGTTTATGAAGGAAAAGAAGGATTTTTTGAAGAGTAAACATATTTCAGAAAGACTCTGCCCAATCCAATTGTCAGACGTTAATGATAATGTTTCGTGAGGCTCATTTTATTTGAAGAAAAGCATATTGCCAAAAATTATGGTTAACAGCTTCCTAAGGGGTAACAAGTACTGGGAAAGATGTGTGGTCGCAGAAGGCAAATACTGAGTTACACAGAGTATGCGTGACTCCAAACCTGGAGACATCTTTTTCAGAGCAGTTGTATTGGCGGCACGTTGGATATTTCTAACATGTACAGAGTTACGTATTTTGATTAACTTTTGTTCATTACTATGTATATATACCTCTTTTAAACAGCCAAGAACTTTTCTTGCTGTCATTTCTCCTTTCGAAGCCATTCCATTTTCAAGTCTACCTTTTGTTAAAGATTCTTTTGTGAAAGATTTTTGTCATTGACATCCAAGAATTAAGTCTTAATTAAGAATTAAGACATTAAACAATTGAGGCAGTCCAATTGGAACCCTCAGAGAAATGGAAAACTGCTTCTCTGAAATCAGTATTGTAGAAATCAAAACTGTGTCTGACATTATGCATAATGCCTAATATAAGACTATGCCTCTGGAGTCAAGTCCTGTTTTTTAATACCAACCGTGATATTTCCTAGACGTGATAATGCCCCAGAACGTAATGCCTTGAAATGCTTGCTGAGGGCTTAGCTTTCATGTTATCTTGAAAATGTGCTGATGGAATCTCCCTTTTTAATATCCATTTGAAATGTAAGAGACAAAGAGAAAATCTAGATTGTTCTTGATATTAGGACAATAAAAAGTAAGTGGTATTAAGAAAAATAAACAGTCTTTATTTTAGAAATTGAGTCCATCAAAATAATGTAAGAGGATGAGGAACAAAAAGGGAATAAAGGATATTGCTACAGAATATGAGAATGAAAATTAATGCATTTCAATGTTTAGTAAGGTTTGATAGGTAAATAAAGAATGCCACTTTTTTATTTAACTGATAAGGTTTTTGCTATTTTTTTATTTGCTGTTTTGATGAGTAAACCAAAGACTATTTGCATTTCAAGCAGTTTGTGTGTTGTTTCTATATAATTTTATGTGTGTGAATGATAAAGTAAACACTCGCTTATTTTGTCAAAAAAGAAATGGAAACCTGCTGGCCAAGAATATCACCTAGGAAATAACAGACAACCAGCAACACTAAATATTTGCATTGTCACCATGCCTGTGATGCAGTGTACTCTTGCCTTGAATTTGCCTCCCAGAATATTCACATTCAAATAATAGTTCTTCAGGAAAGGGCCTACAACTAAAATTCCAGAGGTTGAGATCTGCTTTAACCCGCTGCAGCCTAGAGGAGGTGACCAGTTTCTCTGGGACCCTCATGGGCTTGTCTAAGACAATTAGCAGAGGCAAAGTATCTATCTCCCTGTTTGATACTAAATCCTGACATAAAGATTTGAACTTAAATTACTATTCATACTTCCCAGAACTGGTAGGTGACCCCTATGTGTTATAGGAATAGCATAGTGACTGCAGAAATGGCCCCTTTAGCTTCATATCCTGCAAAGGAGCTTATAAATTTAGTTCAGCAGCCTTCCTTGGCCAGCTCTGCTTTCCTCAAAGCAGAGAGTGTGGCCTGTGGGAGCTCCTGACTTGTTCATTCTGTTCTCTCCCAGATCTTCCTCAGCGGGTGTGGGAAATGGAGTGTCCTGGCCGTTGGTGGGTGCTTCTTGCTCATCTCTCCCTATGGAACAGGACCACCAAAGAGGGAGGAGCTGGGAATGAATTCAGATCAGTCTGGGCACGTTGCATCGTTGCATCCAGGGTTATGCCTGCAGGCTAGCAATCAGATAGACATGGGGGAGGGGGAGAGCTACCCTTAATCTCACACGGAAGAAAGGTCGTAGGCAGTATTCTGAAGAGGGGGACCTGTTTATTATCTCTCAGCTTCATCTTCTGGGAGGAACTCATCTTCTCACCAGTCCTGGGCCGGGGAGGCATGCCCTAGAAGGATCCGTTACAGCGTCTTGATCAGCAAGTTCACCTCTGATGAAACAGGACGTTCTTTGTGCATGAATTTAGTTGTGGGGTAGAGGGTAGGGGTGGGTGGGGGTGGTTAAAGCTGGAAATAATCCAAATGTATTTAGGATAGATAATTCTGAGCCAAGTGATAGTCATTTTGGGGTCTTATGGACATTTTTTAAAGATTGAGTTTGCATTTTGGAAAAAACATACCAATTGTGTTATAATTGATTTTTAAAGTTCAGTGCTAATAGCTCCTCTGCAAACAGGAGTTAATCTAATAGATGAGTGATAATACTAATATTAACAATTGACACAAAGTGGCTGTTGTGTGCCAGGCACATTAACTCATTTAATCTCTGCCACAACCTTCACCATTTTACAGACCAGGACACTATGGCAAGAGAAGTTAAGGAATTTGCCCGGGGTCACATAGCTATTACGTGTCAAAGCCGCAGTAACACTGTATTTTAGTTGAATGATAGCATGGATAAAGGCAATTCTAGAAACATCATTGGTCCAGAGAAGAGTGGGCAGTGTGCTTCTGAAGTAGTTTTCACATAGTGACATTTTAGATGATATTTAAATCCTACAGGTGTGACCTATTCTCTCAGATCTGAGTGTAATTTATACCAAGTATTTTATGAAGTTTTCAACATGGCTCCTCATTTGGGGCCATCTCATGGCTCAAATGTCTGTCCCTGCTGGAACTTTAAATTCAAGGCGCTTGCAATGAACAGTGACTTGGAACGCTGAAACACGAGGTACAGTGGACCCAGCCCCAGCTGGTCTTTCAGCGGACACACAGTGAGCTCTGTGTGCACACGCCCAAGGCAGACGCAGCAGCTCACCGCTGTGTTCCCCAGAAGAGGTATGGCAGCAATTTGCTGCTTCATTATTTTCCAGGTTTAGAGGTTGGAAATATCTGAACGAGTAAGTTTGAGGATAGCCTTGTGTTTTTCTGATTATTAGACCTTTTGTATACAACTAAAAATTAGTTTTAAAAAAAGGAAAATGTTAGGAACTTTAGTAGTACAGAGATACTGCTCTTTTTTTTTTTTTGTCTTATATAACAGTATCTCACTCAATTATCTGGAAAGTTTTTTTCCTCCCACCATGTAAATACTTAAAAAAACACAAAGCTTAAACTTTGTAATGGATTTTCCCCTCAAAGGATTAATATAGCACTTTTTTGGTCTACATTTCAAGTCAATTGGATTTTTACTGAGCATTTTCATTTATCCTCGAGACACTTGATAAGAGCACATAAGCTGAGTTATAATTTAGCATATCAGTCTTGACAGATAGTAAATGAAAGATGAAATATTTCATTCCATTCCATATGATGGAATATTTGTAGTAAAGAGTTAAGTGCTATTTAATTGCTAGGAAATTAAAATAACCTAATCAAACAAACTTAATTAGCATGTTAATAGGATTTATACCTATTTTTAGCCAACTTGCATTTCCAAACTTGTGTTATCTAAGTTAATTGAACTTCGCAGTGTTTGAAAAATTACTGCTTTGCTTGATAGATTGTATTCCTTGGCATAAAGCTTCTGTGTAATTTGTTAAGCTCAGAGCAGGTTTTAACATTCAGTGCTGTTTATGACAGGTAACATTTTATCCTAGCTCTGAAATAATTCTGTTTCTGTGATTCAGATACAGTCTTTATAGAAACCCCCTAATGAAAACATTGAGGCACTAACCAGAAAAATGAGTCAACTTTTTGTTCCTAAAATGGAACAGAAACATTTTTAGGAGCTTATAATCACATATTACTATTATGGCAAACTATTGAAAATCCATTTTCTCTTTTATTGAGGTGTCTTCATGGTTAGTTATGTAGGCCCAGAGCCAAAAAGACACTTTTATTTTGGGGGATTTCCCAAAATGGAAACATTTTTTGGTACTAATGATTTATGTCTGTCTAGCCAAAGATGTGTTTTCCATCTAGCAACGAACCTCAGTCCCAAGTTATGGGGGACAAGTCACTGCAAAACAGCACGTCTGCTGAGCTCTAAATAGGGCTATGTGCAAGTCAGCCAGCGATCACAGTTAAGAGGAAAACATCTGTGCTTTGGAAAATGCCCTTCAAGTACAGAGCTGTGCCCTGTGTCCACCACATTTCCATCGGATCTTTGTAAGATGAGCCAGCCCGTGGGTAAGGCCCCTTCCCCTTCCTTCATGGGTGGCTGAGGAAATTTCCTGCCTTCCCCACTCACAGCTGCATAACTGTATTTCTGCCTCATGCAAAGAAGAGGGCTGATCGGGCACTTAGGGCTCGTTCTTCACACAAGGAAAGAATATTTGATTTTTAAAAGTATGCGTTTTGATGTGCAGAATGATCCAAGACCATATGCTTCTCTGTACTTCAGTTTTTCCATTTAAAAGCTCACAGGTAGATGGATTAAGTCATTTAAAACTGCCTGATACAATATGTTATAAACATAGGGCAGGGAAGTGAAAACTCAGCTTATGTACCTAGATGGTCACCATTATCTGGGATGATGGGTGTTTTATAAGAAGCTGAGGTTGCATTTTCCTGGAAATGGACTTTTATTGGCCCAGCAAAAGCCACTAGGTACCCATCCTAAGTGACTGTCCTGCTGCTAAGACCATTTGTTTTCACTAAAGGATAAATAACTTGCCAAGCAAATGATATATTTTTATAAGACATTAAATGTCCTGGAAGAGGATTGCTGCTAATTAGATAAAGGTGCCAGCATTATTACTGTCCCCTTATCACAGCCATTTTCAACCGCTTTCATCTCATGGCACATAAACTAATTGCTAAAATTCTGCAGCAGACCAAAAATACGATTTTTGCCCATCTGACAAAAAAAAAAGTATAATTTTGATTCATTCACACCGGACAGCTATTGTTTTGTTGGCTGTCTTTTATTGGACAATCTAAGGCAAAAGAGGTCAGTGTCCCTGTCTAAACAGTTAGGTGCTGCATGTATTAAAAATTCTGTGGCTCACGGTTGAAAATCACTGCCATATTGTATGGACTTTGTGTTCTCATAGCCGAGGAGTCACATTCTTAGGTTGCTGAAATAGTCACTGGGAAATACTCAGTGAAAGCTACGAGTGGAAACATCCCGTAGCATTTTCAAACACCACGTGCCAGGAGTTTGGCATCTCTTCCTGCTGGGGACACACTGGAGGGTGGCCAGGTGGAGCCCTGTTTTCAGGGTTTTCAGCAACTAGTCTGCCAGGGAGCCTTCTCAACTTATCTCCAACATTTGGACAAAATCAATTACCTCATATGCTCATTTTTAGGATAAATTAAACAAAACACGGAGGGCTTTGAAACCTCCTGAAGACTATTCCTGCATGGAGTGTTTACCTAGGCAAAGAAAAGAAGTCTAGAGCCTAAAGTAAACAACAGGCTTCCGCAGCCCCAGATAATTTTATCAAATCTCAGTCTCTTTTAAAAAATTGTCTTTTGTTTTTAGTTTATGATGCACATCTATTATGTGTCCAGCACCAGGCTGGGCCTTGGATCCGCACAGTAACACCTCGATCCTGTACTTGAGTAGTTCACTGACTGCTGGGGACACTGACAAGGCCACAGGTACGTTCCCTGAATTAGGATTCCCAGGGTGAGGCAGATCCCAGGAAAGGCTTTGTCAGCCTCAAATACTCTTGCTTTCTGGCTTTAAAATTTTCACGGCTTTTTGAGTTTTAAATTCATGCTTTAGAAACAATGAGCTCAGCCCTGGCTGGTGTGGCTCAGTGGGTGGGCTTCGTCCCATGCACTGGAAGGTTGCAGGTTCGCCCCCTGAACTGGTCCAGTGAGCATGGCCCTTCCATGGTTCTCGGCAGCCGGGCCACTGGCTGGTTTGGTTCTGTCTGCTCACTCGTCACTTGCTCATCGCTGCCTGGAGCTCCCTGAGTCTTGGAAAAGAAAAGTTAAGAAACCCTGGCCGGTGTGGCTCAGTTGGTTTGGCTGGAACATCGTTCCGTACACCAAAAGATTGCGGGCATGAACCCCCGTCGGGGCGCATGCAGGAGGCAACCGATCTTTCTCTCTCACATCGGTGTCTCTCTCTCTCTCCCCTTCTTGGCCCCCTCTCTCCCACTCCCTCTCTCAAAATCAATAAAAACATATCCTCAGATTTAAAATAAATGAATAAAAGAAAAAAAGAAAAGTTAACAAACAGCATGTCTTCTTGCTGACAAAGGATTGGGAATCAGGCCCAGAAATGCAGCCTGAGGTTTAGACCCTAAATGTATTTCATCCCCAGTGGCTTTCCCTGTGGCTCTAGACAAGACAGGGATCTTTTCCTTTTCGTTGGGTTACGTCTAGAGAGTTGGTATCCAAAGTCCTTTTTGGACACATCACACCACTTCTGATACTTGCTAACTCATGACAGGAATTTTTATTTCTCCTGATTACAAAAAGATGGGCTTTTGAAGTTTTAGTTTGTTTATGAACCACGTAATTTCAACCAAGGATAACAATATAAACACGGCTGATTGTGTAGAAAACCTACCCTGTGTGCTGAACCAGTGTTGCTTTTATTAGCAGGCCAAGAAAGACGTCTGCTCTACTCTGTGTCCTAGTGGCCTTTGCCACACTCCTTCCTCCCAGACTTTAAAAGCAGCAGTCCCCTGCTGGGACACTGGCTCCCACTCCTTCCAGCTGGCATCTTGGGAAGAGCCTCTGACTTCCCGGCTACTGTCGGCACAGCTGGAGTTTGGAATTTGACAGCCTGTTTGTCCATCTTTTTCCAGTGCTAATTTCAATACAGATGTTTTCCCCAAGAAGCTTACCTTTACTTCTTCTGTTTAGCTCTCATAATACTTGAGAAAATCTTTCTGCACACATATAAAGATTCCACTTTTAGAAAAAGAGCCGTAAATTCTAAGTTGATGTGAAACCCATTATGCAAATCATACAAGCCCAAGGAGCAAGAGATATGAACCAGCGAGCCTCCGAAACATAGTTTGGTTGCCTTTCCTTCACCCTGTGTGAGTATTATCTGCAAATGCACTTGCTTAACACTAAGATCGGGGCAACGGCCCTGCCTGGGGGAAGCAGCATAGACGAACGTGTATGGGGCTGATCGAAATGAGAGGGTTGAAGATTCTTCTCTTATTTAAAAAAAGCTTTCATAAAGACAGCACAGAGTCCTGTGTACCTTCCCCGGCTTTCTCCAGTGGCAACCTGTTATATAGGTTGCACAATAGCAAAACCCAGAATTGACATCGGTATGTTGGTGCTAGACTACAGGCCTTATTTAGGGTTCACTGAATAGGGTTCATTTTTTTTAACGTGCATTTATTTGTGTGCATGTGTGTGTAGTTCTATGTCATTTTAGCCCATGTATAAATTTGTGTAACCACCACCATTATCAAGGTACAGAGCTGTCCCGTCACCACAAAAGAACTCTCTCATGCCACCTACCTTTCTGTACTCACACTGCCTCTCACTCCATCCACCTCTCTATAGTTTTATCATTTTGAAAATGTTATATAAATGGAACCGTAAAGTATATGAACTTTTGAGATTGACTCTTTTCACTAAGCATGGCACCCTTGAGGTCTATCCAGGTTGTTGCATGTATCAGTAATTCATCCTTTTTTATTGCTGAGTAGTATTCCATTATATGGATGTACTAGAGTTTGTTCAACCATTCATCCACTGAAGGATATTTGGGTCATTTCC
The DNA here is from genome assembly GCF_964146895.1 of Miniopterus schreibersii. Lineage (NCBI taxonomy): Eukaryota > Metazoa > Chordata > Mammalia > Chiroptera > Miniopteridae > Miniopterus > Miniopterus schreibersii. Next base: position 38,230,300 of record NC_138103.1, on the reverse strand, counting down.
AGTATTTTTCTACTGTGAATAAAGTTGTTAAGAATATGTGTTCACAGGTTTTTGTGTGTGTGTGTGAAATATGTTTCTATTTCTCTAGAATAAATGCCCTAGAATGTGATTGCTGAACCATATGGTAAATACTGCAAAAAGCATGTTCCAGGGTGGCTATGCCATTTTACACTAACACCAGCCACAGATGAGAGACCCAGTTTCTCCAAATCCTCATCAGCATTTGTCATCATCACCATTTATACATTTTAGAACATAGGTGTGTAATGATAGCTTATTGTGATTTTACTTAATGAAGCATCTTTTCAGGCTCTTATTTTACTTTTTTATTTTAAATTTCTACTTATTTCCTTTCAATCTTTCTATTGTTTTTCCCTACCCCCCTCTTCCTCCTCTCACTAAACATATTGACATATAACATACATATAGAAAATCATAAGGTTACAGTTCTAGAAATTTCTCACAAAGTGAACACACCTGTTAACCAGCACTCTGATTTAAAAAATTTTTCTATCACCCAGAAGTTCCTCATCCAAGTTATCCACTATTATGACTTCTGTCTAGCACTAGAGATTAGTTTTGCCTGTTTTTGAGCTTCATTTAAATGGAATCATTCAGTATTTACTCTTTTGTGTCTGGCTTCTTTTGCTCATAAGATTCCTCAAATATTCTCTTGAACCATCTCTGACAGTGACTACCAACTTTAGGCAGCGAGTCCCAAGAGGATACTCTCCACAGTATGTTGTGCAGTTAAATATAAGGATACAGAGGAATAAATGATGACAGAAGGAGACTTGACTTGGGGTGGTGAACACACAATACAATATACAGATGATGTATTGTAGAATTGTACACCTGAAACCCATATAATTTTATTAACCAATGTCACCTCAATAAATTTAACAAAAAAATAAACAAGTGAGAGTGCATTTAGAAGACTCGCTTAATCTTAACTTGGGGCATTTTAAATTAGCAGTTGATGTTTGAGGAAGATTCAGAATTAGAGGTAAATGTTAATCTTCATTTTGAAAATATTCACTAGCTTTGCTGTACTTTACTTTTGGAACAACCAAGGGTACCAGAGCTCTGCTAACAGTTTTATCCAACTAAAACCAAATTCCATCCAGCCAGTCTGCTGGTTCCCTCCAACAATGACCCCTCTCATTCCCCACTGCCTGGCTGAGATCGTGCTCTCAGTGGATTCCTGCTCTAGGAAAGGTTATTGGTCGGTTCCTTCTGCGTCACCCTTGTCTCTAGCTGTAGATTTGACATAAATGCTATGCACACAATATGTAAACCATATGGACACCATCTGAGAAGAGCCTTTCTCTTCTGTTAGCTCTTTAGGATAAGCTAAAAACTTCTGAGCATGCTTGCCTCTGGCTCCTTTACTCTCTGTTACGACTCCTTTGTTTTAAATCCTAGAATTTCCAAGGTCATGACAAAGTGAGTGTGGATAAAGAAGGGTGATTGACACTTGTTATGTTGCTCTGGATTCACAGATATTGACTCTGGCATAACTTAATTGTTGAGTGAGAGGTCTTTATATTAACTGATTAAATCTATACTTTGCCAGAACACACTGCCGTATGTTCGCAGTAGTTATCTGGTCTGGGTTTTAGGAATTGTCCTGATTTCTAATGTTATGTCTTATTGTCATTACATGTGCCTGGAGTTTAGTTAAGAATATGTACAGTAGATACTTACCTGGCAGGGGAGATATCATGATCATAAAGGTGGTTATCCCAGGGTGAGGCTCACTGATTGCACGCCGGATGTTCTGACCTCTGCGATTTCCCCAAATGTGGGAAACTTGACTGCACAAATTATGGTAGTAGGGGACTGCATTTGCGTTCTCCCCTGTTTAAAAAAATAATAATAGTAATATGTATAGTTGAGTACCTAGGCTCATAGGACATTAAGACCTATAATCGTTTATGTTTTGGTCATTTACATTTCCAGCTAGGCATCAATTCTCTTTCTATTGTTAACAGTATTTTTGTTTCTCTTTAGGAGTAGCACTTACCCCCAACTCCTAGGCGCTTAAAAATAAACCAAAATAAAAAACAAGAACAGTAAAACACAAATCAAAAAGCGTAATTCAAACTAATGTTTGTTTAGTATTATGTGCCTGGCACTATGCTAAACTCTCTTTATGGACCATCTTGTGTCTATCACAACTCTAGAAGGTAGGAACTTATCACCATTTTATAGCTGAGAAAACTCAGGCTCAGAAGGAAAGGGCTGTTGAAGGACACACAGTTGGTAAGGGGGGGCTGCGGTGACAGCCCAGGCTGCCCGACTCCAGAGCCTGCCCTTTCAGTCCCCTCACACTGCCCCTTGCCCGTGTCCTCTCGAGTCTAGCAAGGTGGGAGTCCTTACCTTCCGGCTCCTGAGCCCACATTTGTTCACTGAGAGAATCGGGAGACCTGGTTCCCACGAGTCAACACCCCCAGGATCACCCGAAAGGCTGATAGTGGGATTTTCTGGTGGCCGGCTACAGACTGCGTGGCAGAACTGAATCACTTTGAGGAAAAAGAATGTCTCTTGGGAAAAATTGTTCTATTCTCATCATATATGCTTCTTGCTTTGCAAAGCTGGAGAAGATGTCTCATTGTGGAAGGATAATCACTCCTTCCTAATGAACCACTCAATAGTTCATTAGCTTACATGGAATTACTACAGGAATCAGACATGAGTAAAAATGTATCTACTCTTTATTTTAAACACAAATGCTAAAAAGGAGAAATTGAGATTACTTGAAAGAATGATTGCTATTATGTGAATTTTCTATTGACAACATGCCTTGTTCTGAGATGAATCTGAAAGTGGGAATGAACACTTTCCCCCACCCTAAACATCCTTGAAGTTTCCCCGTCACCATAATGGTTGTCACCTGAGGTCTTTGTTGTTGCTGTCAGATGTTGTCATTAGCTTGGCCTGTCTCCCTGTGGGGGGTGTGTGTGTGACTTGGTAACAATAGAAATTAATGAAAAATAGGAGCAGAGACTGAAACAGTATAGTCCTGCACCACATAATAATATTTCCGTAAAGAATGACCATATACACGATTATGGTACCATAAGGTATAATTAAGCTGAAAAATTCCCATCGCCTAGTAACATCGCAGAGAGAAATGCTCATGGTGTGTTATGTGCTTACCTTAGTGGCACTGTTATCACAGGAGATGACAACACCATGCGCCTTGTTGCCTCTGGAGACCTTCCAGTGGGACAAGACGTGGAGGTGGAAGACAGTGACGGTGATGATCCTGATCCCGTGTAAGCTTAGGCTAGCGTGGGCATTCATGTCTTAGTTTTTAACAAGAACTTTAAAAAGTAAAAAAAAAAAATTCTAATACCAAAAAGCTTTAGAATAAGTACATAAAGAAAATATTTTTGTGTAGCTGTACAATGTATTTGTGTTTTAATCTGTTATTTTTAAAATCTAATTTTTAGAAAAAATAAAAATTTTGTGAAGTAAAAATGTTACAATAAGCTAAGTTTAATTATTGAAGAAAGAAAAATATTTAAATCATTTCGTACAGCCCAAGTGTACAGTGTTTATAGAGTCTACAGTATCGTACGTAATGCCCTGGGCCTTCCCAGTCGCTCACCACTCACTCACTCTCTCACCCAGAGCAACTCCCAGGCCTGCCTGCTCCATTCACGGTAAGCGGCCTATACTGGAATAGCATTTTTTATCTCTTATGCCATATTTTACTGTACTTTTTCTATGTTTAGATATGTTTAAATGCACAAGTACTTATCACTGTGTTGTAATTGCCCACAGCATTCAGGACAGTGCCGGGCTGTGGGGGCTTGCAGCCTGGGCGCACTAGGCTCTGCCTCATGGCCTGGGGGTGAAGGAGCTTTGGGTAAGTGCACTCTACGGTGTTAGCACAGTGATGAAATCTCTTAATGATGCATTTCTCAGACTGTATTCCTGTCATTAAGCAACACATGACTGTATTCAGCAAACGAATATTAATGATCCCCATCATACAGCAGAAAAAGGCTTTAGAATAAGTATATCAAGAAAGAAAACATATAAAGAAAGCATATAAAGAAAATCAGCCCTGGCTGGGTAGCTCAGTTATGTTTGTGTACATAAACATATCTACACATAGAAAAGGTACAGTAAAATACGGCATAAGATTTAAAAAATGATCGTAACCAATGCGCGATTACTGATAATCATGGCCAACGCGCTGTACAACACTAAAGGCTTTATTTGCACTACATTCAGATGTCCAAGTGGGAGCCAAAGGCGGTTGTATAAGGTGACTGTGGAGGGGGAAGGGATGAAAAGTGGTTGAGGTGGGCATGCGTTGCTTCTTGGTTGCCCAGAATTCACTTACCCTATTTCTAATAGCTTCCAACATTCACTGGGACTCGACTCTTCTAGGACCCTCCATGCAGGTAGAGCTCCAGTCACACCCAGCTCTAAGGCAGGCCTGCACGCTCAAAGCTTCATTCCCCTGACTGCAGGAATGGATAATGACGAGACGCTGGACTCCACGCTTCTTTGCTGAGACTTCTGAGATAGACCTTGATGTAGTCACTTCTCAGCCTGGGCACAAGGCTGGCCTACTTCTGAGAAGATCCTGAGATTTGGGGGCTTGATTGTAAAGTCATATTGACTCGAGCAGACATGCAGCTGGGAACGAATGCTGATCCAATGGCAGGAATACAAGTTTGTGGTGTACTGGAGGCGTATATTTCCCCACAGTAAATGAGCATTGCTTAACAGGGACCAGTGTAACAGCAGGAGGGTGTTAGGGAAAGGAGTTTGGGGAATTATATCACGAGATGTTCTGGATCTAAATCTGTTGGAAGATTCCAAGATTCAGGATGTGATGTGTCTCCTAAGCTGCAATAAGCTTCCCCAAGCTTTCGAGTTTGCTATAGTACAGGACTTCCTTTGTGTGCTCCTTCCTTTAGCCAGCTGAAAGTTTTCACTCCCAAAGATGGAGCCATTGCTCTTTCTCCAGTCATCTGAAGTCATCTCCAGTCTTTAAGGCATCTTGGTTATTGTTTTTTCCATCTCCTATCCTTTCTCCCACCACCATGGCTGAACTAGGCTTTGCCTCTGACGGTGTTTAAAAGATGCTTACATTCCATTCAGTACAACGCTTTGAACTCTTTGGAGAAGAGTTATAGAAATCTAGTAAAAGAACAAGCTCTTGTGGCAAACATTTGATAATTTATTACCCATTCTTTTCCTATCATAGTTTTGAAACCTGTTCTGTTGAATCCATGTGTATTAGTAAGCATCAGCCAGGACTCAAGGAATCATATTCGTATTGTCACAGTCATAAGTTATCTCTCACTGCAGTTACTCCGCCCTTTATTTTTGCCTGACAGACACACTCTGCTGAGGGAAGACTACCTTGCTCAGCTCTGTTCATCATTCTTTTTTTCCAGGCTGTGCTAACAATGAAAAAAAAAATCCAAAAACACACTGTATGGTAATTAGGTATAATGTGTCATCATTGATGGGTCTTAGAGTTTTAGAACTTCCCCAGGTGCAAAAGACTCAGGGGTAATTGTGGATTATAACTGGAGATTTCTATTTATGTCATTCCATGAAAGGTATGTTTTCCCAGGCTCTAAATCTGACCTTTTCAAGCTTACTCAGCATTCACACTCAGCCTTTAAAAGTCACTCATTGGCTTTTGTATTACCTATTTCTTTTAGTGCCATGATAAATTAATTCAAGAAGTATGTGAATTGCTGAACACAGGAGGTATTCTCATAAACCATATACACTTGACCCTTGAACAACACGTGGTTAGTGGTGCCCCGTGCAGTCAAAAATTTGTGTATAACTTTCGACTCCCCCAAAACTTAATTACTAAATATCCTATTATTGACTGGAAACCTCACTGATAACATGAACAGTTGATTAACACATATTTTGTATATTATATGTATTATATGCTGTATTCTTAAAGTAAGCTAGAGAAAAGAAAATCAGTCCTGGCCCGGTAGCTCAGTTGGTTAGAGCATCCTCCCAATACACCAAGGTTGTGGGTTCAATCCCAGGTCAGAGCACATACAGGAATGAACCAATGAATGCATAAAAACACAAATGGAGAAACAGATTGATCTCTCTCTCTCTCCCCCGGGGAAAAAAAAAAAAATCACTAGAGAAAATACATTTATTGTATTTGCTGAAAAAAATGCTCGTATAAGTGGACCTGCACAGTTCAAACCTTGTTGCTCAAGGGTCAGCTGTATCTGGACTCTGGTGGCAAATCAGAGATCAGAGACAGGCACTGGAGGCGCCTTCATCAATGAGACAGGAGCCCACTTCTGTGTGAATCAGTATTGGGGCGTATCCCCTGGAGAAGTCAGCCAGCGACAGCAGCAGAAGTAATCTGCTCCCAGATATATTTTCTTCATTTTTACAGAGATCTGAAGATATTGGACCTGCCTTTGTCCAGAAAAAGGTCTCTGGATTATTCGAAGGGGAAAGGAGGTGGGGAAGATAAAAACAGCAAAAGTTCTGTTTCCTCCAGAATAGCAGTTTAGCTTAAAAACATTGAGGCGCTTCTGTGGCTCTCTACTCCCTCTTGTGGCAATGTGGTGCCACTGTTTTCTAATTATTGTACAGCTTCAAGTTTCTCTGCCTAAGGCAGAAATCATCAAGTTATTTAACATGAGAATGTGTTTAGATTGGATGTAACAATCCAATAAGGCAAAGACAGAAGATCTGTGCAACATTTGGATGTATCTTTCAAAGAATTAATGAATTCACCTGTGAAAAGCTGTAAATATGCGTCTAGATCCACTGTTTCTACCAACAGGTAGTTTCACAAAAATTTTCCCCACCAAATGTTGGGCTAGTATGGAGATGTTATGATTTGAGGAGGAAAGAAGGCACTGGACTTTTCACCCTTCCATTCCAGCTGAAAGTAAATAATAGGAATTTTCCCTACAAAAATAGAAAATATAGGATCTGAATATTATATTTTGTTACATATGAGATACTACATGTAATAAGACTGAAATTACTTTATATTGGTCATTTTACCCTCTATTATACACTCCACTCTGTGGCACAGAGAGGAGTGGAACAACTTACACAGTTTAATTGGGAGGTCCCTTTTATAAAAACCTGAATGGGATGGGCAGCTTTCTAAAAAAATGTGCTAGAAATAGATTCTGGTTTTCTAGAAAAATGAGTTGGTAGCAAGTTTTAAAGTGCTCTGCATTGATTTAGGATCGTTCTCATTAGGGTCCAGTGCATCCATTGTGCTGCTCAGTAGTTTTTAGAACTTTGGTTAATTATGCTACATCAAAATGAGAGAAGATTCTTCTCAAGTGCAGAGTCTATAAAGGGCATTCTTTAACTGGCCTGGCTGTGTGGGCATGGTCCAGGTAGCTGTAAGCATTTGCCTGCCCTGGTGCGGAAGGCAACTGCTAAGATGGCCTTCTATGAGGGTATTCATGCCCTTGTGTACTCCCTCCCCTTTGAGTGTGAGGTGGACTTATTGACTTGCTTCCAATTAATTGAATGCCACAGAAGGAATGGAATGTTACTTGCAAGATTAGGTTACAAAAAGACTATGGCTTGCCAAAATTTGGAAGCAACCAAGATGTCCTTTGGTAAGTAAATGGATAGATATACTCTGGCACATCCGGACAATGGAATATTATTTAGTGCTAAAGAGAAGTGAGCTATCAAGCCTTGAAAAGACATGGAGGAAACTTAAATGCATATTATTAAGTGAAAGAAGCCAATTGGTAAAAGGTTACATACTGTATGATTCCTACTGTATGACATGCTGGAAAAGACAAAAAGCTATAGAGACAGTAAAAAGATAAATGGTTGCTAGGGCTTAGGGGGAGGGAGGGATGACAACACAGACCACAGAGGATTTTTAAGGCAGTAAAACTATTCTGTATGCTACTACAATAGTGTATAGATGTCATTATACAAATGTCAAAAGCCATAAAATATGCAATACCAAGAGTGAATCCTAATATAAACTATGAACTTTGGGTGATAATGATATGTCAATGTACATTCATCAATTGTAATAAATGTAGCACTCTCGGGGGGTGTCAGTGACATGGTAGGTTATTCTTGTGTGGGGGCAACGTGTACATGAGAACTTTATTTTCTGCTTAATTTTGCTGTAAACCTAAACCTGCTCTTAAATATACATATTTTTAAAAAGACTATGGCTTCTATCTTGGGTGGTGGTTTCTTTTACTCTCTCATTTGCCATGCTGTGAGTAGCTTTATGGAGAGGCCCATGTGGAAGAAGCTGATGTCTGCAGCCAACAGCTGGCTAAGACCAGAGGCCTGCCAGTGGCCACAGGAGTGAGCTCGGAGCATGTATCCCCCACATGAACCTTGAGATGACTGCAGCCACAGTGAACACCTTGATCACTGCCTTGTAAGACTCATTTTGAGAGACCCTGCGCTTGGGGAACCGAGCTAAATCATGGCCAAATTTCCAACTCACAGAAATTGAGGTAACATATAAATGTTTGTGACTTTAAACTGTATGGGTTTGGTAGTAATTTGTTATGTAACAAGAGATAAATAAGATAACTGTTACGCCACCTCTTATATACCAGTTTTAATGAGAATCTTTAACAAAGAGATCTAGATGATAAGCACTTAAGCCCCATAGTTCATACTGGGAACTCTCTCCACATTTAAGTGAAGCTTAAATATATCCAACCATCCACGAGTATAAACGCATACTCACTGTGCTGCTCTAGAGTAAACTATCAATTCCTTCTCATAAAGGGAAGGAAATTAACTCACTGAAAGCTTACTATTTATGGGACACTTAACATGATATCTTTTAGGAGAAGATTAAAGTAAATAATTCATGCAAGTCTACACAGATAGAAAGGGAAGGAGATGGGATTAAAACTGAGGTGCCACTTTCAAGTAAAAGTAACTTGTATGACTTTCTAGAACTTTTCCTGGCATTTTCTGATTCTATGTCTCCACTAATCTGTGTTGAATAGTTAGGCCTTTCCCTACAGACCACAGTAAGAGTGGGGTATTTTATACATACTTCTCTCAGTAGCTGATAGAAGCAGCAGCAACATGTCAGTAAGGATATAAAACACTTGAATAATAAGATCTGCAAATTTAACTTAATGGCCATATATAGAACCCTGAGCCTTAAAATGCAAATCACACATTCTTTTTAAGTGCACCTGGAATCTTTACTAAAATTGACCACATGGTGGTTCATAAAGGCAATCTCAACAGATTGAAAAGAATTGAAATCAAAGTTTGTTTTCTGATAATAAATCCTGAAGCTCAGAATCAACAACAAATAGATTACTAGGAAATCCCCTTATGTTTGGTGTTAAGAAATATATCTGTAAATAATTCATGCTTGAAGCAAGAAAAGATAATAGAAATCAGAAAATATTTTAAGCTGGAAAACCTCAACATTTTCTAGGAGTATATGACAAGAGGAAAAGAGAAGCAAGGTGTGGATTGTAGTGATGGGTCATGGAGTCTAACCAAGACAGAAAGGAAGACAGGAAGAGGCTATGGGTACTGAGGGAGCCACGGGAGTCCATGCATTGAAGGTCATGGCCACAGGGAAGAATTCTGCAATGGGAGTACTTGATCTGGGAAGGTCAAGTGCTTGCATATGAAATTTCAGGAGTGATAAGCTTTTTGGTAATGAACATGTCCGCAGTGTGACCATGGAAGAAAATGCCAACAGTTGATTGGATTTTTTACAATAAAATGGCAATAAATACATATCTATCAACAATTGAATCTAAAAAACAAACAAGTAGAACAGGAACAGACTCACAGATACAGAGAACGTGTTGCCAGTTGCCAGATGGGAGATGGGCTGGGGGCTGGGTGAAAAAGGTGGAGGGAGTAAGAAGTACAAATTGATAGTTACAGCACAGTCATGGGCATGTAAAGTACAGCATAGGGAAAATAGTCAGTAATGTTGTAATAACCCTGTATGGTGCCAGGTGGGTACGAGATTTATCAGGGTGATCACTTAGTAAGTTATTTAATGTCTAATCTCTGGGTTGTACACCTGAAACTAATATAATATTGTATGTCAACTGTAATTGAAAAATTTAAAAAATGATTAAATGGCAAAAAACAAAGTCACTGAAACTGAGAGCATTAAGTAACCAGGAGGCAGGGCGTTGGATGGATCACACACATGGATTCTGAAATCTCCACGCGGAATGAAAGGATTTGAGGTGAAGAGTAAAGCAGCAGAAAATAAACTATGTGAGGAAGAAGGGGCTGTGAAAAAGAGGTTGGAAGACTGAAAGCAAATGAGATAAGAGAGTGGGTGGCAAATCCCAAGTGGCTCAGAGTTGGCTGTTTCGAAGGAGTAGGTGTACCGGGGAAGCCAGGTTTGCTTCTAAAGCACATTTCATCGTGCACATTTGATAAAGAAAGATGACAAATGGCAGTAGCTCATTAGGTACTGAAAATGTTTTTTATCATTTATACAATGCACAGGGTTATTATGGGTTGTTTCCCATCGGGAGAAACCAGTTACGTTCTTACTCCTTATTTGGGTTTTCTCAGCCTCACAGCTTTAGCATGCTTCTCGGTATTCTCGGCGTCTCCCTGAGATGATCTGCTCACTGTGCATGCCTCCTTGTGGTTTCTCTAATGGAGATACACACCCAGTAACTCAGGCCTGGGTCTAAAGCAGGCTTCAGAAGCTGCACAAATACCGTATTCCTTTTGGCCTGGTGCATCTGCGTGTAATTGAGTTGTTTTTAAGCTACACAATATATGAGGTTTTATGGATCTTGAATTGTTTTAAATAGTGATTCATTTGTGTAATCACACAAGTACATTTTCATGTAAAAAACAGAAAAAGCGAGCATCTCCCTGATCACTGCCATGGCCCCCAGCTCATGCCCAGAACTAACCAATTATGGGGTGACATGTTCTCCTGGGCTTTTCTCTATGCATTTACTTTCTTATAATATACAAAGGGGAATATGTAGTTTTGCATATCAGATCGCTTTACTCCCCTGCCATTCAAGGGCTTCCCACTTAAAAGTACAGAAGAAAATGCATACTTCCAACTGTAGCCTAAGACTCCACACAGCCTGGTCCTTGCCTACCTCTCTGATCTCCTTTCATGCCAGGAGGTGCGAGGTGTTCTCCCGCAGAGCCTTAGCATGTGCTGTTTGTTCTGCTTAGAAGGCATCTACCCAGTCCTTTCTTCATTGGTTCTTAACATTCAGGCCTCTGCTAAGAATTCACCCCCTCATAGCCTTTCCTAGAAACCCTCTCTAAATAAGTACCTCCCTCCCCTGTCTCCACTTCCAGTCTCTGTGGAATCCTATCACTCTGTTTCAGGCAAAAGAGCCATACCCCTGGGGTTTGAATCCTTATGTCACCACCAGCTTACTTTTTAAAAAAAATATATCTTTATTGATTTCAGAGAGAGGAAAGGAGAGGGAGAGAGAGAGATAGAAACATCAATGATGAGAGAGTCATTGATGCGCTGCAGCCCGCAACCCGGGCATGTGCCCTGACCGGGAATCGAACCCTGATCGCCTGGATCCTAGATCGACGCTCAACCGCTGAGCCACGCCCGGCCAGGCCCACCAGCTTACTTAACCTTTTTGCACTTCAGGTCTCTCATCTGTAAAATTAAGGTCATTATAGCATCTACTTTATAGATTCCTTTGAAATAAAGAAGAGGAATATTTATAAAACACTGAGCACTTGAAGCTATATGGAATAATTTATTTATTTGTATGTTTATCACCTCGCTTCTCTGAAATGTAAGATGTCTGTGTGCTGGGCCCTTGTCTGTTTTGGTCTCAATATAGTAGTGCCTGACTCATAGCGTCCTTAATAGATAAAGGTCGAATGTACGAATGTTTACATCTTACTTCCTGCATAGAGTTCTGTGTGCACATGAGGTAAGTTTAAAATGGAAAACATGGACTTGTTTTTATTAAAAGCTTTCACTTTAAAAAAATGTATACTTTTATTGGTTTCAGAGAGAGGGAGAGGAAGAGAGAGAGAAACATCAATGATAAGAGTCATTGAAGGGCTGCCTCCTGCGTGTCCCCTGCTGGGGGATCGAGCTCACAACCTGGGCCTGGGCCTTGACCTGACCAGGAATTGAACCTTGATCTCCTGGATCATAGGTCAGCGCTCAACAGCTGAGCCATACCAGCTGGGCAAAAGCTTTCACTTTTATATGCTGGCCATTACTAGGTGCTATCACCATATCACCATATCATGTACAGTAAGTCCTCACTTAACGATGGGTTCTTCGATTATAAGTGAAATGATGTATGGTGAAGCCAACTTTACCATAGGCTAATTGATATAAACAAGTTAAGTTCCTCTGGCATCTCAAAGTTATAATAAAATGTTGAATGAAACGATGTTATTCGAAAATCTGCTGTGAATCCTCTAATATCTGCAAAGTAGAATCCCAACTATAATTCTCTTGGGTGTTACTTTTCCAAAGAGCACAGGATACATAAGATGAGTGTAGCAGCCGCCACAATCCCACGATATTTAGGAAAACACTAGCAGCAGTTATCACAAGCAAAGATTACATTCTCAGATTCCAGCACAACCCAAACCTATATTGCAGTTGCCAGCCTGTTGGTTTAGGGTTATCTGAGGGTGGAGAAAAGCTTCTTGTCTGAGCTTGTCAGGACCTATCAGACTGTGCCAGTTGGCGATGGTCTGTGAATCTAACCTCAATTAGGAAAATATTTTGTAAAGAAGTTAGTTCTGTTTCCATGTGCTCCCAGGAATCTTGATGAAACCCAAGGCTTCCTCCAGCAGAGTTGCAGCTATTGTTAACCTGAAGACGGTGCCTCACAGGCCCAATAGGGGCACACTGCCATAAAGTTCCCTACTCTAAAGGATGCACACACACACACACACACACACACACACACGCACACACATTTTGCTATTTAAGGTCCAACCTGGGTCATCTATCCAAGGTTAAGAAACAAGATAAAGGAGGAAAAGTTTAGTAAAAAATTAACTAGATTTCTACCCACTAAGCTGAGCTTGAAAAAAAGCCAAGTCGAAAGGGCTCCATTCTAGAGTCTCTAACAATGAGTCTGAAGTTCGTTCCAAGTATAGCTGCCTTTGTAGTATAGAGTCCCCTAGAGAGCGTTTTGTGACCCCAGGAAAGAAATTTCCATCTCCATCCCAGACTCCATCCTGACTTATACAGTATGAGGCCCTGGAAAGCCTGTGTTGGTTCCAAATGAATCTGCTTTTTTATTAAACGCGGCTACTGTGGTTTACTAAGTGCTAAATCAGCCTGTGCAGCTGCAATCTCAAATCGGCTGCAGCTCAGGGACAGCTGACAGAATTTGCAGGAAGGCCAGGGTGTGCCGTTCAGGGCCTCCGTAGTCAGGAACCACGCCCAAATCCTGCCCCCGGGGGTCTGATGGAGATGCCATTGTCCTTGCAGCGAGGTGCTAGACGCTGCCACTCGCACCTCTGGCGCTGCCGTTGGGTGCTGCCCACCCGCTGGAGCTGAGGCCCTTGCTGCTCCCATTTATCACCAGAAAGGGTTTGGCATAGCCTGTCATCCCACCCCAGTTCAGTTCCTCGGAGAAGCACCTGGTGGGTAGAACTGGTCATGTGCTATGCCTAGCTGCACGGGAGGCTAGGAAGGTGGGTATCTGGTATTTCAGCCTCTGAGAAAGGAAACAGGCGGAGGTACTGTGCTTTCCAACAACTGCAAGCAGGTTCAGAGACTGGGAGGCAAAAAAGAGAAGATACTGTTTCACTGTAACATCCCTTCATGTTCTCCCAGCCTCAGGGCTGAGCCGCAAAGGCTTTGTTGCTCCCTTAGAAGAAAGGGAGACGTCCATAAGGTCAGACCAGAGGGGACAAACTTAGGAGGCGTTCTGACCGACAGGAAAGATTCAGTAGCGTTCTTACTGGGAAGAGGATGGAAAAGATTAGGAGGGTGGATATTAGGGGCTACGGTCGGCCTGGGCTCTCCAGGGACACAACACCCCTTGTTCCCTTCCTGGCCTGGACCTGAAGAGATGGGCCAGTGAAAAGGGCAGAAGCACCAGATAGATTTTGACTCTGAGAAGACACTGTCATGCAAGGGACCTTGAATCGTCATAGGGTGACTGCAGCAGAATGACAATAGCCTTGTTGTTGGTCTATGTGATCATCAAGCTGAAGGTCCTACGAGTATCTCCCTTGGCTCCTGGCTGACACACACACACACACACACACACACACACACACACACACACACACACATAAATGTTATTTGAATACTTTTAAAATTTGAAATATGTTTAGACTTACATAGAAATTGCTAAAATTCAGGCTAGGAGAGGGAGGAAGGAGAAATCCTGAAAGACAGCATTTACCCAAAAGAGACAGCGTTATTTTTAACCGGCAAGTTTAGGTTTCCTTTTCTGCCTCTCCTCCCACAAGTATGAGAACTTGAGAGCAAGATGAGACCTTTACAGAAAATAATCTACACTTCTACTGTACAGCAACACTTTTTATAGTGTTTTAAATTACACACCTCACTGTACTTCCATGATTGTAATGTCTAAATCTGTGCCTCTCATTCATACTCAAGACATATTTATTTGGGCACTTGCTAGGTACTTGCATTTACTTAGGTTGTTGGCTCTGGTCTGGGACTAGCCAGTGCCCAGTTGTGAGTCCAGTAAGTGGAGGACTGGCTCATAGCAATGGCCAATAAAGCCTTAATTCTCACTCCTGTTGCAGGTTTGTGGCTGAACACCTCACTGTAGGTTACAACTGGGTTGATCCTGCACTTCTGAAAATAGGTATAATACACATAGCCTTTTTTCTGTTTTATTTTTTAATTTAAAAAAATCTTTAACATAAGAACAGAGTTATTGGGTTAAACAGGAAACATTACAACAAAAGATGAAAACAGATACCCTAACAAGGATATCTGGGCACTGTGCCAGGTGGAGCTTGGAGAAAGGGGCAGTGCACAGTTCACTAGGCTTCCTTATGTGATCTAGTTTGAGGAAATTTGGGCTCTACTGCATTGCCTAGCTACTTCAGCTTTCACTACAGGAATTAGGGGCCTGGAGACCAAAGTCTAGGAGCTGTCACACACGCTTACCCTTGAACCTAAGGTTCCCACATGACTGCACTCAAGGCTCATTTTTGCATCTTGATTCAGGCCTGGATTCAAGATGCCTGCAGACTAGGCCTCTGGGCCTTCCTTGCGGCCATTAAGCAAAGAAGGCGGTCATTGTTCTGAACCACGGGTGTGGTGGTGGCAGAGCCAGTGCCAGCATGGGACTGAGAGGAGAGCTCCATCTCCAGGCAATCGGCCCCACTGGTTGGAGGTGGCGCTGGGGTGGGGTGAGGTCTTGGCCCAAAGCTTTAGGAGTGACTTCCTTCTATCACAAGGGCTTTCTTATCTTTGGGTCCAGTGCCCTCTGGGCGCTTCCCGGGTTTCTGTGAGTGTGGAACTCAGGGGTCAAATGCCATAAGGCAGAAGTGCACAAATGGCTAAGAGAGCGAGTTGCTACTTTAGGGTCCAGCTTTCAGCCAAAGGACTGCTCTTTGGAGTTTTAGTCTTGAGTTACAGAGAGACTTCCCTTGCTCTGCCTGAACACTGAAATAAAACTCTCAGAGCTCTAAGAACCACAGCTGTCTGCCAGGCATCTCCAGTGATAGCTTCTCTTCGCTTCCCAAACGCAGTTTGCACCAAATCACAGTCCTGTTCCCTCCAAAAGCTGCTCTTCTCCCACTATTCCTTCTTCTGATGAATGGCCCACCATAACCTAGATTCTCAAGCCAGAAATATGGGGGTTATTTCAGTTGTTCCTCCCTCACATCCACATCCAATTAATTACAAAGACCTGACTCCATTTCCAAAAATATCTTCAAATTTTCCTGCTTCAACATTTCCAGATTTACTTCTGACCTCCATAATTTTCTGACCTCCATTAATTTTTCTTGTCAACCTCCAGTCAATCTTCAATAATAGCACAAAGTGATCTTTCCACAATATAAATGTGTTCCCTGGAGTAATCTTGCTAAAAATCATTCTCAGTACTATGTTAAAACATGTAAATGTGATCTGACCGGCTCTGCTTGCTTCTGTGGCCTACCCTCCCCCATTCCCCCCCCCCCCAGTCTAGTTAGTATTTTCATTGCCTGTAGTGTCCTCCTTTATTTGCAGAATTCACTTCGTATAGTACTTTGTGTGTCATCTCCTTTGGAAAGTTTTCCCTTTTCTCCCCAGCAGGGATAGGGTCCGTTTATTTTGGCATAATTTGCTAACTTGTACACATCTGTCACAAGTCTTATCAGGCTGCAGTTATTAAAGGCTTACCATTTGACTTTGAATAACTCTGGAGGACCTTACTGTTCATCTGTAAACTTGTGCTTAATAAATGTTGAATGAATTACATCATAGGACTCTTATCAATATACAAAACCAAAAATCACTTAGGAGCACTGGTTGAAATATTTTTTTGTCCTGAGGTTCTATTTTGGGGGGTCAGTGTGGGGGTCCGCGACTATGCATTTTTGACAGTTCCCAGATGATTTTCATGCAGGAGGTCCAGGGATTACATTCTGAGAAATCTTTACCCATTGGTAAGGGTGCAATTCCTTCTTATGTGCTATTTTGAAAGCGTCCTATTTCTGTGGGCTAGCTCCTAAATCCCGAAAACGCTTGTTGAGTGAATGACAAAGCAACACGTGAATGAACAACCTCAAGGTGCCAAGTCAGCCATTTTACCACACAGGCCCCAGGACCCCCTATAACTACTCTGAGAGGCAGAAAGGGCTCTGCAAGCCCAGCCTCCCGGGCAGGCTCGGCCCCGGCTGGAGGCACGCTGGACTACATTTCCCAGAGGGCCGAGGGCGTCCGCGCAGGCGCACTTGGAAAACTACGGCGTCCTTCTCCTTCCCAGAAACTGGCAGGTCACTCCCACCCCGCCTATGCTGCCGGTCTCCTGCCCGTCCCGCACTCTGAGCTCGGGAGGTTCTGCTCGTGTGTGTCGTTGCCGGCCGGATTCATGGGATCGCCACTGAGATTCGACGGGCGGGTGGTTGTGGTCACCGGCGCAGGGGGAGGTGAGCGCGCGAGGGCCGGAGGGCGAGCGTCGCCCCTCGCTCCCACGCGCGAGCCCTGCGTTTTGGGCCTGAGGATCGCGCGCAGTCGCAGCTGCGGTGTCAGCGTGGGGGGCAGCGGGCTGCGGTGAGGGGTGGGCGAAGGGACTTGGGGGGCGGGGTGGGAGGACCTGGAACAGTTGTTGTCGGGGCTCCGAGTCGGCCGTGGAGGGAGAGGTGGGGCTGGCAGCCTCGCGTGGGGAGCCGGAAGCACCCCGTCCCAGGGTCAGGTGCAGCCCGCGCACTGGTCTCCGCCCGTGGCCGCCTCCCACGGCCCGGTCTGGCGCGGGCGGAGGCGGGGCTGCGCTGCGGGTGCGGACCGAGGCTCAAGTCCCAGGCTGACGCCCCTCTGCGCGCGCCAATCGCCACGGCTCCTGCCCGTCGGCTTTCCTGGGCCTCTCTGGTCCTTGGAAGGCTGGGAAAGGCGACTGGGCGCTGCAGTCACCCCCAGAGGAGTAGGGCTGTTTATTATCAGTTGCTTGCCTTTGGAAAGTTTGTTATTGAGTGTTTCTTTTCCTCTGTCGGATGGTTTTGGGCTCTCTGATTTTTAGTTCTCCAGAGGCCCGCCTTTAGGGAGGGCACCTGAGAGGCCTCCTCGAGTTTGCATGCTTATCAAAGTCAAGCACTCTGCACTAGTTCCCACGTAACCCGTGGTTTCAGTTACCCTTGGCCCCAAAATATTAAATGGAGCGTTCCAGAAATAAACTTCTTAAGTTTTAAATCATTCACTGTTCTGAGTAGTGTGATGAAATCTTGAGCAGTCCCTCTCTGTCCAGTTCTGGATGTGAATCACCCCTTTTTACAGTGTACGTGTTTTTATGATAAAGGTAGATCACTGGCGTATCTTTTGCTAGAATTGTATAGTTTGGTTTTAAGTTGAGACAATTCTCTGGTTAACTTAAGAGACCTACCCATCCCTTTCATATGATGGTTTTCTACTCTGTTACCATAATTTTGTGTGTTCTGGTCATGAATATTTATCTAAAAACCCCGTGTTTAGAACAGGTGCTTCAGCCTTGATCTGATAAAATATAAGAAGGCTTGAGTTATATTGGCTAAGTGCTCTCTTATTCAAAGTGGATTAAATTTTTAAATAAATTATTTGATGATATCTTTAGTTTATATTTTGGGTTCTTTTTAGAACAGCCTGCTACTTTAGCCATCTCAATTTTTTATTTGTATTCTTATTTATCAATTTAAATTTGCACTACCAATTAAATTTATCAACTAATTTAAATTAAAAAGTATGTACGTGCCAAAACAGTTTACACAATACAAAAGTAAGCCTTCCACCTCTGGTTGCTAGTCACACAGTTCTGGTCCCCAAAGGTACATACTAATTGCCAGTGTCTTATATATTTTTCCTGAGATATTCTGTTCCTATAAAACTTATATAGGTATATATTCATTTTTGGTTGTGACTTACACCTTGTATCTTTGAGTTAGAATTAAATATTTAATTACTACTTAATTAAGAATTAAATATGTGTTTGGTGATTATGTCATTAAAGTTCAGTACAAGATATAGAAATTACTATATATTTGAAGCAGGAAAGGATTTAACTCAGCCATTTATATTTTAGGCTGTTCCTCTTGGAATGACTTGTGGAACAATACAGAACTGGTCCATTAGGGGCCACAACCTGTGAGGCTGCCATTTGAACTGATGCAGCCCAAATAGTCATTGAGTACCAGGCATGTAGAAAATGGAAGCTGCTATCTGGATTTAGGGTGCTCGATCAAGAAGTAGCTGCTACAACCACTGTTTCTTAATACCTAGGAAGCGTCAAGAAATCAGCTTCTTAACTAGCAGCGAAAGCTAGAAGTCACAGTAAAGTGGTTTCTGCCTCATTTCCACTTTGCAGATTTCTTGCAAATGCATTTAGTGGTGGAATCCAATTCACATCTAGAATCCTAGCAACTAGGTAGAATGGTAGGAAATGATAGGTAGAATAGGTGGAAAATACAATTTTAAGCTTTCTAACCTCTGCAAGTAGAAGAGGGTAAAACACAGGTTGAGAGTACTAATGAAGACATTGTAATGCAATTAATTGCTCACCAGTTACTTTAAAATGGGGATTGAATTGAGTGGGCCAAAAAAATTAAATTGTGCTAACATTTGCTCAACTTTCTGATTGTTTTTTCATTAGGACTGGGCCGAGCCTATGCTCTGGCTTTTGCAGAAAGAGGTGCATCAGTTGTTGGTAAGTTGGTATTTTTTTCTTTTTAATCAGTAGCTAGTAGCTAAAGTACTATAGTCTTCACAAGCCATCCATGTTTGTCTTCACATCAAATAATTTGTCAAGGTCAAATTTATTACTGATTTTTTATTCTGCCAGCAAGAATTTTTTCCCCCTTGAGGCTGACTTTATAACTTACTTTTTAAAGAAATTATTGCATTTGGTATATTGTGGGTTTTAATTTTTTGAGATATAAGGCTCATGCAAGATAAATCTCTCAGTGTAAATATATTGGTAACAGTAAGAAATAAATGCATTTTGAGAACTGGCAGTTTAGAGTGAGGAATCCAAAGTATTTTTTTTAAATCTCTTATATCAAAAATTTTCAAATGGAAGCTTTTTACAACAGTTTTTTAAGTTTCTAATTGAAGGGTTAGTTGCTTGAGTTTTATTATGAAGGGTGAATTGGAAGGTTCTGCATTGAAGGACCTCAAAGGTTTTCATAATCTAAATGGTTTGGACTGGCCTGATGTACTTGGTGGTTGGTGGGGATACAGGAGCAGATTTGTCTATAGCCAATTCTTTGTGGGGAATAACTGAATGAGTGCTCAGTGCAGGGTAGGTGGGTAGGGTAGATGTTATAGCCCAATATTTATTAGTGTTTTTTCTGGGATAAAATTGTTGGCCCATGATGACTTCCCAACCCCAGTTTTCCTATATCTTATTAGGGAATACATAGAGACAAATTTCTCTTAATTTGTTTATGGAGACATAACAAAAGAGCAAGCAACCAAATTTTGGCATTAAATATACTTTTCTTCCTCAGTGGGAATGTGTAACTTATCTTTGTGGAAAGGACACAGAGACTTTGAGTGTTTCTTGTTTAAGGTCATAGCCCATGTCTGTTAATCCAGTCAGTGTGCTTCTTGTGGCAAGGACACATTTTGACATTGTTATATTTGGCTAGGGGATGTATGGTTAGGTCCTCTTTGCCAGATTTTCTGAAGAATATTTAATGTCATGGCCTTATGACACATATTGTTACTGGTTTTGTTTTCCTTTTTTTTTATATTGCAGTTTATTTCTTAATATTTTTACCTTATAATTATTTATTTTCATCTTTTCCATTGAATTCTCTAAGTGCAAGGACCTTGTTTTATCTTCTGTATCTTGTAAAGGACCTTGTTTTATCTTCTGTATCTTGCTTTTGGCAAAGAAGGTACTTTGTTCATTGGTTCCTTTAATTGTTTGATATAGATTTTTTTAGGGGGGCAGGGGCTGGTGTGTCTTTGAGATTGGTTGAATAAATTTCTATTTTTCTTTTTGTTATGACTAAGATATAATTTTAGGTTATAAACTTGTTTTATGAAAAGTTTATAGCAACATGTTTTTGTGGGGATCAGTTTTCCTGTATTTGTGACCTTCATTAAATTCTGATTAGAAGTTTTTGAGTTCTAAGAAAAAGGTAAACAGGGACATTGCGTCTCTTTATTTTATCATTGCCTTAGAGATGGTATTGCAGCAGGTGCTGGTGAATGTCCAAGAAGGTAGAAATTTGTGTCTTGGAAAAATATTTGCCAAACTTGGCTGAGGGAGCCAGATTTAGTTTAGTTTAGGGGAGAAGTCAATCTACGTGAAACTTCTGGTTATTGATTTGTACTGCTTTTTAGTCTGACCTAACTGTAAACTTCCTAGGCCCTGAATGGGTTGAGCTCTTTCCTAACCATCACTACTCTCTACTTCAGCTTTTTAAAACATAGATACCCTGCTTCTAGATTGCATCACATACTCTAACATTTCTCCTGTAAATTTTTGTTCTGCTCAGCAATTTTTTTTTTTTTTTACCTGAGTAAGCAAAATATAGTAAAGAGGAATAAACAAACCTAGGATGTTATGACATCAGAGGATCTTGTTTGTGGAAAAGTGATTAATCAGAAAAATCGATAACTAGCTCAGAGGCCAGTAAGAAGTAAAATGTTAATTTTTGCTAGCTTATGCTGGCTTAAAAAACACATTTAAATAGTTTACAATAATAAAGTCTTATTTCATGCCATGTGACCTTTCACTTTGTATTCAGTTATCTATCTACTCTGTGTGTCTTCCTAATTTCAGGATCCCAGTTGAAGGAGCAGATTCTGTCTGGGACATTGCTATTCTTGGGACAGAGGGAAAACAACAGTGGAGCCACTGGTGGCTCTGAAAGCTGTTCAGAAGTGGCATGCCACTTCCACTCACATTTCATTGGCCAAAGAAAATCACTTAGCCAACCCCAAAGTTAAGGGCATCACTTTAGATATTCTCCAACTTCATGTTAATATGATTGCTATGTTTTATATTCTATATGTAAACCATTATGGGAGATTTAAATCTGGGTGTAAGAACTCCTAAGCTTTAGCCGGATGTTGTAACAAGGGACATTTGGTTTTGTATAAATGACATCTTTTAGAAAGTGTTTGCACAAATCTGTAGAAAATACTGGAAATGGAATAGTTTTGAGGTTTCCTCAGTAGGCGAGCCATACTGTTTTCTGAAACAAAGTTTTATCGTGAGGGCAGGAACACAATGATTGAAGTATTCCAGAGAGAAGAACGTTTTCTTTGACAGTAGGAAAGGCAGGAAGTTCTCTGTTCTTGAACTGGAGAAGTAACACCTTTGAGTAACTGAAGTTACAGTTTTTATGTTGTTTTTTTAAAAATTTATCTTTATTGTTGAAAGTATTACAGATATCCCCCCTTTTTTTCCTCATTGATCCCCGCCACCCCACATACGAGAGGCCCCAGGCCTTCACCACCCTATTATCTGTGTCCATTGGTTATGCATATATGCATATAAATTCTTTGATTAATCTCTCC
Organism: Miniopterus schreibersii; assembly: GCF_964146895.1. Taxonomy (NCBI): domain Eukaryota; kingdom Metazoa; phylum Chordata; class Mammalia; order Chiroptera; family Miniopteridae; genus Miniopterus; species Miniopterus schreibersii. The sequence continues at coordinate 38,208,144 of NC_138103.1, read as the reverse complement.
CCACCCACTCTCCCACCCCTGCCTTCCCACTGAGATCCATCAGTCTGTTCCATGCTTCTGTGTCTCTGGATCTGTTTTGTTCCTCAGTCTATTTTGTTTGTTAGATTCTACATATGAGTGAGATCATGTGAAACTGAATCAGGAAGAATCAGAAAGCCTGAATAGGCTAATAACAACTGATGAAATTGAAGCAGTAATAAAAAAACTGGCAGTGAACAAAAAAGCCCTGGTCCGGACGGGCTTCACAGGGGAGCTTTCTAATTCTTGAAGTTGTAGGGTTAGATAGTTTACTAAAAATTTTTCTTGCTTTTTGAGGTAGGCCTGCAGTGCTATGAACTTCTTCCCTCTTAGGACTGCTTTCACTGTGACCCATAGATTTGGGATTGTTGTGTGTTCATTTCCTCTTGTTTTCAGGAAGTTTTTGATTTCTTTCTTGATCTTATTGGTAACCCATTCATTGTTTAATAATATGTTATTTAGCCTCCATGTGTTTGGATGTTTTTGAGTGTTTTTACTGTAGTTGATTTCTAATTTCATGCCCTTGTGATCTGAGATGCTTGATATTTCAGTCTTCTTGAACTTGTAGAGACTTGTTTTGTGTCGTAATGTGTGGTGTCTTTGAGAATGACCCATGTGCACTTGAGAGGAAAGTATATTCTGCAGTTTTGGGGTGAAATGTTATGTAAATATCAATTAAGTCCATCTGATCTAGTGTGCCATTTAGAGTCACAGTTTCTGTGTTGACTTTTTGTCTGGAAGATCTATCCAGTGAAGTCAGTGGGGTGTTAAAGTCCATGATTGTATTACTGTTGATCTCTCTCTTAAAGTCCTTAAGGTTATTATTGATAGATCCTTATTTATTGCCATTTTAATTCTTTATGCCATGTTTCTCTATTTCTTCTTCTTATTACAGTAGTCCCTTTAACATTTCCTGCAATGCTGGTTTGGTGATGATAAACTCCTTTAGCCTTTTTTTTTTTTGTCTGGGAAGGTCTTTATTTCACCATTTATTTTGCATGATAGCCTTGCTGGATAGAGTATTTTTGCCTTCAGATCCTTGTTTAGCATTACCTTGACTACTTCATGCCATTCCCTTCTGGCTGTTAAGTTTCTGATGATAAGTCAGCTGACAGCGTTATGGAAGCTCCTTTGTAGGTAACAGATTGCTTTACTCTTGCTGCCTTTAAGATTTTTCTCCTTGTCTTGAATTTTTGGCATTCTAATTATGATGTGTCTGGGCATGGTCCTCTTTGGATTCTTCTTGCTTGGGACTCTCTGTGCCTCCTGAACTTGTGTGGCTTTTTCCTTCACCAGGTTAGGGAAGTTTTCTGCCATTATTTCTTCAAACAGGTTCTCTAACCCTTGCTTACTTTGGCCCTCCTCTGGCACTCCTATGATGCAAATATTGTTACTTTTTATGTTGTCCTACAGCTCCCTTATACTGTCCTGTTTTTCAATTGTTTTTTCTTTTTGGGTCTCTGATTGAGTGATTTTTTCCTACCCTGTCTTCTAATTTGTTGATCTGATCCTCAGCTTCCTCTGTTCTGCTTTTTATTCATTCCAATGTATTCTTTATTTCTGCTATGTCATTCTTAATTTCCTTCATAGTTTTCATATCTTTTTTTCATGGTGTTGAGCATCCTTACAATCAGTATTCTGAACTCTATCTCTGAGAGATTGCTTATCTCCATTTCATTTAGCCTCTTTTATTGGAGACTTCTCTTGTTCTTTCATTTGGGGCTTGTTTTTTTTATCTCTCCATTTTTGCTGCCTACTTGGGTTTGTTTCTATGTATTAGATAGGCCCGCTAGGACTCTCAGTCTTTTTGGACAGTCTCTGGTGCAAGCCAATGTCAGACGCTGTTTGTGACTGGCCCTGAGTACCCTGTTTGGAGCTATCAACAACCCATGGCTTGAGGTTGCCTCTGCTGAGGCTGGGTGTGTTTGGACAGTACCAAGATGCACACCAAAGTCTGCTTTTCCAAGGCCCTGGTCCAGAAGCAGATCAGGCAAAGACTCAAGCACTCTGAGGTCTGCCTCTGCCTGTAGGCTGATTATTCTGATTCTCTTAATGAGTCTCAGGCTATAGAAACTCCATGGGGTATGGGGAGAGGTTTTCCAGCAGGATGGGGCAGTTGCTTCCCCCCCAGGCAAAAGCTGCTTGGAAGGTAAATGTCTGCCTTTGTAGAACGGGGGAATGACTAGGCATACCTCCAGTCCACGCTGCCCTCCCTCTGCTGTAGCCCAAGGTGAGTGGCTACACATGAAACTTTGTGCTTTGGCTCTTTAAGAAGGTCCCTGCAGTTCACCTGTCTCCCTGGCAGGCAGAAACCCTGTTGCTTTTCACAGTCAGAAGTTATGTGGGCATCTTTTTCAGTTCTGGTGCTCTTGACTGGGAAGCCCAGCCTGGGGTTTAGGCCCCAGAGTCCTCAGTGGGAACCCCCCACAGCTGAGATATCCTCTGGCCCTTCAGCTGCTGCCTGTGGGAGCCCAGACAGCCCTCTCTCACCTCCGCATTTCCTACCAGTCTCTATTCGGTCTCCACTTTTCCTCCTTGGTTATGAGGATGCTCTCCAGCTCGTCTTCAGTTGATTATTTGGGATGGTTCTTCTACAGTTTAGTTGTAATTCCAGTTTGGCCCCAGGAGAATGTCAGAGTAGCTTTCACTTAGTCTCTCACCATCTTTAATCTTAAGTGTATGGTTTTAAGTCTGAAGTTACAGTTTTTAAAAGTAAGATTGACATGATTTTTTTTCTGTGCTGAAGTTACAGAATAACTGGTAAAGGTGAGTCTGAAGTTTCTGTGATCTGATCAGAGCCTGCGTTTTTAACTACTCTGTGATCTTGATACCCCAAAGGTGAATTGTAGTGGTGAAAGTGAATTGTTTTTGAAATTCTGTCAGGCTTCAAATCCTGACTCTACTACCTAATTATATGACCTCTCTGATTATAAGTAGCCACCTTGTCTAACTTCCAGGATTGTGGTGGGGATTAAATGACACAAAAAATTAAAGGGAAAAGAGAGGAGCCAGTGCTAGGCAATGTGCTTATGAACTGACTTTGTCAAAGGTCTTGTTCACACAGACCTGAGGTCTTGTTTACACAAGGGGGATCCAGCCCCTTTTATGGAACATGTTTCTTTTACAGCTGCTTAGAGAAAAGGGTCTGCCTTAGGCCCTGGTGCATTCTCTTCAAGTGTAAGCATAGTGCTTCACTTAGTAATCAAGACATATGTGCCAACTGAATGAATAAGTTAAATTTATATGACACAATAAGAAAGATTACAAGATATGGTAGGATTTGCTGATGTAGATTATAATGGAAAGGGAGGGATAGAGTGGCCATTTACTACGATAGAGAAGACTGAAGGTGGACCAGCTTGCAGAGAGGAGATATTCCTGTTAGACTTTCAGATGGATATACTAAGTAGAAGTGGGATATCAGACTCAGTAGTTGGGGGAACAGGTTGAAGCTATATAAATCCGAACATTCTCAGTTTATAGATGGTATTTTAAAGCCAGGAGACTGGATCTGAGTACCCAGATGGTGAATACAGATAAACCAGTGATTTTCAACCTTTTTCATCTCATGGCACACATAAACTAATTACTAAAATTCTGCGGCACACCAAAAATATATTTTTTGCTGACCTGACAAAAAAAAGAAGGTATAATTTTGATACATTCACACCACCAGATGACTATTGTGTTGGCTGTTGTCATTTTTGCATTGACAATCTAAGGGAAAAGAGGTCAGGGTCCCCGACTAAATAGTCAGCTATTGCATGTTTTAAAAATTCTTACAACACATTGGTTGAAAATTGCTGAGATAAACAGAAGTCCAAGGACTGAATTCTGGATAACTCAGTCTCTCATTTCCAGTTTCTTCTCCTTTTAAGAATACCTTTGCTGCCTTCTTATTGTTGAGACAAAGAAAATAAATTAAAAGGACCTAATTTAAGACACTGCTGTCTAAACTACTTATAGTAAATTGAAGCAGTAAAGTGAAGCCATCAAGTACTATTAATGCTCAGAGGTTACCTTTCTTTCTGAACTTTTCAATACAGGAATTTATGATTTGCAACACATACGACAAATAATTAAAATCTTTTATAAATAAAGGAGACTTAAAAATCTGTAAGAAGGACAAACACTCCAAAAATGTGATTTAAACAGGCAAAACAATAAATATAAATGGAGGATTCACAAATATATCACATTTTGGGATATTTTAATGATTTCAACTGAAAAGACTCTGTCCTTAACTATCATCATCTTACCATTTTTACTATCTATTTTAAAGCTATTTGAGTGAAGTGGTTGACTAATCATTTCCTCTATAGCTTCCCCAAACAAATATTATTTTTTTTAGTGGAAATAATTACCTTCTTTTTAGGATAACAGGAACTTGATTACAGCATTAGAGGAGCAGAGTGGCATTGTAGACAAGGTCATTTCATACAGCCTTGGAGCCTGGGGCAAGTTGCCTAACCTTTCCCAAACTTGCCTCACCTGTTCATGCTAACCTCCTAAAAACCTGTGCGGAGGTCAAATTCAGGTCAAATTCAGCAGTGTACATAATGGTTCTTTGAAAATGCAAAGTAGACAAATACTGGTATAAGGTGGTAATGGTATTTTTAAAAATTATTTATTATTATTAACATTTTAGCCATACATTTAAGTGGTTAACAGTGTCACGTAATATGGATAGGTTTCCCTGTATACAATTGCAAAAGATCTTACTGTTTCTATCCAAGTCCTTTAGCATGTGACCAGCTTTTCTAGTTAAGATTGTAATCCCTATAATTCAGCTCTGGCGATAGTGGGATGATTGAATGGGGTCAGTGCTAATTTAATGCTCTTGAATGTAGAGACTTATCTTGAATAAATCTATTCTGATATTGTTTCACTGAACATTATTGATCTCAGTAAGTTATTCAGGCTTCAGTGCTTATCTGTGTGGTTGCACTTTGACCAATTTCCACTTGGGGGTGGTGTTTCATTGCATAATTGAGTGATTCTTTATTTAAATATTGCATTTGCCAATTGGCTTTTCTTGCTTAGTTAAAAAGGGTCTTAAAAAACTGTTAGCTATATGTCTTAAAATCTTGATTTTTTTGCTGGTTGTTTCCTGGCATTTGCATGGAAATGAACAATTAATAGGAATTTAGTCGTGAATCTTACCACTTTTAAAAAAATTTTTTTATCTCTTGAGGGATAATGTAAGCCTTTTTTCATTATTTCGTGTGTTCGCAGTATTTTTTTACATGCAGTAAGACTGATAAGACTATATTTTTAGGAAAAATATATCCCAGTCCACATTTTGAAAATCTTATTTCCTTAAAAAAAAGTTGGGTACAAACACATTGATTTAGCCAATTTTAAGTGTGGATAGGCATTTGCTTTTTCTCTGTATTATCTTTACCACTCAACCTCACTTGCGACTCTCATTCCAATCTAAGAAAAAAAAACCATTCTTCAGAAGGAAAAAAAATGTATTTTTTCAGGTGTGGTAATCATAACTAATATTAAAAGACTTTAAAATTTAATATATGGCACCATGCCATTTATTATTTAATATTTTTTGTTATATTCTTAAAAATCTATGTAATAACCCTACAAAATGATCATTTTCAATGCAAATTAATTTTTTGTCCCAAGTATTTTTCTTACACTATGTTTTTTCAATATTTGGAATTGATCTGAGTATCTTTTCATTAGTTTTTGCATGTTATTTCATAAATTTTACCTTAAATTACTGTGTAAATTTACTTTATTTGTCCCTAAAATTTAGACATGTTCTCCTTTATTTACTTTATGCTAAAATTTACTGTGCATTATGGTATTCATAGGTTATCAACTTTTAAAGATGTACCATTCTTTTTTTAAAAGATGTACAATTCTTATACATCTATGTGTTCCTCTAGATTTCCTTGCAAATAGTAAATGCTCAATTAATGTTCGTATCTATATAATTGGCTGTAGGCAGATGTTATGTAGTAGGTGTGGCCAGTTAAACATATAAAGATGGAGTCATGGTATAAATTAGTGACTGAACACATTAGTTCTATATGTAGTTTTGACCACTTTTAATAGTTTTGTTTCATCACAGACTATGGCATAGTTCTATGAAAATTTATAAGTTGCTTCTCTGTCTAATAGTTTAATATGCTTGTTCTCTATCACTTGTAAACAGAGGCTGTTCTGTAAACAGGCTTTCTTGGTAGAGAAGATACTTCACATTGTGTTTTTAACTTTTTTTTTTAAAACTGTGGTAAGAACACTTAATAATGAGGCCTACCTTCTTAACAAATTTCTAAGTGTACATTAGTTCCTCCTCATTCATGGTTTCACTTTCCACGATTTCAGTGACATACCTTCAACCACAGTCTGAAACTATTAAGCGGAAAATTCCAGAAATAAGCATATGTCATTGTGTGTTGAATCTTAAAGTGATCTTTTGTTTTTTTTTTTCTTTTTTTTCTTTCTTGCTAAAAATGTGTTGAGTCATGTTCTTTTCCTTTTTTAAAAAGCAGAAGCATTGTAAAATTAAAACTTTTATCACAAATCTGTGTTTAAGTATTTTTACTGCTTCCTCATATCTCTATTTAAAGACAAAGAGGCATGTTTTGAATGTATACACCTCTGTGTGTTTAGTAAAATGGGGATGGGATAGGATGGAATTGGGCAGACGACTAAAGAAATACACTAATAATTTTATTTCAACTCATACTTTGAAGGTCTGGAAATGAATTCACGTTTGTTGTTTTTGCATTGCAGTGAATGACTTAGGAGGGGACTTCAAGGGAGTTGGTAAAGGCTCCTTAGCTGCTGATAAGGTTGTTGAAGAAATAAGAAGGAAAGGCGGAAAAGCAGTGGCCAACTATGGTATGGTATTTGAGAGAACTATACTATTTTTAAAATTTTTCTTCAACTAATGCTATGGCACACATTGGTAATCACATTGATACCTTTCATTCCACTGCAGTTATGAAATTAGATTTTATCTAAGTCAGACAAAGCTCTTTGGGTACATATTTTATATAATATGTGAGAATTTTAAAAACTTTTGATGTAGATTATTTCATAAGTCTAACTTTTATTCTATTGCTTATTTAATTTTTTTTATTAATGAGCATGTGATATAATCGGTAAATTATGGTAGATGTGTATATGAATATGTCCTTTTTCTTAAAAGACCTGTTTTAGCTAAAAGGTCTTATGTATTTCTACAGAATAACACTAAATTCTTTTGACATTATTTAAAATTTTTTAAAAGTAATATCATATTAGAAGTGAAATGCCCCTTTTGTACCCGACCATCATATTCCATTATGCACGAGTAATCGTTGCTATATGTAACTTCTTATCTTTTTTTTTTTTTAATATATCTATTGATTTCAGAGAGAGGAAAGGAGAGGGAGAGAAATAGAAACATCAATGATGAGAGTCATTGATCAGCGGCTTCCTGCACATCCTTGACTGGGGATCAAGCCCGCAACCCGGGCATGTGCCCTGACCAGGAATCGAACCCCGATCACCTGGATCCTAGGTCGATGCTCAACCGCTGAGCCACACCTGGCCGGGCTGTAACTTCTTATCTTGATAAATACTTAAGAGTCAAAGTTAGGCATTAAAATGAAGCCACAAGAAAAACAGCAAATACAACCTTTACATTTGACATATTGATTCTAGTAGTATTTGTAAGGAACCTTCTTGAATAGATTTAGTTTAAAGAGCTAGCACTTACTAATTTTTCTGAGAATTAGATTGATTTTATGGGCCAAGGATTAAATTAGATTACCAGTGACTTCATTTTGAAATTTTAGAGGAAAGGAGATAGGATTTGACTTATTTTGAGTGTTTGAGGGAATAATGAGACACAGGCATTTTAGTATCTTCTTTTCACATTAAGGATTTAGGAAAATGTTTTCATTTTTTATTTTATTAAATTGAGGGATTTTAAAAACCTACTTTATAACGGTAAAAATTCCAGACCCTTTCTCAGCCCCAGTTTTGATATGCAGCCTGTGTCAATCAGGATTCAGTCAGGAAACAGAAGCCCCTCGAGGTTTTCCAGGGGTGAGGGTTTTAATACAGAGAATTAGAGGCTTACATAGCCATTGGAAGGGCTGGGCAGTGCATGTCCAGGAAACCGTCGGTGACTGTTCAGCCCGCAGCAGGTGGTAGATGTGCTGTCGGTCTTACATCTTCTCACAAGATTGCCTACATCTGCAGGCTTCTGCTTTTCCACTTTTTAGGTTATTATCTCTTTTATGCATATCTAACTCGGGACTATGTGTGTCCCAGGAAAGGGACTGTATTTCCTGGATCCTTCCCTGCCATTGCAGAGAATATAGAAAGAGACAGTGGTGATGTTGAGTTGACAGCTGACCATTTGACACGTAACTCTGGATATAAGAGCCCTTCCCCTTGGCTGATTAGCAGAAAATAATGAAGCTGTACTATTTTGTCAAGCTTTATTTTTAGTGGTATTACAAAAACAGTAAGTTTATTTTCCATATGTAGTTTATATAGTGTTGAACATGCTTTTTCAAATTAAATATGTACCTTCTTCCCTCCCTCCCAAATTCTGATTTGTATTCTTAAGGGGAAGTGCCCATGAGGCTATTCAAAATTAAATATACAGTGTGGGGCAGGCTTACAGTTGTTCCTATGAAAAATAATACAGTAATTAATAAATAATAATACAAGAGTAAACTCTGTTTTACATACGCACAACTTGTAAACCCACTTTTGTCCCAGCTTGTATATTAAATAAATACTCAGTTTGTCATCTAGCCACATTTCAAGCACTCAATAGCCACATGTGGTTAGTAGTTACAGCATTTGTGCAGAAATAGGACATTTTCATCTTCACAGAAAGTGATATTGGACAGTATTTGCCAAGTATTTCTTACTTACCCCTTCTTTCCCCCTTTTTTGTAGGTTAAAGAATTATCTTAGGGGCTAAATTTCTTTTATAACATTAGATCGTCTATATTTTGATTTATTATGTGCCTGCAATATAAATATATTTTTCTTGGACATGAGTTCTATTGAGTGAATAGTATTTGTCATGTGCCTTGATCCATAGAATTTAGAAATTGCCCTGGCCAGGTAGCTCATTTGGTTAAAGCATTGTCCCGATACACTAAGGGTTATGGCTTTGATCCCCAATCAGGGCACATACAAGAATCTACTAATGAATGCATAAATAAGTGGAACAACAGATCAGTGTTTCTCTCTCTCTCTTTTCCCTTCTCCCCCCATTCCTCTTTCTAAAATCAATTTAAAAAAAAGAATTTAGAAATTATTTTGAGCCCAGCTGGCATGGCTCAGCGGTTGAGCATTGATCTATGATCCAGGAGATGGCTGTTCTATTCCCAGTCAGGGCACATGCCTGGGTTGTGGGCTTGATCTCCAGCAGGGGGCATGTAGGAGGCAGCTGATCAGTGATTCTCTCTCATCATTGATGTTTCTGTCTCTCTCCCCCTCTCCCTCTCCCTCTCTCTGAATCAATAAATAAAAATATTTAAAAAATCATTTTGAGATATATTATTGAAGTTTTGTACTAATTTCCCTTTCCCTCAGATTCAGTGGAAGCAGGAGAGAAGGTTGTGAAGACAGCTCTGGATGCCTTTGGAAGAATAGGTGATGTTTCTTTGCATTTATGGCACTAACAGAACAGCTACTACCTTCCTAATAAAATATTTTTTATTTTACTTTTGTTTATTAAAAATTTCCTCTTTCTTGATAATCAGGTATTTAGATTTGTTTTACAAATTCATTACATAACCTACTTTAGTCTACAAAGGGTTTGAGGTGGGACAATTTTTATGTATATATGTGTTGTTTGTTTTATATTTTTCTGCACTTTAAGAGCTTTTAAATAATCATTCTGTCAGTTTCCTTTTTATAATTATTTATACCCCAAATACATTTATAAAATAAAAAAAGAAACCAATATTTTGGCAATAGAGGACCCAGTGGAATCTTTTAGATAATTAAAATGGTTTAGATTAAAATGATTCAATATATTGCAACTTAATTAAGATGAATTATGTATAGTTGACCCTTGAAACAATGTGAGGATTTGGGGTTCCAACCCTTTCTACACAGTTGAAAATTCAAATATAACTTTAGACTCCCCAAAAACTTAACTACTAATAGCCCACTGATAATATAAACAGTCTGTTAACATGTATTTTGTATGTTATTTGTATTATGTACTGTATTTTTACAATAAAGTAAGCTAGAGAAAAGCAAATGTTATTAAGAAAATCATAAGGGACAGAAAATACATAACAGTACTGTACCATACTTATTGATATTGTAAGTTTGTGTCATCTGTATACAAGATGAATTGTCTTTCAATTCCTACATTAATATTGTCTTATATGATACAGAACACTGTAAATGTTATATGTATTATGAACACTAGACATAAAAAATGCAAAGATAATATGAAAGAAATTCATATTTACAGGTATAAAGATTCATGCATTGGTAATGAAGAAGTAGCAATATGATTGCTTTATGGTGTAATCGATATGATTACTTCAAGGTAGCTTACCCTGTATACTAATGAGTGAATTGTTACAAGATTTTATGGTATACAGTGCTAGTTATATTCATAATAGTTATATTTATATATTCATGACACATCTAACTTTTTCTTAAGGTTTTGGTTTTTTTTGATATTTCTAGGCTATGTGGTTTGTCTGCAAGTTTTTTCACATTGTTGCAGATCTCCAAAAAATTTTCTAACATTTATTGAAAATGAAAATTCACATATAAGTGGACCCACATGGTTCAAACCTGCCTTGTTCAAGAGTCAACTGTATAATAAAAATCTTCATTTTTCAGAAGCATTTCCAATATATTGTTTAGTCCACTGTTCTCTAGATAAGCTTCCTGGTTTAGTGCCACACAGTTTTAATAAGAGGTTGATTATTGAGAGAGAGAAACATTACTAAAGATAAGCCCAACATGTTTACAATCTGAAAAACATTATTATTATTATTATTTTTGTAATTTGAATGTACTCCCCTCTTTTTCCATCTAGCATATTTATTTTTCTAGTCATGTTTGGTTGAGCTTATAAGAGACTTATTCACACATATGTGACAGGGATCAAGACCACAAAGGTGAGAAGTCAAAGGGTGAAAATAGCTGCATGATTGTGGTTCGCCTTAAATATAATTTCTTTTCATAAGAAGAAAACAGTTATGTGTTAAGATAAGACATTCGTTTCTAACTCTAGTGGTTTTCTTTCTGGGTTTTTGACTTTTGAGTAGCAAAAAAAAAATCTTTTAAGCTTTTAACTTTCTGAGTGAATTTTAAGATTAAATGAGGAATGGCTTGTGGTTTCCACTGAATCCCAAGAACCTAAGAGTTGTGCAATAAATACGATGATAGAATTTCAACAGAATGTAGAGGTGGAAAAATTTAAATATGTAAGTTTGAGAGCAGAGCACTGATATGTGTTATTTGTTGTGGTTTTCTGAGTCAGATTTTTTTTTCTAAAGGTAGAAAATTTTGTTCTGATAGTACTCTTTTACCAATTATATATACACTTTTCCTTGGGGAAAAAACAACCCAATTTTGAAGTTGTAAGAAATGCAAATTAATATGCTTGCTTATATATTTGTGACCCGGATCTTTTTATATTGCAGACATTGTGGTTAACAATGCTGGGTGAGTATTTCTTTTTTTCATTTTTGGTAAAGTAATGTGCCTACAAAGTTTTGTTTTTTTTTAAGTGTATACTCCTTTCCCCCCTAACCGATATAATATCAATTTTTTAGAATTCTGAGGGACCGTTCCTTTAGTAGAATAAGTGATGAAGACTGGGGTAAGTGGTTTTAAATATATGTCTCTATGGAATTTACCTATCCATTTAACCTTTTAATATTTGATAAATTTATACATTTAAGGAAAAATTTGCTTATATCTATTTCTGCTAATAAGTGATGAATAAGCTTTATAACTGAAAATGATGAACACTTGGAAATAGCCTATTTTTTTAAACATTTGAGAAATGTAAAAAAATTGAAATCAGTTGTCAGAAGTTATTCAGAAGGATTTTGTACCTTTCGATTTGTTTTCCCCTTTTTTCCTTGAGAGGTTGTCAGCATTTCCTTGCAGCATTAACTCACTCTAACAGCCTTTAGCATCCGTATCTGGCTGTGTGATTCTTATTTCAAGAGCAAGAGCAGGACATGGAAGGGAGGGAGCGTGGGGCACTGAAAATGATGGAGATTTTAGAACTGGGTGGGGAAAACCTAGATGTAACTTTGAAGCTTCTAATGAGTAGGAAAATCTTCCATTAGGAATGCCACCTGGAAAGATTGAGTTTACATAATGAACAAATCACAGTTATGAAAAAAATACATTTTTTCTGTTGGCTCTTCTTTGCCCTTTCTTTCATTGGCCATTAGGACTAAAACACACAATGGTGGCTGAGGCAGTGGCAGGTATAGTAACTGAAGTGAGTTGTATCATTGTTTATAGTGTGTGCTTCTGGGGAATATTGCTACAAGTTCTTTTGGAAGAAGCAAAACATCTTTTTGCCTTATAGTTGAGCAAAGAAGGGCTTTTAGTTTCCTCTTCCCTTGTAAGAATTGGGGTAAAGAAGAAGCTGAGAAAGATACGATTTATTGGCAAAGGGGGCTTATATTGGCACTTTTTCTTTGAGCGCTGGTTGAACTGAGATGTTTCCTTCTCTGGTTTCATCCTAAGCTCATGACTTATAATTATCCCTCCCCTTTTTAAGTTCCTTTTTTCACTCTTACGTTATTCTAATATATAAATGAAAACATTTCATGCGGCCCCAGATTGAAACAAAAATAAGTGGTTAAAAACTTAATGATTAAAATAATCAAATTAAACCTAAATAAATTGAGTTAAAAATTAAATCTAGAGGTTTTTGTTATCTGAATCATTCCCCAGGTTGTTTATTCATTAGATTAATATCCTCCCCCCTCCCTCCTTTCCCCCATTTTCTACCCCCACACTCCCAATTCTCTAACTCATTTACAAACCTTGGGGAAAACAGGGATATACTGAGGATTTTGTAAACGTTTCTTTTGTTTGCTTTATATTTATTTATTTTTATTTTTAATAGGTTTAATCTTTATTGTTGAAAGTATTATAGATGCCTCTCCCTTATTTCCTCCATTGGTCCCCTCCCCGAGCCTTCTCTGCCCTATTGTTTGTCCATGGGCTATGCATATATGCATATAAGTTCTTTGATTAATCTCTTCTGCCCTCGCCTCCTTCCCTCTGAAATACATCAGTCTGTTGCATGTTTCATTTTCTCTGGATCTGTTTTGTTCATCAGTTTATTTTGTTCATTAGATTCCAAATATAAGTGAATCATGTAATACTTGTCTTTCTCTGACTGGCTTATTTTGCTTAGCATAATATTCTCCAGGTCCATCCTTGCTGTCCCTCTTTCTCACAGCTGTATAGTATTCCATGGTGTAAATGTACTACACAGCTTTTTTATCCACTCACCTACTGATGGGCATTAACATTTCTTGATGATGAACTGTGTGGTTTATGGTTATGCTTTAACTGATGTTTGTGTTGAGTCCCAACTATAGATGTAAAATTTTTGGATATTTGTATTAGTGAATTTTTATACGAAGTAGGCATAAATTAAAGATGGCGTTGTGCCATACTTACCTGGCAGGGAAGATACCATGGTCATGAAGGTGGTTTTCCCAGGGTGAGGCTTATCCATTGCTCTCCGGATGTGCTGACCCCTATGATTTCCCCAAATGTGGGAAACTTGACTGCATAATTTGTGGTAGTGGGGGACTGCGTTCTCGCTCACCCCTGGGGGAAAAAAAGATGGCATTGTATTTAGATATGTACAGGGTTTCAATAATTTTATCATAAATTATAGGCAAAACAGTTATGAACTATTGATTGGTTTTTCATAATTGGAACAAAAGCAAAAATGTTTATTCAGAGTGGTGTAACAATTGTTGATTTTGAATGCTAGTTATAAAATAAACATCTGTTTATAAGTAAATCATTGCTTATGTTGATTCTGAGACATGTCTGTTGGAATTTTTGACAAAATATATAATAAAAATAATTTCTTGTTTTAGATTTAATCCATAGAGTTCATTTGCGGGGCTCATTCCAAGTGACCCGGGCAGCATGGGATCACATGAAAAAACAGAATTTTGGAAGGTAGAGTTGCATATGGCTTTCAAGAGGGATTAGAGGTGTGAGTGTGTTCTTATGTACAGGCAATAGAATTGCTTTGACACTGAGGAAAACATCTTCAGATACGTGTGGGCTTTTTATTTTTATTTTTTTAAAAAATATATCTTTATTGATTTCAGAGAGAGGAAGGGAGAGGGAGAGAGAGATAGAAACATCAATGATGAGAGAGTCATTGATCGAGCCCGCAACCGGGCATGTGCCCTGACCGGGAATCGAACCCCGATCGCCTGGATCCTAGGTCGACGCTCAACCGCTGAGCCACGCCCGGCCAGGCTGTGTGGGCTTTTTAAATGTAGTTTTGGCACATACCCTTTTATTACATTGGTCTTTTAGTTATAGATGAGATGAGCTGGACTGCTTTATGTATTTTTTCACCTCCTACTTTTCATTATTAATGACTTTACTTCTGTTCTGATATTTTAGCAGTACAAACATTGAGGACTTAGATGCACTTTATTCTTTAACCAAAATTTCATTTTTTGTATCCAGTGACCAACTGGGGAGAGATGGGTGGCTGTTTCCTGCTAGTTGGTACTTGTGAGATGTGAGTTAGTCTTTATAAACTGTTTAGGAGCTGTAGAACTTGCATGGTTGCATCTTTGTGAGTGACTCAGAATGTGGTAGAACTAGTAAGTGCATGAGATTGGGTCACATTATGAGATAGTGTTCTAATATGAGGCATTTAATCTTATCCAGAAAGGGAGAGGGTCAAAGTGGTGAGACTAAAGAATTAGAACTGTTTATCTAATATTTCTTTCTGAAGTTTTCACTTATAAATTGCCAGTTTATTTTATGTTTATAAATGTTTAGTTGTTTTCAATAGGTAATGAATGTACATTTTTACACTTGAATTTATTTGGTTCTGACCTGGAATTCTTTTTAAAACAGTTAAATCTTGTAGTTGAAGTTTGAGAGATTACTTTTATTATTATTATTTAATATTATTTATTTAAAATGTTTACTTACTGATTTTAGAGAGTGAGAGGAAGGGGGAGGGAGAGAGAAACATCATTTTGTTGTTTCACTTATTTGTGCATTCATTGGTTGTTTCTTGTATGTGCCCTAACTGGGGATCGAACCCACAACCTTGGCATATTGGAATGGTGCTCTAGCCAACTGAGCTACTTGTTCATGGCCAAGATTACTTTTATTGATATTATTTTAGATATATGAATTATGACTTAATTCATATGATATATGATATATGATATATGAATTATATATGATATACTATATATGAATTAATAGCAGTATACAGAGTTGTTTTTGACAGATGTAGTAGTACCGAAAAGAAACGAAAGGCATAGAGTTGCAACATTATCAAATCATAGAAAAGATGATATTGAGGGATTGATTTTCCTTTTAGGATCATTATGACTTCATCGGCTTCAGGAATATATGGCAACTTTGGCCAGGCAAATTATAGTGCTGCAAAGCTGGGTCTTCTGGGCCTTGCAAATAGTCTTGCAATTGAAGGCCAGAAAAACAACATTCATTGTAACACTATTGCCCCTACTGCTGGATCACGGATGACCAAGACCGTCTTGCCTGAAGGTAAGTGGCTCAGATTTTTCAGTACTATCACCCGCAAATCTGTGTGAAGTGAGCTTTGCAAAAGTATTTAATTTTCTGAATAGTTAAAAATTATTTTTCTTACAGTTTCAAAAAGCATTATGTATAATGGGTGTTCATTATAGAAAATTTAGAAAAGCATAAGGGAAAGTAAAAACGGAGCCATAATTCTACCACACTGAGATAAATTTTTACCCTGTTTCTCTATATAGGTAAACATACATAAATATACTTTTTACAGAATGAGGTAACTGCTTTATAAAACTGTTACTGTTTTATAATAATAATAAATTTAAAAAATAATTAATAGACTATATTGACCCATTGGTTATTTATTAGCATGTTGTTTAATCTCATGTGTTTGTATTTTTTTTAATTTCTTCTTGTAATTGCTTTCTAGTTTCATGTTGTTGTGGTCAGAAAAGATACTTAATCTGATTTCATTTTTCCTGACTTTATTAAGACTTGTTTTGTGGCCAAACGTGACCTCTCCTGGAGACTATTCCATGTGCACTTGAAAAGACTGTATTCTTCAGTATTGGGATGAAAGGTTTTGAACATATCAATTAAGTCCATCTGATGTAATATGTCGTTTAAGGCCATGCTTCCTTCTTGGTTTAGTGGTGATGAACTTCTTTAGTTTTAACTTCTCTGAGGAAACTCTCCTCCAATTCTGAGTGATAATCTTGCCCCATAGAGTATTATTGGTTATAAGTTTTTTCGTGTCAGCATTTTGAATATATCCTGTCACTCCCTTTTGGCCTGCAAGGTTTCTACTTCTCCTTGTATGTTACAAGTCATTTTTCTGTTGCTGTCTTTAAAATTATCTTTTTTTTAAAAAATTTTGTCATCTTTATTATAAATATCTTGGAGTGGATCTCTTTAGATTCATGTTGTTTAGGACTCTCTGTGCTTCCTGAACCCAGATGTCTGTTTTCTTCCCCATGTTAGGGAAGTTTTCAGTGACTATTTCTTCAAGTAAGTTTTCCGCCTCTTTATTCTTCTTGCCCACTTCTGGGGCCCCTATAATATGAGTGTTAGTATGCTTGATGTTGTTCTAGAGGTCCCTTAAACTATCTTTATTATTATTTTTTTCTTTTTGCTGCTTTGGTTAAATGATTTTTTCACTATTATGTCTTTAGAATGCTGATCTGTTCTTCTCTATCAACCAATCTATTGTTAATTCCCTGTAGTTTATTTTTTTATTTCAGTTGTTTTCTTCAGCTCTAATTGCTTTTTTCTTATTTTTTTCTTTGTTCAAGTTCTCACTGTGTTCTTTCATTCTCCTGAGTTCAGTGAGCATCTTTATGACCATTACTTTGAACTCTTTATCAGGTGAATTACTTATCTTCATTTCATGTGTTTTTGTCTGGGGTTTTATTTTGTTCGGAATGTATTTCTCTACTCATTTTGTTTGACTTTCTGTATTTGTTTCTGTGGATTAGGCAAAACAGCTACTTCTTCTGGTCTTGAAAAAGTGGCCTTGCCTAGGAGTGCTCCCTCTATAGATTGTGTGTGCCAGGTGGTTTTGGCAGGTTGGCTAGAACTGGAGTAGGCGTAGCTCTGGGGAGTTCCAGAATGTGCTCTGTCAGGGCCATCTTGGTGGGATGGCTGGAGCTGGAGCAGATGCGAGTTGGGGTGTCCTGGGGCACTGCCTTGCTGGGGCTGCCTTGGTGGGATGGCTGGAGCTGCAGTGAGTGTGGACCTGGGGTTCTTGGGGTGCACTGTGTTGCAGTTGCCTTGGCAGAATGGCTGGAGCTGGGGTGTGTACCGTTGGTGTTGCCTTGGTGGGACAGCTAGATATGGAGGAGGCATGGGCTAGTGGTGACCTGGGGCATGACACATCATTTCTACCCTGGCAGGATGGTTGGATCAGGTGCAGGTTGTGTGTGTGGGGGTGTGTGTACCGAGACACTCTTCACTGGGGCCATCTTTGGGGGATGGCTGGTGCTGACGTGGGCCAGGCACTTGGGGAACAGTGGAATGGCCTTGGCAGGCCAGCCAGAGTGCCTGAACTGTGCTCCCGCTCCTGCAATTAAGGTGGAGGAGTGACATGAAAATGATGCTCTTTGGTACCTCTGATCCTGGAGTTTTCACCAGATTGGCAGAGACTCTAGGGTTTGTAAATGGATTTCCTTCACATATAAATTAGGTGCCCTTTAAACTGCTGTTTTCTAACTGTGCCCCAGTGTGGGTGAGTCTGCATGTGGGCCCCTCAGTGATATCCCTACTGCAGGTTTGGATGGGGCTCCCCTCATTACCATGTCTCCGTATCTCCTACCCTTCTCTGTCTGGTCCCTCTGTCATTGTTGTGCAGAAGCTGCTCAGTCAGCCTTCAGTTCTTCTTCAGGAGGAATTGCTCTATATGTAGGTATATATTCGAGGTGTTAGTGGGAGGAGGGGAGTTCAGGATTTTCTACACCATCATCTTGGACCCCTATTTTGGTTTCTATTACTTTTTTTATAGCTTGGAAAAAGCTGAAAATTAATTTTGCCCCAGAGCATTTCTTTTCTTCCTCTGAAATACCCACTTACAGGCTACCAAAGGAATTATTTGTTAAAAACCAGATGTTATGAGTAATATGTGGAGACATTTGCGGTTTTCTTTTTTCTCTTTGAAATATATTTGAAAAATGAAAAGTAATGTTTGTAACTTACATGTTTAGCTACATGAAATAAAACATAATCCTATAATGAATAGCCATGAATTTACTTCCCAAGCTGTATTAGTTATTTACTGCTCTGTGATAAATTTCTCTAAAATTTAATGCATTAAAACAACAAACATTTATTATCTCACACAGTTTCTGGGGTCAGGAGTCTTTAGTGGCTTAGCTGAGAAGTTTTGCTTCTGGGTCTTTAATGAATTGTTGTGTTTTTTTAAAATTTATGTTTATTTTTGAAAGTATTACAGCTAGCCCCCTTTTCGACCCTTTGTCCCCTTTCCCCCCACATGACCATGTTTGCTGGGACTCCAGTCACTTGAAATCTTGTCTGGGTCAGAGAATCCACTTCTAAGCTCATACATGCACGTGACAGTTAGCAGGAGGCCTTCATTCCCTCCTAGCTGTTATGTGGTGACCTCAGTTTCTCATCATGTGGGTTTCTCCGTAGGACTACATTTGGTATGGCAGCTGGCTTTTCCCAGAGCTAATAATTTGAAAGAGAGAAGCAGCCATGAAAACAGAAGTTTCAGTATCTATTGATTTCGGAAGTGTCCTATTTTATTGGTCACAGAGAACAATCATGGTACATTGTGGGAGGGCACTACAAAAAGGGGTGAATAAGAGGAGATGGGATTATTGGGGCCATCTTGAAGACTAGCTGTCATGCAACCCTCAAATCGGGGCATTACCAATAACTTACCTCTATTTTTGTTATTCTTTCATCCCAACCCCCTTGCTTCCCCAAGATGTAATCACTGAAAGAAAATGATTGGTTTTCATTTCCTTACCATTTTTTCCTTAAAAATATTAAACATATTTAAATATTTTAAAAATGTAATAAATACTTTATTTGGTTTATTTGTTTTGATATTCATAACATTATAATGTACTGTATTTTTGGGAGGAGGGGGAATTTCTCTTTGTTTTTGTTTCACACAATATTATATTTCCAATTTAATTTATATTATGTATAGCTATAGTTCACTCATTTAAAAAATAGTTCTGTAAAAGTCCGTTATGTGAACTTATCAAATTCTTATTAATGGACATCTGGGTTTGTTACCAGTTTCCATTCTTGTTCGTGTGCCCTGAGTCACACGAACAAGGATATTTCTAGGTTATGTACTTAGAAGTAAAATTGCTGAGTTACAGAATATACACATGCTAAATTTGATACAATGCTAAATAATTTTAAAACGGGTTAAGCTGATACAACATTCATCAGTGATTACAGAGTTCTCACTGATCTGTAGTTGGGTTGGGGTTTTCCAGGATCACCCCAGGCTTAGTGAGTCTCTAAAAGAATTCACAGAACTCAGATAAAGCTGTTATACTCATGGTTATGGTTTTTTATGGTGAAAAGATACAGATTAAAATCAGCAAAGGGGAAAGGCATATAGGGTGAAATTCTTGAGAAACTGAGATGGATGCTGTAAAGTGTTGCCAGCCAGGAAAGCTCACCAGAGCCTTGGTGTCCAGGCTTTTTATTGGAAATCAGTCATGTAAGCCTGCAGCTCCTGTGTGATTTACCTCAGCTACTTAGACTCAGAGGAGAAACAGGCTTCTCGGCAAGCCTCATGGTGAGCATAAACTACCTGATCAAATTGGTTCAGCATGGCCCAAGGACTCAGGCATACAGAAACACTCTTACTAGGCCACATATTCCAAAGGCTCAGAGCACCCCTCAGGAGCTGGCCAAGGGCAGTCCTGAAGGCAGAACTTTCTTAGGATTGTGCAGAGTTGAAGCCACCGTGGCCTGCTGAGTGGACCCTTTCTTACACCTGATCCTTCCCAAAACTTGACATTGTTACTATGTGCCAATCTAGTGAGTATAAAATTGTATCTCATTGTGATATTCTCAGGAATTTCACTTACCTCCTTCATTCTGTTTTTTGTTCATAAAATTGGGTTTAATAAGATATTAGCTAACCTAGGAGCTTGGAATGTGTTTTGAGTACTGGAAAGCAAGAATATTTACTTTCATTATTAGTAACAATATGTGAAGTAAAGTGCAAGTCAAAAATATTTTTCCTATGTGACATGTTCTTTTCTTTGTTCTCACCTAAGATGGATCGATGGATTTCATCGATGTGTTAATTGTTGCATTCAATACTATAAAGTTAGTCGATTTAAATATCTGAATATATATACATATATCCTTTAACATTCCATTTTGCAATTGATATATAAAGGGAGTTAGAGGACTGTTATGCATTGAGATGGATGGTATATAGGTTAAGAATTTGTTTTATCACGTCATTTGAGACGGTTGGAGTCTCCCTGTGGTTTTCTCCTCTTGCTTATAACAGAGAGTGGAGAACAGTGTACCATGAGATTTTTTGCATACTTGAGAGCTTTTAGAGGCTGTGAAGTGAAAAGTTTATAGGCACCATAAATGTTATCTTTGTTTAGCATATTAAAATAAAATTATATTTTGTCATTTCACAATTAAAATTTGCACTGTTTGATTCTTTAAACATTATGAAGTATATTAATAAATTGTATCTCAGTTGAGCCTTGGAACAACTTGATGGAATAGGCAGGGAAAGCATTTCACTTACCATCTGTGGAGAAGACACATGTCCAGGGGAGCTGAGTGATGCACTCACAGTCCTAAATTGCCTGCATGGCAGGGCTAGCAGTGAAATCCAGATCTTTATACTCCTTGTGTGGTACCTTTCTGCTCTGTTCAATTGCTCACAGAAAGGATGCAATGGGAAAATATTTCTTACACTTAGTTACTCATCAGTAATGTTTGCAAGGTTCATTTCACGTCATCATCTTAAATAGCTGCAAGGTTCATTTCACATCATTATCTTACTGGCATTACAATTGTTAAGGCTGTTTTTTCAGTTTTCTAGCTTCTGGTTAAATAGCTTGGATAGCAATATAGTTTGGGGAACGAATGGTACCTAAGTTCCTTAGGTCTTATGTAGCTTTGCTCACCAGTCTTTGCATAAGGCAGCTCTAAATTGACTTCTCCTGAATGGTATGTTACCCATCTTGGGAAGGTATGTCTGATGTATTTAATATTCGAAGCTTGAGTGAGCTTTGGGAATGTCTCTCTTGGGATGGAAAGTTATTTGAAAAGTCCTAAATGTTAGTCTAATTATGTACATCTAATCTTGTCCTTTTTATTTAAATGTCTCTGAATTGCCTATAATTTTATAAGTAAGAAATTTTCAGAAAGTAAAGTAATTGCTTAAATGCATACATACTCTTGTGTATAAACTTTTTTGGGGGTGTGTGTTCACTTTAGATATCCTGGAAGCTCTGAAGCCGGAGTACGTGGCGCCCCTGGTCCTTTGGCTTTGCCATGAGAGTTGCGAGGAAAATGGTGGCTTGTTTGAGGTATCTGTACCTTCCTGCTTTCTTTCACAGCAATATTTGTATAATTAAATATAAAAAATTATTTAAAAATTAGTATTTTCCAGTTGCTAACATTTGTAAAAGTCTGCATCAGTTGATTTTTTAAAAATATTATGATTTGTTATAATTAAGGAACTTTTTTGAGAAAGTAGCTGCAACTTCATAAACTGTCCTTTTACTTTGTTCTTCATGTCTGATATTCTTACCAGATAAAAGTGTGGCTGGTTTGAAGTGTGTAGTCCATGTAGACAGTCTTGTTGGGTTCGAGAAGCCCAGTGGTAAGGTTGAAGGATGAGCCTGGGGTTTAGAGGCAGCCAGGCCAGATTTTGAGTTCTTGTTCTGGCAGTTGCTGGCCTGCTGGAATTTTGTACAAATTAGCCTCCCTGAGCTTTAGTTTTCTTAGGGTTTTGTTGTGGCAACCAGAAATCATACATTCAGACTGTTAGCATAGAACCTAGTACATAGTACATAGCAGTCACCCCTCTGTTTTAAATATTATGTCAGTATAGCAGGAATTTAGTCTGGGTGTGATAGATCAGTAACCACAACTTACTGTTTATCTTAACTTGAAAAACAAACTCTTCTCTTTTTCCTTGTTGCAAAGCTTGACATGTTTATTGTAGAAATGAAAACCATGTATAGTTCCACCATCCGTTGAGACCCGTAGTCAAAGTCCTTTTAGATCTCTTTATACCACTTTATACATTTTTGATTTCTCATTAGAGTTTGATCTCTTTTCCTTTCTAGCATGAACTGTTACATTTTACACTCCCCCTCCATTCTTTTATTTGATTGTGGTAATAACAAACCTGTTGTATGAGGAATACAATGATACCCAAAAATATTTCTTGGTAGCAAAATAACCTGACTCAGTTTGAAGTGAATAGTATATTAGCTGGTTCATTTGAATAAAAAGCTGATAAGTAAGTAAAAAACAGTCTATACATGTTTAAGCAGAGACATATGCCTCTACTTTCTTAATCACAACATTGTGAATTGTGGAAAATCAGAGGTGGAAAGAACTTGACCACCCTAAATTAACAGAGGAGGAAAATATAATAATTTGAAGCTCAAAGTGTTGCCTGCCTGTTTTTTATCTCATTAGGGAATTTTTTAAAAAACCTTTTTATCTTTTACAATTGTTTATTATTAATTCTAGGAACAAAAATAATATATGCTTTTTATAGACAGTTTCAAAAATACGGGAAAGTATATAGAAGAAAAAAATTACCCACAGTACTGTTTAGAAATAACTACTATTAATATTCTTATGTATTCTCTTCCAACCTTTTATTAGATGTGTATTTTACACTAATAGTCATTTTCAGATACACATTTTACACACATAAACATACACAGTTAGGGTCATGTGTGGATTAAGCTTTGTATGTTGTTTTCTTTTACTATACTGTGAACATTTTTAGTGAGGAACATTTAGCATGCATGATTGATAAAATATAGTAAGAAAAGTTCTTCATTTCTTCATATGTGTGTGTAAATCCTGACTTAAACCTTGAAAGTAAATTGCCACTTTACTTGCAAAGTCCTAATAGATAACTGGAATGGCAGATACAGAGTCTTTTGCTCAGCTGAAGCTCTTGTTTCTAGCACCTGAGAGGAGCTTATAGTCTGTTGCTTCACTCCCAAAATATGGTAAAAGATGATACCTCTTTTGACTGTTACCAAAACCACTGCTGCTTTATCTACTCTGACAGTATCAGGGCTGATGGTCTATTATAAAAAGTGTAGGCATATTAATATAAAGGCAACGGGTGATTGAAATGTCATACCATTGAGTCTTTACCCACTAAGATGTGTACTGTCTACTGATAAGTTTTCTTCTGTCATATGATTGTGGAATTCTCGGGATGAATCCTGGCACATTGAGTTGTGGTATTTGAAGACATGACAAACAGGTTTTCTTTACATCTAGCATTTTCTTCTGATGCTATCTTCGAATGGCCTCTAAAAAAAAAAATTATCTTTCTGTGTGGCAGTTAATATATTTGGTCATTTGCTTTACCTTTATATAAAGATGTTTTTTAAAATGACTATAAGTAGTTCATTAAGTCAGATCCTGGTTTTATTTATTTTTTTGCTTTTAATTTTTTAACCAATAAGACCTTTCTAGAGGGACATATATTTCAAGCCTGTGATATGCTAGGCAGTTTTACTGTTTATATTGTTTAACCTTCATGGTTACCTCAAGAAGAGTGTATTACTATCCTTATTTTACCTAAGTGGAAACTTGAATTTAGGGAAGTCAAATAATCTGACCAGGGTAATACAGCTAGTCAGTAGAAGAACTGGCATCAAACCTTGGTTTCTGACATCGGAGTCGTGCTTTTCTACTATATGCATTTCTCCTACATTCTGCTTTATATTTCTAGTGCGACAGCATGAACAGTGCAGTCATGAGGGCCAGTGGATTTTTGTAGAGCTGTATTGTTTTATCCATTGTCACCTGCTATTCTAATATTCTTAGTAAGATAGCTGCCTTTTTTTTTTAAATTTAAAATTTCTTTTAGTGATTTCACATTAGATGGTGTAACTTTTTCCCCTCTTTTTGGTAGGTTGGAGCAGGATGGATTGGAAAATGTAAGTCTCTTTTGCCATACATTATTTCCATATCTTTAAACCTGCATATCTGATTAGAGCTGGATAAAGACTTGTCAAATGCCTAACCATTGGACCTAGTTTACACAAACTCAAACATTGTCATACCAACAGGTATTCTAAAACCTGGCAGTTGTCCTGCAGACCTGTGTTACTTTCTTTCTGTTGGCTGTCCTTATTGAGCATTTGCCCTTTCTTATTCAGAACTGGCTCTTCCTTCAGACAGCACAGTCTCTATATTGATGTCCTCCCAAGTCTCTGGCAGGACTGTTTTTGAAAAATGGGAAGAGCCACAGCAGGCACGTTCTCCAGTTCTCTCATTTAACTGTTTTCTTCCTTGGAGCTTGAGACATCAGGAGACAGTGAGGAGTCACATGGACAATTTTGTGGGACAGAAATTGCAACTGATCTGTAGAAATTATTCCCCTTCAGCCCAATAGTAAATTCATTTGGCTTCAACTCTCTCGTACCCTAGCCCTTAAACCTTGTGAACTCCAGATTGGATAATTGCTTTGAAGTGTATTTTAAAAATTGTAAAAATTCCTGTATCCCAATTTTTGTTTTCAGTTGACAAGTGATATCAAAATTAATTGACTTATTTAAAAGGCTACTATTACTAGAGGGCATTGTTTCAACATGTTATAGACTATCAATATTTTCATCTGTTCCCTCCAGTTATTAAGTAGATTATATTACTTAAGCATTTTTAAGTGTCTTATGATATCAATTTAAAAAAGGAACACCAATTGTTAGAATAAAAGCTATATCTGGGACTTTATCAATGTGAAAGCTCTAGAAGCAGTCATTTCTGTCATTCTCCAAGATAGATCGTCAGTTGAATAATGATGAGAGTCTGACCATTATGTTTAAAAAGGTTACTAGTGGTTGTTTATTCCTCAATCTTGTAAAAAAGAAAACAATGCTAATTTTCCTCATGGGACTTATGCAGCAGTAAGGATGTTTGTGACTTCCTATGGAAAAGGAGGAAGAGCAAAGGGAGGAAAAGGGGGAATTATTTGGGACTTATCTGATACGGTATTTGGTCATCTGGAACTTTTGATCTGTTACCACCATTGGTCCTCAGTTTGCTATCCAACAAAGCTCTGCTCTGTTATCTTGAAGTACATTCCCCGAGTGATCTGTGGTCATGAAGTCAGTTTTTTTGGCATGATGTGTAATTTAACTTTTTCTGATTTAGCATTTTATAATGTTTTTAGTAGTGTCTGGTATAGTCAGGAAAAGGTTTTCCCTTCAGTTTCAAATATATATTTTTTTAAATTGAAATTATCTTAATGGGTTTGCTATTTTAGGGAAAGTGCATTTTAAGGCATGTAGTAAAATTCTTTAGAAGTTAGAATCCTTTTTCTGAATTTCCTTTTTCTTAAAGTTAAAAAAAATTCAAGGGGCTCTTATGAATTTTACTTTCTGTCTCCATTTAAGCTAGGTGCTCAGTATCATAGTTTTGTTTCTATAACTAGTGCGCTGGGAGCGGAGCCTTGGAGCAATTGTAAGACAGAGGAATCAGCCGATGACTCCTGAGGCAGTGAAAGCTAACTGGAGGAAGATCTGTGACTTTGAAAATGCCACCAAGCCTCAGAGAATTCAAGGTAAAGAGTCCCACTTAGTCCAGTCCTGGTAGGGGAACTAGAGGCAATCTTCTCTCATGGAATTGCTTTCTATTTTAACTGTGGTGACCTAGACACTTGAATTGTCTAGAGTTTTCTGCTCTCGTACGTATTAGAACTCTTCAAATTTAAGATACGTATGTCACTCCCACTGTCCGTTTTTCAGTTATTTTATAGTCCTGCTTTCTTGGTGTATGTATGGTTGTGGGATGGTATGAGGTAAGTTAACCATTTGTGCTTAATGCATCTACTCCTCATCTGATGTTTGGTTTCAAAGTCTTCCGTTATCTAACCACATGCTCCTTACCAGACCTGATTTTGCTTTGTTTCCCAAAAGGGTTATTTAGGCCTGTTTTATTTAGGCTTAGCTCTGTTGTGTCTAGTGAATAGATTTGCTGTTTTAGCACTTTGTCTTTGCCACCATTTCTGTTTTTCTAAAATGCCCCTTCTTCCTTTTATTAGTATTCTTTAGAAAAACTCAAGCCCCAAATGTCCAACAGAACCTCCCCAGGTATTCTGGGCTACACTGCTCTCTTTGTTAGCTGAACTCTTACCCTAGAGCACCTAACCATTCCTGCTTTCCACTGCTTTTGTTTCATAACTATGTGGTTTCTTAACTGCATAGTAAGTTCCTTTGGAGGCAGAGACTGTATCTTGTATGTGCTTCTTTTGTATTTGGTGCTAGCATAGTGCAGAAAAGGTTTATTAAATGCTTGTTACCTTGAATTTTTGAATCATCTATGATATACCACAGTAGATAACCAATAGAAGTCACATTATTTTTTCTAGTATAACTCACATGTGCATATAGTATATAAAATTTAAAGGACCTTTCTGGGAAAGATCATGAAACAGGGTTATTTTACAGGAAACTTTTTTTCTTCTTAGTAATTTTATATTTAATGTTTGATAGAAGAATATATCTGAAAAATGACTTCTGTTTATTTTTCTTAATGACAATTTGCTGCCTTCTGGTACATGCACTGAAATTTTATTATGCTTTTCCTCAATCAGATAATAACATAATTGTTATGTCATTAGTGGTAGCATTTTCTGTATTCTGTATTTTGATATTTAAGATAAATTTAGTCTATCAGTAACAGTTGCCTACCAATGAAAATGAATGAAAGAAAAGGAAGAAATATATTAAAAACTTCCCTCTGATGTCAAAGTTCCATTTATTGCCTTGAAAGTATTAGACTAATATAAAGAAAAAGCTAACTAAATGAATTATATTATAAATGACAAAGATATGTCTAGTATTTGAAGTACAGTTAGAAGAAAAAAATCTCGTATTTTAATAGAATTGAGACTTTCTAGAGCACCTGCGTATCTCACTTCTCATTTTATAGATGATGAACTAAATCCCAGGAAAACTAAATAACTGGTCTAAGCTTTCTCAGTGTTTGAGCCAAGAGTTAACTCAGGTTGTCTGTCTCCGAGTGCAGTACTTCCCAGCCCTCGTCAAGGTGACTTTCAGTTACGTAGCCGGCAGCTGAAGGGCTGGGCAGCCGTCTGAGCGTGGAGGTGAGGGCAGGATTAGTGGGAAGAAGCCTCTCCACTGATGGCTTTCAGCAGTGGCGGATGTCCCTGGTCATCTCACATTCTGTAGTTGGTTGTAGGTTTTCTCTGAGTTGAGAAGGAGGTCCGTCCCTCTAAGGTTTGTTAGAAAGGTCCCAGAGCCTTCGGAATCGTATGGCATATGTGGCTGCTCCAGGAGTCTCCTTTCTTAACCTTTTAGACCCCAGAACAGCAGTTTCCAAAACCTGTCTGGAGTCACTGGTCAGAATGATGGTTTTCTCTGGAAGAATTTTCAGTACTAGCTTCAGAGGTACTACTTGTATAGAGACCTAGGGGTAATCTTGGCACTGTTCTATCCTGGAGAAGGGGTGACAGTGGGCAGAGAAGGGAAATTAGTTTTCCCTCCACCAGACAGAAATTGCATGTCTGTGGACAAGGATCCCACTTTACAGGGTTGTAAAATTGCTCAGACATTGCAAAGCTCAGAGCCTCCTTAGGATCATAACCTGGGAAGAGTATGGTGACAACGTTTTGTTTTCCATTGAAAACACCCAGTTATGTGTGGTCTATTTCAAAGTCTTTCACAATTTCCCCCCTAATAGCCTGACATCATACATTCAGTTCATGAGTGCCAGTCAAGAGTCTGCAGCAGGCTTGCTGAGTGTTATAGGAATAATTATCTACCAGTGTACTGCGGCAGGCACACCAGCGTGCCACAGGAATTTTTAAAACATGCTCTACCTGACTATTTAGTTAGGAGCACTGACCTCTTTTCCCTTAGACCATTAAAAAAAGTAACAACAGCCAACACAATAATAGCCATCCAGTGTGAATGAATCAAAATTATACCTGGTTTTTGTTTTTTTTTGGTTAGATTGGCAAAAAATATATTTTTGGTGTGCCACAGAATTTTAGCAATTAGTTTTTGTGTGCCATGAGATTAAAAAGGTTGAAAATCACTAATCTAGCACATTGTAGCTTTCCTTCGTCATATCTTTAACAAAAGCATTATTGTTATTATTTTTTTAGAATCAACTGGTGGTATAATCGAAGTTCTAAGTAAAATAGATTCAGATGGAGGAGTTTCAGCAAATCATACCAGCCATGCAGCAGCAAACGCCACATCAGGATTTGTAAGTGGGGAAAAGTGCCTACAGCTGCGCGTCTCATTTCTTCTTCTTTGTTCTTTTCTTTCATACAAAAAATTATTTTCCAAGATATTAATCAATGTATTGTTAAATAGGAAAAATAAGTGACCACAAACTTTTTATAAAATATGTACTAAATAGTTATAGAATTTGAATGAACACAAGGCTAAAATATTAAGTGTAACCTTTACTTCCTCTTCTTCAGTATAATTAGACAAGTGCCTTTTTTGTTTGTTTGAGAATCATCATAATCCCACTTTAGTCACTATTTTTCCAACTTTTTAGAAAAGGCTAATTTATTTTAGTGCCTCTGCTGAGTCATTTCTTATAAGGGGAAAGCATTGATAGAATGTACAGGTTCTGGAAATATTTCATTATGACTACAAATAAAAAGCCTCCCATTGTGGCAGAAATTCTAATAGCATTGTGGTTATAGCCCATGTGAAGTTTGCCGATTTACAATCTTTTGTACTTATCCTATAAAAAAAACTTGTAGCGCATAAATAGTAAGAAGTAGATCATTGGACATGTTTGTTTTTGGTGTCTTGTGACTCAGGACAGACATAGTGATAAAATTAGCCATCTAATTTTAACCCTGAGAATGTGATCAGTTTATAAGTGTGATTTTACTTTAGGATAGGGGTTGGCAAACTTCTTTGGTAAGGGGCCAGATAATAAATATGTTAGGCTTTCTGGGTCACATACTGTTTCTGTCACATACTCTTCTTGATTTTCTTGATTTTAACCATTCTTTAAAATTGTAAAAACCATTTTTAGCTCTCAGCCATTGTTTGGCAATTCCTGCTTTAGAATGAAAGTGATTGAAAATTGGGTATCATTCTTTTATAACCTAATATATGCTTCACACATTAGCTAGGCATATCATCACTAAATAGAAAAATACAATATCCAGTTAAAGAACATTCCTAGGAAGGGACTTCAGGAAAAATCTCATTTTAACTAAAACCATTAGGAGGCAGTCTAATTTACAAGCATTAAGCAGTGTTTTGCTCAACTGTTTATAGTGAGTTTTTATATAATAGATATTATAGGCATTTCACTATTCCTATTTATAACAAATTTGTGGTTTTTTCATTTTTATTTTTATTTTTGAGTAGCTAATAGTTGCTGAATTAACAGGGCTTTCCAGCATCAGAGACAGGAAAGTTGAAAATGAGACATACTATCTGTTAGCAAGAAGCAAGCAATAAAAAAATACTTATCTGTAAATGAAGTACTTTTCCACACATTATCTAATTGGTTTCTATTTAAAAAATCAAATATAATGAAACTATTGTAATACTCTATCAAATTCACTAAAGTAATGTTTTAGTCACATCTTTTCAAAAGCAAAAGTAGGTGTGTAAACAATGAATAGTTTTAAAAAGTTAAAATTTTAAAGATTTTACCAAAATAAGTGCAAAAATAATTTCCTACAATTGTCCTGTAGGTTGAAGCTGTTGGCCATAAACTTCCTTCATTTTCTTCTGCTTACACGGAACTGGAAGCTATTATGTATGCTCTTGGAGTGGGGGCATCGATCAAGGAACCGAAGGATTTGAAATTTATTTATGAAGGAAATTCTGACTTTTCCTGTTTGCCTACCTTTGGAGTTATTATAGCTCAGAAATCTATAATGGGTGGAGAATTAGCAGAGATTCCTGGGCTTTCAATCAACTTAGCAAAGGTATTTTTTTTTTTTCTGTTTCTTTAAATGATTGGTAAATATCATATCCGTTTGTGTTAGTATGTGTGTATGTATTAATAAAACTGTATATAATGGTTGATTCCGGAATAAAGAGTTAGCATATCCTTTGATTTTTCTTTTTAAGAATAACAGAGAAGAAGATTAGTTGAAAAGGGAAACAAAAAGAAGAAAACAATCATGTTCAGTCCCATAGCCCTGGCATGTTATTAATTCTCTCTCTGCCATTTACTTGCTGTTTGATTAAGGGTAAACAGCTTCTCTAATCTTGTTTCCTTATCTACAAAATGGATATGATAATCCTTATCTGATGATATTGCTGCACTGAACTTACAAGAACTAACTTTATTAGAGTATTTCATGAAGTTGGGAGGGAGGTGAGAAATGTGCGCCAAGAAGTTTGTTGTTTTAGTCACTCTCTTGTGGTAGTTGCTGCAAACAGTTCTTCCGTTTGCCTAATGTAAGAGCAAACAAAGCACATGTTTCAGAATGTCCCTCAGAGTTGAAAGGAGTTAGAAATCATAAATAGTGTTTAAAATCTGTGGTGGGAATGATAGTTATCTTGGAATTTGAATCCCAGTCTTCCCAGCCTTGAGTTTCCAGGCCATGTGATACTGTGAGGCAGTCCTTCATCTGTCCTCTAGCACTGCCAGCCCTCTAACCCCCGTTTTTCCCTTCTGGGTTCTGAGGAACACTGGGAATTAATCTTCCCCCTGGCAGTAGAGTGTGGTCATTTGGGTATGTGGGCCAGGTTTTGTTTTTCCTGTCCTGTTGTTTTTCTGCATATATCTGTGTATTCGTGCTTTGATACATGGAGGTTAAGTGGCTATGAAGTTACAGTGTCCTTAGTATCTACTGTTTGTAGGTAATGTACACGATATTATACTAAGGAAATGTTGGCATTGATAGTGCTTTTATTTTGAACATAGTTTTGAAGGTTTATGTTTTGGTCAAGTTGTTTATATTTGGTATGTGTGACCTGAAATTACTTCACTAGCAGTGGCCAGTTTGTTCATATGCATTGAACAAGTATTTGTTGGATACCCAGTGTGCTCCAGGCACAGCGATAAGCACTGGAAGTGGGGCTTAGTTTAGTTCTCCATTGGCAAATAATCCATAGTCATCAGTCAACAAGGATTTATGAATGTCAAGAAAACACAAATATAAGATAGCTTCTTTTCCAAAAGACAGTTTTTAGATTGGGGGACTGATTATTTATGAATGAGTCATGTGATTAAGAAGTAGAAGCCAAACTGAGACCATTAACTTGGGGGAAGTAATGATGTGAGCACGCGGACAGGGAAATGTCACTTTTGATTAGCTGTATCAACTGGCAGAACCCGTGGAGAAAGAAAGTGTGCTAATAAAATTTTGCTTATTCTAACATAGATTCTTCATGGGGAGCAGTACTTGGAGTTATATAAACCACTTCCCAGAGCAGGTGAGTTCTTGATACACTGATTCCATAACCACACCATAATCTTATTTTTTGACTAACCATCCAACCTGTTTCAGTGTGTCAAATTGGCACAGAGTGAACTAACTAAAACATGTCACAGGTTATTTATGTGCGCGTCAGCCATTAGAGTAGGGTGATGTTAACTAGTACCTGCTTTGGTTATCTTGGACTTTGTCCTTTAATAGTCTCATTTCATTAATTGCTGCATAATGTTAACAATTTACCTCTGTTGATGTATGTGTTACTGACAATGGAAAGGAGGATTTTTGTGCATATGTTCTCAACTTGGTGATTGTGTATAATCAGTTACGATTCCTGTTAATACGGTTTTTCATTCTTTTCTCAGGTGTTTATGTTGGTGCTGATTTTCATAAAGCAAACCGTGTTAAGAGATACAGAATTTTTTGTATCGTAAATAATCAATTTTATTTTTCTCAGTAATATCTTACTTGTTTAGTCAAGCTTCTCTTTTTCTTTAACTGTAATTTGACTTATTTGTTTTGTTTTGCTACTTTGATGTCAGAATATTGTCTAATTGTATAATGATCATATAAGATGGTAAAATACAAAAAAAGCATTTGTCATTTCACATTATATAATGTAGAGGTCAGCAAGTAGGTAGAATCCTACTTTAACTTTTTCCTCAATCATCTTCTTTTACTAAAGAGATTATGAGATTCTTATTGCTTAAGGCTGAGTAGCTTTATTTCAGTGTTGGTGTTACAGCCTAAGTTTCCCTCAGCTCTTTTTATCTGAAGCAGTGCACAGTGCGTGATGACCGCATTCATCAAACATCTGCTGTCACCTATTAGTACATTATATCATAGTACCTGTTTTTTTAAATAAAACATAGATTCTAGATTCCAACCCAGGAGATTTTGTGTGCATACCTGTGTTATGTGGGCATGGTGTGGTGGCGGCGATGGTGGAGGCTAGGAAGCTCCCTATATGTTCTTATGCAGCCAGCCTAACATGAGTTCATTTGGGAACCAGTGTTCAAGGGAAGAAGAAATATGTATGACAGGTTTCAGCCTCTAGGGATTTTAAATGTGAAGAGAGAGATTAGACATATTCAAAAATGATTGCAACTGAAAAGTGCTTTCAATAGGAAGATGTGGAAAATACTTATCTTAATTTCTTTTACCTCCTTAGCCTCAAGTTGTTTCTCATGGATTATGAATTATTTTTCTTCAGTAGCTCCTGTGCATTTTCTTTAAGTAGTTTTAAAGCTTACTGTCTAGTAAATATAAATATTTAAAATTCAGGATAGTTATGGTTAGGAACCTCTTTAAAAAACTGCAGAAAACCAAGGTTTAACTAATATTTATAATATCTCCATAAAACACACCAGTTTATGAGACATAGGACCTCAAGCATCGGGAGATTGATGTCAACATCTCTTCATTTCTAGTAGCTCATTTGTTAGCAACAGTGGTGCCATCATAGGCTGATTCACCGCTCCTTGTGGCAAAAATGTAAACATAATTAGATGGAGTGCAAGAAACTTAATAGCAGCATTTTATTTTCCATCGTGAACTGGAACATGTACTAGTCCAGGATATCCTAGTTTCTAGATTTTCTGGGTTAAAATGGTTCATCTTTATTGTGTTTCTACTTGATATCTTTCTTTTTTGCACTCACTACTTTCTCAAGGTAATTTCTGTTCTTAGTGCAAAACAATACTGTATTTCATCTGGAAAGTGAGATTGATGATGTTACCAATCTTGAGCCTCTGGCAGGGAATATGTAACTGTCAAATATTAGTATATTCAAGTGTGCTTGTGAACTGTTAAGCATTATGTAAATGTAATTATTATGCTGCATTTCCCAAATAAAACCTCATGGAGTTGTGGTTTTGATTGTTAGGATAGATTTAACCTTTGCCTCCTGAAGCACTCATGTTTAAGTAGATTTTAATAAAATTAAAAATAACGTTCTCATTGTAGAAAATTTGTAAATTATAGAGAAGTAGAGGAAGAAAACCTTTGTCTAATAATTACTCATTCACTCATGGAATATTTATTAAATGCGCTTGTCACTTCCCCATTAAAACCCCAGATGGCTATTCATAGACTTAAGGATGAAGTCAAAACTCTTAGTATAGTCCAACTTCTCCCATTCTCCGTGTACTCAAGTGCAGCCATTTACTTGGACTCTGTTTTATGAGTCAGGGGTGATGCTCCAGTTTCTGGCTTGGGCAGCTGGGTAGATAGTACCATTCATTCATATAGGGAACGAAAGAGAAAAGCAGGTTTGAGAAAAACATGAGCTCACCCCAGACAATGATGATCCATCAGCACATCAGCACTTAAATGGTGGAAAGAAGAGTCCATAAGGTACAGCGTGATTAAAGAGAAACGGTGTTTCATTGAATCCAGTAGAGTGGGGATTGAGAAGGAATGGGGTAAATGGCATTGGTCGTATGCTTAACAAATGTTTGCTGAATGATTGAAAATTTTTATTTCTTAAAACCTAATTTATCAGAATTATTGGTGTTTCAAATGTAGTGACTCAGGTATTCTGCCTGCCTTTAATGTTGAATTATTCAACATTCTATTGGAAATTATTTCAAACCATAATTTTTAGTCTCATTGAATTTACGGTAGAAATTATGTTAAATTCTCTCACATCTTAATATAATAACTTATTGTTTTTTTAACACAGTCTATTTACTTATGGTCTTTAAAACAGTCTATTTATTTACTTATTTGTTTTACTTTTCATTTTAGGAAAATTAAAATGCGAAGCAGTTGTTGCTGATGTCCTAGATAAAGGATCCGGTTTAGTAATTCTTGTGGATGGTAACTCACTTCCAGTTCTTTTAATGTTGTTAGATTGATAGGTTTAGTGCCTTAGAAAATTAGGGAGGAGGGGGAGGAGTGGATTGGGGTGAAGGTCGGGAGAGTGAGGTGCTTCAGGGGGTTTGAGACAGTATAACCAAAGCACGGAAGAAGTGTAGCTGGTTTGGGGAACACGGAGGAGAGTTATACTTGCTGGTGTATGTTTTTGACAGGAAGGAACACATAGCCCTCAGTTGATAATTAGGCAGTATTGTAGAAATTCTTTTCTGTGTTAGCTTTTTGGAACTTGGAACACATTTGACCACTGAATCATTCTTATAAATGGTTGTTAAATTTCTAACCTTGCACATTCAAGCCTGTTGAACTCACAATGTGGTTTAAACACCGTAGTCACATTTTATTTGCAGTGGGAAAAAATATTATAGTAGCTTAATAATTGTCGAAATACTAGTAATTAAACATAAGCAACAGATACATTGTTTAAAATTTATTTTAAAGTTTAAGGACAAAAGAAATAGATATTGTCAAAAATTTTAGAAATAAAGGACAGTGGAAGTTTAATATTGTCTGATACTTGGAAGACAGGCTGTACCATTTTTGTTCTAAATGCATAGGAAGGTATACTGTATATGTCGGTTTGGAACTTGCCTTGTTTTCACTTAATAATATATTGAGAACATTTTGATGCTCTTAAATATTCTACTACATTGTTTTTGTTAAACTCATAGTATTTCATCATATGTTGGTTATCCTCTTCCTCGCTTTCTTGTCTTCCTCTTCTCTTCTTTTTTAGATTTTCATGTCATTCCAGATGTTGGGCAGTGTTTGGCTGTAATTCTCCCAGTTTTCTTTTAGTCTTATCACTGTCCTACCAAATATAATATACCACGAAAGTTCTGCAGTAACCTTAGCTTTAATTTTTACTATTTTCTCTTGACCTCCATTTATTTAACTATAGCTTGGTAATGTGTAATAATGTATTATAATTTGTAGATAAAGTATAAATGAAATTTGATATCCAGTTTCTTATGTAATAAACACAAAAATTTTATTTTAAATACAAATTCTATGACCTTATTTTTTGTTATAATTCGATTTTCCCTTTAATGCAGTTCAAAATCATATTCCTAGTTTTCTAGAGCTGGGAGATACAGATAATACTCAAACTCACTAGCGAATTAATCAGTAGAAAGGAGGACAGCTGTCTTACATTCACTTATTACTTGCTCACCTCTTCCCTAATTTGCTCACCTGTCGTTTAGTCATTGATTCATTAATTAATTTAATAAATCTTTATGTGGTGCCTTTTCTGCCCCAGGTACTATTCTAATTGCTGGGACTGTGATGGGGAGCAAAGCAGCCATGATCCTGCCCTCCCAGAGTTTATACCTCCATTCTCACTTAGTTCCTCTTTTACACCCAGGCTCTTTTTGAGCTTTGGCAGAATGTTTGAAAGTTTGAGTGTGAGATTACCTGTGCTTTATAGTGGGATTGTTTGAAATGTTTGAGATGGAGAGAACTGAAATATGAAAGTTGGGGAAGTTTAAAAAGAGGAGAGAGAGCCTGCTATTTCATAGTCAAGAAAGGATTTGTGGACATTTCCTCTTCCTGGAACTGGTCTGCCTTCCAGGAACTGGTAGTGAGGGAATTAAAATGAATGCTTTATAGCCCAAACTTAAGCATCTTTAATTAGAAAACCTTTTAGTAATTGGATTTTGTTTTTTAAACTTTTAAAGGAATTGTTGATCATATATTGGTTAACTAGTTATATCTTTTGGTAACTTAAAACTTTTTTTTAAATTTTTCAGTCTATTCTTATTCTGGGAAGGAACTTATATGTTATAATCAGTTCTCTATATTCCTTGTTGGCTCTGGAGGCATTGGTGGAAAACGGACGTCAGACAAAGTCAAGGTAGACTGTGGCTTTATAAGCAAAATATATGTGTAGTTAAAAATCCTTATCTATGTTTTGAATTTACCATTTTATCATATGTGTAATTTCATGGAGTAGAGGCTTAGTAATCCATACTTTTTTTGAATCAGAATATGTTCCTTGGATTTGAAATGCTGGTTATGTTTGTATATTTGAATATATAATATATGTTACATATAGCAAAGTGTGGCTGTGATAAGTATAATGTACCTGAGATAATTATGGATATATTTTTACTCTCTTATACAAACTTTACAGCACCCACAAGTCTTTAGAAAAGCCTAACACATACAAGTGATTCTTGTGGAAATTAAAATCTTTATTCATTAAATAACTTTAAGCATTTATCTTGTGTAAAACAATTCTAGTTATTGTTTAGTTTTCAAATTCTGTTTAAAAGCATATATTTCCTAAAAATATTTTAGAACTTGGATTTTACACTAATTTAACCTGGCCTTTACCTCTAATTTATTTGAGGTAATAAGATTATACTGTAACCAATATTCTTTTAGAGTAAATAAACTATTATTAAAGCAACATTGAGAGATTGCTTCTGGAATGATGGTGTGGGAAGTTCTTTGGACCCTTTGCCCAGTGAAACAATCATAACTGGTAAATCTGTAAAAAAAAGAAAGTTTAAAATTTCTGGGAATTATCCTAAGGGAATTAGCAAATGAAGAAATATCTATTCAAGATCGTAAGAACAGTGAGAATCTGTGGCATTTGAGCCACAACTCTCCTTCCTTTCTCTTTCCCTGGTTCAGCAGGATAGAAGCTCCACCCAGGCATGTGCAGCCAAGAATCAGGGTCCCTCTGCCCTCAGCTCCCAGAATAGAGCCATGCTGTTTTCCCAGGAGGAGCAGGCCACTAGTTTTTGTCATTCCCTCACCAGCTTGTGATGCAGAAGCCCCGTTCCGGAACCGGTGAAAGTGGCTAAGAGTTATGGGCTGTCTTCCTCTGACCACCCCCAGCCCCAACCTGTAGGGTGTAAACTCTGTTCTACCCAGGGCAGGCTGGGTAATACTGGGGCCTTGGCCTCTCTTGCCCCAGCTTGCTCATAGAGTGGGGGTTCCATGTTGAGAGAGGCAAGCTGAAAGGCCAGAAGTTACTCACCCTGTCCAGCACTCTTCTTGTAAAGTGAGGGTATTACTTGGAGGAAAGTGGACCACTCTTTGCCCTCACCTCTGCTGCAGTGGTACAGAGTGTTTACCCAGGGGCAGGGCAGGCTGTAATAAGAGCTCTGAAGCTCTTCCCAAGGAAACGGACTCATTTTGGAATAGAGTATTTGGAAGTTCAAAAGTAAGGGTGCTTTCAAAAATAAGGTTACTTTAGTGATAAACAATCAAGAAGAGGCTAATAGCTCCATGAGAACAGTAAGTTAAACTAGCCCAGGTTAAAGTTTACTAGAGAGAACCACAGAATGAGACAGCTAAGTAGAGCCCTCATGGGTTCATAATACATCTAAGACTGGCCTCAAAGACTAATTACTAACTACCCCTGTAAAGACATCTGACTTTAATTTGGTCATGCCTTGGAGCAATTTATCCCCCAAAGCATTGTTGAAAATAATAGAGCAGTCATCTGGCAGTTAGTGGAGCCCATCAGCTGGGTGTGATACCAAACGAGTCAGTTGAACACATTAGGGAGAGAGGGCCCTGTTCAAACCACTGCCATCCAGGGTGCAGCTTGCCCAAGGCTGCACCCTCTGAGGAGCAACATTAGAGGCTGCACAATGTGGAAGAAATAGACTTAACTGAAATAGTTTAGCCAAGTCGTTAAATTAATTAACAAGTTAATAACAAGCTCTGAAGGGAAGGGTGATTAGTATCCAGAGCTACTACAATATATTGTCTAAAATGCCCAGTTATCAGCAGAAAATTATAAGACATGACAGAAACAGAAGAGTGTGACCCACAGATAAGAAAAAGAAAACAAAACTGGCAACAGAAACTGCCTTTCAGAGGATTTAATAATAGACCGAGGCTTCAAAGCAGCTATTATGTGTTCAAAGAACTAAAGGAAACATTGCTTATAGAAGTAAAGGAAAATACGATGACAGTGACTCAAGAAGTAGAGAAAAATCAATAAATAGAAAACAAAAAATACCAACTAAACAGGAATTCGGGAGCTCAAAGTACAATAACTGCAATGAAGAATTTTCTAGAGGGTCTCAACAGTAGATTTGAACTCGCAAAGGAAAGAATCAAAAAGGTTGAAGATCTCTCTATTCCATCTATCTATGAATATCTGTCTGAAGAACAGAGAATGGGTGAAGGAAAGAACAAAGAATGAAGAGCCTCAGAGAAACATGGGATATCATCAAGTAACTGGAGGACCAGAACGAGAGGAGAGAAAAGCAGAAAAAAATAACCGAAGGAATAAGACTTTGATGAAAATCATTACACATCTAAGAAGTTCAGCCAACTCCAAATAGGCTATAAATGCAGAGAGATCTTAGTAAAGTGCATTTAAAGATTAAATAAATTTAGATGTGAATTGTTTGTCTAATTTTTATAGTGGTCATCTTCTACATTTGGAAAAGTCTTCATCTTTTTCTCCTTCGTGGCCTAGAGAATAGATCTGCTTATATAATTCCTTTCATACACAGGGATATCATAATGTAGATGAAGCTAGCAGTTATGAAATTTTAAATGTCATTATCTCATGAACATAAAATATTAAAAATCTGTTAATCCAACTTGCAGATTTTGTTATATTAAAACATGGTTGCTTATCAAATACCAGCTTGGGTAAAGAGAATAACAGTTCCTTTGTTCGTATTTAACATAATGTTTTTTGATTTCAGGAAGCTGTACCCGTACCTAATAGACGCCCTGATGCTGTACTTACAGATATCACCTCACTTAATCAGGTAAGATTATATTTTTGAAAAGTGAGAAATCCACCTGACTGCTGACACTTTTTAATTTATAACTCTTGACACCTTATAATTTTGTGAATCCAAAAGAAGTGCCTGTGTCCTTCAACATAAAAAAAATGAAATACTTCTGTGGTTGGAATTTGTTCCTTCTAAATTTTTATGTATCAAATTTTCCTCCACTAGATATCAAAAGATAATATAAAGTGGTTTTTCATTAGTCTGTTCAGAAAGCATCGTACTTCGTTGGCAATGGAATGCTTGCCTTAGGGAGACTGCCTTGCCAGTAGTGAAGAATTTCATGATAGCTTTAGAGAACAGGATAGGGAGAAGAAAAAGGCACATTTTAGTCACCCCTTCCTCTGTTGGGAAAGAAAGTTGAGCCTCATTGCTTGGAATCAGATTATATTGTGCTAACTTTAGCAGCCAGGCAAAGTAAAACATCTTTGAAGGGGTAGGTGATTTAATCTCTTTTGTTTGACATAAATGATTTATTGTCTGATGGTGGATATAAAATGCCCTATCAGGTAACAAATTCTGTGAGCATGTAAAAATTTATTTAAGAAACAAGAGGTGGCCCTGGCCAGGTGGCTCAGTTGACTGGAGTGTCGTCCCATACACCAAAAGGTGGCAGATTTGATTCCTGGTCAGGGCACATACCCAGGTTGTGGGTTTGATCCCTGGTTGTGGAGCACATGGGAGGCAACCAGTTGATGTTTCTCTCTCACATAGAGGTTTCCTTTTCTCTCTCTCTCCCTCTCTCTAAAAAATCAGTGAACAGGCATATCCTCAGGTGAGGATTAAAAAAAAAAAAAGAAACAAAAGGTAGCTATAAAGATGAGCAAAACAACTTTGTTTTTGAGAGATGAGACTTCAAGACCCTTCTCTAAGTGGCCAGGAGACTAACTATGCAGAGATAGAATAGAATGCACAAAGCTCTGATGTTATGCTGTGAGTGAGCATGTAATGACAGCACATTATTTATAAAGCTCACTACTTTTTGATGCTAGTTTTGATATGAGAACTTCTGCAGGGCTTATGCTGGCAAATATAAATATAATTTCATGAACCAGAAAGAATTAAGGTTGGTACATATATATTGTATTTTTTTCTGCACTATATAATCAGATGATGGAAAGAACAATACTCTTTTCTTCAGCTTAGTTTTTGCTTTTAAATATTTTTCCAAATCCTGCTACCAATTTCTTAAGAATGCATCTCTATTTATATTCAGTTAAAGCTTTATAATGAAATTGATTTTTTTAGGGCACTAAAGAACAGAAAAGGCTTCATGGTTTCATGGTGCAGAAAAACCACCAATACTCTTTTATTATTCTTGAGTTACTGAAATAAAATGTTTTTTGTTGTTTTTTTAAATCCTCACCTGAGGATATTTTTTCCATTGCTTTTCAGAGAGAGTGGAAGGAGGAGAGAGAGAGAAACCTTGATGTAAGAGAGACACATTGATTGATTGCCCCCCGCACGCGCCTCAACAGGGATCAGGGATTGAACCTGCAACCCAGATATGTGCCCTTGATCAGAACTGAACCTGAGACCCATCAGTCTGCGGGCCAGCGACCCAGCCACTAAGCCAAACTGGCTAGGGCAAATGTATTTGCTATAGATAAGAAAAACTAAATAGTTTCCAAGGCTTGAATTTCTACACACAGTAGTAGAGAAATTTTTTTTCTTTTACCTTTTCAGACGAATAGAACTTTTTGTTAGGTTTTAGCAGAATTGAGTGTTTTGCTGCTTGAAAAATACTAAATTAACATATATTTTTTGTGTAAATAATGAGCTCTCATCACTTGACACAGATTCCTTACCATTTTGTCTCTTATGATCATTCGAGAATATGATGAAAACTATGTACTATTTCTTCAAAAAACATTTTGCATAAAACTGCATAAATTTCAGAGGATTTGTGGGTTTTAAAACTGGATCTGTGCTGTAGGAGATACAAATCAAGTAGAAGAAATGTAATCTGTCAAGGAGCTGAAAGGACACTCGATGTAGATATCTGAATAACTAGGCCACCTGTTCCAAGCAATGAATGATTAAATACAAGGCCTTGAATTGTAGAGCAAGTGCTGTAGGCATTCAGAGAAGGGGCACTCATTAGGGATGATATACAGAAGGTTTGCTAGGAAAGATGGGGCTTAGCTGAACTAAAGTGCTGTATAGATGTTCTCCGTTACAGAGATGTAGGGCTTGCAGTGTGGCCAGGAAGGGGACAAGAAGTAATGATAGCAGACGAAGAGAGAGCATGATGTATACAAGTAAGAATTAGAGTCTTTACGTTGGGGAGCAGTGGCAGGTGATTGTGGATGGGCAGATCTTTAAGGAGAAGTGGAAATAAGAGGATTATGCCATTAGAGATGAAACTTTGTGCTAGGTATTTAAATAAGTACTGTCACCCTGGCTGGCGTGGCTCAGTGGTTAGAGCATCGGATTGCACACTGGAGGGTCTTGGGTTGGATTACTGGTCAAGGGCATGTACCTGGGTTGCAGGTTCAAGCCCTGGCCCCGGTCAGGGTAGGTACGGGAGGCAACCAATCCGTGTGTCTCTCATATTGATATTTCTCTCTCTCTCCTTTCTCTCCCCACTTCCACTCTCTCTAAAAATCGATGGAAAAAATATTCTTAGGTGAGGATTAACAACAACAACAACAAATGTACTGTAACTTTTTAATCAGTAAGGAAACTAGCAACCATATTTTTAGCTCTACTAGTGCCACTTCTGGGATATTATATTTATTCTTTAGGAGAAGCTCTTCATTTTCAAGCTGGTCTGCGACTACATGTGTATTTTATAGTTTTTCATAATAAATAGAAAATTCATCTCCAATAATCTAGACAGAACCAAGAATAGGTATGAGAAGTTAGGCCTTTTATTTGGGAAGAATAAAAACAAGTATCTGTAGTTTGCCCAGATAAATATGCTACTTATTCTAACAATTAGTATTTTAGTTATTTATTAAGTAAAGTTATTATTATTATGGTTATAGTAGTACTATAAGTGTTCTGGCTATACTATAATAATGTTATGACATTTTATTATGGTTATACTGTACACTAAAGTACAATTATTAAATTACCATGTTTATTCTAAGTACTACCTTTTTGGGCTTGTTTTGTTTTGAAACAATTATTCATTATTTGTCACCACTGTGGATTGACTGGGTGGTCCTTCTACTATGGTGTTTGCTGTCACTCATGTAGCTGTTCTCAGATGGTGGCCGGCCAGGCCAGAAGGTCCAAGGTGGCTTTTTTTACAAGTCTAGGGTCTTGGTGCTGACTGTTGGCTGGGTGTCTGATCTTTTCACATCGTGTCTCATCTTCCAGGGACTTTCTGTATGACCACCAAGGGAACCGCTGTTTAGATTTCTGGAGCTCTTTTCTGTGTAGCTTCCTCTTCATACGTACACATTCAGGTTGCACTATCTCTCTCATTCAGTGGGGCTGTTTTACTAAGTTTGGGTTTCATTCCTTGTACCGTCATCTGGAAAGTGCCATCAGGCAGAGAGAGCTGTGGTAACTGTAGAGGTCATCTCTTTTGTTTCGCTTGCACCAAGAACCATACTACTGCGCTGCCTACTGTGCATTGTCTAAGAACAGTGTCTCCCTTCCCCCTAAAACAAATTATTTTCTAGTTGTTTAAGTGGAAGAGTAAGTCCATTCCTGGAATTCTATCATGGCCAGAAATGGAAGTCCTATACCTCTTTATGTACTGTTAATGCTTAATTTTCTTATTTATTACTATCTAGTTTTTTAGTTTTATTGCTTTCTGCTTTTTTTCTGCTTGTCCTTTGCTTTCTATTTGTTTCCTATATAACAGTTAAAGAGCCTATTTTATTTTTTTTGTTTTTGTCTCCCTTATTGTTCCCATTTTTTGTGATGCATTAATTTTACTCTTTCAG
The DNA here is from genome assembly GCF_964146895.1 of Miniopterus schreibersii. Taxonomy (NCBI): domain Eukaryota; kingdom Metazoa; phylum Chordata; class Mammalia; order Chiroptera; family Miniopteridae; genus Miniopterus; species Miniopterus schreibersii. The sequence continues at coordinate 38,164,690 of NC_138103.1, read as the reverse complement.
AACATTTAACGTTTATTTATTATACTTTCACTTTATTCCTCATCTTCGTTTTAGTCTTAGATTTGCAATTGAACATAATTCCTTTGCCAGAGGTTCCCCTATCATCTCCAGGTTGGATAAAGATGCTCCTGTGCTAGATTTCCCCAAGAAGGGCTCATGTGTAGTATTCCTTTGATTCCTTTGTATTTAAAACTGTCTTCCTATACCTTAAATACTTGAAGGGCAGCTTGGTTGGATATGAAATCTTGATTTTTATTTTTTTTCAAAAATGTTCCATTGTTGCCTTGCTTTATTTGTTGCTTTCGAGGAGTTTGATGCCACTCTAATGCCCTTTCTCTAAGTTATTTGATCTTTATCCTTGAGGCCCTTAGGATGGAGAATATATATATATATAATCTTTAAAATCTAATAATTTTACTAGGATAGGTCTCAGTGTTGTTCATGCCAGGTCAGTTTTCCAATGTAGCTGGTGGGCCTTATGTATATTTAGATTTTTTTTTAATTTTTAAAAGCTTTCTAGGATTATGACTTTAAGTATTAGTTCTCATATTTGATAATTATTGATTAGATTTAGTTATTTTTTCAGGACATATAAAGGGAAAAATATTGAGTCATTGAAAAAGTGAATAATTTTCATATCATATGGGGGTGATGAGGAGGGCAAAGAAAGAGCTTATTAAAAAATTGTACAAAGCATATTAAAAAGTAAATGACACTTTTCTAATGTTATTTTCTATAAATAAAATTTGTTAAAAAAGAATAATCAATAATTAAGGATAACACTACCCCCCCCCCCCAGTAATTAAGAAAGTCAAGTAGGCTGACATAGCTAGTATTTACACAACATTTTAATAGTCCTAGAAAGCTTAACGTAGCAATTGATGAGAAAGGGAAGTCTCCAGGCAGACCCAAAGGAGTCAAGTTAATGTATAGATACATTACTGAACTGTTTTGTGAATTTCTTCCCTTTGGTTGTGAAAAGTACTCTAGTTTGAACAATGCTCAATTTAAATGCTGGGAAGTATGGTGACTTTTTTTATTGTTATTTATATCTTTCTGCCAATCCTGCCTTATCTAAGTAAAGAAGTGATGTGAAAATCTAGACTAAACAGAAATGTAATCTTAATGGCAAGCTGTCAGTCTGTTTTCTTGCAGAATGAGCTGATGCTCAGGATTTAGTATATAGTATACCAGGTGAATGAAAGTTTGTGTGAAGTTTTTGCTTTGATGTTTATATGTCTAGATTGTTTTACAACCTTCAATTTAAAACACCCCATTATGAAAGTTGGCATAAATTTTGCTTGGTTAGAAGAGGCTGTAAACATTTACTTTATCTTCACTGTGTTTTAATGAGAGTAGACTGATGGATTTCTTTTTGTGAATTTATCCTTAGGCGGTGTTAACCAGTGTTATCCTCAGATGTAGCCTTGATACCCCTTCCTGTTATTTGACAGCCCTCAACTGATTTCAATGTCAGATGTTACAAAAAACATTTGATTTACAGTTCATTTTTTTTGTTAGAAATAGTTATTTATTTTAAAAAATATATATCTTTATTGATTTCATAGAGAGGAAAGGAGAGAGATAGAGAGAGAGAAACATCAATGATGAGAGAGTCATGGATCAGCTTCCTCCTGCACGACCCCGACTGGGGATTGAGCCCGCAACCCGGGCATGTGCCCTGACCGGGAATCCAACCCCAGTCGCCTGGATCCTGGGTCGACGCTCAGCCTGGCCGGGCTAGAAATAGTTATTTTTTAATCAAAGCTTCAATTAGGTACATTATAATGCTTTTCCTATACAATAACCAGCTGTATTTCCTGGTTTTCTTTTAATGTATTCTAAGAAGACACTGATGCTAATTACATTTATAATTCTTTCTGCACAGGCTGCTTTGTACCGCCTCAGTGGAGACTGGAATCCCTTACACATTGATCCTAACTTTGCTAGCTTAGCAGGTGAGTTGCTAATAATATGTACCAATGAAAAATATTAGCTCAGTTATCTAAATAAGACTTAAAGACATTGCTACTTATGACTGGTAGTTTAGGTAACATTTTAAAATAGCCCTCTCATAATACATTTAAGCAAAGGATATGGAAAGGTAGGAAATAGTGTTCAGAAAATGCTGCACTTGAGATTATGGTGAAGGAAACTCCTGCAAGTGCAAAGTCTAGGATTGGACCATGGGGCAGTGTCTGAGTTATCATGAAGGGCAAAGTCATTGGAGGAGAGAGCAAGAAACTGAAAGGTTAGGGAAAGATTATGTGCATACGTGGATATTGAAATTACTATGGATGATTTCAGGGTTACAGCCAAGGCTAAACAAAACAATGCTTTGTGTTTCCAAATCTCTAACATTCCTTTCTTGTTTTTTTCTTTCTCTGTTTATTTCATAATTTTCACACAGGAGGTATTATTTATAGAATATTTTCCACATTTTCTTAAAGTAAAAGGTATAATTCATTCTAATGCAATTTAAAGATATATTTTAGAAATCCTGAATTAATTATTCTTGTTTTTAAACATGAAATGTGTCCATATCTAGTTAAATTCTCTCTCTCTTTTTAGGTTTTAACAGGCCCATATTACATGGATTATGTACATTTGGATATTCTGCCAGGCATGTTTTACAGCAGTTTGCAGATAATGATGTGTCAAGATTCAAGGCAATTAAGGTACGCGTATATTATTGCATAATTTGAACATTAGGGGTTTTTTTCTCTCATTCTTAGAGACGAAAAGGAGTTTTAGTGACTTCTTTTAAAATAAGTACTGTACTGAAGTAATATACTTTTTTTTTTACATTGACTTAGCAATTAGCATGTTTTCTTTTTGTAGCGAAAAATACCTCTATTACACATTTATAATGAAGGATATTACATACAGTTATAATTTTAACATGTTAATTGGATTGTTTTATAAATTAATTTGGAGCATACATATATTACCGTATATGCTTTAACAAAAACTTGAGATTCACCTTAAAATTTTTTTTAAACTGTTTTGTAATTTGCCTTAATTTGATTGAAAAAAGTGACTGCATTTGAATTCTATTAAACGTGTACCTACATCAGTATGATGGTGGCATTTTGATTTTAGTTTTTGTATTTTTAAGTGGTTACGTTTTCATGCATTATAAATTACAAAGAAAACTATCCCTGAACAATGTCTTTGCAAAAGTGTAAGTCAAAAGATACACACTAAAAAAAAAAATGAAAGCTTTTATCAGTTTGTGCTCCATGTAGGAGAGAAAATGCATTTCTCTGATGTCTTACTTTGATAACAGTGATTATTCTCATGCTTTTCCTTTTATTTGAACTGTTTTGGTGGTTACCTACATAGCCCTACTTAATATAATTATGTTTCTGTTTCTTAGTTTGCCAGGATTAAACACTATTTATTGACTTTGTATTTGGAAAGACAAAGGATTAGCTTATACTAACTATATCCTTTCTCTACTTATTTTATCATATTGTTTTTATTGCTTTATAAATTTAAATATATTTTAACCTCTCTTTTCTTCTTTGTATGCTGTTTAACTTCCCTCCCAATTTTTTTCTTTACAAGTAGAAAAGTTTCATTTTAAAACATTTCGACCCCAAAACTCATTTCTTTTTAAAGGCTCGTTTTGCAAAACCTGTATATCCAGGACAAACTCTACAAACTGAGATGTGGAAGGAAGGAAATAGAATCCATTTCCAAACCAAGGTATGAATAATGTTTTCTTACCCACTTCACTGTATCCTATAATTTTGTTCCGTCTTAACATTATTTTTGTTTTTTTGTTAATTGCTCTGGATGTGAGACAGAAACCTAGAAAATTTTTGTATAATCACTTTTATTTGGAAATAAGATGCTTATGTACCTTGTTTTTTATTTTGTTTTATTTTCAATAATTGGTTCCTGTGTGTGTAGCAGTCACACATCTATTTTGAAAACACAACAATCCTGTATTTTTGGCTCAAGCAATCAAGTTGTTGTCAAAATAAAATCTTCATAAAGTTAAAAACGGGCTCTCAGAGAGATTTAAATGAAAACATGACAAAAAAATGTATTTAATTCCTTATTGAGGGAGCTTACAAGCAAGATGATAAAACTGGTTCAAAAGGCATTCTAAAATAATTTTACTGAGTTAGGGACAAAACTGGTTAAAGTCCTGAAGAATAATAAAACCATATCCTTTATGGTTATGTTTTCTACTGGACAGAAGTTGTATGTATCTTAATCACACAAAAATCCACAAATTAACATTTTATGTCAGAGTCTAAGCCTAATTTATAATAAGTGACAAGACAAATAAAAGTGTATCTCCCTGTAGAGTTAAGTAACTTTTGGGTGAGGCTGTTAGCAGTGCTCCAGTAAAATACTAAAAGGACATGCAACCATCCTTTTATTTGTAAGTTTTTAAAAGATGATTTTCGTTAAGACAGCTGACCAGGCTGATACTTTTTGGCCTGATCTTGTTGTACTACATAGATGGTTTGTGCTGAGCAGTTTAAACACCACCACTAATAATAACAGCTTTCAGTTATCGAGTACCTATAAGCAGGCTTTACCATTCTCTCTATTCATAACTCTGCATTTAATATAAAATAGTCTAGGTTCAGGTCTTCTAAATAACTTGCTGATAATCACACAGAAAGTGGTGAAGCTGGCATAGAAACTCAGATCTGCTTGGCTCAAAGCTTAGATCCCAGGGCCCTGTACCTTTTTACTGTATCATGATTTCTTTCATAAATAAATAACTTTGCAGAACTCTTCTTTCTGTGGTTGCTTTACTCCTAATTACTTCCTGCTGTGTGCAGTATCATTTTCCTTTTTGCTTTGTGCATACTATTTATTTCAGTTTTCAAATTCTTCCTGTGTTTTAGGCTTCAGTTCAAGCTCTGCCTTGCCCTTAGAGACAGTCCCTGGCTTACTCCCCTTTCCCACCCATACAAACATGCACATTGGGTTTTTCTGAAATCTTCTTGCAGTTAATGTTTGTGCTACATAGTCTGGAGCCCTCTTATTTTTCAGTTATTTTGTGTAAGTTTTACTTTTGGAATAAGATTATGAACCCAGAGTGCTGAGGACCATGACTGTATTACAGACTTTTATTTTTCCACAATTCTAGTCTGAACAGTACAGAAATCATTTCTGTGGATACAAACTCACAGGGAGAAATAATTTAAATCCAAATATAATAAATTCTTACCATTTTGATAAATCTAAGCATGTCTTCTTATCTTTTCAGTATATTTGCTATTTTCCCCCTCAGTGATTAGATGTACTCTTTTCCTATAAGTTGTATATAAGATTCCTCCCTCCTTGCCTCCTTCCCTCCTTTCCTTCTTCCCTCCCTCCCCCCTCCTTCCCTCTCTTCCTTCCTTCATTTTGTATTTTAAGAACATCTTAAACTAATGTTTGAAATGATATGTTTGTAATTTACTAAAGCATATTTTGTTTATAAATTCTCTTTTCCATGCCTTTCACTGTATATAATTTGAAATAAAATGAGCAAATTGAAAGATCTTTTTTCTGAAGTATGATGTGAAGTAGTCAAAGGATAATGATCCTGATTGTTAAAATCAGTTTTAATGCTACCTTAATTTTTAGACACTCTTCTGTACATTTGTAGTGATACCATAATTTTATGAAAGAATAGCCATTGGAATAATTTTAGATAAAGTATTAGGAATTAGAATTTGAATTCCTTTAATAAGAGTATTTTGATAAAAGGCTATTTAAGCATTTAGTTTGTGCTATGTACACTTTCTATTTGAATTAAGAACTAGAATAAATACTTTTAAAAAACCAGTATTAACAGAAAAAACATCCTTTGATTACCACTACCTCATGTGGCTATTGTGCCATGCCTTCTACTACTTAAGAATTCAGTAATTTTCACTTTGGCTCCCATTAGACACACAGTTGTGTGTGTTTTTTTAAAGTCCCCCAAGTACTACTGCCCAGGCTGCACCCCAGATTATTTAAATTGGAATTTTTGGAGATGGGACCTAGTCATACATATTTTTTAAAGTGCTCCAGTTGATTCTACAGTTAGGTTAATAACAATTGTATTAAATCAGTAAGACTTCATGTTTATTCATCTTGATACTTAGTTTATGAGCTTTTTATTTGATTTGGAGTATTATTTTCTCTCATATGAGAAAAAAATGTAAATTTCTTTTAAATGACTTTATTCTGTTTCACATGAAGTTGTGTTTTCATTGGAGTTATCAGAGAGAATTGGTTTATTTTTCCTTTTGTATCCCTTATAAGACCCAAGAAACCGGAGACATCGTCATTTCAAATGCTTATGTGGATCTTGTGCCAACATCTGATGTTTTGGCCAAGACACCTTCTGAGGTAGGTTATAAAACTGGTATCCAACTCATTTCCTAATTTCTGAATTTCAGTTAGGATTACTCTAAGAATGTCCAGTCTACCTTAGAAAATTAAGGTTCTTAATTCAAAACTACTTAGAATAAAAAGAGTATTTTGACAACATACAGATTTTTAAAATACTTTTTGGAGGGGATACTGGGGTGTCTTTCAAGAGAAAATAATTAAATTTCCAGTGTTAGAGTACCTAAATCAGTTGTTTAATGAGAAATAACAAGCAAGCAATATGTGGGAGAAAAATAAATGAAAAAGTTAAATATCCTGAACCTTTTCTTGATTTAAAGCTTTGTATAAATACAAAGATATAAAAACAATAGCGTGTATTATTTATAAAAACATTTTTTATGTGAGAGAGAAACATTGATCAGTTGCCTCCCCCATATGCCCTGACTGGTAATCGAACCCACAACCTTTTGGTGTATGGAAGACGCTCTAACCAAATGAGCTACACTGGCCAGGGCAAAACATTTTAGTTATTCTCTGTTAACATGCCGAGGCTTTTAATAAAAACGTCTCTGTTCTCTGTCTCCAAAATATTAACTTTGTGATGTTGAGGTTTTCATACCTTTACCTTATGACCTTAAATGGCCGAAGATTAAAATCTTCAAGAAGACTCTAAGATCAAAAACTTATGAAGTTTAAGAGCTAGGAGAAATTCAGTTTTCATATAATTAGTCCCATTTTACAAATAAATAAGACCCCACAAGTTGATCGATTTGTCCAGCATCTTCCTATTGAAGTTAGTTAGGATATAGGTTGTTTGGTTCCTAATTTACTTTTAAACTATTATTTCTGAATGCTGATAAAAGTAAAAACCTCTTATTAAGAGGGCTGAGGTTCTGGATGACACGAATAAATACAAGGAAAGTGTGAAAGAAGTCAGTTGTAAAAAACACACAAAACATACTGGTTTACCTTATTTAGATGTAGATTTTGGAAAAACTACCTTATCACACAAGTATTTTGTAATTATTTTTCCCCTTGACTCATTTTTACGTAACTTTTAAAATTAGATTTTCTCTTTTTCTTAGGGAGAGGATCTTTCGAGTACCTTGGTATTTGAGGAAATAGGTCGCCGTCTTAAGGATGTCGGGCACAAGGTGGTAAAGAAAGTAAATGCTATATTTGAGTGGCATATCACTAAAGGTGGAAGTACTGCAGCTAAGTGGAGTAAGTTATATCCCTGATTTTATAATATTCTAAGGTAACGCTTAGTAAACAGAGATGAAGTATCCTTATTATAGTTAAAACCTGCCTCTTTGAAAGTAGGTAAATCCTATCTTCTTAGGTCAGTTATTTTTCATGAGAATAGCAGGCTTCAGGTACCCAAAGACATGTATGTTTTTTAGAGATGTAGGGAATCAGTTAAAATGAAAATATCTGTTTTAAAGATCCTATTGTAACACCTGAGTTAGTACTTTTAAACAGTCATCTTAGTTGTATTCTTCTTTTAGTAATCTTCATATTTCTCTTAAACATAAAGCAGGTTTATCAGGTCAAATGGAATATTTTTGTCATTATATTTTGACAATTTTAAAATCGTTTTTTTCATTCCAAGACATTAGTAATTTGCATTATTACCTTAATGATCGGATTGTTGTTTAAGGGTGCCTGTTTAAATGCCTTGAAAATCAAATTATTTCTCATTACAACCGAAGATCACTATCAATGTGCATTTAGACCAAAAATTAAAGTGCACCTCTAAATCAGCTGAAACTTTTGAAATAATCTTCTATTACGTATTCCTGAAAAACATTTTGAAGTTTCGTTCAGTTGATTTTGGTTCAGTACAAACACCTGTCTTTTTAATATAACAGTTGCTGTTTCTTTTAGGCAGTGTATGTTCACTGTATAAATTTGGTATAGAAAGGTGTAAAGGAAAAAATGACGTATAATCCTACCCACAGTTAACACTGTGATGTTCGTTTTTCTGGAAGACATTCGTGCTTATAGGGTGTTAATCCAGAAGGGCTATAAAGGAAGGCAAAAATGTAATATGTATTTGGTCCCTCAAGTTTAGAAGTGCCTAATAGTTTTCTAAATAACTTCATAGATTAACACTGTATATGTAGGTGTAACTACTTCCCTTCCTTTCTTCTTTCTGTCCTTCCCTTTTTCTTTCTGAGTTTCCATGATGGAATTCAGTTTTATCCCAACGGGTGACAGTGTGTTGGAAGCTGAGTTGTAAAGATAAAGCACAGGACTTCCGAAGATGTTGGTGAAGAAGAGAAGTGAGATCTGTGGGAGTGAGCAAGGGCGCTGGGACTGTGGCTTGCCGTGGGCAGAGTAGAACTCGGAGGGATTTGGACAGTCTACAAGCGACTCACTCTTGGAAGACAGTTTCAATAACCAGCTAAGATGATTCCCTAATCTTGGTGACACTTTCCTTGTAGGCAATATTAGAAAATGTGCTTACATTGAAAAGTTACTTTGAATTAACTTAGAAAAGGGCTTTTCCCTTATATTTCCACTGGAAAAATGGGAATATTGGAATCCTGTTAACAAGTACTTATTATTGGTGCCTAGTGGCTTATGTTTGTTTTATCACCTCTTCATCAGGTGCTTATTTATCAAAGTTAACAGTGAAATTAGATCTTAAAGCTTTCTCTGAAAGAATTCACTGTTCCCCTTGATTACTGCCGCCTGTTATTTGATTGGTTCCTCAGCTGTGCAACTATTTTCAGTTCTGTTTGTTGTATTCTTGCATCTTTGTGTCACGGAGTTAAGTCACAGCTGGCAGCAGTAGAAACTATTTAGGTCTTTTGGCTTTTGGTATCTTAGGTGATTCCATGTTGGCATCTCTGTATCTTGGCACCTAGTGACATAAAATTGATGATTGAATGCTTTGATTTCTGAAGTGCCTTTTATTTTTTTACAAGCAGTTTTAAAAATGTTTTGCTAAACACTTCATTACCAAATATTTTATATGTTAAATTGCTGTTAGTTTTCCCAGCCTTGTTCACATGTTGGCAGACCTGAACCTGGTGACAGAGAACAGGGCTAAGCTGCTCGGTTTACCTTGGTTGGGCTGAAGTGTCACTGGAGCTGCATAAGTGACTGACCTTGAGCAAGTCTAGGAACAAGGGGTTTAGGCTCAGTGGCCTGGAAGGGTCCGTCCCACCCAAAGATCCCGGACCATGCCCGTCTTCCCTGTTCCCTCCCTCCCCCTGCCATCCAGTTAACACCAGCCGCCAATCTCCGGGCAGAGTACGTGTGTGTTGTGGGGAACAGAGAGCCTTTGGAAACCAAATTAGTGTGACTCTAGGGAGAATGAGTAAAGTGCTGGGGCCAGTGCAGGGCTCAGGTGGTTTGGGCTTCGGAGGAGTTGGAGTCGGAGTCGGAACTGTGTCTCTGCAGGCGAGGCCTCTCGGAGGCCTGTTGGTCACCTAGGAGCTGGGAACTGCCTGGGCAGGAGCCACTGTGGCCTCTGCGTCGCCAGGCTGAGAGGATCTGAGAGAGGCTGGAGAGCCCTTCCCTTTTCCCTATGGGCCAAGAGTGTATGTGTGACGGGAGATGTAGGCCCTTGTCTGCGTGAGAAAGCAGAGGAGGGCCTCAGTGAGGTGTTTTGGGAAAGGAAGCTGTGTCTTGGAGTACTCACTGGCAACTTCTTATTCTACCTCTGGAGACAATGTTTTGATTATGAAGTACTGTTTTAGAATTATTAAAAACATGATCCACAGGTAGTGCTTCCTTAAGTAGTTGAGGTCAAAATAGAAACCTATCTTACTCATTTCACCATTAATACTTGTTAGAATATCAAGAATATGGCGACTTTTGTCTATGTCTTTTTTTATTACTCCAAAATGTAACTGAATGCCTGGACGTGTTTGAACACTTTTTTTTGGTATGCCTTCAGGTGCTTTACCCTTTTGAATAAAGGTTTTCCTTTGGCTTTTTATTTTTCTAGGGATTCTTGGATTAGGTTGGAAGGGTAAAAATGAACACCAGATGGAGAGACAATCTTCTGAGTTTCCTTTGAACAGAGCCTGTTGCTCACTATAGTTACCTTACTGTATTATGATAATTTCTAATTATATGTCTCCTCCCACTTGACCTTGGGTTTAACACTAAGAAAGAGCTTCGGGTTGATTTATTGCCAGCTTCTAGTGTGGTCTATGACACATAGTAGCCTGATTCTGTATATGTTGAAGAGCTGCTAAGAGCCATGTAGAATGCACAGTTCTAGATGGAATCAGATGCCTGCCTTTTTTTAAAAGTGCTGAAATTGGTGCCTTTTCTTCTTTTAAAACAATCAGCTTATTGTATGGATAGTAATATGTATTTTCTGTTTAGTATGAGGGGAATTGTTCAGGAATAATATGGTACAATTGAAACATTTTATAAGTAAGCAATATATTTTATGATACTTATTACTATTAATTTCTGAGACCAGCCAAAAGTTGTCTTCGTAAACCTTTTGGATCTCATTCTATTCTAAGCAACAGTAAAAATCGAGAGGAATGAAAGATGACAGGAAGGCATAAAGAAGATTAAAGAATCAGATGCTTTATGTGGCCTATAGAATAGTCTGCTCCTGAAAATTAAAACACAGTTGCTTTTATCTGCAATTCCAGAGACTGGAAGCTCTAAAAATGGCAAGTTTTTTCTCTCGTAACTCATTGGTGGCAAAACCTGACCTAAACTTATATGATGCAACTGATTGTCCCTGTCTCACCTAGTTACTCAAATAGAGAAATCATGTATTTGTTTATAGAGTGTTGCAGCCCTGAAGGCCTTTCATAATATGTAATGCATGCTTTATGAACCGTATTTTCTTCCTAAATCTGAAAAATTCTGAATTCTTAAACACATCTGTCCCGAAGGAGTTTAAATAAGGAATATACTGTTCATATATAGTACAAATAATTCTGATAGAACAGAAGTGATAAGAGACATGGGAAAGGTGCTGTTGGCTTTCACAGATGGGAGGATTGGTTCATTCAACAAATGTTTGAGTATTTACTGTGTGCCAAGTTCTCTGCTGGGTTGTGGATTACAAATATGAAAAGATAGGATGTCTTTCTTTGGTCTACAGAAGTCAGTATTAGAGGTAGTGTATCAGGGAAGTTTAAAATATTGGAGTTAGGGAGACAAGCGTTGTTGCACTGCAGGTTAAGAGGAAGACCTATATTAAGATGATGGCAGTAATGGAGAGGAAAGGGCCTGTGTGGCTCTATTGCTAAGATAGAATTGATTGACTTAGCTACTGATAATTCCTGAAAAACAAGAGGAATGAGAAAGAGACAGCTAATGAAGAAGTGTTGAGCCTGTGTGACTGAGGATGTTGACTCCGTTACTAGAAGTGTGAAACATGGGAGAGCAGAGAAGTTTAGGAGAAGATGATAAGCTGTGGTGCCAGAATGGTAGCAGACCGAGATCTGGACTAGGTTGTGGGAACTGCGGGCCTGGAATGTAGGGATAAGTTCACAGGCCAGATACAGAGTAGGAAACCGTGTTCGTGGGGCTATTAGTTGGAACTCAGAGCATTAGCTTTGCTGCTCTGCTTCATGGCATGCAGGAAGGAATTAAAGGAAATCTTTGTTGGTCCTGCAAGCTTATCTGCTATTCATGGTTTATAGAATAATGACTCCAGTATTTCCATTTGTCTCTAAATAAAGCGAGCATCTTAGAATTTGACCAACCAATTTTAAGTAAGCAATTTGTTGTAACTCTAGGCATGAATATTACCCCATGTTCCCAAATAAGATTTGTTTATTGTGTGATTATGTTTAATAGCTATGAAATGGAAACTTTTGACAAAGACAGATTTGTTTTCATGTAATAATGATACACTGTTACTGAGTAAAAAATATGTTTTGTTTTCCTTAGGATGATAGGTTTAAGCTGGTTGGCGTTGAGCAATTTGGTTGCTTTTCTCCTAAAGGAAATTTAGTTTCCTTGTACATATTTGTAATCTTTTCCATGATAGGAACATAATTGAATTTTGTATTTATATAGCAAGATTATGAAAATACTATGCATTATTGCTTAAATAATGTTAGTTAAGTAATAAAGTGAGTTGACTTTTTAAAAATGTGTACTGTAACTAATTGTGTAGAGCTAAGTCTACCTATCCGGGCTAAATCCAGGCATCCATTATGTTCTATGTAACAATGACTGGATGTTAGAGGTGTTTGTATTTTGCATGTTAGAAGTCATGTTTTGGATCTTGGAAATTTGCCAGGATGTGGAAGAATATGTACAGTTTGAGCAGCTGCCATTCTTTTAAGATCAGAAAACATTCGTGGTTGAGGATGCCATTTGATCATTAGAGCCTGTTAGCTCCTGGGTAGCTGCTCATCTTCAAACCAGTTTACACTTGAGGGTTTCTCAGCTTGTATATGAACAAAATCTTACAGGTGTTGGTCGCATATTTAGGATTGGGATCCAAATGGTGCCTCATGTGTTTATAGAAAAGACTTGAGAGATGATCTTTGGAAAGAAGATGCTGCCCAGTCTGGGATGGGAACCTGTTTGTTAGAGAGACGCCTGCTTCGGGTTACTCTCTCTCCCCTTAGCAAGAGCGGCTGCTTCCCTCTTACCAGCGCAGCCCTGACTGTTCGCCCACGTGCATTTACACACAGAATTACTCAAAACTACCACGGCTTTCCATTTTGCTGTGTGTGATTCATTTTAATCGTATCTTCTTATAGTTTTTTATTTTGAAATAATTTCAGGCTTACGGAAACGTTTCAGGAATAGTACAGAGACATGGATCTGTTCTTCACCCGGCTTCTTCACATCAACATTTTATTTCCTTTCCTTTACTGTTTTCTTTATTAATATTTATTATTGTTTTTCTGAAGCATTTGAAAGTAACTTGCAGACATGATGTCTCTTCATCCCTGAATAGTATAGTAGCACCTCCTAAGAGTACTTTCTCTTATCTATGCATGGACTAATGATCAACATCAGGAAATTAACATTGATGCAGTATTATTTAATCTACAGGTTTTAGTAATACTTCACCAATTGTCCCAGTAATGTCCTTTAGGGCAAAAGAGTAATAGTAGTAATAACAACAATAATATAAATGAAGAAAGAAAAAGTAAGAGCTGCTTGGGTCCGATTTAGGATCACATAGTGCACCGGTTGTTAGGTCCCTTAGTCTCCTGTAACCGGGAGGCTTCCCTAGTCGGTTTTTATTTTTAATGACATTGACAGATTTGCAGATCAGAGGCCACTTATGTTGTAGAATGTTCCTCAGTTTGTGTATTATTTGGTGTTTCTTCAGGATTATTAGAATTTATTAAGTTGTGGCAGGAATAGCACAAAAGTGTTGTGTCCTCCTTGATGGGATTTAAAAAGAAATCTTTACTTTTATCCTAAGTTTTTTGTTGTCATTATTTTTATAAATATGCTTCTTCCAGGTGCTTTTTAGTCACCCATTTAACAAAGTTGCTAAGTGCTTTCCATTCAAGCAAGCATAGGGGATACAGACTAGGCGATCTTGTTTCAGCAAAGAATTTATCATCTTAAGGGGAGAAGGCATCCGCAAAAGCAACTTCTTTCTCCCATGCTGTCTCTTTGTGATTTGTAAGGTATATGTTCTAAGACCTTTAGAGATCCCCAAATTTCCATATACCATGTGCCCATCTAACACCTCTCCCTCCCCTATTAAATGCTGTAAAGTGTAACTGAAATTTAATGGACTCTTGTAGAGCCTTAATGATTATATAAACACAGAGCTAACGTCATTTATAAAGCTTTTAAAATAAACTATTACTAAAATGAAATATATACAATCTGTTTCTTCATTTTAAGATTAGCAGTGGCCTTCAGGCCTCTGTAAACTCAGGGCCATGGTGGTAGATGATGGTTCTGCCACATGAGCCAAGCTGTAGACTGCGACCTGAGCCACTGAGAACTGAAAGTTCCACTTCTTTACCCAAATTTCTCTATCCTGCTAAGAACCGTCCCTCTCTTAGTGCTCTTTTCTTTTACCAGTTTCTAGGTTTCCACCAAAGAAAGTTTGATTGCTTTACCAGAGTCATGGCTGTGAAGTAGCAGGTTAAACCAGGTCAGCGAGAGGGCAGGTGGACAGCAGAGCCTTCTTAGCCAAGAGACTTGCTCCCGCTCTTTAGCAGTAAGATGGGCGCGGTGCAGCGTTCCTCCTGAGCTAGACTGGCCTGCGCAGCGGGCCTTAGAAATGCCAGTGAGGAGTTCAGCCGTGGTGGTTGTCCCTGAATGCCAGAGGTTTGCTTTCCTTTAGTCTTTCCTTTCTCCCTTTCTCACTGCCCCTCCTCTCTTTCTGCCTTCTTCCCTCTTTTTCTCTTTCTTTCTTTTTAACTCTAGTACAGATAATACGTGAAAACACAGTCATAATATGTGAGTTTCAGTAAGAACAGAGCCTTTGCTCTTCATGCTTCACTGGTGTAAGTACCTTGCATATTGTCTGCCACCCACAGTGGAGACAGTGGAGTGAGTGAGTGGAGCACACAAAGCAGAGAGGTTCCCTTCTCTTTGCCCTTTCCCTCCCCTAGGTAACCATTATCGTCAGATTATTTTTTTAGTTTAGTTGGTAGCTTTTTCTTTTGTGGAGAGTTAGAGTGATTAATTTCCCCTTTGGAGCAAGGCTTGGCCAAGCAGAATGTAGCTAAGCACTCTGGGCTTTCCTTACGTCTGTGTAGCTTTTCCTTGACCCTAAACTGGGAGTTCCCTGTGCACCTGGGGGGAGGGATGGGACTGCAGCCCCTTCACCGTAGCAGAAGCCGCCTTCAGGAGGCTGAAGCTGGGTGGGCGGCGCGGCCTGCTGGGTGAGCCGTCTCGGTCACCCAGGACACCATTAAAGCTTAGAACGTGTGACTGTGGCATAAAGCTCTGTGAGTGTTATACAGAGAGCGATGGAGGCAAATTTCTAATAATGTTTCTAGTTACCCAGCCTGGGGCACTTACTTTTCTTCAAAAACAGTTAATGGAAAAGAAGTTAATTTTAATGTTTACACACAATAATTAGGGCAGTAAATAAAATCATAAGTGTAACACAACTAATTAGAAGAATTTTTAGAATTTATGTTGACAGTCTTGATGAATTCAGGTATTTGAAAGGTGATTATAGTATGTATTCCCTTCCCCAACACACGGCTCTTTTAAAATTCAGCTTCCTTCTCTGCTGAGTATTTGAACCTAAATGCCATACCCATATAAACGTCACCAACTTAACTTCCTTATGTTATTCTACATTGGTTCACACTTAGGAGGTTGCTGTTGTGTAAACTTCTTCACTGAGGAAAAATTTGACTGTTTAGAAGAACTTAATGAAAAGGGACATCTCAAAAAATAGAGGAATAAAATTTTTTCCTAAATGGCAGGTAATATATAGTGTAGAATAAGCAGCACATTAACTTGGAGACGGTAAAAATGTCTGTATTTTAGATGGTTTATTTTACTCTGTCTTGTGAAGAAAATACGACACACAGTGGTGTTTTCTTATTTTCCCAGCTGTTGACCTGAAAAATGGCTCCGGGAAAGTGTATCGCGGCCCCGCAGAAGGCTCTGCTGATGTTACAATCACACTGTCAGATGAGGATTTCATTGACGTGGTCCTGGGCAAGCTTGACCCTCAGAAGGTAACATTCTTCAAATGTTCGTTTATTCATCATCGTTCTTCCTGTTTGACAATTGCAGTTTTCAGCTGACTTCCAAATTCTGATTTATAAGACAGAGTTCTTACAACTCTGAAGAAGATGCAGTTGATACCAATATCTGAGTTGACAGATCATGAATCTTTCTAATAGAGTTTCAACTGACACTCTTGAAAACTGAATTTTTGGTGAAATTCTTCTTTACCATATCAACAATGTAAAATCTACATCTAGACTCTTTATTATATTATGTCATTAGTTCAAAGGTGAAAAACCCTATAATATTAGTAGCTATTAAATGAAATTAGACATTCATTCCTGATATATAAGATTAAGAACTTGTCTTAAGCGTCATTGAAAACTGGCTCTAGAAGGATAGAGGATAGCACCTGGTGCCTCATTGAAGGTGAAACATTTAGAGACAGGCATTCAGTGAAAAGCATGATTAAGACGAGAGCGCCCCCTCTGACCAGGATGAGTCAGTGTTGTTCTGAAACTTTTGGCCAGTCTACAAACACACAGATTAAAGTAACTGCTGTCGCAGTTAGAATGGAGTGGAAAAGTTTGTTATTTTCAAATCGTGATTGTGTCGCTGGAAATCCCAAGAGAATCAACTGATTGGTCCTTAGAAGAGTTCAGAGAAGTGGCTGAATGCACAGTGGTTACTAAAAAATAGCTTTCACATAGCAGCAGAACAAACTAGAAGATATAATTGAAAAAAAATTGTTTATAATTACAACCTAAACTAAAAAATCCTAATGACTCCCCTCAAAAAAGAGTGTAGTACCTATTTGAAGAAAACTATACAACTTTATAAGGAACAGAGTAATTTGAATAAATGGAAAATGTTCGGTTTTTCTGAATAGAAAAACTAATTTAAAAAGCATTATAAAATAATTTTAAAAGAATTGTAAAGTAGTACAGAAAAAATATGTTCTTTGTCACCAGATAAATCTGAGTCTGAATCTTAGCTCTTCCACCTACTCTCTCAAACTTGAATTTTCTTATTGGTAAAATGAATAATTATAATAATTCCAAAGCATTATTACAATAACTAAATCCAATAATATATGTGAAGAGCTTAGTAAGTACTTGGTACTGAGTGAGTCCTCAGTTAATTCCTTCCCAGGAATTTATTTAGTACCTACTCATATTCGGGTACTAGGGGAGGCTGAACAAGACAATGCACCAATTGTGTGGAGCTTAGTCCTAGAGGTGAATGGAAAAGAAATATAATTTCAGGTATGAAGAAAAATAAGTCAGGGTAATGGATTAGAGTAATGGTTGGCAAACTTTCTGTACAGGGTCACATTGTAAAATTTTGGGCTTTGCGGGTCAGACGGTCTCTGTTGTACCCACTCAGTTCCGTCATTGTAGAGCTCAAGTAGCCATAGATATTAACGTGAACAAATGGACGCGGCTATGTTCCAGTCAAACTTTATTTACAAAAACAGGCAGCAGACTAGTCCTGGCCCACAGGCTATAGTTTGCCAGCCCCTGGATTAGAGTGTGACAGGATGGAGGAACTGTTTTAGACAGGGTTGTCCAAAATGGCCTGATAGAGACCTGAACAGTGAGGAGTGAGCCATAGGCTAAGGGAACAATGAATGCAGAGGCCGGAGGCAGGAGTAGGGTCATGTGTTAGAGTTCTGTAACTATGAGAGGCCAGTGGTAGTGAAATGGGCAGTGGGGAGAGTGGGAGGAGGTGAGATGGGAGAGTGGGCAAGGGCTAGATCACACAGGGACCTTGCAGAGCTCGGTGAGGAGTGTGATAAGGCACTGAGCTGTGGAATGACAGGCGCTCCTAGTGTTAGAACATGACAGCCTTTCACTTGGTAAGAATGAGCTTGCTGTGCTCTTACCACATGTCAGACACTAAGCTAACCACTTCACACACTGTTTCATTTCATTCATACGACAAAGCTGCGCTGTTCAGGCACCGTTGTCCTGCCCTTGTACATGAGCAGGCTGGAGCTCAGAGAGGTTGCGGAATTTGTCCACGCTCAGCTCGCTAGTACGTGGCAGGGCCTAGATTCTGACCCAGGCATTCTAATGCCGTAGCCCAGGACCTGTTCACTACTTTGTTCCACCATCTTATTTTATCCTTATATGGCTTTCTGTTCCATGAAGATGTACTAAGTAGTTTTAATCTGCTTTTAAACGTTCTGAATTTAGTATTTTAATTGTCAGGAACACAGTATAGCCTTTTATTTATATGTTCTCAAATTCATGTTTAAGAACACAGACTAAGGCTAGAAGCATAGGTTGAAGCAGAACTCCCAGGTCTGTGAGTCTAGATGAATTATTCTGTGGCTTTCTAAAATACACAAGGAGTCTTATTTTTTCTTAGCTGTCTAAAAATATCTATAATCATTAAACTATCACCGCTGGATAAAAGTTGCCTTTGTTGTCAAGAAGTAACTCAGTTGTATTCAGTCTGAACAGTGATCTTTTTTTGAATAATGATCTTTTAAAAATACAGATAAAGTGTAGCATGATCAAGTTTGGTACTCTTTTCCCTCCACTCCAGGCATTCTTCAGTGGCAGGCTGAAGGCCAGAGGGAACATCATGCTGAGCCAGAAGCTTCAGATGATTTTTAAAGAATATGCTAACCTCTGAAGGACATGCTTCATTGTTAACAAAAATAGAAGACTGTTCTCTTCACCCAGATATGCAACAATGATTCAGCAAAACTGATCAAACCTAAGATGCAGAGGAAATCGCTTAACATTTTCAGATTTCAGATAACTTTTCAGATTTTCATTTTCTACTAATTTTTCATGTTATCTTTATTTTTACAAGGAACTATAAAATAGCATGTAATTATTCTTATTAGATCTTATCTTCATAATAAAAAATTTTCATTCAAGTCTAGTCTCCATAGAATTGTGATAGTGTTTATAAGTTAAAGGAAAATTAAATGAGTCAAGGTCACTCTGATGCCTTTTGCACTTTCTGTTGTTTTCTGTTCTCTAATTTATTGAAACTCCTGTTTTAACATAAATTTTCAATACTCCTTTTTCATACTTTGCTATAGTAGGTAGTATTCTGCTTTAAGGCAAGAGGAAAGTCTTTGTGTTCCCAGATAGTTCTCTTTCTTCCTCTCTCCCCCTTTGCTAGAAATTTTTTTACATTCATCTAATGCTTATAAGTCTACCAAATACAAAACGTTCTTGCCTAATTGGTAAACTTAAATCATAAGATGGTCACTAGCAAGTACTCTCATATCATTATTTCCCCCCACATTTAGCTCGGATGAGCATGCTGAGAAAAGGCTCTTTGCTGGCTTGGCTGCAGACGTAATGAGAAGGCGGTGGGTGCTCAGGCCAGGGAGAGAGTAAGTTTCAGTCATGGAGCACAGCTGAGCAGTGTGTGTGGGTGGGTGGGTTCTCTGGGAAGCTGACTTTGAGATGAAGATTCACGGGCACAAAATGTATTTGGAAATGTTCTTGGGGTCCATATGCAGAGGGGTGGGGTGGGTAAGCTGAGGAAGCAGGACTAGGCAGGGGGAGAAGATACGCTGTGGTGCATGTACCACAAGCTTTCAGCAGATGCTTTAAGGAGCTCAGAAGCTGGGATGGCCCTTCAGATTTGTCCTGAGCGAACTAGTCACTGATTATGGCCTGCCCTGTACAGGGCCGTGACCTTGGGGGGAGCAGCAGAGCCGTTCCTGGAGTGTGTTTATAGTCAGTTGATTCTCTCTCTGCCCCGTAGCTGGGGAGATATGTCTTCAGTCCTGAATAGGGCTTCTGGGAGCACACAGCACAGCACTTCAGGGAACAAGATTGAGGGAATTGGAGTTTAGAGATCAAGAGAGATCTCAAATTTAGAATTTTAATGTTTAGCACAGTGCTGGAAATTACTATAGGACCTTAACATATTATTGTTGGCTTAATGAAGGAGCAGGATACGTGGAAGGCATAGAAGAAAAGTTGCATGTTTGGCAATTATGCCTTAGTCTTACGAAGTTTGTATGGTATCTTAAAATTAATTTTAATTCAGAGTGATCCATTGTTATGCCACCTGAATTAAAAAAACAATGGCATTCTTTCAGTGTTGGTCTTTTATGATAGCTGTTGTCCCTGTTGAGCTTAGAAAAGCTTCGTGTCCTTCCAAGTAGAAGCAGCATATTAAAATTAATCAGATGCCACCACACATTAATGAATGTGTTGAATATATACCTTAGGTGCTTAAAACATGTTAAGAAAGTGATGTTTTGATGATCGTACTAACTTTACGGTGCCGGTTGGAAAGGTCAGAGAGGCACTGGCATGCAGACTTGGCAGCTTTCTTAGTCCACATGCCCCTTCACCTCTGTAGCAGTCGATGTTGGGGGGGCACCCTCATTCCTTTCCCCCATCCTCTCATGAGGAATGTATTCACTTCTAATGAGCTTATGAGTTAACCTCTCTTGTCTGTTTTGTAATTTTCTCTGTCTGTCTTTTCAGGATTTTTGATCAAGGTTTCAGCCTTCTCTTTTCGGGAGACATTTTCTTCCTTGATCATTCAATCTACTCATACCTTCAGCCACTACCTCAGTGCTGGTGACTCCCAATCTGCATCTTTAGCTTTGATCTTTCCGTAATTCCCCAGTCCCATCCGCAGATCCAAATCGTTACTAGACTGCATGTAAAGGCCCAAAGTAAACGTGAGCCTCCTCCGCCCCTACAGCTGTGTCTGTAGGGCATCACCTTTTGTCTTAGTTTAGAGCATCACCTTTTGCCTAAAGTAAGAAACCAGTCATCTTTGACTTTTCCTCACACCCCATATTTAAATTTTTATTCAATTTTTTAATCTAAAATAACAGATAACAACAGTATACCATTTCTTGCATCCCCAAGCCCATACCCTTCACTTATAGCAATCATTGATCTGTTCTCTGTATCTAAGAGTTTGATTTTCAAATTGTTACAGTACTTTTTTTTTTTTTAATATGTCTTTATTGATTTCAAAGAGAGGAGGGGAGAAGGAGAGAGAGATAGAAACATCAATGATGAGAGAGTCATTGATCGGCTGCCTCCTGCACTCCCCCTACTGGGGATAGAGCCCGCAACCCGGGGCATGTGCCCTGACATGGAATTGAACCCGTGACCTCCTGGTTCATAGGCCGATGCTCAACCACTGAGCCACACTGGCTGAGCTACACTGGCTGAGCTGCTACAGTGTTTTTAATTAGAGAATTAACGTTTCTTATGAGTTGTTTAACAAATATGTATTTCTCCACATGTGAATCATCAGTTCTATTCTTGAGTTGACAATTAAAAAAGAAACCCATTTGGCAGATGGCAATGAAACTCCAAGTGAATTGTCCCAGGTCATACTGGGAGAGGTTTGAGGCAGACCAGGAAACTAGGTCCCCAACTTCTAGTTCATGTTCAGTCCACTGTGCTTTTCTAAGCAGTACTTCTAAACACATCTTTCCATCCCTATCTTTTAAGGATAATATGATTCACCATAAAGTAGACTCCTCAATTAAGGTGAGTGGAGCTATGAAAAGTGCTGTTTCTTTAAAGCTAGCAGTATTTTTACTCTATAACGTTGGAATTACAGAAAAATTTCAAAGGTGAAATAGGAGAAGGCTGGGTATTGTATAACTACTTGGATCAGAGAAGATCCTTTATCTTTGATGTTTTTTAATTCTGACTGTCCTTGCCGAGTTGAAAATGTACTACTAGTTGATACCCTATAGCTCCTTTATATATTAAAGTTCCATTCCCCAAGAGCCTTCTTTTAACACCCCAGGGACTCATCTCCAGACCTCCACCCCTCCTCCAATATCCAAACAATATAATACTCTTTGAATTTTTTTCCAGATAAAATCTTGTAGTTGACAAAGTCAAATTCTCTCTTGAATTTAATTAGGTTTATAACTATTATAAAAGAACAGTACTTAAAGACCTAAGACATGGTCTTTTAACTCCCCACTTTCTTTATAGTAGCTCATCTTTTTGTGTATCTTAAAAGTGAAATTACTACTTATAAACTATAGAACTATAACTTTATCATTCAGCCATTTAAAAGAAATCACAGGTTTCAATTCTCCAAATTAAGACAATTAAATGTTTAGTTGATTTTCATTTCATGAATTCAATGAGAATTAGTTTAATCACTTATTCAATAATTAAACTACAAAAAATTATTAAAAGTCTCATATCTTTTGTAAAGGCAATTGGATTTTCGAAACTGTTCAACTGAAAATCAGTTCAAGGAAAACTACAAGTTCTGATAATGAAATGGGCATGTTTTCATACTTAATTTCACTTATATATGTCAAAGAATTAGTTTTATGGTATTTTATTCTAAGGATACATTAGAAAGTTACATGATATAATAATGTAATGACGTTGTTGATTGGCATAGTTGAAATAAAGAGATTATCCGTTGCTGAAATAGATTAACGTCTCAATTCAACATGTACAGGCAACTAGTAATAGCTCCCTACTTTTGTGAGCCACCTTGCATACTCAGGCCTATTTTTGTTCCTTTTCTGATTTGAAACAGCTACCCCATGAAGAGGAAGGGAATGGTTGCCCTTGGCTGAAAACTCAAGTCCATGTGCTGCTGGTAACCTGCCATGAGAACTGGACAAGTCATTTTCTAGGCTGGTTTCCTAGCTGTTAACAGCTTGGACTAGGTTATCCCCAGAAGGTCTTAGTTTCAAGATTTTAGGAGGCTATGAACATTGAAGTTCTAACCTTGCTGTGCAATCAAGTATTTCGCTTTATCAAGTAAGAATTATAGGGTATATATATGTCTGATGAAAAGCCAGTGATGAAATGGGAGAAAATGGTATAATTAAGATGTCAGAAGTCTTAATGGGGTAAAGGTGGTGGGAGCCCAAGTTTCCAAGCCCTATTGGTCACCTCTCATTTAATATTTAAATAAAAAAAGTCCCTAGCTGCTTATAGTAAGAAATCCAGTGTCCCCACCAACATATCCATGCATCCTTGGAGGGCTTTTGATGGCTTTCTAGTCACATTTTGATATGATTTTCTGATTGTATTGAATGATCAGTTTCTCATCTCACCTTACTCAGCTACTCTCTTATTATGCATTGAATCTAAATGTGGAATAGCATTCATTTTTGTTGATATTTCCTCCCAAACCATGCACTCAAGGTAGTTGTGTGTCCTAGGCCATTACTGAAGTATTTGGATTAACAGAGGGTTTACATCACAGCCTGAGCCCAGCAGGCTACTTGTGGAATATACTAGACATTCTGGTTCTTAGAGCTGCCCTGGCTACTGCCACCACTGAAAAGTTCCAAACAGGCTGACTCCTAGTCTCCCATGCCTCCAGAAGCTCCTACTTTATTACACACACCCGTTCAGCTGTTTCTCAACCAGGCCATTGGAGGGCCCTGTTCACAGCTAACGAGTTTCAGTGTACATGGCTGAAGAAAAAGTTTTCTCTCCCTAGGAGGAATTCTGCCTCTAGCTTACATGTATTTTTTCCTCCTGGGCAAAGTAGGATGGCAAGGTAGGAAGTGAGTAGGAAGACTCAGAGGTAGCTTTGGGAATAGGATGCCAGGTGAGGGAGCCAGTGTCCAAGTGCCCACCACCTGCAGCACCCTGTGCCAGGAGTTTTACAGGTATCCCAGCTAATCACAATAAGCATGTGAAGTAGATAATGTCATTAGCCCCCATATAAAGATGAGGAAACAGGGTCAGGGAGGTTAAATAACTTCCTCAAGATCATTCTGCTGTTAAGTGGCAGATCAGGGATTTGGGTACAAGCAATCTTTATGCTCAACCACTGTAAAACGCTGCTGCCTTGTGCTTTATGCAGGGGCCAAATCTATGTTATTGCATTTTATTCCTGTGAGTTATATCCATTTTTCATCATTTTTCTTCCAAAGAGGGAGCTTTCCCAAAGTCACAGAGTTAGGATGTATTGGTTCTTGGAGTCAAACCCAGCTTATTTTAACTCCTAAGTCTGTGTGGCATGTTGCCTTGATAGGCTTTCCATTTAAAATATTAATGCACTTTTACTTGGGTTTATCAGCAGGATTTTTAAATAATGGTTCCATTAAAAATATGCAAGGTTTTATAATGAACATCACAGAATTGATTCCTAAAGACATTTATTTTAAAAGTTTACAGTCTGAACAATAGAAAGAAAAGGAGAAAGGTTCCATAAGAGAAGATTAAAGAAAATACTTTCAGATAGTCAAGGTACCATTGGGCAAGAAATACACACTTGGGATTGTGAGGCACTGGGATTGTTCAATTTTTGGAATTCCAAACCCATGGATTCTGGTAAGAAACATCTTTTTTTTAATCCTCTCCCAAGGATATTTTTTTCCACTGCTTTTCAGAGAGAGTGGAGGGGAGAGAGAGAGAGAAAGAGAAACATTGTGAGAGACACTGATTGGTTGCCCCCTGCACATGCCCTGACCATGGCCTGGGGGTTGAGCCTGCAACCAAGGTACGTGCTTTTCACCGGAATCCAACCTGAGACCCTTCAGTCCATGGGCCGGCGCTCTAACCATTGAGCAAACCGGCTAGGGCTGGTAAGAAACATCTTACCGTATACTTCAAGTTGTCAAAAATAAACTACCTGGCAAGTATGAAAAAACACACTCATTTATGTTAACCTTTGCAATAAAAATACTGAGTTTTCATTGTCTTTTGAAATTACTGGGCCCACAGAAGCATGTAACACAAAAATCACAGAAAGAGTGATAGGGATGTTGTCTTTTTAAAGTGTAGCTTAACAGAGAAATTAAGAAAATTTAGAATCAACAGAATCAATAGCATCAGTCAACATCCACCCCACCGGATGCCTGAACCCCTTTCTTAACGTACTTGGCAAGGGGTTGTGCAGCCCTTGCTCGGTTGCCTCTAACGAAGGAGAACTCTGCTTCCCCTGAGGCAGGAGGGACTTCCTTAGGAAAATGGGCTGTGCTCGGCGTTAGAAAATGCAGTGGAATGATGACTGTTTCCTTCCTTGTATGATCTGTTGATTTGGGTTTTTGCTTAACGAAGCAGGAGAGGTTCAATTTCTTCTGTAGAGTTTGTTCAAATCCTTTTTAAAAGGGACACAATGTGGTCTGAGGGGAACAGTATTGGACTTGGGATCAGGACACTGGCTCATCCTGAATGGCAGGTCTGAGGGCCAGCTGCACGATGCCCAGAAACCCTTCTCTAGGATGTTCTTTGGCTCATCTCAAGGGGTTGTTTAAAGAGTTAAATGAAAATGAATACGAAAGTGTTTTAATAACACTGCCTTATAGTTGTGTGTTCTATGATTCATTAAATTGGTGCAGACAATGCTCTAAATGTAGGCAGATAAGTGTGGAGTTCAGTGATTCAGATACTTTGCTTAATTATACAGGAATTGTCAAGACCTGGAGCACTTGGGGGCAAGAGTTTGTCTGTGTGGGGGTGGGGGGAGGTTCTGCTTGTCACAGATTGGATGCCGGCAGAGGGAACACGTGCTTCGGTCTACCTGCAGACGTGTCAGATCTTTCTTGTGGGCAGGAGATGCTCGCAAGTTGCCTGCCCCGAAGCTGCCTGTCCCAAATTCATTCCTCGGCCTCGGGGACCTCCCACAACATATTGGCCGGCTCCCTTAAGGATGGAGGTCCTGATCTGATTTTAGCAGGTGGATTGTGGCCATAGGATCCCATCTGGCTCTGTTCACCTTTCCCAGGATGAGACTATTTATCAGCTGACAGTTATGGGCCTGCTTTTACGGGGCAGATTTCTGGGCCTCAACCACTATCCGTCTACCTCTTATCATTGGTGGCTTAGTTTTCTCAACACTTCTACTTTTTGGGTTGGATTCACCTACTGCCAAACCATTTCCTAAATAATGCCTCAGTTTTCTAAAGGTTTGAGACACTGTGTCTTAGACTAGTGGTTCTCAAAATATGTTCTCTGGACCAGAAGTATTAGCGTCTCCTAGGAATCTGTTGGAGAGGCAAGTTTTTGGGCCCCATTCCAGACCTACTGAATTCTGAATCTCCGGGGCAGGGTCCCTCGGTGTGTGTTGTAACAAGCCCTCTAGGGGATTCTGATGCACATTAATGTTGGAACACCCTGTCTTGGACTGTTTGATTGCCCTGTGGAGGCAGATTGGGCCACTTATCTCCTCTCTGTCCTAGCCCTAGAGGAAAGTTTCTGCCTGGCATCAGCTTTCGGTGTATCTCCTCTGGTGTGTTGCTAAAACCCATCAAAAGGATCACTCTAGTTTCCACATATGAACAGTCTGGTTAGGTAAGATTTCTACGGGAGCATAACCGGCCACATAGTCTAGTGCTATGATTTATGGACACCCTTCCTGATCTGAACCAGGCACTTGTACTGCAATGCCAAATAACACGGTTCTTTTAAAACAAAAGAAATGCCACTGGGGTGCTGGTGGGGTGGTGGGGTGGTGGAGGGGCTCAAGGATAGGAAGCCAATTAGAATAATACCCTATTGCAAACTCAGGATAACTTCATTGGCCTTCCTTCTTTTTCCTCTTGCCTTCCAGTTCTGTTTTTCTTTCTTCCTACAGGAGCAGGTGAATAGTTTGACAATGTTACTAGCTCATAAAAAGAAGAGAGCATTACCTTATTTATAGACTCTGGGTGTTAATATCAAGAGGCTTAAATGTGAAAGCTGAGGTAGGTCTTCCTGATTGCTCCTTAATTTCCTCAGGAATAACTGAGGGGGAGCGACAATACATCTTTGTTTAGCAGCTATGGTTTTCATTAAATTTAATTGAGGCTCCCAGAAGCTTTAAATTTAGGGCAACTTCAAAATGCAGGTGGCTTCTGTTAAGTATAATTATATTCCCTTTATAGCTACCATGGTCTGGGAAAGCTGGGCTGTCAGACTTAAAATCTTGAACAAGCCCACCAGCGCTTTGGTTTCAGGAGAGTTCATTTCCAAGGCTACCCCCCTCCCTCCATCCCTCCCATTCCTCTCTCCCTTTTTGCCGAGGCTAATGTGAACTGAACAAAAGCTCCCCAGTTGTGCGTACAACCTTACTAGTGCGTTGAGGTCAACATTTCCGAGGTTAGTTTTCCCAGGACTCTAAGTCCGTCTGGTTGACCACAGGGGCAGGTCAGGGGCCTTGAGTTCAGCAGATTCTATTTGCAAAGAGCCAAGCGGCCGCCCGAGGCCCGCAGAGGGTGGGAGCAGAGGTCGGGGCTGCCTGATGGCAAACCGCTGCCCGAGTGGAAGGAGACGAGCGTGTGGAGCTCCCCCTTGCCTTCTCTTTACTTCTTTTTCCTTTGAATCATGCACATCCTTTCTGCTTCTAGATTTAGAAAGGAATTTGTGCAGGTGTATTGTGAAAATGCAATAACTCTGCAGAAAGCCTTCTGATGTAACCATCACTGTGTATATATAATAAACAGTGAAGTATAGTGTCATCTGCTCAAGGACAGTTTTCTGAACCCTCACCTGCACATTGAGGTGGGTTTGGCGGGGAGGAAGAGGGGTTATTAAACGGCTGCAGTGCGCAGAGCTTCCTTCAGGTTCTAAGATATTCATGTAAGAAGAGTCCCTTCTCAGAGATCCCAGAGCAGCTGCATTGTCTGTAATTGTGCTGAGGTTTCGTATCAGCGCTTCTCTCACCTAGCTAAGAGCATAATATATCATTGCAAAGGTAATGAGGAAAGGTTGTCAGTAGTTTGGCGAAGTCCGAGTTTTTTTTTACTCCTGATATCAACTATACCTCCCTGGGTCTGAACACAGATTATCTAGGTTGATTCATTTTCTTTGGAAGTAAACAATTTTCTTATAAAGCTGCAAGCGGATTCCTGTACCACTCCTGCACGTTTTATATGATTCCACTGTAACCCAGTGTGCATTCAAGGACATGCATAATTGTTACTATGATCTGTGTTCATTGGGGGTAAATGTCAAGGGATTGAATAAGTCGTCTAACTAGTGTTATTTTAATACAGTTAAACCCAGTGTTAGTTGTTTCTTTTTGATAGTTGTTCAGTATCTATAATCAGCATTACTATAATCCGTTTTTCAGTATTATTAGTTTTCCTGCTATCCATGTAAAATAAAAACATTTTTCTCCAATTCACGATTGAATATGGACTGGACATTAGATGATGTCAAGGAATTTTACGAAGGGTGGCAATGGTGTTTTGGCTATTTAGGAAAATGTCCCTATGTTATAGAATGCACACTGCATTAGGTAGGGTTGAAGCAATATGATAGTTGATTATACTATTTCTACTTTTGTGCATTTTTCAACATTTTCATGATAAAAAGCTAGTGCCCTCAGACCTGTGCACGCTGTAATGCGAAGCTCCTGCACCTGCTCCACCCTGATACCAGGTCTCAGTCATAGTCCTTTATTGAAGATGCAGTCACCCTGGTTCACCCTGCTAAGGCATCTGCTCTCACTCGATATCCTGAATTTCAGGTTTTGTCTTTTTCTACAGCACCCCAACTTCCTGGGGACAGCAGGTTGAGGTAAAAGGCCCTGCTGTGGCCTCAGATATGACACCTTTTCCAGTTTTGTTTACCAGAAACCCCTCATTTAGGGGAATCACTGGATATTTGTGTGACCCAACGAAAGCCACTGATGGAGTGACCTACCACCCTCTGCCCAGTTTGAAAAGACAAGCAAGGGAGCCTGGGAAATGTTAGGGCTATTCCCCAGTTCTTGTAGAATCAGAACCATGCCCACCTGTCCAACAGGCCCAGGAGCCTAGCACCTGGGAAGGAAGAAAAGCGAGGGAGCGCTGTCAGCATTCAGGCTGAGACGGCAGCAAAGTTGGGATGTTCATGTTGGGGAAGGGAGGGTTCCAGTCCCAAGGCTGTGTTTATGGGGTGCCACTTTCCTCTGGCTCATGCCCCCCACTCACCACGTCCCCTCCATTTCCCGAAAGTGGTTCTTAAGTTCTCCCTACAAAATGTCTCTCCATCTACTCGCTAATGGCTAAGATACTTGTAGGAGGAGAAGACATTTCAATCTGTAATCAGCGATAAAATGCATAAAAGTAAACACCTGGTTGAGATGAAGCATTTAATTCATTTACCCTAATGTATAATCAGTCAAGTGGTGCTGTGCAAGCTTTTCATAATGAGAGGGGGCAGAGGTGGTGGGGACGGTGCCGGGAAAGCAGAGGCTGCTCCTGCCCCTGGGCCTGCGGGGACTAACAAGGCCGTTCCCACTCCTGTGGCTTCTCAGGCCTGGGCAGGGAAGCCCGGAGGGGAACCCGAGGTCTGCTTTTGAAGCAAGAAGCCTCCCTGTTGTATTTGGCCCATGGAAGTCAGTCTCATTGCTCTGCAGTATGAAGCATCCCTCTCTCCACGTGCGACCGGGGAAGCGGCCGCGAGCTCCAGGAAGCAGATGCAGTTAGCGAGCCAGGCCCGGAGACTGGTAAGCGAGTCCCACCAAGTTCTCCACGCGCCCGGGCCGGGCGGCTGCCTCATCCTGGATGTGGTAACAACTGGATCTTCTTCTCTATGTTACATGGATGCTGGGGCCGCACAGGTGAGACAGGCGAGCTCGGATTCCCAGCACAAGGTGTTTTCACCTGCGCCCCAGGGGGGAGAACCTCTTTTCTGCCAAGGGCTATTTGGATATTTATAACATCATTCTCGGGCAGTACAAAATCATCAACTTAAACATTAGCTATGAAAAAAACTCCTAGATTTACTGAATTTCGAGTTCCGCCTGCGGTTGCCTTGGGCAGGGCCAGACCAAATGATTTCAGGGGCTGTATATGGCCCGAGGGCAGGACGTTCCCTACTCCTGCGTCCTCGCTCTTTGTATAAATTAATTATAATTGTTAATGTGCTTTGACATTGTCTTAAATCACTGTGTTAGTTGTGGGGAGATAATTCAGAAAGGTTTTGTTGTTGTTTTTAATAGAGATTATGGAAGACTGCCGCCTGAACTGTCTCACGTACGGTTTTAGACACGAGGCAATCAGGACATAATTTTGCTCCATGACCAAACTAGCAGCGCCTTATGCAGACCTCCTTTGTGCCAGGGGCTCTAAAAGGACCTAAGCTGTATTTTTGGTGCTTTTTAAATGGCTTGGAATGAGGAGGAATAAATAAGATGATCGTAAGGGGGATGTGAGTCCCAGCCACACTCTCCCTCTCCTGACCTTAGGCCCTCCTGACCTTACGCCATCTCTGTTGCAGTCACTAGCTCATTGAGGACACGCTTTTGCCTCTGAATTGTTCATAGCTATGAAAGTATTTGCAATGGTGGAAGCTAATATGAGATACTTCCCCTCCCTGTGAGTTTGGAGATGTTTTAAAATGTACTGGGACTTACTGGACTGCTCATTAATGTTGAACCCTTAAGAGGGTTTGTTCTTGAGGGGAATCATGACCTGGGGAGCAGTTTTCATCTGCCCTCAGGAAATGGGCTACATGTTTTCTTCATCAGGCTTTTATAAGAGTTAGATGATATGCAACAATAACGCCATGATACTGAGACAAGGGCCACAACAGTTCAGTGCTGAATGGAGCAGAGGGAGTCTGGAAAATTCTGAAAATCTTGGCAAGGGAGCAGGGTCCAGAATCCAGGCCAGAGATTCTCAGGAGTGACTTGAGCAAGTGATTACTGAATCCATGCTCTCCAGAGCTGGTGCAGGCTGCAAAGGAATTCTGGAAAGTTTTAGCAGTTTTTCTAGTATTTTTTAATCTTTGAAGTAGATATGTGTTGAGAAAAGCTAATGTCTTTGCAGAGGTTAATGCCCAGGGATTTTTGCAGTGGTCTTCAGATTCCGGTCATTGAACCAGCAGCATCGGCAGCATCCGTGTACTTTGTTAGAAATGCAAATTCTTGGGCCCGGTCAGACCTACGGAACCTGCAGTCTGTTTCAGAGTTTCCAGGTGATTCTAATGCGTGCTCAAGCTGGAAAGCCTCTGGTTTACACGCGTTCAGGGGATCCCAGCCTTGGGAACGTGGGGTTTCTGGAAGAACTCTTGGTGAGGCGGGGAGAATTAGAGTTTGGTTTATAACCTCTCAGAGAAAGAGTGAATAGGAGGGTTGAGTTTTGGTGGTTAAAGTTGGCCACAAATCCAACAACAAAATTTATTTTTTCTATACGTCTGGGAGATATCTTGCCTCTTTAGTATAAAATACTCCTGAATCTAAGAAGGGAAGTGCTGACTTAGAAGGAAAAAGGGTGATGTAGGAAACAATAGGACACATACCCGACTAATGGTTAAGTTGACAATATGAAAATATGCCCCAAAGGGAACTTATTTGATGATATTAAATGAAATTTTATTAAATGAAAGCATATAAAAATTAAATATGGATGAGTGATTACCATGAAATTGTTGAATTTCAGTAAAGGCGATTTTCATTTGAAGAAATGACATTTTAAACCAGCTGCGCGAAGCAACATCAGTAGGGAAAAGAATCATGGGATTTTTAGTCATTTAGCCTTGGATCAGCTATGTAAAAGGCCAGCTATGATAACTAAATGGCATAAAATATGATTAAATGTGAAGCCCCTCTTGCAAATCATTGTACATTTAAAGCTGTTCTTCAGATTAAGCTTAATTCATTTGGTGATATAAGGCATTCCAATCAGAATATGGAATTTTATGAATATTTTCCTTCATCAGTGTCATCAGAATTTACTCAGTGGCTACTATGTGGTAACTGTGTTCCCTCCCTTTCTCTAAATAACATTAGGAAGAATCAGTCACATTCTTGGGAAGGGTGCGTGAAGTTTGGACCATGGAGTTACACCAAAATGAAAAGTACACAAAATTAAAACCAAACAAACTTTACCTCAAGCCAAACTCAAGGCTTCTAAAAATGACAACCTTTATAGGCAAAAAGGAGAAACAATATATAAAATGGAAAAAAAATCACCTTGGGGATGCCTTCACTCTGGGCTATGGGACTCTCAATTTTTAAAAATTACCTCTTCTCTTGTACGGATATTATATACTTAAGCTAATTTATTCCTTATTGCATATTGTTTTTGGCCGAATAGCTTCCCTATCAGACTATCCTGAAATGACAAAGACTGAAATTGGTTTTTAGAAGGCGGGGTATGATATTAGACACTCACTAAGAGAGGGTCCCTCTGTCCTCAGATGTCCACCACATGACACCCCTCCCATCACATGCTCTAGAAGTAAACTGTGAACCCGCTTTCCACGTGTCCTTTTACAAAAAATAGTCTTTTGAATCTTTTAAATGAAATATGTACTTTCTGCTACTAGATGTCTAGGAAGAAATGGAATAATATATCTTTCTTAGAGCCCTAGTGAGGATTCTTTTATGTGAATATTCTTTTTAACAAATGAAGCTTCAGGGTAAAAGTCCATTCGGCAACATCTACTGGGAAACAAATGATAAACAACAAACCACATTCATAAATGTAATTTGAAAACAAGGCTGCCTGTTAACTTAGGGCTGTTTTATAACCTTGTAGGACAGAGACTCATCCTAGGAGGCTGGTACTTTAACTCTGCGAAAGGACCTCTTTCCATAGCAGGCCAGCCAAAGTCTTGGTAACTGACAGTGTGGGAAGAAAACGTTTATTATATTTAAGCAGTGAGAATATAAGAGATTAAGATGTTGGAGGGCAGAATGTGGGAATAAACATTCAGAGGAGGGAAGAAGGATCTAATAGTTCAGTTATAAAGCCAAATGTCTCTATGCCTCATATAATCCTCAAGACCATGCTTCAAGGAAAAACAGATGAAGTATAGAGGGATCAAGAATATCCTCAAGACCCTGGACTAAGAATGGGGACTTAGTACAGAAATTTTAGCAAAAACCCAAACTGTGGGTGTTGGGAATGGTAAGATCCAGGCAATGCCAGAGCCCTGATGGGGTAAACAGTTGATAAAAACACATGCATGCTGGCCTGCACCTTTCCTAATTTACTGCTCCAACCTCTGCCCTCCACACTCCCAGGGCTATTGGATTAAAATCTCAGGAGACTGCCTCTTCTTGATGCTGCTTCTCCCTGACTTTACCAAAGGAATTGATCAAAGGTGGTGGATAGAAGTCCAGTATCCAGAATATATAAATAACTCCTATAATTCAGCAATAAAGAGACAAATAACCCAATTAAAAAGCAGGAAAAGAATTTAAATAGACATTTCTCCAAAGGAGATATGCAAAGGCCCATACGCACATGAAAAAATGTTCAACATCATTAGTTCTTAGGGAAATGCAAATCAAAACCACAATGAGATACCTCTTCATACTCACTAGGATGTGGAGAAATTGATACCCATTCCTTTTGCTGATGGGAATGTGGAATGGTGGATAGCCACTGTGGAAAAGCTTGGCAATTCCTCAAAAAGTTAAATGCAGACTTACCGCATGGCTCAACCATTTGACTCCTAGGTATAGACCCAGAAGAACTGAAAACATGTCCACAAAAAACGTGTACATGACTGTTCATAGCCCCAACGTGGAAACTTAAATGTCCATCAGCTAATGAATGGATGAACAAACATGGCATATCCATGCAGTGGAAAATGATTTCATCATAGAAAGGGGGAGGCACTAATATATGCCACAATGTGGATGAGCCTGGGAAACATTATGCTAAGTGAAAGAAGCCAGGCATGAAAGACCAGATATTGCATGACTCCATTTATATGGACTATCCGGGCAGGAAAACCATGGAGACAGAAAGCAGATCAGTGGTTTCCAGGAGCTTGGGGACAGGAGGGAATGGAAGGGATGACAAAGGGTAATGAAAGTGTTCTGGAGTTAGAGACACTAGTTGTACATTCTTGTGAATATACTCAAAGCCACCGAATTGTACCCTTTAAAAAGGTAAGTTTGATGGTATATAAATTATATGCCAATAAAAATGATATCTTACTACAAACAGAAAGATTAACAAAATCAAAAGCCCTTTTAAACTAGATAGATGAGATTGACAAACTCTAAACAAAAGTGGTAAGGAGAAGAGATGATAGAATTAAAAATATAGAAAGAAAATGCTCAAATGCATAAAGATACAACAGGAATGTAGAAAATAATAATAAAAGAGGACCACAGCATCCCACAATAACATGAAGTTGATCTCTTAGGATCAACAATGTAGTCTGCCCCTACATTCAAATGGCCATGGGCTCAACTTTTTACCTCTTCTGGGAGAGCCATTGTGAGGATGTGGGGCTGGGTGGGGGGCAACAGCAGGCAACCGTTGAAGGAGCCCCTTTAGCCCAAGTCTGCAGCATTGGGCAGGCAACCAACTAACTAGAAAATTCCTGGAATTGCTGCCACTGACTTGGAGGTTTGGGCCAACCCTGGGTCCTAGAATTATCTGTAAGTATTAAGCCAGACTGGACAATTAACCACTAGATGGCAGCACATTGCAGCTAACTGGGATAATTTGAACTACACAACTGCAATCTTGGCCCCTGGTGTAGAGGCTCGTCATGGACATTTCATTAACCTAACAAACATCTCTTCATGTGGACTGATTTTTTATTTGGTTTGCATTCTGCTTATCCAATTATGGGTTTTACTCTACTTTGAATAACTATATGCAAATGAACTTAAAACTTAGATGAAATGGAACTTAAAACTTATTTTCATTCCTTGAAAAATAGAAGATGGAAAAACAAGCACAAATATAGAAAACTTGAATAGAACCATAAATATTAAATAAATTGAACTGGCATTTAGCAACTTCCCCAACCTGGAACCCCAGGCTCAGATTGCTTTACAGGTAAATTCTACCAAACTTGAAGAAACATTTGATTCCTACCTCATATTATATATTCCAGACAATGGAAGAGATTACAAACTGCCTGGCCAATTTTATGGATATAAAACAGTAAGATTCAGAATGTGTCTTTGGGCACCGCTCAGCTGGGATGTGTGGCTCTCTTAGTCTCTGCTGGACTTTGGAGCCTGGATGGTTCCCACAATGCCCAAATACATGCCCCAAGGTTCCAGGACCTTCCTCTCTCCTCTTTCCACCACTTCCCCAGCAGACAAGCCCTATCCTTGGGAGTGAAGACCTTGCCTGGTGGGTGAGAACTGAATGTCACACCGGGACTTCCTGATGAGTGGAAACTGA
This sequence comes from Miniopterus schreibersii, assembly GCF_964146895.1. NCBI lineage: Eukaryota > Metazoa > Chordata > Mammalia > Chiroptera > Miniopteridae > Miniopterus > Miniopterus schreibersii. Next base: position 38,129,715 of record NC_138103.1, on the reverse strand, counting down.
GGCACAGAGAAGGGGAGTGCACCTTGAAGGTGAGGCTGAGAGTTGAAAAGAGTCACCTGGAGCCTAGGAACTACCAAGTGTCAGAACTGGAAGTGATCACAGAGACCGCAGATTCCAGGACATTGCAGGCATCTCTTCTCTCTGACCAGGCTGAGTGAATGCCGTCTTCCCTGAGGTGAGGTGGTAACTACCTGGTAATCACACCCTCCTAGGACAGCGGGGTCAGAAAGTCTCTCCTTGGGCTTAGTTGAAATCTGCTTCCCTGGGGCATTCCCTGAGATCATGATCTGCTCAGAGCTGTGAAACTGGGAAGGTGAACAGCAACCTGCTGGGAAGAAACTGGAACCCGAGATCCGGGGTGCTTAGGTTACAGGATGCTGGCTGTCACACACTGGGGACCTGAAGCAGATGAAAGACTGACCAAGACAGTGAAGGGTCCTGACAGGAGGAGCCAGTGGCAGCTGCAGGACAGCACAGGCTATGTGAATGTGCTGGGGAAACCCTGTATTAACCAGAGGCTTCTGTTATCCTGATAGCATTTCTCTACCAGTTCATATATAGGGATTCCTGCAAGAAGGACTGTATCTAGGAATTAATTTACCCAAGAGTATATGCACAGTCTGTGGAGACAAGTTTAAAATGTAAACAAAGGACATAGAAAATAATCTGAATACATAGAGGGACATTCCATGCTCTTGGATGAGATGATTTAATATAATGAAGGGAGTGATTCTTCCTAAATGATCTACAATTTCAATTCTATCCCAGTAAATATTCCATTTGTATTTTTTTTTGGTGCACTTGATAGCCTTTACTCTAAAATTTATACAGAATAAAAGTCCACAATAATAAGCCGACCTCTTTTTTAAAAAAAATTGTGGTAAACATATAACATGTAATTACTCTTTTAAACAAAAATTTCAGTGTTCAGTACAGTATTGTTAATTATGAGCACCATGTTGTACTTCAGATCTCCAGAACTGTTTCACAGTGAATTGGTCTTGAAAAAGAAGAGGAAATGGGGTAACAGTCCCTGGCAGATATTAAGATACACTACAAAGCCATAGTAATAAAAAGTGTCATATTGGTGCAAGAGCAGACAAATAGATCAATGAAACAGAATAGAGAGCTCCAGAACAGACTCATATATTGATTGGAAATTAATGTAATATAAAGGTGGCTCACCAGTCAATGGGGAAAAAAGGATTGTGCAGTAGATGCTACTGGAAAAACAGGCCCATTATATGGAGAAAAATAAGATTGATCTTGTCATAATACCTCATCCAAAGGTGGATTTCAGAAACCAAAGATCTAAATGTGAAAGTTAAAACTGCACAGTTGTTAGAAGAAAATGTCAGAAAATTTCTTTGTGGCCTTAGGGTTGGGAAAGATTTTGTTAAATAAAACTTCAAATGTAAAATCCATAAGAAAGATAAAGCTGATTTTGATTATATCCGGGCAATATTATTCCAAAGATTAGAATATTAATGGACTGTAAATAACGTGGCTGAGGCCAACAAGGGACTACTATCTAGCAGACACAGAGAACTTCTGCAAACTAACAAGAAAAAGGTAACAACCCTAATGGAAAATGCCAAAGTACTGGAAAAAAAAATTTACAGAACACATACAAAATTTTACAAGAACATATTCCAATAAAAGAATTAAGTGTTTCAAATAAAGAACTGTTAGGGGAAAAGCAGATGAAAAACATTAAAATGGGGAAGAGAAAACTACATTGTTGCCTGTGAAGAGGGAGAGAAATGCTAGTGGGCCATGGGGATTTGAGAAATATACATGTGGAGTAAACAAATAAAGGAGTTAATGAATAAATAAATGAATAAATAAATAAGAGAGGAGGCTGTGTAGGCCAATGAGCTGAGTCCCACCAACTGAGCATAATGACCTTAGTCTTTTCCAAAGGAGACCCCAAAGGAAAAAAAAAGTTGAAGATATCTGTCCTTTAAACTTCAAGCTCACTTCCCATCCTAGTTTTATCCCTTGAGACCATGTAAATCTCTTCCCTTTAGATAACTAGGTAACCTCAGAGGCAGACTAGATCACCTGAGATTACCTGATGTATGTAGGACACCTGGCACAGAGTATACACTCAAATGCTCATTTTCTATTCCCTATTTTAATATTTTCTTTTTCATCTGCTTTTCCCCTAAAAGTTCTTTCTTTGAAGCATTTAAAACTTCCTCACCGCTGGGTTGATTCTGTATTCCCGTCTCGTTTGAAGTGTGGCCACGTTGGGACTCTACGCAGGCGTGTCTCCTGAGTGTCCCTGTTCCCGCGAGCCCGCCAGTGCAGCTGCAGGGAGCAGGAGCAGCTTGGGCAGCCCTTCTCCCTGCCCACTCCCGCTGAGTTACTGCCGCCCTGCACCCCTGCCTGGGAATCTGGGGTGCAATGCACGCCGCTAAGCCCTTTCTCTCCCATCCTCTCCTTAGCCCTCAGGAAAAGAACACAGATACCTGTTGCATTTCACTGTGTTAAATGCGGCCTCAACTTTGCCCTTGGCCTGTCAGCTGTGCTAGCAAAGGAGCCCCTCCCAGTTTGCATCATTGCGTAGATTTTCGTGGGCCCTTGTGGGCTGAGCTGGGCCATTTTGGTGGATGTTACAGAAAAGGCAGGTTGAGCCTCCTCATGAGAAAACCCTTACAAACCACAACGGTAATAACATGGAATACATTTCCATCGAAGGCAGTAAATTCCCTGTCACCAGAGGCGCTCCAAATGCGGCTTCTAGATCAAGGTGGGGACAGTGGAGTCCAGGGGGCCTCGGCCCTCCTGTCACATTCGAACCATCCGGGGGGTTGTTCGACTCTCCCAGTGCTTGTCCCTGTCCCTCAGGTAGCCTCATTCAACTGGCCTGCTGTGGGACCTGACATCCGATTGCTTTTTAAAGCTCCCTAGGTGATTCCAATGTGCCCCCAAATCTGAGGGAGGCTTTTGTAGAAACAAATTAAAGCCCAGATTAGGAAGCTGACAACCTCAAGCTCTTACTTTTATCCCTGAAGTACCGTTTTCACTTTCTGCTTGGTGCCAGGCTGGTGCTTGGGTCTCTTTGGTGCTGCCGTCCTTCCCCTGCGCCCACTGGGGCAGGTTTGTGGAAGGAAGCTGCGGCCCGCAGCCTTGGGGGCCGCCTGCTCTGCTTCCCTTGAGGCCCATTGCCTGAAAGTGCCCCCCCCCCCCACGCTGGAAGTCACAGCACCTTCACCAAAGGGACCATTTTCTATAGAACTATTTAAATAGCAGCCCAAGTTTGCAGCAAACACATCTAACTGCGGAAAGGCCATCAACAGTAGCCGTAAGTGTACATTTCCTTTTTTGGGGTCCATATGTTGAACTAGTTTAGGAAACCCTGGATTCCTGTTAGGTGACACAATTGGAAAAGACGCCAAGGAATGACGGCAAGAGCCTCCTCTCGGGCGCCTGTTCATCACCTGCGGTCTGGGGGGAGCCTGAGGTTGGGGGGAAGGGGCCTGAGGGCAGAGAGGAAGCAGCTGCAGAACCCCGGGCCTGCAGAGGTGACCCCCCAAGTCCCCTGGTCAGAGACTCTGCTCCTGGTTTCCTGCAAAGGGAACTTATCATGCCATTGGAGTCCTCAGATGTCACTTTAGCTCTGTTCTTTCCAGACTTGCTGTCTCTCCTCCCGGCCCTGGAGCGGCCCTGAGGGCGGTGGGTAGGCCGCAGGCTGTGACTCTGCCATTTCACAGAGGTCATTCCTGTGTCTCTCGCCTCCTTTCAGGAAAAAGAGCAGGGCTTGGCATTATAATAGGTCTCCTTAAGTACCTGTGAGAGGGTCAAGTTCACTAAAAATCTTCAGTTGCTTCTAGGTAAATAGCAACAATTCTTGCTCTAACACCTTAACCTTCCGACCATTAAAATGTTAAATGTAAAGAAGACAGGTTTTTTTTTTTTTTTTGGCCTTAAATAAATGCCTTCCTTAAAAAAAAAAAAATTCCTTCTCAGATAAAGTCTCCCAGCTAGTTTCATGGATTTCTCTCCTTCAGCTGACAATTGGCCATATTTATTCCTTCCTAAATTCTACGTTGTAATTGATTTCTGGTTTTACGATATTGTGGTTGGAAAAGACGCCTGATATGATTTCAATCTCACAAACTTAAGACAATTTTTAAAAACATGTTAAAAATATTTTGAGTAATGGCACTATTGTTGGAGTAATGTCACATATTCCCTTATTCCCAAGGTGTGTATTTGGAGAAAGTATCATTTCGGTAGGTACCGAACCACCTACTCCATGAATAGTTCAGATGCATAATCAGGCACTCTTCTTTATCCAAATATAAGCAAATATTTGGATTGTTAAATGTTTGAATAGGGGTAGCCTGCATCCCATTATTTTAAGTGGGAAAAATTGTAAAGGATTTCTTGCCCACCCCAAAACACAAAACAATTTCCCCCCAAATCACTAAATTACTCTATGATACCTATAAAACACAGTAAAATTTTATGGAACCACATTTTTCAAATTTCTTTACAAGTTTTTATACATTAAAAATAAATCATAGACTTGGCCAATGGGGACATGTGCATGGCCAAGTTTGTCTTTCACAAATTTACTTCACGAGCCTCATTGCTTCTCTCTTTCATTCTAATATACGAGCTTTTCCACCTCTCTTGACCTGCTTTCTTCACAGGCCTTTCAATGTTTCTGCTCTTTCGGTAGATTTTTCTCTTAGTCATGTGGGGGAGGTGACGGTGATAACACACGACACTTTTGATCAGAGTGCAGAAGCCCCAAACCTGCCTTGAGAAGAGCTGAGAGCAGACTTTTACCAAGGCTTTTGAGCCACATAAATGTTTTCTCTGGCATGGATATGCAGATTCATTGAAACAATTTTTGATTTGAATAGTGAATTTTATGTAAACACTTTTTTATTAAAGTAGATATTCTGATGGTAAGTGTTTAGCAGGTGAAGAAACCTGTAAAAAGTAGCTTCTGTATCTACTTACCTAATATATGGTAACTGATTACCAACTTATTAGCATGCCAAATATGTTTTGTACTTTAGAAAAATTTCAATATTTCTTTGGAATTAATTTTTAAAGTTTTTGTTTCAACATTGTGAAAGAATTGCCTGAGTGGCATTTGCCACATAATTCATATAACATTTTTTTGGGAAGGATTGATTGTCTTGTTTTTGCTCAGCATGCTTTTGTTGGATGAAGGGAAAAATTTCTGTGGAGGTCAACTGATCTCCCAAAGCTGACTTGTGAAATTATCTTTAATCTAGTGTAGTTCATTAGGTTAGTTGTTTTTCAGATTCGTATTTCTTAAAACAGCATTCTGGGAATTAATAGACATGGCTAAAAACGTTTCATTGTGAAATTAGTATGGAGGACTTATGTCCCTTCTTTAGAGATTCACAATTTATGAGAACATATTAATGACTCTGAAAAGTCTTGTGGATAAAACAAAGGAAAACCAAACAAAAATTCTAATTAACTTTGTCCTATTACTATTAATATGTCCCATCTTTTAAATGAAACACCTATTAATATCCTGCAGAACACCAGTTTGGAAGACATTCCTCTAAACCAATTCTTTATTTCTATCACCGATTGAAGAACCTGTTCTAGAATTTTATGGAGTTCAGAAATGTTCTACAGTTATGCATCTGCATTTCCCAGCCCTTAAAATGTCCCAAAGAAGTTAATTCTAATGCTAGACATCAGAATTTGGCAAGGACCAAATGATGTAGAAGTTGGCAAAATGTTATGCTATAATAATTAAAAGATTTTTTCCATGTTAAGCACAGATTATTTTCAGAAAAGGTGGAGAAATATTTGTTTATATTTTAATAAAAACTAAAGAAAATATAATTATAGTTTACCCAAAGTATATTTTAAATTTTGAATAATTTATTTAGGGATATTATATAAATATAGCATTTGACCTATTACTTCAAAATAATATTTATTGCTGCAGTGAAAAGAGAGAGATATTTGCAGTAATAATATTAGTGTTATTTTACATTAAATGCAGCTGATCTCAGAGTCAAGTGAGTATACCAGGAACAGATGGGATGTGATGGAAATGAGACTAGAGACAGCCATGGGAGCTGCTCTTCCCTTCTGGACTTTCTGTATAGCACCATTCCTCCTTAGAATCCCCACTCGCCCCCAGCCCTACCATGCTGATCTCCCTATCTGTGTGGATTGAAATGTCCAAGCTTTACTTACATAACAGATGTCACCTCTTCCATGAGGTTTTTTCTGATCTTCTTTTGCCTCTTATTTCTCTTTGTCTCAGACGCATAGCACTAGGGAGTTATCTTTTGTCTTATGGCATTTACTTTCTTCCTTGATTATGGTATTTGTGTTCTTGTCAAGACCCTCTTGTGCAACCCACACCCCATCTTAAATTCCTCGTTTGCAGCTCTTATACTTAGCTAACATGTTGCTGGTATCTAATATTTATGAATTGACTAGTGCAAAAAACCCCAAAACCCAAACACCCAACTACGTCCTATAAGTACTCTCATACCGAGAGCAATTAGTAAAAACTGGGCATCTGAGGGCAGGCCCCTCAGTTTTTAGTGTTGGTATTAGTATTAATGGTCTCACCAGGACACCAGTTTATACCCAATTTAAAGTATGTTATTTCATTATTGCATCTCCAAGAGGCAACACTAATTTAACCAGCAGAGTATTTTTCAATATTTCTGTTGCATGGACTTTTTTTTTTTTTTTTTTTTTAGCATATTATTATTTTAGGATGTGCCAATTCTTGGCAGGTGTCTGGATTAAACAAATAAACAAAATCTAAGGATGCCATGAAATGAGAACATTTATAAGGCCTGTTAATCCTTGACTTTGAGCAATTGACCAATTTAAGTTCAAAGTTAATTCATGGAATTCCATGTACTCTAGTAACATTTGTCTAGTGATTGGAGACTTATAAGGTGCTCTCATCTGTAGCATTCATTCAATCAACTGGTCAATTAACAAATTATTCATCAGACATTACTTTGAGTTCATTATATAACAAACATTAATGAGCATGATTTGGGGATTCCTAAAATAGATAAGGCAAAGGTCCTTCCTCTAAATGTTTTTAGTCTGGCGAGGAAAGTGTACTGAAACGTTGTGATCGAAGTCTGTTCACATCACCGTGTGGACACAAGGTGGGGAGTGGGTGGTTCTCACTAAGGAGGGGAAAGTGGGCAGGAGAGCATTCATAGAGGAGGGGGTCGCTGAGTGAAGTCTTCTCTGATTCCTATTAGTGCCAGTCTGGTCCATAGTTTACAGTTGGGAACCCGACTCAGAGAGCCGAAATGTCTTCTCTGAGGTGACCCTGCTCTTAAGATTTCAAAAGCGAGCTGTCCCGCTCCATAGCACCTCCTCTGCATGCCACATGGCTCCTGGACCGTGAATCTCATATTCTAGCAGAGATGAGATAGAGAAGGTAAGGCCAGAGAGCCTGAAACGGAGGATTACGTTTATTCAAAATGAGCCCAGTTCCTGGAGTAACAAGCAAAACAACTTGATTGAAAATGTTATTCATCCATAAAAGAAGAGAGAAAGCCAAACCCGAAGGCAAGGTTTAGACCTGAGAACAATGGCTTTGCTGAGATTTACAGGCCTGTGAGGTTTCTCAGTTGCAGGGGATATTAAAGAAAGTCATTTGAAAAATATTTAAATTGCTTTGACATCATTTCCCCTAGGCAATGTGGAAACTCACTTTTTGGACGTTGGGCTTCTATTAACATGAAACTTTGGAGGAAATGGAATTTAAAAGGATGACCTACTTCTGCTGTCACCACCCACAACACTAATTTAATTTCTTTCTTATTTTGTTCACTAAAAGCCACTAGGTTTTCTCATGGGAAGGATGCTTCCTTTTAGTCATACTTTGGTGCGTGTGGCCACTTTTCACTATGTTGGTGGCATATTGATTTGTAAAGTTCCTTAAGAAGATACTCATGTGCGTTTAAGATAACAGGGGCAAGGTTAACTTAGTATTGGCTCGTCTTTTCTTTGCTCTCTGACAGCAAGCCCAATAGCAGTGTAATGCAGCGCCACTCAGGGACTTCTTTTCTCAGCTAAAACTGCTCAGAAACTTGTGATGGGAGGGGATTTGGTCTTTTCCTTTGCCTCTGTACTTCATGAAAACAATGAGCTGGGGTGGTATATTTTACAAATTTTTAAATTGTAGTATCACAATGTTAAGAAGAAAACTACATGCCCAAAATGGCATCCCTTATGCTAAAGCCCATGATACCTAATGTAGACTTAATACGTGACCTTATTGCATTTTCTATCTTCACCAGAAATGTAGTCTTAAGCTACCAGTCTGCAATTTTATGGTCAGCACCAATGAGGTAATCTGTCACATGGGTCCTTTCCAACCGCAATCTTCATGATAAAACCCTTGCCTGGCCCTTCCCCTCAACAGATGATGTCCTGGTCTAAAAATAATCCTTTTTTTTTTTTTTTTACCCAATAGTTCCCCTGCCCCACCCTTCTTCCTATAAAAACCTTCCATTCTATAAAACCCCTTGGAGTGCTCTTCTTATTATAGATGGGATGCTGCCCGATTCATGAATCAGTTAATTTAGACAATTAGATGTTTAAATTTACTTGATTGAATTTTGTTATTTAACAACAGTTTGGGAAGCAGGCATTTTAACTTACCCAAAAACAAAGTTCCATTACACCAATGGACTAGACAATCCTTATTTCTTATCATCATTTATAGGTTAAAAAATAGTTCAAGTAATCTCTTTTTGGCCTTCATAAGAACCCTGAGGAGAGGCATAGGAGATCTTATCTGCAAGGTTTGGGTTTTTTTTTAGTTTGTTTTTTTTTAACTTATAAAGAAACCTAGGCCCAGATAGGTTAAGGCTTAGCTCTAGCTAATATTAATGAACATTTTTTTGGTTTTTCTCTTTTGTACTAGTGTTGCTTAGTTCTGTTAAAAGATAAACCGAGGCATATTAAAATTTTTGAGTTTATTTAAATAAAAATCTATTTGACTTGGGCAGTGCCAAATGGGCAGTGGCTAGGAGCTCCAACAATAGGAACCAGGGGAAAGATTTTACAGGGAAGATATGGAAGCAAAGCAAGGGGATAACCTGGTTGGCTGGAGTTTAAGAAGTTGTATTATTTGGGAAAGATGGGTTGTGATTGGTTGTTCTTAGGTTTTGATTTCTTAACCTTAGGCATTTACAGGCTTGGGTTTTGGTTTGCTTGCATAGAATGCTAAGGTATTAAAACCACCTCAGTCTAATGGCCTCCTTGTTTAATAGATTTAACTGTTCTTTCTATTTTATTGTTTCTTTACAGAGAAATTCTTTCATGCATGCACACCGTGCCCCTAACCCGGACCTGCTATTTCTCAAATGCATGTGATTGGTTGCAAGGGACCCTGATTGAGAAAATGGATGATTCAGTACCAGCCCATCCCACTTATAAGAAAAGTAACACAAATCATATATCCCAGTGGTACAATAGTTTGAATTGCTTTAATATATGAAGAGCAGCACATAATTAAATTCTAAGAATCAAGAATCATATTTCTTTTCTTTGGAGCACCAGCATCAGAAGAGAATTAGTCTGGATGAGCACAGCCCACTGGGGATCCTCATTATAACACTGTGTGCAGATTAAATTGTACAAAAGGAACAGAAGGCGGTGATATTACGAATGTCAGCTCATTTTCTCAGGCCACACTAGCTTGGAGTTTTAAAAGGGGTCACATAAATGGCAATAACCCATAGTTTTAGATTTTTATCGCTTTGGCTGTTACAAACCCTTATGTCCCCCCCCCCCCCAGCAGAGCCCTTAGGGCTTAGCCTGTGTGCTGTCCGGTTCCACCCACCACCTGTGGGGTTCTTGCTCCCATGTGGGCAGGAGGGTTGCCTTCAGAAGGGACACAGATTTCATTCCCAGTGGCAGCTTCTCCTGGTACTGTGCTCGCTTCTGCCTCTGATTCCTTTCTTGAGTCCTTTTTTAAAAACAATTTATTTTTATTGTTGAGAGTATTACAGATGTCCCCCATTTTTCTTGACGCGAACCAGGCAGAAGTAGGATAATGCTGTCTTCCCCCTTTTGGGACATATGTGGGTCTCAGAGCAGGGCAGGATGGGTAGTACATTTTCTCTTTATTTTTAGATGTATAGCCCTCTCTAGCACTGAGATGTGAGTCCACAAGGGTACACAGGCCATGGACAAAGCTGCAAAATATTAAACGCTATATTAAGACCATTACTTTGTCTTCCCTTGGTTCCTCATGGAAATACTTATAAGTATTTTCTGGCAGACTAATACCTATCAGCTACCGGAGGGGCCCAGAATTCCAGCACGAAATAAAACCTAGACTCCAGCTTAGGGCACTCAAGATATCAATATTTTGTGCTCAACATGGGGCTGATTTTTTTCTCTTCTATTTTTTGTTTTTTTCTTCCTTGTATTCTTGACTTATTTTTGGTTGACTTTTTTTTTTTTTTTTTTTAATCCTTAGCTCATGAAATGAAAACTGCTTTGAAAGGCCAAACTCCTTAGGTCAGATCTATCTCTCTGACTAACGAAAGGAAATGAAGGAAACCCATGCACGTAGAGCTATGGATTTCCAATTGGAAGAGGACCTTCCTGCTTCCCCCGGGTGAGTGACACCAAATCAGCTTGGAAGGGCTCCCATTCCCCGTGCTGAGAAATAAGGAATCTGGAACTCAGTGATGTGCGTACAAAACAAAACAGATCTAAACTGGGATCTAAAAGCGGTGCTTAAGATTAACCCGGGAGGGTGAAGCTCGATGTATTTGGCTTTGTGGGCGGCCAGTACCTGGGCGCACTGCCCTGTGAGGGAGGCGACTGGTCCCTGCTCTGAATTGGGACTCCTAGGAATGCTCTCAGGGGTCATTCTCTCTTTGCTTTGTGGCATCTCCTCAAACCATCCTGAGCCCATGTCTTTTCTTTACTGTTTCTTTATTAAAACTTCAAAGAGGATCAGATGCCACCTGGCAGCCTGAACTCTGTAGAAGGTGTTTTTCAACCAGGCAGCACTGAAAAGGCAGCATGATATGGGGGAACCAACCAACCGACCCACCGACCAACCAACCAACCGACTGACCAACCAACCAACTGACCCACCGACCAACCAACCAACCGACTGACCAACCAACCAACCGACCCACCGACCAACCAACCAACCGACTGACCAACCAACCAACCGACCCACCAACCAACCAACCAACCGACTGACCGACCGACCGACCGACTGACTGACCGACCGACCGACCGACCGACCGACCAACCAACCAACCAACCAACCAACCGACCAACCACAGTGATCTGGGTGTCAGAACACTGGCAATTTTCCTTTTCTATGGACTGCGCCACTTGGTCCCTTCCCCATCTCCCTTACCGGCTCTCTTCCCCCACCTCCTTCGGTCTGTTTCTTTGTAAACCGGCTTGACCTACGTGATGCCTCTTTCTCCAAAGTTCTGAGTATAGGACTGTGGGAAACGTCCCCACACCCAAGGAGCTTCCTCAGAGCCCAGTGCAGTTTCTAGTTGTGGGAAGAGGTGTTTCCCCTTCCATTTATGGAGACCTCCCGGGTACCCGGTGCAAGTCACTGTGCAAGGCCCCTTTACACGCGTCCTTTACTCCTTGCTGACGATGACAAACACGTACATAGCCCTCTCTCTGTGCCACACACTGTTCTAATCAGTTTGCATATGTTTGCTCATTTAAATCTTCATCACAAACTCTGTGAAGCCCATACTACCATGCTCTTCATTCTGAAGATGATCACCTGAGCAATGAAGTATAAATAAGCAAACAACCAACCATGTGCCCAAGGTATTAGGACCGATCTCAACTATTTCTAAACCACAACAGGACAATCAGCCTCTTCCCAGTGGGAAGGCTGGGGCTCTAACGGGCTAAGGGAAGCCGCCCACGGTCACAGTCAGCCAGCGCCACGCAGGGAAGGCGGACTCCTGTAACTCGCTCCAGAGCCCGAGCCCTTTCCGCTTTGCCGCTTTGCTGCTTTGCCTTCTCAGAGGCCTTTTTCACTTTGTCATAAACCACAGAGCACGGCGTTTTTAATGAAAGGAAAGTCTGCCAAATGAAAAGCGGATTAACGAGATATTTGGGATGCTTTCCAGTAAACAGTCTCTTTCAGAATTCTCATCTGCTCCCACTCAAATTGCTAAAGCCTAACGGTAACCATTCCCTCAGCCTGGCGGCGGCAGTGTGGGAGTGACCTCTCTTAATTTTATTGCTCAGGGTAGACACCGGAGACCAGCAAAACTTTCCTTTTGGTCAGACATTGGCTGTACCTGATGTTACCATTCCCCGTCAGCCTCCTCCGGCCCTTCCTGTTTTAGCCGTGCCGTGGAACACCATTCCTTTAGGAGAGAAACAGAGCTTAAAATTGGGTCAACACAAAAAATATTAGAAATGTCAGTGTCAGCCTGCTTCCCAAATAGATGAGACTTAGAGCATCATTTAAACATGACCGCCTGAGACCTGAGGAGAGTCTATTGTTTTTCTAATAGATAATCTAGATACTCCCTGGGAATTTTCAAATATCCCTTGTGAAACTGAGAGGCCAGAAGAGAAATGTGCTTATTTCTATCTATGACTGAATTGGAAGTCAGATGCTCACATTTCTATTCAAGAACAATGTGTGTCTACTCGTGCTAGCTGTTGAGGACATGAAAGTCATGAATACAAGCAGGTGTCAGTCCCCTTCTTTATGAGCTAGTGATCTATTAAGGGAAATGAGATGTAAGCTGTAGTAATCTGTGTTGTGAGGGGAGACATGCCATTTACTGCCTGGCTGCCATAGACCAGGCATTGTGGCAGGCACCTTATGTAAGGATATGGCAGGATTGGGAGTATTACCCCCATTTTTAGGGAAGGAAAGTGAGGTTCAGAATAAAATGTCCTGCCCACAGCTCTTTATTAATGCTGCTGAGCTTCAAACTCAGGTGGTTCTAACGACAGCCTTGTACTCTTTCCCCTACATTTTGTTATTAATTCAGCAGGATACCATTGACATTTAATGGCTTAACTTATTAGATATCCCTTCATGGGATTTAAAGGTTTATGTAATTAGCTCACCAAGTTGCATAGTGTTTTGACAAGATGATTTTGAACAGGGGTATTTTGAGAAATCCTGGGAAAATCAAATAATTTTCAGCTTTTTAAAAGGAATGTGCAAAATGAAAACTTCCCCCATTTCTTAAGCTTTTATGCTTGTGGGGTGAGGCTTACCGATTGTCTTCAGGTGAGGGACAGAAAAGGCCGGGATATTTTCACTTGGTAATAAGTAACGGTTTTGAATTTTGACTTGGCTACTTCAAAGTGGCTGCATCTACTCTGTAGGAGTTAACAGTCTGATGTTGCTAACAAAAGGCCAGTCTTAGGAGAAGTGCTTATGATGGAGGGAGAACCCCATTCTACCTTGCCTTGGCTAGACCTTAGCTGTAATACTGTGTTGTTCAGTTTTGGGGAATGTACATGAAGACAAATACAAAGCAACTAGGAGACATTCAAGGGAGAATTGGTTGGCAATGGGGAAATGAAACCTAGATGTTTGCAGGAAGAGGGCTGTGTAGCTGAAGAAAAGACTCGAAAGGCTGGGATAACAGTCTTCAAATATTAGAAGGAGTGCCTTATGGAAGAGGAATACAGATTTCTTCTCTGTGATCCCAAGGGACAAAACTAGAAGCAACAGGCTCTGAGGAAGTACATGTGTCCTTGCAAGGAGGAATTTCTTGTAACACTTGCCCAAATATGTAGAGCTTGTATGTGTGTGTGTGTGCGCGCGTGTGTGTATAAGAAAGTGGTGGATCCCCAACCCCTGAAAGTGTGGAAAATGGGTCTAGTAACTACCTGGTAGAGCCATTGGAGAGGAAATTCAAGGGTACCATGGGGATTGGATTTCACAAGCATCGAAGTCCTTCCCAACTTTGAGCATCTAGACAGCTGATGGACTGTCCTTTCAGTCTTTACCTCCACCTTGCTCACCAGGGTTGGGATATGCTTTTGGGGGACAGGTAGATGACAGAGTATGGAAGAATCCACAAAGGCAGAGCAGTTACTTGGACCAATTTAATTTGGTCTGCCATTTTTATTTTGCCTTTTCTATATACTCACATGCTTGGCTTAGACTGTAGGCACCCCATGGCCTGCAGCTGTATCTGCATAATTCATTATCCTCAACTTAGCACACCATCCCATTGCAACTGTGTTCTTACAAATGTTATTTGACAATGATTTCATCAAGTCTCAAACCAGGTCTCTGGTGTTGTTGGGCTGCAACAGCAAGACAGTCTAACTTGGCTGCATGTACAAAGTCTAACTTTAGGTTTGTAAAACTGTGGCTGCCTCTCCTCTCTGGGGGAAGATAGAACTTGAATTCTTTTCCACATTTTAATGAGATGGAGATTTCAGGATACCCAAGAGAGAGAGAACCATTCAAAGGGCTTCACACACAATTAAAAGTAGCCTTAAAAGTTACCCATATGCTAGCTGCACTGCTCCCAGCTCCGTGTCAGGTAGGAATCTTCCACTGTTTTGAGCCTCTAACCTCTTTTTACCTAAGGACTGAAAGCGATAGATGGAAGGTTTCTGCTCATGTCCTATAGCTGAGCTCTCGTAGTGTCAACCAGTAAATATTCCAGCAAAAGGAGTAGCAATTTGACCATTTCGTTGCTTTCCTTAGGGAAGGCACTATGGGCTCATAGTAACGTCTAATCTTTAGTGACCTCAGTTGTCAGACCTCAGAGCAGGCTTCTCAATGATTCTTTAAACAGGGAAGGCTGATTCTTAGAGAATGAGGCATTTTTAGCCTGGCATCTTCAGGCACTTCCCCTCCTCATTGTGGGTATACTGCCCATCTTTTTGGAAGAGACACCGAGACCTTGGTCAGAGCCTGTTAATCTCATTTACTTCTACGAATTGATGTCAAGGGCGTTAGGTTCATGAAGATTTTCAAAACCCTACCAAACGGGTCTAGAGGAAAATGTGGCTCAGTTCAGATTATTCCTAGGCACCAGGAGTCATCTGAGCCTGCTTACAAGGCTTGCTTCCCTTGTCTACAATTTATGCCTAGCAGCTAAGTCCCTGATGGGAAGGTGCCTTTTACAGCTGTGGGTTTTACTTCAATCCCTGGGATCTTTTGTAATTATAGTTTGATTACTCTGTAGTTATTTGAACTCCATGAGTCAACTCAGTTTATTAGCATTATTAATTTGCAATGGGTCATATATGTCTTATGATCTTAATACGTTGCTTCGCACAGGGATGCCATCTTAGGAAGACCTAGTCTGGTTCAAATATATATGGAAGTTGAATATTTATTTTTGATACTTTCTCACTCCCCCCCCCCCAACATCTCTCTCTTTACCAAATACCATTCATTCTTTGCCCCATCTTCACATCTCCTACCCTATTAAAAAATAGTGCAATTTTCAGCCTGCTTTCCACTAGTCCTTGCTAAAACAGTGGCTGATAATGGTTTAAGTTAAGGTATCAGTTCTCATGAGGTTATTTGTATTTTAATAAAAATCTTTGCAGGTTAAATATTTGAGGTACTGAATCTCTAAGGTTAAAATTTGGGCAGTAGACAAATGTCTTAGATGGAGATGGAGGGAGTTGGGTTGATTACACAGGGCACAGGACGAGCAGGGCTCTCACTTTGGTTCACATACGTGGGTGTGGCGATGGGTCTGGGCTAATGCAGAGAGGCCATTTCTGTGCTGGCGTGGGGAAAATGAAAGAAGTAACTGGCCAGGACATTGTTTGGCCTAGGGAGAAAGAAGATCCAGTACTTTATCAATTTATTTATTTAAGTTTTCTTGGGGAGGGGTAGAGGAGCAGGTTGGGGAGTTCATATTAAGTGCAAGGAGCTGTGGAGAATCAGAAATAAGGAATCATGACCTCTGCTTTCAAGGGTTCGTACCCTGTGTTGTGGGGAAATCAGACACATTCGTTTAATAGAGTGGCCTGAACACAGAATATGAAATGTGAGTTATCATAGAGATACAGCTAGCATGCTATGAAATGTGGGGTCTGTTCTCACTGAGATATCTAGAAAGGCTTCTTGTAGAAAGTGTGGGGGTGTTGAGAGGAAGGGGGGAGAGAGAGGGAGAGAGAGGAACATCGATTGGCTGCCTCCTGCATGTGCCTCAACTGGAGATCAAACACACAATCCAGTTATGTACCCTGACCAGGAATTGAACCCACAAGTTTTTGGTGATGGGACAATGCTGCAATCAACTGAGCCACCTGGCCAGGGAGAAAGTGGGGTTTTAGTTGAACATAAAACAAATTGTACTTTGAAAATTTGTGCTTTTGAAAGAAATGATTCCAGTAAGGGCCTGTGCTTTATCGGGGGGTGGGGGATGGGTGGGTGGAAGGTTTGTCCTGCTTGAGTAGAGGCTAGCAGGTAAGTGTGTGTGGTAGCCTGGAAAACTCAGTAGGGGCTTCAATGCTACAGGGCTTCACATGTTTTGTTGAATATTTACATTTTGCTCTGTTCATATTGGGAAGCCATTTAAGATTTGAGCAGGGACATAATATTCATTAAGAAAATAACTGTGACCAGGATGGATTAAAAGTGGGGAAAAACAGACTTCTTAGTTCACAATTAGGGGAAGAGTGGAAGATTGCCTTTAATTCATTAGCTGTGCATTGTATCTGCAGGAGCAAAGTGAGGGAGCATATCTTAATGCATAAATCTTCTCATATATGAGTTCTTTTCCATCATGGAGCAAATATTTTGCAGCCAAGTTATCTTTAAAGTAACAAGTGCAAGAAAGAGCGATTTGGAATAAATGTTTCAGAACCATTTATTACTTTGCACAGACCTATGAGCAAACAGGATTGAACTAAAGCATTTACTGTAGTGTAGCATGTAGTTCTGCAGGGGCTGCCACACTATTATATATACTTTTATCTTGGTTCAACTCTAGCTGTTGCCACTACTATTACTCAAAGACCTGGAGTGTCAAAAAGATAATCGAAATAACAAAGTGGGAGTCAAGAGTTTTTCTACCTGTTTCTTGAAGTCTTAGGAAGATTCTTTCCTTTGCATTCCCTGTATTCAGAATAGAAAAGCCTCCCAGACATCTAATCTTTAGTAAGTCCAACATTTGAAAAGGCAGTGAAATTATTTTGCCATTTCTTTTCAGTTTAAGGCAAGTGTTTTATGGGCTTCCAAATCCTCCCTCCTGAACTAATTACGAAAAGAGAAACAAAAGAAGGTAAATGGCATATTATCACAACTACCTCATGTGAAAATCCTAACATAGCATGGTGGAAAATGTTCTGAATTATGATCTTAGAGATCTGAATTCTAGTCCTGGTTTTGTGAATGCATAGCTTGATGGTTTTGTCACATCTTATGTTTAATAGGGAGGATTAGGATTTTTCTATATGGTCTCTATGCTATTCCTTATTACTATCCATATTATTCCTGCTTCTGGAATCTAGAAAATGGGGAGACACATGATAAGAATGATAAGACAGTGGTCAACAATTTTGGGTGGAGGCGATGTCTGTTACTTTTAAGCCTGAACATTTGATGTCCGTGTGAGACTCTCCAGAATTCTTTCTCTCTGCAAAGATGACTGACAATTTTCCAGGTAGTGGAGGCTTAGTCAACCTGGACCCAAAAATGAGGGCAATGGGAAGCATAATTCCCAGCCAGTCCACCAAGGAGAAACCCTTGTTGTTTTAAGCCACGGGGATTTGGGGGGATTATTTTTTACAATAAAATAATTAAGCTAATTCTTTTCTTAAAAAATATGTCTTTATTGATTTCAGAGAGAGGAAGGGCGAGGGAAAGAAAAAGATAGAAACATCAATGATGAGAGAGTCACTGATTGGCTGCCTCCTTTACTCCCCCCACTGGGGATCGATCCCCCAACCCCGTTATGTGCCCTGACCAGGAATTGAACCACGATCTCCTAGATCATAGGTTGATGCTCAACCACTGAGCCATGCTGGCCAGGCAAGCTTATTCTTGATTGACATGGTCTCTAAAGGGTATAACTGTTATGAATGGGGGAAGGTCCCAGAGATGTAGAAAATCTTTCTATAAATAGATGTCAAAGATGCCTTGAGGGGAAGCAAGTTTCCTACATTGGAAATACTGAAATATATTTCAGGGGGTTGGGCCACCTCATGAAGGTGGTGCTGTAGAAATTAAGTGTAGTTGTGTGATACAACAAGAAATAGATATTTGGTCTTCAACCCTTTTCTGACACAAAGCTCCTAAAACTCTTGGAATTTCCCAAGTAAATGAGAGGGGGATAAAAGTGTCTTGTTACATTAATGAGGTGAGTTTTGGAAACTCCTAAGCGGGTGGTTGGTTGTCAGTGGAGCCAGCTCTGTGGTTAGAGGGTTGGAGCTTTCAGTCCCACCTTTCCACCTCCAGCGAGGGCAGAGAGGTTGGAGGTTGAATCAGTCACATTGGCCAATGGTCTATTCAGTCATGCCTATGTCATGGAGCCTCCATACAAACCCTAAAGAAGGGGTTTCAGAGTTTCTGGGTTCATGAACACAGGGAGGTTTGGGGACAGTGATGTGCTCAGAGAGCATGGAAGTCCTTCACCCTTTCGCCATTCCTTGCCCTATGCATCTCTTTTGTCTGTCAGTTCCTGAGTCATATCTTTTTATAAGAAACCTGTAATCTAGTAAATAAAATGTCTCTCTGAGTTCTGTGAGCCACTTTGTGTGAGCAAATTAAAGCCAAGGCAGAGATTGTTAGAACCTCCAGTCTATATAGCAGGTCAGTCAAAGGCACAGGTGACAACCTGGACTTAGGACTGGAGTCTGAATGTGTGTGTGGTGGGGAGGGTTCAGGGGGGTAGTCTTAACCTGTGGGATCTGATGTGCTTAACCTGTGGGATCTGATGCAATCTCTGGGTAGATAGTGTGAAAAATGGGTTGAATTATAGAACACCCAGCTGGTTTCTGAGAATTACTTGTTGGGGACTGCTCCCCCAACTCTGTCCCCAACCTACCTTACACCGGTATTAGAATTGGTACTCAAATCTTAAACTGGATTAGAGAATTTAAAGATCCATTGTAGTTAAACAGTATTCATATTTGCAGCTCCCGAGGGTAACTATTGCACCTCACATTTGTACATCAGGTATGGTTTATGGAATGTTTTCTCCAGTTAACTTGCCCTCCTGTGGAGAGCAAGAGGAATTATCTACTGTGCTTTCCATGGAGACCTGCACAGATGCTAAGAAATAATCTTTTGGAGAAACACACTAATTCTTAACCTGAATTCCATAGCCATTCTGATAGGTCTATAGTGATATCTCATTGTGGTTTTCATTAGCGTTTTCCTAATGACTAATGATGTTAAACATCATTCCATGTGCTTATTTGCCATCTGTTATCCTCTTCAGTGAAACATTTCCATGTTTTTGGTGTGGTTTTTTTGTTTTGTTTTTTTACCATTTTCTAATTGGGATTGTTTATTTTTTTACTGGTGAGTCTGAGAGTTCTTTACAGATATTATTCCTTTGCTGGCTATATGATTTGTAAATATTTTCTCCTAGTCTGCAGCTCGTCTTCCCATACTCTTAAAAGGATGTGTGACATAGTAAATGGCATTAATTTGGATGAAGTCTGGTTTATTTATTTTTCCTCTTATGGATCATTTTTGTCTTGGGTTATGGCAATAGGCCCACTGTTCTTTCTGCTTCTTCTCTGGCCTCCCAATAGTCTTTTCTCAACAAAGCAATGAGACTGATCTTTTAAAATGTCATTTTTTCACTCAAAACTCTCCAAGCTTTCCATGTTACTCGGACTAAAAGCCAGAGTCTTGACAACAGCCTATATGGTCCCTCACGATCTCCGTGGCCTCATCTCCCACTCTCTCCCTGCCTTGCCTTTGGCCACACTGGCTTCCTTCTGATGTTCAAACAGACCAAGCAACCCTTGGTCCAGGGCTCCAGCCTCTTTTTGCCTAGAAAACAGACCTTTGGCTCTAAGATCCCTTACTGCCCCAGGTCTTACTGAAACAGGGCCTTTTTAGTGAAGACTTCCATGTCCTCCCATTAAACATAGAAGTGGCCCCATTTCCTATAGTCCCAAATTCAGGTTCTTGTTTGATTTTTCTGCAAGGCGCTTGTCAATATCTAACTTACTACCTATGTAACTTATTTTTAAAAAAAGTCTATTTTCTCCTCTAGAATTAAGCTCCTTGAGAGAAAAATATTTTTGTCTGTTTTGTCCTTAAAATTTCAATTATAAGGTCTAGAGAGCCTGGCACATAGTAGGGACTCAATAAATATTTACAGAATGAAGGGTGAATGAAGAAGTGAAGGAAGACTAAAGCATGTCTCGTCCTAGCTTGGACTTGCTGAGATAAACCCCATGGGTCTCAGCTTGGAGAACCTGAGCTGGTGTCACTGGAATCTTTCATTTTCTGAAGAGAGGTTCGTTTTTATTTATTTATTTATTTTTTGGAAATTCACGGTCTAAGAAAAATGCCTTGAGAATCATTTGCCTTGGAATGGCAGAATTAGAATTTCTAATGAAATTTCAACTCCTAATGAAGTAATAATCATCAGTGGTTACTGATGCTATTTGATGAAAGGCTGATGGGAAGGAACATTGTGATGGAGGGATCAAGCTGACAGACCCAAACCACTGATCAATATTAACATCATTAAAAATGGGACAACTTTATGTGCTTCTTGTGATGTAATAGGAAGGTACATAGCACTCCTTATAGAAGAATACTGCAATGATAAGAAATTGAATCTAAATATAATAAATTCTCTAGATTTGATTACATATTTATAAGAAAATACTGGTAATAGGGGAATATCTTAAATGACATCACAGGAATACAGTCAACCAACTCCAAACTGCAAAATTCTACAGGATAAAAACTTAGTTTCTTCAACAAATACATGGTGAAAAGAGGCAGGGGGACTGTTCTAGACTAAAATATACATCAACCAATTACAACATATGGACCTTGTTTAGATCTTGAAATCAATGAACTAGGTGTAAAAAAAGACATGTTAATACAGTTGGAGGAAATTGTGTATGGCTTGGTTATTAAGTGCTATGAAGGAATCATGGTTAAATTTGTTGGGTAAGATAATATTGCTGTTATGTTAAAAACAAAACACAGCACCTTTTTGTCTATTGAAGATAAATACTGCTGCACTTAGGAGAAATGATATAAGGTCTAAGATTTGCTTCAAAATTCCCACCCTTCAAAACACCTAAACTAAAAGCAATGAACAAAAAACTAAAAGTGTGCATGTGCATGTGTGTGTATGTAACAGAACAAGAATGACAGAATATTGACAATTGTTGAACATAGGTGATGGGTTCATGAAGCTGCAATCCCATTATATAATTCTCTTTACTTTGTGTTTGAAATTTTCTATCGTAAAAGGTTTTTAAAAATCTTCCTTGCCACTTCTTTTCCAGGGATTCTTCAAGAAACTGGAAGGTTAGCCCGGCCGGGCGTGGCTCAGGGGTTGAGTGTCGACCCAGGATCCAGGAGATCGAGGTTCAATTCCTGGTCAGGTCACATGCCCGGGTTTCGGGCTCTATCCCTGCAGGAGGCAGCTGATCAATGACTCTCTCATCATTGATGTTTCTATCTCCCTCCCTCTCCTTTCCTCTCTTTGAAATCAATAAAAATATATATATATATATATATATATATATATATATATATAAAAAGAAACTGGAAGGTTGACCTCACCTGCGAATCCTCATGAGGCTACATTTGCCCTCTCTTCACTTCCCTCTGCCTGAGACGTTCAGGCCTTCTGTGGCGCCCTTTTGGATTTGGACCCACCGTAGTACACTGGGTATTTCTAATGTTAGCAGTGACTTCTGGGAGTTCACCTCATCCCTGAACACCGGTCCTCCCATTGGATCATGGCCACTTTCTCAGAATGAGGTGTCTCTGATTCTAGATTGGAATCAGGAGGATCCAGGTGGGTCCCACTTGTAACTGGTATAAACTTCAGCCCACAAGAAGACTGAGCAACAAACAGGATGACTTTTTTTTTATAACTCCACTTGGTTTGTATGTTAACCCTTGAACCCTGCATGTGTCTTGCTTGCATTTCCACTCATTCCTGTTTGGAAATCACACAGGGCCCCGGCCTTGAGGGTGGGGATGAGAGCATGGTCACTGCTTAGTGGAGCACACAGTTGTAGTTTTGATGCCCATCAGCTTGGTTGCCATGCCTCCTTTGTGTTTGGTGGCCCCCGTGCTGTGCGTGGGACAGGTTGCCAAGATTCTGCCCGTATGCACAGTACTGCCATCTCCTCTTAGAGTTTTTGCCACATCTACCCCTCCAGCCACTCTTCTCCATGATCCCTACATATTTCTCTCTGGCTTAATCAGAACTTCTCAATACTAGTAGGGTAAGAAGGGAATAGCTAATTTCAAAAATCCTGCTTGTGTTCTGTTTCTGCTCAAGCATCCTCTCTTTCTATGGGGTTTGGGATTTTAGAGACAAAGGCAAAGATTATCAGCATGCTATTCCTGCTTTCAGCTTTGCCGTGCCCCTCCTCTGCTACCCCCTTGAATACAGAAGGGAAAGGGTGAAATAAAGGGAGGAAAGAAAGAAAATGAATCAGGAGCAGATTAACATCTCAATATCCTGCCACATTGGAAAGATGCAAGAGTTGAATTCATGGGAGAGGTTCCATTGGGAAAAAAGGAATTGTTCCTGAAAATGGGGTCTGTGCAGTGGCAGAGCCTGTTGGACCTCAGTCCATGGAATGCTCTGATGTCATCATGAGGCCAGAGAATTCTGCTGTGGGCCTGGCAACCTTTGAACCTTAACAGCCTGCACTGTAGTGAGCACTGGGCGGTGATGCAGGTTCTCTGAGGGGTCTGAGTTCTTCAGCCATTTAGGAGACTCAGCTATTTTTATTTGTAACAAATCATTTCAATGGACTTCCTGAGAGCCAAGAAGGGTCAGCCTGTAGGGAGAAAGAGGAACTGGATGCTAGGCATCTTCTAAGGGACTCTTCTAGCTGGTACTATGAAACAGCGAGAAAAGAGGAAACATCTGGAAAATAATGAGTCCCAGGAAACTGGCGAGCAGGGAGGAGGTATGTGCTGGGCAACTTGTCTGAGGCACAAGGGTGGCTGCCAGCCTGGGCCTTCCCTAAGAAGCTGGGCCTGAGGACAAAGTGTTCACCTATGAAGTAGGGAGGGAGAGACCTCATACTGGCTGATGCTGCCACGTCCATCCCTAAGGTCCCTGTGGTGAGAGATGGCACAGAGAGGCCAGATGCCCCTGGCAGATGGAAAGTCCACCCTGCTGGCCTGAGCATTGCTGTCCTAGGGCTGCTGGGGCCTAGAGCTACAGCGAACTCATGGCAGGCTGGGGCTCATTTGCACAGACTCAGAGGTGCAGCTTTTCTCAGTCCCCTCGTTCTCTCTGTTCTCTTTACTTGATCTTACCCTGGGGTCACTGGGTGGGGGTTGTAAAGGCCACTGCCAGAGATCCATGGGTTGCCCTGTGCATTTTACCAAAGAACAAAGAGAAGCCCAATGAGTTAAAGGCCTTGTTGAAAAATATCTTGAGACATGAAATGCCTGTTCTAAAGGAGATTGTTTGTCTAGGGATGGCGTCCTATTGAAAGCAGGAAATTTTATTCCTTCAGCAGGTAGAATTTACCTGCTGACCCATGGGAGTTTGCGAATCTACAAGTGTGGGCTTCCCTGAAATCAAGGGGAGGGAAGGGCCTTCCAGAGACTGAGACCACATGGGTGAGGGTGAGAAATGTTGTCAGGGCCCAGCAGGGAGCTCTGAGTGCCATGGATGTACTTCCCAGGCCATGGGGCAACTGCATGCATTACATGTAAGCTAGTAACCTGCCCTGAGAAAGCAGGGGACAGGCACATGTAGGAGGTGGGACAGAATGGAGCCCATTCCAGAGATCCAGCTCCAGGCTTCTGCCCCACATCGGAGCCCAGCAGCTTCCATGAGGCCCAGGGTCCTGAAGATGATAGGATGAGCCCTGGGAATGGAGGCCTGGACAGTAGGCAGATCTTTACATAGCAGTTGGGACAGGATGGGGAAAGCAATGATTGCCCCTCTCCCTTACACTTCAGGATATTTTTGTCATTGTGTCTGTGTGGTGGAAACTGTGAGTAGAATAGGGGTAGAGTGCTCATCGGATGTGTAATCTGTGTGGTAAGGTTCCTATCATCGTGCCTGGACCAGGTGACACTCAGTACATGTAAGAGCATATACAGAATTCTCATGAAGGGTGTTCCATTCATACATATACATGTACACTGGATGGAAAAAAAATTGCACATACAACTTTATTAAAGAATGCACAGAGCATGTAGGTATATATACACTTCATTCCTTTATTATGGTCACATACAGCCCCTGTGTATATGGTCCTCTCTTCCCACAACAAACTCTTGTTTATATATCTCTATGGAGATATATATCCTCAACTATCATACAAACACAGCTACTTTCACCTATCTCTAAATACTTCTATAAGAACCAGTCACATCATACACACACCCACACAACACACTGTGTAGTAATACCAGGCCCACTATGCACAAACCACTAAAAAACAGATTCACCAACCCTTATCAGGGTTGCCAGATAAAGTACAGAATGTCCAGTGAAATTCTAATTTCAGATAATCCACAAATAATTATTTGGTATGAGTATGTCCCAAATATTATAACCCAAATATTGCAGATAATCCACAAATAATTATTTGGTATGAGTATGTCCCAAATATTATAACCCAAATAATGCATGAGAATATTTACACTAGAAAATTATTCATGCTTTATCTGAAATTCAAATTTAACTGGTGTCCTGTATTTTTGTTTGCTAAATCTGGCAACCCTTATATACTTACTACTAGCTGACACATTACTTAATTCCTGCATTTCTGTTTAGTGGTGCTTCCTTGCTAGAATGTTTAGCATCATTGGAGCCTAGAATAGTGGAATAGGGCCTGCTACCTAGTAATTGCTCACTGAACATTGTAGATGAATGAATGAATATACACCATAAATACAAACCATACCATATAATCAGGTTACATGTCACACACTCCTGAGCTGTGAACACAAATCATGTACAGGAACTCTCCATAAACATAGATGCAGACATTTCCGCCCTGCTCACCACACCAATCCCACACTTATCAAAGGTTTAGCTGATACACACCACTCTCACACTTCTGATGTATTCACAGTCACCACTCAGGCCTATATCCTAACAAGACACTAACAAAGTAATTGTTGATTATAACTAAATATTGGAGTAACCACTGAGAACCAGAGTCTAAGCCATGTGTATTCACTGCACCTGACAAAAGCCAGCCACTCAGTAAACATTTGTTGGACTGATGAATCATTCATAAACATGCCCAATCGACCATATCTCTGAGGCTTTCATACTTTCCTCAGGAATCTCGAAGTCACAAGAGGATGACTCTCAGCTTGGATCAATCACGGTGGCCAAAGGCTGTGGC
The DNA here is from genome assembly GCF_964146895.1 of Miniopterus schreibersii. Lineage (NCBI taxonomy): Eukaryota > Metazoa > Chordata > Mammalia > Chiroptera > Miniopteridae > Miniopterus > Miniopterus schreibersii. The sequence continues at coordinate 38,104,197 of NC_138103.1, read as the reverse complement.
CCAGGGGTAGGAGAGGTCTCCTCTTCCTCCGACTACTTCTCCTGTGTTTCTTCTCCGAACAAGCTCATCCATGGTGGTAAGGGTGTGCGGCTCCTTGGGTGCACAGCAGGAGGCTCATAGAGCCAAGCATGAGCCTCAGAGGAGACCCAGGGCAATCGGAGGTGACTTGGGCTCTGCGGAGGAGCCTGGGGAGGATGGCAGAGCTGGTAGGAGAGATTGGATATGAGGCCACTATGAGAGAGTGTGAGCCCTGGTGCAACCATGGTGGGGAAGTTAGGGAGAAAGGGCAGGAAGTTCTTGGCTTGAGGTATGGGCAGAGGGACCAGATTAAGCACCTTCAGAGGAACATGTAAGCTTTGCCTTTGCTTCCAGAGAAGGACAGAGTTCCTCGGCATAGGCCTTCAGCATGGGAGCGGGGCCGTCAGCCCAGGCCCTCACACCTCGCACATACAACCACTCTCCACGCTTACCCATTCTTAGCAAACACGCAAAACCCAAACACATGCCCCACAGTGCCATTCTCCTGCACCACAGCCCCCATTCCACAAATAACACAGCAATGACATCACTTTCCTCTCGTGGCACACACCCCAACATCCCTCATGCCACAGGCCTCACTACCATACTCCACAGCTCTGTGTAGACACCCCTCCAATATCCCTGCACACACACGAGAAGACCGCAGATGACGCCAGGTACAGTTCCCCACAATATGAGCAACAAACACCAAGCGCACCCCACAACTACACCACACCACGGCCCTTCCTCCTGTATCCTGCGTATTCACGCTTGTTCCCTCAGTGTCCGGCATGTCCCATGTATGTTCTCACGTTTCTAATTTTCTTTCCCAGGAATCCAGAGATTACATCGAGACAGTCCCCAGCCGAGAGCAGCCCTAGGCCAGGTTCAGGAACAAGAGGAGACTGCTGCCTTCTTACCACACGTCTCCTTGTCATACCCTTCATCCTATAAGACCTGTGTCACCTCTCCGTATGTAAACAACGGGGAAAGGGGCATGAAAATATACTACATGCAGGTACAAGTGAAAAAGGGTGTGGCTGTCTCCTGGGAGTCAGAGGAAATCTCAGAGTCACTGAAAAAGAAGCCGAAGATGGAAGAAGTGAACCTTCCTGCGGACGTGCGGGTGGGTACTCCCCCCTCTGCCGTGTCCACCAGAAACCTCCTGTCTGACAGCGAGCCCGGCGGGGAGGCCAAAGAGCATGAGGAAATAGCAGAGCCAGACTGCCCACCAGGGCTGCCCACGGCTGAGGACAGACCCAGGGCCAAGACGCCTGACTGGCTGGTGACTATGGAGACTGGCTTCAGGTGCATGGCCTGCTGCCGGGTCTTCTCCACCCTGGAGATCCTCAAGGAGCACGTGCAGTTCGGGGTCAGGGAGGGCTTCAGCTGCCATGTCTTTCATCTCACCATGGCTCAGCTGAGGAGAAGAGTGGAATCAGAGAGCATCCAGGAGAAGGAGGAGGAGGAGGAGGGGCACAAGGATGAAGAGGAGGGGAAGCAAGGAGAGGAAGAAGAGGAGGAGCAGCCCACGGGGTAAGGAGGCCCTGGGGCCAGGATCCGGGCTGTGCGCTCGTTCTCCAAGGGACAGGAGGTGGGCGGGGGGCCTGCTGAGGGGCCGGGCCTTCGCCAGGTCAGCACTGTGTCTCCAGCCCAGGCCCATGGCCCCATGAGGGAGAGCTGGGGCTGCATCAGGCCAGGGGACAGCTGAAGGGTGGGGGCGGCGGGCAGGACACTGGGCCCCTTGCTTCTTGCCCAGGCATTTAATAAAGTCATGACTGGAAGAGGGAACTTATCCCGAGCGTTTCAGCTGCTACAGGAAGTTCTGAGAATTTCAAGGGCTAACAGAGCACCTTTCCCCTTTCACTAAGAAGCGTCTTCCTCTGTTTTGGTTTCCACACAGCAACTGAGATTCCTGGGCCAGGAGATCCTAGAATATGATGTGGCCTCCTCTTGGGAGAGGTAAGGCCTGAGGCTGGCCCAGTCTCCTGAGTCTACACCATGCAGGCTCAGAGGAATCTAAGGGGAGGGGCTGCAGGGCTGCTCTGGGTTATCTGGTGCCTCTGGAGCTGCACCAACTTGTGGCATGCCCATTACTTCCAGGGAATTGACCTCCATTTATTTATGGAGAAAGTAGAGAATTTTGACAGTTCTCCCAGAGTCTCCATGATTGACCTCACTCTAAGAAGAAATACTGCCAACAGTCCTTCTAGGCAGAGAGAGCTCAGCACAACCTCGAGGGCCGGGAGTGGTTTGAAGAAAGGACAGGGGTCTTATCAGGACCAGAGGTTTAAGGGCTGACAGCCTTTGGTCTGAGCTGAGATCTCACTATGGCTCATGGACATAGTCCCTTGAAAGTGGCATGTGTAGAGGGAGACACATGAAGATGAGGTCGGTCATAAGAGATGTGGAAATGTTCTAGAACCTTTATTTTACTGTAGTTGATCTGGAAACAAATTCATTGTGGTATGTGTGACCTCTGAGCTTTAAGACAAAGTGAAGGGTAACTCTGGCTAGTAGAGCCCATATCGCTTCTTGTCTTTTCCTCCTCTGCCTCTTGTTTTCTCTCTTCCAGGGAGAAGATAGGACCATGGAGACAGTAGCAGACAGAATGCCAGTGGTATGAAGGAAGATGAAGGGACCAGTACTCAGTCTAGCGTATAAACATCATATACAATAAAGGCTTTTCCCCCCAAAACTTTCCTGGATATATTCTTAAAATTTTTTTAATTAAAAAAAAATTTTATATTTAAAATTTTTATTTTTTAATTATGGTTTACATTCAACCATTATTCAATACATTATTTTGTATTAGTTTTAGGCATACAGCACAGTGGTTAGACAATCATACTTTATAGTGTTCTCCCCGATATTCCTAGTACCCACCTGGCACTATACCTAGTAGCTATATTCTTTAATTAAATTTACCTAGCTATCTTATCTATTGATCTATCTATCATCTACCTATCATTCATCATCTACATCTGTCTCTCTAGTGGTTTCTGAATGAGGTTTCCCATAAGCACCAAAGATATCTACCATTCTTTTCCAGAAGCAACAGTATCCAGTCTCAGGATTGATTAGGCTTCTGTGTGACAATTTTCCAAGGCTGTATACCACATTCCATGTGGACCATGACAACTACACAGTTCAGTTGAAACATTTGGAAAGTAGCAGGGGTTGTAGAAACCAAGTCTAATGGGTCCTGATTGAAAGCACTGAGAAGGCGAACTTCAGAGGCCTGGAGGGTGGTCTGCCCATCTCCCTAGGTGTGGCCTGGACAAAGGACTGTTGTTTGTGGCTTCACAAGGAAACCCCAGGACAAAGGAGAAATTTCTCAGTCTTGAAGATGTCCATGGAACAGGTACCTCCTGAGATGTTGGAATTTTGTTACAGCACTCAAAAAAAGGCCATCTGACCACAATCAGGAATTTGGGGAGGAGGTCGCTGTGTTAGGAGTTTGAGCCAATGAGCTGTGATATTTCCAGTTCTGACATTAATATTTTAACTTCTAAATAAACTCTCATTCTAGCCTCTCAAGTTTTTGACCCTGTCACCTCTGAACTTCATCCTCACACCACTTCTACCACCCACTGGAACTCAAGGCTTCTAGGAGGTTCTGAAGACTCATTTTGAAGCATGAGGCTGTCCATGGTCCTAAAGGTGAGTGGGGAGTAATGTGTCTTCCTAATCTGAATAGGGGGTCAAAGCCAGGCCTTAGAAGGACTGATGAAATTAGAAGGAAATAACCTGAAGTTCAGAGATTTGTCAGTTTAGGCAGAATAAGGTCTAATTCCAAAGCCCCATGGATTTTTTTCAGGCTGTGTAGGGAGTCTTCTATGGGGCTTTATTGAATCAACAATGGTTCCAGTGATCTGGTGTGGTCATTACCATTTTGGCAATAATAATCCAGCTTCCTAATTGGTTTCATGCTTCCCTGTCTCTCCATCAGGGATATCATATATATGTGTATGTGTATGTGTATGTGTACATGCACATGCACATGCATATGCATATGTATATGTATATGTATATATCTTACCTCAAGATGCCTAGTGCCTCCTTTTTTGTTGTTTGTTCTTTAAATATGTTTTTACTGATTTAAGAGAGAAAAACAAGAGGGGGAGAGAGAGAGAAACATCAATCGGCTGCCTCCTGCATGCCCCCTACTGGGGATCAAGCCTGGAAACCTGGGCATGTGCCCTGACCTGGAACTGAACTGGTGACCTTTCGTTGCACAGGACAAGGCTCAACCAACTGAACCACACAGGCCAGGACTGTCTAGTGCCTCCTTTAACTGTCATTCCAAAGAGTTCAGAAGTTGAAGCTCACGCTATCTCCCCTTTCATACTCACTCTCTGACCACCTCAGCACACTCCGTGTTCTTCACCTTTGTTCCTTTTCACCTGCTGTTGGGTCTACCAGGAATACCTCTTTCCTCCTCTTTTCCTAGGTCTACATCATTTCCTCTCCTTTCCTTGGAATGTTGTTTTAACCTCTCTTCCACTGACTGCTTCAAACACCTAGGGTTTATTCCACACAAATTGGTAGGATATTGGTTATAAAATGAGGTTCTGCCCTGGCTGGCTTGGCTCAGTGGTTAGAGAGCTGGTCCATGGGCTGAAGGGTCTCGGTTCAGTTCCAGACAAGGGCACGCCCTCGGTTGCAGGCTTGATCCCAGGCTCTGGTTGGGGCACGTGTGGGAGGCAACCAACTGATGTGTCTCTCTCACATGGATGTGTCTCTCCCCTCCCCTCCCCTCCCCCCCCCGCCTCTTTCTCTCTCTCCCGTTCCCTTCCATTCTTTCTGAAAAGCAATGGAAAAAATATCCTTGGGTAAGGATTAAAAAAAAAAAAAAAAGAGGGTTCTCACTGTGGTTCCTGCTGGGATAGAGATTTCCTTGTGAAGCGTGCAGGGGCGTAACAGCATGAAGGCCTTGGGGTAGGATTCGGAGCATTGCAGGAAGCTCACATTATCTCACAAGAACTGCAGTGACCATGAAGTAGGAAATCGAGGCCTGTGGCTTGAATGCTTGTCTAAGGTGACTTCACAAGTCTGTCACACCAGATCCACAGTGGGGCCACGAACTAAACAAATTTTGAATAATTGCATTAGGAAGGTAAAGACCCAGCACAAATAAGGGAGAAAAAAGAAAAAATTCTTGGCTATGGACTGTTACTCAGAGTAAGGTATTTCAGAGGGGTCTGAAGACATACTCAAGCTTATCTTTAAACTGTGGGTTAGGATTCTAATAAAGTAGATGAAACTGAACTCCCCTCCCTGAAATCAGCTTAAATGAACTAGAACAGAACATGAAAATAGATGGGAACTTCTCACAAATAAGGACTGGCTACAACGCTGGCCACACAGACTATCAGGGAGGTGCAGCCAGCTAGGTGTGCCCCTCCGACTCACACTCACTCACTCTCTGAGTTTCCCAGTGTCTGACTTTGAGAGTGGTGGCTGGAGCCAGTGGTCAAGTGCAGCTGGATAGTCTGCAGATACTGATTCTGATCCTGAACACTGTTCTCTTGTTCCTGGTCACACTAATCTCTCTCCCTCAATACTTCCCTCCCTCTCTTTCTTACCTCCCAGCGCAGGGAATGCTTTTTTACAACTGAAGTGAGATTTATTATTTGTTCACATAAATTCTCTTGTTCTACTGTGAGCTCCTGCTTTTAACAGTCCATAGCCAAGAATTTTTTCTTTTTTCTCCCTTATTTGCGCTGGGTCTTTACCTTCCTAATGCAATGAACTCAGAGTACCAAGATGACAAGATGGGGAAAAAAATCTAGGAGCAAAGAGAAATAATAAGAAATATTCCAGGTAATTTTTCATAGTATTATCCAGTTATATATTTTTAAAATGTAGGAGTAATATAGAAATGTTCTCTTTATTAAAAACTCAAATGTTATTAAGGTAAAAGTCCCTTTTCATAATATTCCAACCCCACTCCCAAACCTATTTCCTTCTGCAGAGAGATTTATTATTAGTTGTTTGATTTCAGGACCTTTGGCCCATGCATTTACATACATAGATGTTTTATATATGATATCTTGCTTTATAGAGATTTTTGATTCATAAATCATATCATTTCATATCTATTCCAAAATTAACATTTTTGATTGGAGAACTTTTAATATCTTTACTATAGATAGTCAGTACAAATCTTTAAATAGATCCATCCCATTTTTTAAAATAAATTTAATTTATTCTAGTGACAAAGTATAATTATCTATTCCTTTATTGATGGACATTTTGAGAAAGATTTCCCCTTTCTCCTGCAATTGTCTTGTGACTTTCCCTGTTAACTAGATTGCAGTTCTTCTATATATTCAGTGGGTATCATTAATGTTCAATATTTAATTAATTAATTAATTAAAAATATGCTTTTATTGATTTCAGAGAGAGGAAGGGAGAGGGATAGAGAGAGAAACATCTATGATGAAAGAGAGTCATTGATCAGCTGCCTCCTGCACATCCCCCACTCTGGGGATCAAGCCTGAAACCTGGGCATGTGTCCTGACCAGGAATCAAACCATGACTTCTAGGTTCATAGGTCCACACCCACCCACCAAGCCATGCCAGATGGGCAACAAAATATTTTAAATGGTCTTCAGTTTCCCTCTGGGTTATTGACATCTTAAACTCTGTACTTTAATTTTCCCTCAATATCCATGATTTTGTCATGGCTATTTCTCCATTTAATGTTGAGTAATGACATGATTGATTTCTCTGTGTGTTTTTTATTTTATTTTATATTTTATTTTATTTTTTATTTTTTGCCGTTTCTTTTCAAGGTGTTGAATTGATTGTGACTTATGAATTAGTACAAAATGCTAGTCTTCAAGTCAGAACAGGTCCTTGACTAAGTTACTTAACCTGTCTGAGCTTCAGCTTCCTTCTGTGTAACCAAGGGGCTTAGACTAACTGGTCTCTAAAAGGCTGTGTTTCTTAGAGTCACTCTGGCTTATTGATATGCTATTTGAGAAGAGGGTCTTTTCTCATGAAGTCAGAGCTCCAAATAGTTAACATGCTGAGTGTGTGTTTTTTTAACCTCAAATTGGGCACAATTTAACTGGTCATAGTGTTAGGTATATTTACTTTTATATATGCTTAGCTCTAAATACTTCATATAACTCTTGCTACTATTTTAAGTAATATATTATTTTTTCTGATTTTCTCTTATATTTTCTAATTTATTACTGCTAGTGTAGAGGAACTTGATTTTTAAAATTTGATGATGATCTATCCATCGGCCTTGTTGAACTGTTATTAGTTTCTACTAGTTTATGTGTGGATTCCTTGGGGTTTCCTGGATAAATGATGATATTAAATATAAATATTGTATTCTGTGGATAAATTTAGTTCATTATAATCCATTTATAGATACTTTTAAAACACATATCACCTTTTCTATACCTTTGTTTTTAGATTCCCCCTTTCCCAGAGATAACCAACATCAAGATTTGCAAGTATTCAGTCCTTATTTTAATTATTTTCTTGCATATATATTTACATATATATATATATGTACACACACACACACACACACACACACACACACCCATAAGCAATATGTGGAATTGATTTAAGTATTTACATAACTGTTATAATCTACCCTCTTGCATCTTATTTTATTTCTTGTTTTTGATAGCTTCCCTTGCTGTGCAAAATCTTTTTGGTTTGATGTAGTTCCATTTGTTTCCTTTTCCTTTTTTCCCCCTTGCCTGAGGTGATATATCAGAAAAAATATTGCGACAAGAAATGTCACATCTTATTTTCTTTCAATCAATATTGTGTTTTCAAGATTTATCCGGGTCAATTCATGTAGATCTAGGTCTTTCATTTTTAACTCTTTGATATTATTCCATCATATGCATAGAGCACTGTTTATTTTTCACCCAAGCATTATTGGGCAGTTGGGTTATTTCCACCCCTTCTCTAGAATAAACAGCATTCCCTAGAACCCCCTGAGGATGGCTCCTGGCCTTCAAGAAGGGCCAGGCTGCCCGAAGGACCGCTCAGGGGGAGCACCCTTTCCACCCCGAGGGGAGGATTCCGTCTCATTCCCCTTCACCCTGTCCTTCCCCAGCGTGTGGTCGTCGCGAGCTGTTCCCATTCCGCAGACTCCTCTTCTCTCACTTCGTCGCTGCTCTGTTTCCCCCTCCCTCCAGAGTGGCCTGCTGACTCCATGGGTGCAGATCCAAAGAGAGCAAGAAATACCAGTGATTCCAAAATAGCACCACAGACAAAGCAGGAAAACTTCAAAACATTTATCCTGCCATATTTTAAAAAATGACACAAACAGCATATTCGATGTCTCAATGTCCAAACTCAAATAGTATAGAAATTGAATAAAACAATTTTTTCTTTACTCCTTCCCCAATTTATTCCAATCCTCTAATGTGATTAACCACTTGATGTGTAAACGTTCAGACACCTTTCTATGCGCCCCCTGACATAGGTCCTTTCCAACACCCTGTGGTTCTATGGCTCACTCTCCTCACTGAGTCACCCGTGATACAGCGTCCTCGTCATGGAGAAGTATGTCCAGGAGTTAGTAGCGTGTATCTGCTGAGTGCTTACTCTGGGTGAGGCACTCTTTTAATGGCTTTATATATAATTATCATATATAATTTTCACAACATACCCATGGAATATGTACAATTATAAACCCCATGTGACAGATAAGTGCAGATAAAGTACAGATTAATACCCAGAGGCCAAGCAACTTGCCTGAAACTTTAGAGCACATCAAAATCCATGCCTTTAATCCCTACTCTGTTACCTCCATCTGGGAGACTTGATGATTTTGCCACTAAAACCTTTAAATATCATGATACATTTTTTTTACATCTCTAAAACTAGCATGGGTTGCTATATGGGCTAACTGAACAGCTATTTTTAAAAACCCTTATGCAGCTGGATGAAGGTAAGCCAGGGACTATAAGATGCAAGATTTCTACCAACTTTTAAAAATAACTTCTTGGCTTCAATTTATGTAACATCAAGTCTAGGATATAGTCCAAATGGTAACAGAAAAATGAAAATATGGAGAAAGTACTTAAAGTTGACAAGAACTGGGAGCGTAGCATTATTGGGGTCAAGGCAGATACCCATAGAAAACTTGCTCTTTCTACCCTAGGCCTTTGGAAGAGCTCCACCAACTGCCAAGGTCCCTGGAGTAGTTACTCAGCTCATGTCTTAGTACAGAAGCATTCCCAATTTGATAGAATCACAAAGAAGCCTTAAATTTGGTTTGCAGTTCTACATTCTTGATGCAATAATATTTTCAGAGTGTGGGAGGATATCAAGCTATGAAAATATCCTTGGAGAGATTTGCTTATTAAGTTTGGCTTTTTCAATCTTCCTTATATTTTTTCACTAAACACCAGGCAGTTTTCTTTATTTTTCAGATACATGTTGTTCTTCTTTTGTCTAAAAAACTTTCACATACATTTTGATGACTGATTAAGATGGGAAAAAATAAATATCTCTTTAAAATAAAGAAGATAGTGACAATGTCAAGTAGAAAACGCCCTAAAATTGAGGATACACTTCATTCAAGCCAATTAATTGGAATGTAAAGTTCATGCCCAGTGAACAGAAGTCGAGGATTCTCTGGGGCATCTCTGGGATCCTTATGAGTCTCCACCATTCTGACAAGTCAGGTTGACCAATAAAATATTGAAGGTTTAGTTAAATTTGAATGTCAGAAGAATAATAAATATGTATTTAATATAAGTATATCCCAAAAATTACATAGGGTTTACTTATATATTAAAAATAATTATTTTTTATTTACATGAAATTCAAATGTAACTAGGTGTCCTGTGTTTTTATTTTATTGACTAAATCTGACAACCCTATACTAATGAGCCATGGTAGAGGCAGCTAAGGTGCAGCACACACTGGCTCTTGGAGGGTCACAAGCTACTGGAGGACATCTAGGTAGAGTGTGAAATCCTTTATAGGTATAGCTCAGAAGCCATGACAATTCTCAATTGCAAATACTTCCTTGGACTTCCCTGAGGTGGGGTGAACCTTCCTCCTAATGTCCTTTTAGTAAGTCTGGAAGCCCATGTTCAAGGGGGAGCCCAAAGTCAGTGTCATCCTCACAACCATGTTTCCAATTCAAAATGAAGTCTTCCTGGAATTAGCTGCATGTGACTGACAACAGATGAGAAGGTTTATGGCACTTGGGGTTAACAGAGCTTTTATCCTTTATGAGTAAAGTTTTGTTGTCTTGGGAGATTTAACAGGAGCAATGTGAAAGATTCCACGTCCCCAGATAGACAGAAATAGTTTTGTTACCCTGGATGCGTGACTAGGCTCTGGTGGTCCACAGAATGAAGACCTAATCTTAGAAAGACAGCCCCAAGATTGGGTGTTTCTGGGGACCAGGCAAAGGCCTGAGTTTAAAGTTTAACTTTTATGGCTTGTGGAGACAACAGTGAAATACCCAAGGTTCCCAAAGAAATCTTGAAGGAGACCTTGGCTGCATCTACTGTGCAGGCTTTTACATTTGGTTGTATCCAGATTGTGCTTCAAAAGTGAAGCTTGTTTACGACTATGGAGTTCCAGAAAATTCTCTGATGTGCTCTTTGGACCTTCACTCCAAAAGAGAGAGAAGGGCCAAGGCTATAGAAATGCCCTGAATTTCTGACAAGGCATTTTCCCAGGCCCCAAAGACTTGATGCTGCTGCCTGAAGTGGGCAAAGTATTTTCATCCACTCTGTGGCCTGTGAGAGCAGGTGAAAGGAAACTATTGTACCTGGCTCAGAGGACTTTATATCTGGTAGGAGAAGACTGGTCATCTTTGGTAACACTGGTATTACTAGAGTCAAAGAGAACAAATGATCTGAAATGAGGGTGTCTGGGATGGGAAGGATGTTGCTGGAATTTCACAAATGCTATAGGACAAGGCTGTACTACCAGAAGTATACTGGGTTGTAATTTGGGTTGTAGTTAAGGATAAGGGATGGAATAGGGATTGACCTCATACAACTGGCCAGTCTCTCATCCATCCATCCATCCATCCATCCATCCATCCATCCATCCATCCATCCATCCATCCAATAGGTATTTATTGAGTTACTATCACGTGTCAGGTATCATGTTAGTTTTTGAGATCCAATAGTGAAGAAAAAATTTCTCAGTTTTTAAGGAGTTTATAGTTCAGTCAGAGAGCCTGATAAATAAGTAGGCAGTTATCAGATAGAAAATAAGTCATTTGATAAAGGAAGTAGGGTCTCTGTGGGTGCAAACAGGAGGGCCAATTAATTAAACTGAGCAGGGGATGGGAAACCCAAGGGGCCTTCTTACAGGAAGTAATATTGGAGATCTGCAGGGTGAGTAGAACATTTCCAGGACCTTCTCGGGCAAAGATGGAAGGAAGGAGAAAGTTTCAGGCAGAGGGACCAGTCTGTACATAATTCTTAAGATGAAGAGAATAGTTCATGTTCTTCAATATGGCTGGGGCATGAAATTGAGGGAGGGAGTGACAGGAGCTGTGGCTGGAAAGGCAGGCAGGGCTCTGTAGGCCACCTTAAGTTTAAACTTTGTTCTTTTCAGTGGGGATTCACTAAAGGTATTAATTGAAGGACTTCATCAGATGTGTGTTTAGAAAAGTCATGTAGGTATGTAAATGTATAGGGTGAATTTAACTGGGCATCAATGTGTACAGTAAGCTCAAAATCTGTGTGTTGACCAGTGTCACTCACGGGACTATATAGGTCACTGAATCAAGTGGGTCAGAGAGTGGTGTTTTTTACCCCCCCCCCCCTTTCTTTAATGGAGGGCAGGCCAGAGGATGCTATGCCATAGTTCTATTAAGAGCAACACAAAATCAGTGAAATCTCCTAAGATTCTGCAAGGCAGATCTTTTTCTTTGTATTATTTTAAATTGCCTCAGGACCTAAAAGGGCCATCTCTATAGAAAAGGGACCTGGCATATGTAACACTGAATGGAAATGAAGCTGACAATAAAAAAAGGAATTTGAGGAATCCTGGGCAGGGTGCTAGAAGTATGAATCAGCTAAAGGCCTTTCCAAAACACAGCTTCGTAACTCCTGGTCCTCCTCACCTTCTCCTCTACCTGACTCCCAAACTCATGAGAGAATGAAAGGGTATTCTAGAGAGCTGTGGCCAAATTCCTTTTTATGGAAACTTCCCATGCAATAAATAGCTTCTTTCTTTCTCATGAGAAAAAGGTTAAATTAATAGCCGTGAGGATTAAATGAGTTGCACCACCTGAGGAGATGTATGCCACAGATTGTAAGAGATGGGGAACATGCATTGCCTGTAAATGTCTTCAAAGAAATCTCTCTGGTCCAGACCTGTGCCAGCTCAACATGCAGTGCTGTTCCCCTAGGGCAGAGAGGGCCATGCCTTTTGCACTTGCTTCAGATGAGGCAAGTTGCCAAATACCTCATTTCTCCAACACCCTCTCTTCCACCAAAGTGTATGAGTATGCATGTGTGAGATCAATATATGCTCATTTTAGAAGTAATCTTAAAATCAGAAAGATGAATTCACTGTGTCTATATGAATTAAATTCAATACATGTTTATGAATAGACTGGTCTAAGTCTCTTAGTATCCTAAAATATTTACTCTCTTCTTAATTTTAAAAGAAGACATCTTAGGCATGGCTCAGGGAAGGGAGCTACTCTTGAAGCCTCTTTAGCTCTACTTTTTTATTTTTCGATTACAGGTTACATTCAGTATTATTTTGTATTAGTTTCAGGTGTACGGCATATTGGTTAGACAATTATATACTTTACAAAGTGGTCTCCCCGATGTTACAAGTACCCACCTGGCACCATACATAGCTGTTACAATATTATTTGAAGAAGGTAAAATTCTGTAGTGGATCTAGTTCCAGGATGTGAAGGAAGCCTGTAGTAATATTGATGGAAGACATTTGGTTCTTTCAAGCACAGATGCTGTAGAAGGTTTCTTTTTCTCAATGTGTGTGTGTGCCTATGTCAACCTTTAGATGAACAATTATGTGCCACAGAGTGTAGGAAGGAAGCCTTGTCATAGCAGACACTCCCCCTGCCCAAAGTAACAAAATTCTCCACGCAGTGATAATGCTACTTGTCTTCTTTATTAGTCACTTGGTACCTTTTATAAGTTCCAAACAGCTACTATTTGTAGCACCCTGTTGCTTTCCATTTCTGAGTGTGTTTCATCGTTATCTCTTTTGATCCTGGAAATGCCATTTTAAACAAACTACCAATTACTATGAAATGTCACTACAACAAAACACCCGTATTCTCTACAGAATTTGTTTTACTGGGATTTGACCTTCATTGCTAATTCTTGGACTATCTTCCCAGTTTGTGGCTTATTTGGACTCACATTTCTTCCGTCTGCTGATAGCTTTAAGGCTTTTGTCTAGAAATTAAGCTGGAAAAATAACACAGAAGGCTTTCCCCCATGGTAGTCCCTTCCTTTGGTGCAAATAATTGAAAATGGGCAATGCTAGCATTAGGGGACTTAAAATTTGAAGGTTTTAAGAATGATTTGGAGAATCAGGGGTAAAAAAGTACTACCACAAGTCAGTGTGAAATATTATTTTCCTCCCAAATAGATTAAAATAGATTTGAATTTAGGTTTATTATAGAAAATGGTTATACTTTAGCTCTTTGAAGTTGTAATACTCAGATATTCATTGGAAATCTGTGTTAAAGTTCTAACTGGAGATCTTAGAATAAAATTGCTACTTGGTGGAATGTAGAATGGGAAGAGGGGAAACAAAAGTCAGACTGGAAGGAGACTGTGAAAAAGAAACGTCCCCATCCAGGACCAGATGGTGTGAATGGAGGTCACACAGGAAAGCAGATAGGGCAGAGCTGGTTTTGTAACTCATGGAGCATGCGGCTCTTTGAAAGTGCTGACCACAGAGGGGCAGGTGCAGGGTGCTAATAAGAGCATCTCCTAAAGTCCCCACTGCAGGAATGGCAGGGCCTCCAGCGGGGAAACTGTCTCCATTTTTGGTACACAGGCTAGAATTTCAAAAGTACGAAGACAGAGGCCTTTCTCTGAAAGTGGTGCACTGTGATGTTCTTCAGATAGAATTTTCAGAACAGATGATTATATACTCGTGCTGGGGAATATATATCTGTCAGTCTAAGGTGCTTTGAGAGCAATGGGAGGTAGAAAGATCATATACTTTGGAATCTGAGAGACCTGGGTGGCTGTCTTTATCCTTCTGAGCTTAACTTTCTCATCTCTAAATTGGTGATGATAATAATAGGATTGTTGGATGTTAAATAAGATAGTGGATGTTTGCAGTGTCTGGCAAACAGGAACTGTTTAGTTAGTGTTAATCAGTAATCATTTTTGAAATGATAGAGAATAGTGCATTTCAGGCTTTTGTGGAAAGAAATTTCTTACTATCTATACTCAGGCTGAGATCACTTGTGAAACACTCTGAATTTGCTTAAGCCACTTGTCTTCTATCGCCAACTCGTTCAGTGCCTCTCGCATATCTCGGAGACTCTACCTTTTTGTGCATTTAGCAGGCTTCCAATCTGCCATTTTCCAGCCCAAGATCTTCTTCTGAAGTCTTCTCTGCCTGTGCAGACAGCAGTGGGGAAGTGAGGGGGTGGCGAATGGCTCCCCAGGAGCAGCCCTCAACCAATGAACGAGGAGAGTGGGCATGTAATGCCCCAGCCCCCTTGCTCTTCAGAGAGGATAACTGTGTTTCCTAGTTTCTCTGTGGATTAGCTCCAGTTGCCCATGCTATTCCCTGGCTAATAGCACACCCTTTATTGCTGCCTTCTCTCCCCTCTCCAACTTTGTTACTTTCCTATTGGGGTTTCTTCCATTTCTCAAATTAACTATTTGAACTGGAATGTTTATTACGGGGTTTGATTCTGGGAGAACCCATATGAAATCATTTCGTTGAGGAAAAAAGTTGTCAAGTTGCTTTTTATCAAAATATATTAAATAATAGAAAAATGAAAATTTTCTTTATGGTTAACTCCTATTTCCCTACATACATTATTTGGCTACAGTATTGTTTCAGTAATTATGCAATGTAGAAGGGATACAAAAAGCATAAGGGCACTACTGATTTTATAATTAAATGTATTCACTTTAAGCATCTAAGAGTGGACATCAGTTATGTGAAATGCTAAGGGAAAATAATCTAAGATAAACAGTTAATGATTTAAGAATAATTATAATGTCATTTGCAGTAATCAAGTCCTGCTGAATTCAGCTGTGGGCACACAGAAGTGATTGGTGTCATAGGAATACTAGATTAAGTTGATAGCTATTGATCAAGTTTAAAAGAAATGATGGGAGAACAGGTGGTCGTTCATTCACTTTTATTTCTTAATTACTAAAAATGAGTAATAAAAAGTGCTCCACTCTTCCCACTTTGTTCTTTTATTTGAAGAATATAAGAAGAAAAATGGGAACAAAGTATAAGCTCTTGCTTAAGGAAAGGTAATTTATAGATATTCTTAAAGATAACTTTAATTGGGAAATCATACTGCATAATTTATCGGAGTAGCTTCATTTTGAATTTGGAACCTATTTCTAGGGGGCAAATAGATAGAGGCAAAAGGAGGGGAATGCCTGGGACAGGAAGGTTAAGAGCATAGCTGGAACCCATGTGTAATCACAGCTCATCATTTAAAAACTGCCTTAATTCTTCATCATAAATATAAAAGCCAGGCCAGAAGCACATACAATTTGTAATGTTGATAATATGATATGATCATCATGAGTGCAGAGGAAGTCCAAATTTGTGTCTCCCCAGCCTTTTCTCTATTTTCAAGCATCCACCACATATTTGATTTGGGAGAGCTTATTCCATCTGTGTGGTGGTTTGGCATGAGGAAAGAAGTCTCCCTCTTACTGGTGACGCCTACTCACCGCTTGGACAAAATACAGCTTGGACTACACATTGAATGTTTTGGCTCTACCTACCAGGATGGTTTGCAAATAGTATCAGTGGTTGTATCTTCAAAATAGTAGCTTCATATTTCCCCCCCAGCCATTGATTCTTTTTATTTTTCCAAATAGAATATTCTGTAGAACTCCAAAGTATAAAATATATTATGAAAATACTGATTCAACAGACAGGTGTTTGAAAATGGTAACAGACTGCTGTATGCTCTAAGGACACGCTGCAGTTATTTATCCAGAAGCCCAAGGGAGGTACAGTAGGAAATTCCATTTCAAATGGGAATCACCAACAATATCTACTGCTTGTATTTTTTATCCCAAACATCAAAGTCAGACAAGAAGCACACAAAACTTCTAAAAAGTACTAAAAGTAATTCAAATCTTTATAATTTATAATCTTTATAGGCTTATAATTCAAATCTACATTACCTTTTGGAAATTAATTTATTGAACAACTGACTGTTATGTGATAAGACTGCATTCCAGGTAGATGAGTCTGCATCTTCCATAGCATGTAAATGGGAGGGACACATTTTGTAGAACTGGGTTATTGGTAAGGGAAAAATGAGTTGTCTTATAAATCTCATGGAATGTACAGTTTATTGTGATAAGCTTAAAGGATATGTACTTAGCAAATTATATTAACAGACATCAGTCTGGAAGATATCAAAGGACATGGATTCTTCTTTCTCCTCAGTTCCACCTGTCTGAGGTCCTATCTAGTTGCATGAAATCTGAGTGGGGTCTCATTGAAACCTTTATAATCCAAACTTGTGACCCTGAAAATTCAGCATGATTCCCCAATATGATTGCAAAACCTGCCATTAACTGACCAGCCCTTGTCGCCTAGCTCTAACAGTTTCTCCTGTCCTACTAGCACTATCTTGCTACCTTGTCCACAAGTTCCATACTGAGACCAGGTATTGCACATGCCCAGTACAGGATGGCTTAGAACTTAGGCCTTTGTGAAGGCCTTTCTCATATGTGGGGACTTGATTACACATCTTTAGAAATGAGAGGAAGTCAGACACTGGCCTTCAGTTAATAACATATTTGAAGGAAGGTCGTTTATATGCACAGATTTGGTAGAAGCTTTATACTGAGGTTTGCAGACAAGAATGAGTTAACCAGACAATATTTAGGAAGAGGGTTAGCCAAAATGTGTTAAAATCTGATATATAACACATGAGAGTTAGTGCTTTCTAGTATATTCCCACAGTATTAAAATACACATTAAAAATAAAAAATTGGGCCACATTGTTTGTATGTAACACCTGAAACAACTGTGCAGGATTTTATAGCTTCTAGGGACATAGCTCAAAAATAAATCCTGAAATAAATTTCCTGATTTGGAAAACATGGATTATTGCCATTTTGCAAATAGAGAAAAAGCAAACAAACTAAAAAGAAAAAGATAAGTTAAAGGGATTTCGGCTGACTTAGGCATGATTACATGATAACTCATGGCAGACCTGAGAAGCGGGGCTCAGGGGTTGTGCTGAAGTCCAGGAATCTAATAAACTCAACTTCCAGTAAGTGTAGTGTAGCACTGAAGTTTCAGACTAGAGCTGTGTTATTGAATTTGGTGCAAAATAAAATTCCTTTTATTCAAGTGGGAACTATTAGTTGCTCAAAAATAATAGTGAGATATAATTTCCCATTACTTTCTCCAATGTTTGAGGGCTTAGTAATGATAACACATTAAAGTGTAAATCTGTGTGCAGGAATAATCATTAGGCTATGAGGACAGAACCAGTAATAGGTAGGAATTGCAGGCCACTGTTTTAGGTTATGAAGCCATCCATAATAATCTTCCTAATAGTTTTGGAGCCATGATGTTGTGCTGGATATCAGACCTTAACTGACTCAGTTTGTAGCTTGTAAAGTGTCTGTAGGAAACAAAATGTCCTTTGTTTTTCTCTAAACTGATGCTAAAGCACATTCCCAATAGGTTATCATTTTAAATGACCATCGTTTGAAGAAATCCTTTCCCTCCAAGAGTAAAATTCAGAACAGTCTACTCTAGACGGACCGTTTGGGTGACTTTTTGTATCCAATTTCATTCTCATGGGGCTTACAAAACAGCAACTTTTCCCACCCTGTAGCACAGGGAGTTAGGGGGAGTCCAGACAAGGTACTTGCCTTGGAAATGCCAAGTTTGTGTAGTGGAGGGAGACATGGGGGTGAGTACTCACTAAAACCGTTTAGTTTGCTCATTCAGAAGATAAGTTCAGATTTTTCCAAAGGAAGAGAAGGATCTAGAAATGGAAGGCAAGGCTAAGAGTAGAAGTCAGTCAATGTGAGATGAGATGGCATGTAACACGGAGGGGCCTCTTTTTATCTTTACCGATTTTTAAAATTGTGGTTAATTCGTTTTGGAGAGCACGTGTGAACATAAGCTCTACGTGCAATCTTGTTTCCTTTTACTGAGAATCCCTGGATTAGGGTGGGAGTAGGGTCAGTGATGGTTAGTGGGTGTGAATCAACAAAGAAGCAGATCTCAGGATATAGCTTAATTGAAAAGCTTAATAACCAACTAATAATTGCATGAGAAGATAGGGCATGTTTCAGGCAATGCATTCAAACAAAGAAAACATTTTATTTGAAAAATATGCTATCTCTGTAATATGTGCCCACTGGAATAATTCTGGGAGTAATTTACAATGACCCAGGCTTTCTAGAGTAGATACAATGATCTAGAATATGTATCCTTAATATATAAAGTAAATGGGAAGCTGAAGTACCTCTCAGTGGAACAGGACTGAACCTCATCATGACAACCCAGTGTTCACTTTTTTCAAGTAGGGTGTTGGGTAAATGACTCTGGTTCCTGGTCAGATGTTGTTTATTTATCAACCTGAGCTGGTGGCAACAGAGACTTGCTGTGTCACTTCACAAAGGATGTATTGGCTAACATCATCAGTCTTTCTTGTGGCAACCTTCTTATCAGTTGCCACAGATGAGAGAACAGGTACCTCCCAAAAGTTGTTTAGATGACAGATGCTTCTTGCATGGAAGCTCTGAGTTAACTACCTTTCTAGAGATTCCTTTCCAGCTCAAGCTGGGATTACAGAAGCCATTCAGCTAATGAACACTGACTGGGCCAGCTGTTTCATCTATAACACAGTGAGGCCCTTCAACTTGTCTATAGCTTGGTACAATTTGTCTGCACAGGTGCTGCAGGTGGAAAGCTATTAAATTTTCATTTATGCTGGCATTTCACTAAGCATTCAAGCCTCCCATAGCTGGAATGGATTGTACTCAAATGATAGGATTCAAAGGAATTCAAATCTTATGAAGAAAAGCAGGAACATGTAGGCAATGACCTGGTTTGTCCATGGTGTCTCCTTGGTTTCTGAACTCATTCCGTGTCTTGTCCCCTCTTGCCCCTCCAGATGCTGCTGTGCCAGATTCATTAACTCATTAACCCTCTTCATTTTCATGTCAAACATTTCTAATGTCCAAGTAGTAAACACTGGTTTCACTGGTGTGTTGCTGACCTTGGACTTGTTTTGAATTTGCTGGTTGGCTGCAGTTTACTACTCAAGGCTTGCATGAAGCTATCATTCTGTGATGTGATGTAAAGAAAACTAATGAGAAATGAACGTAAAGACTATATTAACACATAAATAGATGACTTTTTTAAAAAAATTTATCTTTATTGTTGAGAATATTACAGGTGTCCCATTTCCCCCCCCCAACTGACCCCCTCCACTTTGCTCCCACCTCCTCCCCAAGCCTTCACCCCCTTATTAACTGTGTCCATGGGTTATGCATATATGCATATAACTTCTTTGGTTAATCTCTTCCCGCCCTCCACCCCCCTTCCCTCTTTCCTCTGAAATATGATCGTCTGTTGTATGCATCAATGTCTCTGGATCTATTTAGTTCATCAGATTCTTTTGTTCATTAGCTTCTTCTTAAGAAGACCCTTCAACATTTCCTGTAGTGCTGGTTTGGTGGTGATGAACTCCTGTAGCTTTTCCTTGTCTGTGAAGCACTTTATCTGACCTTCAATTCTAAATGATAGCTTTGCTGGGTAGAGCAATCTTGGTTGTAGTTCCGTGTTTTTCATCACTTTGAATATTTCTTGCCACTCCCTTCTGGCCTGCAATGTTTCTGTTCAGAAATCAGCTGACAGTCATATGGGCGCTCCCTTGTAGGTAACTAATTGCTTTTCTCTTGCTGCTTTTAAGAGTCTGTCTTTGTCTTTAACCTTTGGCATTTTAATTATGATGTGTCTTGCTGTGGGCCTCTTCGGGTTCCTCTTGTTTGGGACCCTCTGTGCTTCCTGGACTTGTAAGTTGATTTCTTTCCCCAGGTAGGGGAAGTTTTCTGTAATTATTTTTTCAAATAGGTTTTCAATTTCTTGGTCTCATTCTTCTCCTTCTGGCACCCTAATAATACAAATGTTGGGCCTCTTGAAGTTGTCCCAGAGGCTCCTTATACTATGTTCATATTTCTGGATTCTTTTTTCTTTTTGCTCTTCCGGTTGGGTATGTTTTGTTTCCTCATGTTCCAAATTGCTGATTTGATTCTCAGCATTCTCTACTCTACTGTTGATTCCCTGTAAATTATTCTTCATTTCAGTTCCTGTAGCCTTCATTTCAAATTAGTACTTTATTATGTCATCGATTTTCTCAGTTATTTCCCTAACAGTCTGCTTAAACATCCTTATAAACAAAATTCTGAACTCTGTATCTGTTAGCTTGCTTGGATCTATTTCATTTAGTTCCTCTTCTAGAGATTTCTTCTGTTCTTTCCTTTGTGACATGTTTCTTTGCCTCCACATTTTGGCTGCTTCCAGGTGTTTGTTTCTATGTATTAGGTAGAGCTGCTATGTCTCCTGGAATTTGTAGAGTGGCTTTGTGTAGTAGGTGTCCTGTAGGGTCAGTGGCTCAGCCTCCCCAGTCACCTGAGCTGGGCCTTCTAGGTGCTCCCCTGTGTGGGCTGTGTGCACTGACCTGTTGTAGTTGAGCCTTGGTTGCTGTTGGCATCTCTGGGAGGAATTGACCCCCAGGCCAATCAGCTGTGAGGACCAGCTGCAACTGCAGCCAGAGAGCTGCTGTGCTGGAGACACCCCTATGGAGCAGGATTTACTTCAGTGGAGCTTTGGTGTTCACCAAGTGCGCTCCTTGAGTGTGTCACTCGTGGATGTGGTAGGGTTGTAATCCAGCGTGGTTGAGTCTGACCACCGGGTGTACTGTCTCTGGGGCCTCCCAGGAGGTGCAAAGTCAGCCTCTGCCAGTGCCTTGCCCAGGGCCACCCAGCATGAGCTGCACAGCAAACCGTAGTTGGCTGCTACTTGTGCTGGGCTTGGAGGTGCCCAGGAGAGGCCAAGCTCTGAGCCAATGCAGCTGCCACTAGTGCCAGGCCTGGGGCCGCTTATCAAGCTGTATGGGGCCCGCTGCTGCTTGTTTGAGAGATTTTAGGAAAGTCCTAAGCATGAGGCTCGAGAGGCCACTTGCATAGAAAAGCCCCTGGAAATGGCCTGGATGAGCTGCAGGTGGGGAGGGGCAGGGCCTCCGGGAATCATGGGGCGGGGCCAAAGGTGAGAGTCAGGTGCTGGTGATTCAAACATGGCGCCTGCCTGCGGGCTGTGTGCGGGGAGGACTCGCCAAAGGAGCCATGGCCTCCGCCAGCCCTTCTGCCTGGGAGGAAGCCGCCCTCCGCCTCTCGCCCGGATCTCAGGCAGGTTAGTTCCCCCCGAGTGTCCCGGGTCCTTTCAGGCTGCTGCCCGGCGCTGGGCTCAGAGGGAGCGTCCGAGTGAGTCCGTGCCGGGCCCTTTAGGAGGAGCTGCTGGGGCTCCCGCAGCCTCCTCGACCCTCAGGGACAGTCCCCGCTGGTTTCAGAGCCCGGTGTTGTGGGGACGTCTCTTCCTGGCCCTGGAGCCCTGGGCTGGGGGCCTGCTGTGGGGCTGGGACCCCTCCCTCCTCCAGGAAACCTCCGCCGCTGAGATTCCCTCCCGAGTTTAAACAGCAGCACCGGGTGTGGGCCCGCGGCCGCTTCTCCCCAATTCAGCCCCGCCCCGCCCGCGTCTCCGCCCCTCCTCCGGCTCTCGGTGCTGCTTCAGGTCCCTGGTTGTGGGGCTTCTGTTCAGCCAGATCTCAGGAGGCTCTGAGTGACGGTGGTTCTGTATTTTAGTTGTAATTTTGATGTGGTTGCGGCAGGCGGCAGGTGCAGTTGCGACCTACGCCACCAACTTGTTTCTCTGGATGACTTTTTTTACTCAGACATACAAAGAAGAGCGGCAAATAGGCTAAATGCATCCTAGCGGGATATTCAGGTCTAAAGTGAGTGGGAGAGGGAGACAGATATGGAAATCCTTTAGCCCTCATATTAGAGACTGGAGTAAGGGACATCTTTAAATTCCTTTTAGTTTGTTTCAGTAATGATTTCATTCTCATGTCCGAATCTGTCTAAATACAAGTCCAAGTTAAACATAATGGAACACTTTGGATTCCTGATGTTATGGTGGGAGACCTACACCTGGTTTTTGAGATGGGTCTTTAACATTTTTTTTCATTTTTATTTAATTAAAGAATTTTTAAAATTACAGTTTACATTCAGTATTATTTGTATTCATTTCAGGTGTATAGCATAGTGGTTAGACAATCGTATACTTTACAAAGTGTTCCCCTCAGTATTTTCAGTGCCCACCTAGCACCATACACCGTAATTACAATGTTATTGACTAAATTCCCTAGGCTGTGCTTTACATCCCTATGACTGTTTTGTAACTACCAGTCTGTACTTCTCAATCCCTTTACCTTTTCACCCATTTCCCCCCACCCCCTCCCTTCTGGCAACCATCGGTCTGTTCTCTGTATGAGATGAGTCTTTTAATCCATTCTGTGTTTCTATTGGAATAGAGGTTAAGATAGCTACATATCTTAGAGGATCTATGATATGTCCGTGCATTGTGCTGTGATATTTCTTCTCCTCTGCCTTTCTCTCCCCACCCTCCTCCTTCTCCTGAGAACATGTAGAAGAAGGCAGAAATTGCCTAGTCTCTTTTTGTCTTCAATTTTGCAAACACCATGTGCCTGGCTCTGTGCTAAAGATGTGGCCATCACTGCCTCATTTAGTGCCCTCAACAAGCAGCAGAGGTGAGTGTTATCAGCACCATTTTACAGACAGGAAACTGAAGCTCAGAGAGGTAAAGGAACTTATGTTAGGTCACGTAACTAATGAGTGATACAGCTGAGACTCAGGTCCATATCTCATTACAAAAGCAGCCCGTCCCACATGACTGATCTGCATTAACACTGAATCTCTGTTTTCTTTTAAAAAGTTTGGAGAGAAAGAGAGCAAGTCCTTGATTTGGGTTAAAAAGGAATTTCACAGACCTAAATCTCAAAATACGTTTAGATTAATGAAATAACAAAAAGTCTAGGCCTTCTCAGGGATTGGAATACTTGCTATTCCCATAATCTTGTGTCTGTTTCATCAAATGTAATTTGATTATATCTCAATTTAAAAAAGACCACTAAAACATAAAGCTGGACAATTTAACATCATCTTTTGAGACTTGGTGGTCAGTGAATATCTTAGCCTCCTCTATTGCTATGTCATAAGGGCAAATATAGCTCTAATTACAAAAATGTGGTTTTATTCCTCTTTATAGTCTACACAGGAAGCGCATTAAGCCATAGTGACCTCTATTAAAGAAAATGTGATGGGGGAGTCACAAGCAGTGTCAGCACTTGTTCACCCAAGAAGCACTGCTCCTATGGACTGATAGACGTCTTAGGGAGAAAATGCAGCAGTTGTCTAGGAGGGATTAGCAAAGTCAAATTCTGGAAAATCATGGTCTCATGGATCTTGTGGATGGCTGTTGTAAAGTAAATTACCATTATGCAGGTAAGGATTTGTCTAAACCCCAAATGCTGAAATGGCTGTCTCTAGGAAGTGGAACATGGTTTTTATGATGTGGATATTCAGCAACTGGAAGCCAAGAGAAGCTTCAATAAAAAGAGGGAAAGCACATAGGTCAATTATATTTTGCCCACATGGACAGGCCTTTGTTTTTGAGGCTCAGCATATCTTTGGACACAGTACATCTTTCTGGTGTGTGCTTCAGGTACTGTGGGCAGGTGTCGGTCACCACTGTGCTGCCTGTAGATTAGGGGGGCTGCTTGCTGAAGGAGTTTGTTGGCAGCTCCTTGTGTGTCTTTCTGCTGTTCTTACCCCAGTGCCTTTATCTTCTTCCTTCACTGCTCGCCTCAGGCATGGCAGGGCTTGGAGCCTCTAGTGCCACCATGAACTTGGGAGCTTTGCATCTGTTCTTAAAGCTGGTTGTTTCAAGGGTTGAACATTTATATGCTTAAACCTTGCCAAAAGTTTAAATTGGACAATGTTTTCTTGAAAGTTCTTCTTTATGTTTATAACTAAAAATTATTTTCAGCTTTTTTCCAAGCTTATTTTGTTGGAATTTTCCCTTATTTGTTATGAATTTGCTATTAATTTTCAATTCATGCCAGTATCAAAGTGGTATGTCTTTTATTTGTTGTTAGTTTTACATAACTCACTATCCATTGATATTTAAATTCCTCTAAGCATTTTGAATCCTGGCACTGGCCATCCAAAGCAAGCTGCAGTTTCTCAGAGCCTGCTGAAGAAGGGAAGGTGGGGAAAAATAAATCAGAATCTTTGCATTTTCAGAGGAAGTGGGGCCAGAACTCCCAGTATTCTAAAATGTGTAAAATCATTGCTATCCTAAACCATAAAATTGTTCCAGCACCCATGAGACAATTTTGTGTTTCAGAAGGAGAACCTTAATTTTTCTCTATATTACATTCAGTGTCTGATAAACAATCCCTAGTACATTTACATTTGTGCTGTTAGTCATCTAAAGACTTCATTCTCACAAACTGGACCAGTTGACTTTAATCCACCCTGTTACAATAAGTAGTTTGATGTCTGTTATAAGTTGCATTGCAAATAATGTACGAGAATCATCAGGTTCCCTAAAATCTTTTTGGCGGAAATGTTTCACTTATTCTCTTCATCTCATTTTGCCCAACCAGCCCTTCTAAGCATGCTTTCTTGTTTCCATTGATTTCCCCCTCTAAGTCAAAGTCCTTATGATCAGTCCTGCCGTAGAAGGTGCAGTCAGAGTTCCGCCTGATCTGATCACAGATTCTCACGTCTGCCAAAAAAGTGGGAAGATATTGTGAAGAGGAAATGTGTTAAGTCCTTATGGCTGGTGTCTCATGAGACTAACTTGGCATGTGGGTCAACTTGCTTTCATGATTCTCATAGTCTTTGTCTTTAAATTTAAAAAAAACTGTGGTAAAATATATATAACATATAATTTACCCTTTTAACCATTTTATAAAATGGTAAACAGTTCAGTGGCATTCACATTGTGTAACCATCACCACTATTAATCTCCAGAACTTTTTTCCATCTTGAAAAATGAAAACTCTTTACCCATTAAATAATAACTCCTCTTTCCTCTCTCCCCCCACCCCTGGCACTACCATTCTACTTTCTATCTCAATGAATTTGACTGTTCTAGGTATCTTATATAAGTGGAATCATACAATATTTGTCCTTTTATGACTGGCTTATTTCACTTATCACAATGTCTTTAAGAATCATCTCTTCCTTTTTAAGGCTGCATAATATTCCATTGTATGTTTACACTACATTTCATTTATCCATTCATCCATTGATGGACACTTTCACCTTTTGGCTATTGTAAATAACGCTATTATGAACATGGGTGGACAAACATCTTTTCAAGTCCTTGCTTTCATTTCTTTTGGGTCTATATCCAGAAGTGAAATCATTGGATCATATAATAATTCTATTTTTAATTTTTTGAGAAATTGCTATGTTTTCCATAGTAGCTGCACTATTTTACGTTCCCACCAGCAGTGCACAAGAGTCCCAATTTCTCCACATTTTTACCAACACTTATTTTCTTTCTCTCTTTTAAATAATTACCATTCTAATGAATGTGAAGTGATATCTCATTGTAGTTTTGATTTGTATTTCCCTAATGATCAGTGTTGTAAAGCATCTTTTTCATGTGCTTATTGGCTATTTGTGTATTTTCTTTGGAGAAATTCTTATTGAGGTCCTTTGCCTATTTTTTAATTGAGTTGTTTGGTTTTTTGGTGTTGAGTTGTAAAAGTTCTTTAGTCTGTATATTAACCCCTTATCAAATGTATAACTTGCAAATATTTTCTTCCATTCTATTGGAAGCCTCTTCTTGTAGCTAGCATCTTTTGATGCACAAATTCTTAAATTTTGATCTAATCTATTTATTTTTTTCTTTTGCTGCCTCTGCGGTCTTGGCCTTTAATATTAAATCTCTTCATGGTGTTTTTATTCTGACAATAATCTTGATTACTTTACTTTTATGTGAAACTTTGTATTATAGACCTTTAATTAACCTCACTGCTAAACATGCTCCATAGATTGCCTTTTCACTCCCACTGACACTGATGTCCAGCCTGAAGTGCTGCTCCATATGGAAGGTCAGTGAACGAGCTGTGGGGCTAAGGGGTCACATACTCCTACACTGACTTCCACGTATGCTTTCCTGAAACTGGAGTTCTGTTCTAAACAAAAACATTTTATTTGGTTTGTTTGATAGCCTCAGAATCCTATCATTTTTTCCATCTATTTATTCACTATTCATTGGTGCTTCTATTTTCTTTTTGTTCGGTTAGTTTTATCTCTGTTGGTGTCATCTGAAAAACTAAGGAGCATACTAAATACCCTACTCTAGAGAGTCAAGGTTTTTAAATTTCCTTTTTTTTAAAAAAAAGCAGTTGAACCCCTTTTTTGATCATAAGCTGAAGTGGACACTAGCAGGTGACAAGAGCAGTGGCTGCCGCTGGGAGCAGGAGATGAAGAGGTTCAGCTTGCTGCTGTCCCTCCTCCAGCTCCTGAAGCTTTTCCTCTGAAACTACACAGAAGCTTTGTGGTCTGCTCAGGACAGAGAAGCCTGCTGATGGGGCGGGAAATGGTGCACGGTCACTCCCTTCCCCTCCCCCAGTCCTGCTTACATCAAAGCAGTTCAGCTTTTGTATGGTAAATGTATTTAGGAGTCCATGCAACATTCAACTTAACAGGTTTCTCTGCCTGAACTAGTTGTTCAAAGATCTCCAATTTAGTTTACTGCCCAAAACGATAACCCACATGGAGCTGAGGACTCATAGCCTTGGTAGACTTCTTGTGACACCTTGATGTGGATAGTGATCCAGTTTATTGATGAGCACGTCATGTAGGGAAGATTCAAAGTCAGAGGAGACTCACCTGGTAAGGAGGTCAGCTACTGAAAAACCCAAAACTTAATTTTGATCCACAGATATTTTAAATTAGAAGAGAACTTAGACATCACTAGCCTAGAGCCTACAAATGCTTTTTGGTTTGCATTGCATTTAAAAAAATTAGTTGATCTCATTAAAAAATCAGAAATGTTTATATAAAAATCCTTATTCTAGCTTTTCCTGAAAATATCAGGTCTGACAACACCAGGCCCATGGTCCTGTATAGCAGTGGTGAATCACGGCTGGTGGTGGGAGGGGGACGAGGGATGGGGTGATGAGGGGGGCGTTTTAAAAAAAAATCTCAATGTCCAGTTTGCCTCCCAGATAAATTAAGTGATATTCTCTGTAGTTAGGACCCAGACATAATATATATTTTAAAATCGTCATAAACACACATAACATTAATTTTACCATGTTAATCATTTTTAAGTATTAAGTATATTCACATTGTTGAGCAACAGATTTCTAGAACTTTCTCATCTTGTAAAACTGAAATTCTGTACCCATGTGATGGGCTTTCCTTCTGTTTTTGATGCTGCACAACGTTTCATTGTGTGTATTTACTGTGTTTTGTTTATCCTTTCAACTGTCAATGGATATTCATGGGTTGCTTCTCTTCCTGGTTACGGGGAACAATGCTGCTATGAACATGGGTGTGCAAGTATCTCTTCAAGATCCTGCTTTGAATTCTTTTGCATATATACCCAGAAATGGGATTGCTGGGTCATATGGTAATTTTATTTTTAATTTTTGGAGGAACCTCGATACTGTTTTCCATAATGGCTACACCATTTTACACTTCCACCAAGAGCACACAAGGGTTCCAATTTCTCCGCATTCTTACTAACACTTATTATTTTCTGTTCTTTTGATACTGGCCAATCTAATGAGTGTGGGATTATATCTTGTTGTAGTTTTGATTTGCATTTGTTTAGTGATGTTAAGCTTCTTTTTATATGCTTGTTTGCCATTTGTATATTTTCTTTGGAGAATTGTCTCTTCAAGTGCTTTGCCCATTTAGAAAAAATTGTTACTTGTTTCTTTGTTGTTGAGCTGTAGAAGGTCCTCAGATATTCTAGATATTAACTCCACAGCAGATATATGACTTTCAAATATTTTCTCCTGGTCCGTAGATTGTCTTTTCATTCTGTTGTTTCCTTTGCTTCACAGAAGTTTTCTAGTTTGATGTAGTCCAATTTGTCTACTTTTGCATGTTGTTTGTGCTTTTGGTGTCATATTTGAGAAATCATTTCCAAATCCTATGTCCTGAAGCTTTTCCCTTATGTTTCTTCTATCAGTTTTAGAGTTTTATATGTTTTTTATAACCAGATAAAATATAAAATTATCTGGGATATGATATATAGTTTATGATTAAGAAGAAAAGTACCATTTCTAAAATTTATAAAATAATTCTATTTTAGTGTGATTATTTCTTATACAAAAATAATATAACCTTGGTATTTAGTATTAACTGTTCAAATTATGATATGCAGAGTGATTGAAAACTTATTACAAATTTAGCAAATTATCTAATTTACTAAGTTGCATCAGCTACTAAAATGATTCTTTAGTCATTCCTGTAAAAACTGAAGTTGGGTCTTATAACTGAAAGTAGAAATCGTTTTTATGGTATTCATCCACATGTATCCTGGAGTGATGCTGTGGCTGTGGAAATCCTATAAAAGGGTTATATTCATGCACTTTTTAGTGAACTTTTGTAGCATAATATTTACTGGTATAATTTCAAATCAAGTTCACTTTTGGGTATGTGGGTATGTATATGTGAAAACCAGTTTTTCACCTTAAGATTTTGTAACTACGTTCAATAAGTATATTTTATTTTAATGCTAAAGCCCTTCTATTTTGCATATATATATTTGCCTTCAGAGGCCTACTTCATAGTCTTAGGAATCAAGTCTTCTCCTATGTGTTAGGTTTTAATATTCTATGCAGTCATATGGATTGCTTTAAACTAGTTTTAGCACCAAAAGAAGTATTTTGAATCTTTACTCAATGCGTTCACATCTTCCCCATAATACATACTTTAAAAAAAATTCTCTCTCTCTTCTAAAATGGGGCTTCTTTTGCCTTAGCACTAAACAGTAAGGAAGGAGACTGATAAAGTATTGTGTGTGGTTTTTAAAAAATATATCTATTAATTTCAGAGAGAGGAAGGGAGAGGGATAGAGAGATAGAGACATCAATGATGAGAGAGGCATTGATCGGCTGCCTCCTGCACGTCCCTGACTGGGGATGGAGCCTGCAACCTGGGCATGAGCCCTGACCAGGAATCGAACCCCGATCACCTGGACCCTGGGTCGACGCTCAACCGCTGAGCCATGTCCGGCTGGGCTAAAGTATTGTTTCCTTCACCTCTGCTTTGGCCCACGCTGTTCTCTCAACTCTGATTATTGTTCATAAATTTGTTCATGGCTGTGTCTTGAATTTTCTCCAACCTTGTTTGATATGTGCCATTAGCCTTTGTAAATGCTTAAGTTCTTCGGGAGCAATGACATTGTTTCTTCTGCCTACCTTGTTCGCAGCTGTCTCTGTGCTTCCAAGCAGTGGGGACATGTTTGGTGTGGCACTATCATCCTTCCTCTGTGCTCAGGTCTGTAATGTGCTGTGACAGAACTGTCCCCCTAGGGTCTGTTGGATAGGGCATACTGACCAGATAGGTGATGCTGTTTGAAAAATGAATATGTCACCTACAGGTCATTGGTGGCCTGAGAGAGTTTTCCTACTGTATTATTTTTTGCCCTTGGAGCACATGAGTTCCAGGGAGAACTTTATCCCAATGAATAAACACCTGTTAAGATTATGGTGATAGCAACACTAAGTTATAAAGTAGCTGAACATTAGTCTTCTGTCCGCTGCTCCTATGCCTGTTCCCCTAACCCAGTGGATTTTGGCTAATTGCAGTGCTAGGCCAAATGTACCTTTTCCTTAGACCCGTATTCTGGACACCAGGGCAGCTCTGGGCACCATAGTCACTTTTTTTTTTCCAGTCCTCACCTGAGAATATTTTTTCCATTGCTTTTTCCAAGGGATGGAGGGAGAGAGAGAAACATCAGTGTGAGAGAACACATTCATTGGCTGCCTCCCGCATGTGCCCTGGTCTGGGGATTGAGCCTGCAACCGAGGTCTGTGCCCTTGGTTGAAATCGAACCCAGGAACCTTTGGTCTGAGGGCTGATGCTCTAACCACTGAGCCAAAGTGGCTAGGGCCTTTTTTTAAAAATGTTTTTTATTGATTTCAGAGAGAAGAAGGGAGAGGGAGAGATAGAAACATCAATGATTAGAGAGAGTCATTGATCAGCACACCTCCTACTGGGGATGGAGCCCGCAACTCGGGCATGTGCCCTGACTGGGAATCGAACCATGACCTCCTGATTCATAGGTCAACACTCAAGCACTGAGCGATGGGGGCCAGGCCCATAGTCATTCTTAATCAATGGCTCTTAAACTTCTTGGGGTTATAAATTCCACTGAGAATCTAGTGAAAGACATGGACTCTCTCTAGGGGAAATAAACTTAAGCACATAGAACATTTTAGAAATCACTCAGTGTCCTCATAGATTGCCCTGAAGTTTCACCTTAGGGTCCTCTAAGGATAACTAACCTTTGTTGTTTGATTACCGTTAAGCACTATGCGAGACATATTATCTGGGTCATTTCAATCCCTACAATGACCCGAAGGGCCAGATTCTATATTACATAATTCTGTAAGATGAGAGATTCAGTAGTGAGGTTACACAGGAAGTAAGCAGAAGAGCTGGGACTAGCACCAACGCAGTCTGATGCCAGAGCTGGAAACCCATGGACCCCAGTTTAGTAACTCTTGCTTTGGAGAATTTAATTTAGTTCTAGGCTAAATTCTAACCTGAAGAAGCATCAGGAATATGGAACAATTATGGGGTCTCTGATCTATGGACCACACCAAGGAACTTAGTCGTGTGTTCTATAGATCAGCAATTTTGACATCACCTGAGAATGTGTTAGAAATGCAAAATCTCAGATCTCAGTCAAGAACTACAGAATTTTAATAAGTTCTTCCAAGAGATTTGTATGCATACTATAGTTTGAGAAGCATAGCTTAGATCACTCAGCATCAGCAACTTTGACAGCCTTTGAAAACACTTCGAGCTTACAGTTAAATTTTTGGTAACTTCGGTAATATTGATGATGGTGCCTAGTGATATGACTGGTAATGATGGTTTTGGGGGAAAGGTGGTATAGAGAGAGGCAGAGTCAGCACTATGAATATATGTGAGAACAACGTATTGTCACCTTGTGTGTCCCCCTGTCCTGAATTAACTGTAAGGTCTATTTAGAATGTTCCTTTAAAATGATAACATTCTAGAATTGAGAAATAAATTTATAAAAATGCCATTCTGACTTGTTCACTGCATGCCTTCCAGCAGCGCAGGGTGATTCTAGGTGGTGCAAGGCTATGGATAGCCATCAGAGCTTCAGAAAGGAAAGCTTTACTCTCTCCTGCATATTTTCTCCTAGGCGTTGTCGCTATGGTAGGTCTTTAAGAACCAGTGGGGATGTTCATTCCTGGTGAGCAGGTGTCCTCTGAGCTGATTGCCTGCTGTGCCCATTCCTGATACCCTTGCTTAATGACCTGGTTTCTGACCTCTAATGTTGGCTATTTGCTTAGATCCCCACTTAACTTTGGTGCCAGTGCCTCCCTTGGACTGAATTTCCTCTTGAATTGGTGCCATCTTCAATTGGGTTTTGCAAGTAACCC
Organism: Miniopterus schreibersii; assembly: GCF_964146895.1. NCBI lineage: Eukaryota > Metazoa > Chordata > Mammalia > Chiroptera > Miniopteridae > Miniopterus > Miniopterus schreibersii. Next base: position 38,072,207 of record NC_138103.1, on the reverse strand, counting down.
CTTTCTTGTTTTTGAACTATAGTAAATTGAATTTCCCACGGCTAAAGGATGGATGGTATATCCCTAAACTGGGGCGCATTTTTTTTTTTACCCAGCAATAGTCCCTTACATTCAGCTCTGTCCTTCTGTAGGACTCTCTTTTGTCATTGTAAGCAGTCATTATGATTAATTCACAGGATCACCTTTTAAAATCCTCTTAGGTACATTCTGGAATGTAAGAACATTCTGTGGAATAGTGGAATCAAATGAGTTAAATGCCCTCACAGACAGGCTTTTTCTGTGAGAACTTGAAACCAGCAAAGATTTTGTAGTTAATTAATAGGTTTTGAGAAAGATATTGGACTTTGGTGATGATGAGTGGAGGGAGTGTCATTTGAATGCTAAGAGAGCTATGTGTGCTTTTCCATCTGAGCAGAAAGCATGAAATCTGTTTAGAGATGTAACCATCAGCCAAAAATAAAGTCTTAAAACAAGCAAAAGGGGCACTGCTAATAATTTCGATTCCTGTACCAAGAGTGCTCTATGAAAGTAGTGCTGAAAATTCTCCTCTTAAAAAATTTTATTTCATTATATTTTAAAATAGGGTACAACCTCTTCAAGTGATAAGGCCAGAGAGGACAGTGTTTCAGAATGTTTAATATGGGAATCTACATTTGAATTAACTAAACTAAATAACCCACACAAGGCCAAAATTAGACATTAATAGGGTTACCACTGAGATTGGTATTTAGCAGGAGAACAGTATCTCCTAAGATGAGAGAAAATACACATCCATGACATTAGACAAATACACATACATTTAATATGTGGGTCTTACCAACCATGAGAATTTTGCTTTTCCTTCAATTAATAAAATAAGTAATTATTGAAAGTATAAGCAATGTGTAAGCTCTTCAGATGGGGGAATATTTCAGTATGAGATGTGGATACATTAAGGTGCCTTGATGTGTAGACTAATTTTCCATTAACAGACCATCATCTAAAAATCAGAGCAAACAGCTCCTTGCCACAGGAATAGAGGGACTGCTGCAAACCTTGGAAATGTCAGTGTGCCAATCACTTTGAAAAGTTTGTTCAATAGAAGATATTAAATTGCGTTTACTAACAGTACCTGGGAAAGTTTCTTCATTGGGAAATAGCTTACATAATTAAACTAAATTAAATTAATGCATACTCAGCATAGTTCCAAAGAAGAGTCCAGTCACTGTACATATCACTTTCCTAAAACTTAAGATAATTCAAGGTTGTCTGCGGAAACAAAGTGGAACCCTCTGTTTGTCACCTGCTGATGTTTTACCAGTGATCAGCAGAATCATTCAGATTTCTACAGGCAGAATTCTTCCTCAAGGGTAAAAAAGTCCAGACCGTAGTTCAACATTTCTTGGCAGCCTTGAAAAATATAGTAATCAGAAAAGTTGTCAGATGCCGTAATTAAAGCTCCCTGTGTGACTCTTTTGCATATGCAAATTATCGTCAGTGGTATCATTTATGAGGAAAGGTTAAAGTGAGTTAGCATTTAGACTATTAATTTAAAAGAAAGAGAAGATCTTGCCAATGAATCAAATAAAGTGTTTATTTAATTTATTTGCTGTTTTTTGCTTGTACCTCTGACTGTAGGCAGCACCCACTTTGCCAGGGAGATCCTTACATTGATCCCTCTAGATCCCGAAGCCTCCATTTACATTTTAAAGGGTCTGAAAAATACTGATTGTGTTTGTGCAAGTATTTTGAGGTGCTTTGTTGCAAATGCCACGAAAACATTTCTGCTGGTGACATTCGGAAGGGGATGTCATGAAAATAAACTCTCTCTGATGTTTCTCATACTAATCTGTCAGAGGCCTTGAAATGGAGAAAAAATGAGCTTTGAAAGGAAGAAATGGGAGAAGTTGGAGAAGGTGATTGGGGGCCAGGAACAAGGGAAACATAAAACATCAACAAGTCAAAGAGATGGCAGGGCAGTGCCATTTTAATGGAAGAGAGTCTGAGAAAAGAAGTTAGAGAAACAAAGGTAAATGGACAAAACATAAGTATTTGTTGTCTTTTTTTTTATCAGGATTCAAACTTTTTAAAAAGTATTTTTCTTTTCAAACTAATATTTGTAAGTACTTCTTGTGTACCTGGCACTATACTACATGCTTTATTTTTTACTTTATTACATTTATCATTGTGACCCTGGGAGGAGGCAGTAAAGCTAATAAATGGTGTTTAAATGTGTGAGCCCTGGAGCTTATTGTCTGACGCTGGAATCTGTGAAGTGCCACTTATTTGCTCTGTGGTTCGGTGCATAGTAACCTTTCTATACCTGTTACTTCATCTGTAAAATGGTGATAATACTATATGTATCTCATAAGGTTATGGGGAGCGTTAGTAGGCCAATATATGTAAAGTATTAGAACAGAATCTACATATGGAAACACTCAATAAAGGTTGACCATTGTGATTGTTTTTATTAATATTCCCATTTAATAGTTGAGGCTCAGAGAAGTCAAGGCACAGTCTCAAGATGTCTCAGCTACTTTCAAACCCAGGTGAATGTGACTTGAGAACCTATGCTTTTATTCCATATCCCATAAGGTGGTAGAAGACCCAGTTTTTAACTCCAACATTAACTGACTCTTTTTATGAGTTAAACTCTCTGATTTCCCTTAGATGCCCCCTGAAGCAGATCCTATGACAAGGGCTTGATGAATGGTTCCTAGGTATATGACTTTTCTTCATGTATACATTAACTGCTTATTAATTACTTACTGTAACCAAATCCAGTAAAGCAGAATAAGCACCGCAAATTGGGAGGAGCAAAACAGGGAAGGAAGGAAGCCACTCCAAAGGTGCGCTTTCAAGAAGACGGCTGGAGCAGCTGGGGACAGCTGGGGCTCAGTGCTGCCAAGGCCCCACTGGAGCTGTACAGGATGTGCCTCAGAATTATCCACCAGGGATGGGGAAAGGGGAGTATTTACTTACCAGCTTCTATCCTCTGTTGATCAGGGATTGCTCCGGGTTTGCACATGACTGTGCTTAGCTCAGAATCGCAGTGGGCAGAGGAGCCTGGGCAGAAAGCAAGGAGAAGGCATCACAGCTGAGGTATGTCATTTTGTCAGAGGATATATTGATGCCACCTGACCGCTACAGCCACCTGAGCAAAGCCATGGGCCACAGGATTGCACAAGGTGTTTGATGCACTCCCCTTACTTCAATATACAGATTGATTACATAAGATATTGCTTACATTTGTGTATGTAAAATTTCTGTAATTAGTTCTAGGTTATTGAGATTAACTGAGATGTGTGTGAAAGTGCTCAGAAAAATACAAATCATGTATTACACTATATATGTTATATTGAGATCTTCAAATTTGAAGGTCAAATAGTGATTGAACAGTTTTTTTAAAAACCAATCAGTCTATGGCTACTCTTGAAGTCAGTGTAAATTTACTATGTAAATTTATCTGGATTTCCACAGAAGAAAATTGACTTGGGAACCCAACAGGGCACACATGACTGAGTTCTAAATTGTTGACTTCACCCTTTGGACTGGGAATGTCCAAACCATTCATCTGCCCAATGCATGGTCATTTGACTACTTGCTCTTTTGGATGCTGTATCCCTACTATTCTTAGGCAATAATTAAATAGAACAGAATAAAAATTCATCCTGACTAAGTTAAAAGCTGAGCCTGTTTGGTACTTCCAATATTAGTGGAAATCAATCTGTGCTCTACTTTCAGAACTAAAATACAGTTTTGAAATATTTAATTTTCAATGTTGTCTTTCTGTTTCATGCTTGAATCCTAACTCCTTCACCTACCCATGGTGGCATGTTGGTCACATTATACATATAATTTCTCTGGCTTTCAATTTCTTCACTGCAAAATTGGGAGAATATTAATATTTAATCCAATGAACTGTTATGAGGATGACTGTAATGTATTTGGAAGAATTCCTGGAATATAAAGGCATTTAGTACGGGTTAGCTGCTATTATTACTGTTATTGCCATTATTTGTTTTGACAAAGATCTGCAGCTTTATTTTCTGCATGTCTAAATGTAGTGGTTATTTCTATTAATTTAATATTTCATATGAAATATAAGGCTCTGAGAATTGCCTTGATGTTCTGCTGAGATATAAGTTTAAGATCTTTGACTCTCTGAGGAGCCCTCTGACATCATGAAAGCACATGACCTTTCTAAAGTTGATTTTCTAAACAAAATTGATAGCTCCATCCATAACTGATTTATAAACAATTTGAAAATGTCAAATACCTTGGGAAGAAATAATGATTTTGATGATAATGCTGCATATTTGTAGAGGTGATCTGCCCCTCAAAGACCATGAAGTGACTTGTGCTTATTCCATATACTTCACATGTACCCTGTGAAGGAGACTTGGGTACACATAGTAAGTGTCCGTATAACAGATCTCTACCTCATAGACTTTAAAAATAAAGAACATAAGAATAGTGCAGTGTAATAAAGACTATGACTCCATTTTAAAAAATATATCTTTATTGGTTTCAGAGAGAGGAAAGGAGAGGGAGAGAAAGAGAAACATCAATGATGAGAGAGTCACTGATCGGCTGCCTCCTGCACGCCCCCTGCTGGAGATGGAGCCTGCAACCTGGGCATGTGCCCTGACATGGAATTGAACTGCAATCTGCTGAATCTTAGGTTGATGCTCAGCCACTGAGCCATTTGGGCAGGGCTATGACTCGTTACATTATGGGTCACTCTCATTTAGATGTTTAACCTATTATTATTTTTCATTGAATAATAAATGATGTATAACATTTTTTGATGTATGACTGCTAACATCTTAAGCTTCAGTCTTCCTCCTTCCCCTTCTGCCCAACTTCTAGACAAACTGATGAGAAAGTTTGGCTGCTTGCTGGTGAGAAAGTGAAACCACACATGCACTAGCCTGTGCACAGGAGCCCTGATGCCAACCTTACCCTCTGACCACCATAAAAAATCCCATGCCAATCTCCTTTCCCTGTTCTTGCAAGACATTTTCAGACCAGCTTGAGAGGACTGCCTTGCTCACCCCAGAAAACCTCATTATGTAAGTAATAACCCTTTTCATACTCTCTTATGGTGTGTCATCAGTCTTGATATTCTAGTCAAAATCAATTTTTTTTTGGAGGAGGGGTATCCAACCAGTTTCTTCGGAGTGGCTACAACACATAGATGCTGGCTCGAACTGAACAGAACCAAGTTTCCTTGGAGAAATGGCTGAGTCTAGGTCTGGGGCAAGGAAAATACAAAGGAAGTCTGGGATGTTTTTTCATGCCCTAAAGCAAGAAAGTGCTTAAAGATAAATGGGGCCATGTCAAAAGCATAAGAAGCCAGGATGAAGGGGCTTCCACTTACCAAAATGGGACAACTTGAGCATTGAAAAGAACAATGAGGGTAATAGATTATATCACATTGAATATAAATCTGTAATAATCCAGAAAGGAAAAGGGTGGAAAAAAGAGGAAGAGAGAAGAAACAGAGGGGGAAAGCTCTTCTTTATAGAAGATTATTCACTAATAAATATGGAACATTTTAAAGCCCAATGTGATTCCAGCAAAGATCATCAGAGAATACTAAGTCTTTTGAGTCAAATGTTGTTGGGGTAACAGGATATTCACATGGTCTCAAAGTATTATCCAGTGGATTATGTGTTTTAAATGCCAAGGAAAATGAACCTGTGTAATGTATACGTGATACTATGGAAGTTATAAAACATCATCTATGTACAATGTAGTACTTATGCCAAAATATTTAACCTGAATCTAATGATGAAAAAAAATTAAATACAGAGTGTGAGGCATAATATAACTGTCCTGAACTTTTTGATGTCATGAAAACAAAAACAAAAAGCAGAGTGCTCTTCTGAAAGAGATTAAAGATTAGATATTATAGAGACATAACGCAATGCAACGTGTGAACCTTGATTTGATCCTGTATTGAAAAAGTAAAACAGTCCTAGCTGGTTTGGCTCAGTGGTCCACCCCTGGACTGAAGGGTCTTGGGTTTGATTCCAGTCAAGGGCACATGCCTTGGTTGCAGGCTCGATCCCCAGCCGGATCAGTCTGGGAGCATGCGGGAGGCAAACAATCGATGTGTCTCTCTCACATTGATGTTTTTCTCTCTCTCTCCCTTCCACTCTCTCTGAAAAGCAATGGAAAAAATGTCCCTCTGTGAGGATAAAAAAGAAAAGGTAAAACAATTTTAAAAGACGAAATTGGTTAATGGGGGAAATTTGAGTGTGAATATATGAAAGTGATACTATAGTTATATAGGACAACACTCTTATTCTTAGCAGATGTGTGGTATTAAGGGGTGAACTGTCATGGGGTCTCTAACTTATTTTGTAATGTTTCAGCAAACAAGTATATATATTCTTATGTAACAGAAGATGATTAGCCCAGAGATAGAAAGAAAGAAAAGAAGGGAGGGAGGGGGGAAAAGGAAAATGAAAATGGCAATATTTTGATGAATTTAGATAAATGGTATTTATTGTTCTCTTAACTGTTTTGTAGGTTTAATTTTTTTAAATAAAAAAAAATTAAGGTTAAAAGCCCCAAACAAGCAACAATAAAACAACAATAAAAACAACAAAAGAACTTCAGAGGAGTGCTGATACCACCAAAAATCCTGTGCTACTTCCTCTGAAAGCTTAATAGATTTGAACAGAACGTAATATTTGTACCTGGAAATTATTCTTAATGTATAACAGAAATAGCAATTATTGTTATGTCAAAAGACCAACTGCACAGCAACACGTGTTCATGAATCATGCCCTCTTTCTGCATCTCTGGCATCTATTTGAATTACACTACCCTGAAAGCAGGGTAAATATGTGCGCTCAGCCAACAAGGACAAATAGACAACCGACATGGAAATCAAAAGATTTATGGTTGCCGCAAGTCTCCTTATGGTGGTACCTCATTAATACCAGATTTGATTTGAGAGCGTCATGCTTGAACTGCAAACGAACCCTGACTTGTGTGATTGGACAGCCACTGGCAAGACTCACCTGTGATTAACATCTCTTTGCTCAAATAAGAACAGCTGCTTGAGGATGACATATCTGACTTGTTCAGCTTGTCGTTATTACATCTAAAAACAGCAGTAATTCCTCGTCCTGCTCCTATGCCCTGAGAAAATAATTGGCACACTCATTATCTTTGAAGAGCCTGGAGCAATTTATCCTATTAATACTTTGGTCAAATGAATACTTATCCAGCTCTCTCTGACTTTGTAATGCCTTTCCACAACTTGTGATTGTGTTGCCCTTTGCCAAATCTTTTTCTCTTTCTGTAGTATTTTTTTTTAAAGGTGACAACTAATCTTTCTTTTCTCCTGCTGACTCTGTCTGAAGAGGGATTGTCAGTCAGTGTAATATTATGAACTCAGGGTAAAACACAATTGTAAAAGAATTTTCCAGCATTACATATTCTATCCTCAGACCATGTGAGATGCAACTATGACAACTGTATTCTGTGTTTGCTCATATTTATAACATAGCACTTTTTGAACTTTCTTGTTTGCTTTTTAATGTTTCTTAGATTTTAGTCTTTGTTTTTACCACAAATCATTTCTCCATGGTAGAGAACACAGCTTGCATTACATAAAAATGAAAACCCATAAGCCAGTTTAATGGACTCAGTGAATTTAAGCTGTGTGAGTTCTGGTATATACTTTTTATTATAAGCATGTCCCAAATATTGCGTGGGATGTGCTTGTAGGAAAACAATATCCATTGGTTATCTGAAATTCAAATTTAACTGGGCATCCCGTAGATTTGCTAAATTTGGCAACCCTGCCACAAGGGGATCTTTTTTTAAATTCTCATCTGAGGATATTTTTTCCATTGCTTTTCAGAGAGAGTGGAAGGGAGGGAGGGAGAGAGAGAGAGAGAGAGAGAAGCATTGATGTGAGAGAGATACATTGATTGGTTGCCTCTGGCGGCTGGCCCCAGGGATAGAGCCTGCAACAGAGGTATGTGTCCTTGGCCAGAACCGAACCTGGGAACCTTCAGTTTTTGGGCCAATGCTCCAACCACTGAGCCAAACCCACTAGGGCCACAAGCAGATCTTAAAAGCTGCTAAGTCAGTTGCAAGAATCTGGGGCCATGTCCTCTGGAGCCCAAAGAGAAAACAAGACCCCTGGTAAACAGTCATCATTTTGTTTTTCCCACTGATCTTCCTTTCTGTACCCAAGTGTGACACAAATAAACCCTTGTGTGAATACAGTTACCCTATTAGCTGACTAACATTTCTTTGCTATGATCAACTTTATTTTTGTCAACTTCCTAGGTAGTAAAATGATAGCTTTACAATAGGTAGTAAAACAATATTTTCTGTTGCAACTATTTCAGGACACAAGAGCTGGGTTTTTGACAAGGATCCACCACAACTAGTGTGCCTTCTCATAATGCATTTACCCTTTATATATATATATAAAGGGTATATATATATATTTCAATGTGAGCATAACATTTGCCTCATGGGATTTTAGTTGACATGAAATGAGGTCATTTATGTGAAAGCACACTGTAAGTATGTATTTTTACTGAGTTAGAAGCTAAAACTAAGATCACATAGTATTTGTAAAATTAGGGCTAATTTTGGCATTCAATAATTTTCTAGGAATTTATCCATTTTATCTACTTTTAAAAATGTATTAGTGTAATAGTATCTTGTTGTTCCTTAATGGCTGATATTATGATTGTCTGCCTAGAACAACTAACAGAATCCAGAGAGAAGCTATTAGAACCAATATGAGAGTTGTTGGATACATCAACTGACACCACCAAATTTCTCTCTACCAGCAATAATCAACCAAAAAACTTCACAAAAATAATATTCCATTCATAATTGCAGAAAACTATATAGTATTTAGGAGTTAAGGTAACTTCGACTATGTAAGATCTTTATGGAGAAACTTGCCAAATTATACTTTTCAAAAAGGTAAAATCATGCCTTTCCTGTAAATATAAAATAAACATGTGTCAAAGATTTTAAAATCATTAATTAAGGAGGGAACCAATAAGGTGTTATGGTCAGTTCAAAGAGCACTTAAGAAGCCAGGGATTTATAGGCAATTTAATAGAGAAATATTAGGATAAGGTTGCTGAATTAGTTATAAAATGAATGTCCCCAGACCATAAATCTTTAGAGTTATCTGTTTCATCAGACACAAAATTATTTGCATCTACTGGACAAAATTCTAGAAGTTAACATATAATCTCACTATGTATGAGACCTTTTATTAATAGTCAACAATGAGAAAAACTGAGTACATCCCATAGCAATCCTTTGCGGCCTCTGCCCACCCTGTGATATTGAAAGGATGTGCTACCACCTTTTGGGCCTTATTTCCAAGTTTCAAATAATTTTCCTGATGCACTTTAAAATTTTACTAAAGGACATAAAGGATGATCTGAAGAAATGGAGTGACATTTCATACTCTTGGGTAGGATGAATTCATATTATAAAGATGTAGATGTTCTTCAGCATATAAGGGCAATGCAGTGGTTTTTTTTTTTTTTTGATTTTTTTTTTAGGGCAACGAAGTTTCAATCAAATTTCCAGTTATTTTAGAGAAACTACTAAACTTGCAGTAAAATTTATAGAGAGGAATAAAAGTCCATGGCTGTCTGTTGCTTAAAGAGAAGTCATAAAGATGGAGAGCTTGCCCTGTCAGATACTAAGACATACTACAAGGCTAGAGTTATAAAAACAACGAGCTTTTGGTGTAAGATCAGATAAACAGATTAAATGGAAGAAAACAACACAGAAAGAAACTAATGTATCCATGGGAACGTAAGAAACTCTAAAGGAATTACCACAAACCAATGGAAATTGTTTAGTTGATTTTTTTTTTATATTGGCTCACTATATGGAGAAAAATTAAATTGGATCTCTACCTAACCCCACAGAAAGGGTGGCCTCTAGATAGCTCTAAGTTGGAAAGGAAAAAATATACAGTTGATAGAAGAAAATGTATAAGATAATTTTATAATCTAGGAATGGGAAAACACTTCAAAATTTCAAAAGGAGCAAAAACAAAGCAGGAGATTGATAAATATAATTATATAAAAATTAAAACTTCCATGAAGAATTCTATGGGCCAAATTAATAGATGACTAAATGGGAAAAATATTTTCAATGTGTAAAACTGGCAAGGGATTAATAATTAGCAAGGAGTTTCTGTACATTGACAAGTCAGTTACTACAGTGGGAAAACAGATAAATAATATGAACAAATAATTTACAGAAAAAAATATCAAAACCAACAAGTATCTGAAGGCATGGTAAAGGTAATAATCAAAGAAATGCAGGTTAAATTATCAATATTAAATTGGCAAAAATTAGAAAGCTGGATAGTGCTGAGTGTTAGGGAAGCAGGTATGCAGGAAGCTTCATGAAGAAGTCAATTAGTACAGCAGTTTTGAAGAACAATCTGGCACAATGTAGGCAAATTAAGAATGCATATATACTATGACCTGGCAATTCTGCTCCTGAGAATTTATTACAAAGAAAATTTCAAACATGCTTATAGTATGAAATATATAAAGATATTTATTGCATTGTTGTTTACAATGGTGGGAGTTGGTGGCAGTTTGGGTTAACAGGAGGGACTTGAGAAAAGATATTTTGGGTTACTCTGCAGCTTTCAAAAGAAACACATCTGATGTATACATAGAAATAAGACTGGATCTTAAAAAGATAGTGCTTAGTCCAAAAAAGTAGAAACAGAATGAGATCTATAAGGATGTTCATAGTTTAAAACAAATGCCAACAAAATCACACATCACATTTTTTTAGCACTTTAAAATAAAAAGAAGTAAACACAGCAGAATGGTTACTTTGGAGATGGGTATAAAATGGAATAAATAAATATTAAAATGAGAGTCTCACTTGGACGGATGATAATAATGTGCCTTGAACTGAGTATTATTAATTCAGCCCTGCATATCTGATAAGCAACCCCTCCCCCCTAAACAACAAACAGACAAACATAACCATGCACTGGGGGAAGTGTGCCTTGCTGTTGAGAGGTATGCCTTGCTTCCTCCTTGCCTCTGTTTAAATTTACCACCACAATCGCCTTGTGGGGGTATTGCTCATCTGGGATGCTGCTGTGGGCTGATTTAGGGTTTTCACATGCTCTGAGGTCAGAAACCAGCAAGGAAAATCCAGAAAGAAACTCAGGCACAATCAAAGCACTTTTGGACTCTACTTTTGTGCATATTGTAAAAGTGCTGCAAGAAATTTGGATATTGTCTTTGCTAACAAGTATTCCCCTTGTCCTCGGGGGTGAGGGTGGTATTTTGTAAATCATTTTCATGTTTAGTAACCACTTATGCTTCTCTAGTTTTCCAATATGCAGATCACTTTGATAAAATATCCTCAACTGGAGGCCCTATCATGCTTCTTTTGCCAAAGTTGAGAAAACAGAGGCTGGGAGGGACCAAATAACTTTCAAAATGTCATATCTGGGACGTGATGGAAACAGAACTTATCAGGTCTTAAGGCTCCAAACTCCACATTTTTATCTAATGTTTCCGGCTGCTTTAATGTAAAGAAATCTTCAGTCCTAACTGAATTTCAAGTAATTGAAAATGAAATTAATGAAATTCTTGTAGAGTTTTCTATTGTTATTTATGCAAAAGTTAACCAAGAATTTATTGGTGAAGTGTCAGTAGATATGACAAGCAGGAAGAGGCAATTTTCAGGTGGAAGTCTGAAAAGCAGTGATAAATAATATAATTCCCTGGTCATCCACTACTGCTTGGAAACCATAATGCATTTTATAATAATTTACAAATTTCAAGGAATTGCAACTTGTCCAAATGCATTAGGCTATAAATTGCAAATATTCTGTAGTGTCAGCCCGGATGCAGTTTCCAAAAAAGGAATATTTATGGTGTTAAACTTCTCAAAACCAGAAAATTTTTTAGGCATGCATATAATTCAACTTTGCAAAATAACAGATATGGGAAAACTGATTAAAATAGAACTTAAACACTGAAGAAAATGCAACAAGAATCTACTGTAAGTGGCCTGTGGGCTTTTTCCACATGTCTTGTACAAGCTGAGACCACTATCACCTCTCTCCTGACCCACACAATGTCCATAACCTCTGAATGCTTATTTGCCACACAACAATCAAAACGATGTGAACATTTTAGAGTTCTCCTGCATGCCCCATCCACACTTGCTTTCAGAACGAAGACGTATTGTCTGATCTAGCCCCACTTACCTTTCAAATCTTATTTATAACGCTCCTCTCCAACCCTAACCTTAATCTAGAGTAGATACACAATCCTTCCACCTCCTCAAACTTGCTCTATTCCCTCTCATCACAGACACACTGCTTATGTGCTTCCCCTGACTGGAGTGTTCTGGAATGTTCTACTTCCTTCACTTGTTTAACTCTTTTTCTTTCCTCAGATTCCCAGTCAGAAATCATTTTATCAAAAAGTCTTCTGGGTCCCCAATTCAGGTTGGGTCCCACTAATATCGGCTCTCAAGAGAACCAGATCTCCTTTGGATCACTTATGCAGTTTGTAATGTACATCTATAAATGTGATTATTTGCTTAGTTTTTGTCTTGTTTTCCCTCAAAAAATTACAAATTCCACAAGAATTTGTACCTTAACATGTAACTTTTATTTTTCTTCCTCCTGTATCTGGTGCCCTGTTGCTTGTTGGGGGTTTTGGTGATTTATTTGGACTCTTCAGCACTTTCGTACTCCTCTCTTGTGTTTGGGGAATTCTTCACCTTATGACCCTATTGCTCACAGTGCCAGAGCCCAGAAATTTACTTTCCTAACCATCATATTTTGTATCCAGGCACAAATATATGACCCAAGAAGTGACACCCAGCCTTTCTGAGGCACACACCAAAAGAGTCCAGGAGTGGTTCCCAGTACCTGGAATCTCCAGTGCAAGCCGTGGTGTTGTGCCTGCTGGTAGCCCTGATTCTGGCAAAGCCTTGTGTTTTGTTTTGGAGGTTGTTCCTGAAAACATGGTCATCAAGCCTGCTTCAGTGGCTTTCCCAGAGCTTCTGAGACTTACATCCTTTAATAAAGTATGTATTTTGCTTTAATGAGCTGCCATAATTTCTTTGGTTTGCAATTAAGAACCCTGAAATGAATAGATGAATAATGGAATCTCTTCGCTACCAGCACAAATGGGATGTTTTGATGTCTGTGCTGTTCTATGAAATTATTGCAAAAGGGACTTAAATTATAGAAATAATCTGAGTGTTGCCCTAGCCGGTTTTGCTTAGGGGTTAGAGCATTGGCCTGCGGACGGAAGGGTCCCAAGTTCGATGTCAGCCAAGGGCATGTATCTCGGTTGCAAGCCTGATCCCTGGCCCTGGTTGGGGCTCATGCAGGAGGCAACCAACCAATGTGTCTCTCTCACATCGATGTTTCCTCTCTCTCCCTTCCATTCTCTCTGAAAAGCAACGGAAAAAATATCCTCGGGGGTGAGAATTAAAAAAAAAAAGAAAAAAGAAAAATAATCTGAGTGTTGTCTAGAGGCTTGTTATGACCCAGTATATTTTAATCATAGGAGGCTACAAAAATGTTCTTGGATTCATGTAAATATATGCATTGCCTTCCTAATATCTATTGCTTAAAATATTCTGACAAGTAGTTTGGATACTGTATGAACAATTTCAGAATAACTCAGCTCTTAATGCTTTCTGCTTGTTGTTTTATTGTACATTGCTGAGCTAAAAGGAAAATATTTGATGCTTTTGTGTCAGGAGTTATAAGTACTTCATCCATTGTTCTATGCTGAAAGAAGATATTCAAATTAAACAGATAAATTGTAAAAAGATGCATGCATGCTGTGATTCTGTGAATGTATGCATCTTATAAGAAGAGACCAGTCATGACTACCTATTTTTCTGATAATAAACTTTGGAATCTTGGACAAAAGGCCTGGAAGAACATGAAATACAATACAGCTTGCTTTTTATTAAAAGTGTTAACTGGGGGAATAGGAGCAGTAACCTAACAGTTTAATTGGCCTGTCCTTGAACCACCTGCCACTGGACCCACCCAGCCCTCAGAGAGCAGAGGCTTTCAAGCTCAGATGTCACTGAGACACAAAAGTGGGAAACACGATTGCTGAAGTGTGGTGCGGTCTGTGAGGGACTGAAGCATGCATGCTGTTACAAGAAAGATAAACTGAGGCATATTAAAGTTCTTAAGAGTTTATTTGAGCAGAAATTGATTCGGGCAGTGCCAAACCAGAAGTGGTTAGGAATGCTCTACCGACAGGATCTTAGGGAAAGTCTTTGATATAGAAAAGGCAGAAGCAAAGTAAGAAAATTATTGATTGGATATAGATCCACATTTCTGTTTTTGCAAATTGAGTCTTTACAAGAAAAGAAATGTCATTTTTAATGCCTCAAAGAATTGGGTTGCAGCCTGAATGATACTGAGGCTGATTCATCCATCCAACTACATTATCTTCAGTTTGCTTCTTTATATCAGGAAGGAGATCTTCAACTAAGATGGAAATCAAAAGATTCCTGTGTTCTAGGTTTAAAGCTGTTTGTCTTTGGAATTTTTACCCCCTCTGATGCATACTTTCATTTAACTTAGGGGAGAAGGTCTAAAAGAAAAGTTCCTACCAGGCTCTAAATATCAACTTCTAATTTGACCAACTTCTGACCACAGAGCTACTTCAAAAAAACCCCAAAATCTTTTGAATATCTTCTCAGGTTTCAGGCAGGACAAACAGTAAATATTCCTGGCAGTACCAAACAGTCCCATGGATACAAGAAGCATCCCCAAAGAAGATGCAAAGATACTACCCTGCCAAGATCTAGAGCTGCTTCCAGAGACAACCCAAGGAAAGAGAAACAATTCCTCCAAGCATTGTCAATAGTCAGTAGGACCCTAGTCACAACTGAAGTGCAACCCACATTTCTGTCTGGCCATATTTTGGGGGCCACCAACATGACGTGTCAAGTTAAGTTCTCAGGGCACAAAGTAACAGAAACAAGAAGGCAATTGCTGTGCCTGGAAGAGAAAAGATCACCAACCAATGGGTACCTGAAAGCAAATTCACAAGTCACCATTCAAAGGTCTAACTCTTAGAGCTGTTCTACCTGCGAATCTGAATTTGGGAAGGAAGATGATAACATGCAATTTTACCTCCCTGTCTTGACCAGGCTCCACAGGTAGAGATCTTAGGTGACTTTGGTAAGATTTCTCACATTTGCTAGCTTCTGCCCGTTTCCAGGATCCCATTTGCAGGCTCTGGAGCAAGCGGGATATCTCAGAGGGTCTCATCTTAGTCACCAGAAACTTTAGTGGAGGAAAAATAATTTTCCCTTGTCCTCTATGTTAAGTGTGTGGCTGAAACTCCTTTTCCTGTAGGGCACTTTGTAAATGGGTAAGCTTGTCTAGGTTAAAAGTCCTCCACTGGAGCCACTGCAACCCAAGATTACCTCTGGTACGGTTAACCAGCGCACACCGGACTCAGTTCGGTTCCTAGGTTGGACCCTGTTTGGTCACTAAGTCAGATCCAGTTTGGCCTGGGGCCCAGTGCAGTTTTTAAGTCTGACCCACTCTGGTTCTTAAGTTGAACCCAGTTCGACACAGTGGGTTTCCAGCACAGAAAAAGAAATGGTCAAATAAACTCCAAAAACTCAATGCAAAACTACAGCGCCAAGATCCCAGAACAACTTACCCACCACCGCCAGCCGCGGCCCGAAAGCTGGGAGCCCAAAGAGCTCAGCAGGTACTTACGCTTGGACCTTAACCTCCCCCGTTTCAGCTTTTCAGGGGGACCCTAAGGCAAAGATTTCACGTAAGATTAGTGCCGCTGTGCGCCTCTGCTTCTGCCTGCTGGGGCCTCGCCCCTACCGTCTGCCCAGGACATTGTGTAAAGCGTGTCCCGCTGCCGCTGACTGCACTGCCCGCTGCGCCACCAGCACGCCCAGGCTACTCGGGAGCCTTGTCTCGGCTCCTGTGCCCTGTTTTCTCTACAAAGCAAGGACTGTGAGCCCTTCACCATCTTTCCTATGAATCTCCTATGCTGACTGACTCCTTTGTCTGGCCAGTGGGAAATGCTTATTTCTTGTTGTGGCCGGCTCGGTATTTTTAGCGGTGGTAGTAAGGGTGATTCCTTAGGAATTCCGTTTCTTTAGGCCTACTCGCCCTCCCCCATCAGAGGGCTGGTTTGGATAAATCGAAGTTCAGCCCTGAGCTCTAGGACAGCCTGTCTTGCCTTCTGACGCACTGGCCCTGAAGCAGTCTGACCTCGCCAGGGAGGCCCGTGGGTAGGAGCGGACCTTTTGGTAAAGAACCACCCCATTACCCAATACTGTCTCCACCTCCGCAGGATCTTCCTGTCCTTGCTTCAGTGTGCCCCTCATACTTAGGATTACTGAGTGCACTGTGCACAGAGACACCCCAGTCTGACAGCACATTGTTAACACGGGGTTTATTAAGCAATCTCAGTGGGGGGGAAAGTTACGTAGTGGCGGAAGCCAACTTGAGTTTTCTCTCTGCATAATACATTTTAAAGTAATTTTTTTTTACTTCCCAATGAGAACATTCATTCAGTTCATAAAAATTATCTACACTGAAGGACCACTCTTGCATGTTCTTGCTCCTTTTGTTCTGATAATACTCATACAAGCTGCTATGCAGCTTTTCCCCCCAGTGTGAATTGTTAAAAAAAAATGAAGATGAATTGTGGCTTGTAAAGGATGGTCACCGGAGTGAAGGGTACCACGGAGCCACTGCAGCCTCAGCGTTAAGGAGGAACAGAGTCGTGGTCCTGGTAAAGCACTGTGTTCAGCTCTATCAGAGGGAAGACATGTGCCACCAAACAACTAGGATCAGGCTCTCACACCATGATGAATGCTTTGATCCTCAAATCATGGGAAAAAATGGGGCTTGGCTTGTCCTCAGGGGCCTCTCGTTCCAAAGCTGGGGAGGCGATAAGACAAATGGTAATGTTTTTCCTAACCTCTGTTCCCTTTGAAGCGTAGGACTGAGACTTGTTTTGTTTTGAATCGTGATAAAATATGACAACTTTTAGTTTCTCAGGCACTGTGTCAATTATGATGCTCAATATTTTCTAAGCTCTGGTTCTTTATCATGGACAACCTGACTTATGAAATAAAGCTTTCCTTCTGAAAGCACCAACAGTATATTGTAAATGGCTATGTTTGACTATATTTTTGATAACTTCCTACCTTTGTCTCAAAAAATGACATTTATCATAAATGTCAGTTTTGTGTCTCTTGAAACATCTTTATTCTTTTACAAGAAAAGAACCTGAGGCTTGACTGGCTTTTATCATTATACTTTTACTGTTGTTATAGAAGTATTGAATGACTGGCTGCAGTTTCTAAATTTAAATAGTTTTTAACCTCCTTGTACATATGCTGGTTTCTTTTTTCTTTTTGATATGTCTGATTGGCTAAACTACATCCCAGGTTATTCACACACAAATCTGGGTATTTCCTTGAAGGGAATTTTCAGGTGTAATTGAAATCCTTACTCAGTTGCCTTTAACTATGGGAGATTATTTTGCATAATCTAGGACCTGATTAAAGCAGTTGAAATGCCTTAGAAACAGGGCTGAGGAGCATGTGTGTGTGAGAGAGAAATTCTTCTGTGTTTTTAAAAATTTCATTTTAAATTTCTCTTTATTGTTGAAAGTGTTGCAAATGTCCCTTTTCCGCCCATTGATCCCCTCCACCCTGTACCCCTTTCCCCATTATTGTCTGTGTCCATTGGTTATGCATGTATGCATATAAATTCTTATGTTACTCTCTTCCCACCCACCCCTGCCTTCCCTCTGAGATTCGTCAGTCTGTTCCATGTCTCTGGATCTATTTTGTTCATTGGTTTATTTTGTTCATTAGATTCCACATATGAGTAAGATAATGTGACACTTGCCTGTCTCTGACTGGCTTATTTTGCTTAGCATAATACTCTCCAGGTCCCACCATCCTGTCTCAAAGGGTAAAGGATCCTTCATTTTTATAGCTGCACTGTATTCCATGGTGTAAATGTCTGAGAAAATGCTTGCTATGATTTCAATCTTCTTACACTTGTAGAGGCTTGTTTTGTGTCCTAACATGTGGTCTATCTTTGAGAATATCCCATGTGCACTTGAGGTGAATGTATATTCTGCAGCTTTGGGGTGAAATGTTCTGTAAATGTTAATTAAATCCATCTGACCTAGTGTGTCATTTAGAGTCACTGTTTCCTTGTTGAGTTTTTGTCTGGAAGATCTATCCAATAAAGTCAGTGGGTGTTCAAGTCCCCTACTATGACTGTATTGCTGTCAATCTCTGTCATATTTTTTAAAAATTTATCTTTATTGTCCAAAGTATTGCAGATGTGCCCTTTTCCCCCCCCATTGATCCCCTCCACCCGGCATCCACCCCACTCCCAGGCCTTCCCCATGGCATATGCTTATAGACATATACATTCTCTGACATATTTCACTTATCATAATGCCCTCAAGTTTCTCCAGTGATGTTGCAAATGGCAGGATCTCCTCCTTTTTAATGACTGAATAATATCTCCTTGTATGTGTAAAAACAAGAGACAACAATTGCTTGCAAGGATGTGGGGAAAGGAGAATGCTTGTGCATTGTTGGTGGGAATGCAAATATATATAATCAGTCTCATTTTCTTTAGCTAGTCATCTGCCTGTGAACACTTAGGTTGTTTCTATGTCTTTGCTATTGTGAATAATACTGCAGTGAACATGGGGGTATGGATACATCTTTGAGATACCAATTTCACTTCCTTCTGATATGTGACCAAAAGTGGGATTGCTGGATCATATGGTAGTTCTATTTTTAATTTTCTGAGGAAGTTTCATACTGTTTTCCATAGTGGCTGCACCAATTTACATTCTCACTAATAGCACATAAGTTTTCCCCTTTCCACATCCTTGCCAATAATTGTTTTCTCTTGTTTATTTGATAATAGGCATTCTAACAGGTGTGAGGTGATATCTCATTGATTTTGATTTGCATTTCCCTGTGGATTAGTGATGTTGAGCACTTTTCCTGCGCCTGTAGGACATTTGTATATCTTTTCTGGAAAATGTCTATTCAGGTCTTCTGCCCATTTTTAAATGTGATGATGATGATGATGATTTTGCCATTGAATTGTATGAGTTCCTTATATATTTTGAGTCTTGACCTCTTACCAGATATATAATTTGCAAATATTTTCTCCTATTCCTTTGGTTGTCTTCTCATTTTATTAATGGTTTCTTTTGATGTGCAAAAGCTTTTTATTTTCATGTAGTCCTTTCTCTTTATTTTTGCTTTTGTTACTTGTGCTTTTGGTGTTATAGACAAAAAATTATTTACAAGACTAATGTCAAGGAGCTTACCCTCTATGGTTTTTTTAGGAGTTTTATAATTTTACATATTACATTTAAGTCTTCAATCCATTTTGAGTTTATTTTTGTGAGTGGCATCAGATATTGGTCCATTTTTGTTCTTTTGCATGTGAATATTTAGTTTTCTAAGCACATTTATTGAAGAGATCACCTTTTCCCCAATGTGTATTCTTGGCTCCCTTGTCAAATATTAGTTCACCATATCTGGAGATTTATTTCTGGGCTCTAAATTTTGTTCCATTGGTCTATGTGTCAGAGTGTAGGCCAATACTATACTGTTTTGATTACTGTAGCTTTGTGTTATGGTGTGAAGCCAGGGAAGTGTGATGCATCCACCTTTGTTCGTTCTCAAGATTGCTTTGGCTCTTTTGGGGTATTTGTAGTTCTTTATGAATTTTAGTATTGTTTTTTTCTATTTATGTAAAAAATGTCATTGGAATCTTGATAGGGATTACATTGAATCTATACATGGCTTTGGGTATTATGGACTTTTAAACAATATTAATTCTGCTGATCCATGAACATGAAATATTTTTCTATTTGTGTCTACCTCAGTTTCTTTGATCAGCGTCTTATTGTTTTCAGTGTACAGATCTTTCACCTCCTTGTGTAAATTTGGATGAGGTCCATGCTCTGAGGCCAAAGAAGTTACCGCTGGCTGTTTGTTGGGCTCCATGGCTGAGTGGACCTGAAGGCTGGGCTCCATGTTCAAGTGGGGCTGCTGGGTGGGCTCCCTTGTCTGCTAGGGCTGTGGTGTGTTCCCTCTGTCAGGTAGGGCTACTAGCTGGGCTCTGCAATCACCTCTCTTTGGGCAGGATCATAAACTGTGTTTCCTGGCAGGTTGATGCTACTGGCTGGACTCTGCATTCAGGTGGGGCCAGAGGCAGTACACTGAATTGATACAGGGCCTCAAGCTATGCGTGTGATCAGGTGGGACCACAGGCTGTGCCCTGAAGTTGGGCAGGGCCACAGGCAGGCTAGGCTTACTATTGGGCAGGCCATTGGCTATGTTCCACTGTTGGGGTGATAGTTATGATAATTAGTGGGGTAGGACTATAAAAATATTCTATTGTTACCAAACTTATCCCCCCACCCTTAATTCATTGATTGGTCTTGCCTAAACAAATTATGATAATTGCATGTAATTTTCTAACTGGATCTTTCCGGATTTATTTGTCAACATTATATAGTTAGAAAGATCTATCTGTATATTCTATTTAATTGTTTATCAATCATTTATTTATTACCAGTATAGATTCATAGATTGTTATTTTATTCAATGTGTTATAATGTGTTACCAGTCTTTATTTATTTTGATGCTCAAATTTTCTCTGACTTGTTCAGTGGGAACTCCTTTGAGCTGGTTCCATGTGTCCTTTTGATGTGTCCTCATTTTTTTTCTTCAGTTTTGTTCTGTTTTTAACAGTTCTCTACTTTCTGGTGCAAAACGTTCAGGTTCATCTTGTGCCTTCCCTGTCCCAACCCTGGAATCTGCCATGTCTCCAAGGACACCTGATTCCTTTTAATAGAGAATGGTATTTAGAAATAAAGATATGAGTGTCAGGCGTGCTAATTGCTTCTAGGGTGTAATTGCTTCTGGGCTTCTGGGCCCTTTCAGTGGACAGAGCAGGGGAAAATAAATTTTAATGGATATGGGCATACCTTGTTTTATCTTGTTTCACTTTATTATGCTTCACAGATGTGTTTTTTACAAATTGAAGGCAAGACCCTTCACCAGCAAAAAGATTCTGACTCACTTTATTGCGACACTTGCTTTAATATAGTGGTCTGGAATAAAGCCTGCGATATCTCTGAGATATCCTTGCATTTCTTAAACCTAAATACTCAGTCTCATTTTAAAATCCAGCGACATTGAAACTTTTTAAGCGTATCTTGAGCCTGATGACATTAATTTCTTTATTCTGTCACAAAGACCTTCAAAGTAGTTGTATTTCTATGCATAGTTCTACTTCCTCATTTATTAGCATTTCATTTCCTAGGTCTTTCTCAGCCTTCCAGTATCCGGTGTAAGTTTTAAATTCTGTCTTAAGGGTAGATTCTTAGAGTTTCGTGGTTTCCCTGATGTGTGACTTAAAATTCCAACTGACACTGTTTCTTTCCTATGCATTGCTTTTCCTTTCAGAGCACACTCATGTTGGTAAATATATAACTGATAAATTGTATATAGCTGATCCTAACGTTTGAGTGAAGATTTTCAGGATGGGTGGAACAAATGATAGTGAACGACGTTTTCATCATTTGAATTCTTTTTTCAAAAGTCTAGTGCAAGTAGACTTGTCTAATGAATTTATCTTGTATTAAACCTATTGGATGATATTAAGGAATTACTGCTATTTAGGTGTGAAAATAATGCCATAGTTAAGTTAAAAAGATTATTTATCCTAAAGAGACATACACTTAAATATTTACACATAAAATTATGTGATATCTGGGATTTGATTAAATATAATATGGATGGGGAGAAAGGAGTAGGAAGAGGACTGGTCACATATTCATGGATACATTGAGTTATTATATTATTCTCTCTGGTTTTATATACTTAAAATTTGTCCAAAATATAATAAAAATAAAGCTACAGGGGAAATTGATGACCATGATGGCTCTGGGAGATTCAGTGGAAACAGGCTTTGTGAAGAGTATGGCAGACACAGCTAACTGCTGGGCCAATATCTATTAACACCCCCTTTTTTTTAGTACATTAATCAGAACAAATCAGGTTGTATTGCACTAACAGACCTGAAATCTCAGCTTAACAAAAGTTCACTGCTTGTTCATGTCATATGTCCCACATGGGTTGGCAAAGAGGACTGGGCTGATGAAGGCTCTGCCCTCTTACAAGTGTGCTGTCTGAAGCACACAGCCTCTGGGTGACCCCAGGAGGGGAGGTGAGTTTGAAGAAACTTAAATGGACTTTTGACTCGCTCATTTAAAAGTGCCCTGACTGGGAATTGAACTGTGACCTCCTGATTCCTGGGTTGATGCTCAACCACTGGGCCACACTGCCTGGGCCTCGTGCCAGTTTTTTTTTTTTTTTTTTTTAATATATCTTTATTGATTTCAGAGAGAGGAAAGAAGAGGGAGAGAGAGAGACAGAAACATCAATGATGAGAGAGTCATTGATCAAGCCCACAACCCGGGCATGTGCCCTGTCCAGGAATTGAACCCCTATCGCCTGGATCCTAGGTCGACGCTCAACCGCTGAGCCCCGCCCAGCTGGGCCCTCGTGCCAGTTTTTGAAAATTAATTTCTTTCTTTGTAAAGAAGGAAATGAAACCACATTACTTTAGCCATTTACTGGCATATATAGGAGGCCTACATGGAGCTGCTCTCCTGTCTGATCCCAGAAACACACAACATGGCTTTCCCAAAATACCCAGCTTCCTGCCAAGCCTGATTATGGCCAGCAGCCCAGGGGGCATTGATGTGAAGGAAAACCCTCATATTTCATCTTCAAAGCTGAGGGTGGAATGTGAAGATATACAAGGGAAGCTGCAGGTGGAAATGCAGACCCTCTGGGGAAAGAAAATCACAGGTTATCAGCCCAATGACAGTTAGTTTCTATCATAACTACAAGTACTACAAACATTGAGCAAGGACTCTATAAAGACCCAAATGATTATATAGAAATTGAAATATCTACATCTGTGTGATTTGATCACAGGTCTAAAAGGAAATTAAGTGTTACTCCTTAGTATGTATGTATTTTTTATTTTTATTTTTTACCAAGGGAAACATTAAATTGACCTGAGGGTAAGACCTATGGGAATCCTGCTCCTTGGAGACAGCAGAACAATGTATTTTTTAAAAAACATTTTTTTAATTGATTTTTAGAGAGATAGGGAGAGGAAAGAGAAAGAGAGAGAGAAACATTAATGTGAGAGCAGAACATCAATCAACTCCCTCCTGCAAGCCCCCACCAGGGATTAATCCTGCAGTCGGATTATGTGCCCTGACCAGGAATTGAACCAGTAACCTTTTGGTGCATAGGACAATGCCCAACCAACTGAGCCACACCCGCCAGGGTGAACAATAAGTTTTTGAATGTATTCAAAGCTATAACAGATATACGCTATTTTTGCTTGTCCAGCATTCATTCCCCATCTACTGGAAAAAGTACCCCAGTTTCCTGTGGGGAACTAGATTCCCTATCTCTGACCAAATGTCCAGATGGGGCGGTGTAGCATGAAGAATGTGATACTGATTTCCCAGGATATAATGTTTGTTTCAGGGAAAGGTTCCTGACTTAAGTGGACCAATCAAAGTGAATTCTTCGGGTTCTTAGTTGAGCTTTCTAGAAGAGATGCTCTTTACTTTCTGTTAGACTTGAACATGAAAGGCACAGAGTATCTGTTTTACCTCTTTGTGGAACCTGAGAATAAGCCATCACATTAGGGGACATGCAGAGAAGGAGAGAGCCTGGTTATGCTGATAATGTCTGAGCCCTGGGCTCAAGCCACATATGAATTTTTAACCCATGTGATCCAATAAATACCTCTGTTTACCAAGTAGCATGAATAAGGTGCCTATTATGCAACAAAAGATGATTTAACTAACATGGCAACCGAATAAAAGCTAGCTCCTATTCTCATGCTCCACTGAACACAATGAAGTGTCTATATGGGAAAACTAAAAGAAGAATTATCAGGCTACTATGCCTGAAAAACTGGAAAGTTCACACAAGTTATGTGATTGTATTAAATGTTGGTGCCAACAAAAATGAACCTGAAGGATGTGAAGAGGGCATTGACACAAGCAGTTGTGGGATATTGCTCTTGCAAAACATGTTTGATAACAGATAATGTTAGTTTTTTGAAAAAAATTTGAACATGAAGAAAGTATTTACCATCTCTGTAGAGCTCCCTCCTCTTCTCATTTATAATTCTTATTCCAAGATCCTTCATAAGATAACTGGTTATGGCTTAATTTCCCTAAGCTGTGGAAGGCTGAATAATTGTCTGCAAGCAACAAGCTCTCATGGTGTAGTTTTGGGCTTACATCTTTGCTTGGAGCACATCCTATATATATTTCTAAGAAAAAATAGAATGTGAAATATATTTTTTGAAAATAATCTAAGAATGTTTTGAGTATATTCTTACACTTGAATAAAATTAACTGGATATAGAATTCTAGATTGAAAATAAGGTCCTCTCATAATTTTGGAGACATTACTCCATTATCTTCCAGCTTTTAGTCATGCTTCTGAGAATTATTAATGCCATCTTTGTATCCAGTCCTTGACATTTGACCTGTGCTCCAACACCCATCCCTCACCATTCATAGTGACAAAGGCCAAGCTTCAGTCGGGTTCCTCTGAGTCTTCTTTTTGACTGGGCCTCATCCTTAGGCTCTGCCATCGCCCCTTTTAGTAAAACTCCTGCTGGGTGAGCAGTTTAGTGAAAATCGCCTAAACTTCATATCTGATCAAGTTCCTCATCTTTCAACTTTGATATCTGACCACTCTTTACATCTGATTAAATTCCTTATCCCCCACCCTTGATATCTTATCATCTTGGCCTGCTTTCAGCAATAATTCCATAAAGCTCGTTTAACGGGACTCCCTCTTTACTCCAGATGATGTTTCCTCTTACTAATTATCCATCCACTTACCCCACCCCTTCCTTAGCTATAAATTCTTACTTTTCCTTGTCGTATTCATATTTGAGCCCAATCTCTGTCCCCTCCTACAAAACCCCATTGTAATAGTCTCCCTGAATAAAGTATGCCTTACTGTCTTCAACAGGTGTCAGAATTTTTCCTTTAATAGACATTCTCTTAATTCCTCATTTTTAACACAGAACCTTACTCTCACCGCTGAGCCCAGTGTCTCCAACTCTGGTCTTCCTGGGCTCAGTTTCTCTACAGAGTACGTTTCCCTTCTTTTGAAGGGATGGGGAGAACTCACCTGACATGAGGGAGGGACAGGTATGTGTGCACGAGCATGTATGTAAGTGTGTTTCTATGTGTCTGGACCAGAAATACAGCACACTCCCTACCTATTTGTGGCTCATAATCTATTTGGAGAAATGAAACTTCTATTCCTAAATGTTAAAAACAGCATGATAATTTGATAGAAATAGGGTAACAATAAAGGGAGAGAACACAAGGTGGAGTTAGTTGCCAAATGAGAGATTAGTGTTTGTTTTCAGAAGCTGGCAAATCTTCCTCTGACTGTGGTGAAATTGGAAACTTTCATAAGAGGGTTGTATTTCAGTTAAGCCTTGATGGATGGATAGACTTAAGCTTTTAAAAATTCTAGGCTGATGTGTCAAAGACTGCCATGTGTTCATGAAACCCAATTTCCTAATCCACTTATTTCCTATCCCAGGCCCATGGCTAGACTGTACTTCTGGGTTAGGTGGGGCCATGAAAGGTTAGTAGAAGTGATGTACCCCATACCTTCCTGTTCCCTAAAACTCACCTCAGGTGATGCTGTGTGTTCCCTACCTTCCCTGCGCTGTGGTCAGTCTTCACACTCCCGTTCCTGTCCAACTTGACAAATGGCTATAAATCTGCATGCTCTACTCTCTCTTTCCCTTGTGAGACTTGTGGTTTCCTGCCGTCTCCCGGCTTCCTCACCTCACTGCCTCTAGGACATGGCCTGACACAAATTGAATTGGAAGTGGTAGCAAAATATTCAGTCATCCAGTAGGAACTTAGCATGTGGGCACTCCAGCATGAAACTGGAGATGCGAATGGATTACCACTTCGAACATTTTTCTGGATTTTGAACTCCTGAACTCCCTGGCATGATTCTAGAAAGGGTGGTCTACACTGGCTTGGAAGTGAATCAGTTATTGAATCAAAGTTTTGTTTGCTGAGCTAATATTGAGCTGTCCTCTGGAAGGAAATTTCACTCCTACAAATCCTAAGTTTTTAGCACTCACCAGTGGCACAGACCAGTGCAGATTTTGAAACTGTAGAAACACCTTGGCTGCAGGGGTTGGTTCCCTTGGTAAGACTGACCACACGCTGTGGACATCTGAGTGCCAGAGGCAATAAGGCCCCTACGGTTTGTGGCAGCTGTAAAGTAAATCTGACCTGTGTGATGGGCATGAACTGCTTGATGGAATAAACATTAAAGCACAGGCAATGGGAGGCCATGCCCAGCACTCAGGGCCTATCCACACCCTGTGTTTGGTAATGAGGCCATGAGGGGATAAGATTGGTTTCGTTCTTCCGTATAGCCTACTCTATTTTAGCAAGTCAGCTGTGCGTAGCCCTTAACTCAATCAGTTTTCATATTAATTAGCTCCTGCATACTAAGTTTTCTTTCCCCACAATCATAATGAAAATTTTAATCTGTCTTCTCAATTTGTACAGTTGAGAAGAATCGCACCATGGACTGCGTTTTCCATCCACTGTGCACAGACTGCGTTCAGTGACAGGGAGACCCAAGGGATGTAGAGTTGCAGGGGGAAAAGAACACAAGGATCTTTTAAATATTGCATGAGCACATATGGGATTTTCTGCTTTTGCATCTTATGAGAATGAGGGTGATCATATTGATTCGAAGGAAACATATTATAGGAATGGTTTTGCCGGAATCCGTTGAACTCATCTTCTGTTACCCAGGGACTGTTTTTTCACTCCAGATGCTTGGAATTAATTCCACATTCAAACCTGTTTTCTAGAGAAAGGAAGATAGGTTTCTTTTTAAATTTTTAAAGGGTTGAAGGTGGGGAAATTTCTTAATTTATTTTCTTGGAGAAAACAAAATGTAGCAAGGCAGCATTATAATCCCTTGTAAGGATTTATTGAAATGTCAAACTCTGGGGGACTGAAGCTATATGAGGAAAATGAATAAACAGCAGATTAGCATTTAGACAAGATTCTTTTATTGTTGGGCTATAGAAAATAATGATGAATAGAATTAATTTGGAATTTGGCAGGAATTTGAATAGTGGAGGTAAAGCATGCAAATAATTGAGTAAATTTGAATCTTGTAGGAACATTTATTGGAATAAATTAAGGAACAGGATGATGACAAAGATTCTTTTGGAGGTTCTAAGTACAAAAAACAAGAATGTAAGAATTTTAGCCCTGCCCAGTGTGGCTTAGTTGGTTGGGCATTGTCCTGTACACTGAGGGGTTGCTAGTTCCCTTCCTGGTCGGGGCACATGCCCAGGCTGTGGGCTCGATCCCTGGCAGGCAGGCCAGATGGCAGCTAATCAATGTCATGCTCTTACATCAATGTTCCCCTCTCTCTCTCCATCTCCCTTCCTCACTCTCTAAAAATCAATAATATAAAGAATTTTATATTTATTTAATGGTTTTCTGGAATTAAAAAAAAAGGGCAGGTCTCCTTTTCTTTTGAAATCAGGACCCTTTAAAACACCAGTGCAATTGAGAACTAAAATTCATTATTGGTAATGACCACTGAAAACCACAATTTGTTGGCGAGCTGTGCAGACTAGAAGGAAAATAATTTTAAACCCTGTCTGACCAATTTCAGTCAAGAGTAGGAAAGGAATGACATTGTAATCAATTACTTGGAATCTTTGGATTGCTTTAGATAAAGAAAAGGCACATTATTTTTAATAGAAAGTTTTTTTCTAGATAAGGACCTATTCAGATAATTTAATTACTGTAGTTTACTAAGCATAAATTGTGGCCATTTCAGCCATTTGCTCCACTCTCATTTAGATCTAATTAGAACTAGATGGCCTATTTAAATATATATATGCAAAAGTACTTATATTTAATGGAGAAAGTTAAGAATAGCCTAAGTTAGGAAGCCATTTATTTTACTGGTGAAAACTCCAAATTGTGCCATGACTCAGTCGGAGCATACAGCTGAATGGAGTTAATTTCATTCATTTTCCTTCCTCTATGGTATGACCTTTCGGGGCATTTTGGTCAAGTCATTATGTGTCTTGAGATGCCTGAGACTTTCAATATAGAAAATAGTGGTTCATTTTTCTTTCCTGGGCACTCTATGTAGTAGAAGAGTCTGGAGAGAAGAAAAGTGAGGCTTTGCTGAATATTGTCAAGATTAAAAGATCAAAGAACTTATGTGGGGACAGTGTGCCTATGAGAGCACTAATAGCCATGGCCGGGTGGCTCAACTGGCTGGAGTGTCGTCTGGTACACCAAAAGGTGGCGGTTCAATTCTGGGTGAGGGCACTTACCCAGGTTGCCAGTTCCAACCTGGTTGAGGTATGTGTGGGAAGCAACTGATGGATGTTTTTCTCTCACAACAATGTTTCTCTCTCTCTTTCTCTCTTTAAAAATCAATAAAAATTTTTTTAAAAAGTTTTTTTTTTTTTTTAAAAAAGGAAAGAACAGCAATAGAAACAAAACTACAACTGCCAAGAAAGTTGTTTGAAGAAGTCATGGTCTTAAGAATATTGGCCTATTTTTGCATTTCTTACTCTTTTTAGTGTATTTGAGTGGTCACCTGTGATGAGGATATCCTTGCTCCATCTATTTCCAGAAAAAAGAAAAAAAGAGAGTAGTCTGGGGTCACAGGTGCCCGGGCCACTGCTGTGGGTGTGGTTAACTGAGAGCTGTCATGTTTCATCTGATGGCAGTGGCCCCAATTCCTTAAGAAAATTGCTTAAGAGGACACGCTTGACCTTCTTCACACAGATCCTGCACTTACAGCCCTAAATGAGGCTTGGATGACTGGGAGAACCACTAAGTGCCTAAAGCCATGAGCGGCGATGGCAGGGGCCCTTTCTCCTTCCCCTCCCCTCTCTCCCTGCCTCCTGCCTTTCCCGACTCTCCTGCTTTCCCTTCCTTCCCTTTTCTAACTTTCCCTTCTGCCTTTTATGCACTTTTTTCTTCACCAACCAAATGGCTGTTTTGTGATATAGATTTGATTTACAATAAATATTTAATGAAATTGCCACGTATTAAGCCAGCTCTCTTCAGTGTGTTTGTCATTGCGGTAATATCCAAAAGTGAATTCGGGAGGGGAAAAAATGAGATACTCCAAATCCATTCATCTCATCACCTAATCTGACACTGCAGTCCATATCCCTTGAGTGGAATTACATTATTCAAGCATAATAATAGTTATTTGAATTTATAGATTTCCTCAAGCCATGAGTAGAAATGAACACCTATCACATTAGTGTGGATCTCTCGGCATAAAAAAGCCTTTTGCATAAGGACATTTCAAGGCTCCATGATTTTTCTGAGTATGTTTGGACATGAGTTAACTATATATCTTTTGCATGTATGTTAGATTGTTTAAATGTTGAGTGTAAAATTGGGAACATATTTAATTTCCTTGAGTATATTCAGTAGCACAGAACAATTAAAAAGGTTTGAAAGGCTAACAGATTTTTTTCTTCTATGATCCAGAAGACATTGTCATTTGAATGTGTATTGCTATTAAATGCCGGCTAAGTCTCCGATGATTTATTATGAATGATCTAATGACTCACCTTCCTGTTGTTGAGCATGAAGTACCTCCCTTTGTAAGGTATGTTTTGATGTTATAATGGGATGCCTTTTGTCCATTCATAGAATCCCTGTCACATTAGTGCAGCCACTTAACATTGTGTCTTTTTTCTCTCTGCATCTATGTCCCCTCCTATTGTGGTAGAGCCTCTAATTGTGAATAGTCTTGGTGGAGGCAGTGTCCACCTCTTGATATGGAAATGTAAAGAGTTAGGTCCTTTCTTCATGGGCATGACCTACACTCAGCTGATTAGATGTTTCTTTAAGGATTTTAAAGTTTGAATGAGTAAAGAAAAGGCACCAGGGTTCCTTCACAAGTGGCAGTGGCAGAGTGTCCAGCAGGGGTGGTCTCCTGGCAGAGTTTTACTGCTAAACATGATTATTGTGCTCTCAGCTTCTTGTCTTTTTTTCTCCAGAAATATCTATTTTCTAAGCCTGACCATTAACTTTCCATCAATTCTATAAGTTGTCAATACTTCTCTAATAATTTTATTTTTGGTAAACAAAGTCAGATTTAGTGTGTGTGGTAGATAGAAATACTGGCCTCAGTTCTTAACCTCTCCTTATATCTTCTTGCCTTGTGCCTTTGCAGTTCTTTCCATTGGCATGTACTTCCTCATGTGTTGGTTTGGCCTTGGCCATGAACTTGCTTTATCCAATGGAACAGGGTAGAAGCGATAATGTGTCAGTTCTGCGCCTAGACCTTAAGAGGCATCACATTTCTACTTGCCTTCTTGTGCTTCTGCTATTGCCATGACACAGCTTCCCTAGGGAACTTCTGCTCCTCTGCCTGTGCCTCAGGATGAATACATATGGAACAGACAGACCTCAACCCAACCTGCAGTGAGGAGCAAAGTCCAGCTTGGCCCATGACTTCAAACAGCATCGCCTACACAAGCCCAGCGTTGGTTAGTTGGCCATCAGAAGAACTGCAAATATGTGAGTGGGTCCAGCTGAAACGAACAGAACTAACTGTCTAATGCTAACCTGACGATTAGTGAGAAATACATGATTTTTGTTTTATGCCACTGAGATTTCATGTTTGTGTTTTGCAACTCACAATAGCTAACTGCTGCATGTCTGTTATATGCAATTGAAAGTATTCCGACTGATGGAATATATCAGTGTCAATAATATGAAGGAAGCATGTGTGTGTGTGATATGTGTGTGACTGTGTGATTTGCCCTACCTTGAGCTCTGTGGGGTAAATCCTGTACTGCCTGAGCAATCATGTTTTCCTATTCTCTTTCCTGTTGTTTGCTTGGAATGAGCACATAACAGTCTTCACACCAATGAGATCTGTGTGTCTGTGTGTGTGTAAAATGTGGGGTTTTTTTCTTTCCTGAGAGGGAACTACAAAGGTTTTAATATTAGGAGTTTGGAATCATTGGGGCTATCTTGACTACTACAGTGGGATGAAAATGAATAAATAATCTGCCCTCATTTCAAGAGTGGATGCCTGGTAGGCTGATAATGAAAACCCAGCTTTGAGGAGCCTTCATCAGAATAAAATACTTTGTGGAGCAGCCCTATCAATTTCTTAAACACCAGACGTCTGGGTAGACCCTTTGGGTTATCTTAAAGGGCATTATTCAAAGGCACAATTCCCTTTAGGGAAGTCCAACTCTGTTGATGCTTGAACTAATTTTGTTCAGATTCACATCAGCTGGGACTAGCAGCTGATGCTTAGCAAGCAAATAAATAAGATGTGAGCTTCATTATGGTTTTATAGTACTCTACAGCACATTTCTTCATTCATCTGTTGACAGACACTTAGGGTGTTTCCATGTCTTGCCTATTGTGAATAATACTGCATTGAACATGGGAGAGTAGATACCTCTTCAAGATAGTGATTTCATCTCCTTTGGATATATGCCAAAAAGTGGGATTGTTGGATCACATGGTCATTCTATTTCTAATTTTTAAAGGGATTTCCATACTGTAGAACCAAACTCATAATTTCTTTCCCTACTCTTGTTCTCTGTTTTCTTCTTTTTCTTGGTATCTGGCAATTCCATTCTTCCAATTGATCAGGTGACAATTTGGATCTCCCTGTCCCACCTCCATTGCAGCAATCTGTCCATACCCTTCCCTGTTCCTCCTTCACAGTACCTGTTCCTCCTTCACAGTACCTCTTGCATCAAACTGTTTCTCACGACCCCCCTCCCCCCCACTACTATGCTGGTCTGGTCCCTCAAGTACTGTCTAGAACTTCAGTAGCATCCCAACTCATCTCTCTGCTCTAACCCTACCCTTATAACCTATTTTCCATGGAGCATTAAAAAAACGGGAGACAGATGTTGTCAGTTCTCTTTTCAAAATCTTCAGATGGTTTCATGTTTCTGAAACTCTTACTGTGGCCTATAATGTCCAATGTGATCTGGTCCCCATTCCTCTTCCACTCCTTTCAACCTCCTGCCCTCACCTTCTACTATCTCCCCTTACACTATTCTACTCTGCTCCACTCCACCACAATGGCTTCTTTGCTATTCTTTGCACCCCAAGCATAATCATTCACCCATAAGGGCCTTTACACCACCTCTTTCCACATCTGGAATTTTCTTCCCCATGTATCTTTTTAGTTTACTTTCTTCTTTCTTTTAGATCTCAGCTTAAGCACCTTTCTAACAAGGAGGGCTTTTTCAGCCTCCATATGTCATGAGTGTTTTCTTCAACCTCATCTATCTCCTTTAGTCTACTCTTATTCTTAAAACACTTACTATGATTTGACGTACATTTACTCACTTTACTGTGACAATCCTATGGACTGTAAAGCTTCCTCAGGACAGGACCATTACCAGTTGTGTTTTCTGCTGTATCTGCAGAGATTAAAACCATTCCAGGCACATAGTAGGTGCTCAAGAAATATGTTTTGATTTGAATTAGATTACATTTACCTATGATGTCTCCTAAAATTTTATGTTAATATTTTAAGACTGCCTTTTGGATAGCAGAAACTAAAGTAATACCCTACTCATGCCAAATACTAAAGAAGCAATGTTGTAGAAAATAAGGAGATCTTTAATACCCTCATCATTTAAAAAATTATCCAGTTTACCTAGGGTTGATGAACAAAATTATGAATTTAAATGACAAAATATAATAGTATATTTAATTTGAAGAACAAATATACACAAATAAATTAACTTTTAACAATCTAATGAAAAATAGACTTGTCCTAGGAAATACCCAAAATTAGATAGTGTAAGTCAGAAAGGTTTTTTAACAGCAGTTGGTATCTATAAGTTATATCAGAAAGTACAATTAATTTTTTGCTTTGAAAAGAGGTAAGGAGTTAACCTATAACCATATAAAGAAGGTTGACTATTTAAATGGAAATATATGTAAAAGTTAAACTTTAGTTGTATTTGAACCAGATATTGCTAAAATATACTAATCTATTCTTAAACCTGAAAGATTAGCAAAATGACAGGATTTTAATTAATGATTTTAATTTTAGAATTATGACTTTTAGCATTAGATTTCTGTCTGTATTTTTAAAAAAATCAAGGATGAAGATAGCAAAATAAAGAAAAATAGGGGGTGATACTGGATTCATATCAAATATGCTCATATTCAGACTAAAAATATGAAATGCAAATTTCAAGGCAATTAAGATTAGCATATTCAGAAAACAACATATCCTGAGATTATATCCTTTGTATTTTAGTACTTGGACATGTAATACATTTCAACTATATAATCATGACACTGTCAGATTTTTATGCATTAAAAGGAAGCCTTCATCTATTATTTAAAACTACAACTATCCAATAGTCATTTCTGTCTTCCCCTAGGAAAAGCAATATCTGTTCCTTTGACTTGGTGATCAGCATTTGATGATTTACCATTTCTTTGTGCTTTTTGAGGCCCACAGCAAACTGCAAATGCCATACTTTCAGGAGAAACAGCTGGGATAAGTTATAAGGAACAGGCTGACATGCCAAGCAACAAATAAGAAAACTAGATTAGGATCTTAAGGGCCTGCCTATCTTCAGTGTAGGAGTGGATTTTCCTTCAGTCTCTGTGGGAGCCCCATTCTAATCTTGAAGGTGAAATTGTTCAGCTTGTTTTCTCTTGGTATTTGGATGGGAAAGTAGAGTGAGCCAGACTTTAAATTAATAGAATTTTTGTGGGATGGGTCTAGTGCTCTGCTTGGGGAGTTGTTTTTATTCTCTGCTTTGGCCCTTTTTGGATGAGTTAGGCTGGAGTGTGTCCCTCAGTTTTCATTCTATAAACAGAATGCAATCTCTCATTTACAGAGCTCTGTTAATGCTATAAACACTTTCAAGAACTTATTGAAATAATTACATGAGACTTCGAAGTATTATCCTTTACTTTCAGATCTGTGTTGACTCCCTGGATGGTCTGGCTCATTACCAGTACCCACGTAGTTTGAAAAAGAACAGTGTTTTAAAGACTAGTACTATGGAAAGAATTGGCTCCAAAAATCAAGTTTCAGTTTTATTTTGCTCCAAAAATAATGGGAATTCTTGGCAAACTGGGTCCGTGAACAAAAGCTGCCTATGGGGAAGGCAGTTTGAAACTAGCCGGAAAGACATTTAAACAGCTTATCTAATAAGCCAGAAATTAGCCCTGGCTCAACAATTTAAAAATTAAGTGATTTCTTTTGGCCTTAAATTAGCACTAAATAGACTCAAAAGTCACTTACAGCAATTCATATCCACCCCTACCCCCCTCTTCCACTATTGCTCAGGGCTTTAGGCTGAGCCCTTGGATGATGGTTGGCTATGATAACGAAATCAAATTGCTTTTGAGACACTTTTAGAATCAGTAAATCTGTTTGAAACCTAATTCAGTCACTAGTAGGGTTACATCAGGCAAAATGACTTAGTCATCAGGAGCCTTATTTCTTCATCTCTAAAATGGGATATTCTCCCTCAAAGAATTGTTGCAGGCTTGAGTTTAATGTGTAAAACACCTAGTAACTCTGAGGGGTTGCTAGTAAGAAATAAAAACTGGTATATATTCTTGTCGTTGTGACTAGTATATATCATCCTAAGTATTAACTGAGTGAGTTAATACTGGCTAGACTTGTAAATTTTAGGAACTTTTATTTCTAAAATGATTTTACTTGTTTTTGTCTCCATTGTTTTCTTTCATTCATTTCCTTAAAAGTGGTGCCTGCTTTGCTTGATTTTTTTCTGATTTTCTACTAATTGCTTAGTGGATTATGCCAAGTATTGATAGCTAAGACAAAAGCTTGTACAAGTTTGAAAGTTTATAGATGCCGTGCTGTGGATGATTTGTGTACGCAGGCTGATGGCCGAGCCCGTCCTACCCTGGTGAGGCCGTTGAGTGGAAGAGGGGAGATGTCAGTAGCTCTCAGCCCTGCGGCCTGCGCAGATCGCCTGCCTGGGCCCCACCCCTGAAGATACTGATTTCATGGATCAGTGGGGCCCTGTCTTCAGTGGGTTTTAAAAGCTCTTCAGGTGCCTTTAATATGTAACAAAGATTGAGACTCACTGGGCTGTTGAAGGGATTCAGGATTGGATAGAGTTTGGATTGTTGGAGGAGAGAGCCTTCTGCAAGGTGTTGTGGTTTTTTGGTCAGGTTTGAATATTCTGTGTGTGTGTGTGTGTGTGCGTGTGTGTGTGTAAAAATATATACACACACATATGTATTTGTGAAGCCATCTGAATTCCTAGACCTTAGTACCTCCAGAATCTGTCTTAATTTATACTGTTATAAATAAAAATTATAACTTATATATGCCAATTTTTCAATTTCCAGTCTCTAGGATTTGGGCAAAACATACATCTTTGAGCCTTACTTACATGTTACGTTTGCCGTTTTAAAATCTGTAGCTCAACCCCCTCCTTCATGTGCATTTTGAATGAGCTGTCAGGAATATTGTATTGGAATTGAGAGTTTCAGTGATCTTAGTCACTTAAAAAGTCTGTTCAGTATTGCATGTGCAATTAAAAGCTTTTAAAATTAACTGCGTATCCAAGATGCTGACCTTTGTCAGCACTCCCCAGCTCTGAATGTTACCTACATGAATGGTTGGAATCTGGTGCTAAAGAGGAGGAGGAGTAAAATCAGCTGGTGTCCAGGTTTCTATTGTGATGGCATTGATGTCAGACAGTGACAAGGTTACAAAACGATCTGCTTGTGCCCATTGGATTTGGGGTACTAGATTTTTCTGCCCAGCAAGACATTTATTTATTCAAAATTTAAAGCTTAATTTCATGTTGAGTGGTTTATAAGTAGACCCAACTTTTTTTTTTTTTTCCTCTGAGGACTACTCAGCTTTCTTTACAACATGTAAACCTTGCATCAGGCTTTCCTCCTAAATCTCCCTGTGCTTTTTCAGCATTAGCTGACTCCGGCAGTAAATTCTATGTGGTCAATTACCTTCCATAAGAAGTTCACGTAAATTGGAGTATGGCAGAGGTTTCATTGATGAGACTGATGTATTATTAAGATTGCTTCGGTGATTTTTTCTGAATAGTGAGGTAAAAGTCAGAAATAATGTTGCTTGATGAAAAAAATGAAACTTGGAAAATTTACACATCTCAATTTTTGGGGGGGAGGCAAGGCAGAGTAATTTATTCAAGTCCTATTCCAGTTTTTAAATAACTTTTACTAGAAAAATCAGGATCTTCTGAGGGTATATCAGTCATACATAATGAAACTTTTATTCATGTGCAACATGGAGCTGAATGGTGTGTTTTTCAAAGTCCATGTGTAGTGGATTTTCTAGGAAAGTTATACTCTTATGTTTTCTGTTTTTGACATGGATATACTCATGGATGTCATGCCAAGTATCTGAATTTTTAATGTGAAAAACATGATCAATGTGTTTTACTACCCAGGCCACTTCTAAAAACTTAAATGGTAGAATTATTAATGGTGGTTTCATAGGAAGTAGGATAGGCAATGAGCGGCTAAGTTTGGGGGTGAGGTGGGGCTCTTATAAGTGGTCCTCAACCTGTATTAACTACTTGCTCTATTTCTAGAATCAATATTTCAAAATGTATCTCAAAGCCCTCTTCATTGACCTTATTAATTTATATGTTTATTGTGAATTATTTCTCTATGTTTTATTGTATTTCTGGCTATTTAAAATGATTTTAAAACTAAAAGCACATTTTGGGAAATATGAAAGAAGTAGAAGGAATTGAGACACATTCAGGGGTACATCAGTAAATCGACATTTAAAAAATGACATTGCACAGTGCACTGTTATGTAGAGAGAAGTAGAGGATAATTAGAATAAAGCCCAAAGGGGTTTCTTGAGTGTATGGGCGAGGGTGATATATGGGGCCATGGAACGAGGCATGAGTATAACAGCTGTAGAGGGGCAGGAGCCAGGCTAACACTGGTCTTTGGTCAGTGAGGAGGGCAGTTGCAGAGTGTGTGGCACTCAGTGGCAACCAGATAAGAATTTTTCCATTTCAAGGGACAGAAAATCAATTCAAATGGATTTAATTAAAAAGAATTTATTGATTTACAAACTCGCTTAATTTAAAATATTACTGGCTTACAGTCAGAGAAAGACAAGTGTCACATAATCTCACTTATATTTGGAATCTAATGAACAAAACAAACTGACAAATCAAATAGATCCAGAGACAAGGATGCAGCAGACTGAGAAATCTCAGAAGGAAGAACGGGTGTGGGAAGAGATAAACCAAAGAGCTTATGCATAACCCTTGGACACAGACAGCAGTGTGGCGAGGCCTGGGGAGGGTGGGAGTGGGGTGCAGAGGGTCAGTGGGGGAAAAAGGAGACATCTGTAACACTTTCAATAATACAGATAAATTTTAAACAATGATTGGCTTACATAATTAATAATTCAGAGAAGGCATCTCTGAGTCTAGATGCAAAAGCCATTGTATCAGAAACTTCTTCCACCTCCTGGTTCTGCTTTCCTGTGTTGGGCTCCCCCTCAGGCAGGCTCTCCCCAGAAGCTTCTGAGCTGATTCTTCCTGCTTAGCAGTCCTCAGGGGAGGAGAGCACGTTTCCTAAGGGCTCCTGCATGCCTCTGGACTGATTCTGTGGGTTCAGCTTTCTCCTTTGTGCAGTAAACACCGTAGTCAGGACATACAGTGATCTGACTCCACAGGCTGGAGTTGTGTGCCCATTTTTAGAGCTTAGGACGGAGTCAGTCCCACCAGCCCAGGCACAAGGACTGAGGGTGTGGAGAAGGGAGGTTCCCCAAAATACAACTGGGTGCTAATAAGAGAAAAATGAGCTGTGAATAGGCCCGGCAAACAAAACTGAAATGCAAACAAACAAGATGTCTATTCCATATGGTTACAGTTAATATCAGGATGGAGAATGGCTCTTAAGTGAGTGAGGGCTTCAGGAAAAATATAAAACAGGCGTTGATGTCATTATACAAGAATCTAATAAATGTTATTCAGGAAGTTATAATGCTAATACTCAGTTATGGTTATTAAGAGAATGCATAGCTAAGTCACAGAACATATTTTCATGCAGATGTCCCAAATAATTAGAAAAATATGTAGAAAGATTGGTCAAACTAAAGGATTTCTTAAGTTTTTTAAGAGCAACTTTTAGGTCCAAATTTTTCATTCTTAGCAAGAGGGAATGTTTTTGTGAAGACAGAAAACATCCTGCAAAACATTTGTTTTTTAGTCCCCACCTCATACATGTGCCAATCAGTAAAACTGCAGTGCAGGCCAAGTGGCTTCATTTTCCTAACAAAACACTGCACATTTGTCCAGAATAACTTATTTTGTCTAGGAGAGAAAATGTGTTGTTACCAAATCCTTTTAATGTGAACCATAGACACAAATATCACGTTTAAAGGACTGGCTTGGTTAGTACTTCAAAGTTAAATATTATTTATAAATTTACTCTACTTTTATTTTCTAAATGGTAAAAATGAAGTTTTGTACAAAGATACAGAGGATATCTAACACATGGATTTTGGATTTTGGATAGTCTTTGTTTAATTTTATAAATAATTTTGCCTGAAAATTTGACATGCATATGAGAAAATTCAATGCAATTGAATACAATTCAGAAATTATTTATTGAATATAGGTGTTGCAGAAAATAAAACAAATAGGACCCTTTGTGCTTTCAAGTGATTTGAAATTTACCATAGAAAAAATTTTGTATTTTATAATCATGATTATAGCCCACAATTCATGATTATAATACATAATAGTGTAATACATAATAGTATAATACATAATAGTAATACATGATTATAATATATAATACATGATTATAATACATAATAAAATACAAAATGTAAGAGTGATGTGAATAAAATACTCAGAAAAAGAGGAGAACACTTGGTTGAGGGAAAGGAAAGAGAAAACACTTTGTGAAGGGAGCGGTACTTGACATGTATATCCTAAAAGTTGAGATTTTTTTTTTACAGGTAGGATTTTTTGGCAAAAGCTTTTTCTATTAGAGTGAATATGTAGAAGCAAGACATGCATTATGTTCTAAGGAAAGGTTGGAGACCCTAAAGAGGAGAGATGAGAGATGAGACTGGAGAGGAAGACTGAAGCCCATACGAGAGGATACACAATGATTCACAATCTAGATTCTCTGTTGGGCAACAGATTTCGATATGGCGGTTGTGGGAGAAGGTAGTGAAAAATGCCTGAGGTGTTGAATGTGGTGGAATGGGAGGCTGCTGATGCCATGAGTAGAAATAGGCAAGTCCAGAGGAGTTGCCAAGTTACTGTGAGAGGGTGAAGATGTGATAAGTTTGGAATGGAATAAATTTTCAGTGGCTGGGGAACATTCAAGCTGTTGGGTCTGTTACTGAAGAGTAATGTTTAGATTAAAGAAGGACTTTTGTGTGTTTTTCTACATGGAGGTGATAACTGAAGGCTCATGGAGAATGGATGAAATTCAACAAAAAAAGGGAAAGTTTGAGGATAGAGACTTAGAGACTTGGAAGAAACTGTTGAGTGGTGGTCTGTAGATCAGTGGAGTTCCCTTTTCCTGTACTTTGTCTCTGACCTTATTACCAATCCCTCAAATGTGTGTTTTCTGTCAGAATTTACTAACTTTCTCCCCCATCCCTTTGTGGCTTCAGTTTGTCTTAGAAGAAGTGTAGAAGAGGTTCCTTGTTTGAGCAGATCTTGTATCAGAATCAGGCTCTTATCTTGGCACCCAGATTGCTGGTAACTTGGTTCATATTTTTGCTTTG
Organism: Miniopterus schreibersii; assembly: GCF_964146895.1. Taxonomy (NCBI): domain Eukaryota; kingdom Metazoa; phylum Chordata; class Mammalia; order Chiroptera; family Miniopteridae; genus Miniopterus; species Miniopterus schreibersii. The sequence continues at coordinate 38,032,214 of NC_138103.1, read as the reverse complement.
TATTTCAGGATTCTCACCCACTCTGACTTAGATACATACCTCTTCTTAACTAGTAACTTGAGTTATCAGCTAGAGTTAGTGCAGCAAACAGATAGCAAATTCAAAGGGGTAAGTAAAAAAAAAAAAAGTTCAATAAAGGGGCAATTTGCAATGGTGTCAGTAGGCTTAAAGGAACCAACAAAAACAGTGAAACATTCTTTGGTGAAGCATGCTAATTCTGGACCTGAAGGGGCAATAGTTATGGGAAGATGGGGAGAGTTGCAGCCATGGGAGAGGGTTCATGTGATGGAGGTGTCACCTTGGGGTGAAGAACAGCCCCTGCCAAGCTTCTGTTCACTTGGAAGAGATGCAGGGGGTTGAATTCCCTGACTTCTCCCTTCTCCCATCCTCATCTCCTGCCAGTACCAGCCACTGGCAAACCAATGTAGAAGCCAGAGGTTAAGGGAGCCTAAATGGCACCACCAGTAGAGATCAGCTTGCTGAGGAGAAAAGCAAGGCAGAGAAGGGTGAGAGTATGTCTGAAGGGCAGAAGGGAATACCTGCCATGCTTGCCTTCCTGGCTTCCTGTTATCTTTTTTACTCCTGACTTCTAATAAGGATGTGTTACTATACTCTTGCTTGTGCTACTTGCACCCTGCTTCTTACTGCTTTTTATGACCTCTAATAGGTAAGAATGAGTGTCTTCGAGGGCACTAAAGACTTGTCAAAAGCTTTTCCTTTTTCATTTTCTTTTTGCAGAACAAGGCATAAAAGATAGGAAGAGATGCATAGAATAGGAGGCTTCTTTTTATGTCTGTGCACAAAAAGCTGATGCTATATATGACTAAAATTTTGGCTGTTAAATGTGATTAAGAATTTCATTCCTAAAAATTACTCAAGAGAAACAAGATTGTATGTCTACAAAAAGACTTATACAAAAATATTCTTGGAAGCTTTATTCATAATAACCAAAAACTGGCAGCAAAGCAAATGTTCATCAACAGGAAAATGGATAAACAATTTGTGATGATGTATCTATAAAATAGAATATTATTCAGGAGTAAAAGGAAACTACTGATAAAAGCAACAAACTAGATGAATCTCAAAAATGATAAGTTAAGCAAAAGAAGTAAGGCACAAAGAAGACATAAATATGATTCCATTTATGTGAAGTTCAAGGACCGGCAAAAAAAATCTATGATGATAAAAATCAGAATAATTGTGGCCTCTGTGTGGGTATGGCAATCGACTGGAAAAGGGCATGAAGAAATTTATAGGAATGATGGAATTTTTCTCTTGATTGAAGTGGAGATTAAATTGGCTTATAAAATTATCAAAACTCATTAAGCTTCATACTTAAAATAAATACAATTCATTGTTTGTAAACTGTAACTTAATTTTTAAAAAAAGTTCCGAACTGTACAGTCTGGATAGGAAGTTCAATGGGTAAGAAGGTCTCTCATTTTCCTATAACCGAGATCCTACAGAAAGAGGCCACTCCCAAGGTCACTTAGTTGGTGTTCCTCTGCAATGGAGGGAGAAGCATAGACTGATGATTCCTGTACCCCAGTGATCATCCAGTCCACCTAGTTCCTGTTGCACTGACTATATGCTCACCTGAGAATATTTTCATTGTAGCAATTGTTTTCCCATGTAGATGTTCTTGTTGCAGAGAGGGTGCTGATCAGAGATTACTAGGCTTCTATGTTTCTAGCTACTTGACAAATTGGTATTCTGCTTAATACCTTGGTCAGCATCAGTGGACCCTCCTTAGGAAAATCACCTTTAGTTGGCCTATCATCCTGATCCTGCAGTATCTCCTATACAGGTGGCCACCTACAGAGCCTCTACCTGGAGGTCCACAGGCCTCTTTTTTAAAAAGTCAGTTCTCTCCCTGTTCAATAGCTTTTTGCAATAGAGGTTGTTTGTGGTGTACACACAGACTCTCATATCTTTAATCACTTTGAGAGGGTTTGGCTTGCTACATTTCAGAATTAGGTCCATCCTAGTTGTGATGCTGATTTTATTTTTATTTTTTTAAAATATATCTTTATTGATTTCAGAGAGAGGAAGGGAGAAGGAGAGGGAGATAGAAACCTCAATGATGAGAGTTATTGATTGGCTGCCTCCTGCACACCCCCGACTGAGGATCGAGCCTACAACTTGGGCATGTGCCCTGACCAGAAATATAACTTCAGTCTCCTGCATCATAGGTCAATGCTCAACCACTGAACCACACCGGCTGGGCAGTGATGCTGATTTTAAATTCAGGTAGGATCCAGAGCAGGAAAGGGGCTGTAGGGCTGCCTTTAAGTTTGAAGTTTATTACATTTTGACATTAACTGTCCTTTTTATTGGTAGTGGGTTAATGGCATGACGTTTTTGTTGTTTGAGGACATTGCCCCATACTTGGGGCCCACTGCATTCATGGAAAGAAAGGAGATGCTGTTAAAGTGATGATGGTTAATGGAAAGATGGGGACATTGTTTTGATTGGGGGAATGAGAATAGAGGAAGCAATAACATAAAAACTACATCAGGGAGGCAGAGGGACACTCTTTTCCATTTATTTTCCAAACTGTAATTTAAAAAATTCCCTTAGCAGGTCTAAAGAGAAATTAGTTTATTTTTGCTTTCAGATAACCTGGTAATTTACCATTAAATGAACAGAAAATAAGAGCAGTGTGAACATCAATAAAAGCTACAATTGGGGAAAATTGCTTTGTGTAGAAAGAAAATTTTGTAATTTACCCCAAACTCAACTCACCAGATTCATAGCACGGTGTAATCCTTGTCCATTACATACCATTCTGGGCAACTGAATTCATGAAATCTTTTTGTCTTTTAAGATGAATCATGCAGCTCAGACACTATTTTATTCTTAGAGCTAACATTATATATAAAAAAGCATAATGTATTTGCAAATATATAATATGTAGTTCTACCTATAGCAATGGGGGAGAAGGAGCATTTGATATTATTTTAATTACATTCTATGGGCGACCTTTAGAATATAATAGACATAGACAGAAGCTGTTCTGAGTCAAAAGGATATTTTATGATTATGCAAATTATATATATGGATGGTAAAAATGTTTATTTTCAAATTTCATGGAAAATTTGGAAATCATTGAATGACTATAAGAAAATAAAAAACACCCTAAACCTAATATCCAGAGATAAGTGCAGCTAACATTTTAGTGAATAGTTTGTCTATTTTTTTCTGTTAAAAAATCTTTTCTCATTTAACATTATATGGTGGCATTGTCAAATATCATAAATGTAATTCAAAAACATTATTTTAAATGACTAAGATCCTAAGATGACATCATCAAGGTTATGACACAGGACGTTCCTGACATCAGCCCCCCACACAAGAAGACCAGCTGGCAACTATTTACAAATAGACATGATTGTGAAAATCCTGGAACCCTGGGGTGAGAATAAAGCACCCCCGGACCACAGAGACGGAGAAGGACCGCATTCGAGGGGTTAGGGTTGCTGGACACTCTGCCGTCATCCCTCCCCCTGGCTGCACAGCGCCGTGCCCCTCGGAACCCCCAGGCCTGCGGTCTCTGGTGGGAAGAGAGAGCCCAGGGTGGATGCCCAGCTTCCCCAGTGTTGAGGGACACTTCCCAGGAGGCTCGCTCGGTCTCGCCTCCTGAGCATCCCTGGGGGACCAGTAAGGCAGCTATTCTTACATAGGCTACTTCTTGAGCATGGGTAAAATGCCTGCCAGAGTTTCTAGGTGTTTTTAATGTGTGTGTGTGTGTGTGTGTTGTGGGGGTGGGGGTTCATTGGACTAATTGCCCAGAACCAATCCTGACCGTTGGGGTTGGTCTGAAAACCAGGGGCTGGGGACATATAATAATATTTGTTAACCAACAATTCCCCTTTATTTGGGCTTGAGACCCTCTTGCAGCTGTTTCCAGGATATTATGTTCTGTCCTTTTACATAGTGCTTTGTTTGTATTTTTTATCAAATGTTATAAAACTTACCTAAGCAGATTGTAGATAAGCCAGAAAATGGAGATTGCCAAAAAGAAAATGACCAAAAATTTATCCTCCTAGAAATATCTACTGTGCAAATGTACACATATTTACACGTACTTCTTTTGACCAGTGTGAGATCATACTCAAAATACTATTTGTAATCTACTATAACTTACTAATGTATGACATTCAACTGATTTTTAACTTTATAACAAGCATTTATTTATTCATCAAATACTTAATCAGCATGTATTGTGTAGTAAATACCATGTTAGGTACTTGAGGACATTGCTAAAGAAGACACAGTTTCTGCCTGAAACATTTTACATTCAAGGTGGAGGAAATACAATTAGACCAATAGCCACAATGTAATATATTAATAACTAGAATAGAAGCAGAAAACAGGTAAGATGTGTCTTCAAATAAGATTTGAGAGACCTGTGAAGATTTTCCCAGGGGCACTTGGGCACTCAGATTATTTTAAGGCAATTCACGTCCAACTTTTCAACTCTCACTTGTACTTCACCCTTCAGTTGGTCTGCCCTAAAGTGGTAAGAGTGTGGGCAAGGTCTGTGGGTGGGGGTGTGGTCTTTGACTTGCCTCTTTCACAATAGCCTTTTCTTCTACTGTAGAGAAAGGTGAACCTCTCACCCCCTGCAGCCCTATAGCACTGCATTGTCCTGGGTGCAAAAGCCTCTCGGCTTCCAAGCAAAAGGGAAAATTCGAAATCTTGGCATTGGTGCTGAAAAAGTGAGTAATGGGTAACACCCCTCCCCCCCTCCTTAAAAGAACAATAGCTTTATCCGAGAAAAGCCATTCTGAACAAACTAGCCATTCAGGAAAAATTTATTTTACCCCCTAGAATTCCACAGAGGTGGTAACTATCCATCACTAGAACCTTATGTTTTTATTTCAGAGTTGAATATAGTGATTCATGAAAGATGTTTAAACATAAAGATTATTACATTAGGATAAAGTTCTGTCGATGTTGAATGAAATACAAGTGAAAGATAAAGAAGACTAATTCAAAGCCTCCGATTGTTAAAAAAGTGTTCATTTATTTTTTAAGTGGATAATGATGGCCAGTTGCCATGGCATATAGAGTCTATCGGGCACATCTGAAAGAGTAATGCCATCATATGCGTGAAGCGGCCGTATTTATAACACAGAGGGCATTTCATCCTTTGTAATTAATTTTATAAGGAAAAATAGATGTATCTTAAAAATGTGAGGGCACATGTAGTTTTTCTAAATTCTCTTGGGTTACATGTTAAAAAAATATAGTAGTGTAGTTGGTACATAAGTAGCTTCTGAAGGCAGAAAAAAAATGGAATTGAGCTTTGGATCTACTAATACCTGGTTATGACCTCAAGCAGGTTGCTTAATCTTTCTGAGCCTCAGCTTCTTTATTGGTAAATAAGTTGATGGTACCCGTTCGTGAGGTTGCCAGGAAATTAAATGTTTAGCTGGAATGAGTTTGTTCTGTCACAAGAGATTCAAAGAGAATCACATTATTGTATTTCTTAAATATATATAAAAGGTTAAATCTGGCTAGATGCCCAATCTCAATTCCTTTATCTTTAAAAATATTTTTGATGGGGTTGCTGGTACAAAGGGGAGGATCGTTCTTCTGTGGGAGTTTACATAAGAATTCTAGAAGAATAATGCAATTCATGTCTCCTAAATGTGGGTCTTCAGTATCTCAAGGCTGCTACTGGGGTCTTCAAATTTCAAACCCACGGCAGCATGAGGAATTTCTACACCTATTTTGCCAAGAATATGCTCGTTTCTTTTGATTTGGCTTTCAGAGTTATGACCCTTAATGTTTGGGTCTCAAGGTATCCAGGTGTTTCATTTGCCCTCAGGAGTAGCCCTACCGCACCTAACCCTGCTGTGTTGGAGATGAGAGTTGAACCCTCCACTTGCTGAAAGGCTGACCTCTTCTTCCTCCCTCACGAGAAGACACACCAGGAGTGAGGCTATGGCTCCTCTTCAACCCAACACCGCCATCATTGCTTCCTCCTCAAAGAAAATCTAGCTTACTCTTCCATGAGTCTACGTTCCCCCCAAAGTGTGAGGTTTTCTTCAGTGTTCTAGATTTCGACGCAAAAATTTGGCTATCTCATCTCTAAGGGATAGGTATGTGCAGAAAAGAGTTAGCATAGCAGACCCAGGACTGCTTTCCTTAGAAAGGCCTGTTTGCAGGGCTGGCTGTTGGCTGCTGTTTGGGAACTTGGATTTCTGGAGTGCTCCCACCATTCCCTAACTCATGAAATAGTGGCTCATTTTGCCTAATCTGTTTGTACAAACATACCGTTTATGTGGAACACCTGTCTTACTTCTGGGAGTCCGAAATTTTGGCAGAGGCAGAGGGTGTCCATATGACGAGTCCCCAGTAAAATCCTTGGTCACTGAGTCTCTCCTGAGTTTTTCTGGTAGATACACTGCACATGTATGGTCACGATTTGATGCAGGAGGAATTAAGCTCCGAATGACTTCACTCAGAAAGAACTCTTAGAAGCTTGCACCTTGTTTCCTTTGGACTTCACCACATGTGCTTTTCCCTTTGCTGACTCTGTTTGTATCCTTTTGCTTTAATAAATATTAGGCATAGATACAATTGTATGCTGAGTCCTGTGAGACTTTCAGGTGAACCAATGAAGCTCAGTGTGGCCTTGGGGACCCCCTACGCAAAAGGAGCATAGGAAAAATAACCTTTTAGTACTTAATAGAATTTCTAAAACAGTAAAACCAAGACAAAAATTAGTGTCTTAATGAATTTTAGAAATGTAAATAAAATACCAAGGACCATTACACTAAAGGAAGGCTTTCCAAAGGAAGTGACCCTTGGTAGGTTGTTCCTAAGTCCAAACGGTTAGTTGTTACGGTGCGGTTAGGAAAGGTTTCCCAGGTGAGGAAACCCTTGAGGACGAGTGTACATCTTTTCATAGATGACCTCTCTCTCTAAGCAATAACAGAATCCTATGGCCATGTCCATGGGGTTCCAGTTGAATCACAAATCCTGCTTTTTCTATAGCACCTATCCAGATGGAAAAATAATACATGGATGCTTAAAAAGCAAAACAAAAAACTGTTGGTTTCTCTCTTTGATGTTATCAGTTATTTGCTGTTTTAAATATTTTGCTGAGAACCCTGTGTATGTGTGCATGCACCCGTGCCTGTGCCTCAAAGCTTCAGGACTGGACAGTTATATAAATCCAATGAATAAATAAATAAAAAACAAAACATCATAAAGACAGTCTGGGGCATTGTTGAATCTGTGTTGGGCTTTGCTAACAAGCAGATCAGACTTTTCAGAAATCCTACCAAACAGAATAAAAGCAGGTGACTGAGTGTGTGGGAAACGTATCAAATTGCATTTTATCTGTTGGTCTCAATGGTTGAATTGTTGCTGCATTTTGATTTTTCACCTGTGCATGTTGATATAAAATATTCAGCTTCAAGCTGGCAAAATACGGACAAAATAAATAAGTCTACCCTTAGAGAGAAGCCCAACTTTTTTTGTTGTCATTTTTAGGAAGCATTTGTTTGTTCTCAAGTGACTATTTTTTGAAAAACCTGTATTTGTATTTCAAAACAACCACTAAAAACCAAAACAAATCAAACAAACATACCGACTCTGGCACAAAATACTATTGCCTAGGTATCAGACACAGACAGAGATTTTCCAAGATAGTAAAAGACTGAACATTCACAGTCAATGTCAGCAATGACTCAGTGTGCATGGAAAATTAGCCTGAGGTTAAAAAAAATTAAAAAGGGTTAAAGTTTGACATACTTTAGTTTTTAAAATGTACAATATAGTCATATTTACAAACAACTAACCTCGTCATATTTGTCCTATAAAAATCATTTTAATTATTGATGTTCCTTTGTATATTCTACTGATTTCTCGCTGCTGAGTCCTTGGTGCTAACACACCCCCAAGCTTCTCTCTCATTTAGGGCCATGTGTCTGAAGTGCCTTTCTCGTGCCTCATGTCATTCTTGGAGATTTAATTTTATTACAACAAACACATGTTCTCATGCTCCCTTTTCCTTACCTTTGCATTTGCACCTGAACTTTGAAGAAACAATTTTGAACTCAGGGCCTTTCTTCTGTGCTAGAGAAAAAGTGAAGCTGCATATGATAACACTTCTCAAAAAGTTTGCAAAAGGAAGTATCATATGCTGACATGTTACATAATTGTGTGGTTTTTTTTAAGAAATTTTTGTTGTTGTTGTTGTTGTTTGCTTATTTGTCTGTGTGGGTGGGAGTAGCCCCAGCTTACCTTTCTCTGTCTTGGCCTTTCTTGCTTTGTAAATAATGAGAGGGCCTTGTTTTCAGTGGCTAAAGTTAATTTTAGGACAGCACCCTGCTAGCCAAATGAATGGATCTGAATCACTGCCTCCAACTGGTGTCTTGTTTTTCCTTTTAGATTTATGTATTTATTTATCCTTAAACATCCAGAGGGCAGTCAGAGGCCACTGGGGTAAAGAGCTGTGTGATGCCTTAACATCTGTGAGAACTTTTCTCAGCGTCTCTTCCTCCCAGTGCTAACCCTCTACCTCCATCTTTGATTCTAATAGCAAAAGGAGGTCACCTTAGACACCTCCTCCTGTCATCGGTTTTTACTGATTTAATTTTACTCCATTCTTTCAAAAATAGTCTTGTTCTTTCTAAGCCGCCTTCTTGCGACTTGTTGCTCTCCCCGCAGCTGACATCATCCTTATTCACTGCTCAGTTTTTTTGAATGAATGCTTTCTACCAATTTTTTCATTTCCTTACCACTCATTTTTCTCGTTTGTAAATGTCTTAGTTTCTGTTGTTTAATGAGTGTGTCCAGTGACTTTCCAATCACCTGGCTCCCCCTTGTCCTGACGTCGTATTTTGTGCTTTCTTGAAACTCTGAGTAACTTACGCTCATTTTCCTCTTTGAAATATGACTCCCCTTTGGCTTATATTTTTCCTACTGCTTCTGAACTTCCATCACTCTTTTATGCCTCGGGACTCTGCTTTTCTCTGTACATGCTCACCCATTCGAGAACTGACTGATAGGTGTGACTTTGAACGCGCTTTCCATGCTGAGCTTAACTCTCAAGAAGGATCTTCAGTCCTGCCCTGTGACCTGAGCAGCAGCCACCAGCACCCAGCACAGAGAGGCACGTGGTAAACGGTGCACTGACTATTTAGCGAGTCGTGAAGGTAAACATAGTATGAACTTTTATATAAATGTTTTGTAATTTTTGGTTCCTAAGCTGAGAAGACGCTAGCAAAAGAATGATCAGTTTAAAAAATTTCTGTGCCAACTTCCTCAGAGAAAAAGACGAAGGGGATTTTCCTGTCCCAGCATCTATGACTTTCCCTTTCATATTGTATCAACCTAAGTGCCAACTGAAATTGAATACCCTACTTTGATTAGAGCCAGACATTTCTAAGCAATAATAAAGAAACTTCAAGCTCAACTCAAATTAGTTCCAGGATGGGTAAGGGTAAATCGAGGGGGGGGTTGTGGCAGGAGTACTCTGATTTTTTTCATAAGGCATTTTCTAAAACTTCCATCAAAGAAAGATTTCAGAATAATTTCTTTCTATAGTAATAATTGTGTTTGAAGATTTTGAGTTTATTTTGAGGATTCATGTGTCTTGGGGAATTATTTCCTCATGAGCTTTATAGTTTTAGAATGTGAGATTATTTTTAGGGTGGCTTGTTTTCTTTCCTGTGAAATTCTTTGTGGCCTGGATTTTGGGAGCTTCTCTCCAGAATAGGCCCATGTTTGCTTCTGACAAACTCCCCAGGGATAGAACTGGTCACGTTAAATTTTCAGCTTGGAGTTTTCTGCACCTCTAAGGAACTGTATGTTTGTGCTCTAAACCCATGTGAGGTACAGGCCTGGGTTTTCAGTTTCCCACTGGGGTCTGGCTTTTTCTTTCCTGGAGAAATCTCGTATCTCCTTGTGTGCTTTGTTTGAGTTTGTCTAGTCCCCCGTTGCATGGCAGGGATGGTTCTTGGTGTATCCTGACTCACGCGTGGCATCAGCTGCCACATTCCTCTTCATGTCTCCATCTCTTCCTTCCTCCCTGCCTGGATGTTAACTCTCAGCCTCTAGTGACCGTTGGGTTTAATCTCTCTCTCTCAGCTGGAAGTGAAGGATCTCCCTGATCCGTGAAATACTACCATGCGTTGTAGATTTATTATTTTACTCTTTGAAGCATTATGAATAAAATACCTGGTGTCTTTAACCAGACTGGACAGGTGATCATTCTGTTGAGGTAAACCAGTTTGGGGTTTCAATGGCTGCATAAGAATTTTTGTATATTATAAGATATTAAAGCACCAGCCAGTTATTCATGGGTTTCTCTGACTTTGTACTTCCTTCCTCCCTTCTGGGACTGTGATTAATATTCTGAGGGTTCAAAATCTGAACCTATGTTAGTAGGTAGTAATTAGAAGCCAGAAACATACCCAAGGAGAAAGAACCCTGTGCCAGTTTACCTGGTAGGAACAGAATCAGACTTAGACAAACCAGAAACAATTAGGGAAAGTGTGCATCCCTTAGGTGGGATGATAAACTTAGGGCTTTTGTCATGAGCAGCATTATGGTGTTGAAATCACTGGCTAGGGAGCCAGATGACTGGATTTGAATTCCGGCTACATATTTTACAAATCCTATGACCTTAGGTAATTAACTTCTCTGTGCCTCAGCAACTCATCTATCTGTAAAATGGGGATTATAATATGACCAACACAAGGGTAGTTGTAGAAATTAAATAAGTTAATGCAGGAGAAATACCAAGAGTGCCTGATACAAAGTGGGCTTGTGCAGTATTAACTAATACCTTGATGACAATAAGGATGCTGATGTTCTAAAGCAGGGGTCATAAACCTAAAGGCATTCAAGTTCGAATGCTTTTAAAATACAGTGGAGGTAAACCCAACAGTTCTGTGAATTTATATCAGTCCTTGTTTATGACCTAACTAGTTTATGACCTCTGTTAAGGATAGATGTACGAAATTAATGGAGAGCCATTGTAGGGGTGATTGTTCAATTAAAGCCAAATAAAATGAAAGCCAGCAAATTTAGGAATAGTGGCACCCTTAAAATAGCATGTTTGATCAATCAACAGATATTTATGGAGTATGAAATATGGACCTAATATTTAGTTGGATTAATTATTCAATGAGACAGTGAAGCCAAAGTGGTCAATTCAGTTGCTCATGTGAATCATTTCACCTTTTTTGATGGTGGTGGTGGGAGGCGTGTCCCAAACTAGCCACAACCAGGTGCCACTTGGAGGGTTTGTCCATGGCTCCTTCCAGGTGTTGGGGAAATATAATTAAAAGCAAAATCTTCTCCCAACCCAGAATCCTTTCCACAAATGTAGTAGAGAAAGGAAACATTTTTATTATTGAATAAGCATTATGTGCCAGAATGTGAGGCACATCCCAGGCAATCCACTAACAGCTTACAAAAGATGCCTGGCCTGGTTGCTTATTTGGTTAGAGCATTGTCCCCGTATGCCAAGGTTGCAGGTTCAGCCCCTAGTCAGGGTACATACAAGTCAACCAATGAATGCGTAAGTGGGTAGAACAGCAAAACAATGTCTTTCTCTCTTTCTCTGCCTGTCTCTTTCCCTTCCTTTCTCTCTCAAATAAAAAACACCAAACACAATAACTTACAAAAGCTGGAAATAAATTAATCCATTCAGCCTCTTATTTTTATAGTTGTCCTTACACATGCACCACCTGAACAAGATCCATTCCTGTTTCACAGAGGAGTTGCTGAGGTGCAGATAAGTTAATTATCTAATTAACAGTTCATGGTTAAAACTAAGGTTTTATATATTTTTTAGATTGGCAATGGTGGGGAAGATCTGATTTAATTTTTTTTTCTTGCACTGGTAAAATATGGTACTTCTTTAATGGTGTGTCCTGGAAAAGAAATGAGAAAACTCCAGATAACCCTTCATATTAGTTAATTCTATTACAAGAACCTTGGGGAGAAACTCTTGCCTATTTTAATTAAAGATAATTGCTCATTAATTCTTTCAATACGCAGACCATTTACTGTGTTAAATCAGCCTGATGTTAGAAATGTTTAATTGTTAACCAGAATTAGGTTGGTAGTATTTTATTCCATTGGGAGGTTTTCAAATGTTCTCACCAACTGTGAATTTTAGACCAACTAAATGATCTGAAAGAAAGAGAAAGCGGAGGGAATATAAATCTTATGAAGAATTCCCTTTATGTGCCTGATAGGAGTCTAAAGCTAAAGATGAGGAATGGAGGTTCTCAGTGTGGTTGTGATGGTGGTGGTGGGGGTGGGGTGGGTGGGGTGGGGGTGGGGTGGGTGGGGTGGGGGTGGGATTAATGGGAAGAATGTTGGGGGCCGTAAGACTTGACATTCTTTTGACCTCATTTCTTATTTTCGCTGTTAGGAGACTATCTGCTTTTGGTTTTTGCTAAGGTACAATGAGGTTGTTGAGCTCAGTGACTGATTTATGGAATCAAAGTTCAAATGAAGCTCCCTGATGACTCTCTTTTTTTAGTCTGACATTTTATTACATGGGCCGTAACCTTCGTCTGTGTGCTTTTTAATTCAGGCTCTTATCTCTCAGAAACCTTCCCTGGGAACAAAGTGAAAACATTTGTTTGGAATAAACAGTTTTCTCTTCCACTCCAATTTTCTTTTTTTTATATATATACAGTTACGACATTTTAAAGGCATTGCTCTTTACAGGCAGTTCAACTTGAAGGTGGCTTTGGTGACACACAGATTTGTTTTGCATCATTGCTGAGCTTAAGGTAGCAGTCACTTAGCAGATATTCTTGCATCTTGAATAAGTTTGGTCAGAGAATTGGGAACCAATTTTTATAGCTCAAAACATTTGATGGCCTTTTGAAGAATGTCTTTCCAAAAGAAATAAAATGATTCATGAATCTAAAGTGTAAAACTGAAAGCTTGAATTAGCCTTTATTTACACTAGTTTAGAAGTGTGTTGGAGAATATAGTTATTCATCTCTTGGCCAAGTGAGAGTGAAAGAACAGCAACAGCAGCTTATAGTGTTCAACTTGGAATGGAACTTGCAGCTTGGATCTGAAGACAAAGTGTGACTCCTACTTTTCCCCTCACTTCCAAGTCTAGATGTTGTGAACTTGTGTGAACAACTGGGTCTATCCTGTGTGGAGAAATAAATAAGGGGTTGGAGTAAAGGTAGTTTACCCTGACTCTGTTTCTTCTTGGGGGGTGGGGTGAGGTTGAAGGTTCAACCACTTAGTGGAAGCTCCATCAGTGGCAAGTCAAGTGGCTCCCTCAGTGTAAAGACTATTGCAGGCAGGCCACTAGTAGGGGAAATTGAACTCACGGTCCTAAACTTTAGGTATTTGCAAGGTTTGTATCTTTTACCTTTCTTCTTGAAAAATATCCCATCAAATTTAGGCTGAATAAGAATCGGGTTAGAATTTGAGTTATTAAGTTTAGCTGTTCCCCCGTCTTTACCTATTTGTCACCCTTAACAGTTGTCCTTCAATAGCCATGAGTCAAAACCGCATCTCTTTCTGGTTGACCTCTGTGCAAGGGATAGAAACTTTAGGTGTCTTGCTCCTTTATATACAGAATCTATTTGAAAGTGGTATTTTTCAAAAGGAAAGTGGCACTAAATGTGTATCTTAATTTTCACGATTGTCTATGTGAAAAACAGTATTTATAACCCTTTGTTTAGGAAGCAGTGGAGATCAAGCCGTGAAGCAAGGAAATATATATTTATGTTTCAGCTCTATTGGAGATATGATGACCAGTGCTTCTAGTTACTGTTTTATTCCTATGTTAAAAAGGGCCCAATGCCCACTTTTGGGTGATGCTGATGACTTCAAGTTTGGGGCTATGGGACATGGGGAAAAGTAGCCAGACCAAGAAGTATAGGAGGCTATACTCAAGGTGAGTATAGCTAGTTATGTACAAATGCAGTTTCCTTTTGAAGAGAACAGTAGTTCATTCTTCTAGTTGTATTTTTATTTTCCAAGTCTTAAACTACACATGGAGAGTTGTAGAAGTAATGGATGAGTCAGCTAGCCATCTAACTGGTCCAAACTCAAGGATTCAAAAAAGTTTCTTCTGCCTAGAATACTTAAACAACCTGAGGCAAAGATCTGATAATTTTTCCTAAGGTTTTTCTCTTGTAAAAATGCAAATACATTTTGCGGGGTGGGGGAGGAGGAATTTACTGAGATTATCACAAATTTACAGCTTGGTTTAAATGAGTTTATCAGGTAATGTTCTGAGAACTTATTTTGATGAGGTAGAGGTAGAAAGAATTTGAAGTCACTGGGTATCCAAAAAGGAGGTGGTGATGGTGGCCTAGTTTGTAGGACAGAGAGGACTAAAAACACGCTCGACCCTTTTCACTGTTTACAAACGCCGTCACATCTTTAACACATGCCAAGCATTTAGCCATGCCAACGTGAGTTTTAGTGCTGATAAGTGTTTCTTTGACACATCAGAGCAATGTGGTAATGTTATGTAGATGGGAAAGGAAAAGTTAATTTTAGTTTAACCTGTAATAAAGGGTGGCAAAGGAGAGATCAGCAAGGGGGAAGTTCTGCATACCATCAGTCCCAGGATCCTATGGGGTACCATGTTAAAAAAATATTCATATTTTCTTCTATAAAATAATAGATTAAAAATGCCAGGTATGGAATGAGACATATGCCTGATATTTTATTTGGTAATAAGTAGCATTTTTGCTTTGCTATGCAAACAAATTAATGGAAAAATGTCTTGAGCAGGTTCATGAAACAATAAACAAATTAATTAATTAACTTTCTTATGATGAGTATTTTAATCCAGCGAGTCTCAACCTTTCACTTTATAGCTCTCACAGAAAAAATGACGAAATCTGGGGTAACTGGAGTAAAGGGAATAGGTGTTTGGGGTCAAACTGAGTGAATAAATATCTCAGCTCCTAAAATCCATTTCTAGGCCAGCTTTGAAAGCCCTGTTTCAGCAACTGAGAATAATGTTGCTATATTTAAAACATACAAGGTACATTGGTTTCAGACACTATATCAAGTGACGATCATGCTTAAGAACTGAATGATAAACCTATTTCCATAAGGTCAGAATTGTAAAACTAGAATAGTTTTTTAGTTTTATGAACTTTATCTTCAAAATATTATGATGTAATTAATTTGCTTGTTGCTTAAAACATTCATATTTTGATGAAATTATGCTTAAACAGGCTATCAAAATGAATGCCTAGCTTCTTTATGTTTGATTCAGTTCCCTAGGCCCTGCTTTTATATGGCTAGTGGGAACAATGACCTTCAGACTATTGCGTTACTACCTGGGTGTAGGTGCCTCAAACTAATTTGGTCTACAATTGAACTCCATCATCCCCACTAACACTCCTACTCCTGTGTTTTCAGTCTTCATATAGAGCTTTGTAGTCTTTCCATTTATCCTAGTCATCACCTGGATAGACTCTTTATTATATCCCATTATTGAATTCACAGTTTAACATGTCCTATTGATTCTCTATCTTTTATGTATTTTTATAAATTACAGAAGTATATACTTTAAAAAAAAATAACAAATTTGAACCATACACAGCGTATAAAGCAGAAAGTGAAAGTTTCTGCTTTGCCCCTTTGCTTCCTGAGACTCTAAGGGGCCATCTGAACTGTGTCTCTGAACTGTGTTCCCTGGAGCAGGAAGCTCAGGTGAGCCCAGTGTGGGTCGGAGTGAGGCCCAGTCACCTGGCACGTGTGCAAGGCTGGCCAAAGCCTTCGTGGAACTGGCCCAGCAGCAGTGGCTGTAGGGAAAGACGGGGCTGAGGTGATTCAAGGTGTGTGTAGAGGTGTTTAATACAACATCCTTATAGAATTTTATCTATATTCTGTACATATACAATTAGGCATTTCTTTTAAACAAAAGCTAGATCACACATTTTGTTCTACGTCTTTAAAAAATAATAAAAAAAGGCTGGCAACTTTTCATGTCTGTACTTAATAGAACTACCTTATTCTCCCCACCCCTCCGGCTTTATTGAGATATAATTAATATATAATATTGTACAAGTTTAAGATGCACAATGTGTTTATTCGATGCATCTATATACTGTGAAGTGATTACCATCATAGTGTTAACTAACATCTCCATGTCACATAGTTACCATTTTTTTGTATGTGTGGTAACATCTAAAATCTATTCTCTTAAACTTTCAAGTGTAGAGGACAGTATTTTTAGCTATAGTCACCATGTTGTACAGTAGATCACTAGAACTTACTCATCTTACAGCTGGAAGTTTGTAGCCTTTGACCAATATCTCCCTGTTTCTCCTACCGCCCAGCCCCTGGTAACCACCACTCCTCTACTCTCTGTTTCTATGAATTCCTATCTCACTCTTTTTAATAGTGTTGGTTTTTTTTTGAGAGGATCCATTGTGTTGATATATCACAATATGATAAAATCATATGTCCAATAGATAGACATTTATTTCCAATTTTGTTTTTTGTTACTACAAACAATGATATAAGAAATATCCTTCAATATGTATCTTTGCCTTTGTTACTTATCTAGATTTCTTCTTAATGTCTATCAGTACATTTTTTTATAGTTTGTTTTTATGAGGCCTTGTATATTTTTTCTTTGTATTATAATGAGTTCTAATGTTTTTGGATATGGTGTTTTTCATTATAATTTCTAATTACTTTGGATATATAAGAAAGATTGATTTTTTTATGTTTACCTTGTATATGGCAACCTCACTAAACTCTTACTAATTAGAATACTGGATTGTCTTGACTTTTCTAGGTAGAAAATGATATTATATGTGAGTGAAACATATTGAAATTATTTGGGTGTAACATTGATACTTCTTACTCTTTTTTTCTAATCTTATTACATGGTCTAGGACTTCTAGAACAATTCTGAATAATATTGATGACAGTGTGTATCTTTGTTTTTTTCTTATACCTTATGAGAATGCCTAAATATATGACTACAGATTTTCTTTCCTTTTTCAATAATTATGAAAGCATCCCTATCCTTGTTTATGCTGGATATTTCAATCTTTTACATATTTGTCAGTCTCATAAATGAAAAACAATATTTCATTTTCATTTTAATTTGTATTTCCCCACTATATATAAAATTGAGCATATTTTCATATGTTTATTGGCCTATATGCTTCCATGAATTGCCTATTTATATTCTTTTGGGTTATTTATACTTATAAATTAGATTTGTGCAAGCTCTTTATTACTTATTTATGTATATATATTTTTTACTATTTTTTTTCTCCTTTTAATTGAATTTATTGGGTGACACTCATTAACAATTCTACAGGTTTCAGGTTATGCAAGCACTTTATATGGAAATCTTTTTTTTTTCTTTGTTCACACTGCAAATATTATCTTTAAGGATATCAATTTAGGGTTTCTGGGCAGATAAAAGAATCCATTCTAGGTAGCTCAGGCTGAAGGAGAATTAATTAGTGTATACAGTTTCTGGGATTGCCAGCAAACCATCTTCAGTGAAGGTCATATAGTCAAAAGTGATACGGCTAAGAGAAATGTCCAAACTCCTGTAAGCCCAGTGTTGTAGAAATTCCACTGCTGCCTCTGTTCCTCAACACCAATAAAACCAGGACGTAGGATCAGAACACCCACTATAGGTGGCGTAGAATATCAAATATCTCCACAACTCTCCTTGCTAGCAGAGCTAGCATCCTCTTGATCTTCAAATCTGCCTTCCAAATCTCCCACTGTCGTTATCTGTTTGATGGAAACTAGTCACAAGTCTACAGAAAGGAATGCTAGGAAATATATATTTTCATTCAACTTGGGAAAGGTGGGGATCAACAATATGGAGAACTATCAGAATGGAACAAGAACAGCAAGAAAAGCCCCGAGGAAGTAGAATGGAGGAAATAAAGATCAGAGCAGAAATTAATGACATAGGAACTAAAAAACAATACAAAAAAATCAATGAAATCAAGAGCTGGTTCTTTGAAAAGATAAATAAGATTGATGCACCTTTAGCTAGACTCATCAAGAAACAAAGAGAGAGGACCCAAATAAATAAAATCAGAAATAAAAGAGGTGATATAACAACTGACCCAACTGAAATACAAAGGATTGTAAGAAAATACTATGAGCAACTATATGCCAATAAACTGGACAACATGGGGGAAATGGACAAATTCCTAGAAGCATACAGCCTTCCAAAGCTGAATCAAGAAGAAGCAGAAAACCTGAATAGGCCAATAACAACTAATGAAATTGAAGCAGTAATCAAAAAACTCCCAGCAAACAAAAGTCCTGGACCAGATGGAGTTACAGGTGAGTTTTACCAAACATTCAAAGAGGAATTAACACCTATTCTATTCAAACTATTCCAGAAAATTCAAGAGGAAGAAAAACTCCCAAACTCTTTTTATGAGGCCAGCATCATCCTAATCCCCAAACAAGATAAAGATGCTACAAAGAAAGAAAATTACAGGCCAGTATCCCTGATGAACATAGGTGCTAAAATCCTCACTAAAATACTAGCAAACTGGATACAGCAATATATTAAAAAGATCATACACTACGACCAAGTGGGATTTATTCCAGGGATGGAAGGCTGGTACAACATCCACAAATCAATAAACGTGATACATCACACAAACAAAATGAAGGACAAAAATCATATGATCATATCAATAGATGCAGAAAAAGCATTTGACAAAACCCAGCACCCATTTCTGATAAAAACTCCCAACAAAGTGGGAATAGAGGGATCATACCTCAACATAATAAAGGCCATATATGACAGACCTACAGCCAACATCATACTCAATGGGCAAAAACTAAAACCATTTCCATTAAAAACAGGAACAAGACAGTGATGTCCACTTTCACCACTCTTATTCAACATGGTACTGGAAGTCCTCGCCATAGCCATCAGACAGAAAGAAAACATAAAAGGTATCCACATTGGAAAGGAGGAAGTAAAACTGTAATTATTTGCAGATGACATGATATTGTACATAGAAAACCCTAAAGACTCCATCAAAGTACTACTAGATTTGATAAACGAATTTGGCAAGGTAGCTGGATACAAAATCAGCATCCAGAAATCAATGGCATTCTTATACACCAACAATGAACTTTCAGAGAGAAACTAAAGAAACAATACCATTTACCATTGCAACTAAAAAAATAAGATACCGAGGAATAAACTTAACCAAGGATGCAAAAGACCTGTACTCGGAAAACTACGGGACACTGAAAAAAGAAATAGAGGAAGATTTAAACAAGTGGAAAAATATGCCATGCTCTTGGATTGGAAAAATTAATATTATTAAAATGTCCATACTACCCAAAGTAATTTATAAATTCAATGTAATTCCTATTAAAATACCAACAGCATATTTCACAGATCTAGAACAAACATTTAAAAAATTTATATGAAACCAAAAAAGACCCTGAATAGCTGCAGCCATCTTGAGAAAAAAGAACAGAGTGGGAGGGATCACTTTGCTGGACATCAAACTGTACTATAAAGCCATTGTAATCAAAACAGCCTGGTATTGGTATACAACAACTGGCATATAAATCAATGGAACAGAACAGAGACCCCAGAAATAGACCCACACCATTATGGTTGTTAATATTTGACAAAGGAGGCAAGAGCATACAATAGAGTAAGGACAGCCTCTTCAATAAGTGGTGCTGGGAAAATTGGACAAATACATACAAAAAAATGAAACTAGACCACCAACTTTCACCATACACAAAAATAAACTCAAAATGGATAAAAGACTTAAGTGTAAGTTGTGAAACCATAAAAATCCTGGAAGAAAACATAGGCAGTAAAGTCATAGACAGCTCACGTAGTGGAATTTTCACTGATACATCTCCTAGGGCAACAGAAACCAAAGAAAAAATAAACATATGGGACTACATCAAACTAAAAAGCTTCTGCACAGCAAAAGAAAACAGCCTCAAAATACAAAGGAACCCCACAGTCTGGGAAAACTTATTTTCCAAGGGTGTATCTGATAAGGGGCTAATTTCCAAAGAGTACAAAGAACTCATACTACTCAGCAAGAGGAAGACAAACAACCCAATTAAGAAATGGGCAAAGGACTTGAATAGACACTTCTCCAAAGAGGACATACGGATGGCCAAGAGACACATGAGAAAATGCTCGACGTCGCTAATCATCAGAGAGATGCAAATTAAAACCACAGTGAGATATCACTTCACACCTGTCAGAATGGCTGCCATCAACAAGTCAACAAACGACATGTGCTGGCGAGGGTGTGGAGAAAGTAGAATCCTAGTACACTGCTGGTGGGAATGCAGACTGGTGCAACCACTATGGAAAGCAATATGGAGGTTCCCCAAAAAATTAAAAATGGAGCTACCTTTTGACCCAGTGATCCCACTCCTAGGAATGTATCCTAAGAATCCTGAAACACTAATCAGAAACAATATATGCACCCCTATGTTCATAGCAGCGCAATATACAATAGCTAAGATCTGGAAACAGCCCAAGTGCCCATGAGTAGATGAGTGGATAAAAAAGCTGTGGGACATTTACACCATGGAATACTATGCAGCCACAAAGAAGAAGAATCTTGTACCCTTTGGGACAGTGTGGATGGACCTGGAGAATATTATGCTAAGTGAAATAAGCCAGGCAGAGAAAGACAAACATCACATGATCTCACTTATATGTGGAATCTAAAGAACTTAATAAATTGAGGAACAGAATAGATTCAATGACATGGAAGCATTGACGAGACTGATGAATGTCAGAGGGAAGGAGGAGGGCGGGTGGGTGGAGGGGGAGAGAGTAACCAAAGAATTTATATGCATATATGCACAACTCAAGGGCATGGACAATGGTGGGAAGAGGGACTGGGGAGGGGGATGGGACGGGGTGGAATGGATTGTTGAGAAGATAAAGGGACATTTATATTTTAAACAAACAAACAAAAAATTCTGTAAACTCTGGTTGATTTTCCTTTCTTTGGTGTAGTTTAATCCTTTCGCCCTCACACTTTGCATGCGAACTTTTCTTTTGCTCTTGTTCACTTTTTCTTCTTATGACTCCTTCCCCGAGGGGCAGGCTAGATCCTCTTTGGTGGAAGTAGGTGCCCGGTGAGCAGTCAGAGCACAGGCTTCCTGGGTTGTCAGCAACTCAGGAACGAGTTCCTTGAAGGTTGTGACAAAGGGGAGATGCCACATTTGATTTATTGACTTAGATTGCATTCATATCAGTAGTAGTGACACAGCATTACAGCTTTAGTATTCAAGAGTCCCTCAATCCACTTGGTTCTCTAATCCAGGCTCTTCCTCAGACCTCCCCCGCCTCCCTTGCCCCAGTTTAGTTAGTTAGACCTCAAGTTTTGCCACTTATTTCTACCAACTTAATTTGCATTTCAAATGATTATTTAAATTACTTAAATCTAATGACTTAAATTGCAATACAAATAATATCCTTAAGGGGAGAGAGAGTAGTCTGTAAGCAGAGCAACAGGGACCGGTGCCTGTTCATTTAAGCTTTACCACTGCTCACAGGTATCCGGTTCTTTGTCCTTTCAGACACCTTAGAGAGTGCCCTTCTTAGCTTCCTTTACATTGGGCAGGGCCATGTGATTATGGCAGATGAGTTGTGAGTGGAAGTGATTTGAGTCACTTTGGGGCCAAGACGCTGACTTGTCCAAGTCGGGGTTCCCAGCTCTCTTTTTCTTCTACGTCAATCCTGGGGACACAAAATGAAAGCAGCCTGGTTGCTGAGCTATTGCAGGGAAGACAGAGCCTTGGGACTTCACCTGGGCCCACAGTGGGCTCTGTATAAGAAATGAACCTTTATTGTGTTTACCACTGAGACTGTGGGACTTAGTCATTCCTGCAGCCTAACCTTGTCTATCCCTCCTAGTCACTGAAACTTCTGCCCTAACTAATTAAACTTTACATTGTCTTCTTGGCTCACCTAATGTGTAAGGTCACAAGAATATGCATCTTTTCTTTGCATATAGCCCGTTTCTCCATCTTGTTTGTGTCCCCAATGCCCTGTTGAATGGCACATATTTTCTCAAAATAATGGACTATACATTTTATTTCTGCTAAATAAACATAAGCCTAAAAGTTAAGAGTCGTAACTTCTCCTTTACAAAATCTGTTACAAACTACATGTTAAAAACATTTCACATGCTCATTATTTCTTCTATCTATACAGCTTTAACTTTTGATCAAAGTTACTAACCCATCCCTAAAATTATAAGTTCCTCAGGGATACATGAGAAAGTGTTTTGTCAACTCAGTTTCTATGCTATAGTGATGGGTTAGTTATAGCATTTATGTTTCTTTGTAATTCTCATAAGTACCCTGCAGGTATGAACAGCAAATTACAGGCTCCCAGAAGGGACAGAAGCCCTGTAGTTAACCAAGGATCAGGGACAGGGAACCTGCTTCTGGATGACAATTATCATAACTGAAATTTGCATAACTTTTGATAAGTTTAAAGTACATATCCCATATGTATTACTTAGGATTCTAGAGAAACATAACAAGTAGGATATGAGGAAATATATGATAAAGAATTGCTTCCCATGATGATGGAGGCAGAGACGTCCCAAGATCTGCCATGTAATTCAGTCCAAAGGCCTGAGAACCAGGGGAATCGAGGGTGTAAATCCTAGTCCGAGGGCCAGAGAAGGTGAGATGAGGTGTCCCAGCTCGATCAGTGAGGCAGGAGAAAGGGGAACATTCCCCCTTCTCAGCCTTTTGTTCTCATTAGACCTTCAAAAGGATTGTATAATGGCTGCCCACATAGGGGTGGACAGTCTCCTTTACTTGAGTCCCTCAATTCAAATGTCAGTGTCATCTGGAAACGCCCTCACAGACACACCCAGAAATAATGTTTAATCTGGACACCCTGTGGCTGGTCAAGTTGACACACACATATAATTATCTATCACACCATATTATTTTTACGGTAAACCTAGCAGAAATGTTGGGATAGTTCTTTCTGTTGTAACTGCTGCTTTTATTACTACTACTATGTATTATCTCTAATAGAGCTAGAAATAGATATATAGACAAAAAAGGAAATGAATAAGTTTCCTTTCATTTCAGAAAAGTTACATGACTTGGCCAGTGTCCCATACTTTATAATTGCAAACCATGCACTAAAGCTGGGTCCTTGAACTCTAAATTCCTTCTTTCTTTTCTTTCCCATGGGCAAACCTGAATGCCCAATGCAGGCCTCACATTAGAAGCCTTTAATCCCCTTACCACAACCCACCAATAATTAAAAAATTGGTAACATTCTTCAAGTTTTAAGGAGTTAAAGCATGATGATTATGTTCCCATTTTGATGCCCAAATCTCTATGTCAGTTGTAGCATAATCCACAGTACAATCTTATGTTACATGTCTCCAGGTTTCTTTCTTCCTTCTTAGTTTTTGTTCATCCTGATGGGCAAAATCCAGTGTTAATCTTTCTCCCTCAGCATCCTTTGTTGAGAAGTGTTTTCTCTGTGGGACTTCTCTCACTACTTTACAGGCAGGTTCTTTTTTTTCCCCTCAGTAGTGAACATACTTTGCTGAGGGATATGTCAAGTTTGTTTTATCTTCTTTGGGTATTTGAAGTTCTAGTAAAAAGACCAACTACCTAGAGGCATCACCCTCTCTGGAAGGGTCCTGTGCCGCTCGTTTAGATGAATGAGGCCCATTTAAAAGCACTTTTACTGGGCTTCTCATAAAAAGACTCTTACAATATTAAAGGTTTAAAATCTTATTTTTTAAATGTTCTTTTTAAAGTCATTAAAGTTTTATTTTTATCGGAGAAGTATATGTCTGTGTTAAAAAATAAAAAAGACAGAATAGTTTATAATAAGTATGTTTTTTGCCTTCACTCCATCCTATTCCCAGTCCTGTTCACTAGAGGCAACTAATTCACTTTAATTGTTTCTGTTTTAGTTTTTTTTGTTTTTTGATAAAATTCTTAATTTTATTAAGGCAGTGAAAGAGACTGAAATGCAAAATCAGTAGCAAGTAGGACAGTGCAGAGCTTGTGTGGATGACCCCGCAGGGCATGTGGACAGACCTGAGGACGATGTGTTCCTCAGTGAAAAGTCACGTTCACACCGGAGGCTGACTCCCCCCCCTTCCACCCACCTCTGCACTGCTCACCCTCAGCGCATGCTGCCTCCTGCATCACTGAGAAAGCAGAAGCAATCAGGGACTCCCACACTTTCACATCTGCTACATCTAAGACCGATTTCATCTGTGCTCTTTCTCACCTTCCCTCTGGTCACAGGGAGAAGGGATCCCTGCTTCTCCTGTCCACTTGGGCTCTGTCCCATCCCTTCCCAAACACATGGCTCCAGCCGGTTTTCTGCAGAGTCCCTTTCTCCTCTGTACTGGATCATTCCAAGAGCAAGTGAATGCCCCCTAGTGTAGCCCTTCTCAAGCAGGAACACGCATAGTTCTCGTCGTGACCTCCATCATTCCATCATTCTAAAGAATATGCTTCTTCCTTTAATTTTTGATTTATGTTCATTAGAGAATAGGTACTGACATTAGCTGCATTCCTAAGGAGGAGAATTTGTCTCCTGTGTACAACTCCTGCCTCTCTGCTTCTTTTCTTTCCATTTCTCCCAAGTTATGATATTAAAAAACTCTATTGGTTCACCTAACTTCCCATCATATATATATGGCGTTCTCTTTCAGTAGCCTCCTTTGAATCGCTGCTCTGTAATGTGGATGTTTTTGAGTTGCTAATTTTTTTCACATATTGTTCTTTCTTTCACTCCATCCAACAGCTATACCTGTACCTTTACATTTTCCAAATTGAAACATTTACAATTTATTCTGTAACCATAACTATTCTTGTTCATTTCTGTGGGTTAATTCTTAAATCTGAAAACTAATGAAAAGATTTTTGATCACGATGGCCATATTAATATGCTTCCATTTCCTTCTCTGTGGGTCTAATGCCCTTCCCCCCTTCCCCTTGAGGGAGAAGGTAGCACGATAGGGGAGCACCTTTCCTTACACTTCAGCAATTTCTCAAAATAATGCACATTTTAGTTTTCTACACTTTGGGGTCATGACTCGTCTGTGTAGTTTTAGTTTTATGTTTGCTAGGATTTTTTAGTTTTTCTCTTTCTTCAAGATTTTCTTTTTGTCTTTGATTGTATCGCAGTTTGAATATGATATTCCTACATGTAGGATGGTTTTTTGTGGGTTTTTTGGGTATTTATTCTGTATTACCTCAGCATTTTTGATTTGATGCCTGTCATTAATTTTGGAAAATTCTTAGACATTATTACTTCAACTATTTATTCTGTTCCTTTCTCTCTTTCTTTTCCTTCTGGAATTTCTATTACATGTGTTACACATTTTGTAATTGTGCCACAGTTTTTAATGTTCTATTCCATCTTTCTAATTCTTTTCTCTTTGCATTTAAGTTTGGAAGTTTCTACTGACATATCTTCAAGTTCACTGATCCCCCCCTTGGCTATGTCCAGCCTGCCAATGAACTTCTTCATTTCTGTTCCATTGTTTTTATTTCTGGCACTTATTTTGATTATTTCTTAGAGTATCTCTCTGCTCACATTACCCGCCTGTGTTCGCATGTTGTTCACTTTTCACTAGAGCCCTTAGCTTGTTAATTGTAGTTATTATAAATCCACGGCCTAGTAAGTAAAAAATTCTCTGCCATGTCTGATTCTGGTTCGGATGCTCACTGTCTCTTCAAGCAGTTTTGTATTTGTTTTTCTTTTCTTTTCCTGCATGCTTTGTAATTTTTGGTTGAAAGCCATACATGATGTATTGAGTAAAAGAACTGATTATGTAGGCCTTTAGTGGGATGGCTAGGAGTCAGGCTGTGGTTTACTGTTTGCTACGGCTGTGGAGGCAGAGGCTAAAACTTCCCCTGGTGTCCTTGTCTTGGTGTCCCCTGCTGACTTTGGGTTTTCCTGGAGTTTCTTGGAACACGGAGTGCCCAAATATTTGGTAAAACATTATTAGATTTGAGGGTGTTTCCAAATGAGGTTAGCAGTTGAGTCTGCAGACTGAGTGAAGCAGGTTGCCCCCTCCCATGTGGGACGACCCCACCCAATCCATTGAAGACCCGAATAGAATAAAAGGTTGAGTAAGAAAGAATTCTTTCTCTCTGCCTTCCAGCTGGGACATTGGTTTCTCCTGCCTTCACCTGGGACTTACACCATCAACTTATTTGAACCTGCTTTCTGTCTCCTAGAAATCCAGTGAGGTCCTCTGTGGGCTGATGACCATGCCCCATTCTTTGCACTGCAATGATTCACTTTGTGTGTTTATTATGTTATTTCAACAGAATCTCTGGTGGAATGTGGATGCTTAATCTATCACCTTGAGTCCAGAATACTAGTTATTTAAAATTTGTCTCGTTAGCTAAGTGAGATAGGAATAATTCTTTTTATAAAAACTCAAGCAACACAAAATTATATAGTTAAAATCTGCCTTTATCTCTTACCCACCTTCCCTTTGCTTCCTCCTCATCAGTTGACCTTTGCTAAATGTAGATCCCCCATCCTGTTCCACCCACTGACCTCCTCGTATGTAACCACTGTTATAGTTTATTAAGTAGCTTAATGGACTTTAAAAAAATTATTTTGAATCAAATGTAATTATAAAGGTTTGTTTTGTTTTATAACAAATGGGATTATGCTTCATGTATTATTTATGTAGCTTGCTTTTTGGAAAGACTATTAGATAATCTTTTAAATCTCTAGTCATAATTAAATAAATTTCTTCCCCAAAATTAACTGAAATAAATGTAGACTGAATTTCCCCCCTCAAAATAGCTATATTGGATGTCATGTGTCGGATATCATTTCATAATTATCTGATAATCATTTTATAATTTAGAATTCACTGACTTTTAATTAAACTATCCCTCTTAAGCATTTTTCTCTCTCACAATAAATTAATTACACAAAATTTAGAAATTCTAGGCTACTTTAAGTCAAAGCATTTCAACTTTTATTATCCTTATTTTATAAAAGGAGAAACTGAAGCTCAGAAATAATGTGGTTTTCCAAGGTCCCATGGGTAATAAGCAGGCCCCAGGCAGAGCTGCGGGGCTTCCTGATGTGTGTGCAGGGTGCACTCTCAGCCAGGTCATACTTCCTTGCTCATCGAAAACCCCACCTTCCTCAGGAGGGAAAGTGAACCACTAATAAATGTGAAATATTCTTTCAGCTTGAATAAAGAAAACCTCATGTAAGTGATAAGTGAAATAAAATGTATGGAAAATATATCCAGTAGCTCTAGGCATATACACGGACAGTTCAAAATTCTTACTATGTAATAAGCAGAGATTGTCTGGAGTGTGTGTGTAAATGTCTTCTGGGAAGACCTTCCTGACACGCCACCCACCTCCTTCCTCCCACCCTGGCTACTTCCTTTTCTCAACTTTATTGTACTTTTGACTCTGAAATTGCAATTTGTTTGCATGTGCATCTCTTCTTGGTATTAAATTCCTAGATTGCAGAGACTTTGCCTTATTCATGCCTGAACCCCAGCACCGTGGGTAGGTGTGGCTCACTAAGTGTTCCTTGAATGAACTGACACTTTGTACTGCTGTGTTCAGTTCTTTAGATTTGACTTCAAGGATAACTAGCTGCAGGCTGTGAGAAATATTAATCGTATGAATAACCTTAGAGGGAGGAGTTTTAAGTAGTTCTCATGACAGTTATGAAATTAGACAGTGTAAACCAAGCTGGGAAAGATTACATCTGTTTTTCACATCCCTGAATTTGTGGACTGAACACACCACAGTTTTAGAGCTTGTGTAGGGAATAAGCACATTGCCTAAGGAAAACAGTCGACTATGCTTTGGGGTGAATATATTGTTAGCATCTCTCTTGCTAACCAGCACCTCTTACCTTTTGTTTATTTTAAGGCATATGTCATGTTCAGAGTCATATGCTTTAGTAGCTAGCTAGATCTTAACATTCTAAAATCTTTCACTATTTTTACAATTTATTTCCAGTAACCTTCCAATAAATGATGGTTTTCCATCCATGGGGTTAGCATACATTTTCCTTTAATGATAGATTAACCTATGTTGTAAAGTGAGCCAATTTAAAGAAATACAATAAGTAAGCGATAGCACAGTGGTACATGCGCATGATGATAATTGTGGCAGTGGCATAAGAATGCCTGAAATTGGAGGCATAAGATCAGAGCTGGCTTCTGATTCTAGCAGCACATCAACCAAGGCCAAATTCATGCAGCTGGAGAGTCTGAATCAGTAGGTTTGGTGTGACTCCTAAGCCTGCTGTTGTGGAGAGACACTGGCCTAAGGTGAAGGTGTAGCCCAGTCAGCGCCCAGTGCAGCTTTAGGAAGGCCAGGCCTGAGAGGCTCCTGTTTGAGTCCAGAGACCATTCGCATCAGAATTCCATGTGAACAAATTGGTTTCTACTCATATGCAACATAACTCTCACATATTCAATTATGATCTTCCCCAGGAGACAGTCACCAACACTCATCTCACATGGCCTTTCACCAGCTTTCAGTGTATATTACCTTTACCATTCCTTACACAGTCTTTGCCCTTGGCTTCCAGGACATCCTGGTTGACATTGTAAGCCACTTGGTTTCAACATGACTGCCAAAGAGATAGAAGTCACCTTTGCAGGTGATTCTCACCTGTCAAGCCACTAATCTTGAGTTTTCTCAAAGGCTTTTTATTTTCCCCTCTGGACTCTGTCCCTGGGCAGTCTAATTAATCCACATTCAAGGCTCAGTTCTCACCCTCTGCACAAGACTTGCAAATAAGCAGTTCCAGCCAGACCTCTCCCCCAGACTCCAGACTCCTCTCTCCAGTTGTCTTCTGGATAGCTTCACCTCATCTGAAAGTCATATCCAAATCAGCTCATCAGGAGTCCCCCTCCCTGCTCCTGACTTTGTCATCCAACCTAACCCTTCCCTCCTATTTTCTATCTCGGGAAATGTTGCCGTATTCTACACATTACCAGAGCCGGAAACCCAGAGTTACCTGAGTAACTCCTGTATCCTATATCCAATCTGTACCCAAGTTTTACCATTTAAATATTCTGCGTACATATCTCTCTGTTTCTGGATCATTATGATTTCTATTGTCCTGTTCAAGCTACCATCTTCTTTCCTGAACCATTTCAATGGCTTCTATGTGACTATCTCCCTATTTTTCTTCTGTCTTTGAATCCCCTGCCCCCCATTCTGTTGTTTACTCTGTAGGGAAAGTGTTCAGTTCAAATGCTACCACATCACCCTCTTGCTTGAAAAATGTTTTGATGAATTCTCATTACTCTTAGAATAAAGATCCAAATCCTTAATGTAAACGCTAAGATCCTGCATGATCACACCCCACCTCCTCCCCATACGGCCGCATCCCTCTCCCCACACCTGCCTGCTTGCTTGCTAAGCTGCATCCTGTTTGTCCTCCCTCAGCACATTCTGTTCTTTGGGCCTGAGAGGAGTTGTCTGTTCTTCCCCCCATCCTTCCACATTTGCCTACTCCTGACAGGTTGAAATGCCTACGCAAGGATCACTGCCTCAGAGAAACCTTACCTTTCCTCCCTGACTACAGAGAGCCCTCCTGTGATGAGCTAACATGACACCACATACCTTCCCTTCATGGCACTTAATGATGGTAATCATTTCCCCTCCATCTGTGTGTTGATTAGTTTATGTCTGTCTTCTCTGCTAGACCCTTCATTCCATCAGGGGTACCCAGATCATGTTTGCTTTTGTTCACTTGGGTCCTCACTTTTTAGGAAAATCCCTGGCCCATACTTGGTACTTAATAAATAAGTCTGAAGTAAAGGACAAAGAAAGTCAATGAAGTTGGGTATTGGAAGAAAGGGAAGGTAGTGATATATGAACAAACAAATGGCAAGCGACCCTTATCTTCATCATTATTTAGCTATGGTTCTTAGTGGCGAGAATGAGAGCCTTCTCTGTCTAATGAGTTGGAACTGGAGATATTAAAGAGAGTTGAGATAAAGAGTACCTGGTAGTATCACTTCTTTGAACATTTCCATTCCCTATATTGCATTTCCCTTCATGGGCTAGGTTTTGATGTGCGAGTATACTTACAAGAAATGGTTAATTGTGAGAACTGAAATATAGAAGCTTTCCTTGATTGAAAAGATTTTCATTGGTTAGAAAGATTTTCCTAGGGTGGGAACACGTAAAGGCCATTTCTATATTTAATTGAATCGTTTTTCATGATATAAACTAGATCTTTTATAAAGTACTTGCCAAAAAGTGAAACTCTGTTCATTTAAAACTCATCCATTTGTGTGCAAGTAAAATTGCCTGTCATGGTTTGAAAGGATTATTTATAGTTTCTAAACATTCATCTCTCCCAACTCGGCTCATATATTGCCTTTACAAAATGGAAATTTAATTTCATTAGGATGTTCTATTGTCCAATGTGTACACCTTGTTTTAACATGATTACATTCAATTGCTTCACTTGCTTTATTGGAAAATGACAAAGTACATCCAACAGTTTTTAACTTTTTACTATAATATGTACTGGTGACTGTGACTAATACTACTGATGATTACCTTAAAAGATAATCACTAGGAACAGCAATGTTTTGCATTGACCCAAGAAAAAATAGTTCATGGCAACATAGAAAAGAATAATAGTGGGAAATGATTACATAATATACTCTCCACGGGTAAAGCCATTCAAGATGGAAAACAGAAGGGTAGAGTTTAAATAACACTTCTTTGTATTTTAATCTTAGAAATAGTTTCTTTGGTTTATATTAAATTTTATTAGATTGGTGTTAAACATATTTAAGTGGAACATTGTATGAATATGATTTTTTTTGGTAACTAAAGTTCTGGATTCCTTAATTCTTAAAGTATGTTTCTGTATTTATGAGATGGTACTGCTTAGGGGTGAGGGACAGACTGAAATCTGACAAAATGGTCTCAAAGATGCCATGTACCTAAGAAATTATGATACAGAGATGCAGATTGAAGGGTACCTGCCAAACTTTAGAAACTGGCTCTGTTGTGCTGTTTGGCCAAATGCTTGCTTTATAGGAGGAGATGCCATCTGCTTTAGGCATTACTCACCCTGAGGCATGTGTGAACAGTAATTAAGAACATATGATTAGGAAGGACACTAATATTCAGAACTCTGAAGAGAAATGCACACATTAGGTATTTGAAACAGTTCATTTTTAAAGACCAACTTGTATTTTTGAGGCAAGGGCAGTCTGTTAGATTTTAAACACATCTGTCGTCCTTTCTCTGTGTTCTTTTTCCACAACTGAGAGCAATAATTCTAATGTTGGTGAGGTTTTGTTTGTTTGTTTATGTTTTGTTTTTTGACCATGACCTTTGACTTAGAATGTGTGTTTCCCATAGCTACTGGGCTGGAGCAAGCCTCTGCATAAACAAGGGGCTTAGAGAGGTTCTTGGCTTTACCAGAATGAAGCCACCGATTGAAACTGCACGTTTGATTGCACCTTTCCATTGATTTCTGAGAGCCACCCCATAAAACTAAGGCACTGTCTTCTTCCCTTTCGTTTCTGCTGGTAGCTTCAAGCAAAAGAATCTTTTCTGTCAGGAAAGAAAGCTTTATTTCCAGGTAAAAGGCAAGACCATGGCAAAGTGTTGGGATTGTCATAAAACTTGTCAAGCGATAACATGCTTTATTAAGATGTCATGATAACTCATTTTAACTTTCAGGAGATTTGGGCAATTATTCTTCAGTTTTAATGACTGGAAATATATCATGATCAAAAGATTTAAAAAACATTATAACATAGGCTCCAGAATTCAACAGGGTCTGTGTATATGTACTTAGGAGATTTATTTTTGCAATAAAATGGCAGTTTTGTGATGTTCGATTATTGGCTTTTCTCCCAAACCATAAAAGCAATTGGTGTTAAAGATTGGGTAGTTGTGGTTTTGAAGAGAGCATATGTCTTACAGGGAAACGATTTTATAATTAGTTCATTTTAAAATATATACATATTTTTATTGATTTCAGAGAGAGGAAGGAAGATGGAGAGAGAGATAGAAACATCAATGATGAGAGAGTTGTTGATTGGCTGCCTCCTGCATGCCCCCTGCTAGGGATGGAGCCCGCAACTAGGGCATGTGCCCTATCTGGGAATCAAACCACAATCTCCTGGATCATAGGTTGATGCTCAACCACTGACCCATGCCAGCTGGGGAAATGAACTAATTCAAGGAAATCTATCAGATTTATCTTGGGTCATATTTATTCCCAAGATCTAGTCTGCAAACTCAGTGAGGGCAGGGCTTATGACCTTTGTTCATCTATGGCTCTTTATGCCTGGGACATACTGTGTGCTCAATAAATACTTGTTTGAGTGGTGGAATGAATAAGAAGTAATAACAGCCTGACCTGCGTGGCTCAGTGGTTGAGTGCTGACCTATGAACCAGGAGGTTACAGTTTGATTCCCAGGGCACATGCCAGGGTTGCGGTAGGGGGCATGCAGGAGACAGCCGATCAATGACTCTCATCGATGTTTCTATCTCTTTCACCCTCTCACTTCCTATCTCTGAAATCAATAAAAACATATTTAAAAAAAATAATCGCAGCCTTCTGACTACTATTATTTAGCAGGTGGCATATGTAAAGAAGACAGTAATCTAATGTACTTGCTGAATGCCCAGCATCATGTAATGTGCTATGCAAAATAAAATTTAGGATCCCGACAACCATATTAGACAGAGGAGGGGAAAACAAGGAGCAGAAATATGATATAATTTATCTACAATGACTGAACTAAAGAAAAGTTAATTCCTATTGATGTCAAGTACAGACTGATGAAAGGTTCTCAAGATGGTTTGTGTACATGTACCTACATTTGTGAATTAGATGTATTTATGTGTAATAGATGTTAGTGGGTAATATATTTTAATGACCAAGGGGAAATTACTGTGTAAAACAATTCCTATTGAAGAAGTACTTGCAAAACTGATTATGATGATTTAGTTTTTATGTAACTTGAGATTTCATCATTCATAAAATCATAAAATGTAGAATACTAGTTCAAAGATATAAAAATTACTTATGATAACAACTAAAGATTCACTTTATGTTGCCATGCGATGCCTTCCATTGTGGAATTCCTACGGAGTGCTCTCAGAATCACATCTTACTTTACAAATGAAATGCGAACCCTGGCCGGGTGGCTTGGTTGAAGTGCTGTCCCATACACCAAAAAGGTTGCAGGTTAGACTCCTGGTCAAGGCACATGTCTGGGTTGTGGGCTTGATCCCCAGTCCAGGTAGAGGAGGCAACTAATCGATGTGTCTCTCTGACATCGAATTTTTTTCTCTCTCTCCCCTTTCCTCTCTCAAAATCAATAAAAACATATCCTTGGGTAAGAATTAAAAACAAACAAACAAAGGCAAATTTTACAACTTGAGGCAAAACAGGCAAAAATAAGCCTAATTTCAACAGTTTTCTGTAAGGTGGTTTTTCATTTTGTTTTCCCATGAGCATTTTGACCTAAAGTCAGGTTGGGTCCATCCATCTATGTATAAAAACCTATACATATAAAATATCTCTCTCTCTCTCTCTCCATATATATATGTGTATATATATATATATATATGTATTTCTCTATATATGACTTTCTATATATTTATATCTCTATAGCTCTACCTATTTATCTACATCCATATTTAAAAATTCTTAGAGAATTGTTGAACTCAGAACTTTACCAAGAGTTTTTTGGGAATGACTGATCCAATAATGAGAACTATGCCCAATTCATTATTGATGAAAGCATAAGAGTAGTAATCAGAGGGGTTTTGTGTAAGTTTGGAGCTCTCTTCTCTCTGGTGTGGTGATAACTCTTCACCTACTTAGATAAGGGTGTTTGGCACATAGTAGATGCTTAACAAACACTGTGGAAACCACCAATCATCCACCTTCCACATAGCCAGGATCCTTTTGTGTATCCTGCTCTGACTTACTCTCAGGATGTACCTTGTGGTGCCTGCTTCTTAAGGTCCTTATTACTTAAATGAGTGCATATTTATAAATTGGTAAAAAGAGTACTTGGTACATTGTAAATATTTAATAAAGTCCTATTAACTAAAACAAATAAGTGTACTACTTACTTAAAAAAACAACAACAGAGTTCTTATGATACAGTAGGTTTTGAGACAGGTAGAAAAAATATTGATGTTTCAGTTGAAGGGCTCCAGGAAGCATCATATTATTGGTAAGTGTGAATCAAGATTGTGGAATATAAACTCAGTAAAGAGGTGACTGTCAAGAACTGTAGGAAACTGGGATTTTACCCCACTTCCAGGCTGATAAATTAGTCATTTTCATGGATGCTGACCAATGGCCTTCAGAACTCAGACTTGCTGTTGAAAACAATTATCTTGTTATCTTGAACAATTCTTTCGTTGCATCCCGCACCAGGTTCTCTATTTGCTGACTGAAAAGCCATTGAAAGATTTGGTTTCAGCCACACTAAGCCTGGGGCACCGCATGAGCCATTGCCCCTGGCAATATATGGAAGCAATTTTTTTTATAGCCCTTTCTCACGATTGGGTGGAAGTTTGGACTAGAGATCC
This sequence comes from Miniopterus schreibersii, assembly GCF_964146895.1. Classification (NCBI taxonomy): domain Eukaryota; kingdom Metazoa; phylum Chordata; class Mammalia; order Chiroptera; family Miniopteridae; genus Miniopterus; species Miniopterus schreibersii. Next base: position 37,997,617 of record NC_138103.1, on the reverse strand, counting down.
AGATCCTATTTTTTTGTGGAGAATTAAAAAAATTTCTCTTACTCTCAACACCTATTGCTTGCTTCAAAATTTGGGACACAAAAAATCTGCTTTGACTCCTGCTTATCGTTTTGACAGGTGTTCCATTTCAAGTTGATAGAGATGTCTACAATGTACTTAAATCCATGTCCTTTCTCTTTTTATATTTTACCCATCATCTCTCTCTTCGGAGTAGAAAGGGTTAATGAAGTGTGACATCACTGCATCATCTTGACCAGTTTACACTCTGAGGCGATTTTAGAGCTGTGAATTTAGGGCAGTGTCATCTTCTTTTATCCCACTTTCTAATGCACAGAGCAGGTTTGCTTTCTAATTAGGGGTGACGGTCTTTGCATTGTAATTAATCCATCAGCTGATCAGTTCTAGCTGTAGGAAAGTGTGCTGAAATGTTAACATCCATCCAGCTGTAGTGAATTAAGTAAGCCATGCATGTGCTTTAAAAAAAAATTATCTAAAGAAAAAATATATTATTACTACATTTCCTCCCACAGTTGGAGAGTTCAGCTGTTTTTTTAAAAAATATTTTTAGGACTCCAAAATAGAACATCAACCACATATTTTAAAATAAATATTAGGTTATAGCATTAGAGCAATCCTTCTTGGGAAGTTATCTAGAAAACAGATGGTTGTTAGTCCCACCCTGTGGCAGGAGAACGGACTAAGTAATCTTTTGAAGTATCTCCTTGTCTTAATATGTTAAGTGTGAGATGAAGGCAGAATGCTGATTCTCTCTCTTTACCACTCAGAGTAGATGCTGCTTTCTCTAGTTATTACTTTCCAAGGAGTCTTTATTAATTAAAGTCAGCACCTAGTATAGGTCACAGCTCAGTGATGAATGAATGAACACCTGAATGACTGCTAAGTTTGGTGTAAAACAATTATGTCACCATTTGGAAAAGGTTGGGATCTATTTCAATTACATTTAAAGTACCTGTGGCATTAGTACATTTGTTTACTCAGGAATTTATCTATTATTTTATATAATTTTCAAAGTTTCATGTTTGTTGAATTTTATTTTTTTAAATAAACATTTAACATAGCTTTAACTAGTATGTTGGCAACTTATACTTGGTTGAATGGCTATAGTGACATGTTTAACTACACATGGCATGTTCACATTCTATTTTTAAAATAGACATCAATCATTTACCAGATTCTTTATTATTGCCTCAAGAGACATTCTTAGCAATGATGTTGTCAAGGAAACACACTGAAACTGTTACATAAAAGAATGTCTTTTTAAGGAAAATCTTTCAAAATGATATTTCTATTTTTTCCCAGTTTGTGTGGAATTATAATTTATAAGCAATTCAATTTAAGTAAATATTTTATAAGCAATCCATGTAATGTTATAGCTCTGGAAATATCTGTCAAATACAGTCATTTTTGAATTTCAAGTTTAAATAATTAGATGACACTAATACAGTGTAAAGACCTATTCAGGAGATTTAAAAAATGATATGATGTCTGCTTCTCATGTTAAACATATTAAATTACAGTGAAATCTTCAAGATGAAAATAGCATAGGTGTTTAGAATTAACAGATAAAAATGTTCCTCTATTTTCACATTGACAGGTTAACTGAGGGAGAGAGAAAAGGCAATGATTTCAAAAGTGTAAATTTCAATGACCTTAGGAACTTAATAGGACGTCCCATTGAACAACAAGTATATATTATTTATGTATTCAGGCAATCACGTAGAAAATAATAGTTAGAGACTATGATGGTCACAGACATCTATCTTTAGCACTTGCTTGATATCTATTTCAAATTTATATTTCAGAATTAAAGGAAATAACCTTAAATGAAAAGTTTGGAGGAAGATATTCTAGAATATACATCACATATGTTTTGTTAAAGAGTATGTGTTGGTTTGCATTACGGCACAGAATATTTGAATTTGAGGGGACTGAAGAGATCCTTTAACAGATGAGGAAATGTGCCAGGAAAGGCTAAGAACTTACCTAAAGTTACTAGGAACAAAGCCAGGAATACGACTTGGTTTCCTGATTCCAGTTCTGTGCTATTTCCACATTGTTGGCTTAAAGAACTTGGGTTACCACTCATCCTTTCCCAATCATGAACACCATTGATCTTCAGTTGAAATGTTAAGATCACATAGCCTCTTAGATGTTGTTTAAATCACTCTTTGTGGGATGGAATAAAAGAATGTTAGACGTAGAAAAAAGATGTTTTTGGGGAAACATATAGAGATTCTCAAGTTACATCAAGGAATAAAAGGCTACCAAATATAAAGGAAATATAATAGTCCAAATGGATATTGATAGTCAAAATTATGAAAATGGATAAGCCTTGGCTGGAGACAAAGTGAAAATAAGATATAAGGATAAGCCAAAGATTATGCTTTCTCTTATGTATTCATATTTTAAAATGTTGCACAAACCAACTGACTAAGATGGGATTCTTACCTGGCTTGTCTCTGGGAACATCAACCTCTTGACTGATGTTGTCAAGTAGATTCACATAGTGAATATCTGCAACTGGTAGAAGGGTATTTACACTCTGGACTTTTTCAAGGTAGCATGAAAATTGAACAAGTGATCCTTATAAATGGTCAATTTTGGTTAATAATCTTATCCACTGAAAAGACTATTATTCTTTTTTTCTCTGGCTATTTTTAAGATTTTCTCACTGCTTTAAGTTTTCATCAGATTGACTAGCATGCGCCTATATGTGATTTACTTTTTGTAATTATCCTGATTAGTGTTCATAGTGCCTTTGGAACCTGTGACTACAATGTTTTTGTCAGTTTTAGACACATCTTAGCCATTACCTCTTCAAATCTTCAAATACTGTTTTTACTTCATTTTCTCTTTCTCCTTCTGGGCCTCTAAATACATGTATGTAATAATGCCTTCCACCATATGCCACTTGTTAGTGACACATTTCTTTCTGTATCTTCCATCTTTTTTTTTTTTTTCAGACCATAGCTAGGATATTTTGTTTGGACCTTTCTTCCCGGTTACTAGTTCTCTCTATAGCCATATTTCGTATTGTTGAAAACTGTGTACTGATTCTAGAATTTCTACTTGGTTTATTTTTGTTATGGCTTTAGTTATTTGCTCTATCCTAATTACTTCTTTATATTAGGCATATTTATCTTAATGCTCTTATCTCAAGGACCCCTGAGTGACTAGTTCTATAATGTATTATTTCTCTTGGATCTTAGAAACACTGTGTTGCTAAAGTTACTTAGACACACAGTATCTTCTATTTTTGATCAAGTGCTGGATATTACATATAAAAATTATAGATCTAATTAGAGAATTATGATAATGTTACCTTCTGTGGGGGAATCTGTATTTGTTTCTGGAAGGTACTTGGGGACACTAGGAATTCCAGGTCACTTTAATGCAATCAGGGGTTAAAACAATTAAAAACTGGCCTTCAGTCAGTATGAAAATGGCCTTATTTCCAATTCCTAATTATTCCCAGTGTGTTCAACTTTGCAGTTCCAGCCCAAAGTCTAGATGGCTTAACAGATCACTCTCCCCCACTTTGCCCTTGGTTGATTCTTGATTTCCAATTTTTGTCATCTCGGCCTCATGAATGTACTCCAAGTTCCACTCACCATCTCAGGCTTTTCTATTGAAATGGACAAACACCCTCAGGACTTGAGCAGCCCTAAAGCCCAAGTTACTAATCTGGATCTTGTCCCCATAAGTCTTCACTGCCTTAGGAATTCTTTGATACCATTACACAGATTTTGTCCAAAGTTTTTATTTTTCTTTTAGCAAGAAAACTGGTCCAAATCATCTAGTCTTCTATTATTAGAAGCAAACCTCCCAAATTTTGTCTTTGAAATTTCTCCTATTTTTATGTCCTTGTGAAGTTTTCATTTTTTCTAACACTGAGATTTTGGGGAAATAAAGCTACTGTGCATTCCCCCCCCCCCCCCCCCTTTTACTGGTGATACAGAGCTACAACATAGAAAAATAAATTTAAAAGTATTTTTAATATGTTCTTTTCAAGGTTTGCAGGTAGAAATTCAGTAGAATTTTTTGGTAATAAGGGAAATAGAGTATGCTATATCTTTTTAGTAAGTCATTTAATACAAGGATTGTTTCAGCTTGTATCACATGCGTTTCTTCTGGCAGTTCAAGTAATATCGTTTTTATTTCCTGATTAAATATTTGTAGTGCAGAACATGATTGGCAATCATAAAGTTTTTCTGTTGTTTACAGTGTTGAACATTCTATAATGCTAACTAAAAGCTTATAACGAATCAACTTTTATGTAATTAAAACATCAAATTTTCAGGAAATTAGAAGTGAAAGCATAAGTTATTGGCTATTGTAAATAATGTATTATTGTGTGTGAACATTACATATGCATAAGTAGGTGTATATATCTTTCACTGTACTTTAGATACACAAGATTGAATTGCTTAGAATCCTTGATCCATGGCATACTTTTATTATTAACTTATCATGATCCTTTTTTATTTGTTTCATAATTAAGATAGTTATTTATAATAAATTAACATCCATAAAACCACCATCTGACCTAAAAATTAGAACATCAACTATAACTTCTGTTATTCCTCTAACCTGTCTTTCTTTCTCTCCTCTTGATATAAGCACTTTCTCAAACTTGTGTTTACTATATATTCCTAAACCATATATTACTTAATTTTAGTTTTAAAAATTGTATTCCATAGCACTGATTTCCTGAAAATATGCTGTCCATAGTCCTCTGGGATTTATTTTACTCAATATTATTCTACTAATATTTTCATTTTTGTATGAGCTATAGTTCACCTGTTTTCACTACTGCATATCCCACTACAAATTTACCACAATTCATATACTCACCTGTTCTGAGCATTTTACATATTTTGTGTTTAATATAATGAACACATCTGCTATGAAAAATCTTGACATCCTACTTGGTATTTATTTTTAAGATATTTACTCATTATACTCATAAAGTAGAATTGCTGGATTTATAGTATGTAAATGTTCACATTTAAAAAATATGACTCTGTGTTTGGCAGCCCTGGATACCATGGGCCAGGTGGGTGTGGCTTCCACTGGGCCACTGAGCACACGCCAATTGGGTCACTGGGTTGGTTCCTGGGCAGGGAGGACTGACACTGGACCATGGTAAAGCAGGGCTGGAGCTGGGATACAGAGATGCTCATGGACAGAAATCAGGCCAGTAGTTCTGCTACTGGTGGTACTGACCGTTGTGGCTCCTCCTAGGTCTCTTGGCAGAAAGGGCAGGACTGTGGACAAGTGGGCCCACAGCTTGGTCCACAGGGAGATGGGCCTGTTTCTAGTCTGCAGCAGGGCCTCAGTCAATAGGTCTGCCACCAGGGCTGGGCCTGCCTTCCCAAAGCAACCTCTTTAGTCTTGGGCTCCATCAGGGTTTCAAAACCTCTTACTTGGGTCTCAAAGCTCCCTTAAAGCACTTTGTCCATGGGATAGCTGCCAAATATTTGCTTCTGTGGGAAGACGTGGGCTGTTTCTGCCATGTTGCTGACATCACTTCATAAAAAATCTTACTGATTCCCATACTCTCTTAGATGTGTTTGGTTAGATTTCCTTATTTTTGTTTATTGAATGGACATAAAATGATACATTACTATGGCTTAGCTTTGCAACCTGTGATTATTAGTGAGATTGGACAACTCTTCAATGTATTGACCATATGTGTTTCCTTTTCAGTGGAATCCCTGTTCATATCCTTTTTCTGATTTCCCCATTGAGTTATTTGTTCTTTTCTTATTGTTTTGTTGGAGTTCTAATATGTATCCCTGATACTAATCATTGAGTTTTGTTTGCTAATGTCTTCTTCCTGCTCAGTATATAGTTAGTAATTTTACTTTCTTAAGATGTCATTTGATTTTTAAAAAGTCTTATTTTAAGATAATCCTTGTAGGGTATGGAATTTATTTTTATGAAGGACTAATTTTTCTAGCTCACTGGGTGAAAATCACTTGGATATCAGAGAGTTGTGAAGAACCAGTGTATCTTTCCCTGCAACATTCACTTTTATTCTGATTTCTCCAGGAATGGGTACAACATAAATCTTCTCAAGTGTTTATTTATTGCTAAGTTAGTTGAATGGAAGGCTAAAACTCCAGGCATTTCAGGTCTATTGCTTATTCCTATCCCAGAAAAAGAGAACTTTTACTCTTCATTAAGGCTCCCATCAAAATAGGCAGAGCTTCAGCATACATGCTTAGTAAGCATTGGTGGGTGGAATAATTGTGCTTCTTTTATTGTATTTCTCAGCCAGGTCTATGGTTTGCAAAGGCAGTGAAGTTCATGTGGGCTACAAATAACTAGTATAAATTTTATGCCTGGCATACAAATGCAGTGTTGATCAGCTGCCCCAAATTCCATTCCTATTTATGTGAGCTGCATTCAGTACCAAGGGAAGAAACTGTGGAGGAGCTAACTGCTTGGAATCACTTGGGTTGTGCACTGAGAGTTTTCTACTCCCATCCCACTTCATGGACTCATATGGGTTCTGAAAATACTAATTATACCAACTCTCACAATGGTTTTTTTATTTTAGAGACCTAGATTCTGACGTTACCCTTAGAAGTTTGGAGAAATTGACGAGAGAAGAAAATGAATAGGTCTCCTTAGTATATAGTGAACAGTGCAAAAAGTCTAAAGAGGAAATTAAAGTAGTTTGTACTTTATATACTCTCTTTCTGCAATGGCTTTATTTGGAATTCAAGAATATCTTGGTTTAAAAATATGCTTTGGTTTTATTATTAGAACATGAATTTTAAAAAAAATTAAAAGAAAAATAAAATAGAATAGGCCAATTAAATTGGAGGGAGAGAGACATGGTCTTAAGAGAGTGATTGAAATCTTAGAGGCCTGACAAATTAAAGAAAATAAGCCCCAACTTAATTGCTCTTAAAAGTGGGACTATAAAAGGAGGATATTTTTTCAGTTTCTCCAGGGTTAGTGAGGGTGATTGGGGCCTAAAGAAATATAGCTGTAGCATAGTAGTAGGATCATAGAGAATATAATGAAATTGTTTTATCTAGGGATCCCAGATCTAACAAACTCTTGATAAGATGTCCTCTTGAAGTTGAAAATAGGGAATCTTTAATGAGAGCTAGCCATACGGATGCAGCATACTTGGATAGATTTGAAAGGGGATGATTGAAAAATTAGTGTAAAAAAAGAATTGACTTTCAAGGCAACAAATTATTGTACATGGGGATACATAGGAGAACAGCATATAGAAGTAAAACAGAAAAATTTGTAGCAGAAAGAAGTGTTGCTCCAAGTCTAGAACATTCAAAAGCTGAGGAAAGGCAGGGCCTATGGAGGGTGATGTTCCAGCAGAAACAGAGTTGGGGGTGGTATGGAAAGCTTCCCTAACAGGCAGGTCTCCTAGGCCGAGGGCATTCCAGAGCAAGTGGCAGTCCCTGTGGGACAGGTCTGCAGCCTGAACAAATCGCATCCTTAAATGCAGCACTAGGGGTGGGGGTGGGGACAGGAAATAAATTTTAAAAGTTTTTAATATGCTGAATGGGATTGAAAGAACTTCAATAAGACCTGGTGATTGGTTCTGAGAGCACTTCAATTGTCAAAATGTTGCCGGGAGTTTCTCCCACTTTCTGATTGAGAATAGAGAATGCAAAAGTGGATTCCCCACCCCTTCATACTTGTTAAAAATAATCTCCTTATGGCAGACTTCACAATTCACTGGTTTTAGACCATGGCAAGTGACCCTGATGAGCTGGGAGTTTGGTGAAGCAGAAATTAAACTTTTCTGCATTTGTTCACCTGTTTTCAGATGGCACTGAGCCTCTGCTATGGTCTTTGGGAACACTATGTACTGGTTTTGGGGGGCAATCTTTTTTAGTTTTTCCTGGGATAGTCACTTTGTAGCTAGACTTAGTGTGTGTGCGTGTGTGTGTGTGTGTGTGTGTGTGTGTGTGTTTTAAACTAGGACTCCAATATTTTTATGTATTCTGTTAACTCTTTGTACTCTCTTAGTAATGGAGCCATGGGCAAAATAATTTGAATTCTGATGCCTTGAAGGGACCACATGTCATTCCCATGGGATACAACTAAGACTACAATCCAACTAGTCAGGCCTTTTCTAGAGAATACAGAAAGTTGTTGAGGAAAATATACTCTAATATTGATTGATTTTAATTTAGAAGCCATGCTGACTTAACATTGGGACCCTACTTTCTTCCTGAGAACTTCATGAGAGAATATTTATATTCAAAATTGGATCATTTTTATATCCTTTACACTATATTATTAGAGAATAGTTATGCTTTTGTTTGATTTCATTGTATAATCTGCAGTGAGCTACAATGATCAGTGGAGCTGGACCCAAATTAGAACGGGAAACACGAATAAAGTGTTAGCCTAAGTTACAGTAGAACTTTGGAATATTTACTTAATGTAGTGTTCTTACCCAATTTATTTCCTTCACAGAAAAAGCTACATTGGCCACACTAAAGCAGTGGTTGGTAGTTGGAGAAGAGCCTCATGAACAAGGGAGAGGAGTGTCCTCAAGCTCATCTCCTTCCCTAAGGGATGAGATAAACCCTTCACAGATCATTGATTGTTAAACCAATTAGTTGAAGAGACCAGAAAACAGAGGGATGTGTACACATGTGTGGGAGACTTATTCCCTACTCCTTACATTTCCATAAAAGGGAAATAACATGTATTCTAACACCCAGGAGGAAAAATATGGAAATGTCTCTTTCCCCAGACCCCTATTTCTCGTCGAGATTCAGGTGGTGACTTGTGGAAGTGGTAAATCTGCAAAAAGGTACTGAGCGTGATCAGTTTTGCTCCTTCTGAGTTTTCCTTTTTTGGAGGCAGCCTGGAGCACGCACCACAGGGAAGTTGACCAGGGCACGCTCTGTCCCTGAAGCAGAGAGGCCTGCAGTTTTGAATGGGGTTAAGGTCAAATTAAGGTCAACGTATTAGGACGTCCATTTGGCCACTGATCCAAACCGTGTTCTTCAGTTCAGTGTTATCAATAACAAAGTTGAAGTTGTACATTTATTTCCCTGACTCCCTAGTCTATATTTCAACTCAGGGAGTTGCAGACACAAGACTGTGATTATCTTCCCCAAACCCCAACAGATACAGAGAGGTACCAACCCCTGCAGGTGAACAGTGGATGCAATCGCAGTTCAGTGAGCCAGGAAGGAAGATTTGGGTCATCAAAAGCGGAATAAAAATGGTGACTTTTGACGTATGATCTCTCTTTTCTGACACAAGGCTATGATCTCAAATGACTACAAGGGCCAGGGGGGTGAAATGAAAGGGTAACAAAGGCCTGGATACATGTGTTCATTGTGTGGGCAGTGGCGATAACTGGGGCTTTGGGAGATTGTGTGAACTGGAGAGCACACCTCCTCCCCACCCAACCCAAAGTAGAAATTGTTAAGTGCACCAGAAGGCTGTAGCTGTGGAGGAACTATCAGATCTTATTTCTAAGGGAAAGCAGAAATATGTACAGTGGTACCTTGGTTTTCGAACGTCTCCGGTGATGAACATTACGGTTTAGGAACGCCATAAGCCCGGAAGGAAATGCTTCGGTTTTAGAACATGCCTCGGAAGTCGAACATGCCACAAGGCTTCTGCTGACGGCAGGATCCTGAGGCCTCGCTGTCGGCTGTTAATCCCTCGGTTTTCGAATGTTTCAGAACTCGAACTTTCTTCTGGAATGGATCACATTAGAAAACTGAGGTACCACTGAATTTCTATAGAAATTTTCCCAATTTTTAAATATTGGCTTAAATTTCTGGGAGAAAACTCTTTTCTTGGACAACTAAAACAGGTCTATAGACTGGATGTGGGTTTGTGCACTGTTGTAATAGAAGTGATATTTCTCTCGCATGTTGGGAACCTGTCCCCCAATGCACTTAGAGTTGAGTTTTGGTTTTTTATCAGAATTTACTCTATTCCAATTGGCTAAGGCAGTTGAGTTGCCTGTTTGCTGTATTTAAACTTCTGCTCTACCTCTTTATTACCACTGATTTAAGAATTTATCATACACTGCCCTAGACCAAATGTAGAGTTTATGACTGCAACATTCATGGGACCCGATCAGATCCAAGGAAGCACATATGGTGAAATGTGCCATCTCAACATTTTGTCAATTATGCAGCGTACTTGTGCCAAGCAAAGTGATTCCTCCCTCCTAAAGACACATGAGCCAGAAAGAAGTTCTTTGATTTCTTGTTTTATGTGACATTCTGTCTGCAATTAGCAGGCTTCCAGATGTTCATGAATTTTATATTCAACTTATATAGTCATTTATGTTTCCCACCAGAAAGCAGAGTGGTTTATGTTCCCGAAACTCAATTGAAAAACATTTCTTCTAACTTGAACTTGAAACGACTAAATATTTCATGGTGTAACTTCTAATTATAAATGTTCTATGAGATTAGGGGACTTTTATTTTTATCTGCGTAAATTTCAATTTTATCCACATTCATTGAACAAACATTTGAAAATATTTCCTTCAGTTTGGAGCTGCTTGGATCTTTCTTTCTTTCTTTTTTTCTGTTGCTAGGATTCTTCTGCTAAACTTCTAATGCCTTATTTGTAACTTTTAATCTCATTTAACAATCACATTTGATCGGTGTTATAATTGTATATTCTATTTTTCACTATGTTGTGAGATTTTTTTTTTTTTGTAAGAAAGATAATACTTCTAGGCTATGAGAGTTTTGAGAGGCCTTGAACACAGGACTTTCTTGTACTAAGTGCTCAAGAAATTTCCTTCATTAGTACTAATTCACACTCCCTTGAGATTCAGAGAAAAGATATCTATAGAGCAGTTATTTAACTGATTTCCCCATTTAGGATTCATGAGCTGTCATCACCTACAGTTTAATAATCGAAGAGTTTCTTACCTGGCCTGTAAAACTGAAATCTGAATTGCCAGCCTTGTTCTAAATAGGGATCTGCTTAGCCTGGAGTCAGGTTGGATTAAGGCAGGGAAGCAGCCAGATTTACATCCACTGAAGCATAGGACACTGCCTCTGAAAAAACTTTTTACTTAAATATATAGCCATTTTAGGATACCCAAATCAGAAATTGTGTGTACATAACTTTGTTAGGGTCCAGGTGCATGAAATCATAACTTTGGAAGGCATCACACTGATAATTTGCTTCTGTTCTCTTCCTAATATGACTTTATAATATTCTTTGCAAAGAGTTGTAGCCTTCCAGGGATGAGGTACAATCTTACAATGCAGGCTGTTTCTTTTGAAGAGGGTGATCAACAAATTTTTCCTTATATCAGATAAAATGTACTGTTTTTCACTTTTGTTCATTGGTTCTAGTTCTCAATGGGAGAGCACAAAGTAAATGGAATCCTTTCTCCACACACATTTTCAATATCTCCCCTTTCAATGTCTTCCTCTTCTTCCGTTTCCCCGCCTCATTCCTCTCCCCCTTACATGCCTTTATTGAGATACTGTTTACACTCCATAAAATTCATCCACTGTAAGAATATATAGTACATAATGTTTGGCATTTTCATTAGAGGTGTATAATCAACACCACAGTCCAGTTTTAGACTATTTCCACCACTCCAAAGTTTTCTGGGCTTCTTTGTCATCAGTCCCCAACCCCTAGGCAATCATTGATATGCTTTCCCTCTATACAACTTTGCCTCTCAAGAAATTTAGTATAAATAGCACCATACAATGTGAAGTCTTTGGTGTCTGGCTTCTTTCCATTAGTAGATGTTTTTGAGGTTCATTCATGTTGTAGTATGTACCCATAGTTTGTTCCTTTTTTTGCTGAAGAGTATTGCATTGTACAGATATGCCACAGTCTTTCTATCCACTTACTTATGGACCTTTGAATTATTACCAGTTTTTTGGTCATTTTGAATACTTCTTTGAGCATTCGTGTATCAGTCATTGTCTGGACATATGTTTTTATTTATCTTGGGAAGATACTTAGGCATAGAATTACAGTAGTTCCCCTTATCCATGGGAAATCAGTTCCAAGACATCCAAAGGATGCCTGAAATCGCAGATCGTATGGAAACCTACATAGACTGTCTTCTTTTCTATACTCAAGTAACTATGACAAGGCTTAATTTATAAACTAGGCACAGTAAGAGATTAACAGTGACTGTGAATGATAAAATAGAACAATTATAGCAGTATACTGTAATAAAAGTTATGTAAACGTGGTCTCTCAAAATATCTCATTGTACTGTGCTCGCCTTTTCACTTAAAGGAAGCACTTTAGGGCTTCTCTTTGGCATATCTGAATTGCTTTGGGGCCATTATTAAGTATAATAGAGTGACTTGAACACAAGTACCAGGATACCACAGCAGTAGATCTGATAACCCAGATGACTGCCAGTCAGGGAACATCTACAGTGTGGATACGCTGGTCAAAGGGATGATTCATGCCCCAGGCCAGGCGGAGTGGGACACCATGAGATTTCATCAACACTACTCAGGAAGACTCCTGGTTTAAAACTCATGAGTTACATGAGTTCCTTATATATTTTGGATATTAACCCTTTATCAGATGTGTCATTGGCAAATATGTTCTCCCACACAGTGGGCTCCCTTTTCATTTTGTTGATGGTTTCTTTTGCTGTGCAGAAGCTTTTTATTTTGATGTAGTCCCTTTTGTTTATTTTCTCCTTTGTTTCTCTTGTCCTAGGAGATGTATCAGCAAGAATATTGCTACAAGAGATATCTGAGATTTTGCTGCCTATGTTTTCTTCTGGGATTTTTACGGTTTCATGTCTTACATTTAAGTCTTTTATCCATTTTGAATTTACTTTTGTGTATGGTGTAAGTTTGTTTCATTTTTTAGCATGTGCCTGTCGAATTTCCCCAACACCATTTATTGAAGAGACTGTCTTTACTCCATTGTATGCTCTTGCCTCCTTTGTCAAATATTAATTGAGCATAGTGGTTTGGGTCGATTTCTGGGTTCTCTGTTCTGTTCCACTGATCGATATGTCTGTTCTTGTGCCAGTATCAGGCTGTTTTGATTACAGGGGCTTTGTAGTATAACTTGATATCTGGTATTGTGATCCTACCAACTTTGTTCTTCCTTCTCAAGATTGCCGTGGCTATTCAGGGTTTTTTTAATTTCCATATACATTTTCAAAGTATTTGTTCTTGATCTGTGAAATATGCTGTATGGAGGTTCCTCAAAAAATTAGCAATGGAACTGCCTTTTAACCCAGTGATCCCACTTCTAGGAATATATCCTAAGAAACCCGAAACACCAATCAAAAAGAACTTAAGCACCCCTATGTTCACAGCAGAAAAATTGACAATAGCTAAGATCTGGAAACAGCCCAAGTGCCCATCAGTAGATGAGTGGATAAAAAAAGCTGTGGTACATTTCCATGGAATACTACGCAGCTGTAAAAAAGAAGGATCTCGTATCCTTTGGGACATCATGGAGGGAACTGGAGAATATTACGCTAAGTGAAATAAGCCAGTCAGAGAAAGACAAGTACCACATGATCTTACTCATATGTGGAATATAATGAACAAAATAAACTGATGAACAAAATAGATCCAGAGACATAGAAGCACAGAACAGGCTGAGGGATCTTGGAGGGAAGGCGGGAGTGGGGGAATGGGTGGGGAGAGATTAATCAAAGAATTTATATGCTTATGTACATAATCTGTGGATACAGAAATTGGTATGGGGAAGACCTGGGGGTGGGGTGGATGCGAGGTAGAAGGGATCAATGGCAAAAAGGGGACATCTGTAATTCTTTCAACAATAAAAATAAATTTATAAAAATAAAGAAACAATAGAAAAAAAATAAAACTCATGAGTTGTTTGTTTCTAGAATTTTCCACTTAATGTTTTTGGACCGTGATTGACCTTAGGTAACTGAAATTACAGGAAGCCAAAACCACAGCTAAGGGGGACTACTGAATTAACAATAGTAAATAATCTTTAAACATGGAATGTCTCTGTTTACATCATCTTTAACTTCTTGCAGTTAAAGACAAGATTTTTAATGTACAAGTCTTACATTTCCATTGTTAAATGTATTAGTATTTTACTATTTTTGATGCTAGTATAAAGGCAATTTTTTTCTTGTTTTCAGTTTCCAATTATTTGTTGCTAGTATATAGAAATACAGCCTAGCATCCTTTTTGAAATTAATTTTAGTTCCTATTTGTTTTTAGTTGTCAAGGGAGGGTTGAGTAAAAACCCTGAGCTTGTGTTCTGGGCTTTTTAAAGCCCAGTTTCCCCATTAAACTGCTTTGTAAGGGCTAAAATTTTCCCCAGATCACTGAATGTTGATGAACATGTGAATCACTTGTGTTCAGAATATGTCTAAGTATTATGTATGAAAACTGCATTCTTATTAGGAGGGTCAGCAATCATCTGTTTAGCTTGATAAGCATCTTCCAGCCTTGATCAGGGAAAAAAACAGAGAGGCTATTGAACACGGTACTCATTCATCAATAGGCTACAAACCCTGAGGGCCCCATATACAAAGCCATCATTCGACAGCCCAGAGTGTAATGAAAACATGCCACCTTTCAGTGATCAGTGAGATGTTACTGTGATCCTGTGCGAGCAATCTCAGCATGACATTCCCATGACCTGCCTGTGTCCCCTGGTCCTGTCATCCCTCAGGAAGCAGAATGCTCTGTGTACTTCCTCCCTCCCTCACCAGCTGCAGGAGACCTTGTCCCCAAATGACCATATAGTTTCCTCTCTCCAATATTTGTGTTATTAATTTTTTGTTAAATTTTGGTTACTTGTTTTTATACTAGGCAAAGGAATCATGCTGAGTCTGTCTCCTGTATCAATCTTTCCTGGAGGAAATTTCCACTTGCGTCTCATTTTCCAGATTCATTTCAGATGGGCAGTCCTAGATGCCTGGGAATCTGGAAAGCCTTCTATTTAAAGCTAGCACATTTCCAGTCAGAACAGAAAGATTGTGATTCTGGTGGTAAGTGTGGTAAATATTACCAGCACTTAACCATATCCGACTCTTCTGCCCTTCTTGGTGCAATAAAGCTCATACTCTTCAGCCTCCTTTCTATGGGTGAGGCAATGTGATCAGTTCAGGCTGATGAAATGTGAGCAAAAGTCACATATGTCACTTTAAATGAGCGAGTTAAAAGTCCATTTAAGTTTCTTCAATCTCACCTACCCTCCTGGGGTCACCCAGAGGCTGTGTGCTTCAGACAGCACACTTATAAGAGGGTGGAGCCTTCGTCAGCCCAGTCCCCTTTGTCAACCCATGTGGGAGGTATGGCATGAACAAGAAGTGAATTTTTGTTAAGCTGAGATTTCAGGTCTGTTAGTTGCAACACAACCTGATTTGTTCTGATTAATGTACTTTAAAAAAAGGGGGTTGATAAATATTGGCCGGGCATTTAGCTGTGTCTGCCATACTCTTCACAAAGCCTGTTTCCACTGAATCTCCCAGAGCCATCATGGTAATCAATTTCCCCTGTAGCTTTATTTTTATTATACTGGGGACAAATTTTAAGTATACAAAACCAGAGAGAATGATATAATAACTCAATGTATCCATGAATATGGGACCAATTCTGTTCCTACCCTTTTCTCGCCATCCAGATTATATTTAATCAATTCCCAGATATCACATAATTTTATGTGTAAATATTTAAGTATATGTCTCTTTAGGATAAATAATCTTTTTAACTTAACTATGACACTATTTTCATAATTAACAGTAATTCTTTAATTGCAGTAATCATCCAATAGGTTTTACATTTTATATTTATTCAAATTGGGATCCACAGTTTATAATTGCAATTGCCTGATACGTCTTTGAATTCTCTGTTCATCTAGACATTTCCCCCTTTGGTTTTAAAAACTGTATCATTTGTTCTGGAGAGTTTCCCACAGTTTAGATGTTGCTGTGTGTCTCTATGGTGTCTGTTCAATGAACTTCTGTGTCCATTGCATTTAATGCAAGTTGCCAAGTGGATCTAGAGGCTTGGCCAGATTGAATCTTTATTTATTTATTTATTTATTTATTTATTTATTTATTTATTTATTTACTTACTTACTTATTTATTTTTGGCAGGAATGCATTATAGGTGATATTGTGTACTCTCATCAGTAGGCACGTGACATCTGCTTGTCTCTACCGCTCTTCCACTCTGCTCCTTTCTCACACTTTTTTTTTTTTTTTTTGGCACATTATAAAAAGGCTTTATTTTTATTGAATTTATTAGGGTGATTGCTTGTCTCTACCACTCTTCTCCTTTCTCACACTTTTTTTTTAATGCTTTGAACACCTTCGAAGTAGCTTCTGTTCCTGACAATTGGGACATACACAGCTTTTAATAGGATCCTGTTTGCTGTGGCAGGGCCATCCTCTCATTTTCAACACAATTGAATTATCTCTCTTTTTATATCAACTTTCTTGGAGTATAATTCTCATAAATAAAAAACATGCATTTTAATCAAACAGTTTGATGAGTTTTGACAAATGTGTACATTTATGTAACCATCCCCACACTTGAGGTGTAAAACAATTCTATCATCCTTAAATCCCTTTTCTCCTTCCTGGACAATTCCCTCTCCCTGGCTCCAAGCAACCAGTGATCTACTTTCTGTCACTATATATTAAAATTTCATATAGTCAATCCAAAGTTTCATAAAAATGGAATTATACAATATGTACTCTTTAAAGACTGACATTTTTTTCTCTTAGAATAATACCTGTCAGTTTCATTCATGTTATTAGGTATACAGGTAATTTGTTCCTTTTTTATATGTGGGTGGAACGCTATTGAATAGATATGCCAACATTTATTTAGCCATTTACAAGTCGATGGGCATTTGGATTGTTTCTGGGTGTTGGGCTTGATAAAAGTTGCTATAGCCCTGGCCAGGTGATTCAGTTGGAGCATCGTCCTGCACTTCAAAAAGGTGGTGGATTTGATCTCTGGAAGGGGCATATACGGGAGGCAATGGATCAATGTTTCTCTTTATCTTCCTGTCTTTCTAAAAGCCAATAAACGTATCCTCAGGTGAGGATTTAAAAAGTTGCTATGAAAATTTTTGTACAAGTCTTTGAATGGATGTATGTTTTCATCTTCTAAGGTAAATTCTAGAAGTGAAATGGCTGGGCTATATGATAGGCATATATTCAACTCTATGAAATGCGCAACAGTTTTCCAAAGTGATAGTTGGGAAATGTTGCAGTCCCTTCCAAAACTGATGATAGTTTCATTGTTTCACATTTTCCCCAACATTTGATATGTCAGTCCTTTTAATTTAGCCAGTCTAATAGGTGTGCAGTGGTGTCTTAGTTTGATTTTAATATTTATTGACAACTAATGACATTGACCACTTTTTAGGTTTACAGGTCATTTTTTACCCTATGTATCTATCTAATCATCTATCATCTTCTATTTCCTTCTGTTGAGAGAGAAAGACATGGCCTGACCCATCTGGGATTTTTCTTGACATCCCAGGTGATTCCCAAGTGCTCTGCTCTCAGGAGGATGGGGGTTTAAATGTTTCTCTGTTGTGTATGAGCTCTGAAAATTGTTCATCTTATAACTTCTTAGTTGGTTTATATGTGATTGTGATATTTCTCCTTTTTCTTTTTAAAATCAACTTTCTTTCTTTCTTTCTTTCTTTCTTTCTTTCTTTCTTTCTTTCTTTCTTTCTTTCTTTCTTTCTTTCTTTCTTTCTTTCTTTCTTTCTTTCTTTCTTTCTCTTCCTTCCTTCCTTCCTTCCTTCCTTCCTTCCTTCCTTCCTTCCTTCCTTCCTTCCTTCCTTCCTTCCTTCCTTCCTTCCTTTCTTTCTTCTTTCTTTCTTATATATCTTTATTGACTCCAGAGAGAGGGAGAGGGAGAGAGAGAGATAGAATTGATCTGCTGCCTCCTGCACGCCCCCCACTGGGGATCGAGCCCGCAACCCGGGCATGTGCCCTGACCAGGAGTCAAACTGAGATCTCCTGGGTCATAGGTCGATGCTCAACTGCTGAGCCATGCCTGGCCAGGCTAAAATCAACTTTCTTGAAGTATAATTTACATAAATAAAAGAAAATGCATTTTAATTGAATAGTTCGATAAGCTTTGACAAATATGTACATTGGTGTAACCAACCCCATGTTGAGGTATAGAACAACTTTCTCATCCCCAAGGCCCTTGTTTTCTTCTTGGGCAATTCCCTACTATCTCTACATGCACAATCTAGGACTCAGCTCACAGTCAAAGAAATGTATGCAAACTTCTGGACAACTTTCTCTTCTCCGTTTTCATCTTTTTCTTCTCCCTTCTCCCTGATCTTCCTTTCCCCTCTCTCCCTCCTCCTTTTGTCTTTATAGCTTCCTTCTCTGTTTCACAACCTCCAGCCACTTTGCTCCCTAAATTCTGATATTCATCTCCTCAAATTCACAAATTTTTTGTACTTTGGTTGGGGCTCTCTTTCATGATCCAGAATATTTCAACAGATGGAAAGCCAAAGTGATTTTGAGGCTCACTCATTTGTTTTTCTACTCTGAGGATCATGTGTTTATTGTCCAATGTCTGAAAGCAATTGTTTCACATATTTTGCCTACTTCTTAGCTGTCTGTGCTATGAGAAGGATGTTTTTGTTATTCCAACTGACCAATAGCAAAAATCCTACAACTCCTTTTTTTAATCTTTTTTTCTGTATTCTCAAGCAACTTATACTCAGCTAAACCCCCAAAAGTTAGCTTATCAGAATTTATTCATTCTAAATTTTTTCTTTTTCCTTTACCTATGTTAGATGTTCCTAATCCTCATTATTGCTCTTTAGTCTCCACCAAATCTTTTCTCCAATTATTTTTGCAGAACTCTAGGATCTTTATACTCTAAAGAAATAGAAAGAATCAAGCATGAACTCCCTCAATTTTACTCCATATCCTGCTCCCTATTTTAAAGTGTAGTGACCTCCTATGTCCAACATTTATAAATTCCATTTTTTAATGGTTGGACTGTATCCACAGAATTACATTTTCCTTACTCTACCCTTTCATTCTCTCAATTACCCTTTACACCAACATTTTTCTCCATCGATTGTCATGTCTTTATCTTGCCACTTAAAACGAATGCATGGTCCTCTTTCAGGTTTTTGTCTGGCTGTGGGTTGCCATTTTTCTTCTTTGAGTCACCACATTTATGAAAAACCCTCAGGGTAATGCTCATCATGGCTAGATCCAATCGATGAGGCTCTTTTCTTGTACATTTTCACCACTTATTCCTTCCAGTCTGTCTAGGAATAATTTAGATTAGGGCTACTCCACCTCAGCCTATTGTTGCTGGAGGCCATATAATTCTTAGTTGAGGAGGCTGTTCTGTGCATACTGTAGGATGTTTAGCAGCATCCATGACCTCTACCCTCAAGGTGCCAATAATATGTGGCCCCTCAGTTGTGACAAAATATCTCCAGACATTGACAGCTGTTCCCTGAAGGGCAAAACCACCTTCAGTTACAGAGCACTGATTTAGAACAATTTTCTTTGAGTCTTTCAGAATAAAAGTTTTCTTAGTTAGACTCAATTTACTCAACTCTAAAGTGAGGATAATGAAACATATTTGCCAAGGCTATTTTGGTGAAATAAGGTGATGTATAGGAGTTTTAGCACAGTTTCTGTTCAGAAAATGTTTCTATTTTTATAATTATTATTAGCCTTTTTATCAATATACTAACCCCATACTCTCCTAAAATCTTGTTTTACCTATTACTTATCTATAATGTGTGTTATTTATTATATTACTTATCATTATTAGTTTAATTAATGTATCTGATATTATAGCATATGCATCTTATTTTGCATTTCTTACACTTTCTCTTTGCCTAAGTTTCGTTTTTTCTATAAAATGTTGATTTTCTATTCCATATCC
Source organism: Miniopterus schreibersii (assembly GCF_964146895.1). NCBI lineage: Eukaryota > Metazoa > Chordata > Mammalia > Chiroptera > Miniopteridae > Miniopterus > Miniopterus schreibersii. The sequence goes on along the minus strand of NC_138103.1, from coordinate 37,977,716 downwards.
TCCTTAGACTATTGTCCTTTCTTTTACCCTTTCCATTAAGTTAATTAAAAAAATAAATTTACATTTACTGTCATAAGTCCTGTCTATATTTTTCTATCTATCTGGCTTCTTTTCCAGTCATTTTACTGAAATTGCTCAGGCAAAGATCAGCAATATATTTTTTACTTAAAAATTTTCTTAAATGAAAATTAAACATGCACATAGTTTAAATAGGTAGTTTTCTCCAGGCTTATGAGGAATAAAACAAAAACACACACACACACACACAAAACACACAGAAAAGAAAAAAAACCCATATAAAACAAAAGTCCTCCACTCCCCACCCACATCAATTCTCTCACTTCTTAGTATTAAGGATTTTATATTATTTTAGATGATTCTCCAGGTATTTGTGCTCATATATCTGCCTAGCATTCTAAGAGGTTAATTTTATGTATCAGCTTGACTGGGATGAAGATGCCCAGATATTTGGTAAAATATTATTTCTGGTTGTGTCTGTCAGGGTGTTTCTAGAAGAGATTAGTATTTGAATCAGTAAACTGAGTAAAGCAGATTGCCTTCCCCAAGTGGGTGGGCATCATGTAGTCCAAAGGCCTGAATAGAACACAAGGTCAAGGGAAAAGGGAATTCTGTTGACCAGACTGTTGAGCTGGGACACGGGTCTTCTCCTGCTCTTATACTGGGAATTGCATCATCAGCGATTCAGTTCTTAGGCCTTCAGACTCAGGTTGGAGCTCACACCATCAGTCCTCTTGTTCTCATGCTTTTACACTCAGACTAGAATGACACCACTGGTTTTCCTGGGTCTCCAGTTTGCAGAGAGCAGATGATGGGTCTTCTCAGCCTCCATAATAATATGAGCCAATTCCTTGTAATAAATATCTTTATCTCTATCTTATTGGCTCTGATTCTCTGGAGAATCCTAATACATATGCAATACTACATTATACTTTGTTGGCTTTAGATATTATTTATTGACTTCCTGCTCTAGAAAATGATCATTTACCTTTCTTGTTCTCCCATCCATGGCACAGACACATACATTCTCTACTGTCATTCTGCCACATTAGTAACATGACAATTTTTTGTGTTTGCATTATGGCCCCATAAGGTGAACTGATTGGATTCTTTTATTGAAGGATCCCAAGGTTTTAGGCTTTTTATTTCCTTACTCTTGTGTTGGTCAATTTCCTCCTAGAAGAACCCTCCAGTCTTTAGTGTGGGAAGAATAATATTGGCTGTATGTGTCTTGAGGCTCTGTGCATGACAAGGGGATACGTGCTTTACCATTCCCTATATAGACTTTCACCTTGACTTCTTGTTTTCAGTACGGTGCGTCCATCTTCAGCTGGGCCTATTACTCTTGAAGCCACATTCCTTCTGTTTCATGTCTCCAGGGAATAACCCTTTAGGCTTCTCTTGCGTGGGGCAGGAGCAGTTGACTGTCAGTGTGGAGTGAAGAGTGGAATATGGATTTTTAAATGTTTCTTAAACTGATACTCAACTAATCCTCCCTTTTCCAGCACCAATTTCATTATCACTTTTTAGTAATAAGCCGTGTGTCTGATTCCTGAGGCTTTTTGAGGTTCCAAGTAATGCATACTTCTCTCCTTCCTCGCTTTCCCCGCTGCTGGCTTAGGTTTTGGCTTTCTCTGTCCTGCTGATAATTCCTATTCAACTGTCTGCTTTCCAGATTCTTAATTTTGTTACTGTCACCTCCTCTCATGTTATCTATATCCTTGCATATTTATGCATTTTATCTGTTGATGTATTTAATTTTTTCCTTTACTTTCATTTTAGTCCAGGTTTGGAGAGGAGAACTTGGAAACCAGAATGTTCAATCCACCACATTTAACCTAAATGACTCAGTGACTTCTTTATTGCCAAATCTAATGGCTCCTTTTAATTCTGATTCCTCTTAATACATTTATAGAATCGATTAGTATTAACTCCTGTCTTGGTAAATTCTTTGCTTCCTTAGCTTCTTTGATATTACTTTTATGTAAGGACAAATGTCTCTTGACAGCTCCTATGTGTTGGGCATTATATTAGATGATAGGGCACAAAGATGAGTAAAGCAGCCTTTGCAATCTATGTGATGGACATGAAAAGAGATAAATTACAGTATTGTTTTGAGAATTCTATAACAGTTTAAAAAAGGAGGATTGAAGGAGTAAGGGAAAACATGAATTTACCAAGCAAAAACATCAAGGGAAAGAATTCAATCAATAATAAAATAATAGAAATGGCTATAATTATTTATATTTACTATATTCCAGGCACTAGATGGAACTAAAGCCTGAATATTGAACCACTTAACTACCTTGTCCCTGTAGAAGGACAGTGCATGTACTTAAAACACTGATTTATGAAGGTGTTTTTCCTGTCAGGATAGTGGTGAGCATACAGTGGAGAATCCACCTAATCATTCATTTTCCATTGTCTACTGAGAACCTGGTATGTGCTAAGTGTTGTTCTAGGAGCTGGGAACACAGTACTTAAATGGCACAGTCCTGGCCTCAACTAGTTTAATGTAGGAAGTGATACTGTAAGATTCCTTGAAGAGAATGCGGCCAATGATGTGGAATGTGGATTAGAGCAGGGAAGGACTGGTGGCAGAGGGACCAGATAAGAGGGCTGATGCAGATTTACAAATGGGACATGCCAAAGGCTTGAACTGAGGCAATAAAAGTGGTGATGGAGAAAGAGGATTAGATTAAAGAGACATTTGGGTAATTGCAATAATTTGGCGAGGAAGAAAAGAAGTCAAGAATAACTGAACAATAATTTATTTTTCAGTCATTCCGATTTCTTTTATTCCTCACCAAATGTTTATAATAATAAGTGTTTGAAGAATTAATAGATAAATAAGTGAATGAGATTTGACAGAAATCCAAGAATTAGAAAAATAAAGTGAAGTCATAACTTTATAATTATGGAACAAATACAGCAATGTCTAAAGACCTGTAAACCCCAAAGACTTTTGGGTGCAAAATCAATGTGGACAATCAGGGCAAAGTGGGGGTGCTTTTAGCTGGGTGACAAAAGTTTTATTGGTAACAAAAATTGGTCAAACAGAAGTATGTTGGTTTCTGGTAAAGTTGAAAAGTTATGTCTTGAGCTTGAGAAGATGACACAGTAATACAAAGGTGATGCTTGTGGAAAGATCGGAGTTGGAGAAAAGTATTTAAAACTTGTATAATAATATGTAGAATCCTACCATGTGCCTTGTGTTGTGTTAAGCAGATTTATCATCCCCTTTTGGCATAAAACCCTTGAACTATATTTTTTTCTCCATTATACTTATGAGAAACTGAGGGTTGCTCAGGGCCACACAGTGATTAGTGCACACATATCACAGACAGTTAAGAAATTCCTTCTAAGCATTTAAAAATAGTCAACATAAAAGTACAATATCTGACTGACACCAAGGGCCACTCTTCATCTACTTTTCCACTGGAGATCATTGGTGGCTGAAACAAAAGTAGCTTCAGAATGGGTTTTGCCAATGTTTTATCTCTGATATTAATTGTGTACTTGGTTATTCAAATTTTATCTAAAACAATTCTATGACAGCTTCTCTAAGTTCTTGCAGAATCTTGAGGATGTAACTGATCTGGGCTAAAGAACTGAACTATGTGCTCTTTTAATGGAGACCACAAGAGCTCATGTTTGTACTAAGTTTTAAACTTAACAGCATTGTGTCTCTAGAAGATCGATCTTACCATTCTGGGTGGGTCTGATCTATTGTAATTGCAACAAGCTGAGTAAACAAAAAAGGCAAAGTTACCACAGTGGTAGCAATGTAGGTCCATATGGTAGCTTCCAGGAGAGTTAATACTGATAGTAGGGCAACAAGGCTTCATGGATTGAAAAACCCCAAGTTTATTTACCTTAGTGGTGAGCGCACCTGCAGAAAAACTATAGGTGGGTACCTACCCAAGAAGCTCTCAAGCTCAAAGCAACTTCTTTTTATCAATAATTCATACCTTCACTTATCTGGTGTTAGTCACCCCTCTGCATAAAACACTACCTATTTACCATCCTTTCTTGTGGTGATGAGAATGACAAAATCATGCAGTCTCCTCATTATCAGGACAGTCTTTATTTATGATTAAGGCATTTTGTTGACTCATCCATGCTGTCATTCTTAGTGGTTTTTATTTTATTTTTTAATGTAAGACACTATTTCCAAAACCACATTCAAAGTCCTTTTTCCTGTATATGATATATACTTATGATTTGGCCTATTAACTTTCTCTGCTACATTACAATAGAGTTCCTTTTTGGCCCCTAAAGATGCACACCCAACGCTTCCCATACATTACTTCACTGAATCACACATCCCAGTGTTCAGACTTCAATCACTTCATTGTCTCATTTGTTTCTCCATTTTCGGTTTTTAAGAATTCTTTAATAGAGAGGACAACAGGAGAATGGGATTTAAAAGAAGTTCTATGTTCTCTCTGCCATCTGTTAACATTATACCATCTGCTTCAAATACTGCACTTTTGAAAAGAATGTTTCTTTTTCTCCTTTGCATCCTTTCTGATTATGTTGTCAGAAACTCTCTCCTGCCTCCCTCCCTCATTTTCCCCTCCCCCTCCTTCCTTTATTAAATAGTTTAACATTGTACACCAAGAGATCATATGTATTTTTCATAGGAAAATCTTGAAAAAAAGAAAACTTATTTAAAATCCAGGATACCTGATTGTGCTGAGGGTTAATTTCCCATACACTCTGTGTGTGTAGATGCACATGCGTGTATAATCTCTAGGATGAGCTGGGGGGGGGGGGTTATGGGAGGTGGTGCAGGTGGGATGGTTGGTAGAAAGACAGAAATCAAATATCTCCAGTTTGTATTCTAAGTTATTTGTCTAGCTTAATGGCATCACCATCAGTATAACTTCCCCAAGTAGAAATTCTCATGGTATCCATGACTTCTGATTTCTTACATTTAGTTAGTCCCAAAATTCTCATGATTCTACCCCTGTATAGCTCTCAAGACTGACTTCTACTTTTTACTCCACTGTTGCCCTACTCCCTCAGTTTAGGCCCACCTAATCTGGACAAATATGTGACTTCAGACCACATAGGTTCATTTTCTCCCATCCCCCCTTTACAGGCTGCCTGGTCATCTGTCTTATCCCTATGACTACAGTCATCACTGTTGATTACAACATCCACCTAGATGATCTAGCCAACAGCAGGCCTCTGGGTATTTCCATAACCTTCTAAACTCTCTATTTTTTTCTTTGTTTTTTCAAATACCCACTCCCATAGTCATCACCAATAACTCTCCGGTCTCTATAATCTTGATTTCAAACATTTCACTCTCTTATCACTTCCTATCCTTTCAGTTTCTCTGTTCCAACATTTCCATTTGAACAATTCCCAATCTTTATGAGGCCTTCTTCAGTCCATTGACCTCACCTTTTCTTCACTAGCCTTAATTTCTTAACTTTCCTTTTTACTCACTGTATTAGCCCGTTCAGAGGTAATTTTCTAGTTCCATAATAGGAAAGAGGAGCTGATTTATTTATCTAAATAAATGGGTCTTTACCTAGCATCTCAGATTCTCAGATTGTAAGGTTTGAACAAACTTTATTATTGCTGTTTACCTTTCTAAGTCCTACTAGTAATTAAAGAAAATGATTTTAAGACAAGAAGGGAAGCTGAAGATTACCGTTCACTACATTTCCAGGCAGGATTTGAAACATGCTGACCAGAGAGAAAATGGGTGGTTTAAAAAAAAAAAAAAAGTACAAGCAGCAGGTATAATAGCAGCATGGACCAATACTTTCTAGCCTAAATCTAAGAGGATCAATTGAATAGACCTGCCTTTCATGAGGTCAGCTGGTTTCTTACTCCTAATAAGTAAGTTTAGACAAGGAGGGGTTGTAGATGTCCCTTGGTGTCTACACCAAAGCAGACATCGCTTTGGTATAGATATTTAACCCACCACATCTTTTTCAACATGTAGCTAAAAGTCAATGGAATGTTTACATTTCAAATGTAACAAGTGACTCCCAGTTTCAAACAGCTTTAGTATTATGGGTTTTTATCTATCAGCTTTATTATCCAAGATCTACAAGTTTTCACTGCCTTAGCAGATAATCTGGTGACTGAGGAAAGAAAGTTTCCCTGCATTTAATCTGTTTGAAGAACCCCTTGCCAAGATAGGCTGTCATCTTACTGGACTTCCCTGTATCATTTGGCAGAAGTGACCTCTCCCTCCTTATGAAAACACTTGCTTTTCTGGGCTCCTATAACATCAGACTCACTTGGTTTTCTTCCTGTTTCAATAGTCAATTTTGTTAGTCTGTCTTCTTTTCTAATTCACTCTTCTCCACCAGACCATTAAATATTAAGGTATGCCTTGAGTCTGTCCTTGTCTTTCTTTTCTGAGTATCTAATGGTCTTTTTAAATGATCACTTTCATATTCATGGCTTTAAATGTTATCCAGAGGTTGATTGTAGATAATTTACATCACCAGTCCTTACATCTCCCCTGAACTTAGACTTTTATTTCCAGCTGCCTTACTGACATCTATGCTTTGATATCTTCTAGGCAACTCAAACCCAACATGTTCATCCTGGAACTTTTGATCTACCTCCCACCGTATCTGCTTCCCTCCAAGTTTCCCAAACCTCAGAATAGCACTATTGCACACCCAGTTTCCAGGCCAAAATTCTAGGCATCATCCCTGATTTATCTTCTTTCCTCAGATCCCAAAATCCAGTTTGTCAATGTCTTATTGGTTCTAATTTAAAAAATGTATCATGAATCTGAATACTTCTTATTACCTCCATCAAAAACACCCTAATTGCAGGCCTCCATTGTTTCTCAGTTATAATATTTAAATACCCTCCCAAATGACCTGCTTTAATTTGTGCTTCCCTACCAAGATTGTAAGATACATAACAGCTCCGGTGATCTTTCTAATGCATGCATTGGATTATGGCATTTCCCTTCTGAAAATACTCCAGTGGCTGCCCATTGCAACTTGAATAAAATGCAAACCAACTTCTTAGCCAGGCTGGTATTTTCTGGCCTTCTGCATACCTTTCGGATGTCGACAGCCTTCTTTCTCTCTCTTATTCACTATAATCTGGCCACAATGCCTAGAAAATTGTCAGACTAATTTCTTTGTTTGGAAAGACCTCTTCCTATTCTTGTCTTGGGTGCCTCTATTTTATAACTTAGGCATTATTTCAAATGTTATGTCCTTAGAGAGAATCCCTGACCACTCTAACTAAAGCAGCCCCTCCCAGTTTCTTGTGGTTGTAGGACTGAGGTCTCCATATTGCTTCAGGATGCTCTCAGCTCCAGATATCGCCATACGTCTCCCATAGTTTACAATAGGGATGTTTGTTTTCTTCTAAACTAGTCACATTGCATCTGTCCGCTTTCCTCTCCTGTGACCGGCTGAAGAAAACTCTCTGGTTTTAAAGAACTCATCAAATTAGGTTAGGTCCACTCAAAAGAAACTCTTTTTTTTTTTTTTAATCCTCACTAGAGGACATGTTTTTTCATTGCTTTTCAGAGCTGGTGGAAGGAGGAGAGAGAGAGAGAAACATTGATGTGAGAGAGACATGTTTATTGGCTAGCCCCCCCCTCCCCCCCGCTTGAGCCTGCAACCAAGGTATGTGCCCTTGGCCGGAATCAAACCCAGGACCTTTCAGTCCTCGGATTGATGGTCTAACTACTGAGCCAGACTGGCTAGGATTGAACTCCCTTTTTTCATATAGTCTAACATAATCACTCATATACTATCTCCTCACATGCACAGGTTCCACCCACACTTAAAGGGATTATATAGGATGTTTATACCAGGGAAAGGAAATTTGGGGGACCATCTTAGGATCTTGTTTGCCATAGTCCTCTATCTATTAAATGAAATAAAGTAACTGTTAAGAAACTTCCAACAAAGGAAATTGCAGACCCAGTTGATTTCATAGAAAAATTCTACCAAATATTTAAAAAAAAATTAATACTAATTCTACATAAACTCTTCTATAAATACAAGAAGATTCTTTGTTTACCAACTCCTTTTATGAGTCCGGGGTTGTTATAATACCAAAACCAGGCAAAGATTATAGAAAACTGCATGCTGATACACCACATAAATATATTTTTTAAAAACCTTAACAAATTTTATCATAAAATCCAGCAGTATATGCAAATGATAATGCATTATGATCAAGTGGGGTTTATCTCAGGAATATGAGGCTGGTTTAACTTTTTAAAAAATGAAATATGTTATATCAATAGACATGTAATTATCTAAATAGGTGCAAAAAAAGTATTTGAAAAATTCAGCCTTCAATTACACTTACAAAAAAACAACTCCCAATGTACTAGGAATTAATGGGAACTTCTTTGAACCAACAAAGGGCATCTACAAAAATCACTACTTTCAATATTATACTTAATGGTAAAAGCATAATCATGCCTATTCACCATTATAATACAGATCTTAGTGCACTAAAACAGGAAAAAAATAATAAAAGGTATACATATTGGAAAGAAAAAAATAAAAGCATCTCTATTTGAAGATGACATGATTAGCTCCTTAGAAAATACCAAAGAATGTACCAAAAAAGCTATTAAAACTAACAAATGAATTTACAAAGGTAACATCAGAGTTAATATAAAAAATCAATTCTACCTCTTTGGCACAACTACTGTGGGATGAAGACCATTCTCAGCAATCAGATTGTTGACCTTCCAGAAAATGTCAACAAGACTCTGTAGGAACGCACAGTTATTGTGAGGGACCCTGCAGAGGGACTTCAATCATATCCATGTAGAACTCAGTCTCCTTGGAAAGAAAAGGAAGAGGCTCTGGGTTGACAAATGGTGGGGAAATAGAAAGAAACTGGCTATCTTTGGCACTATCTGTAATCATGCACAGAACACGATCAAGGGTGTTGCACTAGGCTTTCATTACAAGATAAGGTCTGTGTACACTCATTTCCCATCAATGTTGTTATTCAGGAGGATGGTTTTGTTGAAATCAGAAATTTCTTGGGTGAAAAATATATCCTCAGGGTTCGGAAGAGGTCAGGCATTGCTTGTTCAGTATCTCAAGCCCCGAGAGATGAGTTAATTCTTGAAGGAAATGACATTGAACTTGTATCAAATTCAGCTGCCTTGATTCAGCAAGTCACAACAGTAAAAAACAAGCACATCAGAAAATTTTTCGATGGTGCCTGTGTCTCTGAAAAAGGAAGAGTTCAGCAGACTGATGAGTAAGATTTAAGTTGTACAGTTATAGAAACAGCAAGATGCTGGATAATTTCTCACACTTATTTGTGATACTTTAAAGATAACAGTTTAAGTCAGGTATTGGAAAAAAAACAAATCAATTCTAGTTCTATATACTAGGAATGAACATTTGGAAATTTAAACTTAAGTATGTTATAATTTTCACCAGCACTAAAAACATGGAAAATAAGAATAATTTTAACAAAATGTGTAAAATATTTGTAATTTGAAAACTGTAGAACATTGATTACAGCTACAGTATATAAGTCAAAAGAGACACATGAATGGAAAGATAAACTATGTTTATGGACTGGAAGACAATGTTGTTAAAATGTCAATATTCCCCCAAACTATTTTGTGATTCATTTAAATTCTAATTAGAATCTCAGCATGCTTTCTTTGGGTAGAGATGGATCAGCTGATTATAGTATTTATATGGAAAAGAAATAACTTAGAATAGACAAAATTTTTTGAACATCGGCAAAGTTGGAGGACCCATATGTCTTGATTTTATTCTTATTATAAAGTCACAATAATGGAGTCAATGAGGTATTGTTTTAAGGATAGACATGCAGACCAATGAACAGGATAGAGAATATAGAAATAGATCTACACAGTTATGGTTGCTCTATTTTTTTTTTTATAAAGATGCCAAGGCAAATAAATGGAGTAATGATTGTCTTTTAAATACAATGCTCATCTCATTGGACATCCATATGCAAAGCAATGAATAATGACTAGTAACTCATTTCAAATAAAAAAAATTATCTCAAAATGGAAAATAGATCTGTTTTTAAGAGCTAAAGTTATAAAATTTCCAGAAAGAAATGTAGAATAAAGCCTTTGTGGCACTGGATGAGGCAAAGTTTTTTAAAGCAAGACTAAACTACAAAAGAAAATATTGAAATTTTGATAATTTTTTTATCAAAATAAAAAACTCAATTTTCCTCTGTGAAACAAAATGTTACAAAAATGAAAAGAAATAGATTTAGAGAAAGTATTTGCAAAACGTATCTCATAAAAGACAAGTATAAAGAACTCTCACAACTCAAAATAAGAAAAAGAAAAACTGAATTAAAACGAGTAAAAGGTTTGCCCTGGTCGGGTGGCTGAGTTGGTCAGAGTGTCATCCCGTACACCAAACGGTTGCAGGTCAGGTTCCTGGTCAGGGCACATACCTAGGTTTCAGATTAGATTCCTGGTTGGGTTGCATAAGGGAAGCAACCCATCAATGTTTTTCTCTCACATAGATGTCTCTCTCTCTTCTAAAAAATAAAGATAAAAAAATTAAAAATTTCTAAAAATGAGAAAAAGGTTTGAATAGCCACTTGAGCAAAGAAGAGATTTAGATGGCAAACAAGCACGCTAAAAGATTTTAACATGATTCAACATCATTTCAACATACTCAAAATCATTTTACATTAGAGAAATGCAAATTAGAACCACAATGAGAAATCACTACACATCTATTAGAATAACTAAAACAGAAAAATTTGATTAGTATGCAGAACACTGAGAACTATCATGCATTAGTGTTGTGAATGTAAAATAGTCAACAACTTTGGAATAATAGTTGGCAGTTTCTTATAAAGTTAATCAAACACATACCATATTTTCCATCAATTCCTTTCCTAATACTCAAGAGAAATAAAGGTCTACATAGAGGTCTGCACAAAAGTCTCTCTATAGATGTTTATAGTAGCTTCTTTCATAATTGGACAAACTGGAAATGACCCAAGTGTCCTTCAACTGATGAATATATATTCAAAATTTAGGTATATCTATAATTGAGTATATCTTTGCAATAAAAGGAATAAATTACTGATGCACGTAACAATATTGATGAATTTTGAATGCATTATGCTAAGTAAATAAAGCCAGACTCAAAGGCTACATAGTGTATGATCCCATTTATATGACATTTTAGAAAAGACAAAACTAGAGATAGTAAATAGATTCGTGGTTGCCAGGGCTGACCTTCCATTCTTTGTATTTTTAATCTCAGACATTGCTGTTTTTATTTCTCTTAGTTTAACTTGGGCTTTTTTATATCTTACATGTTTCTACTTTTTGAACATAGAGAGCACAGTTTCAATAAGTATTTTAATGTCCTTGTCTATCATTTCTAATATATGCATCGATTCTGGGTTGGTTATGATTGATTTTTCCCCCTCTTAATTGCAGATTATATTTCCAGGCTCATTTTCACAGCAGGCAATTTTTGAAATTGTGAATTTCACTCTTCCTAGTCTTAATTTTAAGCTTTGTTGGATGGGAAGCTTTGTTAGATGGCAGCGCAGGGTTTGTTCTAGGGCTAAAATTCTCCATTATGAGGCAAGACCCACTGTATCCTCTATGCACCACCTCCTGAATCTCGAGACTTTCCATTCGGGTTGGTATGAATAGGCGCTGTCTCTAGATTCTGGGAACCCTCAGCAAGGTTACCACTAAACTTCCAGATGACTCTTTGCTCAGCCGTGGTAGTTTTCTTACACATACACACTGGTAAGTACTCAACTGATGACACAGGAGGATCCTCTGCAGAAATCTGGAGCTAGTCACTGAGGAGCTGTCTCCTCTCCAGTACGCTACGCTGGTGTCTCTCTGGATTTCTTCTCTCTGTGATATGTGGCCTAGAGCCTCTCTCAGCTCAGCAGACTGGGCAGGAAACCACAGGGCTCACCTCATTTGTTTCCTGTCTTTCAGGCATCACTGCCCATTGTCACTTGATGTCCAGTGTCTTGAAAACCATTTTTTGAACGTATTTTATCCAGTTTTCTGATTGATTAAGGTGAGAAAATAAATCTGGTCCCAGGTACTGCATCTTGGCCAGAAACAGAGTCCTACAGTATATGTTTCTGACACTGTCATGATTCCTTCTTATGTTTTATTATTGAATCAGTTGGGTTTTTCCTACATTGGTGCTTTTCAAGAAGTTGCTTGAGCAGGCCAGATGGAGGTCCATAGAGTGTTCCAGTTTTACTGCTGTTCACAATTCAAAAGTTCTCTTCCTCTCTGTTGCCAAAGAGCAGACTGCTTCATTTAACTGTAGCTTTCTCTTTATATATATATTTGGTAGCTTGCCTGTTCTCTTTTACTGAACCAAAACAGTCAAAGAGAATTCCAGTTGTTTAGCACACTTTAACCAAGTTCTTGCACTTTCTAACTTCTACAAATGTATTTTTATAGCACTTTCAGGTATGTTGTCTTTTAGGGAAATTTCACTCTGAATTTTTACTTCAGGGTTCTTCCCCATCTACTCCCTTAACCTCAGTTGCTTTTGACAACCCCTACATGTAGTTTAGAAATAGGATGGTCCTGTCTTCATTGGAAATAGTGTTTGCACTAAAAATTCTCCTGTTGCTTTTGGGTGATTTCTACAAGGAGAAGGGAAGATGCTGATTTATGAAACTTGTTCATTCTGGAAGTCATCATTTTTTTTTTTTTTTTTAAGTTGCAAACAAAATTTCTTAATATGAAGGGGATGCATATGTTAAAATAATGGTTGTGTAAAAAAGCCTTAATTGAAATAAAGACATTTATGTGATATTATAAAGAAAAATTCAAGATTATAAATGATATTTAGAGCATACACTATTTTTTGGAAAATACAGTGGTTCTATGCAAGGAAAATGAGGAAGGCTGTGCCTCAAACTGTTAACTATGGACATATTTGAATGTTGGACTTGTGGGTAGTTTCAGTTTTCTTCTTTGTGGTAACCTCTTTTTAGTAATTTTTAAACAAAAAACATGTTTTTAATGTAATATTATCTTTGCCACAAATGACAGCATGTACACAATTCATGTAAAAACATGATAACTTAGATCGAAGTATAAATCAAGCATTGTATCATTATTGCCTATATCTGCCCAAGAAAATATTATTGCAAATATACACGTAAACTTACATTAGAATATTGACATTATGACATAGTTAATTTAACAATAGCAATAATTCTCAATTCTACCTATAACAGAGGTTATTTCTTTTTAAAATAATATCATCAATGAGATAATCTTATAGAGATTTAGTAGGAATGAATCTTTAATGCACATCACATTTTATTTCCTACCAAAGACTTGAAGGGAAAATCATTACATTGGGGCTTGAAAGATTAGCGTGGAGGTCGGATAATAAACTCTGTCACTCCTTTCAGAAATGTTATAGTGCTTCATTGTATAACGTATATATGAGGGTGTCTTTCATCTGCTGCAAAAATATGTATATACTACAACGCATTTACATTGTTTCTATCTACTGTCTATCTATTAAACTATTTTCTCTCAACTGGAATGGCTGCTTGTTTAAGTTACTACTTGAGTAAAGAGCATGGAGTTCCCAGTCATTATGTTAGTTTTCTCTTTTCTAGATACAATTGTAGCTAAAATGGCATTGCACTAAAATGGCAATAGTTCAGACTTGATTTTCACCAATACTGTGACAACCTGGGAATACCCAGTTAGATAGCTTTCTTTATACGAGGCACACAAAAGAATGATGGTTCTTTGATTTGTAGCAGCATCTGTTGTTGCAGAATCTATACCGTGCACAAATTTGTCATTTTAGAGTTTTACATGTCTTCAGCTTACAGCTCATTATTGCTATTGATGGCCAGATGCCCAGAACTATGATTTTTAAATGTGTGTCTCAATTTTGCCTAACATGGTTGTTCTATGCTCAGTAGGTATCTGTGCTCTCAATTAGTGCAGACTGTAAATGTGAAAAGCACCAGTGCTGGTCATTAAACACAATCAGGATTTGGAACGAACTCATACCTGGGTTAATTTATTCATTCAAAAATCTCATACAAAATGCCTACTACATCTTAGGCACAGGGAGTACAAGGATAAATAACCTCTGTGTCAAAGCCTTCTATCCAGGGGCCATCGGAATATATCTGTAGTCAAAGGAAGTTCATTTATTGGCTTGTTGCATTGAGGGAGACCATACATTATGGAGAAATACGGGGCTTAACAGCTGTGAAGGAGGACATTGAGAAGAACTTAGTAGGGGATTTGCGCTTGTGTTGGGTGATTTTTGAAGAAGGTTCAGGGAAGTGGAGTTTGCTCTGGACTGGGTGCCAGGGAGCAGGCTAATTATAAAACGGGGTATCTTACTGAGTCTTATCTCGAAGGCAGGAAGAATAATGTGAGGCTAAGCCTTTAACTGATAAAGCAGCAGCGATGCTGTGTTAGCTGAGCGAGGAGGATGTTTGGTGATTGTTGCACTGTAGTCTTTGGCTTGTGTTCTGATGAGGTCAGGGAATGGTTGTTTTCGTCTCACTTTATTACAGACACAGAGCTGTCTTGTGTGATGTCGATGCTCTCTCTGTGAGGTTAGTTTCTGGAAAGGAATGTGCCACGGCTGAGCTGTGACTGCCAGCCCATCTCCCAGCAAGGCCAAGCCCCAGCTGTGGGTGTCCGGGGAGTCCTTGTCTGTCCGAGTTTCCTGCCCTTTCTCTTATCTGATTCGTTGTCTACTGAGGAAGGAAGGCCTTTAATCTGATTATTTAAATAACAACCACAGCAGCAGCAATAGCAACAATAACAATGAACATATATCAAAATTCTTATGTTCCAGGCACTGCTCTGAGCTCTTTACATGTTATTTTATTTAATTCTTATCACAACCCTATGAGGCAGATATTGCGATCATTGCCCTGCTTATAGAAATGGGAACTGAGTTATAGAGAAAGTAAGTGGTTTGCTCAATGATGCATAGCTATACGTAAAATTCAAATCTATCGGCAATCTGATTCAAGAATTCACGTTCTTACATACTGTTTTAAATTTAAGTAGGTACTCCAGTGTGGTAAGTGTTAAGTGGTTTAGTGGGTACTGTTGGTCCCCCGCCCAGATTCCCTTTACTGGCCCAGCATACTCTACCCCAGTTGCTATGAGAATGGCCGCTAATGGCCCACAGCTGCCTCTTTCTTTTAAAAATTGTCACCTCACCAGGGAGATAATGCTGCCCATTCAGGACAGCCCAGGGGTAATGATTTTGAATGATGGGTGGGATCAACCCTGTGCTGCAATCAATGCTATAGAATTCCCCAGGGTATTGGAGTGACTAGGCTCCAGCTGAGATCCAAGACCAAATCCTTGCCTGGTTTTCCCCTGCCTTACCGTATTTCCTCCACTCATTCACCTTAAAGGCTATATGTGTATTTCTTCATTCCTTTTAATGATAAAGAGAAAAGGGACAGAATGATACATTGGCATTCTCATTGTTGGCCTGTTCCTAGGCACCCTGGATAATATGCCAAAGTAATAACAGGTTAGATGCTATTAGAGACAGTAGAACTGTTCATTAGCAAGAGAGCTCGGAGACCATGGAGCTTTCTGAAGGATCATATATAAAACCTTTAATCTTAAAATTTACAGCCGAAAAGTCCTTGATTGTACTAACACCATTGCTTTTTGTCTGTGTTTCACTGTAATTGTGATGGATTTTCTTAAGATGTACACCTTTCATGTTCAGGTACAAATAGCCTAAGATATGATTAATACTTGACACAAAATTGGATTTTTCCCCCACATTCAGGAAAACAATCTTAAGACAGACAAGCAGCTACATTAACATTCACGAGAGAGTTACTTTTTCAAGGAATCAGCATAAAGGAAGATGTTGAAAATCTAGTGCACTGTCAAGTTTGTATGGGGGAATTAGAAAGTAGCTGCCTCAGCCTAATTCTCATGCTTCGAAACTGTACTGGTGCTATTTGGCATTAAATCTGAAAGGTAGAGCTGTGTAGGAGAGCCATGAGCTCTAGATGAGGAATAGGGCCCCCAGAGACTCCTGAGTCTGGCTCTGAAACACTCATTTAACACCTAAACCTTGTATTTATAGTCAAGTGGCCCCAATATCATCTTCTTAGTAATTCTATCAAACCACTGAACAAATGAAAGCCATGAAAACAAACAACTTTAAGGAGCTTTTTCCTCTTAAATTTGATTCAAAATTAAATATAAGAAGAATAAAGTTATTTTGGAAATGATCCTAAGTCAAATGATCCTAGGATTTTAGCATTAGAAGACACTTTCGAAGGCATTTAGACCTCTGTCTCATCCAAAGGTCCAACAGATCCTCTGACATCAGTGGTTCTCAAACTTTAAGGTGGCTCAGAATCCCCTGGAGGGTTTGTTAAAACACAGGTGGCTGGGCCCCAACCCCAGAGTTCCCGACTTTGTAAACCTATAGTGGGACTGGAGAATTTGTATTTCTTACAAGTTCCCAGGTGAGACTGATAGTGCTGGTTTGGGGATCACACTTGGAGAACTTCTGCCCTAGATCACGATTTTAGTCTTTGATCACTTTACTGATCATTAATCTTTTCCTATTATTTGTGTACTCCAGTACAATGCCCATCTAAGAGCAGACATTTGGTAACTATTTGTTGAATTGAGTTAGTGATCCCTTGCCTTCTAGTGAAGGACTATTAAATTAGTAAGATGGTCTGAAGGCCTGAGAGAAAGCAATCATTCACCCAATTCAAGCTCGCATTAAGCAGGATGTTAGGACAAGGGAGGAACTTGAAAAGCATACATAGTGTTGAGCAAAAGTCTAGAAACAATGGTATGATTCCATTTATACAGAGCCCCCAAAGAGGCATAACTAAACTATAGAGGCAGACGTCAGAATAATGGGTTACCTTTGAGGAGGGAGACAGGGTTGTGGTTGAGAGGGACAGAGGGAAGCTTCTGGAGTGTGGCAACATTTTGTTCTTTCACATGGGTGGTGGCTACATGAGTATTGTCTTCATGATCGATCATTCACCGAGGTGCAAAATTTTTTGTATACTTTTTCTGTATGTGGATTATACTTCATAATAAAATAGCTTTTAAAAATAAAAACAACTTGTATAAACTTCCCTTCTTACTTAGGCAGAATATTTGCTCCTAAGTACGTGTATGACCTTCAATTCTTACAAATCACATGAACCCGGGCACTATAAATATTATTTTAGGGATAAATGGTTAAGATAGCCAACTCATCTTTTTAAATTTCTTTTATTGTAACTTAAAATATCAGAGTCTATGTTTATAACTTCTTTAGCCTATACATATATATACATGCACACAATATAGTATGCATTATATGAAATATTATATCATGTATATATGTATTATATCTACATTTAAAAATATATGTTTTTATTGATTTTTAGAGAGAGAGGAAGGGAGAAAGATAGATAGAAACATCTGTGAGAGAGAAACATCAACATCCATTGGCTGCCTCCTGCAGGCCCCCTACTAGGAACAGAGTCTGCAACCTGGGCATGTGCCCTGACTGGGAATCGAACTGGGACCTCTTGGCTCCTAGGTCGATGCTCAACAATAAGCTACACATGGCCAGGCTATATACACATTTTTTTTTGCCATTTCTGCCACTGAAGTAATATACAAGAAGCATCATGTGTCTAAAATACTCTAAAAATAGACTCAAATGATCATTTTAGATTTTTAAAAATTAATTCTATGATATAAATAAGAAAACAATAGTATTTTTCAACAGTTATATCCATCAACCTTATTATAGCTTCAAGTGAGATTTCACATGGGAAACAACAGCAGTAAATGTGGCAAAAGAACTAGGAGACTGGCAATCTGGATAAGCAGCCATTTCCCTCTTCTCCAACACATAACATTATGAAAATGAGCATGACTAAGCAAGCATAAAGGAAGGACTGTGAATATTAGGTTATTTATCATAAAAGTCAATTTTATGGTTGCTTTTCTTAATAAAATGTTCTATAACATAATGAAATATGCATAAATACCAAATGAATGCTCTATTTCAAAGAATGTCTATAGGACATGTGGGAATAATTTAACAGATAGACATAATTAATGTGACAGCTGTTGAATAACTTAAACTTGGATATAGTAGGTCATTGTTGGGGAGAGGTACTGGCCCAAACTTGGTTTATGTTTCAAATGGAGCTTGGAGAAATGAATACTTAACAGTGGAGAGTGAAAGAGAGACTCTGACCATGATTAAATGGATATAAAAGTGAATAAATTCAACTGGCTATCTTCTCCATAAAAATATCTCTTTGGATATTAAAAACAGCCAAGGCATTTTAAGTTTATTCTTTATTACGTACTTCCTCAAGTACGGCACTTTTTTCCTGTTTCATGCAACTGTTATTAATTTATCAGGATGCCTGTAAACTTTTATTTTTGTTAAAATTAATTTGGGTCTCATCTAATATAACTAGAAAATATAAACATTTTAAATCATGTTAAATTAATTAAACAAGGAGGCCATTAGGCTGAATTGGCTCTAATACCTTGGCTCCTACTTAAGCAAATCAAAACCTACGCCTGTAAGTATTATAAAATTGACACCTGAGGACAACCAATCACAAATAGCCAACTAGGCTTTAAGGTAGATGCAATCAATAATTTCTTTACCTCGATTCCATCTTTTCTCTGTAAAAGTTTTCCCCTAGCTCTAGTAGGCAGAGCACCTCTACTGGTTTGGTACTACTCAGTTGGAATTGATTGTCGCTCAAATAAATTCTTAAAATTTTAATATGTCTCAGTTTATCTTTTAACAATAGTAATGCAGTTTTATGGCCTTTCAAAATAAACCTAAGATTTAACCCAGGCAAACTCATCATTGCCCACAAGATCTTAGTGAAATAGGAACTGGGGAGCAGGACATGGTTTTCTTGAAGTCAAGTTCTGGGGTTTATAAAGGCACATATTTGAATCAAACCTTAAAGGGAGAGAATGAAAAGTAGATACTCAAAAAGATATAATTCATTTCTCTAGAATGTGTCACTAAAAGCAAACATGTATGTAGTTTATACATATTTAGTTTTTTTGTATTTATTTAAAATGAGAACTACTTTGAGCTTCAAATGTGATTTTCCCGCTTTGCTGAAATAAAGGCAGACTCTGAAGTCACTCTCTGTTCTGTAAGCACTTGTAGCTTGGGCTATTTAAAGGGTGTTCTCAGGATCTAGTCTCTTCTGCTAAAGAAATTTGAAATCAGACAAGTGACTGTCAATTCAAATACCCAACTTCCAGCTTGCTTTCTTACAATGAATTTCCCAGGCCACATACTAATTTCTTTTATGCAGCTTTGTGCTGCAGTATTTCATCTTTTAATCTTTAGCTTCATGCTGGTAATTTTGTTTTGTGGGAGTGGGTTCTCTTTGATGCTCTGTTTTCTTCCTGTTCATTGCCCTGGTACTAACACAGCACTTGTGTGTTTATTAAATGTCTGATGAAGTGTGTTGGAGTGATAATGAGCTTATGTTTCTTTCACAGGCACAACATCTTTTTATAAAATTTCTGATTTTTATAGTTTGGCTCTCATTTTATTTGTACATATATTAATAAAAGCAAAGCATCCTTTCTTTTTCCTGGCCTTTCCCCATATATCCATTCTGGTCAACCTTTTCTCATAATCAATTAGACTAATTTATGTATTTTTCAGTGAAGAAATAAAAAAAATGACTAAAGATTAGAAACTTCAAGCCATGGCCCTGGCATAATAATTCAGTTGATTAGAGCATTGTCCTGATACTCCAAGGTTGTGGGTTTGATCCCTGGTCAGGGCACATCCAAGAGTCAACCAATGAATGCATCAATAAGTGGAACAACAAATCAGTGTTTCTCTTTCCCTCTCAAAATTCAGAAATTAAAGAAATTGTTTTTAAATATCTTTAAAAAAGAAAAAGTGAAGCCATGATAATATAAACTATGCCCAACACATATAATTTAACATTCCCTTAGTTGTTTCATATTTGTAGAGCAAACCATGACCTAGAAAAGGTATTTAAAGGTAATGAAAAGCATAGAAAAATATTTGGAAGGCTATACACCAAATTCTTATTGTTTTGTTTATATCTGAGAAATATAGGTGGAGACAGAGGGTGGAAAAATTCTTTATTTCTTTTTTTCCCAATGTTCATAAGCTGCTTTTGGAATGTAAAAAGGGCATTATAATGTTTTGAGTCAATATTTCCAGAAGTATGAATTCTAAGAATTGTGTGTAAACCAGCAATGTACCATATTCACAGACTGAAGTAGAATGCATGCAGAATGAACTGTTTTAAGTAAGACAAAATTATATAATAATTATTCTAAATATCTATCATTTATTTTGAAATTCTGTTATGTGCTAGGAACTTGCAGGTGCTGGCTGTACATTTATTATCCCTTTTAATCCTCACACAAATCCTATGAAATAGAGATAATTAGTATCCTCTTTCACAGATGGAATTGCTGCAGAGGGAAATTTATTAGCTTACTAAGTTGTTCAGACTCTAGAACACACACTCGTATTTACTTCTCTACTCCCTGGTTGGGATTGGTTGGCCAGAAGGATCCTCCTTGTCTTCAGTCCTGATGGTTGAAAATTTCTGCAAGATGATTTCACTTTTGTGCCCGAATTCTTTGAGTATAACTCAGTTTTTCCTACACTGAAGACTTTTCCATATGTAAAATTCATGTCTAGGCTTCTGTTCTTATTCTAGAAGACCACACATATAGGTAGGAAGTTAGGTTGAATTTGCAATTATACCAGCAGCTATCTTGAATATTGGCTATTAAGATAATTTTCTAATATTTTTTCAAAACAGTAGAGTTCTTAGAAAACATTAACATTTGAGGATACTCCTATTTAGATAGGTTCTGGCCAATGCATCTTTAATTCAATATTTTGTGCGCTCCCATCTAAAAGGGTTTCAAATGCCCATCAACAGTTTACACTTGGTAATCTCCTACAATGGAAGACATGCATTTTTGCTGTGGAAGCACTTGGGAAAATCACTCAACTCTGTGCAACTCAATAAACATTAATTTTTAATTTAATATCAGAGAATTGATATAATCTGGAGAGCTCTACAAAAAGAACTGGAGGAAGGAGAGGGAACTTGTGAAACTAAGATAATTACATTTTTAATCTACATTAGATTCCCACTAAAATTACTCTCTGGCACATTTCTGGGCTAGATTGTAATGAGTCCTTTATTAATTTTAAGCTTTTTGCATAATTGGAAACTATGATTGGAAGTGAAATACTGACTGGATAAATTGACCTTTAAAAATGGATAGACATAGCCCTGGCCAGTGTGGCTTAGTTGGTTGGAGCGTTGTCCCATGCACCAAAGGGTTGTGGGTTCAATCCCTAGTTCAGGGTGCAAGCAATTGATGTTTCTCGCTCACATTGATGATTCTCTGTCTCCCTCTCCCTTCCTCTCTCTCTAAAATAAATAAAGTAATAAATAGAAATAAAAATGGGTAGACATAAACTTAAGCGTTTGTAAATTAAATTTAAATTAAGTCTCTGAAAAATGGGTGGGCAAAATGGGAATCCAGAAATTAGACAAATGCGTGGACTTCAGTGTGGATTGATTCCTTGCTCAGGTTAGTGAGCATCGGAATCTTACACAGTCTATGTAGTTACATGTAGTAAAATTTTTAAAAAGAACCTACTGAATCTATGAGCCCTTAACAAAACAAAAGGAAAGAATTAGAATGACTTATACATGAAATGGTTCACAGAAGGTTTAAGACCGTGTCTTCCTCTTATAGTACCTCACATTTTCAAGAAGACTGTCGTTTACAATTGCTACAAATGGCTACTATTGTAGTATGTTTTTAGTGATATGTTTATCCAGTTGTGTAAAAGTGGTGCAGGAATAATCAGACTCATATTAAAGGGAAATCTTAAGTATCACTTGAACTACTTAAATAATTAATGCAACAGATAGGAGTAATGATAAAATGGACATCTGAATCCAGAATGTTTATTGTTAATTATTAAATTAGCCATATTCTCCATCCTGAACATTCACGATTTAAAAGTCGGTTTATGATTCTCCAGAGCAGTTGCTGTAGGCAGTGAATCTAGTCTGGGTTTTCTTGTTTTCACTGGGCACTTGCTTTTAAATATCATAGCATTACAGCAGGGAGTGCTTCCTGGTGTAATATATGGAGAAAGTAATAGATAATTGCAGGATTAATGGCTAGAAATAATTAAAATGACACTACTAAGCTCTGTCTTTTCAGGAAGAGAACTCCAATTAAGGCACATCTCCTTTCCATTATCATTCCACTGCCAATTAAAGCCTGATATATTTTGTCAGTTTTATACAGATGAAGCTTTTAGTCTTTCATATATTCAAATTTACATTTTGGCAGGATTATAAAGGACTCTGTCATTTAAATTTTATATGCCTGTAAAAGACTCCTCTCAGGCCATCCTTTTCCCACTTCGCAGCTTCTCTCATTGTCACCGATCAAAAAAATGCCTGTTATTGTCACAGCAGTGTGATGCTTGTTAACGTTTAACATTTATATTTTCTCAAAATGCAATTATGTAAGAGAGAAAAATTCAGAATAGTTAAACAAGGGGTGCATGGCATAGTAATAATTCTACTCTTTATGGGCATCGCAGTTTTGTTTGGGTCAAGTGGGAGGCAGAGTTCCTTTTATTCTATACTCTTCAAGGCAATGCAAACCTAGATACTTATTATTAGGGGCTGGTATTTTGTTTGTTTTTTAAATCCTCACCCAAGGGTATGCTTATTGACTTTAGAGAAAGAAGGGAGAGGAGAGAGAGAGAGAGGAACATAGAAACATAGAAACATTGATTGGTTGCCTTCCGTATGTGCCCTGACTGGGAACTGAACCTGAAACCTTTGGCTATAGCAGATGACACTAAACTGAGCAACACCGGCCAGGGCTGGTATATTTGTTTTTTATTGGCAATAATGTTAGAATGGTTTTTAGGGGAATGTGGATAGTAGAAAAATATGAAGAGAGAGAGAGCTCTTTTAGGGTTGCACATAGATTTAACCAACCTAACTGCAGGAAATTGGTAGTAGAGAAGCAGCATGGCATGTGGGAAAGTGGTCATTTCTGGAACCGAGCAGTCCTGAGTTTGAATCTCCAGCTCTATCTCTTATTAATTCGGAGGTATTAGTCAAGTTATATATTTTCTCCAAATATCAGTTTCCTCATCATTTATATGAGGGTAAAGATAATAATATGTAATCAGAGGTTTTTCCAAAGCTTGGGAAGCACCGACCAGCCAGGACCAGGTAGCACGGGTTCGGTACCTGGTCGTTGCCGTTGGGCTATGGCTGCCGCTCTATTGTTATCCGAGCTGAGTTGTTACTAATCCCGGATGCCCCTTACTGCTTCAAACTATTATTCCTAGAAGACACAGCAAGTGGGTTTTCAGAAAAACATTTCTACTAATCTTATCAAAATTTTAAGCTAATCACTGAGAAATCTCTTGGAAGAATAAAGCACTATCAGTCCAAAGATAAATTACTGTTCATATTTCTGTTCTTATTCATTGACCTCTTTAGCTCTCAAAGGCTTTGCCATAGATAATAAAAAATCCACTATGCGAGACAAAAGAGGGTACACAGGTTCTATTCTCCTTTCGGTTTTAAAGAGGATTGTAGTAGAAGTGAAATCTATGAATACACTGCCTTAGTATTTGAAAATGAACTATTTGATCCCTGTGTCAATAAAACAGATACAAATTTTTGAAACTACTTATAGGTCTTTGCTGTTTCTTTTACTGTTACTGTTTTGCAAATAGTAGAGCCTTTCATACTTGAAAGTTGATCACAGAATATTCTTATATTTTTGACATACCTCAAATGTTCAATATTAGTAAGTCCTTTGGTAAATAATGTAAGTGATTCTATTGCTACAAACAGTTTTTAATTCCCTTATTTAAAAAGAAACACTTTGTTGGACCCACATTTTCCTCCAGCCATCACTATGCCTCTTGTCACTATACCTCTTTAGAGAGAAATTCCTTAGAAAAGTTGGTCAATACTCAATGACTACACTCTCTCCTTCTGCTTTTTTACCTGAACCCTACATCTCCATCAAAATACCTCTTATAAAAACCACCAATGACCTCCATGTTGCCAAATTAAATGCTTATTTTTCAGTCTTACCTGGACTCCCAGCTTTATTTAACACAGTAGTCAGTCTCTCCTATTTAAGCCCTATCTTCATTTAGGTTTCAGGACATTACTCTCTCTTTATATTTATTTCATCAATTACATCTTTTCAGTTGCTTTTGCTAGTTTCTCCACATTGTCTCAAATGAGTGCTCAGTTCCTATTCTGTCTCCACTCCTTCTGTACCTGATCCCATCTAAGATTGCCAGTGACCCACTAATGAATATCAATATCCTTAATATAAACTGTAATTGAAAAAAATTTTTAAAGAAAGAAAAAAAAATAACTACATTTAATTTTACTAGAAAATATGAAAGGAAATTTTTGAAATTCATTTGTGACAATTCAGGATTGATTGCTGGATAATACAGGGGAACTTACGTGACAAAAAGCCTATGTAATAAAAGTAACTTGAGGTCTTTTATATTCATTTATTTAAAGTATTTTTCAAATGAGGCAGTTAATGAATTTAAACAAAAGGAACCTGGAGGCATCTTTCGAAAACACACAATTAAAATAACAAGAAAAAATGCAAAAATGAGTCATGCTGTTGTGTTTGGAGTAAAGGAAGGTAAATGATTGCCTGTATGGCAGTCCTCGGTTATGTGTGAAGCGTGGAGAGTTTCAATAATGAAGTCGGAGGCATATGGAGACATGCAACTGAGCAGTGGTTTATGGAGTCGTCTCCTATCTTCACCACCTGCAGATGAGTTCACATTTTGGGATACAGGTATATAATTTTTTTTTTCTTTTTACCTGATAGAAATGATGTCTGCTAAAAGTAATATAGGTAAACTGCATACATGTTTTATATCATATTTTTGATATTTTCTAAAAGCTCCCCCAGAAGTTAGAGATCTGTCAGTAGCATTAATAGCAAATGTGATACATACATAGATAATAAATCCGTATCATTACTGTCTTGGAAAACTTCTCAAACATTTACTGTTTTTACATATTTAAATTTGCCTGAATGTTTGGCTTTGCACAGAAATCTAGGCTCAAAATCATTCTCCTTTAAATTTTTGTTTTTATTTTTACCTTTCTACTCTTTTACTCTTTTATAACTTTATTGAGGTATAATTAATGTTTAATAAACTGCACACTTTAACTTATATAATTTGATAAGTTTTGATATTTGTATACACCTGTGAAACCACCATGACAAAAAAAGATAATGAACCTATCACCTTGAAATTTTTCTGGTGTCTATTTGTAATTCATTCCTTACTCCATACCTGTCTGTAAGCAACCACATAATTCTTCTATGTCATTTTAAATTAGTTTTCATTTTCTAGAATTTTATGTACATGAAACCATGCAGTAATTTTTTTGGTTCCTTTCACTAAGTGTAATTATTTTGAGATTTATACATCTTGTATCAACAGTTCATTTCTTTTTATTGTTGAATAGTGTCCCATTGTATGCGTGTATACCATAATATGTTTACCCATTCTCCTGTTGTTGAACATTTGATTTGTTGCTGGTTTTTGGCTGTTTCAATAAAGCTGGTATAAAGTCACATACAGGGTAGGGCAAAAATAGGTTTACAGTTGTTCTTATGGAAAATAATACAGTAATTAATAAATAATAACGTAAGAATAAACTCTGTTTCACATACAACTGTAAATCTACTTTTACCCTATGCTATATACAATGTCTAAGTGTAGACTTTTAGGCAAATATTTAACTGTTTAAAAAACTTAAAAAGACTTTCCCAAGAAGTAAGCTTGTTCATTTTGGGCTGTAATAACAAAGTAACTGTAGACTGGGTGACTTATAAACAGCAGACATTTATTTCCTCACAGTTCTGGAGGCTGCAAGTCCAAGATCACAGTGTCAGCATGCTTGGGTTCTGGTGAAAGCCTCTTCTGGGCTGCAGACAGCCTGTTTCTCCCTGTATCCTCACATGGTAGAAAGAGTGGAAGAGAGCTTTCTGGGGTTCCTTTAACAGGGGCATTAATCCCATTAACAAGGGCTCCACTCTCAACACCAAATCATCTCTCAAAGGCCCCACCTTCGAATACCATCAAATTTCCCTGTTTATTTGAAAGTCTTAAGTGTGAAAGTGCATGTAGAGTTAATTAACTCCCTTCCCTGAAACTCGGGCATATTAAACATAAAATGTGAAAAACAGGGAAAGATTGCTATCCTAATAAAACTAGATAACAACTGAAACTTATAATTTGTGGCATTTTGCCTGATATAGAAGCATGGTTTAAATTGAGAAAGGAGGTTGAAATCTGATTATAAGGCTTCAGTTTTTGAATTATACACATATACATTTCTCTAAGTAAAGCTTACATTATTCTGAAGGGAGGAGAGGGAAAGAAAATGTGAAAAACAATATGTTAGACAGTTTTGGAGATGTAAGCAAAGACGAATGAATGAAAAATAAATAATCCTATATGTCTAAATTTATTAACTCTGGAGATTGCCTGTGAGTTATGGGTCCACATACTGAATTGATCTGGCCTTTGCCAGGGAGAATATATCTATCTCTATCTCTATCTCTATCTCTATCTCTATCTCTATCTCTATCTCTATCTCTATCTCTATCTCTATCTCTATCTCTATCTCTATCTCTCTCTCTCTCTCTCTCTCTCTCTCTCTCTCTCTCTCTCTATCTCTATCTCTATCTCTATCTCTATCTCTATCTCTATCATGTGACTGTATATCCAAATGTAGCTGCTTATATCAAGACTGCACCCCAGCATGTGTAAGACCCTCAATAAATTCAATAAATGCCAGCGTTTTTGATGGGTATTTGATGACATCATCAAAGACTGCTTATCTCCAGATTTCTTTCTTTTTTCTTCTTCTTTTTTTTAAATTTTATTTTTGTTTAAAATATTACAGATATCCCTTTTTCTCCCCAATGACCCGTTCCATCCCATCCCATCCCCCACCTCAGTCCCTCTCCCCACCATTGTCTGTGTCCTTGGGTTGTGCATATATGCATATAAATTCTTTGGTTACTCTCTCCCCCTCCACCCACCCGCCCTCCTCCCTCCCTCTGACATTCGTCAGTCTGATCTATGCTTCCGTATCATTGAATCTATTCTGTTCATCAGTTTATTAAGTTCTTTAGATTCCACATATAAGCGAGATCATGTGCTGTTTGTCTCTCTCTGCCTGGCTTATTTCACTTAGCATAATACTCTCCAGGTCCATCCATCTGTCTCAAAGGGTACGAGGTCCTTCTTCTTTATGGCTGCATAGTATTCCATGGTGTAAATGTCCCACAGCTTTTTATCCACTCAGCTACTGATGGGCACTTGGTCTGTTTCCAGATCTTAGCTATTATAAACTGTGCTGCTATGAACATCGAGGTGCATATATTGTTTCTGATTACTGTTTCAGGATTCTTAGGATACATTTTCCTAGGAGTGGAATCACTGGGTCAAAAGGCAGCTCCATTTTTAATCTTTTGAGGAACCTCCATACTGCTTTCCATAGTGGCTGCCCCAGTCTGCATTCCCACCAGCAGTGTACTAGGGTTCCCCTTTCTCCACACCCTCGCCAGCACATGTCGTTTGTTCCAGATTTATTTCTTAGGTGAGATAATTAAATGTTTTTATTGCTTATCCCATAATTACTTGCAGCCCACCATAAGTATTCATTCTATTTCTTGCTACCAAAAGCACTTCTAATATACAGACCTTAGATAGCCTGATGGCTAATACCCATCTGTTTTTCTTACAGTCTTTCTTCACCAATATTTTCCTGCTCTTCTTCAATGAAAATGGGGTATAGTTTACCAATATCTTATTTGAAGGTCATTAAACATAATATAAATATATACTTAACATATATGTACATATATTCTACATATAATATTACATTAGTAAACATATAAAACCTATGCTAGCGAGGTTCTTTAAGCTACCTTACCATTTTTCAGGCTTTTGCATTTTATTTCTCTCTTGGAACTTCTTCCTGCCCCTTTCCCAGTCTTCTCTTTCCACTCTTAATATAGGAATATGCAAACAGGCACAGGAATCACCAGCATAGATATTTTAAGATGGTGCTACTTTTCTGTTGGTTAGGTTAGAAAATAGTATAGCAATAGGATTATTTTGTTGCCAGTATGGTGTTTACATATAACACCTTTTAACAAGATCTAGACAGTTGTACGAAATGAAGGACTAACTATGTATTTATTTTTAAGATAGGATCTAAAGTCTGTGATTTTCAAGCTCTATCTCATTACACTCACTTCAGACGTTCAAAGGAACAGTTCCACTTATTCTTCAAGCAACTTAAAGCTTTCAGCAGTAAGTAAATAAAGCACAACAGATTTTTACTCAAAGACTGCAGATGCCTTGTTCCTTTTTTAGGTGTACTTTTTATTTCATTTTTTAAAATTGATTTAAGAGAGAGAGAAACATTGATTTATTGTTCCATTTATTTATGCATTCATTGGTTGATTCTTCTAAGTGCCCTGACAGGGGATCAAACCCGCAACTTTGGCATATTGATCAGAGAGATCCTCTAACCAACTGAGTTACCGGGCCAGGGCCTATTTCAATTTTTAAAAGCCCAACAGTAACTTAGAATAATTTCTTTTGAAAATATCTATTATATGGTGGTTGGAAGAAGATAAGTTTTGTCATGCTTTAATTCACCTACCAGTTCATTCCATGACACATTTTAAGCACCACAATCACCCAGGTTTAGCAATAGATGTTAGAAATAGAATGATGAACATGACAGGTATATGGCCTTTTGGGAAATGGAGCTAATAAGTGAAAATTTCTGAATTCAGTGAGTATGTGAAAGGCCTGATGGGAATAAAGATGAGAAGATTCCATCCTGATCTGGCCTGTCAGGGATCCTCTGAGAAATGTTTTTTGTGTGTGTGTTTTTTTTTAATCCTCACCTGAGGATATTTTTTCCATTGCTTTTCAGAGAGAGTGGAAGGGAGAGAGAGAGGAACATCGATGTGAGAGCGACACATTGGTTGGTTGCCTCCCTCACGTTCCCCAACTGGGGCGGGGATCGAGCCTGCAATGGAGGTAGGTGCCCTTGGCTGGAACTGAACCCGAGACCCTTCCGCCCGCTGGCCGACATTCTAACCCCTGAGCCAAACTGGCCAGGGCTGAGGAATGTTTTTGATACTTGAATTGGTTTCCCGTCCCTGCTATAACAAATTATGACAAACTCTCTGTGTCTTAAAACAAATGTGTCATCTTATAGTCCTGGAGGTCAGAAGTCCAAAATAGGTCTTAATGGGCTAAAATCAAAGTGTCAGCCTGGCTGTGTTCCTTTCTGGAAGTTCTAGGGGAGAATGCATTTTCCTGCCCTTTCCCACTTTCTAGAGACACCTCCTGCATTCCTTGGCTCAGGATCTCCTTTCATCTTTGAAGCCAACAGTGGCTGGTGAAATTCATTTCACGTTGTACCGCTGACTCTGGCTTTTCTGCCTCTTTTTTTTCTCATTGAAAAGGACCCTTGTGATTACATTGGACCCACCCGCATAATGCAGGATGAACTTCTTAAGGTCTGCTGATTAGCAATCTAAATTCCTTCTGTAGCCTTAGTTTCCCTTGCCCTGTAACATAAGGTATTCACAGGTTCTGGGGACTAGAACATAAACATCTTTGGTGGGTGGGGGGTGGTCATTATTCTTTTTACCAAAATACTTATAGAATGAATAGCAATTATGCAGACAATAGGAAATATCTAGAGGGGATGAAGAGGATTTTAGCTCTGTATGCATGAAGGGCTTGAACAGTGTGCGTGCAGAAGGGCCATGGCACATATAATAAGCTCAGTATGGAAAGTCTGATAGAGGAAGGACGTGAGTTTTCAGCGAGTTCTGCCCACATTTTGCAACCTCCATAATCTCCATTCAGCTCACAGCTCCTCAGTAGATATTCTTGGCAGTACTTTGCAAAATTTTTTTCTAAACACAAGCTGCTTACTATTTGGTCAACAACTCAAGGGGAAAATGATATACTTTTTTATTTTTTCAGAATAATCTCCTACAGAAGTCCCTGGGAAACCAGTGCCCTAACACCTGGAATCTGTGGATATGTGAAGTTATAAGGCAAAAGATGTTTTACAGTTGTAATTAAGGTGGCAGACTTAAAATAGGGAGAGCACTCCAGATTATACCAGTATACCCCATCTTATCACATGAGCCCTTAAAAACAGAGCATTTTCTCTGGTTAGAGTCAGATAGATGTGACAGAAGAAAAGGCAGACAGATTTGAGTGTGAAAAGCACGTGACACATCCTTGTAGGCTTTTAAGATGGAAGGGGGCAATATGACCAGGAATGCGGATGACTTTAAGGAGCTTAGAGAAGCTCCTGGCGGACAGTCAGCAAAGAAAGAGGGCCTGAGCTCTCTAACCCAGGGACACTGCATTTTGCCAACAACCTTAATGAGCTTGGAAGTGTATCTTCCCAGTATCGACAGAAAGGAACCTTGCCCTGCCAGCACCTTGATTTTGGCCTTGTGAGGTCCTAAAGAGAGAATTAGTTGATCCACACTGTATCCAGATTTGTGACCCATGAAAAATTGTGATATAATAAATGGGTGTCAAGTCCCTGAGTTTGTTACAGCAGCAAAGAACTCTAGTCTCTTTACCCAGCAAGTTCCCTGCTCTGTTTGGACCCCTCTGTAGCGTGGTATGGAAGGTGCCCCTGGGGGAATGTGGATTTCACCTCCAGTTCTTTCCTTCTCTCAAGGATCACAGCTTTATATTATTATTGTTCAGAGCCTGAAAATAATGACTTCCTATATTTTGTTCAGTGTTATATTGTTTATAGAAGGATGGTAAGTCCAATACCAGTTACTCTGTCATGTCTGGGACCGTATCTTCAAATAGATTTCTCATATCTGGTGTGGTATTTTTGTTTCATTTGTTCTTTGCTTTGTCCCTGAGAGCTTTTAGTTACATGTGTTACACATAACTTGGTGTAGGAGTTTTATATGCATTATGCTGGACAAATGGAAGGCCCTATCAATTTGGAAACTCACTTCGTTAAGTTCTGGGAAATTTCTGTAAAATATTTATTTGATAATGTCCTTCTCATTGTACGACCTGTTCTGTTTCTTGAATACAAGTTGCAGTTGGTTGCTAGTGCTCAAATTTTCTCTATCTTTATTGATTTTTTTGTTTGTTTAGTTTTTCTATCAGTTACAATTTGCAACTATGGTCATGGATTTATCTGTTCCTTCCTTTAGTTCTGGTAGGTGTTGTTTTGGATATTTTGAAGCTCACTCGGGTGCATATACGTTTAGAAATGTTACTGTGAAGAACTAATATTACTTACTGAGAAAATTTCCTCTTAGACTTTAATAATACTTCTCTCCTCGAAGTTTACTTTCTCTCACACTAAAGTAGCCTCGTCATCAGCTTTTTGGTGAATTTTTTTATAGTGCAGGTTGGTGTGTGATGAATTCTTTTAGCTTTCTTTTATCTGCAAATGTCTTCGTTTTACCTTCCTACTTGAAGGATGGAGTTCTGGTTTGACATCATTATTTGATGAGAAGTCATTCATTCATATCATTGATTCTCTGTTTGTGGTTCTTTTTTGATTTCTGTTGCTTTTTAAGGTTTCCCTTACTAAAAAATGATTAAAAAAGACAAATCAGGTTATACAAACAAACTTTATTTAACACTTCATGGAGTGGACAGTCTTCTTTCTAAGAACTGCAAAATGGGGTGGAAAGCAAGAAGCTTTTATAGGATAAAGAATAAAGAGCAGGAAGAGACAGATAGAAACATCTGCTTGGCTGGGGCCACAGCGTCAGCCTTGTCTGGGGGAGAGGGCGCAGAGCTGGCGTGGGGTTTGGGGCTTGGCTGACTAGATGCGGCATTTCTGGTCAAGCGGAGCGTTTACAGGGACATGCGCATTATCTAAGTTTCTGTTTGCCGAGGTGGCTCCTTTGTGGGCCTAGAAAGTCATTTCAACATTCTTTATTTTTGATTTTTAGCAGTTTGACTATATGACTGGGTGTTTCTTTGTATTTTCCTTCTTGCTAAGCTTCTTGCATTTATGTTTTTATGCTTTCCATCCGGTTGTCGAAATAATTAGCCTACTTTTTTTCAAAGACTTTTTCTGCCACATTCTCTCTCTCATCTCCTTTTGGCACTTCAATCAGATGTGTGATAGGCTTTTTAATATTGCTTCAGAGCTTCAATGAGGTTCTGTTAATTTACTTAAATCTATTTTTTTCCTCTGGCCTTCAAATTGGATAATTTCAATAGATTGAATATAAAATTTATTGATCTCTTCTACTACCATACACACTCTACTATTAAACTTCTCTATGAAACTTTTATGCCAATTACTGTACTTTTCTATAATTACCATTTGAATATTTTCAATTTCCATTCTCAATTGAGATTTCTTATATGTTTAATCTTTATGACCATTTTTTTCCATTTATGCCCTTAAACATATACCTGTTTTGATGTCTTAAAATTTCTTTCCCCTCTATTTTTATCATCTGGGTCATCTCAGGTTTCCTTTCTATTGATTTTTTTCTTGACAATGGATCACACATTGATGTGCTAGGGTGAGTCTATAGGAGGCCTGAGTGTTTACCAAACCCTTCTAAGCTGAGAAATTCATTCTCCAAACTGTCTTCCCTGTGGTGAGTAGCAGCTGACATCTTCACTGACTTCTTTCAGCTTTGCCAGTTGATGTTTTCCACTGATCCTCCCAGAGTCTCCATGGGCAGATGCAGATTTTAGAGTTTCCTGCTGTGCTTACATCTTTCCTGATGTTCTCCTGCTCAATTTCTAATCTCAGATCCATCCTTTGATATCTCAATCTTGAGTTTTTAACCTCTGCAACACGGGAACTGGTGAGTGTCTTTAGGAGTAATGCCCATGTTTATATAAACATTCATCTTATTCCGGATGCCTCACTTCCTTCAAAGGTCATGTTGTCTCCAGTGTTTCTCTGCTTTTGGTTACTATTCAGCGCCTTCCAGCAGTTTTTAGAAAGATTTTTTAAATAGAGTTTACAGTTGTTCTCTGTGAGAGGGTTACTTGAATACTGTTTCTCACAATGGCTTTTATTTATTTTTAAAACTACTTATTGAGATAATGACACATAAAAAGCTGTGCATATTTAATGTATCCAACTTGATGAGTTTGGAAATAAGTATACACTTGTGAAACCACCACCACAATCTATGCCATAAACACATCCATTACCTCCAAAAGTTTCCTCACACTCACTTCTCTCTTTTTCTTTTGTTAGCCCTTGCCCGAGAATATTTTTTCATTGATTTTTTTTTTTTTTTTTTTTTTTTTAGTGGAAGTGAGGGAGGGTGGAGGGAGAGAGAGAAACATTAGTGTGAGAGAGACACATCAATTGGTTGCCTCCTGCACATGCCCCGACTGGGATTGAACATGCAACCCAGGTACTTGCCCTTGATCGGGAATCGAACCCGGGTTCTACTGTGCGTGGGCCGGTGCTCTAACCATTGAGCACACCAGCCAGGGCCTTCAGATCCTTATTATTATTATTATTATTATTATTATTATTATTATTATTATTATTATTTTGGGGGGGTGTGTGTGTGTGAGATAAGAACATTTAAGATCTACTCTCTTAAATTTTCAAGAACATTGGAACCTAAGTTC
Source organism: Miniopterus schreibersii (assembly GCF_964146895.1). Taxonomy (NCBI): domain Eukaryota; kingdom Metazoa; phylum Chordata; class Mammalia; order Chiroptera; family Miniopteridae; genus Miniopterus; species Miniopterus schreibersii. The sequence goes on along the minus strand of NC_138103.1, from coordinate 37,943,886 downwards.
TAGAACTTAATTAATTCCAGAAGGCTGTTTGAGAAATGATTTGTTTGATTGAAAACCAAATCATTTTTTCCTCATTATTAATAATGTAAATTGAATTAATCTGATCCAGACCCCCAAATGATTCCCTGTTTTAACTTTTTATATACAGTACATGTCTAAAGTACCATTTAATTTTTAAACACTTTAAAAACAAAAAGGACATGAAATTTAAACAAAAATTTAACAAAAAGAAATGAAACACGAGATTCCCTCACTATCGTGTCATGAATAAACACTGCTGCTGCTTAAAAAAAAAAGAGAGAAAAGAGAATGAAATTCAATTGTTGTTTTGTGAGCACTGTCATACCCTTAGCAACAATCAGCACTCTTAATGGCCTCTTTATATTTTAACATTGTGCTGAGAGTCAATTTTGCCATGCCATACTCAGGAGCCAGATCGGATACATGAACAACTCTATCATACTTTGCTATTATTTATTTTTAAAGCTCTATTGTTTTTCTCACTACTTTCCTTATAACTTTGCTGTTATCACTAACCTTTTTAGGACCCATGGTGACCTACTGTACATATTTAATAATAATAAGCAACAACAAAAGCAAAAAAAACCCACAAAAATATTCATAGCACAATTTCCTGAGATGTTAACAATTTGAGGTTTAGCAGTAAACTGACTCATACTCGCACATCCTCTCCTTTGTTTGTCCCCTGAGAGACACGTGACTGATCATACAGGAATCAGCATGAAAGGGTTGTTGGGTCAAGAACTGAAGTTTTGTTCCACAACTAAGACATTTTCCCATGAGCAACTTGGTCAAGAACTGAATTGTCTGAGATGGGAGATGTTTGAGAACCAAGGTTGGACTGTATACAATACAGTATTGTTAACTATGGGCACTATGCAGTATAGTAGATCTTTAGGACTATTCACTTGCATAACTGGAACTTTGTGCCCTTTGGCTAATTCCTCTCCTTTTCCCTCTCCCCAGACACCTATTTTTAATTACATTCTTCTAATTGAGTCTCAATAATGTATTGAAAAATACCTGATATATTAATTTTAATTCCAGCAATGTTGTTATAGTTGCTTATTCTAGCTAGAAAAAGCTAAGAACCATATGATTTCACTTACATGTACTGCTAAGAATAATAGAGTAGGGGAGTGGGGGAGTAGTAAAGGGTAAAGGGGGCCAAATATATGGAGACGGAAGATGATTTGACTTTTGGTGGTGGGCACACAATACAATATACACATCATGTATCATAGAAATATGCACTTGAAACCTATATGATCTTATTAACCAATGTCACCCCAATAAATTTAATTTAAAAAATTAATTTAAAAATGTTTCTTGAGATTTTTCATTTTCTCAGTGTTGGAATATCTATTATTGATAAATGCCAAGGGCCAGGAATGGAATCTGTCTTTAAGATCTTCAAAAACTACTAAGAAAGTTAAATAACTACACAGATAAATAAAATCTAAAGCAAAATAAGAACTATGGCCCATGAGAGACATGTGTACACGACATAGAAGTTTAAAGAAAGAAATAAAAAAAAAGGTTTCTGTCTAAGAGGTGAGGAAGGGAAAAGTCAGTAGACACTTAAACAGAAATTGGTTTGCATATAGCCTTAGTAGATTGGAAGAATCTGGACATTAAGTTTAAAGATATCCAAATATCGGGAAAAAAGTAAGAAAAAGTCAACTTCACAGCATAGATTCGTGTTATTTGAAAGCGTTTAGGACCTTTCTTTTCTTTTCTTTTTCTTTTTATTTATTTATTATTATTTTTTAAATATATCTTTATTGATTTCAGAGAGAGGAAGGGAGAGGGAGAGGGAGAGATAGAAACGTCAATGATGAAACGCCATTGATCAAGCCCGCAACCCAGGCATATGCCCTGACTGGGACTCGAACCTTGACCGCCTGGATCCTAGCTCGACGATCAACCGCTGAGCCAAGCCCGGCCGGGCAGGACCTTTTTTAAAAAAAAAATCTTAATTGATTTCAGAGAGAGGAAAGGAGGGGGAGAGAGAGAAATAGAAATGATGAGAGAGTCATTGATCGGCTGCCTAGCCCGCAACCCGGGCATGTGCCCTGACCAGGAATCGAACCCCGATTGCCTGGATCTTAGGTCGATGCTCAACTGCTGAGCCACGCCCAGCCGGGCTAGGATCCTCTTTGTGTTTAGGAAACCATGCTTTTACTTTGCCCCAAAAGAACAAAAAGCATATCTTTTCATTTATGTCTCTTTCAAAGCTGCACCTTCCCTATAGTAGTTGCTTGATAAACCAGAGCTAAACTAATGAACTACCTAATGTAAACCTACTTTATGAAACATTTATTTAATGATATAAATAAATGGTACAAAGAACTAGATATTTCTATTACAGACATAAATTTATTTATGCTACCAATTTGCATGTTAGTCATAGAAATTAGTTGTAAAATGCTTTATGATACTATATTTCTAGTTTTCAACCTGTAAAAACTCTATGAGAAAACTGGGTGTTCAATAGCTCAGGCACTGTACATTTTATGTTGCAGAGAGTTTTATAATGAAACTGTCAACTTTTTACCATTTGGGTAAATAGACAACTAACCTAATTTTAAAACACAGACTTCAACATCTCTGTGTGCACCATGTGTCACAAATAAAAAAGAATTGTGGGTATGAAAAGTAAAAGAATGTTAGCATTAAAACATAAAGGGCAATAGAAATGAGTTCAAGAACTATAAGGGAGATTATAAGAAACTTATCCTCCATCATATTTATTACTTCCATCAAACATTAAGTCTACCAAATTCGCACTTAAGACAGTCTGTGTACTGCTTCTCAAAGCGAATAAATAAACCTTTCATGGTGGATGCTATTTTTATTTTGAAACATTTACAGTTTCCCACTTGTTTAATAATTCAAGATCAACAAATAGGATACCATTATTAACTTTAATAATAAGAGGAGAACTATAATATTTTACAAACAGCAAACTTTGATATCAAATAGCCTGTTTAAAAAATGGTATGTCTTTCTTCATTTTCATTATTCAGGTGACATTTTCCCCCTTGAGCCCTAGAATTATTTGCAAGGTTACAGTTCAGTATTTTTTATTAAATTTATTGGGGTGACATTGGTTAATAGGATCATATAGGTTTCAAGGGTACATTCCTATGACACATGACCTGTATATCGCATTGTGTGCCCACCGCCCAAAGTCAGGTCATCTTCCGTCACCATGTATCTGGCCCCCTTTGCCCTTTACCACCCCCACTCCCCTTCCCCTGGCCACCGCCACACTACTGTCTGTGTCTGTGAGCTTCAGTTTTATATCCCACATGTAAGTGAAATCATACGGTTCTCAGCTTTTTCTGGCTGCCTTATTTCACTTGGCATCATATTCTCAAGGTCCATCCATGTTGTCGCAAATGGCAGCATTTCATTCCTTCTTACGGCCGAGTAGATTCCACTGTGTGCATGCACCACACCTTTACCCATCATCTATCGCAGGACGCTTCAGTTGTTTCCAGTCACTGCTGGTGGGAATGTAAACTGGTGTAGCCACTATGGAAAACAGTGTGGAGGTTCCTCAAAAAGTTAAGAATAAGGTTAGCACCCTGACTGGGTGCTTCAGGTGGATGGAGCATCGTCCCGTGCACCAAAAGGCGGCAGGTTCAGATCCAGCTCAGGACACACACCTAGGTTACAGAGCCCTGGAGGCAACCGATCAACGTTGTTTTCTCTCTCCTTCCTCGCTCTCAAAAAAAAAAAAAAAAAAAGAATACAGTTACCATGTGACCCAGCAATCCCTTTTCTGGGTATCTACCTGAAAAATTTGATAACATTTATTTTCAAAGCTATATGCACCCCTATATTCATTGCAGCATTATTCACAAGAAATGTATTTTGTATATTTTCCCTTATATGTAGGCAAGTAATATGGTTCTTTAAATTGAATAGTAAAAATTAGCTTATCTAGCATTTTTATCAGCAGAAAAATTGTAGACATTGGCAACTGTGGTATCATTCAATATCAACTTTCAATCCAGTAAAAAGTAGGACTGTGGAATCTACAAGTAAATAAGTAATTGTCCGATAACTGTTATTTATTATTCCTGTAGTTCTTCGTAACATGGTTAGGACAATACCCCATAGAAATTAAAAATATAATTACTATGTATATTTATAGCACTCTCCTTTTATTCACTGAATGGTTTCTAAGAGGTGGGAAAAAGAGAATTGCTTAGAAAACGAAAACCATTTGAGACAACACAAATTAAATCTTGTTAACAAGTTAATATTAATATTTTACTTTGGTGATATAGCTTTTAAAAAATCTAACTTTTTACTGATAATTGATGCTAATTAAAAATGCTACTTTTGTTAGGATTTCAGAAGACTGAAAATCAGCACTTACATAATAAATAATTTGTAAGATCTGTGGATAGGTTGCAAATAAAATACATTTCAAATATTTTTTGGAGTTTGAAGGATCATCAAATAAACAGAGTTGTGAATTAATTTATGTAAATGACACATTTATATTTTCAAAACTGGTATTTATAAAGAACTTGTACTTAAACTTAGACCCTGGTTAAACTGTACTTTTTATCAAATCGGTAGTCTCATTCTTATATTGCCATTATTTCATCTAAAATGTACTCCTTCTGGCCATAAAATATAATTTAAAATAAGATGTTCTTTGTATTGGCATATTTAAATTTCCTAATATTTGTCAGGTTTAAGAAATATTGTACAAACACATTAGTTTTGCTCTAAGCAATTTGTCATTGTAAGAGCCATTCTTCTCTGATTATTGGAAGGTATTTTCTATTAGTGTAATGACTAAGCTTTTCAAAATATTTGTTAGGAGGAGGAAAAATGTACATGTTGCTGATAATAGACCTATTCTTCAACATGCCAAAAGAAGTTGTGCTATCTGATGAGCATTTTATTAAAAAGTGGAGTGGAATAATAATATAAGTGAGTTTTTCTCTCCATTCTGGACTCAAGCTTTTCTTTTACCCACTTAAAATCTCAGGGGGAAGTGTTTCTCTTGGATAACCCCATGCTTCCGTGAGCCCTAATTGTTTAACTTCGCCTAGTGAGGCAACTATGTTTTGCCCAAGAGCATTTCAATGCTCAGGTAACACAACTTTAAGGTATTAAATCAAAGAGCTTAGGCTGAATTTAGACATTTTGGAATATATCACACTCAGTTCTTGGAAAGGTTCATCGACATATGTCACTGACTGCTACTGTTCAGAACCATAAAACATAAAAAAGGAGTTTTATAATGTACTGCTCTTTGTAGCATTTTAAGCAACTATTACAGAAGAACGTAATGTGAAATTTATTCATTACTTGTTATTTTTAAATATAAATATTGCTTGTTGCAATAGTCATTGAACAAACACATTAAAGATAGAAAACTTTTTAATAACTTGAAAGAAAACTAAGTGAATATAAGATTTTTATGAAATAATATCTTCATTTTTTGTGTAAATGGCCTGTCATCTATATTGAACTAAAAAGGGCTTCTTTATCATTCAAGACATCTTTAATCTTGTAAATTGAATCAAATTTGTTTTCCAGTTATACATTTCAACACTGAAATAATTTTGAAAATCTTATTTCCAAACCCCTTATTTTTAACCTTGCCCTAATAAAAAATTCTACACGCAGTAGTATGGAAATTGTGTTTATTGCATGTGTAGGGCTCATTAAAAAGAACAGAAGATCTCTATTTTATTCTTCTTTTACATTATCTTTTAAAGTTAAAATTTATTCATTAAAAAATTGTGAGGGGCATTAAACTAACTTATTAGCTATAAAAACTTGGTTTCACCGTTATTCACCTTAATAATATTCTCTATTCCACAGATTAATATATAATACAATTTTGAAAATATTATCCCTATCTCTAATTTAATTACATGTTTCTGTATACATTATAAAATTACTTTTTAGTGTTATAATAATCATAATTAAATAGTCTGCTTAAAGTTTAAAGACTTCTACGAACTGGAAGGCATTTTTGATATATTGCTTTTATATATAATTAGAAAAATTATTATGAAATATTGGTACTTCATAAATGACTTCTATAAATAGTGCATTTCAGAAAGACAAAGATATCTATTTGGTAGTTAAAGACATTTTAATTTGATAAGACTAAACTTTGTTGTCTAGAACATATTTTGGCAAAATATGTTCTCAGATTAGCTCACCATTGACACATTGGCTATCCTAGTGAGCACCAGGCGATATTCTGTGTGTGTGTTTTTATCTTTCAATATTTCTTCTTAATTTCTTGATGTAGTCCAACTTATTGGTTTTCAGAGCTGAATTGGAAATGCCAGATTTAAAAAATACTGCAGAAACCAAATATGTCAACCTTAAGATTAAGTTTTATAGTAGCCTTTACCAGGATATTCTCCCCATTATTTTATTCTACATAAAAGCAACTATACATATTTATGTTTAGAACAGCATCTGCAAGCACACAGATGCCAAATTATCTTCTTTTCTAGATTAAAATTTCCCAGAATCCAGTGCATGTGTCAGGCTGATGAAATAGAAAACAATGAAAAATAGACCTGAAAGTACACAATTCTCCATGAGAGCACCACATCCTGAGAAATTCTGAATTTAAAGAAGTGAAACTTACTCTGTATAATAAAATCTGATAACTGATTACTAATTCAGAATATATAGACAATGTTTACCTACCTCCTTTCTAGAATTTATGGCTGCAGGCTAAATTAGTATCGCCTTGGTGCCTCAAGGTCTGGGTCAGGGAGCAGGGAGCACATCTGCAGCTCACCCAGGCACTGTGCCTGGGGCCACAGCGGCTCCCCGCAGTTTCATTCTTATTTTATGGCTGAATAATACTCTAGTGTGTGTGTGTGTGTGTGTGTGTGTGTGTGTGTATAATCATATCCTCTTAATCCATTTGTTTATAGCTGCAAGCCTAGATCTCTTCCATGTCCCGGCTATTGTAAACAATGCTGCAATGAACATAAGGGTGCACATATCTCTCTGAATTAGTGTTTGTGATTTCTTTGGGTAGCTGTCCAGAAGGGAGGTTGCTGGGTCATATGGCACATTTTCTTGATCCATTCATCCATGATGGGCACTTAGGTTGCTTCCATGTCTTGGCTATTGTATATAATGCTGCAGAAAACATAGGATTAGTGTTTTCCTTTAGATAAATACCCAGAAGCAGAATTGATGGATCATATGGTGGCTATACTTTAAAATATTTGAGAAACCTTCATACTGTTTTCCATAGTGGTTGAACCAATGTTTATTCTCACCACCAGTATGCAAGTTTTCCCTTTTCTCCACACCATCGCCAACACTTCTTTGCCCAATTTTTAATTGGATTGTTTGTGTTTTTCCTATTGAGTTGTATGAGCCCCTTATATAATTATATTAGCATCTTATCAGATACATGGTTTCCATATATTTTCTTCTGTTCCATAGCTTCTTTTTTTATTTTGTTGATTGTTTCTTTTGCTGTGCAGAATTTTTTTAATTTGATATAATCACACTTATTTATTTTTGTTGCTTGTGCTTTGGGTCATATTAAAAAAATAATTTCCAAGACCAACGTCAAGGAGCTTTTTCCACAAAAATTTGACACCAATTGATGATAAAAAGTTTTTTAGTGACCTAGGAACTTTCCCAATGTGATAAGGAGCATATGAAGAAAATCCCACAAGCATCATACTTAAAGGTGAAATAATGATTGCTTATACTCTAACATGGGTAATGCCTCTGTGATTCATTACTTTACTGGAATCTTGGGTAGTATAATATGGCAAGAAATTTATGTAAAAGGCATACAAATGAGGATGAATTAAAACTGCCTTATTCACAAAAAACTTCACCAAAAACTTCTAGAACTAGCAAGTGATTGTAGAAAGGTAGGCACGTACAAGGTCTATATAAAGTATTTCTGCCTACTAGAATTGAAAAATTAGAAATTAAGTAAAAGATGTTTACAGTAACACCAAAAAAGTATGAAAGACTTCAAGACAAATTAAAGCAAATATATTCAATACCGGTAGATTGAAAGGTAGAAAACATTGCTAAGAGAAATTTTATAAAGACCTAAATAAATAGAACGACATACCATATTAATGTGTGGGCTGTCTCAATATTGTTAAGGTATCAGTTCTTCCTAAATTGAGGTATAGATTCAACACAGTTCCAATCAAAACAATTAGAATCTCTTTGCTGAAATTGTCAAGTTGATTCTAAAATTTAAACGAAAATGTAAACCCTGGCCAGCGTGGCTCAGTGGTTGGAGTATTGGCCTGTGCACCAAAGGGTTGCAGGTTCGATTCCCAGTCAAGGGCAAGTACCTGGGTTGCAGATTTGATTTCACACCAAGTCGGGGCATGTGCAGGAGGCAACCAAACCATGTGTGTTTCTCTCCCTCTCTCCCCTCCCCCCTTCCACTTTCTCTAAAAATCAATAGAAAAAATATCCTTGGGTGAGGGTTAACAAAAAATTAAAAATAAAATGTAAAAAAGTTTGAATAGCTAGAACAATTTGAAGAAGAACAAACTTGGAGGATTTAAACATCAACATATGAATGGCTGAACAAATTGTGGTGTGATCATCCAAAGTAGTACTAGTCGGCAGTTAGCAGGAGTTAACTATGCAACATACAAAAAATAGACAAAGCTCAAAAACATTAATGCTAAGTTAAAGAAGTCTGACATAAATGAACTCTAGAAAATGAATATCTAAACTATAGTGACAAAAAACTGATTGATGGTTTCCTGGGTGGATATAGTGACAAAAAACTGATTGATGGTTTCCTGGGTGGATATAGTGACAAAAAACTGATTGATGGTTTCCTGGGTGGATATTGGCTGGAACGTAGCATGTTAAAAGTCTGAATTGATGGAAATGTAGTTTATATTGATTGTAGTCATTGGCTTACATGCCGGTCTAAAAATTTGTGCAAACTCATTGACATTTATACTTAACAGGGTGCATTTTTGTATGTAAATTATACTCAATAAAGTTGATTTTTTACATTATGTATTTAAACAACAGGTGAAGGTGCCTAGCATTAATATATATTGAGCACTTGTTATATAAATCATTGAGGCACAATAAGCTTCCCATGCATTAATTTATTTATAATTCTCAAAAGATCCCTGTAAGTATCATTATGGTGCTTGTTTTACATGTAATGCAAGTGTAGAGTAGTTGTCACAACACAAATTATTTTTAGTTGCTAAATTAATTGCCAGGTCCTTAAATGGCTTATAAAATCCACTTCACTGCATGAGGGTAGTAGAAACATCATGGAATCTCAGGCAGTTTTTCCACTAATTTCTTGTAATCTGGGGTAAGTCACTTAGATTTTCCTGTTTGTAATCTCTAAGGTTCCATGCATTTATAAAGTTCTCCCATTTTATTGCTCTAACTCTTGGAATATTTACAATTACTTAATAACAGAATGCTGTAAGTAAATTCTGTATGGTGTTCAGGGTTAAAAAATATCATCCCTAAAAAATATTTAAAATAGATAATATAAGTAGATATTTCTGTGCCTTTGTTAAATGTCTGTGGAGATGCTTTGTATTAGGAAAAAAACATAAAAAATGAAGAGAAGAATAAAGAATGAAAAACTCATTCCCTGTGTACAGCATTTCTTTTTAAGCTGCTTTGTTTCCAGGCAATGTGAATCAATATAAGTCAGTTTACGCAAGAAAGAGAATTGATTGGAATGGTCCTAGATTATGTCACACAACCTAAGGAAATACAACAATCAGATCTTATGGAAGATGGAGGCCAGACTATGTCCATGAATCTCAGCTGAGGATTTAATAGTCCCTATGCCAGGGCTCAGCCATTAGTCTCAAGTACCAGTCTCTAAATCACCCAGTTCAAATTACTGAGTGATAATTTGATTGGCCCGTCTTGGATTCTGTGTCCACTCTGTCTAGAGGACTATGTTCCCTTTATAAAAGAAGAAAAGACTTTGCTGTTAACAGGATACTCTGCAGTTGGGGTGGGCAGTTCTCAGAAAAAAACTGCCTCCATATATATATATACCCCCCTATGATCTATGTTAACATTACACGTGGGGAAACGATCAGAATTCTTTTCCTTTTCTTTTGACATGTGATAAATGGATTATAAACAGGACAATATATTTTACTCCTTCCTGAATCCATATCTTTTGCAATGTGACCTTGGCAGCTCCTCTCATCAAGAGATAGGGTGTTTATAATTTGGGCTATACTTGTGACTTGTTTTGGCCAACAGACGTTGGAAGTGATACTGTGTCATTCTGAGGCCTGGTCTCAGGAGGCCTAACACTTTTGTTGTCTTTCTTGGGTCTCTGTCTGTGCTAAGTGAACTAGCCCAAGCTGTCCTGCTGGAATCTAAAAGACGCATTACACCCGCAGCTCTGCTGTTCAGCCTAAGCCAGTGCTGCAGTGGGCCGGAGGTCTTCCTGGAGCGGCAGTTCCCAGCCAGCACCCTAACTGCCTACAGATGCGTGAGTGAGCTCAGCCAAGATCAGCTGGGTCTGGCTCAGTTCAGCAGAGCCACCTCACCAGCCCACAGACTCATGAGCAATAAGTGCTCACTGTTTGAAATCACTGAGTTTTGGGGTTGTTTCTTTTTTAACAATAGCTAAAGGGCAAACCCCACTCAACAAATAATTATTTCCTCCCAATTTTTAGTTAGTTATTTAATTAGTTTTCATGTATAGTAATAATAGTTTTCCCATTTGGTGTTACAATGAATCCTTGGTTAATTATAAGAATGCATAAACATTCCTATATTTTTAAATGTCAGTATCAATTATATCTTGGTAATGGAAACTCAAGTGATTTTCACTTTTTCTGAGTTGTTTGATTTTCTACAAGGAGAATGAATGCCTTTTATACTAACAATAAAATTCTATTTATCAATCACTATACCTACCTTACTGCTGTACTCAACTGATAGTAGTAGTTTATTTGGAAATACTTAATATGTATTCACAAATAAAGTTGCTCTGTAGTTTTGTTTTATGGTTGTAGCAGGTTTAGCAAGTTAAATTTGAAAAAACTGGAATGACAAAAAAATAAGAATGCAGAGTACCTCTATTTCCCCAAGATTCTTTTATATACTGTTTGGAGATAACCAATGGAAATGTTTACTAGTATTTTGAAAAAATTTATGACAACTACGTTTTGCAAACCTTTCTCTTTGAAATTTATTATGAGATATACTTTATTATTATTTATCATCATGCTAAGTGAACTTTGCCTATTTGAACATTTGAATTTGTTTGAGCTTTGTTTTCATTAGTGAATTTCTGTAATATGCTAACTTATGTAGAACTGGATTATTTTCTTTCATTTATATTTTTGGTTCTTTTCAAATTGCTCATAATATAACGATAGTTGAAAACAGTAGAATTTAGAACAGAATTATCTAGTTTGCTCCGATAGCTGGATAGGTAGATTAGATAGATTAGACAGATAGATGATAGATGATAGATAGATAGACAGATAGATAGATAGATAGATAGATAGATAGATAGATATAGATAGATGATAGATGATAGATAGATAGATGATAGATAGATGATAGAGAGATACATCATACGTACCTAGATACATAGATAGATGGGGAAATGATAGATGCATGTAAACTGCTTAACACAATGCCTAGCATATGACTTACCTTCAAAAAATATTAATTGGGTATTGTTTTATAGAAGTTTATTATTAATAATTGTTGTATGTACCAGGGAAAGGAATTAATCTTAAAAATAAAACAATTACTGGGCGGTTGCACCTTTAAACATTTTGAAATGTTATATGGTATTCCTTACTATGATTCATTTTATTTGCCGGAGCAATCAACATTGTTCATAAAAGAGGACTCAGCCTCAGGGGTTTTTAGCAGCTGCAGTACAGTTTATTTTAGTTAAAATATATTTGCTACAAGATACTTTTCATTTTATGATTTGGAAAGGTGGTGGCAAAATTATAGTTGTCAAAATGGTGATTTTCAATAACTACTTAATTAGCATGCATTGCTTCCAGAAATTGTGCTTTTCAGCAATGGGCCATGACTCACAGGTATTTGCATATAACCAGTACGTGTTAGAAATAAATGTTCACTTATCCTCAGAATAAAAAGAAAGAAAATTTGGCCTAAGTAGCTCTATTAATTAAGAGACGTTTATCAGACCCTATATCCTATATGAAATGTTGGGTTCGTGTTTTGCAGAGAACACAGTTCTCTGCTAATGTTTATGTTATGTGATATTTCAAACCTAGTCTGTGCCAGGTTGTGAAAACAATTGGGGAGCTCCCTCTTTATACTGATTCCCAGAAAAACAGACCAAGACTCCTCTCTAACCATTTGGTAAATGTGTGTAACTCCTCTTGAAGACCCGTCTCACACCCACACCTGCTGTAAAGAAAGCACACTTCTTCACGCACTGGTAGGTGTCCAGAGCGAGCCCAACCTAGCAGTCCTACGAATTACTCAGGACCTCCTCCCCGCATCATTTGTGCTGAGAGCTTTGCATCTGCTCATAGCAGCTTGGGCTCCGATGCTTCTTACTGTGTCTGAGTGTTCATATCTGCCTTAGGGGTCCTCTGATTGAGCTTTCTAGGTTCCCTTTCTGCCTTTTTGAGCCTGTCTCTCTTGCATGATTTTGGATCTGCACCTTCTTTTAATTTTAACACATCAGATTCGCTGCGCCCAGAGTACTGTCATCTCTAGAATCAGGAAACAAACTGCTCTCGGGGAGACCAGCCTCTAGTCTTCCCAGAATAAGAGATAGGATAACTTCCAAGTGAATACTGGGAATTTAGTTATCAGGAATTTAATTTTAGCTTTTCTAAACAAGTGACGTCCATCAATGTATCAGTCTCACACAATGTACTTATTTTTCTAATCTTTGGCAAAAGGTTGATGCAGTGTTTTTTCTTTTACTTTTATGTGTTATTGAAATTTTCGGATCACTGATTATTCTTATAAGTCCTTAAATAACCAACTTACTGACTTAATTCTCAAATCCCCCAAAGCAGGAACTCCTGTTTGTTTGTTTTTTATCTCCATATATTACAAGTTAAAACCTGATTAGAGGAGACATTGTAAATACAGTTGACATTGATATGATGAGATTTCACAAATTCTAGTATTTGCAAAACACTACTATTTAGATCAGACTTTCAATAGATGTGCTTCACTTGCTTGGAAACTATTTTTGCCTTATCAATTTATTGTATATGAATTATCTAGAGGTGATGAGATTTCATGGAGCTAGACAAGGTAATTCTTAATCTCTCTCAGGGTGGGAGGGAATTGGTGTCCTGTTGCATCCTCCTGAAGCGGGTTCTCAGTGAATAATTTTTATTGGTATATTAAATCCAGTTCCTCTGAGTGAAGCTGGGTACCAAAAGTAATTGCTACTGCATTAATCTTCAGTTTAATCCAGGAAACCACATTGAATAATAGTATATCGGACTGCTCATTAGAGTAATATTTAGAGTAGCCCACTGAATAAATGGATCCCCATAGACATTTATATAAGAACCTCTACTTTTTCTCAGAGAGAAGTTGCTTCTGACTGCTGCAGCCCAAATGAAGTCTTGTTCCAAACACGCTGCCTTGCCCTATTTTCCATGCCGTGATCCTATATTCTCTGCTTTCTGCATCACTGCTTTCCAACTGATAATGACATTCCAGTCCTCAGCTGCCTCTTGCCCAGATTTGATATGTTTCTCTGAAGGACTGTCATGGGGAGGCTGATTGTTGCTCTCCTGGATCCAGGCTTTATTGCTTTGCTATCGCACGGAGATATGTGCGGCATACAGTTTAGCTTCTTGCATATGGCTGAGCAGGTGTGTCCCCAGCTCGACTTAAGAAAGGCCGTTTCATATGAGATTGTGATGCTTGAAGAAAGTGATTTTTCAGAGGGTGTTGTATAACTCCTGAATCCATTCTGGGCTTCTAAAATGTTTGTATTTTTTTTGTTTTATTTCATTGTATTCCATATATGATGATTTCTCTCAAAATTAGCAAGGTAATGTAAGTTATTTGTTAAAAAATAAAAATCAAACATTGCTGAAACCTATAAGGTTAAATAATAAAATTTTAATTCCCTTTAACATACTTTTTTCTATGCATAAATTGTGTGTATTAAGGGGCATGCTGATATCAAGACTTCTAGTGGTATCCAAGTATAAAGCAAACTGCTTTTATTTGCTTTTTCCTCATAGCCTTTTAATTTGCTCAGTGTGATTCGTTTTTTCCTGGATGGAAACTTAGGAAATTCCATGAATTTTGTGTTGTTTTATGATGCACAGATCAGTCTGGATTTAGAATATTCAATTTCATATACTAGTGATACCTGCCTCGCTCCAGCTTAGGCTCCAGGGGGATACCTAGAGGGAGCTGGAGAATGGGTGGGAAGCTGCCAGCTTAATCTCTCTTTCTCATGAACACCCTTCACCATTCTTTCTCTCTGGCTTCTGTCACTGATACCTTACAGGTTTGGTACTCATAGTGGAGGACATAGGAGACTTAAGGAGAATGGAAACAATCATATTTGACAAGCACGATTGTAAGCAAGCTTCTTCAATAAAGAAATAGTGTTCCCTTAAGGGACATGTTGTGAATTCGTCAGAATCTTTCCATCCCCATAGCCGAGTGTTGGGAGGTAATTCTTCATCGGTCTCATATTTCTGCACATCGTATGAGCAGAGGCACGGGCTGCCTTTGACAGGACATATTTTTGTTTCTGGATATCATATTTGTAAAATGAACACCCTTGGAAGATAGAGATATTGTCTTCCTAAGAGCAAAAAACATAAAAAACTAGGGCTCCTTAAATTCAGTGACCTGTTCAAGGCTGGGTAGGAATGTATCTCTTCTATAATAAAATGGATTGCTTTTTCAACCCCCAACATTAAAATTCAGGAGAACTGTCATGATAAGTACTTCAGATGACATACTCACTTCATGCAATGTGGTTGGGTTCTCAGTTTCTACCAGAGCAACCAGAGTGCTCTCTCCTAAGCAGGGAACTTCTTGGCCCAGAAACCTAGAGTTTGCACTTTACATTATATTCAATTATGCCAGCACCATTTAAGACTACCCTTTCTCTGCTGGATTTCCTTTGTAACTTTGTCAAAAATCAATTGAGTATGTATGTGTGTGGGGCTATTTCTCAACTTTGTTCTCTTTTGTTGATCTATTTATTTTTACATCAATATCACACTATTTTGATTACTGTCACCATTACTGTATGAGTTATGAAATTAGATAATGTAAGAAATTCAGTTTTGTTTTCCCTTTTGAAAGCTGTTAGGACTATTTTTTTGTTTGTTTGTTTAAAATATTACATATGTCCCTTTTTCTCCCCAATGACCCATTCCACCCCATCCCATCCCCCACTTCAGTTCCTCTTCCCATCATTGTCCATGTCCTTTGATTGTGCATATATGCACATAAATTCTTTGGTTACTCTCTCACCCTCCACCCACTGCCCTCCTCCATCCCGCTGACATTTGTCAGTCTGATCCATGGTCCCATGTCATTGAATCTATTCTGTTCATCAGTTTATTAAGTTCTTTAGATTCCACATATAAGCAAGACCATGTGAAGTTTGTCTTTCTCTGCTTGGCTTATTTCACTTAGCATAATATTCTCCAGGGCCATCCATACTGTCCCAAAGGGTACGAGATCCTTCTTCTTTACAGCTGCATAGTATTCCTTGATGTAAATGACCCACAGCTTTTTTATCCACTCATCTACTCATGGGCACTTGGTCTGTTTCCAGATCTTAGCTATTGTAAACTGTGCTGCTATGAACATAGGGGTGCATATATTGTTTCTGATTAGTGTTTCAGGATTCTTAGGATATATTCCTAGGAGTGGGATCACTGGGTCAAAAGGCAGCTCCATTTTTAATTTTTTGAGGAACCTCCGTACTGTTTTTGATAGTGGCTGCACCAGTCTCCATTCCCACCAACAGTGTACCAGGGTTCCCCTTTCTCCACACCCTCACCAGCACGACTCATTTGTTGATTTGTTGATGGAGCCATTCTGACAGGTGTGAAGTGATACCTCATTGTGGTTTTAATTTGCATCTCTCTGATGATTAGCAACTTTGAACATTTTCTCCTATGTCTCTTGGCCATCTGTATGTCCTCTTTGGAGAAGTGTCTATTCAGGTCCTTTGCCCATTTTTTTAAAATTTATCTTTATTGTTGAAAGTATTACAGGTGTCCCATTTCCCCCCCCAATTGACCCTCTCCACCTCTCTCCCACCCCCTCCCCAGGCCTTCACCCTGTTATTGACTGTGTCCATGGGTTATGCTTATATGCATATAACTTGTTTGGTTAACCTCTTCCCACACTCCACCCCCCTTCCCTCTTTCCTCTGAAATATGATCGTCTATTGCCTGAATCAATGTCTCTGGATCTATTTACTTTGTCAGATTGTTTTGTTCATTAGCTTCTTCTTAAAGAAGATCCTTCAACATTTCCTATAGTGTTGGTTTGGTGGTGATGAGCTCCTTTAGCTTTTCCTTGTCTGAGAAGCTCTTTATCTGACCTTCAGTTCTAAATGATAGCTTTGCTGGGTAGAGCAATCTTGGTTGTAGTTCCATGTTTTTCATCACTTTGAATATTTCTTGCCACTCCCTTCTGGCCTGCAAAGCTTCTGTTGAGAAATCAGCTGACAGTCGTATGGGTGCTCCCTTGTAGGTAAGTAATTGCTTTTCTCTCGCTGCTTTTAAGCTTCTCTCTTTGTCTTTAACCTTTGGCATTTTAGTTATGATGTGTCCTGCTGTGGGTCTCTTCGGGTTCCACTTGTTTGGGACCCTCTGTGCTTCCTGGACTTGTAAGTCTATTTCTTTCTCCAGGTAGGGGAAGTTTTCTGTAATTATTTTTTCAAATAGGTTTTCAATTTCTTGCTCTCTTTTCTCTCCTTCTGGCACCCCAATAATACAAATGTTGGGCCTCTTGAAGTTATCCCAGAGGTTCCTTATATTATCTTCATATTTCTGGATTCTTTTTTCTTTTTGCTCTTCTGGTTGGGTGTTTTTTGTTTCCTCATGATCCAAATTGCTGGCTTGATTCTCAGAACCCTCTATTCTACTGTTGATTCCCTGTAAATTATTCTTCATTTCAGTTCCTGTAGCCTTCATTTCAAATTGGTACTTTATGATGTCATTGATTTTCTCAGTTATTTTTGTAAAACTCTTACTAATATGGTTGAGCATCCTTATAAACAAAATTCTGAACCTCATATCTGTTAGCTTGCTTGGATCTATTTCATTTAGTTCCTCTTCTAGAGATTTCTTCTGTTCTTTCCTTTGTGACATGTTTCTTTGCCTCCACATTTTGGCTGCTTCCTGGTGTTTGTTTCTATGTATTAGGTAGAGCTGCTGTGTCTCCTGGAATTTGTAGAGTGGCTTTGTGTAGTAGGTGTCCTGTGGGGTCCAGTGGCTCAGCCTCCCCAGTCACCTTAGCTGGGCCTTCTAGGGGCTCCCCTGTGTGGGCTGTGTGCACTGTCCTGTTGTAGTTGAGCCTTGGTTGCTCTGGTGTCCCTGGGAGGAATTGACCCCCAGGCCAATCAGCTGTGAGGACCAGCTGCAACTACAGCCAAAGAGCTGCTGTGCTGGGGACACCCCTGTGGAGCAGGATTTACTTCAGTGGAGCTTTGGTGTTTACCAAGTGCGCCCCTTGATTGTCACTCGTGGATGTGGTAGGGTTGTAATCCAGCGTGGTCGAGTCTGACCACCAGGTGCACTGTCTCTGAGGCCTCCCCGGACGTGCAAAGTCAGCCTGTGCCAGTGCCTTGCCCAGTGCCACCCAGCATGAGCTACACAGCAAACCGTAGTTGGCTGCTACTTGTGCTGGGCTTGGAGGTGCCCAGGAGAGGCCAAGTTATGAGCCAATGCAGCTGCCGCTAGTGCCAGGCCTGGGGCCACTTATCAAGCTGTATGGGGCCCGCTGCTGCTTGTTTGAGAGATTTTAGGAAAGTCCTAAGCATGAGGCTCGAGGGGCCACTTGCACAGAAAAGCCCCTGGAAATGGCCTGGATGAACTGCAGGTGGGGAGGGGCGGGGCCAAAGGTGAGAGTCAGGTGCTGGCGACTCAAATATGGGGCCTGCCTGCCGGCTGTGTGCGGGGAGGACTCGCCAAAGGAGCCATGGCCTCTGCCAGCCCTTCTGCCTGGGAGGAAGCCGCCCTCCACCTCTCGCCCGGATTTCAGGCAGGTTAGTTCCCCCCGAGTGTCCCGGGTCCTTTCAGGCTGCTGCCCGGCGCTGGGCTCCGAGGGAGTGTCCGAGTGAGTCCGTGCCGGGCCCTTTAAGAGCTGCTGGGGCTCCCGCAGCCTCCGCGACCCTCAGGGACAGTCCCGCTGGTTTCACAGCCCAAGTTGTGGGGACGTCCCTTCCCGGCCCTGGAGCCCTGGGCTGGGGGCCTGCTGTGTGGCTGGGACCCCTTACTTGTCCAGGAAACCCCCACTGCCGAGATGTCCCTCCTGGGTTTAACGTGCGGAACCGGGTGTGGGCCCGCAGCCGGGTCTCAAATTCAGCCCCGATCCGCCCGTCTCCGCCCCTCCTCCTGGTCTCGGTGCTGCTTCAGGTCCCTGGTTGTGGGGCTTCTGTGCAGCCAGGTTTCAGGAGGCTCTGAGTGACGGTGGTTCTGTATTTTAGTTGTGATTTTGACGTGGTTGCGGGAGGCTGTGGGTACAGCTGCTACCTACGCCGCCGTCTTGTTTCCTCCTGCCCATTTCTTAATTGGGTTGTTTGTCTTCCTCTTGCTGAGTAGTATGAGTTCTTTGTACACTTTGGAAATTAGCCCCTTATCAGATGCATCCTTGGCAAATATGTTTTCCCAGACCGTGGGGTTCCTTTGTATTTTGAGGCTGTTTTCTTTTGCTGTGCAGAAGCTTTTTAGTTTGATGTAGTCCCATATGTTTATTTTTTCCTTTGTTTCTCTTGCCCTAGGAGATGTATCAGTGAAAATTCCACTACGTGGGATGTCTCTGACTTTACTGCCTGTTTTCTTCCAGGATTTTTATGGTTTCGTGACTTACATTTAAGTCTTTTATCCATTTTGAGTTAATTTTTGTGTATGGTGCAAGTTGGTGGTCTAGTTTCATTTTTTTGCACGTATCTGTCCAATTTTCCCAGCACCACTTATTGAAGAGACTGTCCTTACTCCATTGGATGCTCTTGCCTCCTTTGTCAAATATTAACTGACCATAATAGCGAGGGTCTATTTCTGGGGTCTCTGTTCTGTTCCATGCCTGTTGTTGTACCAATACCAGGCCGTTTTGATTACAGTGGCTTTGTAATACAGTTTGAAGTCCGGTAATGTGATCCCTCCCACTCTGTTCTTTTTTCTCAAGATGGCTGCAGCTATTCAGGGTCTTTTTTGGTTTCATATAAATTTTAAAACTGTTTGTTCTAGATCTGTGAAATATGCTGTTGGTATTTTAATAGGAATTGCATTGAATTTATAAACTGCTTCGGGTAGTATGAACATTTTAATGAGATTAATTCTTCTAATCCATGAGCATGGTATCTTCTTCCACTTGTTTAAATCTTCCTCTATTTCTTTTTTCAGTGTCCCATAGTTTTCCAAGTACAGGTCTTTTACATCCTTGGTTAAATTTATTCTTAGGTATCTTATATTTTTAGTTGCAATGGTAAATGGTATTGTTTTTTAGTTTCTCTCTGAAAGTTCATTGTTGGTGTATAAGAATGCCATTGATTTCTGGATGCTGATTTTGTATCCAGCTATCTTGCCAAATACGTTTATCAAATCCAGTAGTATTTGATGGAGTCTTTAGGGTTTTCTATGTACAATATCATGTCATATGTAAATAATCATAGTTGTGTTTCCTCCTTTCCAATGTGGATACCTTTTATGGTTTCTTCCTGTCTGATGGCTCTGGCAACGACTTCCAGTACTATGTTGAATAAGAGTGGTGAAAGTGGACATCCCTGTCTTGTTCCGGTTTTTAATGGAAATGGTTTTAGTTTTTGCCCATTGAGTATGATGTTGGCTGTAGGTCTGTCATATATGGCCTTTATTATGTTGAGATATGATCCCTCTATTCCCACTTTGCTGAGAGTTTTTATCAGAAATGGGTGCTGGGTTTGTTTGAATGCTTTTTCTGTGTCTATTGATATGATCATATGATTTTTGTCCTTCATTTTGTTTATGTGATGTATCACATTTATTGATTTGTGGATGTTATACCAGCCTTGCATCCCCGGAATAAATCCCACTTGGTCGTGGAGTATGATCTTTTTAATGTATTGCTGGATCCGGTTTGCTAGTATTTTAGTGAGGATTTTACCATCTATGTTCATCAGGGATATTGGCCTGTAATTTTCTTTCTTTGTAGTGTCTTTATCTGGTTTTGGGATTAGGATCATACTGGCCTCATAAAAAGAGTTTGGGAGTTTTTCTTCCTCTTGAATTTTCTGGAATAGTTTGAATAGAATAAGTGTTAATTCTTCTTTGAATGTTTAGTAAAACTCGCCTGTAAATCCATCTGGTCCAGGACTTTTGTTTGCTGGGAGTTTTTTTTATTACTGCTTCAATTTCATTAGTTGTTATCGGCCTATTCAAATTTTCTGCCTCTTCTTGATTCAGCTTCAGAAGGTTGTATGCCTCTAGGAATTTGTCCATTTCACCCATGTTCTGTTAGGACTATTTTTGCTCTTTCATATCCACATGGATTTTAGCATCAGCTTGTCTATTAGAAAATTTGGTGATATTTCTAATTGGGGTTGTATTGAAAATCCAAATCAATGTGGTAAGAAGTGACAACAGTATTTAGTGTTTTTATCCATGAACACACCGTATCTCTCCCTTTATCTGGGTCATCTTTAATTTCTCCTACCAAAACTTTCTGTAAAGTTTTTTCCAAAGCATTCTTGGTGTCAGCCTTTTCATTCTATTTGTATAAATAAAAATTTAATTTTCCTAAAGCACTTCTTTCATATGCAATTTTCCTACCGCAAGTATTTATTGACCCTTTATTCCCGATAAGATAAAGTCTAAATAGTTGAGCCTAACACTCAAGGATCTCACAGAACATCCCAGTGCCTCTTGTGCTCCATTTGCTTCTTCAGTTCTATTCTCCACCCTTCAACTGCTCTGGGGGGGCTGATCTATGTGGATTCTGTCACTGGGAACCCTGGGGGGGAAATAGGAAGGAAGGAGGAGAGTGAAGCCAGGGAACTTATTTCCCCAGATTCCTCCTTTCTGCTAGAAAGTCACGCATCTGGTCCCGCAGCAGTCTGTCCTTCTGGGGTTTGATAATTCCCACTATCCATTCCGCCTTTCAGGCTGAGGGGTGGAAATGGTTTTGGTGGTGCTCAGATACTGCCCTATTTGTGTAGTTTCCCTTTACCTTGCACATACCTTTGTAAATATTCTCTGTATCAAACTCAACTTGAATAATCTAATTTGAATGTGCCATCTGTTGCCCGGCTGTTACACTTGCTAAATTTATATCCTGCCATAAACTGCATCCTTTAAAGACAGATGGTTTATTTATTGTTGGCATAGTGGTTCAGAACACCCACCTTGGAATGATAAAGTTGTGGGTTTGAATCCTGATTTTACTACTTATCAGTTCAATGACTTTGATCAAATTACTCAATATCCTCATTTATAAAATAGGAATAATAGTAGTAGTTACTTCACAGAGTTTTTGTGAGACCTAAAGAAGTATGAGAAAATCTGTCACAGAGCAGATGCTAAGGAAATGTGGTTTGGCCATGAACATCTTGTAGAACAAGTGTACTGTATGCGTTCATGCTACCATACTGTCTTCTGTTTTCCCTGTCATTCTCTACTTTAATCTACCCATTCTAGCCTCAGCTAAAATCCTATTTCTTCTATAATTTCTTGTATTTCTCATTTTTGTATAACACCCCCTTTATGTTTTCATCTCTATATGTCTTCCCTCCCCAATTATATTGTTTATAATCAGATGATAGTTACAAGGACTTTTTTTTCCCTTGTATGGCCCATAACTAGCTCAGTGTTGGGGACAAATATTTGTATGGTTTTTACATTTTAATCATTTAATTTCAATAAAGGCAGGCAAATTTTATAATGCATTATGTTAGATAGACAAACTGCATAATGCAAATCTCTAGAATAGACTTTTTTTGTATTATCACATCACATTATTTTCATGCCCATTTCACAGTATGACTTACTGAATATTTGACAATTTGGGGTAATTATACAAATTATCTGTGATAGTACCTAAGCACCTCATTGACTACTGTGTAGATATAGTCTGTACATGTAATGAGATACTTAAACAAAGGTTAAAAACAAGTAGAAAAGAACAAGAAGGAAATAATAGTAATATTAATGCCAGTATACTAATATCCCAATATTTTTGTCATCTTTTAAACATACCAGCTTATAGTCTCACCACAATACTATAGAATAGATAATTAATTCACTTCTGATAATATAAAAACTTTGGTCTCTGTTTCATTTTAAATTATGCCCATTGAGGAATAATCTAGACCACTAAAAAAAGTTAAATTATAGGAGGGCCCAAGTATAAGAATGAGCTTTAGTTTCTCCTGAGCAGTATAATTCATCTCCCTCTTGGAACATTGCCTTTAATTTTGCCCTACCAAAGGAATGTAATAGAGGTATAGCCTGTAGGTGGCACTTGAATCCACTGATCACTATCCCATGCTCAATCTTGAATCTTTATATTACAGTTTCAAGTATAGCAGCAGAGTTGTCATTAGTGTTGGCTTCTCAGCATGATGAGGAGGCCCATGGTGTTTTGAGCTTTGGGCTACTGTGCAAAATCCCCATTAAGCCTTGCTAGGTTCTTGTTGGAGGGCGGCAACTTCCCACACTTCTATTTTGTTCGTAGAAGTGTAGTACAAAGGGAGCAATGAGGATTGCCTGACTGTGATGTATGTATCTCAGAAAGTGATAGTGGTGAAAGTGTTTCATGGGAATTAAAAGTTAATTGATTGTAAACAGTGAGCTTGATGATTGGAAAGAACTGGGGATAGTTTCTTTTGAGTCTTAGTGCACAGTAAGATGAGTCTTATTTGTTTTTGATGTAACACATTAAGTTGGGACTTTTAGAATTAGGATACTAATTGTGTTAATCACCCAAGGTAATATTTTTAAGGAAAAGTAAATGTGAAATATGTATTTGAGTAATTATTTATGTGCATAATAGTTCAATGAAGATAGTTTCACTCTGTTCTTTTTATCAACATGACTCATCTTTTCATAATAGTTTTATTTTGTTCTTTTTATCAACATGACTCATCTTTTCATACATAGCCTATGTATGAGAGATGGCTTGGACCTTGAACCTATAAATCCTAAGTCAGTCTTCTATTACCTTTTCAGGTTTACGTGGGATGTAAAAAGGAGGCTTTGGACAAAATTACTATTACTATTTCTTTTCTTTTCCTTCACCTTTATTTACATGTGCACATCAAATTTTTTTACATGGTTAGAATCTCTGTAGTTGGGGGGAGTGGATGCATGTAGAGTGCCCTTCTCCCTTCTGTTTTCCTACTCCCCCAGCAGAGAAATATTGCTACAGGGCTTTGCCTCTAAAGACATGTAAGACTTCCCTGACCTTGGTGAATTAGGCAGTTGCACATTCTTTAACCAAGAGTGTTTCCTCCTACCTGACATAAAAGTAGACCTCTTCGGCACATTTCCTGTAGGCTTACATTCAAATCTTGGTCTTAGTGGTCTTTAGTATTCAGAAGGTCTGCAAAATGTAGGCCTAAGGAATAGAATATCTTTTTAGTGGTCCTCCTGAGGTCTAAAGCTGCTCATTCGCAGGCCTTTATTAGATGGGCAATCACACCCAAGTGGGAGAGAAACCTGCCCATTGCACAATACTGACCCCATTAAAACACCAAGAGGCAGAACATTCCAAAGAGAGCACCAAAAAGATAATCTACAAAACAGTCTTCAAAGGCCAGCTAGGATGAATAGTTCTGATAAGAAAGAAAATGTACAGAGTTGAGGGTAGGACATATAAAAGATTAAGCAGTAAGTATATACAAAATGTATTTGCATACAGGTTTTGCTAAAGGAAAGGTAAATGTGGCTAGGTTTGTTTATGTTTATGTTTTATGCTCATTTACTTGAAATGTAATATGTTCAGTCACTGAATTCTGGAAAGCATGTACTATCCAGCAAGATTTGGAAAAAAAGAAGATAAAGAGAAGTCTGCAGGCAGTGTCGACATTATTACTACCACATGACCGCTGGTAAAAATTTGATAACACATCTTAAAAAAATTAAATGGGCTAATTTGAAATGCTTGAACCATTTGATTATCAATGGCTTGTTTCAGTGAGATACTCAGAAGCATTAGTCCTACCAAAGTTCTTCCTTCAAGACATCCCTGGCACCAATCCATAATCCTAAATTGACCAAGTTTTTCCTTAGTTTTAAAGGACATTTTATTCTATTTCTTTTCTGGTAAATGGCATTAAATCCACAAATGTGACCTTATAGCAAATTCTTGCATTCAGGTTGGTAAGAGTCGATGGCCTTAAAATATAAGGGTGATCTATTCATTTCTATGGTAGGTTAAGCATTAAATGTAGTGTTACTATTTTAATCAATAGAAATCTCTGGTCACTCTTGGTCCATAATGATATTTCATGCACATTGGCTGTCGTTCAACAAGTCTGCACCAGTATGACTATTGTCTGTTTTTTTGTTTGTTTGTTTTTGGTTTCATTCCTGCTTAATCAACTGATGCATGTGCCATTTTTGAATACCATCTTTGGATATACTAAGTGCAGAAAAATGATCTTTTACTTTTTAAATACCCTTAATGGTAATTGGAACCTCAGATATTTAGATCAAAATCAATGAACTATTAAACTCCCCACTCTACATCTAGTTTTGCATTTTGTTGTTGTTGCCAACTATATGAATTGCACCACTGTTAGCTTCTGAGGCTGTAAACAGTTTGAATGAAAATATGGATTTTCAATTTCTGATAATATAGTATACTGGATGTTCTCAATAAACCTTTCACTTCCAAATAAATTAAGGTACTAAAAAATATAAGCTACATTTTAAATGCATTATTGAGCCAACAAGAAAGTAGGGAAAATATTTAGAGGCTAAAAACAGCATATACATAAGAATCCAGAAAGTTAAGCAAGCACAAAATAGCTGGCTATCCTGGGGAAATTATTAATGAATGATGACTCTGAAGACCCATTTAAAAAATCTTACCATGTTTTGGGGAAGGAATACAAAGCTTAGTCTGAATACATTGGGAAATCCAAAAAGAGGCTCTTGCCCAAACTCAGCACCCCTAAAAGCTATACCCTCAGGGAAAGGAAAAGTTTACCCACCATGAGAGACAGGAATGAGACTTCCTTATCCCAACCATAATAGTATACAAAGGAGTAGATTTGCAACTAAAATCCTGTGCCCATGTGGGTTTAAGGTAAAAATTCACACTACCCATCTGGGAACAAATACCTTTATGTAGACCTTTTATTTTAGATAATACCTGATTAGTAGTGCTCCAAAGCTTGTGAGAGAAATATGAACAGATTTTATCTGAAGGAACGCTAGGCTCTAAGAGTGTCCCAAAATTAAAGTCTAGCTCCAATTTTAAAAAGGAAAAAATTATAAAACTCATCAAAATGAAGACAAAATCTGAGCATTTTATTCTATGGAATTATATATCAAGAAAAATGTAATGTTAAAGCAATACTTCTAGGTCATTTTATTACCTTAAATGCTTGTATTAGAAAAGAGGAAAGGTTGGAAATTAAACAGTAAATTTAAGAAATTAGAAAATATATAAAATAAGCTGTTAAATAGTAGAAGAAATTCACATCCAGTACATTGTAAATATAGAAGCTGAAATGAATGAACAGAAAACAAAAATGCAACAGGAAATATTGAAGAAGTCCACAGTTGGAAATTTGAAAAGCGTGAGAGATATGACAAACCTTTGGCAAACTTTATTAATCAAAACAAAGACATTAATAACAGTTGCAGGAATGAAAAGGAGGACATTTGTTGAACTTAAATAGATAGCCAGATATTTCTCCAACAATGTGGGCTTATTCAGGAACAACAGAGAATTATAATAAGGAATATGAGGGCTAATGGCAAACCATGCACAAATCCAGAGAACAAAGGAGAGGAATGTCCTTTTACAGAGGAAAGGAGGGAATTCCAAGGGGCTGCAAACAGTCCATTAGAGGAAACTGGGAATTTAAAGTGTAGTACCTTTTCATTGGCTGAGTTATAACAGTCTTTCATTGGCTGAGTGTTTGCTGGGGGTGAGGAGAAGATCTTTCTTCTTGCTGCTGGAGTAGCAGAGTAGAAAAACATCTTCCTGTTGGAGACGAAAAGTATGGCTCTTCCTGTTTGGACTAATTGATGATGAGTGGTAGAGTGTGAGAGTTTCCCCTATAGACCCTTCCAGTTCTAATTTACATGAGGTTTCTGTTTATTAATCTTTAACAGTGTGGATGCAATAAAGAATAAAGAGATGAAAAGACAGTGTTACAAAAAGCCTTTATAACAAATAAAATGGAAGTTTTTAGAAAAATATAATTTTAAAAAACATTTCCAAAATTGACTTAAGAAAATAAAACTTTGAGTCCTGCAGTAACCCACAAGGTAAAATCAATAATTTAAAACTTTTTCCACATAGAAAACCTCAAGTTCAAATAGTCTTATAGGCTAATTCTATTAAACATTCATGAAACAATTCATTTTAATCTTATACAAACCCTTCCAGAGAAGAACAAAAGAGGCAGCACTCTCGAACTCTTTTCATAAGGCTAATATAACCTTGACACACAGCAGCAGAAAAGAAAATTACAGACTAATCTCATGCATGACTAAAGATGCAAAATTCCTAGATAACTTATTAGCAAACTGTATCCAGCATTATGTAAACAAGATAATTCATAATGATTAAATTGGGGTTAACCCAGAAGTACAACAAGGTTGGTTTAACTTTATTTCTATTTCTACCACATAAAGAGATTTAAGAAGGAAACACTTTTCCAATAAGTGAAAATTTATAATATACCATACAAACAGTGCTCAGGATAATAGGAATAGAGGAAGCTTCCAAGAAAATTTGGTTTTAAAAAAAATTTAAAGAAAAGATTGTATGTAATAATAAAATATTAAAACCATTTCATTTAAAATTAAAATTAAGGCAAAGACTCCTTCTATCATTTCCACTCAACAGTGTACTGGAAATCCCAAATAACAAAGGAAGTCAAGGGAAAAAATACAGCCTCTAAGTATTAGAAGAGAAAAACATAAATAGTATTATTTTAAAGTGTTATGTTTGTCTACATGAAAAAACAGAATTGTGCTTAGAAAATGGGAAGAATAGATGAAATCATAGCAAAATTTCCAGGTTCAAATCAATGTAGAGTATTAATTGCATACACTGGCAAGAAATAGAAATTTAATTTAAAAATTAGTTACCATTTAAAGTAGGATTAAAAAATGTAAGAACCTAAGAACAAATCCAACAAAAGATGTACAAAAATTTATGTAGAAAGATATAGAAAGTCCTTTAAATGTGGGAATACTTACCAAAATAAGTGTAGAGATATATCATGTTTATGGAGGGAAAATTATTGTTTATCTCCAAATTGATCTATAG
Organism: Miniopterus schreibersii; assembly: GCF_964146895.1. NCBI lineage: Eukaryota > Metazoa > Chordata > Mammalia > Chiroptera > Miniopteridae > Miniopterus > Miniopterus schreibersii. The sequence continues at coordinate 37,916,178 of NC_138103.1, read as the reverse complement.
ATTCAATACAACCTGACTCAAAATTACAAAAAGTTTCATAAAACTTGAAAATCTCATTCTAAAATAATTAGCTAAGATGGGCTAAAATAGTGTTAACTAAAAATTTTAGGCTGTAATAAAGAATAAAAAGTGGTCATTTGAGCAAATGAGGGATTGCAATCCAGGGCACAGATTCAGGAAGCAACCTAAATTGTGCTCTGAAGAGAACAAAGAAAGGCAGGGCTTGTAAAGGCTTGGACTACACATACTATCCTCAATCTGGTCTTTATGTAAATGAAGGATTCTGGCTAAGTTAATAAGGATTGGTTGAGCCCAATATGCACACAAAGGATCTTGGCTGGCAAAAGAGGTTGGTTCCTTTTAAAGCAAGAAATGAAGATGGTCTGGTTGTCATGGCGACAAGAAGATTAAAGTTTATGCACAGCTGAAAAAGTTCACAAGTTCATGGAGAAACATGATGGGTGAAACATGTGTAAGACAAATCTCTTCATGGCTTACCAGCTCCATTTTAGTTCCCTCAACATAGATGACTCCACCTTGGCAATCTATTTATAATAATGATGTAGATGAAGAATAACACAGGGGCCTTTCTCTTCCATAAACCAAGACTTATTCAAATCTACAGTCAATTAGGTAGGATTATATTCACTCATACAAGGACAAATTGGACAGTAAATCAGAATAAAGAGTCTGGAACTAGCTCCTGTGTATATGAAAATTTGATTCATGGCAGCGGTGGCTTGCTGGTCAGTGAGTAAAGGATGGATTGCTTAATAAATGGTACTGGGATTGATTATCTGTATGAAAAATATAAAGTTATCTTTAACTTTAACTTACATAATTCAGAGGGGTCAGTTTCAGAAGGAAAACTGCGTGAATGAGAAAGGAAAAGCTGCAATATTTGTAGAAGAATGTATAGGAAAGCATGTTTATGACCTCAGGATTTAGAAGAAATTTTTAAAAAATATATATCTTTATTGATCTCAGAGAGAGGAAAGGAGAGGGAGAGAGAGAGATAGAAACATCAATGATGAGAGAGTCATCGATTGGCTGCCTCCTGCATGCCCCGGACTGGGGATCAAGCCTGCAACCCGGGCATGTGCCCTGACCCAGAATCGAACCCCAATCGCCTAGATCCTAGGTCGATGCTCAACTGCTGAGCAACGCCCAGCCGGGCTAGAAGAAAAATTTTAAAACAGAAAAACCCCAGCATAAACCATAAAAAAGTTCATTTACTTTAAAATTTATTTGAATTCATTGGTAAGTTACTTTACTTTAAAATTAATAACTTTATTACAAGAAAAAATTGAAATAGAGGAAAAAAGGTCACAAACTGAAAGAACTTACTTCTGACACATAAAACTAGCAAAGTAACATTTTTATAAAACACAAATTTGCTGTGATAATTAGCAATTATTGTAAAAGAAATACAAATTATAGCAAAGCAAGTAACATAAAAGGAAATGGACAAAAAATATTAAAGGACATTTCAAAGACGACGAATCACTTATGACCAATAAAATAAATAAATACAAATTTGATCAACCTCAAGTGTCAGTGATAACCACAATGAAATAATAGTTAAAATGTACCAGATTGGTGAAAGTTAAAATGTCTATTAATATCAAATGTTGATAAAGATGTAGAAAAATGGGAAGTTTTGTTACCAGAGAGCCACCCAAATTCGAGGGGGCTCACGAGAAAGAATTCAGACAAGTAACAGGAAGCAGTGCTGAAGCAAAGCAAGTAAATTTATTAAGGAAGCAAATTAAGTGAATTTACTAACAATACATTTGGCATAAAGCATAAGAGGGCAACTCAGCTAGGCTGAGTGCCCTGCCTGGTGGGAGTTTATGGGAACTTTTCCCCCTTTAGGTTTCAAGGTTCCCCTACCAGATAAACTAGATTTCAAGATCCTCCTTTTACATTGTTGTGCCTTTTCTGAGAATTTTATGAGAACATCTGGTGATTTTATCTTGGCAAGTCCCAAACTGCTGACTTCTTTGTTCAGTGGGTGAGATAAACTCCCCCTTTCCCCCACCCCTTCCCTTCCTCAAGCCCTAGCAACTATCTGTCCTGCCTAACATTCTCCCCTCAAGTGATACCATCCAAATGCTTTTGGAGTTGTTGTTATTTGTCTTCCAGACTTTATCTGTCCTTGGGTTTAGCTGGTACAAATGACATTAATTGGGTCTTTGTTCTCTATTTTCCCAGGCCAGGGTTATTTAAGCTATGTATTCTCTGGTTAGGGAGGAGAGGTATGAACCATTTGCTCTCAAATGTTCTTGGTTAGGGAAGATAAAGTCCTGTGATTCACAAGCTGGCTGCGAGCTGCTCAAACTGTTTGGCCTTGTTTAATTTTCTTGTCTCAGTTTCCCCATTCCACTTGCCCAGGAATTTTCCTAGCTTCTTACTATCTTGCCACACTTTTATATACCCTGCAGGTAGGAATATAAATTATTTCAACTACTTTAGAACAACATCTGCCATTAGTCTATAAAGTTGAGGAAACACATATTTTGACTTGGAAATTTTACTTCTAGGTATATATCCTTGAAAAGTTTCTGCCAATGTCAAACAGAAGCAAGTTCAAAGTGGCATTGCTTATTATAGCAAGAAACTGAAAATAACCTAAATGTTGTCAATACCAGAATGGGTATATACAAAAGAATACATACTGAAGTACTGCCTTATGTAAAATGTAAAACTACTTAGTTATTTAGAGTTTCATAGTTATGTAGTAAACTATAAAGATTAGTGATGGAATGATAAATACATAATTCAGGTTGGTGGTACACTGAGCAGCAAAGAAAAATGGGATTGGGCCTGGGAACAGGTATACAGACGGCTTCAAAGCTACTTGCAGTGTTTTATTTCTAAGTTGGGTGGAAGGTATGCAGTGTTCATTTTATTGTTACATTTAAAATATATACTTATAAATCTTTCTTGTGTTTGTTTAATAAAACATTTTTATAAACAAAAACAGGAGTAAGGATTTATTTTTCTTTCCAAGCCTGGTAGAGTTGGAGAATCATTGAATATAGATATCCAAATAGAGTTAAATGAGGCATTACTTGAAATTTAGTTATCAGAAATAACAAAAAATATGTAGAAGTTCACTAAAAGTTACAAAAGGGGCAAGAAAATGTTTTTAATATTTTAAAAGTGGTAAAAATGGTGTATGTAACCTTGAATACTCTATATCAGATTGCTGTATTTTTTAGCTTTGGTTCCAAGTGGACAATGAGAATGGCTGCAGTCATAACAAAACAAAGGAGAGTTTGTTGGTTTATGCTTTCTGCTATTTGAAATGTCACAGTAGAGCTATAACCTTCTGTGCTTAAACCAAGCCAGGATGATTACTCAGGGCTCTCCAATCAGCAATCAGCACCCTGTATTCCAATTGCCCTGCCCAAATGCCTCCCACTTTAATGATGGCTCTAGGGCAGTAATTTCTCACTGGGAGAGCTGTGTGAGCCCTGAAAGTGCGGCTCTGGCCAGATTGGGAGTCTTTATAATCTCCCCAGCAGGAAGCTGACTAAGGAAAGTACAGAGTTTGAAAGCATTGTCTCTGGATCTAAAGATTCAATACAGTGTTTTTCCCCCCCAAATTCTTTTAAAAAAAAAAAAATTATAAACTTATTTAATTTTTATCTTTTTAAAAATTTTTAAAAATTTATATATCTTTATTGTTGAGGGTATTACAGATGTCCCCCATTTTCCCTCATTGCCGCCCTCCACCAGGTTCCTGCCTCAGTGAGAAAGCTGTGGCTTGTATACACAACAGAATATACTCAGCCATAAAAAAGGAGATCCTGCCATTTACAACAACGTGGATGGATCTAGAGGGTGTTATGCTGAGTGAAGTAATTCAGACGGAGAAAGATTTCACTTATTTCTGGAATTTTTAACAGCATCAAATTGAACAAAACAAAAATAGACTTATAGAAACAAAGAACAAACTGAGGGTTGCCAGAGGAGAGGGGGTATAGGGATGGGTGAAAAAGGGGATAGTCAATAACGTGAGATAGCATTGCACAGAGACAGAAGGCTTCTGGACTGTGGGGAACACATCCTAAGATACATAAATATCAAATTTGTGCTATACACCTGGAACTAATATGATATTGTATGTCAAATAAACTTCAATAAAAAATATTCAGTTAAGAAGGTGAAGAGATTAGTCAAAGAACACATATTCATAGCCCATGGAGACAGACAACACTGTGATGCAGGCCGGGGGGGGGGGCGGGTGGAAGTGGGCAAAGGGGGGAGAAACTGGGGGACATCTGTAATAGTGTTAAAAACTAAAAAAAAAATTAAAAGAAAAAAAAAAAAAGAAAGTTGTCTCAGCACCAGGCTATGCATGGATGTTTGTGCTGTCCCAGGGCTAGTGAATGGAAGGGCATTTCCAGTGAGACGTTTTTCCAGGCTTTGAATGGCTTTATCATAACAACACAATCAGCATCCTATTATTTGGCTAAAGAGGAACCGCTGTCAATAGCAGAAAAAAGCAAATAGGGCTTATACTTTCTCTGTGTTAGAGTTCATTTCTTTTAAAATTATCAATTTGGCCATTTGCAAATAGTTTCTCTGATTCAATTGCTTCTTTGGCTCTCTGCAGTGGTGATTGCTGTAACAGATAACTCCACTCCAAAGAGCCTGAACTAACTTCACTTGGGATCAATACTGGGCAAAATTAAAATTGAATTTATCTGGCGAGGTTTAAATTGAATTAATTGGATAGACGTCTGTGAGGAAACTCATGCATTCCTGCACAGTATGTCACACATATTGAGAACATTTCGTCTTTCGATTTTCCAACATTCTGATGTTATTTATAAAATGTGCATTTATAATATATGGCAGTTCATATAAAAATTATTTCTCTGTTTTCTATAAATTTAAAATAAATAGAAAAGAATATGAAACACAGCCAGAAAAAAAGAGATAAAAAGAATCAAGAAACAATATTGGAGGCTTCCCGTTAACTCTGAGAGCAGGTTTTTATCCTCGGAGGATTAAAGCTTTTCAGGTCTTCGCAAGATGTTCCCATTCCCTTTGGGGAAATGTTGCATAATCACGGATTATTGCTTCCTTCCTGATTTATGTGACTTTGGATAAGCCATTTAAGCTGTCCTCCCTTCTCCTTGGCTGTTCTCTTGAACAGGGTCTAGAATTTATTGATACAGATGTTTGACAGTTGAAAAAGGTGATGAGTAATTTTATAGCACCTCTTGGCAATCTGGATTTAAAGAGAAAGCTTCTTAAACTCCCGTTAAGCTGCAGGGTATTTGTCTCTCCTGTGGCTTCTGTCATTATCTGACTCTATCTGTAGTTTTAACCATCACGATACTACCAAGACGCTGACAGAAAAAAATAATACTCATTTAATTCTTTTGAAGCGCCAGTATTACTATTCATTTTTTGTATGTTTCAGGAAGTGAAGGAAAAGAGATCTTAAACATTGATTTGAGAGTTCTACAAAAGCACATAGTTTAAAAACATAGTTTGAAAACAGCTTTATACTTCAGGTATATTTATCTCTATTAATAATAAAAAGTGTGCTGTATTACTTATCAAATTTTTAGAAAAATAGGTTTTGCTTGTGGACCCCAATGAAAGATTCATTTGATGTGAATCCCAAGAAAGAATTGAACTGCTGAGATGGAATCCCCATGGTGAACCAGGGTTCCAAGTTTTATGAATAATAAAAGTCTAGTGGCCATTCGCTGACAGGGCCTCCTCCCTACTCTCTTACTGGAAGAACCGCAGACTGAACCCTCGGCTTCCAGCACCATGCCCTGCTTCTCTGTGCTGTCTCAGGCAACCACTGCAGGGAAGCCTTGGTTTCACCTTCCTACCAACTGACTGAGACCTGCCCCACCCAATCATAACTGCACAATTTGGATACCTCATTTATATAAAACAGACCTAATTGAGAACCTGAGCAGGAATATTTGCTATACAAGGCAACCCTTTGTCTTCATGGAAAATAATGCATGTTCCTACCCAAATCTGTGTCTCTTGGGCAGCATCTCTTTGTGCTCAAATAAATGTTTATTATTCTTTATTACAATCTAAATTTTTTTTTTTTAATTATCCTTTTTTTTATATGTCTTTATTGATTTCAGAGAGAGGAAGGGAGAGGGAGAGAGGGAGATAGAAACATCAATGATGAGAGTCATTGATTGGCTGCCTCCTGCACGCCCCCTACTGGGGCATGAGTCTGGAACCTGGGCATGTGCCCTGACCCGGAACTGAACCTCCATCTGCTGGATCATAGGTCGATGCTCAACCGCTGAGCCACATAGGCGGGCTACAATTTAAAATTAATTTTGGTTTACACACTTTAAATTTATGCAATAGTAATTATTTAAAAATATATTTATTGAGCCCTTACTCTCTACTAGTCATTGCTACATTCTGAGAAGAAAAAAAATTCTATCTTCAAAGAGTTCGTAGACTCAAGAAGGAGTTAGGTAATTACAGTAAATCAATAATATAATAAATGTGATAAATTATAGAGGTTTGTTTAAAGCTCTATGGGAACACAAATGAGGAACAATTGAGACTTTCTAAAGGAGAAGGAACCAGCGAGAATTATAGAAATGTGATATTTGAAGTGTGTCTTAATAGACACCAGGAGATTATAGAGGGTTGACAGAGAACAATCACTAAAGAATTCTTAGGTCTTTTGCTTTCTTTCATTTGCAAATAGACAAGCCAAAATAAAGATTGGCACAATGCAAGGGTGGAAGCTCCCTGAGGCTCCTCCTAACTGTTCATTTGTATGTAGTGTCACATGGAATCCCTGTTTCTGACCATGCTGGAGGCAGAAATTCCACTGTAACTAGATTCTTCTGTTTAGCCTAGTGATCTGAACCTAGCAAGAGCTCATGAACTGTTTGTTAATTTATCACTAGGTATTACATTTATAAGGTAGACTATTGTGCACTTTGTATAGCCTAAAATAAAAGAAATAATTCGTAACAAGTAAACCAGGTGTATTAAAGTATAAAGTCAGTTGGAAGGCATTTACAGTGGTCCCTTGTTTTTCGAAGGTCTCTGTTGACGAACATTTCGGTTTAGGAACACGATAAACCTGCAAGTAAATGCTTCAATTTTCGAACACGCCTCGCAGTCGAACATGTCCGAGGGCTTCCACTGAGTGCAAGATCCTGAGGCCTAGCTGCCGGCTGTTGATCCCTCTGTTTTTGAAAGATTCAGAACTCAGAGGGTCTTCTGCAATGGAGTACATTTGAAAACCTAGATGCCACTGTATTATAATAGCTGACAAAGCAGGGTATAATGTTTCTTATTTAGTATATCAACTTTGTAAAAATATACATAGACAATAAAAGGGAGAAAGGAAAAATAATAGGAGTTGCCTATGGGAGGCAGTGTTGCCAGAGAAATTAGTGGGACCAATGTCCCTGACACTAGTGGGAGTGGGTCCTTACGATAACGTCAGAAAATGAATTTTCTAAGACTCAAATGAGAGAGTGAATGGTTTTTATTGGTGTGGAATTATATTCTTCAGGTTGTAAAGTCTCATGTCCCTTAACCCAGTCCTGTAAAATATGTAGCTGGGGCTCTAGTAGAGCTAAAAGTAGGGCCAGTGTTTAGAGTTTCCATTCCATGGTGAAATTGAGTCCGATACAGCATTAGGCTAATCACAGTCCATTAGTCCATTATGTGGAGTTCATATGGGTGAGCCATGTGGACTAGTGCAGAGCTTGGGAGCCCCACAAACCAGGAGTTAGGCACGAATAGCAAGAGAGAGAGGGCTCCTTTGTTTAGAAGTTAAGTATCTCAGATTTTGTGCCCTTGCAGTGGCCATGCTATTCTGGCCACTGGCTTGCTCCCAGGTGTGACTGACAGATAAGCATCTTCCCACATCACCCAGGCCTTACTGGGCATGCATCTTCCCCTTGCAATTTGTCCAGTCCCTTCCCCCAGCGATCTGCAGGGAACAGACTTGGAGAATGTTAACTGCTGCTTCCTGGCACAGCTGTATAAATGGCATGTCTATATTATCTAGTCTCCCCTTTATTCCTTTCCTGTTAATAATAACCAGGTTTATTACAATGGTATCAGTGGGATCATGGTTTTGGGGTTGTTTTTTAAGACTTTTCTGAACTTTATCATTTTCTACTAACAACACTATTTTCTTTTACAGTAATAGAAACTTTATTTATAAAATATGGCCTTCTCAATTCATCAGCATCATCTAATTATTTCTCTCTTGAAAGTGGGAGTTATTTTATTTCTCTATTAGATGGTGGTAGTGGCAGAATTTCAGATCTTCAAAGCGGCATGGTTTTAGATCAGTTTGCTTTTTCTTATTTGCAAAGACAAGGCTATTGTCAGTGATTCCTCAGTTAGTTTTTTCTTTTCTCCCTCTGTGCATCTGAAGCTTATATAAAGTGTTCTTCTTTCTAAAGAGTTGGTTGTTAATATGCGACTCTAACATTTAGGCCCTGAGCTGTCCTGAAGCTTGGCTAAAAGAAACAACCACATTCTCAAGGCTGCTCACAAGTATATTGGTTATGTGGTTATCCAGCAAAGCCACCATCATGCTTTGGGGTGTCCATTCTCCTGCCCTTTTTTCTGCAGTTACACCTTTGGATCTCATTGTTTCTCAAGTGCCATGGTGGTTTCTTCTCTCTTTGCCCACAGGCAGCTAGGATGACAGGATTTTCCTTCATCCCCAGTCACTTCAGCAAGGTTGACCTGGTATGGGGGAAAGTCTTACTTTATTTACCCTTTTGATATTTGAAGACTTCTCTGTTATGTCTTGTTAATCTCTCACCAATGGAGAGGAAATTAAGAAGTAAAGCTATGAGAGCCCCACACTTTGGAACGAATCTTGATGATCTTTGCCATGCCACGTTAGATTCACATTATGTGTCAGTCTCTCTACAGAGATGCCAGCCTCCTAGTTTTAATTCTCTCCTTGTCTGGTGATGCAAATACCACCTGGCCAGTGTGCAGGCTTAATATCCAAATTCAGTGGCATCTTTCCTTGTATGCTGTGGATGCAGTTCTTCAGCTGCATGTAGGTCTTCTCTAGTGTGGGCTAGCAACAACTGACTGCCTCAGTCCCTGTGTTGGGGGAAAGCCCCAAAAGTCTAAATTCAGGACTGATTCTGAAGAACTGACATATAGCCTTATTCAAATTCATAAGAGTTTTCGTAGGAGAAACTTACATACACGGGCAAAGCAGCTGCTCCCAGTGGTGGCTGGTCAAGAAGAATCACACCCCTCCAGGACAGGGTCTCTTTTATCAGGGTTTAAAAGTAAAACCATATGATGGGTAGTCCCGTAGACCACCAGAAAGAACAATGAACTCCTAAGTTAACAGATAATATCAGGCAGTTATCACACTCTATACATTCCTTAATCTCCTTGCTGGGGACATGACATTTATCTTTGGGTATCATTCCAGTTTCCTGAGTTGTCAGCCAAGCTTGAGGCTATAGAGAATTAAACAGTCACAGAGAATTAAATAGAGTCCAACATTTCCCAGATGCCTTTGCTGCAGAGCCATATTACATCTTAAGTGAGCTCCCCTAGACCCTGTAAGGAGCTGTGTTTACATAGCTATGTTCAGCTCAAAACAGTCCACATGCCAAATTGGCACATTTTAGGGTAGGCTCATTCTGAAGCTTTTCAATAGGATAGACCATTTTGCAGAACTCATCCCCAGAGCGTGTACTAAAAGCGTCTGAGAGAAACTATAGCTTAGAAGGATTGGCATCCTGTTCATCCTGAGGTATGGTGAGAAATCTGATGATTTGACACCTTTCTGTTGCAGATTTCATAGCTACATTTGATACTATTGTAATTAGTTAGTTGTTAATAATAGGAAAGGAGCAAAAGGAAGGCCAGACATAGGCATGTTCCTTGCAAAACATTGGGGGAAGGAGTCTGGACAAAGGGTAGATAGCTGGGATGACATAGGGAAAATACTTGCCTGTCAGTCACACCTGGGGACAGAGATGGTTGGCCAGAATGGGTGTGGCCACGGCAAGATCTGGAATACATAGCCCCCTAGACAAAGATTTGGCTCTCTCGTCTCTCTTGGGATTCGTGTGACTCTGGGCTTGTGGGGCTCTTTCGCTCCTGCTTCCCTGCATTCACCCACATGGCCCAGGGCCATGTGGACCCCAAACACAATAGACTAATGGACTGTAACTAGCCTGATGTTGAACTATACCCAACTCCAACATGGAAAGAGAACTCTGGACACTGGCTTTGCTTCTAGCTTTATGGAAACCTCAGCTACAGTTCTTCTGTGACTGGACTAAGGGAAATGAGACTTTGAAAGCCCAGAGATGTAATTCCACAGAAATAAAGCTTTCTACCATATCTCATTCTCTTGTGGGGGCCTCTGGAAATGCTTATTCCAGTGGTAACTCAAGAACCCCACTTTCACCAGTAATACATTGATCTCCTAGAGGTGTTTGCTACAGAGCATCAACTACTTCAAACTGGCTAAATGAACAGAATGGCATTGCTTAAGCCTATCATTGCTTAGGGAGGAAGTCCTTTTCTTTTGATGAGGATCAGGAAATTTTAGAGTATGAAATAAACTCCTAAAAGTAAAATGAGAGTGCTAAATGTTGTAGGCTATGCAGGTCCACTCATGTGGCAACAGTGGCCCTGAAGCAGTTCCATTTTCAGGCTACAGGTCCCATTATTTTCTAAAAACAGGATAAGCTATGAGAGCTGACAGTTTTAATTAACTACTGAAGCCAATCCTGTGGTTCTGGTACAGAAGAAACAAGTGACTAATGTTTCCCAGTACATGATTCAGTCATCAGTTCCACATTCAGGACTTGTCTTGGGTTCATTTGAAATTACATGTCCCCATGTTATGCAATAAAGATTTGGCTAGCTTTCTTCCCTGGGAGGGAGACTAAATCCTTTGGATTTCCTGAATAATAAAAATGTCTTTGTATTTCATGAGTCCCCTGGATCACTCCTGAGTTTATACTAATGAGGTGACTCATGGCTGTCCCCTAGATAGCTTCTGGGAGGAGGCTGGTCATAAGGCAGTCGTGTGATTAGAGAGTTGGGACTTTGAGCCAGTCCAACCTCCAGTGAGGAGAGGAAGACTGGAGATTAATTTCAATTATGTGGCCAAGGATATAATTTAACCTCAGTAAAATGTCTGGACCTGAGGCTCAGTGGAGCTTCCTGGTTGGTGAACCCACTAATATGCCTGGAGGGAGATGCATCCTGATTCCATGCGCTGAGATCATGGAAGCTCTGTGTTTGGGACACTCCCAGACCTTCCCCTATGTTTCTCTTTACTTAGCTGCTCTGAGTTGTATCCATCATGATAAAACTAATTGTAAGTCTAGTGCTTTCCTGAATTCTGTGAGTTATTCTAGCCAGTTATCTAATGTGAGGGGAGTCTTGGAAACCCCCAAATTGTAGCCAGCTGGTCAGTAGTGCAGGTGACCTGAGGATCACTTGGATCTGTGGCTGGCATCGGGACTAGGGATTTGCTTGTGAAGACTGGGACCTTAACATGTGGAGTTTACACTAATTTCAGATGGTTAGTGTCAGAACTCAACTTCAGTGTGCTAGTTGATGTTAGACCAGTTGGGGTTAAAACAGAAGACCCCAAAAGGGGTGATATATTATTAAATTACCCACTGACACATCTTTTATTAATTGAGGATAACAAGACACTTAAGAGATGTAGCCATTTTCTAAAACTTAGAACTTTGTATTTTTCTTATCTCAGTTATTTACTAAGTTTTGTCTACAGAACTTCCTCTGACTGGATATAGCTGGGATAGTCTCATCTGAACTGATTCCATGATCAGCATTATGAATATTACTGGCGCCAGGTTAAGTGCCCGTGTGAACTTGCTGTGGCATTCAGTAACTCAGAAAAGGAGTGCTAGTGACAGAGTTTTGGTCCTTGCCATTGCTGGTGATGGAACTGTATGACTGATGACTGACTTTTATTATCCAGATGAGCAAGAACGCCTGAGAAGATAGATACAGGCCATGCAGTCTGCACTTCCATATAGGCTGGCCTATGGTGGCCTCATGGCTATGTATTCAAACTCAGTTGAATCACAGGAAGCCTGAAATAAACTTTTTCCCAGAAGAAACTGCTTCGTGTTTAATACTCTTACTTTCAAGAAGGCTTTTTAATCTATTGTTGATCCAGGGAATGGCTTATTGTCCGTGCTCTCCTTTTGTATTGTTTTTATAGCAGTGTTTTTCCCTCTATATGATAGAAAACTTCATTTATCTTAAAGCATTTATATTTTATATTTAGTATAGAGTATCACAATAGTTTTGGGTTGTTTGTAGAAAATTTAGAGTTATTATACTTACTTTCTATATCTATTTAATTCAAGAGAGATTCATGAGGGTGCAAGATTCTGGGAGAGTTGGGAGAAGGGGAAATTAGAGAAGTCACTGAGGACAATATAAGAAACTAGGAAAATAAAAATTGATGATCTTGATGTTTTGCCACTTATCCTCCATGAAATAAATTGGGAATGTGATTTAAAACAAACACTCGCCTATTCCTTTACCCCACAAAAAACTGTAGCTAAGTGAGGCTATGCAGAGCACTGTGTTGTGTTAATGGTTTAAAGACTACGTTGGCTTGTCACTTCAGCTGTGTGCAAAGATAACCACAACATAAAAGTCCCTCCAGGATGTCACACTGTTACCACTATGAATCTTTCTTTCAGACACTTTGATGGAGATCAGAACTTCTGCGTCTTTTGGCATTTGTTTGTCTCACATTTCTTTTAAGGCAAACACATTTTTCATGACATTCACAATGTAAGTCTCGAAATTACTTGTTTTGTAAATGTGTCACTGGTAATTCATATTGTACAGGTACAGAGGAGAAACAAAATCTAGCTGAACGTTCAGGTTCACTGCTCTCTGGCACTAAATAGTAAAGTGCATTCTAAATTCTGGTTGGGTTCAGCTTCACTGTGTTTTCAGTGGATCATGTGGGGCAGGGATAGGGTTGGGCAAAGGGAATTAAAATGCAATGAAAACTTTCTGATGTGCCAGATGGTTTATGATCACTATCTCATTTTACCTTAATAGGTTAATGCTATGTGGACTTAGGCCCATGTTATACGAAAAGGACTTAACTCAGGTTAAATAATTTTCCCAGTGTCCAAGAATTGCAAACCAGAATTCCAGACTCATACATATGCAATTTTTAGTTTATCACATGTTGAAGTCTACCGTTCCTCGTCATTCTCTGCTTCCTTTTCCTCCTTTCCTGATTCTCCTTTTCTTACACTAGGCATGTGTACAACCTGTCAAAATCAGCTAATGGTCTCTGATAACCCTCCGATTCAGTGGCGAGAAGAAAAATATACCTGAGACTTCTTAAAATTCTAATTAAAATAATTTATTGACATGTTTGATGGCTGGATTTGCATTATGCTACTTTGTTTATGCTTCACGAAGCTATTGTTTTTGTTTTTATTGCCATAGTAATTAGCAATTCTAGTCACTAAGTATCTAATCAGTAGTAATTATTAGTTGGTTGGGTTTTCATGCTGCACGTGATTCAATGTTCTATTCAGTGTCCTAGCATTCAAACTCCATGTGATTTTATTTATATCAATAAAATTATAGTGTTTGGGAAAAGTATGTACTTTGACTTCAATAATCATGAGTTCAGATTATTAATGGTGCCACCATAGGCTAGTTATCTAATTTTTCTTAGTCTCAGTTACTCCATTTGTAAAATTGGAGTACCTGTCAAATAATTTTTAAAAAAAGATAAAATGATGACAATTCTATAAATACAAAATAAGCATGTGCCAAAGGTTTTATTTTCTCATTAATTATTGTGGAAACCAGAAGGATGTTACAACAGGTTTAAGGAAAAATTTAAAATACCACACAGATACAGGCAATTAGGAATGTTTTAATAAATTTACAAATAGGTAAGATTGTTGGCTTTTCATGTAAGTCAGTGTTGGGGAGTCAAGTGTCCCGGTACTGAAGGAATTCATTTGCATGTCTATGGTCTAGAATTATTTCTATTTCAATCAGATAGCTACAATTTACAAAGCTGTAAAAAGCTCAAAGTCAATGAAAGGCATAGATCTATTAGAATTAGATAACTAGGGAGAGTATGCCCTAGAAAGTACTTAGTTTTCTATTGAAGACTTCTACTAATCATTTTTGGTTCATATATATGAATATATGATATATATGTATATATAATCATTATTAAAACATGAAATAAAAATTTATATCAATTCATTCAGACTACTAATATGTTAAAGAAAAAATTACTTACGACACTTATTAAAGAATTCTAAGGCAGCCCTGGCTGGTGTGGCTCCATTGGTGGGAGCATCATTCCATACACTAAAAGATTTCAGGTTTGATCTCTGATCCGGGTGTGTATGGGAGGCAACTGATTTTATAGTAGGGAGAAAGATTGGGCTCAGCTCTGAATACAAGGACAGGTGGAGATTTTTAGTTAAAAAGTAGGGTAGGAGCCAGCGAATGGATAATTACTAAGAGGAAACCTCAGGGATATGGGGGAACTCTGGCTAAAGTGACTGAAGGCTGAAGTCAGGCCTTCAGTGTGATAAGATATCCAAGGTGGAGGGTAAGGAATTTGATCAGGTATCGAAAGTAGGGGATTTTTGCTAAACTAACCAAACAGGATTCTTGCTAAAACTGGACTAAACGGTCAAAGGACAGAGCTCAAGGGCAAATCCTAGTCAGAAAGAAAACTGAGGAGGCTAACTAAAAGTTTGATTAAGGAGAGAGTCTTTGTCAAATACTAAGATTCAGGCTGATTCATTAGGCTGTTTGCTGATTAAATGTAAAATCTTTGGCTAAAAGTGAGTCTTGGAATTGTTGGGGAGGAAATGTTTTTTCTTCTATCTTTCTAGGTTCTTCTAGTCAGTTTAAGAATTAAATTGACATAAGATTAAAAGGAGAAAACCAAGTTTAATTTCATACGTACGGAAGTCCCATAGATATGAGAGCTAAAGAAATGACCAATGCAGATAGCTTTTATACTTTTTAGACAAAGAAACCATAAATTTTTGAGGAATTGAGAAGATAAAGAAAGTTTGGGTGCTTAAGTAGTAAAGTAGCAGCAAGATTTGTGTGTCTAGCCTCTCAGCCCTGAATTCCCTATCTCTGGTGATAAGGCTGCCCCTCTACCTCCTGGCACAGGGAAGGTACCTTTCACTGTTTTTAGGGGACAGAGACAGGAAGGCTAAAGTGTTCTTCTTGCACCAGCTCTTTCTCATGTAACTTTAACTGAACATAATCAATATGCCACTTTGGCATATTTTTGGTCAGCCCGCCCTGAGCCCCAATCAAATTATGAATCACCTTCTAAAGGAGAGTATAGTAAATGACCAGGAATAAAGTGAGCCATTGCTCTATTTGCTAAGCAATCACTGAAAATGTTAAAAGGCTTGTAAGATTTTGACACCTCTGTCTTTTGCCTGAGCAAATTGACAACTTAGATTTATCAGGCTTATGACATTTTTTATAATCAAGAATTTTCTTCCTTTTGACTATAAATTGGAATAGTAAAAGAGAACTATGTGTCTCAAAATAAAGGCTCTACTCCACTGATCAAAACCCCAGAAGATATCAGATGTGACACACTAGATGTGAACTGTCATACTAGTTCTCTCTCCTAAAAATAACAGACTTGGCATGGATTAGGAACTGAGGAAGAAATGCAGTGAGCAGAACAAAGGCTATAGGCTAAGATTATTCGTGAGGAATAAAGGGTTTCATTCAATTATTCAGTTATTATTTGGGTTGGGTAATTTATGCGGAATCCTTTATCCCCAGATCCATTCTTTGACCTTTCCACCCTAGTTGGAGCCTTGGGGAGCTGATTCCCATGGACCACAGCACCTTGACTCCTTGCCTTTGAGTTTCTTGTTGGGTTTAGTCATTTGGGAATAGCAAGGTTTCTCTCCACCTCTTCCATATTGTGGCTCTGTGTTCCTTTATGATTACCATGCATGGTAACACTGCCCTTCCCTTGTTTGCCTCTACAGACCTTGTGATAGTGGCTTCTGACTGTTGTCAGTCCCCAGGTCTCCCACTATCTCATTGCCCACACCTCTGAAAATAGTTCCAACATTGGAATCTCTTCATAATTCCAACTGAGTATGTTTTCTGTTTCTTCCCACGATCCTAATGAATTTGAGAAAGAGTAATAACAATAACCAATTATTGAGAAATAACTGTATTCTTGACAGTTATGTACCTTATATTTATTACATCATTTAATCCTTAAAACTCTATGAGATATATATTGCTATTGGCGTTTAACAGACAAGGAAACTGAGGCAAAGAGAATGTCAATGATCCTCCTGTGGCACATGAGACAAAAAAAAAAGAAATGTTGTTAATGCTGTATTTTATAATAAACCAAACACTCATACTACCTTTTAAAAGTATAGTTTATTTATTTTTGCATGATGTATTTTTCTCTCTTAAATAGTCCTGAACTCCTATCATAAATTATTTTATATTTCTTGAATGAGGGTCAGGTATGTGCTGCCCTACTTGTCTTTGATTGCATAAATCATCTCATTTTGTCCTAGTTAAAATGTCTCAAGTTACAGAACTCATAACATTATCACATTTATTACAAGCTAAGAGATCATTAATCATAGGTGGTCATAAAGGCTAGAGAAATTAACAATACAGTTTGGTGGAAATTGTGTTAATCACGTGCAATCTTGAAAATGTCATATTACAAAAATGCTGCTTTCTTGCAAGTACAACTCAATAAAATTGTGGTAGATAAAGAAAAGCAAACAAAATCAGTGTTATTCCTTACATCTGGTTTCACCCAGTTACATAGTACAGATATATACCAGACCCTGTTCTAGGCAATTTACTTATGCCACCTCACTTAACCTGCCCTATGACCCTGCAAGTTATATAAAACCATCCATTTCTCAAAATGGAATCCAAGAGTCCCTAACATTTTCAAGGTCACATAACTATGAGGTAGCAGAACTAGAATTCGGACAGCATTCTGACTCCAAATACTACTGCTTCCCATTTAAGAAAGAAAAAATCATAATAGTCTTATATATAAATTGGTTAGATTACATTTCAATTATTTAGTGCTAATGTTTTGAGTTAGATTTATTTGACTCGTTTGTCCCATAGACACAGGCAGTCCTACACAACAATTTTTTGTGGCCTGTGGATTTGAGGGCTCTGCCTCAGAAAGAGCTTATAAAAACCTGCAATATTGAGTATGAGTGGGAGGCATACAGTTTTACAGGCTTGGAGTTATAAACTATTGGTAGCTCCTTTCAATGTTAATATAAGAAAGAGGCCTCTGCTTAGGACTAAAAACATAAAACATATTGGCTTTAAATACGGTCCTATATTTATTATGCGGGTCTTTGTATGGTCTTTTATTTTGATTGTTTTGGAGCCTAAGGTTTGCTGGTGGCAGTTTACAGCAGTGTGGCCATTGGGAGCAGTCAGATCAGCTGGAGAAAAGCCATGTGTCTCCATTTTCCCTTATAAAATGTAAGTGAATTATAGTGTATTTCATCGGATTTTCTTTCATATTGTTACTTTTTAATTAAAAACATACCTTTGTGCATACTATAAAAATTTCCTGCTTCATATTTTGAAATGAGTTTTTGAAAGCCAACCTCTGTTTCCGTGGCCACTAACAAATGAATGGGGGAAAAAGTGTTCCTGGGGAGGGAATTTACTAGAGCAGAGGATAATTCATAATCTTTATTTTAAAGTAATACCTGATAAGACTGACAGAAATTAGAAAGATGAAATTAATTAGGATTGACTGTAAAATCCTTGGTTATATCAGAATTACTATGTCATTAGTTTAAAAGACTGATGGAATTGTATTCTTGATACCTTATAATAGAATGAAGAATGTATGTGAGTGAAGACTTTTTTTTTAAATCAAGAGTTTGTTAACATGAATAAAAGTGAATCTGAGTAATTATTTTTGCAAAGATAGGTATATATACCGATTTCAGGATATGACAGGACTTCTGAATACACTTTTGTTAATATTTTTGGAATAAATATATTTATTCTCTAATTTACAGTGAATTTCTCTAGCTAACACTTTATATTTGAGACAGATTTTTTTTGAAGAAATTGTTAGTTTCCTTTATATCAAGCCATTTAAAAGTTGATAGCTTTTTAAGAGTAAAAACTTAAACCTACATTTTACTCATTATATAGTATTTTTCTCCTTAAATTAATAGTCAAGGGATGGATTAAAAACTGGGGTATTATCTCGAGAATCAACTGATTTAAAAAGCTGATTAATGTAGTTATTACACATCCTGTATAAAAAGTATTTTCAGACTTCATCGAATGTCAAAACAGGGAGACACTGGTCTTTAATCACCTACCACATATACAGGCTGTCATAGCAGCAGGAGATGAGCTGTCATCAGTTAGTGCGATAGACCAGTGTTATCTCAAAATATATTTTAAAATGTGAGTTATTTAGTATATGGCGTAGTTTCCAATTCTGTACCATTAAGCTTCATAAAGTGTCTTATTTGGTGCATTTTCTTGGTATGAGCTCAGTATCCTAATTGCTGTTGCCTTGCAGAGAACTCCTATTAGTGTCTGCATTTTATTTTAATCATTTGTCCAGTGACCTTGGAATGTGGTCGTCACTGGACATTTATCAAGTGATCCAGCATGACTGTCACTGTGTTATGCTAACCTAATCCTCTTGCCTTTTTAAAAAACATCTATTTCTCCCACTCTACTTTCTTCACATTCTTGAATTAATTTTTAGCCACAGAATTGTAGATTTGAGGTCTGAGGGACACAAAGCAGGACTTTGGGATCAAATGAAGAAAACCTCAACCTTTCTGGTTTTGAGAAATTGGAAAATATGCACTGTATGTTGCTCTACTAGGAATGACCCCTTTGTGCATGGTTTGTTGGAGAATCATCATGCTTAAGGAGAAATGGGTGCTATATTCTATTCTAGTGACCCCTCCTGAATTATGGGTTTCTTCACCTTCATTCCATAATTGAAAGAATTTCCTTGAAGTCCTTTTAGGATTGAGGCATACTCAAGGAATTTCTGTTTCAACTTCATGGTGTTTTAACAAATTTGCTGAGGTTTTCATGAAATCCTACTGAATGAATGATATGCTGGTTTGTCAAGTCTGGATAGCTTTGTATGTAGGTTTCAAGATGCTTGCTTTTTTATGAAAGCTTTTTGCGGTATGGAGTTGGCAGTCTTCTGAGAGAATAAAGAAACTATGGCATTTGTGACCATATGTGTTCCTTCTCCATATAACCTTTAGGAGTATTGAGTAACTTGACCTTGAATTTAGTAATGATGTTACATTTTTATGTTACCCCTTAGAATTTATAATGGCTTTTGTGAAGTAGTTTTCTATTTCTACTTTATGATCATTTGCTCAGAAAAATTTAAAACCTTCTTATGTTAAAATAGTAAAAGAACAAACAAATAAACAGATAAAAATCTGTGTTTATTCTGCATTGATAACATATAGAATGAGGAACACCGTGTTAGGTAAAAGGATAATATCAGACATGGTCCCTGATCTCCCAGTTTATAGTCTAAGAGACACATTAAGGACATTTTTGTCTTTGATTTTTATTTATTTTTTATTATAAATAATTCCACTTCCTTGACTGATATAGTCCATCATGAGGAATACAATGTATTTCAGAAGTACTTGTTAGATTGGAAAACATGGCAGCATTTGAAGATATTTATTGGACTTAGGCATGCTCATAAGTTTGAACCTGAACAGAATTGAATTAGAATATTTTTGGTTGAGGAAATTCACTCTCATATTTTATACTTTGCCACTCCAGTTCTCTAATGTACTTCCTGGCTTTTTATTCCTGCCTTGCCCCTGTAGCATTTGGGGTTGCATCTGCCATTTTACACTGCAAATATCAATGAAGATTGCAGAATTATAAAATCCTACTTGAGAGTTATAAATAACATTTTAATTTTATAGTAAAAAAAGACGAGGAAACAAATTATATTCTTGAAAGGTAATATTCAAAATGTATTAATATGGCTAGACTAGTGGGTTATGCCATGTTCATTCTGATTAAGCATTTTTCATTCATTCTGATGGTTGGGTGCATGCTGTACTAGTTGTTACATAATCCCAACATGGTGTGTGTGTGTGTGTGTGTATGAAATCCATTTCTATTCATTACAAGCACTCTGCATGCCATGTTTCCTATGAGACAGAATCCTTCAACATCAGTACGTCCCTTGTTTAACTTTGCTTCTTGCACTAATAAATGACATTTTGTCCAAGGATGACAAGAGATCAATTAAGGAGAAAGAAGAATGTTGATCCAAGATGAAACAGGCCCACCATAATTGAAGAATGGTGAACAAAAATGTGGTCAATGAATTATAACCTCATTTTAAAATTCATTCATCCATTTGATAATTAATTCTGATGGCGTCTTACATAATCATCAGAGGCTTTCCCTGAAAAGTACATGAAGGTAAATGAAGCTCTTCTTCAAGCTTGACATATATCTTTGGCTCACTGTTGAAGAACACATTATAATGAAAGCAACAGACAGGATGCCTGTTCTCTCAAGTTTGATGACGAAGCAAATGAGATTAATAACACTGCCGTGTGAGGAAGTAATTTTCAGATATGAAACACTGTGTCCTCTACTCTTGAGAGAGCTTTTTAATTCTATGGATTTACAAATACTTTATTTTCATTTTTGTGAATGGAAACTATTAAATTCTCATTTGAGTATGTTTTCTAACTTTAGAAAAAAATAGAGGGAGGGGTTAATACAAAATATTGTTACTGAGAGAAGTTTATTGGGGTTGCACTTTCACCTGATTAGGTTTCAAGAGAAAACTGTGAAAACGGAGGGCTTCACTCTCAGAATGTGAAGCTCACCCATAAGTAAGAGTCGGGGCAGACCAGACAAGCCTCACCAAATATAGAAATAATTTATGCAACTTCTGAAGTTGGCCCTTGTCATTTCCAGAGCCTCATGAGCTAATCGAAGCCCCTTGGGGAGCACAGGGCACATCTGTGATCACTTGTCATCCATTAGACTCAGGGAACTAAGTGCACTGCTGACCTCTCTGGGGTGTACTACCCAAAATCACTTCACTGTCCTGATAAGGAGTTTGGAGGGTGCTCCAATAAATGTTCCAATCATGGAAGCCTATTTTCTTTTTACTTTTCTAAATCAAGAGATTAAGGCAAATTCAAGCATCACTTTCCTCACTATTTGAAGAGTAGTACTATTGCAGTACAGATGTTAATGTAGAGAATTGAAAGTGGGATCATCCAGTTTGCTCTTTTCCCTGCAGGGATGAGAATGTTTTTGGGCAGGGGCCAGAGGTCTGCACCTACATACCTTGGCAGTGGATGTGACAGTCAGGAATTTCATTGCTCTGTATCTGACTTAGTGGTCATGGTCCTAACATTTATCAAAAGTGAGGAGAGTTCTGTTGGATCTCCAACAAACTCCAGACCAACAGGATAAGCCCTTTGGTGCAGTTTTGCTCAGCTCACAGGTTTCGATCTTGGAATGTCTATTTCTACTTCAACCACCATTAGTGGGAGATTTATTTTTTATCAACTCATTAACTTTTGACTTCTTAGTGAGATAAAATGCAACCACGCTAGAAATAGGCACATTTTTTATTGTTAGCAATTGCTGACAAATACAAACTATGCTTATTTTCTTAAAGTAATATATTCAACACTAAAATCAATGTGACAACTCAAAGCTCCCATCTCTTCTTTTCTTAAGGCAAGATATTCGCAAACAAAACATTTGCTACATAAACATACTTGACAACTGGCAACTCCCATTTCCTCTGTTCTAAAGGCAAAGGAATCATAAAAAAAGTTTTAAAGAAAATCCATATACATTTATTTGATGTCTAAGGATTGCCTTGAGCACTAAAGACTGATAACAGATTGGAGCAACAGAGTAAGGGAAGAGAGAAATGAGCACATAAGGACCTGAATTTTTCTGTTATTTTAAATTTTGAAAAAATTTTGACAGCCCAGAATCATCCTTAGAACATTTATTTTCCTGTCTAGTTCTTTCCCTGTAACATTAATTATCTTTGCTGCTGCCTGTGTCTCTTACCTTTTTAACGCCTTTTTAACGTGATGTCTTAATATTTAATGTTGAGATATGCTTTTAGAGAGAGAGTTCTAAGCTTCAGTTTTAAAATCATCATTCATAGTTACAGGGAATCATATGGTTGCACCCAAAGAAATCAAATAGAAAATGAATTTATGCCCTGGGCGGTGTGGCTCAGTTGGTTAGAGCTTCGTCCTGTACACCGAAAGGTGGTGGGTTTGATTCCTGGTCAGGGCACATACCTAGGTTGTGGGTTTGATCCCTGGTCAGAGCATGTGTGGAGGCAACCAATCGATGTTTCTCTCTCACATCAGTGTTTCTTTTTCTCTCCCCCTTCACCCTCTCTCTCTAAAAATCAATGAGCATGCCATTGGGTGAAGATTAAAAAAACGAGAAGAAAATGGATTTATGCTATAAAAGAAACTTGACCGATGACTTTTATAGAGAACAAAGATGAAAGATTTCTTTTAAAAAAATACTGCAAAAGAACCTAATAGTTTAAAATACATGTAGAGACATGAAGTCCAAATAAAATATTCATATAATACAAATCTGGGACTTAAAAAAACCCCATATGAGACTGTTGCTTCTTCTTTTGTAGAACTTGTATGCTTCTATCTCTAGAGTCAGCAATTGAACCTAGGTTCTGAATATAATGGAAGGCATTAAATCACTATCAAGTTTACTGTTTTATTTACATAATGAGTTATATGTATATCAGTGATTGCTGGCCCACTAAGAAAGGCTAAATATTTCATATAAATAAAACACCACATAATAAGAAATTAAATCCAATGAAACA
Source organism: Miniopterus schreibersii (assembly GCF_964146895.1). Taxonomy (NCBI): domain Eukaryota; kingdom Metazoa; phylum Chordata; class Mammalia; order Chiroptera; family Miniopteridae; genus Miniopterus; species Miniopterus schreibersii. The sequence continues at coordinate 37,893,209 of NC_138103.1, read as the reverse complement.
AAACTGTGACTTTTGAATGGGATCAAAGGAGGCCAGTTGATGGTAATTTCTCTTTATGATTCTATAAGGTAGCTAATTTATTATTATTTTCTCATGTAGTTGATATTACAGGGCCCTGCAACCCTTTTGGAGCAGCATCATTTAATATATTTGTCAGATCATTAATCTAAAAATGTAAAAGCTGTTTGACACCTTTGTATCATCTACCTAAATAATTGCACAAGAACAAACCGCAGGCTTCTGTCCCTTTGCTTGGCATGTTCTACATTCACAGCCATAAGACATTGTGGGCACATAGGTCTCTCTCATCACCCAAACCTTTGCTGTCGTTCTTTTGGACTTCAGCATTCATGTTAGTGACTCATGGTCACTCTGATCTCACCGGTCTTTTGCGTCTTCTACTCTGATGATCTATTCTTCATTCAGCACTTAGAGCTTGTCACTCAAATCTGACTACCAAAGACCTGGAACACTGGCATTTCACCCCTGACTACTGCTTCCGTTTTCTTCCTCTCCTTTAAGTGCATTGTGACATCATTCCTCTCCTTTCTCTATTTCCAACACATTTGCTTCTGTCATTATCTGCTTCTCTCTGTAAATTCTGAACTCAGTGGTCAGATTCTGTAAAGTTATGCTCATTAACCACAAAATCAAAACATATAATTCCAGTTTAAACTTCTCTCCTAAGCCTAAGACACATATTTCCATCACGTTTCTGGGGTTTCTCAAAAATAATTCCAAATCAAAGTTCTCTCAGAGGGCTTCTCCGTCTTGTATTCTCTCATACTCAGTCGCTCAGAACAGAAACCTTGCCATCTCCATTTCTCTCATCCTTTCTAATTATTTTTTTCAACTTCTAAGACTTGTTAATTCTACTTTCTCTAAATATATCAAGCTTATAACTTCTTTATAAAGCCTCCTCCAAGCATTGCCTAGTTAAGTACCTCATAATTCCTCATAGGGAAAATTGCAACAACTTTCCAAAATAGTCTCTATTTCCCTTCTCTCTAAGGTCCTACATCATTCCAGACCAATTTTAGCCTTTCTGTGTGCAAAGTCCTTCATTAGCTGCATACTGCATATATTGTCTAAACTTTGCTTGTGATATTAAAATCCATTGACTCTATGATCCTATTCTATTTTTTTTTTCCAGTTGTACATCTCAGTTTTTCTACTCTAAAAGTCTACATTCTAGCCAACCAAAAATGCTTTCCACCTCATACACTTCTTTGTGTTTTTTGTTGTCTAATTTTTGATGAATCTTTTTTCTTATTCTGGAATATACTTCTCCTATCACCATACTTAAAGTCTTATCTACCTTTCAAACTCCACCTCATATTCTACCTCTTCATAAAGCTTACTTGGGTGCTTCTAGGAGAAATAAAATCTCCTCTGTCCTTGCCTCTGAAATATTCTATCTATACTTTTTTGAAACCATATACCACATTTTACTGTATTTCTTTTGAGATCTCAGATTTAACCTCATTAAACAGATATTTGTTGAGCATATAGTCTATGGCAGACACTGTGTTGAGGACTACCCTTCTGGGCAAAAGAGACAGATAATAAGTAATACACATTATAAATAAGTTAGCTACATGGTATGTCAAAAGATGACAAATGTTATGGAAAAGAAAAAAAAATGAGATCAGGGAAAAGGGAATCAGGAGTTCTGGGGTAGTATTGGGGGGCAGGTTAAGTTTGAAATACAATGGATAGGATAGGCCTCATTGAGGAGATAATTAGAGCAAAAACATGAAAGAAATGAGGGGATTAACCATGTGAGAATCTGGGGAATGAAGTTCTGGGGAAAGGAAACAGGCAGTGAGAGGATCTAGTTTTGGTTGTGCCTGGTTTATAACAAGGGGAAGAAAGCTAGGGAATTAAGTCAGAGAGATTATAGGGGCCATTGGGGACATGGTTTTTACCTGGAGAAAAATGGGGAACCATTGGAGGATTTTGAGCGAATGACATATATGACTTATGTTTTACAAAGATTATTCTAGCTGCTGAGTTGAGAACAGACAGTTGGGAAGCAAAAAGAAAAACAAAAATCCATGCTAGAAATGATGCAGCATGGAACTAGGGTGGTAGTAATGGATGAGGTCCGAAGTGGTCAGATTCTAGTTATTTTCTGGGGGGAGTTCCAATAGGACTTGCTGGTATTTTAGATATGGGTGTGAAGGAAAGAAAGGAATCAACAATGACTCCACAAATTTTGAGCTGAGCAAATGTAAGTATGTATTTTCCTTCGAACGAGAAAGGAAAAGTTGTATGATAGAGCAAGTTTGGAGGGTAAGATTAATAGTTAAATTTTGGATATGGTAACTTTGAAGTACCTATTAGGCAACCAAGTGAAGCTATTGAGAGGGTTATTGAATATGCAAAATTGGAATTCAGGAAAGAGAGATGAGCTAGAGATACACACACACACATACTATTTATAGCATAAGTGAAATTACCAAGAATGTGAGTGTTTATAGAGAAGAGACCCCACGGTTCTTCTATATTGAGTTATTTGAGAAGAAAAATAATTGCCAAAGGAAGCGGAGAAGAGATAAGCGATGGAAGAAAACCAAGGCAGGATGAGATCTTGAATGCCAAGTGAAATAAGCATATTGAAAAAGGGCCAGTTATTCACTCCATCAAATGTACCTGAGAGATGACATGAGATGAAGCCTAAGAATGAGTGCTGGACTTACTAACATAGAGGTTATATGGAGAGTAGCATAGAAATGGTAATGGGAACAGGGAGAATCTCCAAGTCCAATGCTATAAAGACCTTGGGAAGAAAAGAAAATTCAAAACTTGACATTCTTGAAAGGGAAAAAATATCCTAAGGGGTTCATCAGCTTTTCATTATATCCAGAAAATGAAGTTAACATTCAGAAGTATTAAGACAGGGGATCTTGATGATGATGAATGGTGAATTCAGAGGACATAGAAGAGTTTTTGAAGTTGGAATAGAGGTTTTGGAAAGAGTCGGGATGTGACTGCATCTCCTAGTGAAGATCAGAGTGCAGGTGATGCATGATATCCTGGGAATCTGGCTTTTTATGATAACATTGTAAAGATAAAGGAAATGATGAGCTTAGTCCTGCTGGAATCCACATAGATTGTAGCAAGGGTGTGAGTTTTAGGGATAAGAAATTGTTGGATTTGGGGGGTTCCCTCTTGGACCCACTGATAGAGAGCCAAGATGATATTTAAAGCATAGTCTCATCTTACAGATTTCCTCTTCACCTCTGGCAGAGGGAGTAGGAGATCTAGAGGAGGCATGGTCTTAATTCCAGTTTTAGTTGAGGAACGAACTTACACCAAATGTGGAGGCTCCACCTTAATGCTCTTCATGAGATTAATAACCCGGGGGAAGTGGAGTGTCACTCTGTGCCCTTCACTCCTGATGACAGCTGCGAAAGGCCTGGGGGTGCGCTGGACAGAATAAATAGAGACCATCTATGCTGAGGTTAGCCAATTGTAGCCACCTGCTTAGATGAGCTGACAGCTCACATCTGTTCGCATGGGGCCTGAGGTGTCTCTTTGGAGAGGACTCATGCTGAGGTAAGCAGGAGCCAGGCATAATAAGCCAGGTCAATAACAAAATTGGGCACTAGGAAGAGAGGGTTATAAATAAAAATGGATGGAACCATGTTCCCTGTGTGGGATCACAGTGGCTGTCAGAAACTGCAGAACACCAAGGCCACTTGGGAGGAACAGAAGAGAGTGCCTGGCAGACACCACTGCAGAAATATTAGTGGGTGGCTCAGCATGGGGTCGAAGGCCATGATGCAGCAATTAGATAAGAATTCCTGAAATTAGAGTTATTGCTGTTAATATGAACTGCATTTATTACCATGAGGCTAATAAAGCCTGGATAAATTCGTGTTACATGGTAATAAAAGCAAATTTCTCTGCTCTGCTAGCCTGTAAGCTTGGAGGGACAAGGCTGTGCTTATATTCCCCACTGCATACAGTTTAATAAATTTGTTGAATTGGTTACATAAACTGATTAGAAATGCCTTCCTATGCCTAGGCCCAGTGTTGCAGATGCTTTGCCAATGCCCAGAAGTCTGCCGTAACAATTTTAAGCCAGAAGAAAAGAAACCCAAGTTATATTCATGGGACAAGTAGCCTCACCAACTGATTCAATTTTTTTTTCTGTAAAAAGGAATTCGGATCACACAAGAAACGTTCCAGAAGAAATGTTACAAAAGGTTTCAGAATATGCTTTGATCCTTGTTCAGATCTTAAACAGCATTTTCTAGTATAATATGACCAATTTATGAACATGGGGTTAATGATGAATAAAGATTTGACTTAAATTTCCATATACCAGAGATAAATGGTGGATTTCCTTAAGAATTTTTTTTTTTTTTGCCAAGAGACCACATACACAGTGACGAAGATAAGAGGGAGTAAGAGTGTGGAATAAATATGGATGGGGAAAAAAAATGAGTACAGAGGGGGTACAACACTTAATATTAGAGATGTGAAGAAATGAAAAGAGAAGAGAGAGAAAGAATCTAAGGGTAGTAACAAAGAATGGAGCAAGTGGAGACTTTCTTTCCCTTTGGGTCTTGACTTAAATTTCAACTCCTCCGAGGGCCCCCTTGGACTACTCCATCTACACATCTCCCCTTTTGTTTTCTAGTAACTCAGACCATAGCTTTGCACCTGTAGGCTAGTTTACTTGTTTGTGATCTGTCTCCTTCACTAAAGGAAAAGCTTTATCAGGGCAGAAGCCACGCTATGCATTGTTCATCATTTGTCCTTACAACCAAACGCAATGCCTAGTGCACAATGGGCACAAATATTGGTTAAATAAGTGAATGAAAGAGAAGAAAGGATATGTGTTATAAATTCATAATTTTCCATATGGATATTGGATCAGTAGCAAAGATAAATCCCCCAAAGTAATTTGTTCAAATCCTTTTGCCTTTCTGTCCCAGGAATAAACACTAACACCCCTGGCATAACAGAAGAATTTCTGGTAGGTCATTTGTTAGAAAATTGCACTTATTTATAGCATTCTGGGTATGGAAAGATGATCTAAGGTCCTGCTGGGTATATCAGAGGGATGATCTTGGTTTATGTAAATAATCCTGTCAGTTCCAGTGACTCAAACGTGCAGGTATTAATGTAGAAAATAAATTGTATTTAAAGATAAGTAACTGGTAAGTTATACTAGTTTAAATTCCCCCAAAACAATTCCCTAAAGCCACAATTTCTAGAAAGGTAAATTGGCAAAATTTGTTCATGTGGAATCTGCTTTTGCTCCCACATGTCTGGTTGTCCCTATTATGGATTGCATGTTTCATGAGTTGATGTGATAGCCACCCTGAACACTCCAGTTATCAACTGAGAGAGTCTGTGAGTTATCCACTTGTATCTGGGGACGTGGACATTGTGTGGGCAGGGTGGTGTCAGATCAAACCTCTTTCCTCTCTTCAGCTGCTACCATCTTTAGCGGTTTAAGCAGCTGCAGATACACACCGTTCAGTCCTGAGTCTCCACACATTGTATGTCTCCTCACATTCTGACATCTTTCCTCCCTCCTATGGAGTTGCATTTTTGTTCTCCAAATCAAGAGAAGCAAATATGGATTCTGCATTCAGATAGTCTGAGTGAAAATTCATCTCGGGTGACCATGGTTGTTGTTGACGGGTTTAAACTCTTTTTGGGGACATATTTATTAATGGCTCCCTCTTTTGTTCTCAAGAGTGTCCTGGGCTGGATTATAACTTAGTCTACACAGTTGTTCCTCAAGAGATTGCTCTAGTTTCCAAAATCTAGAAAGACATGCCAATTAGTACTTAACCGTAGTAGGACCTGGCAGGTACATGCAAAGTACTCAGAATGCCAATGCAGGTTACCAGCACTCATTTTGGGTAAAGTCTTTTTAAATAGATTCCTAAGTATATATGAGTTGGAGGTTTGTCTGACTGCTCCCAGGTACCAGAATTGGTGAAAACCAGGACTAACTGGCAATATATATGGGCAACTGTTAGGTCTCTTGATAATCTTAGGGATAATTATTTAGAATCTCCATGCCATATATAGGGTATCCCCCAGAAATATATACACACATTTTGAATAATTATAAAGGCAGTGTTTATTAAAATACATTTCATTTTCAAAATTGAGCTATCAGCTGTTAAAGTATATATACATTTTTGGTGGGACATCCTGCATATCTCTCTAATAAAACAAAATGTAAATGACATGTTTAACCCCAAAATAAAGGAATAAGATAGTTTATGAAGTTTAAAATCAGGTTTCTTCTAGCAAAATAAACCCCACAGCGGCTTACAGTTCATCATTATTACAGTATTAACCCTCAACCTCCTTGAATGTACAAGATAAAAGCAGCGCTGATGAAGGAGGAGGGCTGTTGCTATAGTACAAGTGGTGTGTGTGTGCCTGTGTTTTCTGCAGCAGGCACTGAGCGCTTGTTTCCAGCCACAACCCTGATCTTTCATTAGTTACTTCAGATTGGGAGAGAGCAATGCTGCAAAAACTGTGGTTACTTTACTCTCTTTTTCCTGTTAACTTCATAGTATATACAGCAAAAATATTTCTTTACCATGGCTCTATTATACATCAGTTCATGTGTTTTCCTCATGAAAAGAATTTGTGCAGGCACTTGGCTTTCTAAAGATTCACATTTTTTCTCAAGGCATATCTTTCCTATGCATATTTTCACACCATAATTAAGCAGATTTTACCTTTCATCACAGTTTTCTTTCTCCCTTGATGAGTAAGTAGGGCATTGATGGAGATAATTTCATGAATCTTTGTTGTTGCTGTGTTTTTTAGCCAGAGCAAATATAGATAGTAGGCTTGAAAGGAGCAGGATTCATGCCCACTTTATCTAGCATCTGTTCTTAGCACCCATCCCAAGGGCTTGCACATGCTAGGTGATCAGTTAATATTTATTCAATGAATGGAGGATCGGTGGCTCTAAAAGTCATAATTTTAAGCTATAGTCATATTCTATACTCTAGCCTTTGATTTCTGTTTTCTAAATAAGAATGAACTTTTTTCCTAAAGCATTTCACAGGAGTTATTTTCTGTTCCACTGTGGGTAAAGAAAATCATAATCACGTAGGGATAATGATGTCGAATGGTTTGCTAGTTCATTTGTTAGCTAAATCCTTGACTCAGCAAATTGTTTCATTCCGTGAGCCTTCATAATCATTCAATAGTGAGACTTACCTACATGTTCATAAAGGCTATGTTGCAGGTATTTATTATGAATATTGGAGGAGTGCTTCATTAATGTTAATGTTACATAATAAAATTTAACTCTTGGTGGTGGTAACAAGAGGTATTTCACACAAAGAAAAGGTGCTATATTGAAATGAAAGAATTCAAAGTAAATGGACAAATTTGTTTTAGGCTTTTGGACTCCTCTTAGGGACCATGACCCAGGTCAATTGTATAAAAGTATCCCAGGAAGAAAAGAAGAAGGGATTTGTGAACTTTTGCCTTGACTCCCACTTCTCCTTGAGAAAGAGGAGGTGAGAGTGGTGCTATCTCAGTATGAAAACTCAGGAAAAAACTTAAGATGTATCTGCTGGTCTAGGTGAGAGGCTGCTGCTCTCAGTAGGTGGCAGCAGGGCACAGAAGGAGAACAGGACTCTGAAACAGTCCACTCCCAGAGGCACCTGTGTGAAGAATGCATGTCTTCTGTTCTCCAAAGGTGGACCTCACAGGAAAGACAGATGGAGCCATTTGTGATTCCGCCCAAGAGAGCCTCCAAGAATATTTCAAGAGGGAGTTATGTATGGCTTGGATTACCCGGGCTACTGGGAATCTATGGGGTGAAGAGGAAAGGGCTACCAGAAAATTATGTGTATTTGTCATATTATGAGAATGGCAGCCAGAGACATTTGGCATGGGGTGAGGAGTATTTCTCTGGAAAATTCACAAAGGTTCTGATGAGATAGGTCAGCATCAGTACATTTGTCACTGAGAGGGGCTCATTGCCAAATGCAACATGTACCCACTCTATAGGACTGCTTTTGACCCCATGCCCCTTTTCCTCCTGGATGCAACCCTTGGGATGTCAGCCAGCAGAGGAGGAGATGTGGTCAGCAGAGAAGATGATGTGTCCTCTTTGCTTCTCTCCCTTTCCATTTACAGGTGGCCAACCTTTAGGAATAACCTCAGAGAAAAGATGAATTTGGGTTATCATCTAGGCCTGGGATATTTAAATGAGAGAACTGAGATGGTTTTTGGATTTTAAAGTCACTGGAGGACATTTTATATTTTAGGTAAGAACAACAATTTATGGGACTTATTAGAGAAAGAATTCATCCAAGGGCAAGAGTCAATTTTCCTTCATTGAATACATTTTAAAGGGACAATGGGAGACAAAGATGCATTTTGATTATATCCCACAAGGCATGCTAGGTCAGTTTTTATGTTATACTAGTTTAAATGGAAAAGGGAGTATTTATTAAAATGATTTCTTATTGGAACTCAGTGTCAGGAAACATAGATGTATTTCACACAGGGAAATTACCAAGAGCTGGAAAGTTATCCATAACCTTGTTACTGTTTCCCAAATAGTCTGTTTCTCTTTGCTATCATCTTTACTCTCTTCTCTCTGTACTTCAACTTTCCCTGTTTTTCCATGTGACAGCTACAGGCAGTTGTAAATGTCACTTCAGTTCAGGTACCTAAGAAATTAACTGGTACCCCTAGGTCCCATTTCAGATTTCTGGTAGGTGGAGGGTTTTCTGGGTTTATCTTGACTTATGTATCTATCCCGTGTGGTACAGGGTATGTGATTTCAACATGACTACAGGTGAACAACAAGTTTCCTGAAAATAGGGGCATTGGTTGGCCAGGAATTCCATCTTTGTTTATTACAAAGACATGCCATATTGAGGAAGAGTGTGGGAGCTCAGATATTGAGATTCTCAAGTGTCTCAGCCCTATGTTCCCATTCCAAGTCTCAGGGTTCCACCTTGGGTAGCACACCTGCTGGGGCTAAGAATTCAGTTTCTCTTAGCTGGACCTCTGCTTTCCTTATATAATTCACTGTTGGGCCTGATCTTAAGTTTTTTTCTCCCCTCTGTCTGCAGTAGATGATAATCTTTTTATGTGCTTCCAAGGAGGCCCTCTGTCTTTTATGCTTAGCTTTAAACTTGAGATTAATCCCTCTCAGAGTGTCATTGAATTTTTACAGTGCATTAGAAGTAGCCAGCAAATGTTATCTGATTCTACAGTTCTTATAATTGCTTTTCTTTCGAAGCTGCTCGAATACCTAAGACACTGTACCTGCCAGTACTTTCTGACACACTGATGTCTCGTCCCAGTTTACCACAGGTAGAAGTTTTAATAATTGCACCACTATAGCATGCCAGGAATGATAAGTATTCCAGCTACCACCTATAAAGGGATCCTCATTATCAGCTTTTCCAAATTCCATTTTATAATTTGCTTCCTAGGACTACTTGTCGTACCATCTATCTGCTGTTGGCTTCCCCGGGATACAGGCTTGATATGGAGGTGTGCTTGCAGCAGGATATTGGGGAATGCTGCTGGACATAATACAATACCTGTAAGGGAGAGAGAGGCAGGATTGCGCTGAGGGAGAAGTTGCACTGTTCTGCAGTTGCAATAGGCTTCATTATTATTCTTAGGTTGCTCTAGACCTGGAGGGGACTTTCAGAGTTGTCCCAAGTTGAGGCAAGCAGGCTGAATGAACCCTTGTATGTCTGCAGTCATCAGTAGCTAGGGGAAACCTATCCCTTGAGAAGAAGTGTTTGTTGCCATTGAACTCCCTGCACACGAGGATAATTGCGAGCCTTCTGCAGCCAGCCTTCCCACCAGCGCCAGGGGACTTGAGAGCAAGATCTGGGCAGTGCAGTGCAGAATTTACTCCAAACGTGTACATACTAGTACAGTTTATGAGGAAATCCTTCACATTTTAAAATTTAATTTTCAAAAAGGAAAAATCAGACGTGGAATTATTTAATAATATGCCTTGAAAGAGCCTTAAAAATCACATAAAGTTCAAAGCTCTAGGTTTTCAGATGGAGAATCGGATGCCCAGGTAAGTCAGGTGTTTTGCTCAGGGGAACAGAAGACGCTGATTCTGGGCCTAGAGCTCAGGTCCTCTGCCGTCACCCACTGTTCTTTCTTAGAATATATCAGATCTAGAGAACTATAATATTATATGTTGTTTTTCATAGTTCAAAGTTTTAGAATCTCAACCCCACTGCAATTTACTGTAGATGTCAACCTGTCATTGCTGCTTGCCTCAAAACAAAATTTCTCCCTTTCCCCTCATTTTCTAAAAGCATTGCTGCTTTTTTTTTTTTTTTGTAGGACCTGGATATTAATTAGATTAAGGTTGTAAATTCCAGAAGGAAATTGGTGGTTATATAACATATTGTACTTTTCTTGTTGAAAAATTTTTTGGTAGAGTTTATTTTTGTTACCTCATTTTAACAACAAGAATCACCTGAGTAAAAGGGAAGGCTCAACAGTCAATGGCCCTAAATCTTATTTTTTGAGACAGATTCTTTCTTTCCTTTTTTAAAAAAATTTTTATTGAATTTATTGGGGTGACATTGGTTAATAAAATTATATAGGCATCAGGTGTACACTTCTATAACACATCACCTGTATATTTTATTGTGTGGTCACCACCCCAAGTCAAGTCTCTTTCCAGTGCCATTTATCCCCCCTTACCCTCTCCTTATCATTACCGAGAGTTACCCTCTCCTCCCTGCCCACCCCCCTCCCTCTGGCAATCACCATACTGCTATCTGTGTCTGTGAGTGGTTTTTTTGTTTGTTTTGCTTAATCCCGTCACCTTTTTCACCCAGCCCTGCAACCCCCACCTCCCCTCGGACAGCTGTCAGTCTGTTCTCTGTCTATGAGTCTGTTTGTTTTGTTAGTTTATTTTGTTCATTATATTCCACATATGAGTGCTTGTCTTTCTCTGGCTTCTTTCACTTAGCATAATGCTCTCCAGGTCCATCCATGCTGTTGCAAAAGGCAAGAGTTCCTTCTCTTTTTGACTGCTGAGTAGTATTTCATTGTGTAAATGTACCAAAGTTTTTTTTATCCACTCATCTCCTGATGGGCCCTTGGGCTGCTTGGAAATCTTAGCTATTGTAAACAACGCCGCAATAAACATAGGGGTGCATACAGTCCTTCAAATTAGTGTTTTGGGATTCTTCAGATAAATTCCCAGAAGTGGAATCTCTAGGTCCATTTTAAATTTGTTGAGGAAACTCCATACTGCTTTCCACAGTGGCTGCACCAAACTGCATTCCCACCAGCATTGCACAAGGGCTCCCTTTTCTCCACACCCTGGCCAGCACTTGTTTGTTGGTTTGTTGATGATAATCATTCTGGCAGATGTGAGGTGATATCTCATTGTGGCTTTAATTTGCATTTCATATGTCTATTGGCCATCTGCATGTCCTCTTTGGAGAAGAGTCTATTCAGGTCCTTTGCCCCTTTTTTAAATTGGATTGTTCTTGTTTCTGGTGTTGAGTTTTATAAGTTTTTTACAAATTTTGTATATTAACCCCTTGTCAGATGTATCATTGCCGAATGGGTTCTCCCATTCAGTGGGCTGTCTTTTCATTTTGTTGATGGTTTACTTTGCTGTGCAAAACCTTTTTAGTTGGATGTAGTTCCATTTGTTTATTTTTTCTTTTGTTTCCCTTGCTTGAGGCTATAGATCAGAAAACATATTGCTACTAAAAGTGTCTGAGATTTTACTGCCTATGTTTTTCTTGGACTGTCTCAAGATTGGGTACTAAGCATGTTCCTCCCATAAAACTACCCTTTGTTTCAACTGGAAGGCTATTTTGAATCTTTCTGCTCCCCAAACCAGGAGTATTTCCATGAACTGGAACAAGCTCCTGGTGTTTGGCCTCCCTGCCCATTATTCCTCTTATTAGTCTGGTCTTTCCCACAACAAAGAATTCTCTCTGATATGCAGTGTCCGCTTCTGGGCTGAAGTGTTTCCAGAAATACAGGCATATCTTATATATTGTTGGGTGTGGTTCCAAACCACTGTAATAAAAGTGAGTGTAGCAATAAAGTGAGTTGTAATCTCTTTGCTGATGGAGGGTCTTGGTAATGGAGTTTTGTTTTTAAAGAACAAACACACAAACAAAAACAACAACAAAAACTGCAATACCTTTGAAGCATAATAAATCAATGAGCAATAAAATGAAGTATGCCTGCAAGTTGTTTTCAAGTTCCGTAGTCTTTTAGTAAGCATTTATAATGTGCTAAGTATCACGTCACATGTTGGGATACAAAAGCATTCAAGATGTAATGTCTGCCCTTAAGAAACTTGGTCTAATTGGGATGAGATAAAGACTTAGAGAAATGATTACAATATAAAGTAATGTGTGTTTAAAAATAAAATTAAAAAAGTTGGGCACAGGGCTATAGGTTCACAGAGGAAGTTAAGGAATAACGTTGATGTAACTGAGGCATTAGACCAAAAGTCATGGTTTTGTCTCCTGTGAACGCTTGTCTGGAATGGTCATCTAGTTCTTCTAATTAGCATGCTAAGCAGGAATAATGCTAGCTAGCAAATACTGTGGACCGTGAAAGAAAGGAATCAAAAAAGCGAATTTCTGTGCAGTGCTGGGGGAATCAGGGACTAGAGGGTTGAGTATTGCAAGCACATGGCAGAGTGAAGTTTTCAGAAGTGAGAAGAAACAAATTGAATGAATAAATAACACCTGCTTTAGATGGCAACCCAAGCGCTGTGGGAATTATCTAAAAGTGAGAAGCCTGGGAATAAGGCATAAACTTGCCCATGTTACAGTTTTGCCTGAGGCCAGCCGTGCTTAGTTTAATTTGACACTTCCCTGGAATATATGATATGTAACATTTCCTAAATCACCCTTGGACTTTGGAGTAAATGCTTTAACAAAGTCTTGTTAAAGTTATTACTAGTGTGTACTCAGTATGCATTTCTATAAGGACTGCTTTTAATTAGGATAGTGTTTCAGTTTGCCCGTCAAATAGATGTGAAATAGCCAGCCATTATAGTATTTATATTAATGTTTGAATTATTGTCAAATGTCAACTCTGTTTCCCGGGAAATCCCAAAACGTAACATTTTGTATTTTCAAATAAATAGTTCTTTAGAATGCATTATTCATAGCAAACTGTATATGGGTTTGTGTTTGCTTTTGTCAGAGCAGGTAATTCACTGTAACTTATTCTTTTAGAGGAAATGTAGGGGTGAGAAAAAGAAAGGTGAGAGAGAGAGGTAGATGTCTCTGCATCTCTCACCATGTACATTCTCCTTACTTTGCAGACTCACCTTCATTATTTTTTTCTTTTTCCAAATTTTTATTTTCATTTTGAAAAGAATATTTGAATACTTTCTCCTAGGTTCCCAAGTTGTTAACACTCTGAACACTTTACACACACACACACACACACACACACAAGTTGTCCTTTTCTCTCTGTCTTCTCTCAGATTAAAAAAAGAATCTCTTACGTTATACATTACTGTCATTATTTTGCTGTAAACACCTGAGTAATGAAATAACCACAATACTACATATACATTTAAATACTCTAATTATTTCAAAAGACTTTTATCATTTTATGAATTAATATCTTAAAAGAGCAGGTAAAAATAAGTCTGGTATATTGTACAGAGCCAGAAGAGCGTAAGATATCCTGGAGTATTGGGGTTACATGGAACCTCAGAAATAACTTCATTTCATTTTTCTCAAGCATTTGCACCCACGTGCAGCACCACTTAAAAGTTTAGAATGCACGAAGCAAATACACAACTCTATAAGCCTAGAACCTAATCTTAAGAGGCTACTATAAGTAGGAAATGTCTTTGAAATAACATTTGTTCTTCAATATGGATCTAAATCTTTTTTCTTCATTTTATAGCAATTTTTGTTGAATACTAGTGTTTAACATACATTAAATGTAAAAGTGAACTCAACTATATGGAAAAGGATGTTCATTGCAGTAGGATCTGTAGAAGCAAAAAATTGGAAACAACCTAGATGCCATTCAGTAAAGGACAGGTTAAATAAACTACAGCCTTACCTTGGAATATAATGTAGCCATTCAAAAATAAGGGGAACATTTGTGTGAGATGATCTCCAGGAGGTGTTGTGTGAAAAAAACAAGGCTTGGAACAGTCTTCCTAGAGTGGCTCCCATTTGTATAAAATAAAAATTATTTATTCACAAAATTCATACAACAAATATGTGTTGAGTAACCACTGTGCATGGGATTATTCTAGGTGCTTGGGGTGTAGTGGTGAATTTAACAAAGTATTCTCATTGAATTTATATTCTAGGAGAAGCAGACATCTAAGGAAAAATATATAATTATGTCATGTAGTGACAGGTAGTATTACATATTAACTAAAGCAAGTTAAGTGTGATGAGGGGGAGAAAAGGAGCACATACAGTTGCCCTCCCCCATAGTAGGCAGGGGTGTTGTGTCCTTTTAGCAGAGGCCTGAAATGGGTAGGGACAGGTTGGAGGGAGTAAGGATAAGAATGATATCTGTGGTTTTATTATTTTGAGTGTTGAGTCATGCATATGTAATTAACCCCCATCTGAGGATATATTTATTGATTTGGAGAGAGAGTAAGTGGGGAAGGGGAGAGAAACATTGATGTGAGAGAGAAACATTGATCAGTCGCCTCTCTTACATGCCCCAACCGGGGATCGAACCCACAAGCTAGGTACGTGCCCTGACTGAGAATCGAACCCACAGCCTTTTGGTGCACAGGATGATGCTCCAGCCAACTGAGCTTCCTGGCCAGAGCAAATTATGTAAATATTTTACTTAAGTAAAATTAAATTATGAGAGTTAAAAAACCTAAAGTTAAATATACGTGTATAAATTAACCTAATATTGATAACAACCACACAGAGTAAAAATTTAATTCAAATAAACTTTAAACAGTTTTTTCTGGAATATATTCTGAGGGCAGAATGGCAATAAAATGTTTACTTAGGTTTGTTGTAGGTATTGCTATTGGTATTGTAATTCCAAAACTATTTTGTGTATATTAGAAGATAAAGCAAATGAGTTAACATACTGATCTTTTTGGTAATCAGGGTTTTCATTGTGGAAGAATGCAGATTATAAAAAATGGTACTGCAGAATATGAGGAAGGCCCTGTGTTAGGGTATGGGGTACAGGGATAGATACAGTTTTTGTGAGACTTGAAGCTTGTACAATTTTGGAGGATCTCTTTAAGGAAAATTAGAAATATTATAAAATTCGGTGTAGAACCTTAGAAGGAGCTCATTAGCTTCCCAGTAAATCTTTCACTGACCCAGTGGTGTTGAATTTGACTTGAAAGCATAGGTGTATTTTCTTGCTCTATACATTGGAAAGGCCTAGAAATAATAATACCCTTATAGCAATGAGCTCACCTAGTGCTCAGAATTTGTTTTCTAAATACATTCCTGAACCGAAAGGAATGAGGGGTCCCTAGAGAAATGGCTGAATCCAGGTCTGGGCAGGAAAAGTACAGGGAGATCCAATTACATCTTGTGCTAGATACAAAAAGGTGCTCAAAGACTAATGGGGTCACATCAAAATGACACAAGAGAGTAGGTCCTTAAGCTTTGTGTCCAACCCAACTTTCCTGCGTGTATTCACATACGTAAATGCTAACACAAAGCCATTGTTTCTAAGCAGTTTTCAATTCCTAACACTGTCAGAGGGAACTGATGCCCTAACTGCCAACTTGGCTTGGGAGCTGAGTTTGATCCTACTGGGGGTTGAGAAATTCTCATAGGGGAAATGCCATATAGAGAGCTCCAATGGAAGTGCCTAACAGAGCCTCAGACAGCCATTACATAGGGACAGCTGGTGGCATGCGCTTCACTGAAAAACGTGTCCTGTTTTTCAGAGAATCCTTAAATTGGTGAAGTAGTTTCTTTGTGAATGTCTTGATTGGCTCTGTTGCTTAACCAAGAAAAGAATCCAAAGTTTCCTGTTCTCAAACTGTGTGTATTTTTTTCCTTCTTCTCTGATTTTATATTTAATTAATGAAATTAATCTATTTATTGCTTTCTCTTGCTATGTAAAATTAAAACAGCATGCTGATAAATAATGTCTTAACATTATTCTCGACATTTCCTAAATGTGTTTTTAAATTTATGAATCCTATTATGTCTGAAAACCAGTTGTGCCAGAGAAAGTAGGTCTTTCTTTTCTTTTTTAAATTAATGATGCTACAAGAATAATAATCACCTTCCTTCCTATAAAGACCTTTTCTGAAAGTTAATGACCGAGCTGGGTTAATGACCTTAAAATTTTAGGACCATCAGTTTTCCCATATACTCATTAATTCTTCCAAAATGCTCAAAACTGAAGTAATTAGCATTCCAATAAAAGCAGAAAATGTGGGACCCTGATAGGATATTGGTGAGATGTCAGAGACAGTATTTAGAGTGAAAATTATGAGAAAATACTGAATATATGTGATGAATTAGTTGGCCTATAAAAAGAACTGAAAGCAAATAATTACTGGAGTAAAAGGAAAAGGGGAACAGAAAATAGCAGAGGTGTCCAAAGAAATAATGAATGGGTAGTTGAGTATTAATCAGAGTAGGTAAAAAAAAAAAAAAGAAAAAGAAAAAAAGAAAGAAAGAAAAAGCTCATTTAAAATGATAGTGGGAAATAGTCTAAATATAATCCTGCCAAATTTGAATACTGCAAAGCTTTTGAATACCATATGTAATTGAACATGGGCCTTCAAAATACAATGTTGCCCCTGTTAAAATGGGCCTATAAATTAGGAAGAAACAAAGGCTAAAATTCTGAAGAATTCTTCCACCTTGAAGCTTGACTGTTGTTAGTCTCATGTTCATTTGCATGGTAGTATATTAACATGAACATTTTTTTTTTTTTTGGTGTGTGTAACAAGTCTAAAGGAAAATAGATACCTATATTATTGAAAACTCAAATAAATGAGAGAAAACGCACAATCCACTATCCTTTTACTCCCCAAATCTAACCCATTATAAAATATGGAAATGAAAACATAAATATGCTGGTGTTTTTCAGGAAAGCATACCTCATAATGTAGAATAGAATTGCATTAGAATGGAGGCAATATTTTGTAAAATTTGAATAAAAAAAAAGTTCTTTAGCTGGTTTAACTTATACTGGGCCTGTAATTAAGAATATAGAAATAATCTAGTAGAGTCGGTAGAAATTGTGATATTTAAAAGAAGACTATTGGAAAGCTGATTAGAAATCTATTGGACTTGGAGTTTAAGAAAATCAACTTAGAATATAAAGGAAGCCAGAAGGGCAATCACGTGTCTAGAGTGAATATTGTTACACAATTGTATTGAGTCACTCTTAGCATTTAAACAAATGATTACCAGCAGAGAACCATGCATTTGAAATTCATTACATGTTACTCTGGACCAGAGTTCTAAGGCAGACCATAAATCTTGTGTGTATGCTTCACATAAGCATGGATTCTTTTCTTTTTCTTTTTTGGCATCACCTTAGTCATTCTTAAGTTACAAAATCATAGAATCGGAGTTGGAAGGACATCTAGAGATGTCAACTAAATTACCTCTCTGCATCAACTTACTTACCTTTTATGTAAACATTTCCAGGAACACAACACTTTATAACTCCTCCTAGGAAATCATTAAATCATTGCAATGTTTATAAGCACTAACAGCTAGGAGTCTTGTTCCATCTGGGCATTGTATTTATTTGTCCAGATTCCTCTGTTCCCCACCCTCTCCTCTCGCACTCCATCCGGCTCCTTAGTTTTTGGATCCTACTTTCTTTCATCCAAGTAAATCTGTTTCCCTTTTCTTTGCATCTCTATTGCAGGTTTTGCTTAATGTCCCAGTGCCACATTTGTTTTTCTTATACTCTCAGCATCCGCAGATCTTCTATATTTTCTTCCGAGTTCTCAATGAGTTTATTTTATTTTGGAGTGAGAGCCAATGAACCAAAATGTGATAAATCAAGCTGAGAGGAAAATGAGAGATTGGAAAGTATGAATATACCTGTGTTCACCAATTGCAGGATTTGAAGGCATTCTTGCAGGCTTAGAACATCAGTGGGGATGGCTGCCAATCTCTCTCTTAGGTTTACTTACACAGGCAAAATTGTTGAGGATATTTGCTGGCCAACACTCTATTAGCATACATAAAGCTCTCTGTTGGAAGGTTTGCAAAATCAATTAGAGTTCAGAATATTTTTAAAAGTATGGTTGAGGGACTCATTTAATTAATTACATTTCAGGATGCTTCTATTCTTGTAGGGACAGCCTGTAAAATAACAGCAGGTGGCATGTTAAGGCCATGGGAGATTTTGCACTTCAAAAGGCATCCATTTAGGTATATAGTTTCCATCTAGTAGATTACCACATCATTTTGGAGGTTGTACCATTCCCCTAATCCTAATTTTATAACTTCCATAAAATTTTCTAAAGAATAATCTTTACTTTAAACCTAGAACCAGTATCTAAATCAATTTACAAATAAATCCAGTGATTCTTCTTTTGTGAGCTAAATTTTTGATTCGTTTTTGTTGATAATGCTAAAAAAGTCCTTTTGAGGACAGAGCATTCCCCTGATTTGCTTAGCGTAAGTGGATATTTTTGTACTAAGTGAGGAGCACAGTTGTTCCAAAGGTCTCAGTTCCTGATGGCTATAGGATTATATTCTAAAAAGGTTTTATTTTTATCTATTCATTCAATAAAAATAAAAGCTGTATTTTTAGTTTACAATATTTATAATAATAGAACTTATGTAGGCTACTTGTGATGATGGAGCATTACTATTTGCAGATGCATTCAGTAAAGCATCATCTGTCAGACAAGGGTTGTATTTGAGAACCAATATAGAGGGACAGATTATTGTTTTGGATGACCCAGAAGTGGAAATGCTGACAGTTTTGAAGTCAGAGCTCAAACACACTGGACATGGGTTTTGGGAAACATGAAATGAATCAAGATACCAACCGATGACATCTTTATAGCTAATGAAATGTATCAAATGTATCATTTAACTGGAATGTGACAAGAAGGTTGCCTATGAGAGATAACTAAATAAAAGCCACCCTTTTTATTCTGCAAGTATGCATGTGTGTGTGTATGTGTGTACATGTTCTCTGAGAGGATGAGTTATAAATATGAAATGTGGATACCGATCACTATGGTTACACTTATGTTGAAAGGGAATAGCCTTTTCCGCACCATCAACCCATATAATCTATGCTGGAGCTTGAAGCTGCAGCCTGTTATTACTCCTCTCTCTGTCCTTAAGAGACTATCCTCTAGGTAAGGACACAGCAAACTTCTTTTGTAAGAGGTCAGACAGTAAATACTTTAGGCCTTTTGGGCCACGTGGTCTGCATTCTAACTACTCAACCCTGCTGTTATAGCTTGAAAACAGCCAGAGACAATACAGAAACAAATGGGCATGGCTGTGTTCCAACAAAACTATTTTCAACAACAGGTGGCAGGTGGGATTTTGCCCATAAACTAGTTTACTGGCCTTTCTTCTAGATTGCTGATTCCTGCTCATTAGACATCTCTGTCTTTCCTAGAGGTCCTTAGGATTTGAAATGACCTAAGGATCATTGCATAAATATCCTTAGATCATTTCAAATTCCACTTTAGGCATGTTCTAAAGGCATTTTTCAGTCCTTTTCAATCTAGCCCAGAGGAGCTATATTGCAATAAGTGTCCTTTTAAACTATTTTTAATGTATTTTTAAATTACAATTTATATTCAATATTGTCTGTATTAGTTTTAGGTGTACAGTAAATCAGTAAGTGTCCTTTTAATTCCAAATAGTATCACATTGGGAGAATGGGGTACTACTTCTCTAAGTGCTGGAATGACTCCCAGAGAAGATTTGCAATGTGTGGTAGAAAGAGCAATGTAAAGGGGGGATAAATGGTGATGGAAAAATAAAATTAAAAAAAAAAAGAGCAATGGCATGAGATTCAGGCAGCTTGAGGTCCAGTGTCTATCTCTGTGACCACAGGTCTTCCTGTCCTCAGTGGTAAAGGAGAATATTGGAACTAGACATTCTATAAATTCTCTACCAGCTCTAGGATGTTATGATGCTAAATTTAGGTTCTTGGCAAAGCTGATTCTGTAGGCAGCCTCAGATCTCCGTGTTTACTTTTGAGCCATTTTCTTCAGACAGAACAACAGCAGACACTGGTAACTTTTGAAGGGGAACACATTTCTTGTTTCTGCCTTAGGAATTAATGAAAGGGATCACATTTGTTGACAGTTTTTAACAGGTTTGGAATTCACTATATATTTGTTGCTTACCTGCACAAGACGAGCATTGCCCTTGAGGATACTTGTGAATAGAATCAGGAATGTTTTTCTGTTAAAATTTGTAGCTATAATGCATATTTAAAAAAAATTGGTTTATATTTTTAGTATGACATGTCTATCATCTCTAAGAGCCACATTTCTTTTTACATTTTAATATGTGTGAAATCAAAGTGTGTCATATACATGCTGTCACTTAGGCAGAAATTGTGATGTAGTTGTTTTTGCCTATATATGGGCATGACAATTTTTACATTTATGTATAAAGATAGATAGATGATAGATAGGTGATGATAGATGATAGATAGATAGATGATAGATAGATAGATAGATAGATAGATAGATAGATAGATAGATAGATAGATAGATAGATGATAATCTGTAGCTTTCAAGGGAATACCGAAGACAATAATGAAGCACAATGAAAAAATGCTGTTTCACCAAGGATCTTGATGACACAGAGGATAATTTTATATAGAAAATTATGGACCTTAATGACTCTGAATTGAACAGTAATTTGCAATCCGAATGTGAAGAAATTTTAGAAGTAATGTATGTTTATTTCTTTTTGTACACATACCAGTGATATATAATAATACATTTATGTCTAATAAGTTTAAATGAGCTCTTTTTGTAATATAAAATTACAAGTGATGAAAAGTATTGTGCAGGCCGGTGTGGCTCAGAGGTTGAGCATCAACCTATGATCCAGGTGATCACAGTTCGATTCCCAGTTGGGGCACATGCCTGGGTTGCTGGCTCCATCCCTAGGAGGGGGCATGCAGGAAGCAACCGATCAATGACTCTCATCATTGATGTTTCTATCTCCCTCTCCCTCTCCTTCCTCTCTGAAATCAATAAAAACATATTTTAAAAAAGGTATTGTGACATCATTTAATTGAGAGTGGAAGTTTTTCTCTTTGTGGTACATAATGGTGTGTTAAAATGACGGCATCTTAGATTTATAAACTTTGTACTACTAAGTAAGATGGGAAATGTCTAAGAATTTAGAAGAAAATATTATGAATTAAAAAGAGAAGTGGGAGATAAATTATGAGAAAAATATTTTATTTTGCCTTTCAAGATTGAGATGAGAAAAATTGAGATCCTGATGTACATTTCTATCAGAATAATGAACTAACTAAGATTACCAGTGAGATGCTGTGAAGATCCTTGAAGAATATTGATCTCTGTTTTTAGCACCCAGGACAATCCCTGGCATTGAGATGGATGCCTGTGATTTTTTTTTCTTTTCCCTCTCTCTCTTTTCCCCCCATAATTTTTGATCTTGAGGATAAGGAATCTCTAGAGCAAAATTGGTACATAGAAGCTGAGGCTACAGAGCCCTGCATGTTATCTTGAGAAACTTTGGAAACAGCCCTGGTCACAAATGTAAGTTTTCTTTTGTCTTTAAGGGTTATGAATGTTTATAAAAGTTACTCTTAAACTTGATCTCTGAGTTCATGTTAGACAAAGAAACATGAGTCAACAGTACTGATATTTAGAATAGCAGGTGTTTGTTCTGAAGCTTGCAGCATGGAATTGAATTAAATTAGAACCAAACATAAGTTATCATTGAATTTTAAAAAATATTTAGCAATTAAGACCTTGGCAAAACACTTTCTGGTAGTATTCCATGATTAAACTATTCTTTAAGCATTAGCCTAAAAAATGAAATAAAAAGCCAAGGTTATCAGTTTCTGTACCAATTTTGATAGAAGCAGATGCTAACTGCACAGAATTCTTGCAGAACTTGTTTCCATATGGTCTCCAGTATGTTTTGTTCCTGCAATTTTTAGAGTCCGGAATACTTTGGGAAGCTTAGGTGTCATCACCACCCAAGCAAAACTAATTCTTGCAAAACTCACAAAAGAATCTTTTTGGCTAGAGAATTTAATTAATTAAAAATTAGATATTAGGTGTTGAGATGAAATTTTTGCTGGGTTATTTATAATTTTAGTATATACATGTAGGTTGTAGCTTTATATTATTTAATTTTAAATTTTTTATCAATGTTCTGTTCTTTAACATTGTACATTCTAGGGATAAATAAGTCCAAATTATATATACACACACACACACACATATATATATGTATATATACATATATACACACACACACAGACACACACACACACACACACACACACATTAGAGTTTAGTTAGGAAATGATGGTAATACATATTAAGAAATTAGAATATTGTGTATATAGAGGTATTAGAATTTTGTGGAGAAATTTTATGTGATATAGAAATGCTAAGGAGCAAAAAATCAGTGAGAGCAGCTGTTTTCATAGAAGTCTTAAAGGACTTTGCCATCAGTATTTTGATACACACAGCTGGAAAGGTTGAGTATTACTGTCCAGGAGGCTGAGCGAAATCTCAGAGATGGAAATAATGTACATTGATGCAGAGAGGAGGCAATTGGCTCGAACACAGTGCAGAGCAAGAATCTGGGAGTAAAGACAAATAGCTGAGTAAAATAAAACCGTTGATAGGATGTGCCACAAATTATGATGACAGGCATAGGGTGTGTCCATGCTGGTGGACAAGACGGATATGATGCTGCCCTCATGCAACTTATATTCTAGTTGGGTGCAGCAAACAAAAAACAAGTAAGAAAAGAAATAAAAAAAGCAAATTTGTGGTAAGCAGTAGTAGTAGTGATAATACTGCAAATAATAATATGATGAGGAAGATATGAAGTAGATGCTACTACAGTGAATATCGGAGATGGGAGGATATTTTAGGTAGGAGGAGGTCAGAGAAAGCATCTCTAAGGAATTAACTTTCAAGCTAAGACCTAATGGTTGAGAAGGAATCAGGTGGGTAAGGGGGTGACGAGAGAACAGAATAACAGAATGAGACCGATGGGTTCTGAATCTAAAATTTAAAGCCTGGAGACAAGTAAGGAAGGGGGCAAATCTAGACAGGACATAGGTCAGGCTGGACATTGAGGGCAGAGTGGAGAATATGGATTTTGTTCTAAGTGCTATTAATGGGAATTCTTTGGAGAGTTTTAAACAAGAATATAATCAAATATGACATTTAAAAGATAATATTCTGGTTCTTGTTTATATAGTAAGTTTGAGGGAGGGGTAATTATCATCACTGTCATGCAACTACCTTTAGAGCATTAACATGTGTCATACACTATTCTAAGCACTATACAAATGCTAATTTAATTATAATTTAACCCTACCTAGTAGGTAGGTGCTATTATTATCCCATTATTTTAGAGATGAGTGTAGTAAGGCACTTAGAGGTCAATTACTTTGATCAGGTTTACATATAAGGTATCCCAAAAAATGTATACACACACTTAGTATAATGATAGAGGCAGTGTTTATTAAAATACACTTCATTTTCAAAATTGAGCTATCAGCTGTTAAAGTGTGTATACATTTTTGGGGGATACCCTGTAGTTAGTAGATGGCAAGACTAGGCTTGGAACTGAAGCCGTCTGTGCTCTTAATCACTCTGCTGTCCTGTAAGTAAAAACCAAGAAATGATACAGGCTTGCTGTGACCTGAGAGAGCTGCTGGGATTTTGAACTTGAGAGTAGAACAGATGGGATTTGGTGACAGGTTAGAAGTTCCTTGGAGGGGAGTTGGTAGGATGGTGCCTACATTTCTTTTGCTGGATCACAGGAAGCCCTAACAGTTAGATTTTGTGTCGATGAACAGTAAAATCATGAAATACAATAATTTGGGGGAGTGTAGTGGTAGCATATACTTTGTTAAGAAAGATGCGTTTGACGAATGCTGGGAATAATGAATCAGAACTGGAAAACCTGAGTCAAGACGTCTTCAAGGAGCCTGCTGCAGTGACTCCTGTGTGAGAAGCTGGGGTGTTTGCATCAGGGAAATGGCCTTGGAATTGGAAAGGAAAGCACGGCCAGGAAGAACATTTTTAAGGGACATTTTTGTCTTCTGAAGCTTACTGGGAATGAGAAATGAATGGAAAGCTGGGGAATAACTTGGATGGTGACCTGGATATAGTTTTTAGTCATTAGTCACTTTCATTCTGTTCCTAGGTGTTGCATAAACTCTTAGGTAGGGCTGAACCTAGTTGCCTGGACCAGTCACCTTCAAATTAGTACCTATGCCTTTGAGAATGTGCCATGCACAGAATTGAAATTACAGTTAAAACTTGTATCCTGCTCGTGATTGAGAAAGAAAAATATGCATTGTCTGTTAAAGTTGAATTTTTAAAATCCTCATCCAAGGATATGTTTATTGATTTTTTAGAGAGAGGAAGGGAGAGAGAAGGGGGAGAGAAAAACGTCGATGTGAGAGAGAAACACTGATTGGTTGCCTCCCGTATGATCCGGGATCAAACCTGCAACTTAGATATGTGCCCTGACCGGGAATCGAGCTCATAACCTTCTGGTGCACAGGATGATGCTCCAACCAACTGAGCGACCCAGCCAGGGCTAAAATTGAATTTAATAAATATTTATTGAGGACATATTCTAAGTCAACAAGGATCCAGGGATATAATGGTGGCAAAACCATGCTAACTCACTGCCCTCATGTAGCTTTTCTATTAGCCTGGAAAAATCTTTACGCTTTGTATTTTGTGATGCACAGACCCACAGTGCAAAATGGAAGGAACATAAATGAACATGTTAAAAATAACATCAATTTCATATTGTTCTTCATAAACCTCAAAGAGTAAAAGTAAATACAGCAAATAGATCCCTACATAAAAGTTCCACAAATTTACCTGAAATGTAAAGCCACCAAAACAAAATATCTGGAGTCTTCAATATTAGAGAGAGGGTGGTTTTGGGGGTAACTGTGCTAAAGCCTCTTGAGATTTGTTTCAATTTGCATTTTGAGTAAAATAATTTCAAAACATGACACATAAACATAACAAATAGCATCAAAAAATATATATTTGTTTTCCTTTGTCAAACACACATTGAGTGTTAATTTTCTATTTTTTACAAAACACAGATAAATATGCTTTGTTGTAGCCCTGCGGGACTGCTGTCTGCAGCTGATAGCATTACTGTGCTATTTCCATTTTCACACAGCACTAGGCCAAGTCAAGTAAAGAGCTGGGAAAACTGCTTTTTTTTAGGGGGACTTTAAATGTTGTTTCAATGAGGACAGCAGCAAAGGAAGCTGAAGTCCTCTAGGTGATGTGAGATAAAATGCATATGTGTGTCCCTCAGACAACTTTGTGAAACCTCGGGGTGGGGGTAGGGTAGGACCGGAAGGGAGTGGTGTAGAAAAATGAATCAATGATAAACTAAGTAGGCATGGCCTGGCTTGAGTGGGTGGTGCCAGATTCACACAATTCAGTCTTTAATTAGAGGTTAGGGAAAATAGGTTGAACATCCCAATATGATCACAATAGCAAAGGGAGCTAGTATCACTCTACAGAGAAGAGAATGGACACAATGAGAGGGACAAGTGAAGAAGAAGTATTTGCTCCCTGAGGTTATTGCTGTCAGATAAAGAGGAAATTGTAGTTGCCTAGGTGAGAAATGGCCAAGTCTTATACTAAGTGGCAGACAAATGAAGAAAAGGAGTGTGTGTAATCATGAAACCATAACATTTTAGAGCTGGGTGGTGCCTTAATGATAATCTTCCAGATGAGAAATTGAGATTATATCATTTACTATTTGAGTGACATTGAACCGGTTTCCTAACTGCCGATGCCCAGTTTTATTAATTTGTAAAATGGTGTCTCAGTGCTGTTATAAGACTCCACTGACATCATGTATGTGTATTATAAACCACATAGATCGCAGATAGGAAAAGGCATAATTATAGAAGACATTTTGAGGAAAGAAATGATAGGTTTTGGCAATAGACTAAGTAAGTGTGCAGGGTGAAAGAGATGAGTCAGAGTTTAGTCATTAACACATTCTGTTCTCTTTTGGTAACATGCACTTATGAGACTCTAAAATGAGGATGATTAACATTCATTTGAACATTAAGAGGAAGATTGTAAAAACAATTTTATACGTTGGCCTTTTGAGCTGTAACTCCCAGACATTCCACACTGCAAAAGCAGTCATCGGAGTGGATTTTGTTTATTGTGTTCTGTCCTTTGCTGAACACAAACCTCAGATCATGCAGTCCTCTTTGCCATGCCCTGTCTGAATGAAAGATTTCATTTTGTGTGAAAGCCTTGGCCTTGCTCTTCAGTGACATCCATACATCCCCTTGTCACCTTTAGCAGCTCTGTTTTGCTGTGAGTGCCTTGTACAGGATGTTTATTTTTAGCAGAGTGTCTCATAGAATCATTAGGTAACTCTTGTTTCACATGTGCTATTGCAAAAAGAGCCCGGGTGTCCAGGTGCTGTTTTTGTTTACTCAAAGAAACCCTGAATATACTTCTCCAGTGGATAGCTCGGTACCTTGACCCCAAATCACTTACTTGTGAACACCCTGGTGCCTATGGTAGCAAAAGGATGTTTTATTTTCAAATAGAAAATTCCAAAAAAAGCAATTCTAGTTTATTGGCTAAAAAGCCTGGCTTTGACAACTTGTCCCCACTTCTGCTAAAGATGTATTTTATTTAAGATCCATCAATTCTAAAATCTTCTGTCTTTACCCTCACAAAAAACAATTACCTACGTATTTTATTCCTACAACTTTACAGCATATCTCCTGAATCAGCCAGAGGGAAACAGAAGAGTCCTGTGGCAGCTAGTGGTGTCTGATGATTATCCTGCGAAGACCTATCACCAGCCTAAAGGGGTCTGGCCAATTATAAGATTGAGCTCAAACAAAGCCATATAGGTCTGCTTCGTAGATTTAGAACCAAGGTCAACAGGTCCATGAGCCACCCTACAAATCTCACACAACATCCTGCCACTGTGACATTTCGGTGAACCTGAGCATTTGATTGTCCCAATTGGATTTTTTTTTCTGACTCACTTTATGTTTATGGAAGTTGAAAGGATAACTTTGCCAAGTAGCAGTAGCAGTAGGGCTCCCTGGAGCTCTCTTTGATTCCACCTGGGAAAAAAGCACACAGTTTGTATGCTTAAAATGTCTCTTAGATAATAAATAAAAGAAACAAATTATTCATGTCCTAAGAACCTCAGATTCAGGGAGGACCCCAAACTTGAGCTCAGAAAAGGTTGATAACTTTTTTCTCTTAGCTACATTTAAGGGTCTGGTTTGTCTACCTGACACAATTACTGTGCAAGTGTTGCTGCTGTGTTTCAATACACTGATAAAGTGCTTCTTTTTTCCTCTGCTGCCTATGATTATTCTATGTGATGCCATTAGACCAAGCATGGTCATCTGTTCTGTCAGCAATCTTAACACAATCCAAGTGATTGTTCTGTTCTTTGTTTTATCACTCATTCAACAAACATTTGGGTATTCCTTCCATGCCACTCTCTGTGTTAGACTTGGTATGAAAATTTTAGTTGATTCATAGATAAGCACTCTAATGAAATGTGAATCATCTACAGTGGGAACGGAGAGAAGGGAATCAGATCGTAAAATTGTGAATTTGCAATTTTGAAAAAGTGGCATCCTTTCAAGAAACAGCAGGTCATTTAATGTAGGTGGATTATAGGTTCGGGTAGACCAAGATGTCTGCTCAGTTCCATGCCAGAACGTGAGGATCCGCTGTGCCAGGCGAAGCAAACTCACGAACGCCCACCAGTCTTTGCTCAGCCTTCACCAATTCACCTGCAGCTGGAGGACGAGTTTCTGGAGCACTGACATCTTTCCACCCCAGAAATGTCTCCTTCTCCCTCCTGTGCCTGAGGTCCTTCCTTCTCTGCCACCAGGGAAGAGGGCTCCCTTTCAGGCAGTGCAGATGGGAAGGGGCGTTGCAGTGCCTCAGGGCACTCTCAACAGATAGGGTGTCAGTCACCAGTAAGCGGCACAGCCCAACGAAACTGTAAAGGGCATTCTGCACACCGAGGCCGCCCAGTGGGATGGGGCCCCAGGTACCCCCAGGGGCAACCTACTTTCTAGCACATCCTGTATAGACTGTGTCCCTGCCCTGTCTCACTTTTCTATTCGCTCTCCTGGGATCACCTCCAAAAAACCAACCCTCGTCCGCATACTTGTTTCAAATTAAGACACAGTGATAAAATGTGGGGTTGATCCTCTAGGCTATAGGGAGCCAAGTATGAACTTTAAAGCAGGGGAAGGGTGTGATCTGATTTACATTTCAGAAAGTTCACTGAAGTGTGGAGGATATATTACAGGAGGACAGGACTGCAGGCAAGAACTCCAGGTAGTTTTTGAATTAATCTGGGCAGGAAATGACTGTTGGTGGGGGGGAAGGGAAGACATAGAAAAGATATTTCTTTAACCTTAGTACATTAGCACCACTCTCCAGTTTGGGGGGCAGTCTTTGTAACAGTTTCAACCAACTCAGCCTTGTTCCTTGGTTAAGTCTTAACTTTCTGACTCTGATTTACTGTCTTTCTATTGCCGAGTCATCCGCTCTTCGATTCATTCTATGGTCTGTGTTTGTAATCATGATTTGTTCCACATTAAACAGGATGACTTATGCTTCAGTAGAGTCTTAACGTGCTTGAAATCCTACTTCAGAGCAGAAAGGAGGGTTTGGCACTCCTCCCCTAGAGGTTGCCGCCTGGCTGTTAGAAGTTAATGGCTCTCTTCTTGAGGTTTATTTCTATGAGGCATTCAGTAAGTTTACAAATTATGTTAAACATCAACTCAAAGATTACTGGTATCATTTGCTGTCATTTTTCTACATTTGTATTTACTGAATTACATGCTACTGAGGCTGTTTATTTACTTGGAAAACCATGGTCGGCAATTTGGGTAAATGGCTACCGTAAAGTTTGGGCAGGTTGGTGGTGGTCAGGCTACGGCCTGCTGGTTTAAGCAGCTGTGCTTATCAGTGGGTTAAAAGGAGATCACAGCTCTCATGGGACCTTCTAGTGCTGACTGCCTCAGGATGGAGTCCACACCAGAGTCCTGAATTACCTGCTGGTGTGGAGTGTCAACAGTTAATATGTTGTCCTAACCTGTTTCACGGTTTGTCTTTCAATTTTAACTCCATATAAATAGCCAAACATAAAAAGATAGTTTTAAAATTACACTTAAAACAATGTTAAGTTGTAAGGTGTAGAATGTAGTGATTTTATCTATCATTTATCTGTATCTGTTCATTATTGATGGCCATTTAGGTTGTTTCCATGTCTTGGTTATTATACATAATGCTCATAATGCTGCAGTGAATACAGGGGTGCAGATATCTCTTTGAGGTAGTGATATTGTTTCCTTCAGATATATATACCCAGAAGTGGGATTCCTGGATCATATGGTAGTTCTGTTTTAAAATTTTTGAGGTACCTCCATACTGTTTTCGAGGTGGCTGTGCCAATTTACATTCCCACCAACATAAGAAGGAAATAGTGATATTTCCAGGGTAGACCTCTTATGGTGAAGGTATTCTTCTTTTTTTTAAATTTTAATTTATCTTTATTGTTGAAAGAATTACAGATGTCCCCTTTTTCTTCCCCCCATCGATCCCCTCCACCTCCCATCCACCTGCCCCTTGCCCCCTCCCAGGCCTTCTCCACACTACTGTTTATGTCCATAGGTTATGCATATATGCATATAAGCACTTTGATTAATCTCTCCCCACCCACACACCCCTCTCCGCCTTCCTTTTGAGATTCGTCAGTCTGTTCTATGCTTCTATGTCTCTGGATCTATTTTGTTCATCAGTTTATTTTGTTCATTAGATTCCACATATGAGTAAGATCATGTGATACTTTCTCTGCCTGGCTTATTTCACTTAGCATAATTTTCTCCAGGCCCATCCATACTGTCCCAAAGGGTAAGAGATCTTTCTTTTTCTACAGCTGCACAGTATTCCATGGTGTAAATGTTCCACACTTTTTTAATCCACCCATCTACTGATGGGAACTTGGGAGTTTCCTCAAAAAATTAAATATGGAGCTGCCATTTGACCCAGTGATCCCACTTCTAGGAATATATCCTAAGAAACCTGAAACACTAATCAGAAAGAATATATGCACCCCTATGTTCATAGCTATGTAATTTACAATAGCTAAGATTTGGAAACAGCCCAAGTGAATGTATTTTTGATCAGGTGAAAGGAAATCTCTCAAAGAGTAGTTATGTGATAGTGATGAATGTGAAATTAAGCAGAGTAAAGTGAAATAAATCCCCAACTGAAAATACACAACTTCTTGTATTACAGGCCTCATTTGCTATTTGGTGAAAGAATGACAGTCTTCTCACAGTGAGAAGCGTTAATGTCTTCTATTCCTCTGAGTAACTGAAATCTATTCATGCATTTCTATGCCTTTCACAACTCCACAGGTTGGAATTTCCCTTCTGTAAGAACACACACACACACACACACGCGCGCGCACACACACTTCTAGATATATCATGTTCAAACTG
This sequence comes from Miniopterus schreibersii, assembly GCF_964146895.1. Taxonomy (NCBI): domain Eukaryota; kingdom Metazoa; phylum Chordata; class Mammalia; order Chiroptera; family Miniopteridae; genus Miniopterus; species Miniopterus schreibersii. Next base: position 37,862,486 of record NC_138103.1, on the reverse strand, counting down.
TTGAAAACCAAACATAAAGAAAACTTTGAAGGCAGGCAGAGGAAAAAACACAGTATATACAGAGGAAAAATATAAGAGAAATGGCTGATTTCTAATCAGAAACCAGACAAGTCAGAAGAAAATGGAGTGACACCTTAAATAGTTAAAAAAAAAAAAAAAAAAATATATATATATATATATATATATATATATATATATATATATATATCCAGAAAAAATACCTTTCAAAAATAGAAGAGAAATCTACAAACTTATATAATTGATAAAACTGTATAAAATATACTACTCCATATACTCACAAACACACATATAGACACACAAATGAGTGCAAGTAAAACTGGGAGAAATCCTAATAATATCAGCATTTTGTATTCATATCAATATTCCAGCTGTGATATTGTACTCTTTACAAGATAGTTACCATTGGGGAGAACTGTGCAAAGTATACATGACATCTCTCTGTATTATTTATTATAACTGCACGTGAATCTACAATTCAAAATTTCAATTAAAGTAACAAAACAACTCCCCCAAACAACAAAAGCAAATGAATGACAAAATGAATGGGAATAAAGGACAAACATATCAAAGGAGAGACCGTTTATAAACCGCCCACCTGTGCTTCAAGGATTATCAAGAGAAGGTCTTCAGGCGGAAAGAATACAACTCCAGCAGGAAAATTGGATCTGTATAAAGTATACATAGAAAACAAGCATTTAAAAGAGGGAAACATGTTAAAAGCGATTATAATTTTAAGGGTATATATTAAAATAAATTATAAAGCTACAGTAATAACAATGTTATTTTTCCAAGGGTAATTGGATATATAAATGGATTGATATCCTGGAAACTAACTAACTAACTAACTAACTAACTAACTAACTAACTCTCTTGTCAAATGTTAAAAGTAGATTATTCACTAAATGGTGTTAGATAATTGGTGGGAATTTTGGAATAAAGTGTGATCCATATGGCACACCAAAGTATATTCCAGGGGTATCAATATTTAAATATAAATAATAAAATCATGAAATAACTATATAAAATATTGCTGAATATTTTTCTGACCTCAGAGTGTGGAATGTCTTTCAATGCATCATATAAACAATTAGTTTTTTTACCATCTGAGATAATTTATTTTTAGAGGAAACTCTCCTTATTTAGTAAAATGCCTCAATATGTCTGTGAATTTGCTACTGCTCGCCAATGTTCATACCTCTTTATTTTCTCAGCACATGTAGACCACATTTCCAGACCCCTTTGTATTTCGATGGGGCTGTGTCACTCTGTCAGGCCAATTGAATGTGTGTATCAATGATGTATATGATTTTAAGACCAGTGCTGTTAAGAGCATTTGTGCCTTTCCTAAGCAGTCCTCTCTTTTGAACTCTGCCATTTGGAAGCAGAGAAGATGGTGGAAACACATGATGGAAGAATTCAGGGTTCCTGAACAATTGAACATAGCTGCTCCTCTACCTCTACCATAGCCCTGGATGGTAGCTTAGAATAAATGTTGCATTTAGCCCTTGAGATTTGGGGAGTCTTTGTTACAGTAGATATTTTACTCTGACCAAAACAAAGTTATAGGACTTACTGGATTAAAGACAACAAAAGAAATATTTAAATCACTCTACGTTAATATAAATTTGGTATTTCTAGAAAAGATATGTGGATTAGAGGAGAGTGAAGAGCTAGCTCTATGTAGGAAATATGGTTCATCAAACAGAGCCAAGAGACTTTTAAGAAGAGGAACATCTCACTTTGAATGCTGCCAAATGCCCCCCCCCATCTCAAAGTCTATACACAAAATTGCCAGGTGTGAATAATTTGTAATAAATTAAAGAAAGAGGCTGACTACTAAGTGTGGGTAAATGTAGTGCAGAACAACAGTTACTCAAGTGAGATGATGAGATGATCATTAAATTAAATGAATTCAGTAGAAACTGGAGCCTGATATGACTAGGAAAACAAACTTCCAGATGCATGCTTTTGTTTTAGTTTTAAGAAGTATAGTGACATCGGCTGACATTTGGTTTAAATGAGGATAAGAATAATGGAAAGCTATATAGATTCAATTATTTTACATTTTTATATAACCTACTACATAAACAAAGTTAAAAATTAAATGAGCCCGGCCGGGCGTGGCTCAGCAGTTGAGCATCGACCTAGGATCCAGGCGATTGGGGTTCGATTCCCGGTCAGGGCACATGCCCGGGTTGTGGGCTAGGCAGCCGATCGACTCTCTCATCATTGATGCTTCTATCTCTCTCTCTCCCCCTTCCTTTCCTCTCTCTGAAATCAATAAAGATGTTTAAAAAATAAAAGTAATTTGGTAAATTATTTTTAAAAAATTAAATGACATTTGCTTTATTTGGCAGAATAATTATTCGTATGGATGATTATTTACTTGAGCAGTGCAACTGAACAAATGGGCAGAGAATAGAAGGAGGCAATTTATAAAAGGAAAATTACAAATGGATAATATATACTTGAAAAGTGTTCAGTCTCACTAGAAATCAAAAATGCAAATTAAGATGACAATGAAATACCATTGTCACCTACTTGACAAAGATTCAAATAATGACAACACACAATGTTGGACAGAGTAGACATTGTTCATAATGCTGAAGGAGCATGAATTAGTGTTATTATTGAGCATGGCAATTTGGTAATATACATATATACCAGCCTCTACCTTGACTTTACACTTGAATCACCTAGGGGACTTTTAAAAGCAAGAGAAACTTGGGCTCCATCCCAGATTAATCAAATCAGAATCTTTAATGGTGGACTCCAGGTGCCAGTCTTTTTTAAAAGCTCTCCAAATAATTCCAGTGTGCAGCCAAGATTGTGAAACACTAATATATCATTAATCTTAAAATATATATTGACTCATTGTTTCTTATTTCTGTTGTTGTTAGAATAAAACTAGATAGTACACAAAGGTTTGTGTATTAGAATGTTCAGTAATATTATAATAGTGCAAATGGGGAAGGACATAAATGCCCAATAAAGAAATATTATAGAGTACTATCCACAAATTAAAATTACATTAAAAGGATATCATATGGGAAAATGTTCATTATGCACTCACAGCAAATACAAAATCTTATGTAGAGCATGATTCCAAATCTGTGAACCACTAGGTACACGTTTTCTGCACTAATAGAAACAATATGAATGATATGCACCAAGTATTTAATACAGTGTATCTCTGGGTACACGGCACATGATTTTTATAATATTATAATGTAAATATTATGTACAGAACCTAGATAAATCTAAAATACTGTACAGCATGTTCAACTTATGATAAAGGGGAAGAGAGAAGGAATGGGGAAAAAATAGCTCATTTCTTCTGGGTTATTTAAAGACATCCATTGTAGCAGCTGCTTCAACCCTTTAACTCTTTGAAACTCTCTTATCAGCTCTTTTCTCTCTTCATCCGTCTAGGAAAAGCATTCTATCCCTCACCTCTGGACTCTGTCCAGGCAAATGTCATCTTCACATTACCCTAAAAAATGAGAGCTCGGTTATTTAGCAAGCCATCCTAATTTGCCTCAGGTGTTGATTGGTTAGGGAAGTGGGGAAAGAGGAATTCATTTCTGGTTGTCCAAGATGAAATTTTTAATATACTTCCTAATGTGAAACATGCTCACACATGATGGATAGCTTGTAGGGTGTTATTCCTAATAGGTTTCTGTACATTACTGTTCACATAGGCTTGTAGTAGATGCAGTGGGAACTCAATCATCATTTGTAATGTTTATTTCATGAAGATATACCTTTGCAAATAACACATCTGTGACTTACAGGATGACATTGAGAATTGTTTTTAATCTATTTAGTTTTTTGACAAAGTATTGAGCTTTATGAGACATAGAATTACTGCAGTTAATAGTAATCTGATATGTTATCTTTATAAGTTTGCTTATTTACGAGCGTTAGAGAGCCTCTCTCTCACTCCATCTTAATCCCCCGCTTTCTCTCTCTCTCTTTTTTTCCACCAAGACAGGGACAGTCATATCCACTTTAGGCCTTATTACCTTCTGATATGACTAAAGGGCAAGATTTGTTGTGCACTGCCACTGTGACACCACCATGTTTCTGGATCGTATTGTTCCCATTATCTGAGTCTTATTTTTATTTATTTATTGATTGATTTTAGAGAGAGAGGAACGGGGAGGGGGGGAACATCGATTTGTTGTTCCACTTATTTATGCATTGGTTGCTTCTTGCGTATGCCCTGACTGGAGGTCAATTGTGCAACTTTGGTGTGTCGGGACAACACTCTAAGCAACTGAGCCCAGCCAGGGCTCTCATTGTGGTTTTGATTGGAATTTATATGATGATTAGTGATGCAGAGCACATTTTCATGTATATGTTGGCTATTTGTATGTCATCCTTGGAAAAATGTCTATTTAATGTCTCTTGTCTATTTTTAAATCATATTTATTTTTTTTGATATTGAGTTGTAGGCAGTCCTTATATATTATGAATATTAATCCATTATCAGATTTATGTCTTTTCATTTTTTTGATTGTTTCTTTTGCTGTGCAGACACTTTTTAGTTTGATGTAGTCCCACTTATTAATGTTGTATTTTGTTGCTTGTTTTTTGGGTGTCATATCTAAAAGATTATTGCCAAGACCATTGTCAAGATATTTATCTTTGTTTTCTTTTAGGAGTTTTACAGTTTCCAGATTTCTCTGTAAGTCTTTAATCATTTTGAGTTAATTTCTGTGAGTGGTATAAGACAGTGGTTGTTTCTTTCTTCTACATGTTATTCCAGTTTTCCTAATACCATTTATTGAAGAAATTTTCCTTTTCCCATTGAGTAGTCTGGGCTCCCTTGTCAAATATTAGTTGACTGTATATATGAGGGTTTATTTCTAGGTTCTCAAAAAATTATATTCATTGAGCTATGTGTCTATTTTGATTATTATAGCTTTGTAGTATATTTTGAAATCAGAAAGTTTGATGTCTTCAGCTTTGTTCTCAGAATTGTTTTGACTATTTGAGTTCTTTCTTGTTTCCATAAAAATTTTAGGATCATTTTTTCTATTTCTTTAGAAAATTTCATTAGAATTTTGATAGGAATTGCACTGATTCTATAGATTGCTTTGGCTAGTATGGAAATTTTTACAATATTAATTTTTCTAATTCATGAACACAGGCTATCTTTCCATTTGTGTTTTCTTTAATATCTTTTATCAGGACCTTGTAGTTTCAGTGTATTAATTTTTATCTCCTTGGTTAACTTTATTTCTAAGTAATTTATCACTTTTGCTGCTATCAAAAGGGGATTTTTAAAATTTCTGTTTCAGATATTTTATTAGTGTATAGAAATGAAACTGATTTCTGTATGCTGATTTTGTATTCTTCAACTTTACTATATTTGTTTGTTAGTCCTAACAATTTGGTGGATTCCTTAGGGTTTTCTACATGTAAGAGCATATCATTTGCAATCAAATGTAATTTTACGTCTCCTTTCTGATTTAGACGCCTTTCCTTTCTTTTTGTTGCCTGACTGTTCTGGCTAGGATTTGCAGTAGGAGTGATGAGAATGGACAGCCTTGTCTTGTTTCTGATCGTAGAGGAAATGCTTTCAACTGTTGAGTGAATGCTTTTCACTCTTGAGTATGATGTTAGCTGTGAACTTGTCATATGTAGCCTTTATTATGTTGAGATATGTTCGTTCTACTCTAGTACGTTGAGTATTTCTTATCATAGAAGGATGTATTTTCAAGTGCTTTTAATGCATCTATTTAGTTAATCAGGTTATGCTTATTTTTCGTTCTATCAATGTAGTGTGTTACAGTTGTTACTTGTGTATGTTGAACCATCCTGTATTGTAGGTATAAACCCCACTTGATCATGATGTATGAGCCTTTTAATGTGTTGTCAAATTTGGTTCACTAATAATTTGTTTGACTAGTTTAAGGATTGGCATTAATTCTTCTTTAAATGTTTGATAGAATTCATCAGTGAAAGTATCTGGTCCTGGGATTTTTTTTCTTTGTTGGGAAATTTTTGATTACTGATTCATTTTTATTTTTGGTCTGTTCATATTTTTTGTTTTCTTTATGATTCTGTCTTGATTTGTTGTATCTCTACAAAATTTTTTATTCTAAGTTATACAAGTTGTTGGCTTATCACTGTTTATAGTAATCTCTAGTTATCCTTTGTATATCTTTGTTATCAATATAATGTCTCCTCTTTAATTTTCAATATTAATTACAGTATTTGAGTCTTCTTTTTTCTTAGTCTAGCTAAAGTTTGTCAATTTTGTTTATTTGTTTCAAAAACTGTCCTTTAGTTTTGTGGTGTAGTCTTTGCATTTGAAGTAGAAGTCATGTCCTCCAGTCTTTACTATCTGCCTTTAGGAGAGAGATACCTTCTGTCAACCTTCATAGGTGTTCTGAGGTTACCTCAGGCCTGCTGTGGGTATGCCTGTTGCATGTTTCTTGCTCCCTCTTAGGATAGAATTTTTAAGCTTGTATATCTTTTGTGGATCCTGTAATTCCCATGGTCAAGTGCTGAGAGCCTGTCTTTTGTTTTCTCAAATGTGGTGCTAGAGTTCAAGATGTGGTTCCCTGTCACACATTTTGGCTGACTTTAGGCATGCACTCTGTAGCAGGCCAAAGCCTGCTCTCACTGCTGCCATCAGGAGCACACAGGGAGCCAAAAGGTGGGTGTAGGGAGATGTGGATGAGGCATGTAGAGTGCTGGAGGTGCCCATAGACAAGTTGGGGGATCCATAGTAAGGTGTTCCCCATGCCTCATTTGTGGGTTTCTTGATGGGGTGCAATTTATAGTTAGTAGGATATGTGTTCCTTTAATGCACCCCCCGCCCGCAAAGGGCTTATCTGGTGTTTTTCCCAATTCCCAGTCATCCTGCTTATAATTTAGTATTCTGAATGGTGTAAGAGATAAATGAGCCCATTTGGCATTGCCCAACAGAGCTGACTGAGGAAGCCAAATGCTCACTCACATACTCTCTCTTCCCCCACCAGAGAAATCATGGACTGAAGATCTCTCTTGGTTCTAAGATGTGGTGCTTCAGGCAAAGAATGATGCAGGTTAAGTCAAACTGTTCCTCTTACTGCAGTGTGTCCAAAGGCATACATTTTTTGCTGGAAACCTGAACATCCACAAAGGCTCTTTTGTTCGTGGGTGATTGTCTAAATCAGTGTTATATCGGAGCTTATGGGATCACAGCTGAGAGGGCCTGGAACTGGTTCGCTGTCTGCCACCAGAATTAAGGTATGTCTATTATATGGATCAATACTGAATTTTTGTTGTTGGGTCGGGAACAAAATGAGGCATGTTTTATGCTACCATGATGCTGATGTCACTCATCCATAAATTGTGTTTTCAGTTTTACTTAGTTCAAAATGTTTTAAAATTTTTCATGAGATTTATTCTCTGACTCATGCATTATTTAGAAGTGTTATTTAATCTCTATATATTTTAGTGTTCTCAGTTACCTTTCTGCTATGAATTTCTAGATTACCTCCATTAGGGCCTGAGAGCTTGATATTGTTTATGATTTCTATTATTTTAAATTTGTTGAGGTGTGTTTTATGGCCCAGGATTGGTCTGTCTTGGTGAATATTGCATGGGGGCTTGTGAAAAATGTGTTTTTGGCTCCTTATGGATGAAGTAATCTATAGATGTTAATTATATCCAATTGGTTCTTGGTATTGTTGAGTTCAATGATATCCTTACTGAGTTTCTGATGGCTGGATTTCTCTTTCTGAGAGAGGGTTGAAGTCTCCAACTAGTAGTAGATTCATTTATATCTCCTTGCAATTCTATTGGTTTTTGCCTCATGGACTTTAACGCTCTGTTATTAGGCACATATACACTAAGAATTGTTACATCTTCTGGGATAACTGACCCCTTTAATATTATCTAATGCCCTTCATTATCCCTCACAACTTTCCTTACTTTGATATCTGCTCTGTAATACATACTGTTTTTGACATAATCATCAAGTTTGATGGGAAAAACAGCTTGGGAAAGGTTTAAATTGCATTTCTTCTTGAGCCCTATTTGTTAATTTCACTCATTATCCGCTGAAAACAAAGGTCTTGAAGCTGAAGGTCCTGAGAAATATTTTTGAACTAGTTTTCTGTTTGAATACAGCAAGGTTACTAAGTGTTAATAAAATGAAGAGTAGCCAGTACCACGTGGCTCTGTAATTAGTCAAGATTTCTTTTTTTTCACACCTCCCTCCTTTTGGTTTCCTTCCCTTCCTCCTTTCCTTTCTTCCAAAATAATTAACACCTAATAACTATAGCACAGAGTGAAAGTAGAAAACTACAATTTATCAAAAATATAAGTAATGAACATGAATTACTCTAAAACATGAGAAATCAGGAAGTGTCCTAAATGTAGAGCGTAAAGATCCTATGGAGCTTCTTCTGGAAGGGAGAGGAGAGAGGAAAGAAGAATGCTCTGTGAATGCTAGGTCATGTTGGGAAATATCAGCCTTTTTGGCAAAGTAATCAATTTAGAACTTTCATACACATCCACCAATATCAAGTTCAGATAGAATAAATTGATTTGATATGTAATTCTTTCTGATACTCATTGTTTTCCTGAGGGTCTGTATATAATTACATTTTTGTTTTCTTGAAGTAGTTACCTGGGACACTCATGTAATATAACCTTATGTAATTTGACAGTCCTGTATTCAATCTGGTATATAGTTCTGTTTTTTTGAAATGTACTTAGGTTTTCTTCGTGCTTGTGTATATTTTGTTGGACACTGAGATTGGTTTCCAAACACCATTTTTTCTCTCTTGCTGTAGTAGCTATGCAGTTTGGGAGTTGATCCCAGCTCCATTGGTGGGTCCTAATTAGTCTAAGCCAGTTATTCATTCCCATCTGCAAGTTAGAATCTGGCAAGTTTTATACAAATTACAGATGCCTAAGTACCGCTCAAAGGGGTGAGGCCTTATTATTGGAATACTTTTAAGAAGTTCCAGAGGTAAGTCTAAAGTGTCTAAAGTGCAGCCAGAGTTGAGAGCAACCACTTTCAGGCAACTATTAGTTTTAGCTTCCTCTGGATTAAGCTCTCACATCTAAGTCCTTAGTGACAGCATTGCCACCAAGACATCTCAAGAATGGACACAAGATCTAGTTTAGGACATGGGACCAGGAAGGAAGTTGGTCTGCACTTGTTGGTAAAAATTCGCCACTTTAAAGAGAAAGCTATTGAAACATTTGGTCTCCAATGTCTCTGAATATTGGCATCTCTTTGGTATAAGGCCCAGTATTTCTGCATTCATCTTGCTACCAACACCTACAGAAACACAAAGTGAAGAAAAATGCAGGGCCATGGAGTCGGTCACTGGATTTACCCAATTCTGAAACTAGCTTTATAGCTAATGTTTCTATATATGACATTAACCAATTGACATCTCCTCATAAAATTTTGGGCACCCCTGGTTTTCATATCTTCAGCTTAGTAGTTTAGCTATGCCTGATGCAGTAATGCATTTTGCCTGTAAGCACTTTTCTTTAAATTAATTAATGTACGTACAACAGAGCAGTCACTTCATTATTGGACTACATTTTATCCAGCTGCATATTAACCTTCCTACTGCATACAACTTGTTTAAATATTGCTACTTTTACATCTGGCAAGGTCTTTACATGTCTTTTAATAATATAAATTAACAAAGCAATGCATTTTGCTAGTTACTTTACTGTTTTCTATGTATTATTTTAGCCAAATAAAGTACAGTAGTTAATCGTATGTGCCATTTTTGTCTTTTGCCTTTATGAAACCTCAAATAAATTTCTAAATATAACATCATTGTACAGTTTATAAAGTACTGCTTTAAACCATTAGATTTTTATCAAAGTTCTCTAACCTAGGTGCTGACAGGGGCTGGGGAGAAGGCTACATAAGTGAGCAAAGCCTGTTGAGTCTCCACATCAAGGAGGCTAAGGGGGAGGCACAACTAATATGTTTTAGTTTTCTATTGCCATGTGGAATTGTGTGATCAGTTTGTGAAAAAATCTTCCATTTATTTTTTCCATGTTAAAGCCAATTTTTTGTGTGTGGGAACTCCTGATGTTTAAATGGCAGTTAAATCAGCCAAACAACAAATAAACAAAAACACACTGTGTGGGCTGAACAAAACACATCTGGCTTTCTGGCTAACAATATATACCCTTTGGGATAACTGAACAATTACAACCATCAGCCTGAACCAGGACTGGCAGTCTTCTCTGTGCCCTGCTCCCTGCTCTTGCCTGGAGTAGACTCTCTCCTAAGACACCACCAGTGACCTGAGTTTACCTTTCTTTTTCATCGTTTTCTGGGAGTTACTAGGTATGAATAATTTCCAAACAATGTGTTTTTTATTTCTTAAGCATGTGTATTATACATTTTGTTTCCTGCTTATCAACTTTATAAGCCACCCAGATTAGAGAAATATATTAATTTTCAGATTTAGTATTTCCTGTTATCTTTAAGCCTTTCTCCTAAGTCTTTCCAATTATTTTTGAGGCTGTCTAGGGTTAGCTGGCTATTAATTGTGTTCCATTAAGAAGTGAAAGTTCCATCATAGATCTCTTTCACTATTATAGATATATAAATTAAATTATGGTGTATTTGTATGTATAGATTTTTGGCCAAATTTCAATAACAGTAATATAAAAAACAGAAAATAATTGAATCTCCTAATAGAGTTGATGACAAAATCTAATTGCTTCAAGAAAAATTTTACTATGTTCCAAATTTCAGAGTGAAATACCAGGTATTTTTAACTGAAAAAGTCAGTCAAATGTATTGTTCAAAATTGACAACAGCTTAAGATGTGAGTCCTTCATTGTTGGCACCAGATAATGGGATTGTTAGTACCACTGGTTCTATTATTCTGTGGCCTGCCCCATTGGTAGAGGGAATGAAAACAATAAACAGTTACCTTCAGAAGCTGTGTGCCCTGTTTTGTCAGGGTTGGACAATGCACTTGTCAGGTTTTCTGGAGGACAGAGTCTCAAAGGTCTCTTCTGATGTTTTCCACAATTTTCTAGGACAGAACTGTTATTTTTCAGTCACTACCAGTTTCATACCCAGTTTCTTTGGGGGAAAAATCTGCCAATAAATAAAGCTTTGGATACAGCAGTGATTTGCCAGGTGCTTTAATTTCTTTGTTTAAAATGGACAAGGACATTTATTATAACTCAGTGTAAAGTAGTTCCAGTGAAATCCTAATTTTCTTTTTTAAAAAACATTACCTGGATTTTTAAATAAAAAAATAACACTTGCATATCATTAAAGAATTGAACAAGGTAAAATAATTTAAATGAGAAATTAGTATCATTTCCACCCTAGATCCTGATCTCCCTTCCCAAAGCATTTTAGTTTGTAAGAGCTTTTGTACACACATATACACAAACATGCACACATATTTGGATGTTAAATTGTTTTTTTCTATGGTTTTTAAATTTTTAATAAAGCCTCTAAACTGAAAATCAAGTGTAAATATTTAGGTTCTGAAGTGATATGCTATCATTTCTATGCTAGATTACTAAAATATAGACAAACTAGTCTAGCAGCTATCAACTGTAACCTCCCATCTTCAGGCCATATGAACGGAGACTAGATTTTGATAGGCAATAAAGAAAGTCTGTATGATAAGAGTGGAGAGATTTGGGTCTTGTGTAATGTGTCTTCTCTCTGATTCCTACCCTGGAGGAAGGTAAAAGGATCCTGCTGTCTTCAGGCCAGGCCATGTGCATCTCTAAAGGATCTCTAAGAGCTGTTAGGGGAATCTGAAAGAAGGGAGGTCAGCATCTCATTCCCCTGCTGGGTGTTTTTTAGGCAGGACATGGTTCACCAATGGAACCAAGATTAAGTTTGGTGTTCAATGTTCATGGAACAAATTTCCATGTACTCCTTAGAGATAGGGAGCTCACAGACATAGACCCAGAAGCCTGCTTCTTGCCTTGAGTATCCTGAAGTCAGAGTAAGGAGAGAGGCAGCAGGAGAGCAACCTGTGACTACCACTTGGTGTCTGATGGTGTGTGAGTTTATCATGAATCAAGGGACACTAACGAAGGTAAATTGGCTTGAAGCATCCTGATGAATTTCTATCCCCAAGCCAACTGGAGATGGTGATGAGAAGACTAGTAATAGGAGGCATTGGGGTATATTCATAGGGGCAGCAACTGAGGGACTTACACAAAAAATCGACTGGAAGGGGCAAGGCCCGCATCAGGGATTATGCAGTGTGGAAGTTTTCTTGGAAGAGCCCCAGTCCACCCTAAATTACATCCATCACTTGGCTGCCTGCTGTACTGAGTTTTAGATGGCCAGATTATGTCAGTCATATAAGAGACCTTAGCCTTTTTCTTCTACCCTCACCTCTGACAGTGGAGGACGCCCAAAAGCAGCCGAATGAGTGGGAGTGGAGAAGATGGTGTGTGTGATAGACCGAGGAGGGGAGCAGAAGCAGAGGCTCAGCACCCCATCCCCCTTGCACGGCCCCAAGCCATATCCCACACCTGAACTAGGGGGTGGGGAAGAGGTGTTGCATTCTAGGTGCTTTGGATTTGGAATGGAACGGGTTTTAGAGTATGTGAAAATGAGTCATAATTACTTAAAAAAGACTATAGTTATGAATTGAAAGTGATCCAAAACAGTGGGATCTTTCCTGTGATGAGAAAGGGTACCACGAAGACAGAAACATAAAGCAGATTACTATTTTACCCTGTGCTAAACTCTCAATAAGCCATGTACGCCTATAGAAAATGTTTGCTTGTTAAAGTACAAATGTGAACGTACTACTTGTGATGCTCCGAAATCTTCATTTCCTCTTTAATATATTCTGCATATCTCTTAAATAAGTATACCATTATAGTTATGGTAATGCTAGCTGCCACAATGTGAACTCTAAAATCTCATTAGAGCTTATCTCTTCCAGCAGGAAGCCTTCTTCCCCAGGCCCTTCCTGTAGCAGCTTTGCGTGTTTGAACACGTGGTGTCCAAGGTACTTAGGTTTCTCTGCATTAAACAGAGAGAAGGAGCCTAGAGGTGGGATGGGGGGTTTTTGTGGATGAAGAAGAGAAAGGCACACGCCACTGATCTCTGTACAGGCCACTTCTGCCTGCCAGACGATTTGGAAACAGAGTTTAATTTTGTGACTAGTATGAAGAGTTAACTACTTCGGCAATTGATTTACTAACTAATAACCAGTAAGCTAGTATGTCTGCATTTAACTTCAAAACAGCTATAGATTATTCCCTTTTATGGTTGTTCCATAATTTATGTGACCTGTTCACTATTGGCAGATGTACACATGTTTTCCAGTGTTTTTCTGTTTCAAACAGTGCTGCAAAGAGCATTCATATTCATGAATTTGGGCATATGTGTAAGCATGTCCCTAAGATAAATTCTGAGAAGTGAAATTGCTAGTCGAAATGGTATAGGCAGTTTTGAATTTTTATAGTTGTTGGCTCCAAAGAGATTTTTATCAATTACAGACTTACCAATACTTTATCAGGTTGTCCATCCACCTGGCCCCCACCCCACTTTGCCAATACTGTGTGCTATCAGTACTGCTTATCTCTGTCTGTCTTATAGGGGCATTAGTGTTCTGTTGTTATTTTAATTTTCACTTCTTTTAATAAATTCACATTTTATTCATTTCAATTGATTAGTTGCAATTATTCCTTAGTGTTGTTGTAGATATCCATCCACTACAGCTAGCTTTCTCCTAGTAAAGGAGGGGATAGCAGATTTTTATCCTGCAACTTAACCAACTCTGTGGCTTTGGAGAAGTAACCACTTTGCTTTGCTTGAGTTTACATTTCTCATTTGGAAAATTGTGATGTTATATTTAATTTTTAAAATAAGAGTCTCTATATTCATATTATTCTATCAATATCTACAAAAGAAAATTTGACAAGCAATGCAGCTTTAGGTCAGGAGCAAGCTGATAACAGATTTTTTTTAATGCAGTAAAAGACATAACACTAGAAGTAATGCTAGAGTGGGAATGCTTACCAGAATACTGGTATACTACTGTATAGTGTGATACCTTATAATCCAGCAAAAACAGATGTTTCTATAGCAGTATACATAGCAAATATTTATAAAAGCCAAGAAAATGAAATAAATTAGTTTTAATTTTTCTATCATCTGCTTTTACTTTCTTTGGCTGAATAATCTTGTAAAGTTCTTTCTATTAGACAAAAAATATAAAAGTAAAATATTTAAACAAAATATTTCAATGGAAACATGAGGAAGTAAAAATTTAAAGTGAAAAGCTTTTTAACTGATGCCAATATTCTTAAGATGTTTGGTGCTTAATATGCTTTAACTAAACTATAATTTGCATTTTCCTATAAGCAGGTTCTTAGGTCTCAACTTTCATATATAGGCTCAATTTGCTTATATACATGTCTGTGTATATGTAGGTATATTCTCTGGACCAATGTGGGGGTACTTGTGGAATATTTGAGGAATAATTTGGAAGCACCCTGTATAAGTGAAAATGAGAGCTTGGGTTGTTAAAATGCAAGCATAGTCAGAAAGACTGGGAATGTGATGGTGAAAACTGAAGGTAGCAGTTAAGGTTGTATGTCCCAGTAATGGAGCTTCATAGCTAGTGGCTCCAGAGGAAGGGAGTATATGTGTGGCGGGGGGGGGGGGGGGGGAGGGAGGGAGGGAAAGAGAGGGAGAGAGAGGGAGGGAGAGAAAGAAGGACAGAAAGGGAGGGAGGGGAGGAGGGAGAGGGAGAAGGGAGAGGGAGAGAGGGGGCGAGAGTACTTATGAATGACTGAGAATGGGGGTCTGAGAATGGGGGTCCTATGTTGCCTGTAGTGCTGCAGTGGCTGCTGAATCTGAAGTCCCTTGGGAATCAAGATTCACTCCCCAGGTGAAGAAGGGGAATCCAGGGGAGGAAGAATCTGATTAATCAAGGCAGTGAAGTTTTCAGGAAAATTTCTAAGGAAAGTTACTACATTCTTTGCTTTATGCGGGCTACACTGGATTCAAAGCAAAATTGTAAGCAAATGGGCTTTACAGTGTGATTTCTGTTCCCAATTCCTTCACTTCCACCTCTGGATCCACTTATAAGGCTTAGAAAGGTGAAGCAACTCTAGTGCCTAAAATGAAAGAGCATTGATGTTAGCATAAGACAGGTCTGATTCCAAATACAGAGCTCTTTCTGCAACATTTATGAATTAAATTCATTAGACTACAAAGCTATATTAGAGTCAGGTCCTTATCTTTGTGTCCACCCCATTCCCCTGACTAAATTCAGTGCAGAAATTGGTTACTTAGTATTTTTTTTAATGAACGTGTGAATAAAAAACTGAATAAGGAAAGGAGAAAAATCTGATTCTATAACCACTAGCCATGAATTGCTATTAATATCTTATTAATGCACTTAAAATGATAAAACATTGTTATACGAAACTGAAATTTAAATATTGAAGACTTGAAATTGTATTGAATTGATATCACATCTAAACAGTCAACATTATGAACAAAGTCAACAGTGCTTCGTGTTTAGAGGCTTTAATCATCAAAGCAGTATTTTGCACAGTTGTTTTCACATGTGTTTAAGTGTTTCCCTGTGGGGTATGTTAAAAGCTAATGGATTCAGTGGCCATTTGGAATGCCTGCCAATAACCTTTCATGAGGTCGCCTCGATGCCATAGACATCCAGAGTGAGCACCACGGAGGCCAACCTGCAGAAGCCCACTGGCCACAGGGCAGACATGAGCATTGCGTAGAAGGAAGGAACACATTTTCCATGTAAGAAACCAATTAGAAAACAATTTTATCTCAGGAGAACAACATTCCCAGATGGTTTTTCAATGGTTGGAAATTGGTTGTTTGTTAAATGAACCAAAACTATCACCTTGTCACTGAAAAACAAATTGCTAATGAGGAGTTCGTGCAAGTCTTCATTAAGCGATTCACAGAAGGGAGGCAGGTGACTCCACATGGTAGTTATTTACTTAGAAAGGTAAAGAAAGATTCTGGAAGCCTTGAAAAAGTGAAATTAAATCATGTTAACTCTACCTGTCTTTACCCTTTATCCAGAAACTTTCAGCTTCCTCCTGAGGCTGGGACCCTCTCTCCAGTCTGTCTTCCTTGCAGTCAGTATGCCCTCCACACGAATGCTGGGGAGGAAGGAAGGGCAGAACTGGTCAGGGGCAAGTAGTTTTAGATCTGACTTCAAAATATATCTGGAATGAGACCACCTCTGACCACTGCAAATACCGTAGGATGTTAGCGTCATTTCTCATCTGGCTGGCTATGATAGACTCTGATTTATCTTGCTTCCAACCTTGCCCCTCTACACCTTTTTTTCTTTTTTTTTTTTGGTCATACTATGGCCAGAATGTTCTATTTAAACAATGTTGTTACTCTTTTCACTTCTATATGATTTGGATCCTTGGCCAACTCATTCACCTTAATTTTTAAGCTCTTACCCACATTCCATTCCAGCTTCTTATACAGTCTTGTGCTATCTAACAATGGGGATACATTCTAAGAAATGTATCATTAAGTGATTGATTTTGTCCTTGTGGGAACATCATAGAGTGCACTTACACCAACCTAGATGGTATAGCCTACTACACACCTAGGCTATATTGTATAGCCTATTATTTCTAGGCTACAAACCTGTACAGCATGTTACTGAACTGAATTCTTCAGGCAGTTGTGACACAGTACTTACAACGGTAAGTATTTGTATATCTAAACATAGAAAAGGTACAGTAAAAATATGTTATAAAAGATAAAACATGGTACCAGTATAGGGCCCTTGCCATGAATGGAGCCGGCAGGATTGGGAGTTGCTCTGGGTGAGTCAGTGAGTGAGTGGTGAGTGGATGGGAAGGCCCAGGACATTACTGTGCGCTACTATAGACTTTATAAACACTGTACACTCAAAGTACATAAAATTCATAATACAACATGAGATTAAATTAAGCACAAGAGAAAATGATGCAGTCAAGAGAAGGGGTAAACATGAGATATAAGGCTGCTGCCAGCATACACAGCATACTGTTTTACAGCCAACTTTTTTTAGAAGTAGAAAGAGTACACTCTAAAATATAGTATAGTAAACACATAAACCAGTAACATACTTGTTTGTTATCATTGTCAAGTGTTCTGTACTGTGCATAATTGCATGTGCTATACTTTTGTATGACTAACAATACAGTAGGTTTGTTTACACCAGCGGCAGGTGAGCAATGCATTGCACTATGATGTGATGACAGCTCTGATGCCACTAAGCAATAGGAGTTATTTAGCTTCCTCATAATCTCTGGGGCCACAATCAAATAGGCCATCCATCATTGACTGAAACATAGTTATGACTATAATTTCATGAAGAGTATACTTTTTTGGCCATTTCTGTGCTTTTCTTATTTTATTTCTTGTACCTGAATTTTTTTTTTCTTGTTTCAGCCTTCCTTCAAAAGATTAACCTGGGCACAATGCATCCCTCTGTTGAAACTTGTGATAGTGGTCCTGTTCACCAAGGCATTTTAAGTTTATGATTTCTATAGGAAAAAAACGTTCAGTTACAGATGCTACTACCAGGAGTCTCTACCTACAACACAGTTTTAACCTTCTATTTTTGCTACAGCAAGTGGAAGAGTGGGTGGTGGTAGACCAGAGAGTCTTGGGTTCCCAGGCTCTAAATAACATGCATTTGAATTGGAAGAGGAAAGGCCCTACTGATTGAACTTTAGAGATTAAGAACTAAAATAAAAGAGTATGAGTCAGAGACTGTACCCTGTTTTCCTGAGGGCAAAACACTTACTTTTGGTGGGACTGTTAAGACCTTTACTGATTATGCCCCAGGACGGAATATGCTCCCTTGCCACCTCCCTCTCCTAGTAAAGTAGGAACAAATCACTTATAATAAGAGCTGTTGCTGAAAACCACTCCAAATACTTGAAACATTAAACCTTTCCTCTTCATAGGATTTTGAAGATGTTAAATTTATTAGTTTTCTATTGCTAAGTAAAAGATTACCACAAACTTAGCGACTTAAAACAACATCCATGATTATCTCATATATCTGTAGGTCAGAAGTCTGGCTTGGATTGACTAGGTTCTCTACTCCGTCAAAATCAAGGTGCTGGCTGGGCTCTTCTGCAGGCTTGGGGCTCGCAGGAAGATTCTGCTTCCAGACTTATTCAGGTTGCTGGCAGAATCCAATTCCTTATGGCTTTTGATCAGAGGTCCCTGTTTCTGGCTAGCTGTCAGCTCTGGCTGCTCTTTGCTCCTGAAGGCTAGCCACATTTCTCTGAACCTGGTATCTTCAAACCAGCAATGCATGTTGGAGCTCTTCTCATGTTTCTAATCTCTCTTTCTCTTCTGCTACCTGTCATAGAAAGTTTCTGCTTCTAAGCTTCGTGCAATTACATTGGGTCCACCCAGATAACCCCTATTTTAAAGTCAACCTGCACCCAGGTTCCAAGGCTTAGAATGGGACATTTTCGAGGAATCATTTCAGAAATTCTTCCTTCACCATAACCCAACACAGGCATTCATTAACACAGTTCAAAAGATATTCTCTCATAATCACTCATTACACTTAAATGCATAGTTTCTGGAAATACACAAGTAAAATCATCTGCTCAAAATACTTTGATTCCAGTTTTCAGGCCTTTGCAAAAGTAATTACCTTTCCCAGCTCATCGTCAGAGGAAGTATCACAGAGTTTCTTGGCAGGGGAGAACGGTTGTTAAAAAGAGATTTCCTCGTTTTAACTTAGAAATTTCCAAACGAATGTGTCACATACTTAATCTCCCTTCAGTGACAGTGACATATGTCTCCCTCTGTGAGAGGGTTCTGCATTTCCTCAGGCAGAGATGGTACCTTCGCTGTGTTCTCACAAAGCCTAGCTCATGCCTCTTTATGTCTCTCAACATTTTGAACTATAATTTGTAATTCTATTACCCTCCATTAGTAGATTTGAACTCCCTGAGGGCAGACCTACAGCTCTGAGGCAATTCTGTAGAATGTTGTAGGTGGTGATTTGCTAAATGAATACGTCAGGATGGCAGAATTAAAATGAGATACGAGGGATGGGGTCACAATATAAAACAAGATCAGGGGACTCCAATGTCTGATAAATCTGTTCAGTTAATATCTTTTGTAATGATATTAAGTTAATATTTTCTGTAGTAATAACCTGTTCTTTCATGTACTATATTTAATTTTATTCTTCTATTACCCCAGCATGGTGAGAAGGTATTATAGACATTTTACAGAGGGGAAAATCTCATCATAAATGAGTTGCCAAAGTTCAAGCAGAGCCAGCACTTGATCTCTTGCTGGAAGGCAGCGTGACAAAGCAAAAGGTAATGAGTTTTGGAGATAGAAAGGCATTTTAGCTGCTGTGTGAACTTATAAAGTTAATTACATTTTCTGAAATTCAAGTTTTTTTTTTTCTTCGTAAAATGAGGATACGCGCCTTAGATGATATTGAAGAAATTGTATTAATTAATGCATTATATATTTTGATATAAGAAAAAATCCTGGGAATGTGGTGGCTTATATTACAAACTTTAGTAAAAATTGTTTTACTTCTGCTCTGGCCAGTGCGGCTCTGTTGGATGGGTGTCGTCCCATGCACCGAAAGGTTGCTGGTTTAATTCCCAGTCAGAGCACATGCCCAGGTTTCAGGCTCGATCCCCAGTGGGAGGTGTGTAGGAGGCATTAATCCATGTTCCACTCTCACATTGATGTTTTTTCTTCTCTTTCCCTCTCCCTTCCTCTCTCTAAAAATCAATAAAAATACATACTGAAAATAATTGTTTTACTTCTACCTTTGATTGTAAGACTAATACAGTAGATTTTGTAGTCTTTGGTATCTCTCTACATGTACCTTTTGGATTATTTTCTTTCCCCTTTCTTTGGTATCTCTCTACATGTACCTTTTGGATTATTTTCTTTCCCCTTTCTTTGGTATCTCTCTACATGTACCTTTTGGATTATTTTCTTTCCCCTTCATTCACTATTACTTCCACCAGCATTTACCAAAGGACCTTATGTTGCCCAAATACATCCTGGATGTAAGAATAAGAATCTTAGAAACTCCTTTTTACTAAAATGTTAGGGCACACAATAACAGTAATAATAATAATAATAATAATAATAATAATAATAATAATAATAGAAGCTTCAATTTAATAAGCACTGTATATGCTTTACATTTTATACACATTGCCTACATTTGCTCCAAATTTGCAAGTTAGGAATTATAATATCCAGTTTTTGGAAAAGAAATTGAGGCTCAAAAGTTTAGAAACCTGTCCCAAGTGGCACAGGTAGGAAGCAAAGCAGCCAGTATTCAAACGCAACCAGAACCACCTTCAATGTCAGGCTTTCTCTATTATACAAAGTTTCCTCTTCCTCTCAAAAATTAAAAAAAAATAAAAAATTGGTCAGCTGACCTCTAGAATTAGATGGGAATATTCTTGGCTGGGGGAAGTTTCCTAGAATGTTCTCAAATACCATCAGGCAGCTGATGGAGTTCTCGGTCCTCCATGAGCCCTAGACTCTGTTCTAAGAGATAGGGACCTTTTTGCTCAGAATTGCATGAGAGATTTGTAGCTGTTAATAAAATCTGTCATGTGGCTCTGAGTAGGGACTTTTCTGAGGTTTGGCAGGGATATGCTCAGGCTTAACCAGAAGGAAGAAAAAAAGGGCCATAGGGAAGAGTCTTAACTCTGGATAAAGGGAAAACAGAGCAAGTTCAAGTTAAGCAAACAAGTATCTGGAGGTTTAGTTGGAGATACTATTTAGTGGGATAAGAGAGGGATCATGAAGAGTAGCTAGGCGCTGGTGAGGGAGGCTAGGTCAGGGCTAGATGCGCCTGAGGTCGCTTTGTGAATTGAAGAGAGGAGACTGTATCTATATGAATGACTCCTCGAATCTGTGTTTTGGGCTTTGCAAATAGCATAATGGACATGCAGTAGGACAACCTTTAACATGAAAATTTAAAGGACATTTTTTCATAAGGAAAGAGCAATCCAGTATTAATGGTAAACGTTCTACCTTGCTCAGTTCTGGACGTATTGTAGTGGTTCGGACTCTGGGGTCTATGTGGGGGTTGTGGGAATGAAGAGGGACCAGGAAAATTGCCTGTTGGAAAAAAAGCCAACATCCAATATTGTTTTCCCTCTGCTTTGAGTCCTGTAAACTTTTACACATTTAGGAAATATATGTTAGTTTAAAAACAACAACAACTTTGTATTTATAGAATGTTTGGAATGTTGTAAGAGTTAATAACCGAAGAAAAGCAGACAAAATGATTTTTCCCATGATGAATAAAAATGATTCCTTTAGAGACTGTTAGAAAAAACGGTTTGTTTTGGTTTCCATTCAGGAGCTCCTATAGGATAAAAAGATATCATTAAATGTTGGAGAGATTATTTCTTATCCATTATTTTCTTTAACTAAAGAATGTCTTGCGAACTGAATAGCCTGGTTTTAGCTTTGCTCTATGCCAGTTATGTCTCTGGTTCAAGATTTTTTTTCCTGATGGGAGAGAGAATATTTCATACCTTTTCATTTCAGCGTTAAGTAATGTCATCAGTTAGATTATAGTCATCTTTTTCTCCTAGTTCAAATTAAGCCTAAAATAAGGGGTGGACAAAAGGATAGGATTATTTCTCTAGGGAAGATGCTTTTTTAGTTTTGGTTTGCTGAGAGCACATGTGTGTTCAATCAACTTAATACTTGTCTCTTCAACAGCTGTATGTTGCTGAGCAGCCATTGAGGGCCCTCGGCAGGACGGAATGGGGCCAGGGAAACATATGCTGGGAGGATACAAGGCAGTGCGGGCCCAGCAGATGTCACTGAACTTCCCATACAAACAGGAAAGCTGACAAATGGTCATTAAAACAATTGCCTTTAAATGAAAGTGATGGTGACTTCAGAACCTGATAAAACAAGTTTGAAATATGTGTTTTGAAAAGTAATCTGCTTTGCTTTGGAAGCAAGACGCCTGTCAAGAGAATTGATAACGTAACTTGCTTTTATATTAATTTGCCACCCAACAGTCAAAATAAAACCAACATCTATTTCTTGCTAGGTAATAGAAAATGATTTAATATTTGAACAAAGAAACACAAGTTGAATAATGTATGATGACCATAAATGTGTCACTTGTAGGTTGACAAAAGAACTCAGTTCGTTTTGCACATTGAGAAGATGAACTGGAATTATCTGCTATAAGAAATATTTCAGATCCTACTGAACTCAAACCAATGCAATGAGAAGAGAATAACATTAATTTAATTTATGTTCTGGTTTGAAGCTTAGATTGCTTATTGAACCTGGAGAACTTTTTTAAAGTTCATTGATAGTGATACAGTTGAACTCAATTGCTATTGGAAACTTCATCCAGTAAATTAAACTGAACTGACTAGATTTAGATAATTTTTCTTGCCCCAGTTTCATTTCTTTGTTTAAACTACTGATCAACTCAGTTACACTGAGGATACAGGATATGCTTAGGATACAGGTATAAACTAGAAAGCAAATCTAACTTTTGCATCATAGAGGAATTTAGCTGTATTAAAGATATTCTTAGATCCAAGCAGATAATTCTCACCTTCCTCTTGTTCTAATCCACATGTACGGAGCCTTTACTTTGATTGATTCCCAAGGTAGCCATATCCTCAGCAGTGTCCCTCAGTCATGGTATGGAGTAATTTACACCTTCTAAAAAGTGAAATACTTGGAAATGAGTAGTCAATATCTAGAATCCAGAAATGAATTCCTGAATCCAGAAATGTAAAACTGAGCTTTGTTAGGATATAACTCTCAGTTTCAAAATTCCACTTAGATATTTAGATCTGGAACTTAACAACCTTCATTTCCCAAAGAAAACAAGTCATTGTATCCAAAGACAATATATATTTAGATAATCTCAAATGTTTTCTCTCCTGATTTTCTAACTTAGGTCCTGGTCACTTCCCTTCCAGTCAGATATTTTCTGCTACTTCATATGATATATATACAAAGTACTGCATTCCCTGTATTTTTAGCTAGGCAACATTAGCTTGAAATTTTATCTCTGATTTTAGATGAAAGAATCACTTAGAAAAAGAAAGACATGCATGTGAAAGCCAGCATCTAAAAATAATTTTAAAATATGAAGCAAAGAAAGAACTGCAGTCTTCCTTATAATTAGAGATGTGCCAGAATGCTGGTGTGGAGGCACATTTGTTGTGAAAAGGAGAAGAACATGAAGAAAAAATGCTTCTCCAAAAGAATTTCAACATTTTATTTATAAGGATGTTAAGAAAATTAAATACTCCTAAGTAGATTTTTATTTCGACCTATTTAAAAGATTCTAATGTGAACACATACACACACACACACACCCATGAGTCTGAGAAACTAAAGGAGAATTGTATATACAAATGTGAAATGTATATTGCCTAGCAGACTATGAAAAATTAAACATGCAGATATTGTGGTAGAAAATTGTAAACCAAAGAAAAAAAAAAGAATCATCAAATTATATGACTGATATTTGCAGTTTCATTCAGTTAAACACATGCTTGTCCCAAATGGTAGTTCAGGTCCTCAATTAAGAGGAGAGGTGTCAGAAATCAGTGGTCAGCAGCTCTCCAGAAAGTGTTTTGTGGGAGTGATAGTTCTTGGTGAATCCAGTCTTTGGTCCTCAGATCTACTCAACTTTATTATGAACCCCAATTTGATCAAGCTTTTGGCACACATAAAGATTTCTAAACCCTATGTAGTTCTTCTTAGTACTTTTTGTGCATCCCTCTGCCACAGTCGTGATATTATAAATTAATCATCTCAAAGATATGTTAAAGGAAAAGAGGAAGCTGTAGAAGACTAAGTAAGATAGTAATTTTATAATTCAGAACAAATAAAACTAAGCAACAACATATAGAACACATCCATTGTAGTTATGACCTAAAAAAAAATAAAGAAATGACAAATACAGTTTTATGATTACCTTGAGGGTAGAAATGACAAATACAGTTTTATGATTACCTTGAGGGTAGTAGGAAAGTGAAAATATGTGATTGGGGAGGGACACAGAGGCTTCAAATATATTGGTAATGTTTTATTTCTTAAGCGGAGTGGTGAATACATGGATCTTTGTTTTACACTTCTTATACAATCAAGGCATATTCTCTGTGTACATTCAATATGTCCTAATAAAATCAACTCTAAAAATAGTTTCCACTCAGGTGATCAGTTTACATTGCAGTCCTATGGCTTTTATAGGCTGACTATAATGGAATCAACCATTTTTTACAAAATATTAGTTCTACTGGTTTATTTTCAGTTGTAGGCCTCTACGATTTGGTAAGCTGAGGAATTCTGCTCCTGTGTTTACTCATACTCAATCATGATGAGTACTATATACACCCGTCCTGGGTTTTACTAAATACAAATTGGTGACTGAATGTCACTGCATTATTTTACCACGACCTGAACCCTAGCCTATGTCCTTATCATCTCTCACCTGTGCTGTTGTCATTGAACATTAATCCCTCTTTTCTGGGATATTTTTCCATCTCAAATGTATTTTGTTTACAGTTGACAGTAATTAATCTAAAATGCAGGCATGTTGTGTTACCTAACTACTCTTTATACTATAGGTAGGTATCTTTTTAACATGGAATTTGGCATGTGACTTACCAAATCCTAGAATATAATCCTTATTTCCCCCTCACCTGATTTCCTACATTGTCCTTTAACACATCTTCCTCATCTGGCATTTTGTGCTCTAATACAATGGTTCTCGAATTTTGGTGTGTAGCAAAATCACCTGAAGACTTGATAAAATACTTACTCTACTTCTACAGGCTTGGTTTCTTACATGTGTTATCAGTTCTCCGGGTGGTTCTAGTATACACAAAAGACTGAGAATTACTGTTCTTATGCTATTGACAACTTTTTGCCTTCCTAAGCTGCCCACCTTCATGCTTCTATACTTTGGCTGTTTTCTTTCCATAGAACACACTCTTCTCCACTTCTCCTACCTTTGTCTATCTAGCTACCTTGCTCTGCTTCCTTACACTCAGCGTAGGTATAACTACCTCTTTTATAAAGATTTCTAAACCCTACGTAGTAGTTCTTAGTACATTCGGTGCATCTTTCTGCCACAGTAATGACGCTATAATTAAAATGCCATGGACATCTTGAGGTAGGTGCTTATTAAATATTTACTAAGCAAAATCAAACTAAAAATATTATATAATTCTTGATTATATAAAGATTTTCTTTTTAGTATAGTGATAAACAAAATTCACAAATTAATGTGATACATTCAACAGTAGATGCATATGTGCAATACCAAAGAACAACTGTGTGAAGGGGTATAAGGAAGGACTACATGTGTTGTGACTAATACATTTTAGTTGCTCCAATGATTAGTGAAATTTATCAGTCACATTGATTGACCCATCTGATTACTTAAGTTAATTTGATAAAAATCACTGAACAAGTTACCACTGTAGTCTCTTTGTTCTCTTTGACTCGTTAAAGAGAATACTGATCTTGTTATCCAACTATAAAGAATATAGCACATTAACTTTTCCAGTATTAAATTTGAAAATTTGGGAGCCTCCAAAACTGAATCTCCAAGTTAAAAAATTTCTACTTTTATTAGAAAACAGACCCAATTTAAAACTTGAAAGAAACATATAATCTACGAGCCTATTTGAGTTGCATGGGATCATTATGTGCGAGCAGACAATTTTTTTCTAAGGTTTGGGGGCTAGGATGTGTTGAGAATTCTGCCGTGGGAAGGATACTGGCCCTCAGTACAGGGAGTGGGGGACATAGTCAGTTATGGAACTTGAAGAAGGCACTTACCTTCTCTGTGCTTCATTTGTTTTTTCTCTTCCGTAAATTCAGGAGATAGTCTACATAGCTTTAAGATCAGTTATAGCAACACTATCCTGAGTCTAGAAATGTCAAGATAAATAGCATCAATCTGTATGAGCTATGTATTAGAATCTATTCCTTTAGGCATTATCTTTCCTCTTCCTCTGTACAGTGTTTTCTTTTAACACACTAAATAGTTTTCTTTCTTATGAAACTTTTAACCTTTGGTAACTAAAGCCTATTAACCTCTTTTAAAAGATTTCACAGTAAGCCAGTGACAGTGGAATATGGCTATGAAATGCGGTTCATGGTGTATGAATATACAACAAGGAAAATGGAATGCCATTGAAATCCAATTATATGATTTCAAAATTGAAGGGCCCATACTGACTTATTAATGCCATCCACATATCAATAGACGAATTTCATGGAACTGAAATGTAAAATAAATTTCTTACATTTATCTTTGAATACTAAACACTTAATGGCATAATGCATATTCAAAGGAAGAACCCCTTATCATATATGTACTTTTTGTAAATAACTTTAAGGAAAACCAAGAGCATACTGTTAAAGTACATCTTAATGAGGGTGGTTCTGTCAGGGGACAAAATAAAGGTAGACTTCTGATTGCCTAAGTTAATAGTATACAGTAGAGTCATGGTGACTCTATAAGGACCAAGAACAGAAAGAAAAATTAGGGTCCATGAAACACCTAGAGTGAGGGTTTAGCCTGCATTTTGATAATGGAAACATATTCGCTTGTTCCTCCATTTCTGTCCCTTCTGGCAGGAATCAGAGCCAAATACAGTGTCATGACAGCAATTATAAGTAAATGGTTTGGCCCAGGTGACTGAATTTTTCTTTCTGTTCTTGACCCTTTTTATTTTATTTTTTAAAGAAACAATTAAATATATTTATCTTTATTGATTTCAGAGAGAGGAAGGGAGAGGGAGAGAGAGAGAGATAGAAACATCAATGATGAGAGAGTCATTGATCGGCTGCCTCCTGCACGCCCCCAACTGGGAATCGAGCCCACAACCGGGGCATGTGCCCTGACCGGGAATTGAACCCCGATCTCCTGGATCCTAGGTCTATGCTCAACCACTGAGTCATGCCCAGCCGGGCAGTCCTTTTTTTTCTTCTTTTTTTAAAAATGTATTTTACTTACTTTATCTATTTGTGGTACATTTTCTAAAAGTGGCTTTTGAATGAAGCAGGTCATCAGTAAAATTTTGTGAGGAAGAGTGTTTTGCAATAAAATGGAAAAATGTTTCATTCCCGTAAGACTTTAAGTTAGTTGTAAAAAGAAAGACAAGGGTTCAGGTGCATGAAAACTGGTGTTTCTTGAAAAAGGAGTTTCTCAGGGTCCCAGGAGTTTGCAGTTGTCTGGGAGGAGAGAGTAGAAGTAAAAGCAGAGAACAAAGGCTTCTCTCACCAGGTGCTGGGCTCTTTTGCAGTGGACCAGTAGCTGCATATCTGTGGCCAGTATTATATACAGATGTCTGGAGCCAGAGTTATAGAAATTGTTCACAATTGTATCAAGTATTTCCCCCTAAAATTATAAAAAATGCTGCAAAAGTGAGATCAGACAAATTTGAAAGTAATATGTTTTTTATTCCCAAAGTTCTGATGTTTATGGAATCTAGAAGATCATATTAGGAGCTTTATTTACACTTGGCTTGCTTTAGGAACTAACATTGCCTCACCATATGGGGAAACCCTAATCCAAATCAGAAGTTCGACCTTTGAGCTCCGTGGGCCTCAGGGAATTGAGAGGGAGGCATACAGTGCTCTCTGGCTTATAAACTTTGAAGCCAAATTACTCCAAGATGACTGCTTCTGTTTTTTCAAAAAGTAAAATACTATGCCTCGTCAAAACGTGTCAAATTGTATGAAACGCTGACTGACCCGGGAGAGCGATGAGCACCAGTCTGTATTTCAATGGCTGTCTTTATCTTTTCCGAGCAAGAATCCTTGACCCTAAGCAGCATAAGGGGAACACCGTGAATCTGAATTGTGAATCTGAAATCACACACACTTTGATACTGATTGAAACTGGTGCCAATCAGTATCTTGCAGGGCTGCCCTGAGGTTATGCAGTTGGCTTTGTCTCTGTTCCTTGTGAACTTCTAGGTCACTCTGTTAGCTTTTTGCTCCTTCATTAAGTGTTCTCATGTAAAAAATAGCAGAAATATGACTGTATTTGTAAGTTAGTAGATAGTTAATGATATATAATCAGAAAATTGCCTTTGAATGTGTTT
The DNA here is from genome assembly GCF_964146895.1 of Miniopterus schreibersii. Taxonomy (NCBI): domain Eukaryota; kingdom Metazoa; phylum Chordata; class Mammalia; order Chiroptera; family Miniopteridae; genus Miniopterus; species Miniopterus schreibersii. The sequence continues at coordinate 37,834,337 of NC_138103.1, read as the reverse complement.
CCCCCCCCCCAGAATTTAGCAAATAAAAATTCAGTTTTGAAGTTCAGCCTCAGAAAACCCTTTAAATTGAGTACCTAAGTCATTGTATCCAACCTGGTCTTTATTAGCAACAAATCTGATATTTTAATCTCCATTATACACCTTTCTCTATTCTGAAGTGGTTTGGAATTGGTTCAATTCTGTAAACACGTATTCCTTGACTTTTTAAAAGGACACACACTCACTTAATTACTGTTACATGGGAAATACATCCAACTAATGCAACAAGATAAAGTTTGAGAAAATGGATCAGATGGAAGGCCCTACCATTGATCACGGACTCTGTCAAGTTCATGGAGCTGCACACACCTCTGTGCTTTGCCTGGCATGTGTCGCCAGCTGTGTGCCTTTTCTCCTAGATGTTGATTTTCTCATACTTACATTCCACCTTCTTCATATAGCTGGTCCCCATTGTGCTGTGTTATGTGCCACATTGAGTTCTCTTCAGCTACTGATACATAGGCCTTTGGGATGTTCTTAAAATCTCTAAAAGCGTATCTAGTAGCTTGGTTTCAAAACTCTAATCCAGGATCTGACATTATCAATCGGTGGACAATGTCCAGCTTTAACTGCTGAGATTACATTTCTGACCGATGGCTCTATTTGGAATCTTACTGTGCCATTTTATAGAGTAGCTTGATACTATGTGGGAATTAGTTTTCTATTTCATGGCCAGATGGTGCTTACCATCACAACAGGACATATTTGTTTGAACGAATAGTTTTTATTTCATGACACATCTACAAAGGCTAAATTGACCGGCAATAGCTTTACGAAGTGTATTATTCTTAAGGTTAGTGCTACTGTAGTTAACTATGAAAATAGCTTTTGAAATTTTTATTCGTCGTTTATCTATACAAAGTGGTAATCAGTCTTTTAGTCAACATATGATGATATGGTGAGGAGGAAATGAGACTCTACAGATTACTGAGTAGAAGTATATACTAAAGTTTTGGTAAATCTATAGTCATGCTATACAATTTATAAACCATCGCTGAGTTGGACTCAAAACATCAAAAGGGTTTGAACCTCAGCTACTCATGCATTTAGTAATCTTGGGGAAATTACTTAAAATTTCTAAGCCTTAGTTTACTTATGTGTAAAATTAGAAGTAAAAATGCCTGTTTTGTTTTTCCTCCATAATGTTTTTGCATGATGACGTATAGTTTTGTTATTATTTTGTTTTGATTGAAAGAAGCTGACATCCACTTCTTCCCCCTCCCTAAAAGCAAAGAATAGTGTGTGTCAAAGATTTTGAGAAGTGAAGTGAGATGAGAGCGGAAGAGAGTTTATTGTTTATCACAGTGTTTATTGTTTACGGCAGCATGGTGGCCATTGGAGACTCTCATAACATAGAAAACAGTAGTAACTCCAATGGTAGGACTGGAAAGGAATTGGAAAGTTGGTGGCAATAATTACGGACAAGACTTCTGAGAAGTTTGACAGTGTGGGGAAGGGGTACTCAGAGAGGTGAATAGATAGGAAACATAGTTCCAGGGAGAGTAGTTTTCATTGTGATTGTAATTAAGCTTCTTGTCATGGTGTATTTATGACAAAGCATCAGATTATTTAAATGTGCTGGTGACAATAACTCAACACAGACAGAAAGTTTCAAGATGCAGGAAAACAGGGAAACATCACAAATAAGTGATTTCTGATAAGGCATAAACTGTTAATAGAAAATTGGTGGAAAAACTAGCCATTACTGAGAAGGACAGAGGAGAAGTTGAGTAAGGTTATATATTTGGCAGCCTAACTTTTCATTAATTTCGTACAAGGGCTTTTATTTTCTTTCTGAAGTAGGAGACCGGCCACCTGCTAAGAGTCTGAGGTTGCGGAAGCAAAAGAGGGTGAGGTTGGAGGTGTTGGGAGACTGAGGAAGGCTGAAGGCCAGCTTGTAAAAACTGTAGTTATTTGAAACTCAGGAAATCGGAATCATCAGTTTAGTGAATTTTCATGATAATAATTCCTAATATGTGTATAGATTTTTATTTTTCAATAAAGGCTTTCATATGCATCATCTCATGTAAAAATTGCTAATTGTTTCCCCCCAGTTTGTTTTAGGTATAAATGACATATGAAATTGTACTTATTTAAGATATACATGGGTTTCCCATAGTTTTAAACCCAGCAGAACGTGGAGGTACAAGCATTAGCTTTTTGGATACTTAAGAGGTTAACCTGCTGTGTGAAACACATGTCTTGGTGAGACTCCAAGAGAACATTGCAGGTTAGAGGGAAGGCGTCAGCTGCTGTGACTGGGAGCTGAGGGGGAAGCCAGCGGGGCTCTTGAAGACCCTGCACTCACTGCACGCTCTGAGCGACCTGCGACAGGGGCTGTCCAGGGCCGGAGAGCCAGGAGGACACACAAGACTCATTTGTACCTGGTGATCTTGATAAGACCTTTTGTATACAAATATCAGAGCTTTACCCCTGTGTTTCTTATCACAGACCCCAGAAAGTAGAGCCTACTACATTTTTATACCAGTAAACTAGACTTGTATAAACATTGTAGTTTAACAAGTTGTTCTACATAGATAACAACTTTTAAAGAATTGTTTTCTGAATTTAACTTTGGAGGATTATCTTTGATGACAAAAGCTATGTCTATGTAGCTGAGGCGTGACATTGCACTTATTCTGTAGCAGAGCTTTGGGTTAAAAAATTCTTAATACGTTTAGATAAGCAGGAAACAGAAGATAAAACATGTGTTTATTATTCAATCTGCATATATACTTCTGTTCTATATATTTATTCTTTAAAATTTAGGTTACAGAAGACTGAGTTCCTGTCTGAGGTATAAGTAAAAATGTACTGAGATCTATGAATGTGAAATCTTTAGGATTATAAACGTTTTGACTGACAGCAGATATGAGGGTTGAAGGCAAGAAACAGATCTAGAAAGAACCAGATTTCTCTGTCCAGTCCTTATAAATGGCACCTTCATTTTTATTCCCATGACTACTTATTTCATAATAGATACTTTTTGACAACAGGTTATCCTCATCATAAACCTGATTTCTTCTCTCTGGTATAGGCTATTCTGAGGACTATTAGCTTACTTGATACAGGGAATGGATTTATGCTTGTTTGTGGAATTATTTCTGACAACCTTATGGCAAATTATAGAGCATTTCATGATCATTTAAGTTTTCCCTTTTTTCCCAATCCCATTTAATAATCTACATCTCACAATAGCATGGGGAGTTAATGTTTTTAAAGATCTTTAAAGTGTGTAATTTGTTTTAATTTTCACAATTTTGCGAGTTAGACCTTGTTATCATCATTTTACATTTGGGAAAATTGAAGCTTAGAGAGGTCAAGAGACTTGCCTGAAGCTACAAGGTAAATGCATGGCAAGAGCTAAGCCAGGACTACAGAGAAAGATTCTTAATACTGGCACTTAGTCTTTCAAGTACACTGATTGTACCTTATAATCTAAGGAGTTTTTAGAGTTTTCTTTTCCCAAACTGATATTTTAGTTTCCCAATGTTTGCAGGAGTTCGACTTCAAATCTGGGTGCATGTAGTTGGACTATACTAGAAAATCCCGTGTGCACGGAGACTTTGTGGTGCTTTCCTATAAACTTTTGTGTCTGGGAATCATTATCAAATATAATTAACCTAAGCATCTTTTGAGCAGGTGGTTAAAATTGGGTTTGGAAGGAACTGTTTCTAATTGATTAAGAATGTTGTTTATTTCAGGTAATGCAACAGTCGCCAATGTTGAACCTTAAAGTATGCTTCCTTCCAAAAGGAATAATGATTTAAATGTTTACTTGAATTGTATTTGTTATGATATAGTACATTTAAAATATTCAAAAGCAATTGTCCATCTCTAGAGCCTGAGGTATAGCATTCGTCCCTAAATAATTAGACTTCTGTCACAAGCCTCTTGACAAAGACAACCTTGCTTAGGAAAGCTGAGCATATAGCCTCACAAAGTTCTGAGTTCTGGATACAGAGAACAGGCAAATGGTTGCCAGAGGGGAAGGCGATGGGGGTACAAATTGGCAGTTACAAAATAGTCACCGGGATGTAAAGCACAGCATAGGGAATAGAGTAAATAATATTGTAATACCTACATGTGTTGCCAGGTGGGTACTGGAAATATTAGGGGCATCCCTTTGTAAAGTATATGATTGTCTAACCACTACACTGTACACCTGAAACTAATACAAAATAATATTTTATGTAAACTGTAATTAAAAAATAAAATTTAAAACAAAATAAAATAAAAATTTGCATATAAATAAACAACAAGAAAAAGTCCTGAGTTGTGGCTACTTTTTCCTGTTTCTGAATACTTGCTGCTGGTGGAGCCCTCTTCCTAAGATGGAAGTCGGAGACCAGCATGTTGAAAAAGCCCAGTTGTGAGGACTTTAATTTCTTGTTTTTACCTGCTTTGCTCCCTCCTGTAAGCTAAAAATAATGTGGGGTGTGTGCGTGTGTGTGTGTGTATGTGTTGTTCTAAACATTCAACATCCCCTTTTAAGATTGTACATAGCTGTTTGGCAAACTCTGCTTATGTGAGATGGCAGAGGAAGGAGTCAAGTGGAATCTTGATGCCCTGGTGAAGAACCTACCTGCCATGACTTTGCTTTCTCTGAAAATAAAAATCAGCATAATCAAAGGAGTAAAGAAATGATAGGTAAAAAATATGTCAAAGCTTTTTAGCTACAACTAAAAGTTGTTTTTATTTGATCAATTGTCAAAAGTTTGGTTCAATTGAATTAAGCCTGAAAATTTTTCTTCAAGTGTACAACTTAATTTTCTGTCATCTGGAAGGATCCACAGTGTTTTTTATTCCCTGTGCAGTGGAAACAATTTAAGTGCAGTCACTTAAAATAAAAGATTATTTAAACACTTTTTAGTATACCAACTATCACAGTTCTATCACATCTTGGAAGTGCACTTGGAAGTGCAACTATCACATCTTGGAAGTGCACTTGATAGGGTTTATTTTATTAAAATCATGACTAAATTCATTTATAAAAAAAACCCAGAAACTTTTATATTTTGTCCTAAAATATGCTTATTACTGATTTGAAAACATGCTGGATGTCGCTATGTCTTTAACCATATTTTGGTTTGTTGTGTTATTTCCAGGTCGAGGGAAATAAAATATGATCTTTCTTAGCCTAGACTATTAACTATCTGAAGGTCAACAAAACTCCTGTACCCTGTAGACATTTATTTTCTCTTGTGTGTTACTAGGAGATATTCAGCCAACAGTTTTGACTAAGTTGACAAATGTTTGCTGTACGACTGTGTGATTGTGTGTGATTATTTGTGCCTAAACATGTATATGGACATGTCTGTGGTTCCATGGTTTTAGCTGGGCCCTTTTATTTTGGTGTAGAGGCAAAGCTCTGCTTGCTAGTTTTTCATCGAGGAGCTCTAGAGTACTATTCCCCTTTGATAAGCTGACTAAAGTCAAAGGTGCAGTTGTAGAATATTGGACATTAAAAATTGAGAGCGATTACATCTATCTTAAAATAAACTAGGAGCCAAAATGAATTTAGTTTTACAAAATGTAAGAGCAGAAAAAGAACATTAGTAATGTCCTTGTGAACTTACAACATTTTTCAATGTTTCAAACATTATACAATGTTTGAAATGGTAGGTAGCTCCCCTTGTGCCCTTTATTATATGATGCTACAATGAAATGGAAATGAGGTGTTATCTGGAGAAATCACTCACCATTTCCAATTGTCATGTTAGCTTTATGAAAATGCAGACAGCCAGGAAGTTTTAGTGTGATATAAAGATGTGATCTTTCTGTAAACTGAGTGTCCAGGAAAGAGTGTACATTTAAATTTTTTGTTCAACACATACAGCAATATTTAAGGAACCTATTAATTTATTTTCCTCTTATGCATCTTTATTGTCTTATTTTTCAATTACAGTTTATATTAAATATTATTTTGTATTAGTTTTAGGTGTATAGCATTAGCAGTTAAAGTATCATGTACTTTACCAAGTGTTTTCCCAGATATTTCCAGTACCCACTTGGCACCATACCTAGTAATTACAATATTATTGACTATATCACCTATGCTGTACTTTACATCCCCATGACTATTTTTTAACTACCAATTTGTACTTCTTTATCCCTTTACTTTTTTTTTACCCAGTCCCTCAGTCCCCTTCCCCTCTGGCAACTGTAGGTCAGTTCTCTGGAACTATGAGTCTGTTTCAATATTGTTTGTTTATTTTGTTCTTTAGATTCCACATATAAGTGAAATCATATGGTATTTTTCTTTCTCTGACTGACTTATTTCACTTAGCATAATATCCTCTAGATCCATCTGTGCTGTTGCAAATGGTAAGATTTCCTTCTTATTTATGGCAGAGTAATATTCCATTGTATATATGTACCAACACTTTTTTATCCACTTGTCTGTTGATGGGCATTTGGGTTGCTTCCATATCTTCATTATTGTAAATATGCTGCAATGAACATAGGGGTGCATATATTCTTTGAATCAATGTTTTGTATTTCTTGGTATATATACCTAGAAGAGGAATCACTGGGTTAAAAGGCAGCTCCATTTTTATTTTGTTGAGGAACCTCCATACTGTGTCCCACAGTGGCTGCACCAGTCTGCATTCCCACCAGCAGTGCAGGAGGGTTCCCTCTGCCCTACATCCTCTCCAGCACTTGTTTGTTGATTTATTGATGGCAGCCATTCTGACAGGTGTGAGGTGATGTCTCATTGTGGTTTTAATGTGCATTTCTCAGATAATTAGTGATGTTGAGCATCCATTCATATGTGTATTTACCATCTGTATGTGCTCTTTGGAAAAGTGTCTATTTATGTAGGTCCTTTGTTCTTTTTTTTTTCGTGTTGACTACTATGAATTTTTTATAAATTTGTGGTATTAACCCTTTGTCAGATGTATCATTGATGAATATCTCCTCCTATTCAGTAGGTTGTCTTTTTGTTTTTTTAATGGTTTCCATTGCTGTGCAAATAATTTTTAGTTTGATGTGGTTCCATTTGTATATTTTTTTTCTTTCCTTTCCCTTGCTCAAGAAGATATATAAGAAAAAATATTGCTATGAGACAGGTCAGAGAATTTACTACCTGGGAATACAGTTTCTTTCCTTACAAGGAGTGGTGAAGGGCAGAGGGAAGGAGAGAAGATTTAGGTCAGTGGTTTCCATATCGTCATACTTTAGCTTCTTCTTTCATTATATTTCACATCAAAAAATAAAAATCCAAATAGATCCTGTTCTCACCCTATTCTGTAAGGTTGCTTATTTACATGATCCACTTACTCTTGGGTCAGACTATTGATTAGTTGAGTCCACTAAATTCAGGTATTTCTGTATAAGAACATGTGAATTGCTTCTTTACATGGACAATATAAGGACAACCAAAATTGTTAAAAAAATTACTTCTCTAAACAGATATATATATGTGTGTGTATCTATACATATATGCATATATATGAATACTATATTTACATTGGATTGTCTGGTCACTCTTTGAGTAATATGGTAGTAATCACTGAATATTTAAACTAGCCTAATGAGATAGGCATTAAAATTAACCCATTTTTTCTAGACAAGGAAACTGAAGTAAAGATAGATTAAATACATAGCGCAAAGTCACAAGTTCATTAGTAGCATTACCAGAATTGGACCCAGGTGTGTGTGTGTGTGTGTGTGTGTATGTATATATATATATGTATATATCATTAGAAACTTTCCTAATGGGGGAACTTTATTAAAAAAACACAGATTTCTAGTCCCAAGGCCTATGGAACAAATTGCTGGGCATAAAGCCCAGGAATCTCTAGATCTAAACTGCCCAGGTGATTGTGATGATCATCTAAGTTTGACCATCAATGTTAGACCACTCTGACTTCTGGCAGAGAGAACAACTACTTCAATATTTCTCAGCTCATTAATCAAAGAAATGTCTCTGAGGTTTTTCCTTCTACCATACATATCACTGTTGGCTGCAGCTGCTCGGGTCTTTGCCATTTAACCACTTCATGACTATTGCTTTCAGGCACATTTGTGCATAACTAGGCACTTCACATTTGTGAAGCTTATCTGCAGCCACACTGTCTGCTGAAATCAGGTGCTGCCATAGTGGGAAAACAAATCACTAAAACATGCTTGATCAAATCTCTGAGACATTGCTACAAGTGTTAGATAAGTTTTTGAAGATATGCCAAGTAGCAAATGAGAAAAACAAGTTGATGGTTTCAGAAGTGTCTAGTAATTTAAATTTAGCAGGGAAGGTAATTTTACTTATTGAACAAAAGTGATTTATAAATAATCCTGAAAAATTAAGCAGCTGGACTAGCACGGGACTTGCATATTTCATGATTTTTAAATGATTCCAAAGCCGTTTCAAAATAAATTTGAACAGTTTAAAATATTTTTACTTATCAGAGAAAGTTCACTCAATTGCTACAAGAACTTCATATTTGCTTATTTTCTGTATGAATTATCATTCTACTGAATTATATATTTTCATTTTTAATGTAAAAAGGATCATGTACTTGAGTTCTCTCACTCAACTTATTTGAAATTAAGAGCTACAGATTTTAAGACAAATAAATATCATATTATTTTGAAAGTGACAAAACCCACATTTCTAGAAAGTAATTGTCCTGTTTCCCAGTACAGCTGGTGTGTGGATAGTAATACGGTTTAAGATCACTGACGCTTTGAATTTCAAGAACTAGTTCCAAGGAAAAGTGAAGAAAATCAATTCTGAGCCACTGGGACACCAACATTTGAGGAGTGGGTTTAGAGTACAGAGGCTGAGGTGAGGTAGGAGTTTAAAAAGTACTGTCACAAAAATAGAATGAGAGCATGATTTGGGAGGCTTGAGGGAACCATAAAATGAAGCAGTAAATTGACTGGTTCCTTAGTCTCTGGTCACCCAAGAAGAGGACACAGCTAATAGAAAAAAAAATCTATTATTGTTATTTTTTTTATTGCTAGAAAATATTTGTTTATACTAATAGAGTTTTTGGCTATTGCTTCAAGGACTTTACACTGCACAAAACTTTTTAAAAAATGTGTGAAGGGGGCCTGTATAAAATTGAGGGTAAGATGAAAGCTTTTGGAGAGCACTTATCATGCCTACTCATCAATATATTCTCCTAAGCCTGTGGAGTTTTCTGTATTTGTTACTCAATAAAAATCTATTGAATGAATGAACAAGGTGAACAGAAGTGTGCTTGGTTCCAGTGCATCATCTGAAGAACCCTGAGTTGATTTGAAGTAATTGAACATATTTTATATGTTAAATTTCCTTCTGTATTTTGACTGTAGATTGAAGTTGATGCTTGTTTTCATAAATATAAAACATGCATAGAGAGGGAGAGTAAACTGGCCCTCGGTGTCTGAGTCACTTCATGTTAAAGAACATGGGTAGCCCGGCCTGGTGTGGCTCAGCGGTTGAGCGTCGACCTGGGATCCAGGCGATCGGGGTTCGATTCCCTGTCAGGGCACATGCCCGGGTTGTGGGCTTGATCAATGCCTCTCTCATCATTGATGTTTCTCTCTCTCCCTCTCCTTTCCTCTCTCTGAAATCAATAAAGATATATTTTTAAAAATAAAAATAAAGAACATGGGTAGAGAGAAAATAACCACCTCACAGATTTGTAACTGATGAGCTGTATCTAAAACATATGTGGTAGCTACTACTACCTGAGAATCAGGCCTGTTTGAAAACATAGGTTGCCAATAGTACTTTGGTTCAATTCAGTGCACTCTTCTATATATTTTTTATTGTATTCACTTTTACAAATAGAATTTGATCATTTTAAATGAAGAAAATCAAAATTATAAACAATGTATTTGAAGGTGCATTTTCCAATTATTTTTCTTTGTCCCATTGCTTATTCTTTGTAGTCCAAACAAGAGAATTTAGCTATCTTTTTGACTTCTAAACCCAGTAATCCAATTTCTTCATCTCTAACTGTGTCTTGGAAGATTACATGGGTAATACCTTTAATTGCTCTTTTGTTTTAGTTTGTAATTGCTGCAGTAAAATGGTTTGTGAATTCTGATGGGTTATAGGTTAGATCGGTAGATATCTTTGTTTAAACATGCACAATATAAAAAAGTTCAATAATGTTTAGATGTCCAGGGACATTGTGCTGAAAGAATAAATATATTTGTATACATAATTAGTTCAGCTTGGTGTATTTGGTTTTTCTGATAAATTATCTTTAAGTTGTGTTGATAACATAAACTAGCAGATTGAGTATTTTGTCAAAAGGGATAAAACAAAACAAAAGATATCTCTTTAACCTTCAGTAAATGTTAGATATTTAGTCTTGGTGCTGTGTATTTAGAAATAGGTATGCCTTTTTGCATCAAAAGCATTTTAATTAGTATATTTTGAAAAAAATATATTTTATAAATTTTTTAATATTTTAATTGGCATTGGGAAATAGTAACTTGACAAAAGCCTTGGTTTGCCAAGTTTTTGATAACATACAAAGCCCTATATTAGTCATTCATACAGCTTTGAAAATATATGACAAGTATTTCAATCCAAGATATAGCTACAAGTGGTTACGTAGGCATATTTTACCCCACATCTCCTGTTTTTTATTTGTTGGCAGAAATATTATTCAATGCACAAACTTGGAGCATAGTATCTTTTAATTCCTAGAAGTAAAACATTAAGTAAAATATATTAAAGTCATATAAAAATATATTTACTACATATAAAGTCATATAGCAAAGGAAATTACTATATTAAATATATTAGTCCATCTTTATTAGATAATTTATGTTTAAAATTAATATTTGTTATACATTTTTTCAGAGCTTTTTCCCATGCTCTCAGGAAAATAAAAATAAAACAAAAACAGAGGAGACCTATATTTTTTAAAATAATAGGAAGATAGTTCAATAATGTACCTAAGTTTTTTGGTTTTGGCATTACTGTAATACATAAAACATAAGAAAGTTAAAGAACTGATGATTCCCTGGAGAGAATTTTTTGCCTTCATTTGAAAATAACATTGCAGAGTAGCTAGGAGTGCTTTGGTCAGTCTCATTTGTCATGAAATTAAGAAGAAACTTTTTAATTAAAAAAAAAAAAGAGTAGCAGGTATTACTTTAAAGAAATATGTAAGCACTCATATTTTTAAATATCAACTGAGAAATGTGTGTTATAATTTATGGTAACGTGACTGTTACCCATTGCACGTTTTAACCTCTGGTCATTAATCTTTGATCACTGAAAGGCATTTTGCCACACCCGACCATGTTCACTGTGGTTTGTGCCCATAAATTACTTGCTCGATAAATGTAATGGTGAAATCTGATTGCTTCTATGAACCAAGTTTTGATCAAAGATTCGTTTGTTTCAAGAAACTGTGTTTGTGGAATATAATAAAATAAACTGATGAACAAAATAGATCCAAAGACACAGAAGCATGGAACAGGCAGAGGGATCTCAGAGGGAAGACAGGGGTGGGGAAGTGGGTGGGGAGAGATTAATCAAAGAATTTATATAGTTATATGCATAGCCTATGGACACAGACATTGGTATGGGGAAGGCCTGGGGGTGGGGTGGATGCGATCAATGGGGGTAAAAGGGGGGTATCTGTAATCCTTTCAACAATAAAGATAAATAAAAATAAATTAAAAAAATAAACAATAGAAAAAAATAAAACTCATGAATTGTTTGTTTCTGGAATTTCCCACTTAATGTTTTTAGACTGTGATTGACCTTGAGTAACTGAAATTACAGGGCGCCAAAACCACAGCTAAGGGGAACTGTTGAATTAACAATAATAAATCTCTAATCTGTAAACATGGAATGTCTCTGTTTACATCATCTTTAACTTCCTGTAGTTAAAGACATGATTTTTAATGTACAGGTCTTACATTTCCATTGTTAAATGTATTACTTAGTATTTTATTATTTTTGATGCTATTTTGAAGGCAATTCTTTACTTGTTTTCAGTTTCCAATTGTTTGTTGCTGATATGTAGGAATAGATCCAGAGACATAGGCATCCTTGTATCCTTTTTGTATTTAAGCACATTTGGGAGTTCTGCAAAGTATCCTTTTTGTATTTAAGCACATGTGGAAGTTCTGCAAAGTAAATGGATTGTTTGTGCTGCAGTGTAGACATAGGATCCAAATTATTGGATAAGTCCATAAGCCCTGGTTCCAGAAGCCTTATTCCCATTTGATTAAAAACCCCATGGGTCCTATGTGAATGATGTTCTATGTATTGCAACTCTATGGACTCATGATGTAGGATAGGCACATAGGATCTGGGCACAGCCATGATCATTGATTAAAAAAACGTTTATGTGACAATAGAAGGCAGAATAGAGCAGAGTGTTTATTATCTGTGTTTACTTTGCTGGCTACTCAGACCCCGTAATATTGTTCATAATAGTGTTTGTGCCCTCGTCAAGTCCTTTGCTGCTTCACATCTCCATACTGCCCAATAGTTTCTTTAAAAGAAAGAATTAAAAACTCAAGCAGAAAGGAGTAACCACCAGGTAGCAAAATGCCAAGTGCTGAATGTTGAATTAAGCTGGTGAAAGTGAAGAGACTTTAATAACTGAAAGATGGAAATAAGGCTGCTTTCTCACTGCCTTGGCCAGAGAAGCCAGAGAGAAGGGGAACACTAGAGACGGGAGGTTTAAAAGTATTCAATAGAAATTAAATTGGGAGACGCATTAGACAATTGTAAGTGGTCTCCCGGGGATATGAGGAAATTAAAGCAATTAAACAATCTGGTAGTGCAGAGCACAAACCAAAAAGGATCTCTCCCTCTCTCTCTCCCTCTTTTATAACTTCCCATGAGATGTGGTTTCTGTCCTTCAAGGTTATACTTACGCACAATTTAGGCGGTTTCTCACGGCAGTGCTCTCCATCGCTGCCTTATAACTCACTTCCCCATCCCTTCTGCACACAAATTCCAGCTTAATTTTGTCTTTCCCAACATGTGGTACATTCTCTTGGTTGCCTATCTAGTAGCAATTGCTTCTTTTTCTTTGCTAATAGAACAGTGATTGAGTTCGAGGAGCAAAATGCCCAATACAGAGTCTAAATCATCACAGGTCTAGTCTAACCATGGCAACCTATTCGCCCTTGCCAGGGATTGGTCTCGGGTGGGCACGAGGCCCAGTTTTGGCCAAAGAGATGTCATCAAATTTATGATGGGCCCATTTGGATTATTTTTTCTCCCTGAGAAAGACAAAGCTGCATAAAGAGGAGTTTCTTGTTCTGATGCGTGAGGATATGAAGCCATATCCTTAAAATTCACCATATGGCAGATGATAGAGTAGAAAGAGGTTAACATCTTGAACCTTGGAAATGCCTGCCTCTGGACTCTTAAGTAAACAGGAAATGCTCCATGACATAAACTGCTATTAACTGGGTTTTTGTTATTGGTTGCAAATGCATTCTAAATCATTTATCATGTTACTTTTCCCTAAATGTCAAGGGGTTCCCATTAATAAATGAAGTGCCAACCCTCTACCCTGGCAGCCAAGGCTTTTTAAATCATTTTACATGAGTTTTCAGTATATATGTATATCTCCAACCCCCCAGACAAATTTGCCTCTTGGTCATTTTTGAGCATGCTTTCAGTGATTTTTTTTGCCATTGTCCCTTTGCTTTATAATTCCTTCCACCTGGAATGTATTCTTTTTTCTGGTGCCTTCATCTACCTAAATTCTTAAAATCTCATCTCAAATTCTACAACTTTCATGATGTATTTTTTAATTGCACCTGCTGGATATATGTATATGTCTATATATTTACATATCTACATCTGTACACACAGACACACACACACTAACTCAGACATAATATGTACACATATATATTTTACATATACATATGTATATGTGTGTATGTGTGTGTGTGCGTGTGTGTGTGTGTGAACAGGTTTTTGGCCCTGTTTAGCATTTAGTCTCCCTCTTTCTCATAATAGTAATCTGACATTCTTTTGAAATAATTCTTCTACCTACCCTTAGCTCATGTATGTGTGACATACGGTTAGGTCAAGCCTCACACTCCATGCTTTCCCACTGTTGACCCAGACATAATGATTTCTTCATAGGTAACTTATAACTTAATTGAAATCCATGAGACTTAGGCCCAGATTGCTAGTTAGAATTTTTTGGGAAAAAAGTCTCTTTTTTTTTCTGTTGAACGTTAATCAAAGAAGAGATAAACCTGGATTTTTCTGGGAGCCACCATAAATAAACATTCTCTCTACAAGGGAAGCCTAAACAGAAAGTAGAGCTATAATGGACATTAGATTCTTATAACAATGTTCAGATTAAAGTCAGTGGCATCATGAAATCTTTTTCAGGCAAGTGAGTCCATACTTTTGTTTTTAATGTTAGGCAGACTTAAGTCTTATTGGATTAAAAGGTTCCAATCTCCTTCTAACAATTGGTCTGTTTGTCGCTTTTTGCACACTGAATTAAACAATAGATATCTGGGTATATGTCTTATTTCTTTTACTAGCGTGTAAACTTCCTAGGTATAAAGACCAGGGCTATAGACCTGTTATTTCACTTAGCACATTCCTCTGCTTTTTATTTAGTAGACACATCATAAATATTTGCTGAATTTATATAAACTCTGAAATTCTGTATATCTTGGGATGACAGCCAATTTGAGATTTTCTAAGAATCACAGCATCAATTCTCAAAGTGCAGTTCTTCCCTGTCACATGTCTGTGCTTCATAACTATTCAGGAAAGTTTGCCTGTAACTTCTTCCCTCTCCTACCCACAGTTCATCCTAAACTGTATTCTTTTACTTAAAAGTGAATAATTTCCTCCTGTTTTTGGTGTGGTCTGCAACTTTTAACTGCTCCAGTCCTCAGTGGGTTTTTTGTTTGTTTTTTTTTTAGTTTTTATTCTTTCTCCCTTCTCACCCCCCCACCTCCCTCCCCCTCCAGCCATTGCTTAGTTTTCTCATATGCTCTTATAGTTTTGAGCACCATTTATATGCTGACAATTCCCAAATTTACATCTGTAGTTCAGATCCCTCCCATGACTTCAAGACACATAAATACAACAGTGAACTTTATATATCAAACTTATAAGCCCCCCAAAATGTTCCTTATATTACCTCCACAAACCTACTTCTCTCACTTTCTTCCTCAACTCGTTTGATGGTGAATGTATATTTTCAGTATATTCTCTATTTATGCTGCACTTTTATTTCCAAATCGCCATAGCTGTTGTCTTCTTCCTCTCTCTTTTTAAATGTTTTTACTTCCTTTAACCTTTTGTTATGTTTGTGTGTATAAAACCCTATTCTGAATAAGGGTTGATGATCTTATTCATACTTTTGTATCCTTTTGTCTTTTTGTTTCAGGTAGAATAACCCCTTCTGTATTTCCTGAAATGCAGGTCTTATGGTAGTAAAATCCCCCAGCTTCTGTACATCTGGAAAACTCTTTATTTCTCCTTCATATCTAAAGGTTAACTTTGCTGGATATATTATTCTTGGCTGGTAATTTCTCTCTTTCAATAGCTTGAATATATGATTCTACTCTATCCTAGCTTGTTAGGTTTCTGCTGAAAAATTGATGGTAACCAAGTGGAATTTTCTGTCTAGGCTACTGTCTTCTCTCCCAGGCTGCCTTGAGAATTATTTCTTTGTCATTAACTTCCGACAGTTTTAATATGTGCCTTGGAGAAGGCCTTTTGGATTGAGATAGTTGGGTGTCTGTATGCTTCTTGGATCTGAGTATCCAGTACTTTCCATAGATTTGGGAAGGTCCTGTCAACTATTTGTTTGAATATGCTCTTTGTTCCTTTCTCTCTCTCTTCTTCTGGTATACACCTTATTCTTATATTTCTCTTTCTGATGGAGTCAGATAGTTCTCCTAGACGTCTTTCTCTTTTTACTCTCAAGTGTCCCTCTTCTTCCATCTGCATCATTTCTAGATTTCTATCTTCAGTATCACAAATTCTTTCCTCCATTTGGTCAGCTCTATTTCCTAAGCTTGGTAGTTCATTCCTCATCTCTTTTATTGAGTTTTTCAGCTCCAGACTTTCTATTTGGTATTATTTTAAAGTTTCAATCTCTTTTGTAAATTACTCCTTTTGATCGTGATTTTATTTCTGAGTCCATTAAACTACCTATCTAGGTTTCCTTGTATCTCATTGAGTGTTTTAAGAACTGCAATCTTGAATTCTTTGTCATTTATATCACATATTTTCATGTCTTTATTTTCTGGAAAATTTTTATTCCTTTCTGAGCTTCCTTGTTACCTTGGTTATTTATGGTATTGGATGGATTCTTTCTCTGGCTAGGCATTTATGGGAATAAAATCTGCTGGGTTTGTTTTTTTTTTGAGTGGCACTTCTCTATTATCAAGTTGATAAGAAGAGGTCTTTCTTTTGTTTTCCAGAAGATGGCGATGAAGCGAAATTTTTTTAGTTTCTCCTGTACTATCTGGATTCTCCAATTTCTGTGGGGGTGGTAGGAAAATGCCCTGTATTCCCTGGGGGAGGTAAGTGTCGCCTCTGTGCCCAGGTCTAGTTGGTGTCAGGGTACCAGTCCCATGGAGGAATGTGGTGCGCAGTTTCCAAGCCTGTGAAATCCCAGTGCCATCCCCTGCAACCAGACATTGCCTGGAGGACCGCTGGAGGTGTCCCAGGTGCCAACCATGACGGGCAGGGGCAGGGCGAGCTGGGGTTGACCAGCTGGTGCATTTGTGGCTTTGTTCTCCCAATAGTGGCGACTTCCAGACCTCCCTCCCCTCCCCTCCCCTGGGCACCGCCTCTCCCATCCCTGGCATTAGCCAAAGCCCACCTGCCTCTTCAGTGCCCAGGGCTGCATGTTGGGTGCTCTGAAGCCCACCACTCACTGCTACAGCTCTTTCTGGGGCCCACTGCTAGCTCTGGGAGGGTGAGGGAGGTGGCCAGGCTGCATGGATTTGTTTTTCTGCTTGGCAATGGTGACTGCCAAATAATTGTGGCTCCACCTCTGGGCTCCACCTCTGCCCGTCACTGGGCTCAGCAGCAATATGTGCCGACCACGGAGGCCAGGACGCCCCCTCACCTCCCTGCTCTTCAGGGCCCGAGAGCGTGCAAGCTGGCACCCGCTTCTCCCCTCTCCCCGGACCCAGCTTCAGCTCCAGCCTGTGCCCCTGGCACCCAGCTCTGCTTTTCTCCCTTCCTCCCTCCCCTGTTTGCTCAGTTTCGCCCACCTTCGGATATTTCAATGCATGGATCTCTTAGATATGTTCGTGTGCTGAGCAGGGAATCTTTTGTTGAATTATAGCTGTTGAACTTGTTACAACTTCCAGAGGAGAGACCAGGGGAGCCTCTCACACCGCCATTCTTTGACATTCGTTTTCAACAACTTTTAATAGTGACTTTTCATCTAGAATTTATGTTTATGACTTAAACCCCAAAAGGAAGTTATATTTCTAAATTGTAGCAGGCATACTGATGTCTGTTTTATTATTTTTCCAGTTTTGGAATTTCTACTACTTTTTGGCAATGTATTATGTAGTTAAGAACCTTTGCTGTCAGGAAATATTTTATGAATTCTGTACTAAATTCCTCCTGGGACATTTAAATACATGCACATATAATCCAAAATCTCATTATTGTGAACATTATTCAGCTTTTTAAAGTACTGAACAAAATGATCTTAAGCTGAAATCTGTCTCCATCTTTTTTTAAAGAGAAATTAACAAGCATTAAAAAAACCCTGAAGAAAAGCATAGTGACTAATTCAATAAAATCTATCATATCTAGAAATTCTTGCAAAACACATTTTTATTATTAACTTTATTCTTTAAAAAGAGCAAATGATAAAAACTAGTGACTGACTGCTTCCATTTGAATCCTGGCTGTTACTTACCTACTGTCAGTACTGGGCAAGTCATTTAACCTCTCTGCCTTTCATTTTCTGCATATATATTTTTAAAATATGTTTTATTGATTTGAGAGAGAGAGAGAGAGAGAGAGAGAAACATCTTTTTCTCTCCCTATTCCCTTTCTCTGTTTACAACTTTTTCTTTCTTTGTGCTCTCTACTTATCCCACCCCTTTTTCATTTAGGCAACTGGTTGAAGGCAGGGTAATTCCATACCTTGCAAGATGGATATTGAGGGCTTTCTAACTCATGAAGAATAAAGTCATTACAGATTCCTTTGGACTTTAAAAAATATTATGGGCCATTTTTAAGTGTTCTGTATCCATTAAGGGCTCATTTTATCTAAGTTCTATTCTGTAACCATTCTCTTATCGGATCAAGTATTTATTAGAGGGCACAGGAGTGAGTGGTACTGTGGCTTCCTTAATGACATCTACTCATCATTTGGATTTTTGGAAATATTTTCAGGATAATTACAACTTTTAAAGCAGAGAAACAGTATCTGTTTTGCAAAAACACAGAGCTTTTGGGAAATGGTGCAGGAAGTGTATTCTCATATTCTGCTGAGAAGTGCATTTAGAGACTCAGTTTTTATTTTTGTTTGTAAACATACAAATGATGACAAGTCAAATATTTATATTTAAGAATAAATAATTTGATAAAGGCAATCAGTAGAAAAGAACTTTACCTTCCAAACTTCGTTGAGAAACAAACTAGATTTTAATGTGTAGACTGAAATCATATTGCTATAAAAGTGACAATTTCTACCTTCTCCAAAATAATTTCAGTGCCATGAAAGAGAATTGTTTTACACTTGGCATTATTTGTCAGTCAAATGTAGCTAAGGATAATATTATACAGATTTTGAGTTATGAGTATCTGTTCCACTCTATCAAAATTTTAAATATCTTGCAACACTAACACTTTCTGAATCATTCACTATAGGTATCACTCACAATCTTTATTTTCTAGTGATGGAAGAATATTTTTATTTGAAATGTTGCTGAGATGGGTAATCTCTAGTAATTTACATACTTTAATTAGATCTTATGCTCAATGAACATGCAACAAAATAATTCTCAGTTTAAGGTTTGATGTTGCATAACTTAAATGAGATATTCATTGCATTTACACACATTTTGCTTACAATCTCTAAGCAGGTGATAGTGTGTTTAAAATTAATAAAGCATAGCCATATGACTGTATTCAATTAGAGAATTATTATCTAATTTTGGAGAAAAATGGACTTCTTTGGAGATTTTTTAATTCTACATGGATTAAAAGAAGCAGCGTTATGTAGTAAGTCAAATAGACCTAATCTCCTAAATATATGGAGATAAACTACTATTCTTCTGTGGTGGAAATTGGTTTGGTTTGAGTAGCTACCTAATATTGTATAGGAGAAGTCAAATGCAGTGTACAGTGGAACATCAGGGATGACTTGGATAATACATGTCCCATATGCAGCAGGGCTCAGACATCAGACTTCCTTATGTTCTCATTCATTGATGAAGCCTATCTCTTACCCAGTAATATCTATGAGCCTCACATTTTAAAATCCTTGTAATGGGAATGATAATACTTAGGTGTCAGAATTGTTGATTGGATCAAATAAGACAATGAATGTAAAAAATGTCATATATTATATGAAATGCTAATAATATGAGAAGTAGTATTGTCACCTAGGAGCAAATGACATAATGTGTATAAAACATTTAGCAATATTTTGTGCTGAATGAAGCATTGTAAATACTTAAATATTTTGCAGAAGTAACAATATAGAATAATAATCAGTATTACATTAATCTCAAAATGTAAAATGGGTAGTAAAAGACCAAGGTTCCATGATTGTTGAATTTCTCTCCCCACTGCAGTTAGCCCTCTTCCATAATAATTAAAAATTAAATGCATCAGGATTGTATTAGGAAATGAGTTTTCTAACAATCCAGAGTTCTCTGTAATCCAAAGCCGTGTTGGATTCTTTTCAGATATAGGAAAAGATGAGATACATCACCAAGTGCTCTAAAAGTTTGCCAACTCTGTAAAGAAAACTAGCAGCACTGTCTAGTGCACTTACTGCAGATGAAAACATAACAATGTACAACAGTAGCACAAAGGATGGGAAGAAGATAATGGAAATATATCGTTGTAGGGTCTACACATTATATGTGAAGTCCTATAATATTTAAAAGTAGACTCTGATTAATTAAAGATGTGTATTGTAAACCCTAGGACAACCACCAAACAATTTTTAAGGCAGTATAAATAAAACTGGAAAATGAAATTGTATCTGAAATGCTCAGTTTATTTAAAAAGACATAAAGGAAGGAAAAAACAATGGAAAAATAGATATTCACTAGGAACATAGAAAATTTTAATCAATCAAATTAATATTCACATTAAATACACAGGATCTAAACATATTAATTTAAAGACATTGTCAAATTGGATTTAAAAATGGCCCAATTATGTGTTACTTATAGGAAACCTACTTTAAATATAAAAAACATACATAATTTGCAGGAATAGGGATTTTAAAAGCTACACCATGTGAACACCAATTAAAATAAAGCTGAGGTAGCTATATTTATATTAGGCAATGTAACCTTCAAAACAAGGAACATTACCAGAGAAAATGAGGAACATTGCACTACAATAAAGTGATTCATTCTCCAAGAAGATATAACAATTCTAAATATGCTTGCACCAAACATCAGTTTCAAGATGAACCAGACCCCCCAAAAAATTTAGATACCATTTCACATCTATTAGAATGCCTAAAAATAAAAAAGACTGATCATACTTAGCACTAGCAAGAATGTGGAGGAATCAGAATTCTTTTACAGTGATAGTAGGAATATAAAATAATACCATCACTTTGGAAAACAGGTTTGCAGTTTCCTAAAAAGTTAAACATACGTTTCTAATATGTTGCAGGCATTTCACATTTGGGTATTAAACTAAGAAATAGAAAGCATATGTCCATACCAAGACTTGTACACAAATGTTCACAGATGTTTTATTTGGACTGTCCAAACTTGGAAACAATTTAAATGTTCATCAACATCTGAATGTATAAAAAAATTGTGTGGAGTACTACTGAGACGTAAAAGAGAGTGAACTATTGATACAAAAAAACAACATGGATGACTCTAAAAATAATATAATTTAGTGAAAAATGCCAAAAGTAAAGAGTAAATACTGTCTGCTTCAGTTTGTATGAAATTCTAAAACTGCGAACAATAATTCTAGAAAAGGCAAACTAATTTATAGTGACAGAATGCACATCCATGTTTCCCTGGGGCGGATGGGAGAGAGTCGCTAGGGATGATTATTATAATGAAACATGAGGAAACTTTGGGCAGTGATGGATATGTTCATTATCTTGAGTCTAGCAATGGTTTCATGGTTGTCTACATGTTAAAATTTATGTAGTTATACACTGTAAATATGTGCAATTTATTATATGTTAATTCTCCAAAAACTAAAAAAGCAACAGTTATCTAAACTTCTCTCAATGCTTTATCTAAAACTAAGGCATAAATACATAAATTAACAAATCTAAGTAATTGACAGCTCAGTATATAATTCAGCTTTATTGCTGGGTTAAGTTTGCTGCCAATACTCACTCTTTAGGATGAGCTCTTATCCCGAAGGCCCTGCATGTAATATTTTTTAATTGCCTAATCCACCAGCTCACCATTATGCTGGAATGTGCATGAATCCCAGTGCTGTGGCTCTGTGCAGTTCATTCGCTTGGGAAAATGAGAAATATTAGTAGGCATTTAAGGGATAATGTTTAATGAATACGGAATTAGGGATAATGTGACTTGCTTCTAAATTTCCCTCTGCATCTAACTGTGGCTTCAGGTTCAAAATTTCATGTCTCATGTCTCCACATCCACACCTGTAAAAATAAGGAGCTAAATAAATTCCAAGGACATTTCCAATTCTAATAATGTATGATTGAATAGCAATAAATATGTATGGCCCTCTGCTCTGTGTCCACCACTGCCCTAGTTGTTGCAGATATGAAGATAAAAATCACTCCCAGCAGGGGTTCACAGTTTACTGGAAGGAGCAGTTGGCAAAATAATTATAATGCAATGTGCTTTCTGCCGCTGTAGACATCACCACAGGGTGCTTTAGGAACACTGGAAAGGATGCCTAACTCCAGGAATGCAGAGGACGCCTGGTGTTTTTTCCCCATTACCCACTGCCTCTTTCCCACTTTCCAGTTTTTGAATGTATCAGTTGTCCGTGTGATTCTAGAGAGTTTGATTCCATTGTGCCTCCAAATTATGGCCTGAGCTCGTCCACCCAAAAATCTCAGGACTTGGGCTGGGCATTTGGAATACACATGTAGCGAACACAGGGAGGGAATCTCATTGCCTTCGGCCTAACTTCCCCTCTGCACACTAACATGCCAATGGCACAGGCAAACCCTGTAGAACGCCTCCGCTGTTAACGTTTTCAGTGTTTATCAGAAGGCGTTTGTGCCTGATTCTCGTTCTTCTCACCTGGGTAGCATGTTCATGTTAGAACAGACCGGGGTATCCATGCTGTACTCTAGCTGGCTATGACTGACTGAGTCATGACCCCACTCATGTCACCTGCCCGGGGCTGTGCCCGCTCCACTTGACCACATGAAGATAGGAATGAGGTGGTCCTTCACTAAAAATTAGAGCACCACCAATGAAAGTTGTAGACAACCAATAGATATCAATTATAATATATAATTAAATGAGTTACTGAATCTGTTTTTTCTAACACCCAAAGACTGGACTGTTCCCATTACCTGGAACTGCTTGTGCCTGATACATATACAGTTATAGATCGTTCTAATTTAAGAGACTCTTTTAAACAAGTAACTTGTAAACTATACAATGTCTCTTATTCAGGGTTTTGAAGATGATGGTTAGAAGGTTAAATAAAATGCAGTGTCTGAGAAAAAAAAAATTAAGGCCCTGGTGGGTAGCTTAATTGGTTGGTGTGTCCTCCCGGCACCAAAAGGTTGGGGGTTCCATTCCCAGTAGGGGCTCAAAAGGGAGGCAGCAGTGGATCGATGTTTCTCCATCTCTCTCTCTCTCTCTCTCTCTCTCTCTCTCTCTCTCTCTCTCTCTTTAAAAATCAATAAAAACATATTCTCAGGTGAGGATTTAAAAAATTAAGGATGTAAGTTGGCGCATTCCAGGAAGTTAACTCTTCAATCTATTACTCTCTAAAGGAATATTTCTTTTCTGGGACTAATATCATGAGGAATAAACTATCACTTTCTACTGGTTCAAGAAAATTCTGATTAAAGCTTCTTTATTTCTGTGTGCATAGTAACTTCTCTGGCTTATCAATATCAACTTGATATTCTGTATGTGTTTTTTTAAACCAGATTATTTTATGTAGACTCTGATTTTCAATTGATAAAAAAATTGCAGAGAAAGTAAACATTGTGTAGTATAAAATCCCATCTTTAATTGTTTTATCTGTTCATTATTTTTCATTTTTAAGCTACCAGTGATTTTATATTTTCTGCAAATTCATGAATGCTCATTTACCTTTTAAAAGAGAGGGGAAATAACATATCTGGCTATTATTCAAAGGAGAAGATTAATATGGGCTTCCAGATCTCCATGGGAACACAATGAGTGTTCCTTATAATTCATTTCCTAGAAATGGAGGAAAAAAATAGTTTCCATGGAGATGTACAGGTGAGCTAAACAGAGACAACCCTGAGGGTACTGACATCCATAAGCACAGATAATTCTGCATCCTTTTTGATCCCAAATAAGTTTAAGATGCTTCTGAATTCAACTTGAAATGACAGTGAGTGACTTAATTAAACATACGTATTTGTATCTTCTGAGGTATTTAAAAAAAACTATTTGGGTTTGTCATATAAAAATGGAAAGGTGGTTACAAAATAATGTGGGAAAGAACTTCTTTGGAAATATCAAAAATCAGGGCTTACTGTTGGAAAATAAAAAAGATACAGTAAAACACCTGTGAAATGACAATATGTCATTGCTTTTTGGGATTAAAAAAATTCTTACTTAGTGGATTTTACTATAGAGGATTTTTAAAATCAGAAGACACCTAAACCAGAAAATATTCATTTCTCATGCAAGAATCCCTACACAAAACCTTTTCCTTCACATTTGGCATTCTACAGATCCAGGAAATTAATATGCAAATTGCCAACAGTGGTCTTGTTTCCAATGATGTAGAATCTTAATTCCCTCCTTTGTAGATTTATACTGGGTTAGGTTTAGGAGATGGTAGCTATGTGTCTAAGTAAAAATGCTAACTATTCCATGTTTATACAGTTCAACAAAAGAGAGCAACAGCATACAGAATAGAGCAGACTAGGTTCATGTTCTAGTTCATTAATGAATTCATTCATCCATTCAAGAAAAATATATTGAGTACATGCTATGAGCCCGGTATCGTGCACAAAGCTGTGAATATGAGAATGAAAGATACGCTCTCTTCTCTCGGCAATCTTGAGGGAGCAGTTACAAAACTACAGAATAAATGCCATGGAGAAAGTATGAATAGGGAATGGTGGGAGTACCCAGGACAGGCTTCAACCAGGACACAGGGGTCAGGTGATGTGACATTGCTTTGGTCTTGAGCAAATATGAAGTAACCAAGTTGGTGAGAGATAGGGAACAGTGTACAGAGCACCATATGAGTTAGCCCAGGACATTAGGAGAATTGAAACAAAAGTGTTTCACAATGACTGGCAGGATGGAAGCAGATGTGGAAAATGCTAGAGAAATAGCTACAATGTTGAGCAAGGACATCTTTGAAGGGTTCTATAAGCTGTGCTCAGATGTGAAAGGAAATTGCTAAGATCAAATGTAGAGTTTTAAAAAGAGCACATTAGATCTGCACTGGGGAGAGATTGGAAGCTGATGAGACCATGAGCAGAGGAACCAATTACAAACTCACTAAAATAAAATAAAAAATTAAAAAAGAAAGAAAAAAGAAGTCCCTAGGGAGTAGTTTCTATGAGTGTATTCAGAATAAATGGTGGAAAAATACAGATATTTTATCCTTTGAAAAAACCTGAATTTCACAGATACAGGTCTCACTCAAGTTGATTTTGTATCAATATATTGTTCTAAGGCAGAGATTGCAAAGTGGCTTATGAGCCTTCTTTGGTCCAAATGTGTCCCAGTTCATTCTGTGTTTAAAATAATTGAGTCTGAATGTCTTTAGATTCAATAGGTACTTTTAGAATCAGTTTGTCATAGTCCCCACCACTATCTGTTGTATCATTTATTCCAAATATTAAGGTTACCATCAGGACTACTTTGATTTGAACCCTTGAATTTGTAAGCACTCATTTCAGGTGTTCGTTAACTATTAATTTTGGATCATGTCATACTGTTTTGTGTGCATCCTCTTGATTTTTTCATCCTTTCCTTATATGGTCTGCTGATTTTTAAAGTACATTTTATCATTAAGATTTATCATTGATTTGTATTATAAAATTATTTTAAGTATTTGCTCTATAAAGGAGCTTTTTCATAAGACCTATTGTGTTTGAAATTTTGATGTAAATTTTACTGCATAGTAAGACTAGATCTTTTACTGTTGTACGTATAAAGGGAACTTCTGTAAAATATGATATATTCTGTAGGGATATATTTATTAATAAGTAATAAAGTATTTTCTTGGGTAATTTATTTTGAGATAAAATAATACCATTTGCTGGCTCTGAGATTATTTCTTCATATTTTTTTGTTACTGGGCCTTAAAATGAATATAATAGTGATAACTATCTATGTAATATTTTTGTTTGGTTTTCCTTTTTATATTTATTTAGCCAATGCATGAGCTTAAATTAGTGCATTTTTTATCCTCAAACTGTCAAAAGTGCTTTGGTCAATATTTCAAGAATTGAGCTTGATAATTTAAAAACAATATACTTATGAATATATTGCTTTCTACTGTTACATGGAACAACTCTTTGAGTAACTAGATGAAATTTATCAAGGCAAGTAAGCTGTTGTTTTGAGAGCCTAAGAATTTAGGGAGTGATATGAAGGTATTTCTTGTCTGAATATTGCACCTGGAGACCAAAGATAACTACGCAATAAAAATAGCAAACAAATATTGAGTAATTTCAGCATGCCAAGCATATTCTAAGCATTGAAATGGGATGAATTATTCAATCTTTACATCAGCAATTTATAACAATTTTTACAGATGACAACACTAAGGCACAAAGTCACTAATTGACCTAGCTAATATAACATAGCTAATAAGTGACAGAATTTGGGATTTGAACCCAAAGAATTTGAATTGGTGTAAATTCATATTGTGAGTCAAAGAGGTTTACTCTTCTTCCATGTGGTATACAATAGGAACTCCATCCATTAATATTTGTGGTTTTATTTAATGTCATATGTCATTTAAAACTTTTTATTATAGAAATTTTCAAATACATATAAAAGTAGAGGGAATCCCCACATGCTCAATCTCCCACCCATAATTTCTCAAAAAGTGGACTATTTCAAAGAAATTCAATATATTATATTATCTTATCTCTAAAAGAAAGGGCTCTAAAAATACATAACCATGATATCAGTATCACAGTGAAAAAATTATTAATGTCATTAATCAGTTCCATTGCATATATTTTGACTTGCTTGGAAGCTTTTCTAAGCCTTGAAAATGAATATGAAATTACTTTTTATGATTTCTGGTACTTATGGAAAAATATGTTAAAAGCATATTTTGTAAGACCGTAACTTTTAGTGTCTGGCCTAGTTCCTGTTAACATCAGGTAATTCATAAAATATATGTTGACTTTAATTTCTTTTTTTTTAAACATGAAACAAAGATGTCTACTATTGGTTTTTCTTCTGTTTTAATTGCCCTGTTTAATACATAACATCATGTTTTATATATTTTTTAATACTGTAGGCCACCTTATATCCATTATTAAAACTATACATTAATAACATTAACTGTTTTTCCAGTTACTTGCCTTAAGGACTCATACCACATGAACACCATTAGTTTTATTGAAATGTCATATATTTGCCATTGTTTACTCTGCTGACAACTTTCTTCCAGTTTATTTCACCTTCCTGAAAACTGAAATTCTCTCTCTCTTTGTACTTTTAAAAAAATACATCTTTATTGATTTTAGAGAGAGGAAGGGAGAGGGAGAGGGAGATAGAAACATCAATGATGAGAGAGTCATTGATGGACTGCCTCCTGCACGCCCCCCACCAGGGATCAAACCTGCAACCCGGGCATGTGCCCTGACCAGGAATCAAACCTCAATCTCCTGGATCATACATAGGTCAATGCTCAACCACTGAGCCAACCTGGCCGGGCTCTTTGTACTTTTAATAGCATAGTTTGAAGGAAACTTCTTTAGCAGAACTGGTATGTTATTTTACTTCAACTTCTGAAAAGAAGCCTACTGTACTTCAAAATGAAATGACAGGCTAGTTAAACTAAAAGTCATCCATTCTCTAATTCAGCTACAATATGCTTCTTCTGTGACACCCCAAAGACAAGGTGCTATAAATATTGCCTCAGTGCAGAGTGGTAAATGCAATGCAAAATTAATTTTTTTTGGGGGGGGTCTATATTAATTCCTAGAATTTCTAAACTTCTGTAACTCTAATTTTCAGCTCAAGTTTTCTATTAGAATGAGCCAATGTAGAGTACATTACCTGGGATAACCTAAGAAAAGCTATTTGTAAGATTGGATAGAAAAAGAGGAAGAAAGGAGACTGATATTAATTAATGTCCTAGGATACACCAGGAAATGTAATTTTGTTATGTCATTAAATCTTCAAAACAAACCTAGGAGGATGTGGAAACTGAGATTTAGCTCAAATTACTTGCTTAAAGTGACACAACATGATGAAATTGTTTCAATTCTAAAATCTTTGCTTTTACCATTATTAATCCCAGAGACATTATTTTATTGTTTTATGTCAACAAATTGAGATATAGAGGAGTAGCTTAAGGTATAATAAATAAGGTATTTTACATCTTTGCTGAAAGGGACTATGAATAATGACATTCCAGTAGTGATGTACACACCGAGCACTCAGATTTAATTTCCAGAAACAAACTTCTACTTAAAGGAACTGAGGCTCCTTGGATTATAAACCTAGGGCAGGTGAACATATAATATGAACATTAAAATTAGTATGTAACATATTATTGTGTCAGAAGATAAATAAAGGCTTAAAGGATCATGGCCAAAAGCACATAGATCCAAATTTGAAGGGGCTTCTATCACCAGATCTGCGACATTTGAACATCAAAATGAATAATGAAAGAAATAGATTAAGCTCATTGAATAAAACAAAAACTTACCACTCTACACTTACATAAATAGATAAATAAGGGAGAAAGAAAAAAGCTTCCTCAGGGTAGAGCACCAATTAATAAATATAGAAAAATGATTTATATTTATCATTTGGCAACCATCAACAAATGGTAGCCAATGCAACTGAGAAACATCAATTGATATAAAGGCTGGTGGGTAGGGATTTGATAAGGAACAGAATATTGATGTAACTAGAATATCTCCCCATAAAATATTAACCAAAACAAGGGGAGAGACTTTATAGTTGATAACATGAGAACATCACTACCATCCAACTCTCAGGCTTCATTCAAATGCACCAAGTTCCCTAACAGTATGTCTCTGTCCTTTTTGGTCTAGCCACCTATCCAAAAATGGGATGATCATGGAGAAACCTGGGAGACACAAGGGGACAATTTTAACATCATCACTGGTGGGACATTGCCACAGTGTGCCCCCTAATGTGATGCCAAGAGTGCATAGCCTGAGTCTGATCATGATCATGAGAAACATCAGACAGATACACCTTGAGGGTCATGGCAAATTATGAAAAGCCTGTACTCTTTAAGATTGTTAAGGACACGAGGAATAGGGAAAGACTGATGAGACTGAAGAAGTCTCATGAGACACGGCATCTAAATGCATGTACTGTATTTTTGGATGGTTGCTGGACCAGGGCAGTTAAAGAGATATTGTTAGGGAACTTGTCAAACTTTGAGTGGGATATTTGAGTTGGATAGCAGAGTTATCTGTGCATAGATAAGCACTGGAGTATTTAGAGGTGATAGGGCATCCTGTCAGAAAAAAAGACTGTATACAGAGAGAGAATGAAAGGGTTATGAAGGAAATGTGCTAACACATTAACAACTGTGCATCTAGATAAAAGGAAGAGTTACTTTTTAAATACCTACAATTCTGTAGCTTTGCCATTATTTCAAAATTAAGACGGGATAATTTTGCAATAAGATTTTTCTCCCCAATATTTTTCATTACGCCAGAATAATCCTTACACCTGAGCTGCTTATGTCAAATGTAGTCCTTTTACTTAAAGACTATAGTATGTGTATAATTTTTAATGAAGAGATAAACCTAATGAGATATTAAAAATCTATGTTATTGCTAAGAATTGAATATGTCAGGTAATGATGCTTTGGTTAAATAAATCTGGCAGGTGAGGCTACTGGCCACTCTCTAACACAATAAGAAGAGGCCAAATGGCTACAAGGGAGAAAACACAGAGGCAAAACCAAACCAAAACATTCCAGTGCACTCCTGACTTTCTCTGGAAGCAAAATGTTTTCAATCTGGATTAAAGTTACTCAACTTTCTTTTATTGCTTTACTCTATGCTTATTTCCTGAAAAAAATTTTTTTACTTACATTTTTCTTTATAGGTTTCAATGGAATGAGCTCTAACTTGACTATATATCAATAGTTGTGAAATAGCTTTTGTTTTCTTAATTCTTTTGTTTATTCACATAAATGAGGCATTGATGTTTCCCAACAGTTCTTGGGAAACAAAGGCCTGCTTCTTGTTAATTTCACAAGTTGTCTTTTCCTGGAAATTAACAAGCAAGTAAACCAAAATAAGTCCAAGTAGAATTTAATAGGCATGTCTTTCAGACCAACAGTAATTAGCTAATTTTTAAAATAAAAATAGTCTATTCTTATTTTTTAAAAGTATTTGTATAAATCAGATCTTACTGAAGAAAACTCAGTCTCTCTTGTCATCTCTACCTTAACATACTATTTTAAAAATATAAGTTTACTTAAAGAGAAATGATGAGTTTTTCATGTAGTACTTCCTAAAGCTGTATTTTATTCACTGATATTTTCTGGTACTCAGTTCTAGTTCCTATTACAAAGCCCAAGTAATTGAGCTGGTAGCATACTTCCTTTTATGGGAATATGTGTCTTTTGGCAATTTGCTTGTTAATTAGAGCACAATGTTTATTGAATTCTGCTAGATTGTTCAAGTTCTTTATTAAAGACACCCTGAATCCTCTTTCCTTTTTCCTATCTTGCATGCCTTCTAGGTGAGTAAATAAGATTCCTCTACTTTGTTTCAGTATAGGAAATTGCTGAGTTGGGTCTGAGTAGTTTTAGTCTAGCCCAAACTGTCTGTGATAGGACAAAGGGAGAAGCAGGGAGTAGGAAAGCTTGGATGAAAAAGACCCTCCCCATCCCCAGGTTGATTCTACAGACTATGCTCTTCTTGTTCCTTCTGTTCTGTTTTTGTCTTTGTAGCATGTCAGTAAAAAGGAGCATGAGGAGCTCCCAGATAGGAAGACAAAAAAGATATTAGTTTTTCTGGGAAGAAGTAAAACGCATAAGAGGAAGAGAGGTCTGTCTTTTTTTTTACCTGATAGAGTGGTGTAGTGATCATTTGGGGAAGAACTGAGCTGGAAGAGAACTGGGATTTGGCTTCAGACAGGTGACCTTCTGGAGGTAAGCCAATATTCTCTTCACTGAGGCTGTGTTTGTTCTTGGCCACCTTGAGTGGACTCTTGATCAGGACTCTTACCTCAACTTTGTAGTCTCCATAACCCTACATTGTTTTATTTTAAATATAAAACACCTTTTAAAAATAAATTATCTAGAATACATACATTATTTTCTTGACTTTTTTTCTCTTAAAATTTTACTTGTCCTCAAACAATATTGATATCACCCATCCAGTGTAAGATATGTAATAGTGACTCTGAGCGAGTGTCAGGGTGGGGTTTTCCCATCAGAAAGAGGGGCAACTCAGGTAGTAGTAGTGCTGGGGTGGGTGTGTATAGCACCCTCACTACATTGTGTGCTAGGATATTTTTCCTTGAGTACTCTAATAACCTTTGGAATGTCCTCAGTTCTCAAAGATGACACCTTTTAACTCATTGTTCAGGTTCCAGTTGAACATCACACTTTCTTTACTACTCTATTTAAGTAATTCCACTTCTTCCCTGAGCACAAGATGCTCATTGTGACTTGGCTTTATTTTCCTCATAGCTTTTATCACTTCTGACATTTTTTTGTGAGTTCCAAGAAAGAATAAAATTTTTCCTCTTTACTGTTGAATCCCCAACTTCTAGCATTATGCATCGTATGAATATTTTTAGATGAATGATACACCCAGGTTGCCCCGTTTTAAAAGGCAACCGAAGCCCTCTGGGGGTGTCAGAGCAACTTCCTTAACAGATCCCCACAAGTTGCTTTGAAGACTTTTTTCTGCATAAATCTTTGGGACCCATATTCTGACATTTTCTTGAACACTTGTACAATAGATTCAACCCATTGATGAATCTCCTTTTGCAAATGGATTCTTAGCAAAATTCTGTCTGCCTTATTCATGTTATTGCTTAAGAATAATGTTTAATCACCTGTGATCTTAATATTGTATAATTTTCTGCTGATGCTGTTGACAATTAGCCCATGAATAACATCAAAAGAAGACTTTTATGGGCAATTATAGTCAAAAGGTACCGCCTGTGGCCACAAAAAGAGAGTTTCTCTTGGAGACATAAACTGATTCAATATGGGAGAAGCTGACATTTTTATTTCATTACAATTATGCTGAAAATGATTCAGTTTAGTTCAATTATGCTGAACTAAACAACCACAATACCTGCCACCCTTTCTAATCAATTATTATAATTTGCACTTAAAAGAAGATAGTAGGAGAAGACATGAAGTTCCCTTTTATATTTTCTCTCATCATATTCTCTATCACGATTTATAAAGTCCTAGATTCCCTTTTCACTCATAGAACTTTGACTAAACTGGTGACTGCATCTCATGTAATATCTCCTTGTGTTTGTAATGATATTTTCTCCTTTATGTTTGGGTAGGGCAATGAGTAAACAGAAACCTCTCTATCATTTCTTTCTTTATGCCAACTAACTTTCATATTTTTTTGTCTCATTGTAAACTTTGGAGTTATTGCTTCACATATGGCTTTTCCTTACTATGAAATCTGTAAATATACAAAGGTTTCTTGTTCTGGGGAAACTATCATTTTATTATGCCTGGCTCAACTTCCCAAATGCTGTTTTCTTATCTATGCTGATTCAATGAAATAAAAGTTAAGCCTTTGGGGATCTCACAAAAACACTGTGTGCATTGAGCTGAATTGCACCTGAAAACTTGGCTGGATGAATTTTCTGATTAAGTGGAATATGCACTCCTTAGTAAATAGCATGATGCATTATTAGAAATAGCATGACTTTAGAACAAAATTTAAAACAAAAAGAATGCTGAAAAATTGTAAAAATAATTGATTTTTCTATTTTAAAAATTCTTCTTTGCCATTGTTTTCTTCCTATAGTTTTGCTTTGATTTCATAAGCAATTAGCAAGCTGTTTATTTCATCTTTATAATGGATGAAATTATTTTTCATCTATCTCTCCCAGAAATTTCTTCCCAGAATTTTAAGAGCTTTGGATGAAACATCACTAGTCTGGCATACATTCCTGCTGGGAATAATTCTTTGTTATTTTCTTTTCATCTTGACTTATAAAGTTTATTTCAAATGTAATTTCATATAATAATATATCAAAATTTTGTATAGCCTAAGTAAAAGCTATTTTCTTTCCTTATATATTTTAGTTTTATTTGATAAAATGATTCTTCATTTCTTCTATTTATAAATTGTTAGCAAATCCATCCCATGCTCATTGTGTCATTTTCCTTAAATTGCTTTCATATGTCATATTTTTCTTTCTGTCACAGGAGGTTACATTTTAGCTTTCTAGACAGCAGTGGTGAAAATTAGAGCTCTGTTTTTATTATTGTCATGATTGATAAATTATAAGATAAAAATAAAATAATTTTCTGATAGCTAAAGCACTGTTGGCATCTGTCATTTTGATGAAAAAAAATGGTGTATGAAACTATGCTTTGTATATTGTAAAGCTGTATATGTAAAATTAGTTCTCAATTATTTTTAAAGATAATTTTAATTAGGTTGTGATTTGTTATATTTTTGTTTTATGAATTATTTTGGAGGTTTACAAAATTTTTCTCTATTATATTTTTTGTGAAGGTGGTTTCTGCTTTTAAAACTTTTAGAATTAGTAGTGATTTTATTCCATTAATTTGTATTGTAGTCTTATGAAGTCTTTTTTCTTAAATTTATTTTTCTCTTTACACTAATTTTAAAAATGCAATATATTAATAAAGGGAAATTGGAAAGTACAAAAAATTATCAGGAAGAGAAACAGTAACTGAAAATCAGGGCTACATACTATATCACATATTTATATCAGGAACATATTGTGGACCCTGTTTTGTTCCCTTTTTCCCTTCCTTAAAATTAAAAATCTTAGCTTGCTAAACTGCTGAATGAATAAATTGTGATGTAGTCATACAGTGGCAACAAAAAGAAATGAACTACTGATACACTGATATATTCAACAATCTAGATGACTCTTAAAAGCATTATGCTAAGTGAAGAAACTAGGTTTAAACAGCTACATATTGTATGATTTCATTTACATGCCATTCTAGAAAAGGCAAAGCTACAGAGATAGAAATAAGGTCAGCGGTTGCCACACGTTGGAATTAGGGGAAGGGAGTTGTTTATTAAAGGGCACAGGGGATCTTTCTGGAGTGTATATGTGTACATTTGTCAAAACTCATAGAATTATACACTAAAAAAGTGTTAATTTTACTGCCTGTAAATTATACCTCAATGAAGCTACTTGTCATGAAGGGAACAAAATAGCTCATGGGTAAAATTAGTAAACTTTTGTGGATATTTCCAGAAGATACATTTTCTTAAGCAACTGTCTCATCAAATTAAAAAACTTTCTGTATTATTAAAAAACCCAGCATCTTGAACAAGACCAGTTTTTTGTCAAACATGGTATGTTAACTTGTAGAGAACTCAAATAACAACAGCTGAAAGGGGTATAGGAAAGATTTTTGGTTTAAGTGAGCTGAACATCTTTCATAGCAGAAAGTCAGTAGGCTATTTTTAAAAAATATATATTTTTATTGATTTCAGAGAGAGGAAGGAAGAGGTAGAGAGAGATGGAAACATCAATGATGAGAGAGAGTCATTGATCGGCTGCCTCCTGCACGCCCCCTGCTGGGGATCGAGCCCACAACCCAGGCATGTGCCCTGACCGGGAATCGATCCGTGATCTCCTGGATCATAGGTTGACGCTCAACCTCTGAGCCATGCCAGCCAGGCAGTAGGCAATTTTTAAAAAAAAACTTTAAGTGAATTTTTAAAATTTTTAAATTAAGTGTATTGGGGTGACATTGGTTAATACAATTACATAGGTTCCTAATGTATAGTTCTGTGATAGATCATTTGTATATTGCATTGTGTGTTTACCACCCAAAGTAACATAAAGAAACTAAGAAATAGCCTGGCTGGTGTGCTCAGTGGTTGAGTGTCGATTCTTGAACCTGGAGGTCACTGTTCTATCCCAGTCAGGTCACATGCCCCAGTTTCAGGCTCAATCCCCAGTAGCGGATTGATAAGATCTTATCATTGATGTTTCTATCTCTCCCTCTCCCTTTTTCTCTCTGAAATAAATAAACACATATTTTTTAAAAAAAGAAATCAAGAAATAGGATTGTTTGGACTGAGCACTACTTGAAAATGGTGCACATAAATATAAATGAGCTTGAGAAATACAATTATGAAAAATATATATATATAGAGAGAGAGAGAGAGAGGAGCACTTATATGGTCCACATATAAGTGGACCTGCCCAGCGAAACCTGAGTTGTTCAAGAGTCAAATATATATATGGAGAGAGATCCATAGGGTGTGGGAGGGGAAAATCCCCTTTTTTGTAGTTCTTACAGCTTGACTAATACAATAATAAAATTGGCATAAGACTAGATTAACAGGAGAAAAATCAATTTAAATTGGGCACAATGATGTGTAGGACATAAAATGAGACTTAAAGGAATGATCAAAGCAGGTACCTCTTTATACTTTATAACAAAGAAATAATAAATTTGTAAAGAAGTTGTCAGGACAAAGGAAAAACTAGTTAGTGTTTATTTGAAAGGGATGTAAGCAAGGCTTAGCTTTTTGTTACTGAGGACATAAATAAGACAATAAATTAGAAAAGAGGCAGCAACAAGGCTTATTCATCCAGAGACTTTTTTAAAAACTTAATTTTTTAAAATAGAATTTATTGGGCTGACATTGGTCAATAATATTACATAGGTTTCAGGTATACAATTCTATGATACATCATCTGTATATTGTACTGTGTGTTCACCGCCCCAACCCGAGCCTCCTTCCATCACCATGTCTCCCCCTGCACCCTCTGCTTCCTGCCTCCACCATCCTTTCCCTTTGTCGACCACCATCCTGTTGCCTGTGTCCATGAGTCTTTTTTTCCTTTGCTTAATCCCTTCACCCATCTCACTGACCTCCACCCACCCCCCCCGCCCTCGACAGCTGTAGGTCTGTTCTCTGAATCCATGAATCTGTCTCTAGTTTGTTAGTTTATTTTGTTCATTAGATTCCACATATAAGGGAAATCATATGGTACTTGTCTTTCTCTGACTGGCTTCTTTCTTTTCGCTTTTAAAATTTATCTTTATTGTTGAAAGAATTACAGATGTCCCATTTTTCCCCAATGACCCCTTCTACCCTGTACCCACCCCCCACCCCAGGCCTTCACAGCACTGTTGTGTCCTTGGGTTATGCATATACATTCTTTGGTAATCTCTCCCCGCTCCCTCCCACCCACCCCTGCCATCCCTCTGAGATTCCTCAGTCCATACAGACACTTTGTCTAGAGTTATTTAACTAGTAATAAGGGGTGTCTCTAGGTATGGGGAGGACACCTTTCACCTGGGAAATTTATTTCCTGCATTCAAGGCCACAGGGAGGTCAAGGTGCCCTTCTTGCAATAGCTTCCTGCCACATAACTTTAATTTAAAGGAATCAATATGCCATTGTGGGATATTTTGGGGCAGTCTATCTTGGACTCTGACAGTAGATAAATTATATAATTTCCCTAATTGTCTGGAATTCAGATAAAACAGTATTTTCAAGTTGTCATCATTTATTGACTATATGCTATGAAGTCTTTTTACCTTTTGAACTCTTAAATGTTCAAGTATAACTCTTGCAATAAATAAAATATCAAATAATTGATGACAGAAAATGAAATTATGGCATAACTTTTTGTGCACAGAAACCTGATAATTGCATATTTTAAGGCATTGTTAACTAGATTTTGGCTAAAAAAAAGAAAGGAAATATAACACAGCACTTAGTAACTGCAATGTAAGATGATGATGTCATGACATACAAAAGCTAAAGGATCCATAGAATAGACAAAATGCCACGTTCCTTTGAAGAGGTGAAATATGTACTAGAACAAGTACATTGAGGAGCATATATATGTACATATATACATACATACATATATATATATGTATGTATGTATATATATATTTATTTCAGTAAAGAAGAAAAAATACCAAATAAGGGAAGCGCAAAGCAACTAATTATGCACCTCTATGGCGCTTTTATAAATTTGGTTCCATTTGGCTATAAATGATAGAAATTTAACTCACATTGGAGATCATGGGAATTTGGCTCACAAATCAGAGGTCTCACTGGCCATAAAACAGATTCTAATTTCTCATCACCCTTTCTCTGTGTGAGTTAGCCTTATGTGCTCATAATAGCTTTTCCAAGGTGCTATCTGAAAGAAGCATTGAGCTCTCACATCTTTTTAGCCTCAGGACCTCAGCTCAGAATTTACAAGCTATCTGGGAAGAGCTCTGATTGGCTAACCTGGGCCATTGCTCACTCTTGGATTAATAGTGGCAGGAGTAGAGTGTTATAATTGGTACATACTGGGGCAGGTCTCCATTCACAGCATCATTCACTGTGTGCAGAGAGTTAATTTCACATAAAGAAATAGCTGCTCTTTTTACAATCACATTGCCAAAGGGCCAATGGCAGTGTCCTAAAAGAAAGTGTCTTTATTTTCTAATTAAATTCTTTTGGATTTTCTTGAAAATCTGTTATGGAACTCTAAGTATTTTAATTATATAATTTTCAACAGGAAGGGACCTTAAAGTTCATCCAATCATACTGTACATATTGATGTAGTAAGGGTAATGAGAAGCAGCACTTAGAACTAGAACTCACTTTCCCCCATAGAACTGACTTTTTTAGGACATTAGGCTGTGAAACCAGAGTCTCAAACTCTGACCAGATAGAGAGTTAAAGATTTATATAGAGAGATATAGCCAAGAGAGGAAGAGAATGAAACCTTGCTTATATACAGTGCCACCAATAATATAGACGGTTAAGAAGGATTTCTGAGGATGGAATTTTAAAAAAGGCTTATTTATGCCAGAAAAACATTATGTAACTATATTTTTAAATGTTTCCCCCCTTAACATCCAAGTGATTTGAATAAGTGGTTATCTTTCCTCAACATTTCTGTCTATTAGAAGAGCAAACATATACCTTCCTCTTATGACCTTAGACTGGAATTAATTATTTTCTGAAGTGACTAATACTGAACGAGAAGAATGCACAAGCTCTAAGGACAAGCAGTTCTCTCAAACTGTGTTATATTTAACATCTGTGGCTTCCTTCTCAATTTTATGTTCTTATTTAACTAGCAGGGCTCTTCCTCAAGCCTCAAGTTGGCCATTTTACCCTGACACTTCCATCTCCCTGCCAGGAAGGTGGTTAAGAGACACATTCAGTGCTCAGGGCTAGACTTAGGCCTTCGAATGCCCTGGGAAGTAAGCGAGCATCAGATTAATGCAGAAATTGGGAAACCTTATTTGTCGGGGCATTTTAGGGCACTGAGTCCATGTGGCTATGATAAGAAAAAGTAATCTGGATAATAAAGATCGGTCCCCTTATTGATCCTGAGCATGCTATGTATATCCACACCTTTGTTTATAATCCTCTATTTTGTATCTTTCTAAACTCATTCTGCACCTTCTACATTTAATACCCACTTTCCACACAATTACCTTTTCAGTGAATAATACTGAATGAGTATTGACGTAGACAGATTTAAGTGCCTGCCATGTCTCCTTCATGTTTAAGTTTGTTGTAGATGCTAAAGTACAACCATTCATCCAACTCTTATTAACTCATTTTACTCACTCATTCTCTAAGTATTTGTTTAGTGTCCATTGGGTTCCAAGCCTCGCTCTGAATGTTGGAGATAGATCTTAGTAATTTACATCTACCACTGAAATTGATTTATAGACAGACACTATACAAACACCTCTTGAATGAATGATTGAATTGATAAATAAATGAGAAAGTGCATACATACAGAAGTGAAACCCACTCTGATACAGAAATAAAAATTAGTTTGAATCCAAAGCAGAAAATCCACATCCTGTGTTATCACACTCTCTTAGGAGGAACTTAAACCAACACATGGCACCAATGCAAAATATTTTATGAGAAAACTGGGGACAGAAATAGTGCCGTATTTTATGAGTTCTGGAGAGTTTCCTTTTACTAGAAGGAAATAGTGTTTTAATTTCATAAAAATATTTGAAAAATTGCAAGCCTTTGCCTCCATAAACCATGTATTTAAGGTACAGATGATTAAGCACCGCTCTTTAATTTCATTTACTAAATGTGTGCCTATGATGTGAATCTTCATTTCTGTGAAGTAAACTCTACTTGAGACCTCTTTGTTTATATGTGTTCTCTGTTGAATTCTTTTCTAAAATAAGGATTTCTTCTGTAATGCAAATATCCCTAAATCTTACATGTGTTTTCACAAACCATAGCAATTTTATGCTAACACTATCAGTAGCAACAATACAAAAGGCAGTCACTGGAAGACTGCAGTTGTTCCAGAATTTTCATTTCTTTATATCCATGGCCCCAGGGAGTGGCTGGTATAACTTCTGAAGTCAAGTTGCCTTGGTCTGAATCCTGGTCCCAACAGTTGTGAACTATAATCTTTAGGAAGGTTTTCATTTTTCCAATTTGTGCCTCAATTTCCAAATCTGTGTAAAAGGCAAAATGATTGTGCCTGATAGTTAATAGCTCAGATGTACTATTATATGGATCTGAAAATAAACCAACTAACTGAAAAGTTTGAAGAACTTAGAAAATGCAAGCAGGTCCCGTTGCCTTGCCCCTAGTACAGATTAGAGAAGAAATTGTAATGTGTGTAACATAAATACAGGCAGATGACCCTAAAAGTCGCACTTTATAATTTAGCTTTTGGTTTTGGATAATGCTACTATCACAAAAAAAACACCTGGACAAGATAAGTTAATTTCCTTCTCACAAAGCCATCCAAGGCAGGCGTTACTTGTTAGGAGCAGCTCTCTTCCATGCTGTCTGTCACACAGGGCCTCTTGGTGGTAAAAATTCCGATGAGGTGTCTGAGGACATCATGGTTGTCTCATCCAAGTGAGCTGATAAAGATTTGGGGACTTTTTCATTGGCTAGGCTTGGAAATATTACATACTCATTGGTTAGGCCTGGAAATAGCAGTTTTACACCATCTCATGAACACACAATGATGCAAGGGAGACTAAAAAATATTACGCAATTTTGTACCCTCAAAGAACAGAAAATCTTTACAGTAGACTCAGCCTCCCTCCAAGTGAGTCCATTGTATTACTGCACCCACTTCAAAGTCTAGAATGTCTTCTCAGTCAGGACCACTTCTGTGTTACTACATTTTAATTCCTGTGAGCTAAAAGATAGCATAGTGAAGCAAGTACATGACAATCGTAACAAACACCCATTCTGCAAATGGATGAATGGGAAATTCATGGCAGGCTCTAACACATATCAGTGATTGAATACTTCTGGGAAGGCATTTTTAAGACCTCTCTGTATTGGCAGGGGAGGAAGTTTTGTGATTAGATATTGGTTCAGTTTTCTGGAAGGAATCTCTTGTCCATTGGTCTCCATAGCCTCTGCTGCCACTCTCTTGAAGGATCTTCCTTATGTATTTTCATCTGCAGACACTATTGTTCTCCCAGGAGGCCACATAGCTTTCAAAGCCCAATTCTTGATCACACACAACTGGGAGCCCAAGGATGGTTTCTTTTTAGTCTTTGAATTTTGTTTTGGCTAAATTCATAGTTCTTTAGCAATAAAATTACTTCAGAAAGTTTCTATGATTTTAATCTAGTTGTTTCCAGTTTATTCCAAGTGCTAGTAACCATACCCAAGGTCTTTTTTAGATTTACTACTTGATATTCTATTTCTTTGCTTCCATGCCTCTCTCTCTTTCTTTCAAGATTTTTTATTGAGTTTTAGAGAGAGATGGAGGGAGAGAGAGAAACATCAATGTAAGAGAGAAACTAAGTTCAGCTGCCTCCTGCACGTCCCCTACGGGGATCGAGCCTGCAACACAGGCATGTGCCCTGACCAGGAATTGAACCTGCAACCTTTCAGTACATGGGATGACACCCAACCAACTGAGCCACACCAGCCAGGGCTCCATGCCTATTTCTTTAAACATAGTAGTAACAACAGGTTTTGGTAGGAAAGCAACGTCCTTCATCTCATCTTTTGCTGTAGGGCCAAGTTTTTTGTCTTATTGCAATTTTGTGCTCAAAGCCTATCTTATGTCAGGGGTATTGAAGAAGCTGGGTTCTCCAACACTACTAGATATTTAAGTCTCCCTGCAAACCAGCCAGTTCTTTCCTGAGCTCATTTATTTTTTCATGGTACTTTGACAAATACATCAAGCCACAGGCAATACAAATGAAAACTGGTGTGTTTTGTTTTTTTTTTAAGTTTTTACCCCTGAGCTTAGGTTGGTAGACCCTTGGTCTTTCTTCAAAATTTTATAAGCAACAGTTTTAAAAAATATTTAGCCAAAAAAGAACAGAGTTCTCCAGCATTTTAGCATCCTATATCTGTTTCTCAACCACTTATTGTTGCCATTTTCAAGTGGTGGACTTCAGTAACACCATGCTCCTCGCATTTCATCTCTCATAGGAAGAAAAACAAGGAGGCACCCTAGAGAGATTCTCAGACCAAGGCTGGAAGCAGCACATTTCCCTTTGGCTCACATCCCTTTGTCTAACACTCAGGCACATGCGCAGATCTCACTGAAAGATATGATCTAGCTGTGTGCCCTGAAAGGGGAGGACGTGGATTTTGGTGAGCACCTAATAGTCTCTGTCACAGCTTCTCATGGATTTAGCATGTACGTTATTTATTTTTCTTCTCATACAATTATGTCACACCTGGAATTTTTACTAGAGGTTCTGTCTGAAAATTTTTCAGGTAGTTGCCTGTTTTGAGTTATGTAAGCAAGGGTCTTTCGCCATTTATGGATATAGAGTTTGTATAAAAAAACAAATGTGCAGTTTTGTTTTATGAGAGAAAAGTCTGAAGAAAACATGGAATGAGATTTTATTACACTTTAGGTGAAATTAAAATGTACTGCCTTTTAACAGATTTATCATAATAGTCTTTTTAAAATATTAAATCATAGCATGATAATTGAACATGGACATTTACATCACCCTGAATTTCATGCATCTTATTAGAATCAAAATGTTCTAAGAAATGCTCAGTTTTTATTAATAGACTTGAAACTTTCTGCATAGAAGGGGAATCTTTCAAAGCTTTATACCACAGTTAAGGTATAGAAAGAAAAGAACAGGAAATGCAAGATCATAGTAGATTCTAACTCTAAGAATGTCTTTTTTTTAACCTTTAAATCTCCAGTACTAGCAGAAGGCTGTGGAAATAGTAGGGCAAATATTTGATAAACCAATGAGTAAAAGAATGATGCATGTGTCAGAATAAATAACTATATTTAGTTACTAATAACTAGTAAATCTACTGAAAAGAGCTACTAATAGCTACTAAAAACAATAGCTAATAAAAAGTTCTATGGGATCTCAAATTTTCCCAGCAAAATCACTGTTATGCAAGTCTTTAAAATGTATAGCAAATATATCTACATTTTCCCCAACAATAAGGTCATTGTTGCAGTGTTTTGGTAATGGCTAAGTATAAATTAACTTTAAAATACTCAAAGTATACATATCAATAAGATCCAGTCACATTCTTATTAATTTTTATATTTGAATTTTGCCGAGTACTGAACTAACATAGGAAGTACTTAAAAGGTGTTTAAAGACTTGGATAATATAACTGTGGTAATGATAATTAGAGCAAAATGAAAAATATGACTGAGGATGAAATTATGATATTAACACAGTCTGTGTTGGAAATCAACATGAAGTAAAAAGTCTATGCATACATAAAATACTAAATTTTGAATTATAGTAATTAAGTTATATTTCCCACTAGCAAGAATGTATTAGGTTAAATATCACCAAGGCAAAGTTTGACAGTTCTTTTGCTTTATAGGTAGGTGCAAACGGCAAGTATAATAACAGTGCTCTCAAAAATAATGTTGACAGGTTATAGTCTCCATTTTCCCCCCAAATTGCTCTGACTATGTATGTTATTAGAGAAAAATTAAGTAAAACATAGGGTAATAGTTGTGTTGGGAAAGAATGAACCAATAAAGTTAGTGTTTCATGAGTGAGCTAAAGAAAAAGGGCATGAATTTTCCCCCCCAACTCTTTTCCATTACTTTGACGGTAGTTG
The DNA here is from genome assembly GCF_964146895.1 of Miniopterus schreibersii. Lineage (NCBI taxonomy): Eukaryota > Metazoa > Chordata > Mammalia > Chiroptera > Miniopteridae > Miniopterus > Miniopterus schreibersii. The sequence continues at coordinate 37,791,525 of NC_138103.1, read as the reverse complement.
CTATTAAAAATGTTACTTAAAAGATGAAGAATATAAAATAATTATAAGAGACTGAGTCTTAATATTTACAGAATAAAATTATCAGAAATACTTCTATTATCACTAACGGTGGTTTTACATTAGCAAAGTATTTATAACAAAACATTTCTAGCTAAGGGTCATCTGACGCATGCCAGGCACTATACTTAGTACTGCGACTAAGTCAGTGAGCAAGACAGAGGAGGAGCTCATCTCTTGGTGCTCAAGTTATAATGGGATTTTCCTGTAGTGAATGAAATTGGGCTTCTCTCCATGTTGAAGGACAGCAACCACAATCTCTGAGCCCTCCTTGCTTCGACTCACCTTACCTTCAGGTGTAACTGTGTGCATCTGAACATGTTCCTAATAGGGCTAGTACATGCTCCCTCGTTTTTATTTTTATTTATTATTTATTTATTTAATTTATTTATTTTTAAATATATCTTCATTGATTTCAGAGAGAGGAAGGGAGAAGGAGAGAGAGATAGAAACATCAATGATGAGAGTCACTGACCGGCTGCCTCCTGCACGCCCCCACCGGGAATCGAGCCCGCAACCTGGGCATGTGCCCTAACTGGGAATTGAACCCCAATCTCATGGATCCTAGGTCGATGCTCAACCTCTGAGCCATGCCCGAAGGGTCACCCTCATTTTTAAATTACAAAAGGTAAAATAGAATGATTTTCCTGACTTTATAAATCACTTTTTGAGAGTGTGAGTCAATGGTATCATAACAATTAAAACCTGAAGGAAAAAGCAAGAATGTGGATGTGATATATGATGAGACTCCATGTAAATAGCATAGTAAGTGAAGATTAAATGTGCAGATAATTTCTTACAAATAGCTAAACAATTTAATTGCCAAAGGAAAGGATCACAACCTTAAAAAGTGGAGAAGGAATCCAGTGACAGCTAGATTGTATTGTACTAAGATATAGAAAAGCAGTGACGGAATTTTTTGGAAACCGTCAAAGACAGACGGCAGGGCGGGGGGGGGAGTAGAAATGATACAGCATGTCTCATAGACATAACTACGGAGATAAAGTACATGATCTAGTAACTCTTTTTTCTCCAGTTTCATTGTTTCTCCTTTAGAATGGAACAAGAATTGCAGAAATCCAAGCCCCCACTGTGCACTCTTTGAAAAATGAGGCATACAGCTGTTGATAAATGCTATATCTCTGCCAGAAAGAGTAGAAATCTTGACATTACCCCATGGGTTTGATTTTAAAATGAAAAAAAAAAAAAAAGAAGAAGAAAAGAATATAAATGGATTTAAGTACTTTTTATCGTTCTGTTTGTGTTGGGCAGTGTGAGCCCCAGGTCTTCCTATATTGCACAGTAAATAAACAGTGTTTCGCTGGCACTAGACTCACTGTGATGGATGCTACACCTTTCTCAACCCTCAATTGCCTCATTATCTAAGTTCTATTGGGTCATTAAACAAACATTAGTAATGTGGATACTTACTCTGGCTGGAATAAAATTACTCACTTGGGACTCAGTACCAGAATGACTCAGTAACTAAAACCTTTTGCAAAACTATTTTATATATAGGGATGGGCAAAAGTAGCTTTACAGTTGTAAGCACGAAAAACATAGAGTTAATAAAGCTATTGTAATAATCATAACCTGCATGTAAACCTACTTTTGCCCACCCCGTATATATGTATATTTTTATTTACATATATTTATTTATATATAGCATTAATTTTATACTATATATATCAATGCTTTGATTTTATAGCATGAGCTATATAGCAAAGCATATAAAATCTTTCTCTCTCTTTTTTTTTTTAGGCCTAAAACCTTGCGATTTTGCTCATTCATAATCTTTGAGTTCTGGCCAATGTCCATTAGTTTAGTCAGCATCTGTGTTTCTATTTACAATTCTGTTCCTAATGCTAATTGTTAACTTTAATAAGACACTCTCTCTCTTATCCATAGAATATTTCAATGAAAATGGAGACATTTTGAATTATAAAGATTCTGCATTTTGCCCAAGGCTGCAAGTCTCATCTGAAATACAAAGAAAACTGATTTAGTGCATTTGCCCCTTTTTATTTTTCATCTGTGACTGAGACTTGGTTTTTCACCTTCAGCCATTCATGCATTTTTGTGTCACTATGTTAATGGGCCACTTCCACAGCAGGGGCTGGCTCTGCCCAGGCATGTCCTGGATCTTTAGTGTGTCAGGAGACCTCCAGGTTCTTGAATCCTGCAGGAAAATTTTTAGATAGAAGTCCAGGTGAGAGTGAGAGTAAGTTCATTAGAGCTTGGGACAGTGAGGCAAAGGAAGGGCCTCTGGAGACAGGGTCGGGGGTAAGCCCTGGAGGAGCTTCCACTGTCCACTGTTCCCCTGGGTGCAAGTCTCTCATCCAGGACCCTAAGAGCATAGGATAGAAGCGGCAAAGGACATGCCTGAGGAAAGGAGGGCGAGGGTGTGCTCAAAGAAGAGCAGGAGCTGGTGTCCTTTGTCCTGGGGGTTTTATCTGTTTTTTATAGCAGAAAATTTTAGGGGAGGTCCCAGTGGAGGACCTCAACAGAATAGTCATTAGATTTCCAGGTTTGTCTTTAGTGCACTGACATCAGAGTGAGCACATCGAGTAGTGGGGTCAGCGGCTGTTTCTCTGGTTGGTCTCACCTCTATCTCCCATTGGTCTGGCTCTGTTTTCTTGGTGGCTGACGACGGTGATTTAAACCACCCACTCTTAGGTGTGTCTGGTTGGGGAGGGCAGAGCCTTGGGAGTTATCAGCTGCCTGTTAATTGCTCAGCCCTTGGCCATTTGTTCAGCCATCTGTCTCAGTTTCTTCATTCCACTTGCCAGGGAATTTTCCTAGTTTCTTACCAACCTGCCTCACTTAGATGAAGATTAGTGAGAAGTGAGAACTAAATAGTTTATATCATATTTAAATAATTTTTGGTCACTCTCACTGTATTTTGGAAGCAATAAAAGATGTTTTATGCAGTTTAATACATTCTGGGTCTTGCTGAGATATAGAATCATTCAAGTTAGGATGAGATAATGATGTGAAATAGTGTCCATTTGGAAGCAGAGGAAATCCCACTGGTTTTATGTAAACCAAAGCTCAATTTTATACTACTAAATACTTTAAATAAATTATCTAGTCACTGTTACATATCATAGGACAGGGACTAGTCCTTTAAAACTCATAGGAACATTTCCATCTTCTCACCTCTTTCACCACTGGCATTAGCTGGAGGTTAGACTCCTTTCAGCATGGACAGTCATTTAATAAACTGATCTGTCAACACATGTTTGCTGAGCATTTTCTTTGTGTAAGATACTAGAACAGGCACTTTGACAGGTTAAAAAAATATAAAAGGTACAGTGGCTACTTAAAATAGACTTAAAATCTAGTTAAAAATAAAGCATAAGAATTAAATAAAAATGTAACATTAATGACAACTCATTACTAATAGCATATGGACTAATATTTAGTGTAACAGTGTGAGCCATGTACTTTCAAAGTGACCCTTTGCCCATTTTTCTGTTTTCTTCACTCATTGCTATTCAACTGCTCTGATGAAATATGGTAGAAGAGATAGATGTCATTCTTTTTCTAGAATAAATGGAGCCAGAAAAAGATCTACATTTTACACTCTTGTTTCCACCTGTCTTAGCCTGAAGGGTACCAAAATTATCAAATTTATAGACTTGGGTCCCTAAAAGGCATCATACTCAGAAAATTTAATTGCTCTGTACACAAAAACCGAAAATTTAAAACTTGAGATTTCTTGACCCTAAAAAGAAAGAGTTATCTTAGTATTTGTATAAGATATCTCTATTCTGTAGTTAATGAGCTACTGCATTTTTTGAGTCAAGGTTATGTGAAAACATGTCTTCTCTGGGACTTCAGTTTGAAAGTCATAATCCATCAGATTTAATTGGATGTCCTTGTGTATTTAGTAAGACCAGTGTCCTCCTGCATTCCCCGTTTACAGGCCTGTGAAAAGAATTTCAGCAACATGCTGCAGATTGTGAACCCCTTCATTAACTTGAGAGGTAGAAGCATTCTTGGTGTAGGCTCTTATTTCTGGATAACTTGTGCGTGTACTGTATTATCACCAACTGGCTAGAATCTAAAGTCTACAAAATAAAGCTAAATGGATTACAGTGGAAAAGAATTAGGGAGAATTCATGAAGCAAAAGTCCTACTTTCCTAAGACTTGCTTTTATGGTTGCTGTTCTGAGGTTTTCCACTATGTCTACTAAGAAAGGAAGAGACCTGGTGGATCACAGAATTAAACATACTGAATATGCACATTAATATATAGCTATATATACATTCAAAGGTAAAATGAATGGTAAAGCTGGACCATTTTCTTTTGTCAATGTCCTATGATGTAAAATTCAGATATATAATGTACATTTTACTTAAATATTTGATATAAGTTACATATACATATCCTGCATATATACATTTATTTAATAGGTAAATGCTTTCTTTGTTAATGAAATTATTACAATTAGCAAGCTTAATCTGAACCACTCTACTTAAGAAATCAGATGTTTTTTATGTACTTATTTTGCTTTGAGGTTTGTCATTCCTTTTGTTTTCAAGTCTTTCTAGGAATACTTTAAATGTCATGGGTATTTTAGAATAGAATCTTTTATAAACACTATATAATGGTTATAATTTCATATTTGGAAATTAAAAAAAACTAAGTTATTTAAATACTAATATTTCAACTGCTGGACACTTTCTACAAAGTTTGAGTGGACTATTTCCTATGCTCAAGAAAGTCATAGTTTTGTATACAGTATAAAGGAAAAAAAATTTAATTAAATGGAAATATCCTCTGAAGAATTGTTCTAGTAGTTTTTAGGCAATCAAAATTTATACACTATGAGAAAATCATAGAATTTTAAAATTAGATTAGGGTAACAGTTAACTTTGTAATTATCTTATTTTAGAGATGAAGTAGCGGAGACGTACAATATCATGTAAATTGTTTGGGGTGTCACAACTAGTTCCAGTGAGAACATGCTGTAACAATTTATGTCTCCTTACACATATGGGAGAATTTCTTTCCTGCCCTGACCAAGGGTAGGAAAAGTTAGGAGGCTAACTATTTTCCATCACAGTTACACTGAACCCTGGAAATTTTATGTCATAGATTTCATTTTATTTCCTCTCGCAAACAAACTTGGCACATGCTTTTTATTTTGAGTGAGTAGATGATCTCTTTTCAGATTTATCTTTTTGATAGTATTAAAAGAACTTAAAAAGTAGTAAAAAAAAAAATATAGTACAGATCTTCTTATCTTTCTCAATATCACTCTTTGATTATTCAATTTAAAAGGAAAAGTTGCATTTCAAAATGACACATACATTAAATATTTTATTTTGGCTTGAAACCTAGATATACATTCATTCACCAATCTTTTGATATTAATCCAAGGCCTTTTAAAATTATTGAAGTATGAATCCTCAGATAAGAGTTCATATCTTTTTTATCTAAACTATACTATTCATGATTTTGTTTGGGTTTCTCTAAAATGGAGTGAAAAATGTTCGTAATATTTGTGAAGCCAACTGAATGCAGAATCCTTTTAGAATTTTACAATTTTACTTCAAACATTGTCTCCTTACCTTTCCCTAATTCAGTTTTTTTCCTAATGCTTTTCTCTTAATTTACTTTGTTTTCATACTTGTCATTTAATTTAGTTACATAATTGCATAATAAGTGTGTACTACAGCCATAAACATATTTGGGATGATTCCGTGTAAGCATGCAGTTCAAGTGGTGGAGCAGAAAAACACAGACGTGTTAAGTAACCTCCATCCCAGCTGATACCATAGATATCATTTGTGGCAGAGGGAACAAGCACAGGGAGCTTTAGTATTCTGGTAAATTGTTTTGATGGACTTTGGTTACAAGAGCATCTTTGAACTTAACATTCCTAAGGTTAACTGGAAAAATAGCAAAATATCTATTAGGAGGGAACAAAATGAGACCTTCAGGGTTAAGTTCCCCTGGGCTTCACTGCTTTTTAATTTGCTACACGAATCTACTCCTGTGGTATAGGTGTGGAACATCTTAAGTAAATCACCAACCTCTAGAGGAGTTTTTGCATCAAAAACTGTTTGGAAGTTCTGCTGAAAGGTGTGAAATCTCTTGTCCTCTCAAACATCCACAGCTATGCCCTTGCGGAACTGCTAAAGGAAATGCAACTGAAGTGATGCTGGAAATTCAAATGTTTAGTTAACTTTGGACAGTTTATTTAATCTTTCTTTCATCTGTAAAATAGGTAGAATAGTATCTGCTTATAAGTTTGCTATTATGATTAAGCCAAAAATTTATAAAAAGTCTTAGGCTCAATTTTTGGTTAATAATTAGAATTATTAGAATACAAAAACCCAAAATAAAAAATAAAGTTTTTAAAGAATTCTATCTTATGAATTAACCTTTGTAGTTAAAATAATGCTGATCAACTAATACGTACCTGTTCTGAAAATAGACTAAGGATTGATAAGGATGATAAAGATGTTTCTGTTTGTATGCAAAATTAATATATATGTCTTACAAAAAGTTTAATTAAATTCAAATTATGGCACTAAAATAAAGTTGAAACACTCATTGCTCTCTAAAGTAAATTTTTAATAAAGAGATTTCTCTGATTTGTATAAAAAATTTATGTAAAGAAACAGTCTTTGGCATGACAATGTGCCTGTAATTTTTGACATTGAGTTATATTTTACTTTTTTGTTCTAGGATAACAAATGACTCACAAAGGTACCCTGACTCAAAATAGTTATAATCAGAACCAGTTTCCCTTGTCAGAGGAGGTTGGGTAAAAAACAGAAGAATTCCACCTACCTCTTCTAGTTGATTTCAATTTGGTCATTTTATTTAACCTCGATCCATGGCATTGTTTTGGGCAAACACTGATATCTTCAGGTGATACACAATCTGTTTCTACTGTCAAAGGCTGAAGAAGGGCAATGTCCCTAAGCCTCTATTTTATTATTTAAAATCTACACACCCAACATATCTGGACATTGGTGTGCTGCCCACATGGAACAATGAAACATTTATAGAATTGGGCATTTCTGCCCTGGGCTTTCTTGGTGATATCATAGTACCTCTTCGCTCCAACTCTTGATTAGTGCAAGGGCAGAGCCACATGAGGCCTTTCATAGAGAGATGCCCAGTTTCCTGTTTGGCTATGCAAAACCTGGCTCTAAGAAAGCTCAAAAAGTACTTCATTTTTCCATATTCCAGTGTGCAACAAGAAGCAGCCTTTCTTCAGTTTTCCAATTCTGCTTTGTTGTCTAGTGGTTCCAACACTAGACCAGGATCACACACGTGAGCATTGTTCCTGGTGCTTCCTTGCTGTAGCTTTTAGCAAATACTGAAACTCTTATACTTTAGTTTCCTTTCTGTGAAATGTCTGGCCAGATGATTTTTATGGTCTGTCTGACTCAACAAGTAAAATTATCCCCCTCCCACTTTTAAAATCTGACATTAAAATCAGCCAAATTATATTGCTCTTTGAACACAGTGACTTGGAAAGTAACTGCCTGTGCAGATTTTAAGAAATAAAAGACTTGTTCCCATATACTGAATCAACTGGGCTTGTTCTACTTTGCTTAATTTTATTATCTTGACCTTTGACTTAAGACCAAATGGAGTGTCAGCTTAGCATAGAAAGCATCCTCTATGTGAGGTCTTGATTTTGCCTTGACAAGGGACTGATCATGAATGGGAGAGTTATTTTCTATTCACAGTATGTATGAGTTATAGGAAAACATTTGAGAATTTGCTCTGTGTTCTCTGATAATATCACAGTGATACAGATCATACAGGCATCATCGTTGGACTCCTCAGACTTAACAATCAGAATGACCTCCACTGTGAGGGGTTATCAGTGGCATGGATGTTTCCTTATCTCTTGATTTCTAGATTATGTGGGCAGTCTGTACATGTTTAGAGATGAATGATGTTTATAACAAATATAGGGTAAAAGGCAGCCTAATATTTGTGGGGATTTTCTAATGGTATTCCATTTCACTTGTATTTTTCCTTATTTTAGTGCCTTGGTACCCAAGAACCTCTAGTTTTAGGTAAATTATTACTTGGAATGAACTCCCTCTACCGAGAGATAATATTCATGGTCTGATAACGGAACTATAAAGTAATCTGTGCTTATGGAGGAAGAGACACATCAGTGGTTTATGGTGTAATAAGACTTGCTCCTTTCACAGTTCAGGGCATCCCTGGTTCATCGGTCGTAGGCTCAGTAATGGAAACTGACTTCCATTTTCCCTCCTTCCAGGACAGCATGAAAAATTCCTAGGCCGTTCCCTAAATACGGTCATAAGCACATAATAAAGTCATGAAATCATGAATTAGCATTGGTCTTGGGAAATAAGCAGTCTTGGCGAGAGACTTGCTTCTGGAAACCAGATGATCTTTAAAAATGCAAATCGAATATCAGTATTCTGTTTAAACCCCTTTAATGGTTTGTCATTGCAACCTACATAAAATGGACTTAACTAACCAAAGCTAACAAGTTCTCCACTTCTCTGAACTTGCCTAACTCTGTGAGTCTCCCCCCCCCCCATTCTAGTTCCTGTCAGTAAGTTTTAGGCACCCAGACCTTCTTTCGGCTCTGGAAACATAATAGTTTTTTCCTACCTTTGGGCCAAGTACTAGTAGTTCCTTCTGTCTAAAACACTTTTGCCCAAGATTTTAGCATGGTAGGCCTCTCCTGATCATTTAGATCTTAGCTTAAATATCCCTCAATGAAGATTATTCAGTATAAAGTAGGTCTTCAGGCATTATCACATCACCTTGGTTTATTTTCTATGTAGCAGATTAGTCCTTCTTATTATTGTCTTGGTTTTTGTTTGTTTGTTTGTTTTGTTTTCAGTATCTCACATTAGAATGAAATTATATAGCAATAAATATGTGAAATGAAGAAACTAATGAGTGCATTAAATTTAAACCTCTAAGGTTTATTTGGCCCATTTTTTGAAATAAAAATATTTTTAGTGAATGCCTTAGTTTTCTAAGATTTCTTGTGATATCTTTGTGTGGTTTTAGTACAATGAAAACACTTTCTGCCTAGAATAAGTTAGAAATGGATTATAGTGAGTGAGGATGAGAAGGAGATTTTATAAGCATGGAGATAAATTGGATATGTTTGAAGTAATTTTAACCAGGAATTGTTGATTGGTACTTAGAAGTAGCCCAATTTTTGATGTAATTGTGAATAGACCCGTTAGTATTTGCTGATAGATTAGATGTGGATATGAAGGAATCAGAGAAGACTTCCAAGTTTTTGGTTTAAGTAAATTCATGAATGATCTGAACATTTGTGAGGGAGTCCTTACAAATTATTAGAGATCAATATTCCTAAGCCTGTTAAATTTGAGTTTACAAATGAAAATATAAGTTTGGGAATAACTAAGTTATTCAAGGATAATGATATCTCCTTGGCAAAGAGTAGAGATAGAAATGAGAAGGAAGACAAAGATGTTCTAGGCACTCCATGATTTGGAGATCAGGGGTAGGAGGTAGAAGAAGCAAAAGATATGAAATAAAGTTTTAAATTGCATTATTTTAGGTTTAGTTGTAGTCTAGCCTGAACATGAAGCACTTTTTTCTTAGCATCTTGGGACTATAGAAGAGAAAATCAAGAAGATATGCTAACCATTTATCAACACAGATAGCTTTCTATTTCTTCTAAACTATACCAAAGCTCTGGTTGGTTAGAGTGTCATTCCTATATGCCAAGGTTACAGGTTTGATCTCTAGTCCGGGTACATTCAAGAAGCAACCAATGAATGCATAAATAAGTGGAACAACAAATTGACATTCTCTCTCTCTGTGAACTCCTCTAAAATCAATCATTAAAAAATAATAATAAAATATACCGAAGAGTATATGGTCAGTGTAATGAGGATGCTGTGGCTGCACTCACCATTTCTATATTTTTAGCTTGTACCCAAGGCTGTTCGGCCCTCATTGAACCTTTGTGATATTTGATATACTGCTTACTTAGCGTCCATATAGTGTTCCAAGATGTCAGGCATTATTTTTCTCTTCTCCTGAAATGATCACCAGTATCCAAAGCTGATGACAGATTCCCTAAATACAGCACATGCATTTCCATGAAGGGATTTCTGGGAGGCATCAGTACAGAACTAACTCCCACAGTCAATATAAGAAGACTGAGGGGATAATTGGGAGTTCTAGTTCTTTTGTGGAGTCCAGCATTTTAGGAGAAAGCTATTCCCTCTCCTGCCTGAATCCAAGGTAGGATTGAAGTGGGCACCAAGAGAATCACTTCCAAAGGATGGGGGGCACCCCAAATGAAGAGACTGACAGTTTTTCCCCAGTTGGAATTTTTCTTAGTTAGTAGAACTTCTGATTTGGAACTTCCATAGAGAATTGGAGAAAAATGAGCATGCCAGTGATCCTACCTTTTAAGGCAAGGGTATATGTTTTCTGTGGGACCGTTGGGCACTATAACAGGCCTACTCAACAGGACATTGGTTGGCTTTCTTTTGGGGTGACATATGAGTGATCCAAAGGACACTTTAATTTCCTCGCCTCTTCTTAAGCCCAATTCCTTTGTTAAACCCTGGTTTCCGCTACTTTCATCTATTCTTTATATCCACAAAAGATAGTCTATCCCAAAGTTCTTTATTTTTAGTGCCCCCGTGTTTAGCATTCTCCTTTTGTAACAACATAACTGATTACACCTGACATTATGAGGTCATTAATTTGTAGATGGGGAAGTGGGTGTTCTCCTCAATAAAAGAGAAATATCTTTGGACACTGGACTCAGTTTAGTCAGGAGAAGAAAAATAGCTTGGAGGGGAGAGGGTCGATGATGACAGTTTCCTGCTTGGTTACAACATTTCAAGGAAACCCAGACATCAGTGACATCAGCTTAATTTCCCTGTCCACTGACATAAAGAAAAAGACTTTTGTTTTACTGATTCTTTTTCGAGAGAATTAAAAGCATCCAAAAGAAAAACTGAATTCTTTAGAAAAGCGGTTTCTTATATTTCAGTTTGAGTTACCAAATTTTATTTTTTTCAAGAAAAACATTCAAAAATATTATTTAAGCAGTGTTAATACTCTTAGTGGACACACACACACATGTCCAGCAGTGCACACTGTCTTTTTTTCATTCAACATGTTACCTTATTTTTCCTACAAAAGGAAAAAAATCAATGTACCTGTCTCTGCAACCCTGGGATCCTGCACTGCCTGCATAGGTGAGTTTGAGTACCTCTAATTTCACAGAATATTCTAGCTTTCCTTATGATAAAAACAAAACAGTTGGCAGTTTGACAAGCTCTTAAAACTGACATAGAAAGGCTTTCAGAGTAGGAATCTGGCTAAATTCTGTAGGTGGAGGAGCATATTGGGGCAACTAGAGAACTTGGGTAGAGACGTTATTTGCACACAAGCCCTTTGTTCTTCCTTCCAGAAGATTTGTGTGTTTGGGGTTTGGAGGAGGTGGTGGTATGCTAAAATCTCTTAAAGTCCTGTCTTGGCGCTGCCTGGTTTTAAATCAAACTAATGACTCTCTACATCCTTAATTTGATGTCCCTCTGGATTTCATCTTGCCTACATCTAGAAATATATATGACCACACCATTTTAATATAATTTTTTAGAGAGTCATACTTTGAGGTGGGCCCAAATCACTGAAGAAAAGAACACTGAATTCCACATTAAGTGTTTGACCTTCATAAAAATTTTTATTTCAAAAATAATTTATTTCTGCTTTAGAAATTATTACGTTTTTCATTGTATGTGCTTACTTTTAGTTCCAAAAGTGTTGGGTTGGAGATGCCTGAGTAAAGGTTGAAAAAAATTTTATGAGCTCAAAATGAATCTATTTTTTATGCTTTTTAAAATTCAAAAGCAGTGGATTTCTTTTTATGATCAAAAGAAAATTTCTTTTGTGTTAAGATAAAAAAAGTCTTACCTCCTATAAACATTACACAGCCATCTTCAAAGCATGTGAAAAAACTAGATAAAATGACTCTTTGACCTTTAATTTTTGTATTACCTCTGTTATTTCATAAAGACATAACTAAAGAGTTCTTTTCTATAAAGAATAAACTGTGCTTTATTTAAGCCCATAAATATTATTAAGTCAATTGTTCAAGTAAACCTAACTTTTAAATACCATTTTATAAAATTATAAGTGTCAGTACAGAGAGGTAGAAACTGGGAAGAAAAGGTAACTTGGTATCAGTGTACGATTATGGTCTTCATTAGAGCATATGTGTACTGATTAATTACAGAACTAGAAGGGAGGGAGATGGGAGTCATGCCAAAGCTTTTCTAATTAAGCCCTCTGCCAGGTAGAATTGTGCACAACAATTTTTTAGATTGTTGGTGGTAAGTTTTAAGTCACGAGATCGATTTCCTTATCACAAGCTTAAAGAGATGTACTAGGGGAATTTTTCCTACCAATGAATTATAAATTTCTTTCGATGGAAGGAGACTTGACTTGGGCTGGTGAACACACAGTGTAATATACAGATGATGTGTTATAGAGTTGTACACCTGAAGCCTATATAATTTTATTAACCAATGTCACCCCAATAAATTCAATAAAAAATAAAATAAAAATAAAATTTCTTTTTAAATCAGATTAATATTTCTACAGAACCTTAACCACCTTTTTTCATTGTTTGCCTAGTTCCCATTAGACTGATGATTCTCTGCCCTCTTTCTTCTCTAAATGGCTCTTGGCTCAATGCACATCAGTTTTTCTTCAACTTGTATTTTTTTCAAAACTGTATGTAATAGTTGAAAATGATCTCATTATATTTGAGAACACATTGTATTTTGCTATCCACTGTGGCAACTTTGTCATGCAAATACTGAAACATTTATTTCCAGGGATTTCTTTTAGCAAAGTAATTGATTGAACCTTGAATCTGTCTTTGGATATCCTGCCCACTTGCACTATGTTTTCATTTTCTTCTTTAAACAGATTGATAATTTCACCTCTCTGACTTGAGAGGGAGCTCATGCTGGGGAGATAGACCTTGCCTTTTCCATGACACTTTGCCAGAGCCTGGGAGGACATTTGTTTATCATTCAAAAAGTCAGTATAGCCCCAGCCAGTTTGCTCAGTGGTTAGAGCATCGGCGCGCAGACTGAAGGGGCCCAGGTTCGATTCCAGCCAAGGGCACGTACCTCGGTTGCAGGCTCAATCCCTGCCAGGGCCACATGCTGGAGGCAACCAATCAATGTGTTGTCTCTCTTACATAGACTTTTTTTTTCTCTCTCTCCCTTCCACTCTCTCTGAAAAGCAATGGAAAAAATATCTTCGGGTGATGATTAAAAAGTCAGTATACTCATTAGTCTTATTCTTTTATGCATTTATTTTGAAATTATTATAACCTACAGTGTTTTCACATTGGAACATCTAAAATTATCTTTTATAAGTAAATTACTTTTCATAAATAAAAGATATGTATATTAAGGAAATTTTGAGGCTTTAGTAACTTATGCTATTTACTGAAAGCCAAGAGATATGTAGTTTTTTAACACAGTTCCTAATGGTAACTAGGTCAATTGTAGACTTCTATTTCTTCCTTAGGAATTAAGTATTACCTCTGGCTTTACTTAAAGCATCAAACAATCAAATATTTGAGGAATATATGCCTGGTTCTGCAAGGTGCACAAAAGCATTTAAGGAATTTATCTTTGCTTTCAATGAGCTTATGTTGCAAAGACATAATACTGTGAAACAGCGTGTCATAGAGGTAAGATTCCGGGACTCCGAGTACTGATACGCTGGTAAATGTTTAACAACTGTCTTGGTGGTAGTGTTTGCTGATTACTGTTGGTGTCAATGTTCCTACCGTGGCTAATTTCAAGCTGCTGATGGTTTAATAACTGGTTGCCAAAATTCCTAAAAATGTAACAATTGGCTCCCTTGAACAGGCAGGAACTTGCTCAAAAACATCACTGATTCAATGTCTTCAGATTCACAGTCTACTCTGTGTAGCTATTGTATAATCTATGAACTCATCAGTTATCTTAGAAAATTTACCAGGTGATACAGTTTTATATCCTAAGAAATGAATAATGTAATCATCTTAGAACACTTACCTCTCACTAGCTCTGCTCCTGACTTCAATGGCATTTGTTGGAAAATGTTGAGTTTTCTGTATATGAAGACTGATGGCTTTTAGCAATTCTAGAAGTAACATAGTCATTACCTCTTCCTTGCCCTTTTCTCATTTTCTTTCTGCAACTCCAATCAGATTTCCATGAGTCCTTTCCACTCTCCCTTTCATGTTTCCTCAGTTCCTTCTTCCTATCTATTATACTCATACTATTTACCACCACCATATATTTTACTTATTTTTGTTGTTGTTGTCATCTCTATAATGTAAGCTATATAAGGATAGGGATTTTTCTCTAAATTTTCACTGTATCTGAACAGTGTCTGGCAGCAAGTGGATGTTCAATAAATGTTTTTAAAATAAATTAATAAATGAGATAGTGAGTTGGACTAGCTAGATATAAAATCAACACAGGTAAATATAGATCTCTAGTCTCTATAAAGACACACTGATTTTTTTCTTTTGGTATTTTTACTTCTTCAAAAATGCACATAAACTCTGAAAGACCATGTATTCCCCAAAGTTCACCATCTTCCAAAAAGCATCCACATTTATTTTTCATGATTTACTCTGTTTGTTCAAATATAAGATCTTTCTTTTATGTCTAGATGCTTTTAATTCACTTATCCTAATGCTCTGTGTGTAGAAAATTGACTTAAATATCAGTTTTAGTGCTGGCTTTTCTTAGTGTTTGAACCTAATCTTTCTGTTGTTAAGTTCATTCCTAGTTTTTCATTGTCTTGTGGGTTTTTGTTTTTCCCCCCCAAACATTACTGAATTACTGTTATGGTTCATAATGTGAGTATATAATTTCTTTATTAAATTAGTCTACCCTTTAGACACATGTTCAAATGTTCAAAGCATGTATTTTTTTATGTTCTCTTTGTCGTAGTTTTCCCCCCCAAGGCCCCAATTTGGAAACACATTGCTGCTTCACTATGCTGCCTAATCTTCTAAAATTAGTGGGTGCCTTTTTGTTAGCTCATATTTTCCAGTATTTGTAAATAGTTTTGAATTGTGAAATTAGAGTTAATTGGCTTTCTTCCCTGACTTATTATTGCTCAGGCAGATTAAGGAAGTAGAAAGAGAGAAAAAGGCATCAACTAATAGGTATGTGCCTAGCCGATGGTTTAATGGTTAGGAGCACAGGGTCTGGAGCCAGACAGCCTCGGTTCATATCCTAGCTGTGTCACCTACTAGCTTTGTGACGTTAGAGAAGCCCCTTAACCTCTCCATACTTCAGTTTCCTCTTATGAATCCTTTTGTCCACTCATCTGCCTCCAAATCTTGGCTATTGTAAATGATGCTGCAATGAACATATATTCTTTTGAATCAGTGTTTTGGGTTTCTTCAGATATGTTTCTAAACTATGAAGTTTTAAAGATTTACAGTACACCTTGTTAAGACTATTGGTAGAAATATGAATATTAAAGGCAATTCTGGTGAGAGCTCAGAACAAAAAAGGAGACAAAGAGAATGTCATGTGATGATGGAAGCAGAAGTTGGAGTGATGCGTCTACAAGCCATGGAACACCAAGGGTGGCCAGCTGTCAGAAGAAGCTAGGAGAGAGGCAAGGAACAGATTCTCCTCAGAACCCTCAGACAGAAACAACTCTGCCAACACATTGATTTTGTACTTTTAGCCTCTAGGACTATAAGACAACAAATTTCTGTTGTTTTAAGCCACCCAGTTTGTTATGGCAGCCCTGGGACATTAATACATAGTCCTTCCCACCTCCAGAGGATAAATGAACTCTGCAATAATACAGCATTATTGAGACCACTCTAGTGTATTCCAGAAAACATGTTGCTACCAGGCAATATGAAAATCCTATTATTTACTTTAGAGCAAAATGATATGATCTTATTATACTCATGTTTTATATTCTAAAATCTAAAGATGTTAATATTATTACACTTAATTTGTAAGTAGATTATTTAAACAGCCCAAATTCACAGACAGCACATTCATAATGAAATATCACTATAGAATATAATTTGGAGGGCTAAGAGGGTTATGTATATCTTTGCCTTAGTTACAAGGCTAAGAATAGCTTCTTCTGGAACCTAAGTACATATTTGTCTTAAAGTCTAGAGTGAGAAAACTGTAGAAGAATATTCTTGATGCCAATATCCATATATAGAAGATGAATAGAAAAATAAAATAATTTTATAATAGAGGCTACTGTAACAGTAATTCATAATTCTAAAAAGTCAAAATGATATCAATGGTAGGACATAAGTAACTCAAGATAGCACTGATGCTTGACTGGAAAGAAAACATCTACTCCCTAACTGTAGAAATTCTAACTAAATGCATGTGTGGGTGTGTCCAGTAGAAATTCTGTATCTTTTCCAAGTGCTAAAAGGTCCTCACTGAAAAGCAATAAAATTTGTGAATGTGTTGATACTTGTTTATGAACAGTAATATTTCTTAACATTAATAATTTACTTAAAGGATTCCTGGTAGTAGCATTTAATCAGATGTAAAGATGAAAGTTATTCACCCAAGCTGAAGCTTCTGCCAGTTTCATGCCTTTTAAAGAAATCACTTGCAGTATAAGGCTTACTACCAGAAACCTTTAAGAGGATTCTCTAGATTTCATTTTTTCTTTCAAGGATCCTGCCTGTACATAATGGCATCTCTTTTCCTCATCTCTAATCCAATACTCCTATAAGGAGAGGGTCAGATATTGTTCAGGCACACTTGGAAAATTATTGGTGGAGACTGTGGAAGCTTCTTTTCTGGAATGATTTTAGATGTTATTGATGGCTCCAGTTATTTTGGTTGTATTGATAGTGGGGATTCTGGAGTGTAGTTAAAAGAGCCTGAGAGTATGAATCCTATCTTTGCTACCTGATGGTTATGTGACTTTAGGTCAGGGATAG
The DNA here is from genome assembly GCF_964146895.1 of Miniopterus schreibersii. Taxonomy (NCBI): domain Eukaryota; kingdom Metazoa; phylum Chordata; class Mammalia; order Chiroptera; family Miniopteridae; genus Miniopterus; species Miniopterus schreibersii. Next base: position 37,774,474 of record NC_138103.1, on the reverse strand, counting down.
GATACAATGGCAGTGGTAAAATTTACAGTTTTTGAGCACCTGTTGAGTAGCAGATGAGGCTCTGTGTGTCCTTTAGTCATTGCTCTCCTCCTCAGAATAATCTTCCAAGGAAGGCAGCCTAACTCTACATTTGGGGAAACTGGGCCCAAGAAGTTTGAGTTGTCCTATTAAGTGACTGGTGAAGGCAAGTAAATAGTGATATTCACATTTACACCTAGGTCTGTCTCTTTTTTCTTATCTGTAAATTAGGAATAATAATTCCTATTTTGTAGTGTTGCTGAAATCGTCTTACCTCTTACCAGCGCCCCACCCCCCAATACAGGGGCAACTGGGTTGGAAGAATTTACTGTATGCTGGTGCATTTCCTCTGGGCAACAAAGAATAAATAGAGAAATGAATAATCTGGATGTTGGGTTATTTGAGGCTTCTAGACCTTGACACAGGCAGGTGAGAGCCAAGCGATTCTCAGTGCAAGAGTGGGGTAGGTGAGTAGGGGGAAGAAGGGAACAGAGTGAAAGGTTCTTATTGCTAAAGATAAGGTCAGAGCATGGTAATGTGTTATTTCCTCTGTATGGGATTAGACGCGATAGACAGTCTCTGAGAAATTTGTTGGACTCTGTACATCTTCTAACCTCAAGATGACTTCGTTAGGGAGTCAAAGCTGGGACCGAAGGACTTTCCCTTTCCCTTCTGAGTCTGCGAATAGTATCTGAAAGATACAACGTTCAAAACCTCCTGAAATAAGAGGCAGCTCTCAGATTTTCAGAGGGAGGGTTGGCTCTTTCTCACGCAAGCTGCCCCCGCTCCCAGGTGAAAAGCTGGAAGAGGTGGAGCGAGAATGAGACCAAACCTGAGTCAGGTCAGGAGCACAGGCCATGCGAGGCGGCCCTCCCCAGGGAGAAAGAGTGCTGTGCCTGCGCCTTGCATCTCGTGTAGAGGAAGAGCTAAGTGACTGAACATTCTCTTGTTAGTTTTCATCTTGCCTTATTTTTAAAGATTTCCCAATATATCTTGGGCACAGTACAGTTAATCGTGTTGGTCTTGTGGTGATTCACAAGTTCCAGGCAGTGTCTGCTTTGTGTCATTCTGAAGCTTTCAGACAGCAGGGAGCCTAATGGCATCAGGGAGCCCCTATGAAGAAAGCGCCAGACAGGATTTAAGGCTCAAGACCCAAAGAGACCCAACTTCTGAGCTACCCCATCAATGCATGAAACCCTCCCACCACTGAGAAGAAATGGAGAGGCCACACAGCAGCCAGGTTACTTGACAATTATAGATGCTATGATAAAGTGCCTAGTATAAATCCAGGGCATTGTAGGCAACTCGTGATGATGGTGGTGATGATAGGAGATGATAGTTATGGCTCTAAAACGTTATTCATTTCAATGGGGCTGTTATTTAAATTGCTTGACTCCAAATGGAAAATCCTGAAGGAGAGTGCACATCAGTTTTCTTTGCTGAGAGAACAACCTGCACAGCTCCCGTGAGTTTAGAAAGTTAATAAAAGTAAATATAATACTAATTATGGTGGGCCTGATATGATTAATTTTAATAATGAGTGATTATCATGGACTTAAATGCAGAAGAATGTCGCTGTAGCAAGGAGCAGGACAAAGAGGAATTCCCACAAAGCCCATATCACAAATAAAATAAATGTCACATTGATGATTTAAGAGCAGTTTTCCTTCTTTGGTGGCAATATAATTCACGTGCACCCTCGAGAAGTAACTAGGAGAGTTTTAGCAAAGTTTCTGTTTCTGAAAAAGGAAGTGATGAAAGCATAAAAGTCTCCACGTTCTGTTAAACAGAGATGTGCATGAAACATAAGTATGTCATCCAGGGAAAAGCAGTAGCATTTGGTATGTTTCAGATACACATTTTATTCAACATGGACTAACCTTAGAAGTAACTTAGAAAATATTTCCTCGTAACAAATTTTGTTTGAAGGAGAATTCCTATTTCAAGGCTTGCTTGTAAATACAAGCCTGTGTGGGTCTGTTTTACGCTGTGGCTTCTATATATAATATTCCCAGTTGTTTCAGAATTTTGGCTAAATCCTTCCTCACAGCTGGGGAAATGGATAATAATTTCTTCCACATTTTAAAAGGAAACACTCGAAAGAACATGTAGAAGTCTTAATAAGTTCCATGACCAGCTCTGAGATGGTGATCACATCATCTATCTCTAGCCTACATAGGTGAAGCCCAGACACTGATTAGACAGGAAGATCCTTTAATGGGAACTTGTGCAATAAGGACACTGTGATGTTCTTCTCGTCTTTCTTTTGGGCAGATGGTGGTGGGGAGCAGAGTTCCCTCTTCCTAAGCGAAAAACAGGAGTGACAGAAGAACCCATGGGGGAGATTGGGTGGCACTGCTTATTTTCTGGCTGATGCTAGCAAAGTGCACACTTATATAAGCCAATCCTACCTGCTTCTGGAAGAGAAGAGGAAGGAATTATTGGGAAAAATAACGGATTTGTTCCCTGCACTTTGTGGTCAAATAAAATGGTGCCTGACTTTGATCAGGAGAAGTCTAAAGGAAGGAGGTTGGCTGGAGTGACTTCTAATTGTAAGGCAAGAAAAACATTCACTTTTGGAACAACCTTCATTTGTGCTGTTTAGTTAGGAAAGGGTATAAGATTTCTTATGGGTCAAGCAAACACCTACAAAATAGCCAGACTACGACCATCTTAAAGAACACTGACCAAGAGGAGTGTGTCCTGGTGTGATGGGACCCCAGGAGATACACAGAGTGGTACAAAAAATTAAGGGAAGAGAAGGAAGGATATAGTATTTTGAGATTAATTTCCACGTGATATTTTATTTTTCACTTAAAAGAAAATTAATAGAGAACTTGGAAGCATCGAGTCTATTTCTTCTCTGGGTCCAGCAGAAACAATACTGATTTCTAACAATGAATTCATTTCAGGAAAACAATAATATACCAAAATATTTTAAATTCCCAGTTTAGCTTATACATGGATTTAATTGCATATTTCTCAACTTGTAGGATTTTGTACAATAGTATAGGAGAATAAATGAATTTACCTTTTCTCACCAAAAGGATGAATTGCAAGTAGATTTCGCACAATCTAAGAATGGTGAATTGCCATTTTTATTTTACCTACAAAGCAAATATATTCAGCCCTTTGGTAATTTAAAATGAATAAACTGTTGTAACTATGTTATGCGTAACCTTGTGAGTAGCAGAAAACTGCTTATATCACAATCAATACAAAAATTTATTGACCTCTTAATTATAAGTTGAGGTCTTCAGGTTAATGGATGCAGTGGCTTCATGATAGAACCAAAGGCTAGGTTCTTTCTATTTTTCTACTTTTTTCTTTTGCCATCTGCTTTCCCCTAGCCTAGGTCATTTCTGAATGAATCCCAGCTAAGGAAAATGTTATAGCAAATACTGACTGCTATTTTCCTATTCTTAGTCTATTCTTCCTTCGCCTCTGCATAACAAAAATCTGATTTTGTTTAGGGCTGCAATGCACTTTGCTTAACAGTTGCCTTCACCCTTGTAGTTAGGTATAGTTATATGAATTTTTGCCAAGCACAAGAGCTTTCTGAAGCTTCCAAGTAAACTCTAAAGAAGATGGGCATTCACTGTTTCCAAGTCCTCCCTCCGTAATGTATTGTTCATGGGGCTTCCAGTAACAATTTTTAAAAGAAAGGGTGTTGAGCCCTCTTCTCTGACTCCCTTCCTCCTCCTTTCCAGTTGGGATCAAGTTTTATTGGAGGGAAATATGGAAAGATCCTGGGTCTCTCGTGACTTTATAGAGCTTTCCTGCTATGTCTGTTTAGTCTATCTCCAGACTTCTTTAAGGTTGACAGTTGACACTAACCACAACTGATATAAATACTAGGTTTTGGTTGTTTTGGCTCATTCTGAATCAGTCAGTGCTGAGGGAGCTGAGGTTAGCATGCCTGGTTTGAGCCAGTGGTTCTCAACTTTGGATGCAGTTTAGAGTCACCTGGGGAGTTTTAAAAGCCTGGGCTCTACCTCAGACCAATTAAATCAGAATCTCTGTATTGGAACCCAGGCATTACGGTTTTTAAAGCTCCATGGACAATTCCAATGCACAGCCAACTGGCTTAGACTACCCACAGCCACCCTTGGAGGGCAGGTGAGTCCCCACATCACACTGCTGCAACCTACAGGGAGAGCAGCTGGCTGGATGGTGTAGAGTCAGCTCTAATGTGCACTGCAAGCTGCTATCCTAAAAATGTCACAGAGCAGTAAGAGGGGACAGTTTGCTTTAGAAAGAAACACATATGTGTATATAAAAAACTGAGGGTTAGCAATTATGTTGTCCTTATTTTATTTTAAGCAATCAGAAAAATTCAGGAGGGAAATAAAAGCAGTTTTGGTCCTGCTATAATGCCATGCTTTATTGTTGCCCTTTCCATTGATAAAACAAAAAGTTGTTTTGCTACATACCAGCACCACAAACTAAAGGGTGCACGGTTTCTCTGACTGTTCTCCTGCTGTAAAAGAGTCTCTCTTTGTTCCTGTAAAATGCGTCCTTGGCAACCATCTTGGTACAGAGAACAAAACCTTCTCAGTTTACAATGAACTCAGGGTGAGTTGGCTTCTAGGAATTTTAGAGAATGATCTTGTAGATTTAAAAACACAAATATCACTTCAAAACCTACCAGAGATATAAGCATAAGGAGAAGTAAATTTTAATGATTTTGGTAGCATAAAATAGCAGTCTTAATAAGTAGAAAATATGATGTATTGGAATATTGGACAATGTACGAACCATGCACAAAGGCACATAGCTCAAGTGGAAAAGTGACATGGCTAAACTCAAAAAGCTGAAGGATGTATTCACAATGCAAAGCTGGGGTGAGATAAAGACCTTGAGTAGCTTTGATAAAAGTGGCAATCCCTCAACAGAAAACATAACAAATGTGCTGGATTCAGAAACTGCTTCTTATAAATATTGGCTGAGAATATGATTTCGCCTCTTTTTCTAGACTGTGTTTTTAACCTCACTTAGTTTGCTCATACAGAGAGAGAGGGGTGTCCTGAGAAATTAGAGTCAATTCTCATTACTCACCAATTCCATATTTGAGAACTCACCTACCTACTAAAACTTATTTGTATCCTGCAAATCTATACTCAAGGGGCTTTGTCTGTCGTTCATGAACAAGCACAGGGCCACAAAAAATTTGAGTTGCCTGGTGTGCATGTTTCCAGCCAGGGTCAAACAAGGTGCCGCTTTCTGTCTTCCTTTCTCATGCTATAAACAAGTGTCCTTTTCGTGGCCTGTGTATTGCTATGCTTATTCATTCTTGTGCTTGTTGTTGGTGCCTCTGCTGTTTCAAATAGCTCCTAGGCATAGTGCAGAAGCTCTGTCTGGTGCTTTTAAGTGAAAGAAGGATCTCCTGTGTTGCCTTTTTATAGTTACACCCATGTCTCCCTCCCCACGTCCCATCACTGGCCCTTGGCAATCACTCATCTGTCCTCCGTATCTATAATTTTGTCATTTCAAGAATGTTATATTAGTACGATCAGCGTGTGTGACCTTTCGGACATGGCATTTTCACCCAGTGTTATTCCTGGGAGGTTTGCAAGTTGAGGCATCATAGTTCCTACCTTTTCGTTGCTGGGCGCTGGCCCATCATACGGGATGCACTGCACACTGTTCAACCGATCAGTCAGTCACTCAGAGGCTCCACGCTGGTGCTGCTGATTGCCTTTCTCGTTCACGTTGTCGTGTTCCTGGCTTCTGATATGATAACTGATTCTCTATTTTATCCTGGACTTTTACATATTACGAGACACTGGATCCTATTTATTTATACAGTATTTATGTACACAGCAGCCCTCCATTATTCGTGGTTTCACTTTCCACGGTTTCTCTTACCCTGGTTAGCTACGGCCTGAAAATTCCAGAAATAAACAATTCATAAGTTTCAAATTGCACACCATCCTCAGTAATGTGATGGAATATTGTGCCATCCCCTTTGTCCAGTGTATCCAAGGTATATACACTACCTGCCCATTAGTCACTTAGTAGTCATGTTGGTTTTCAGGTATTTTGAAAGAGAGAGAGAGAGAGAGAAAGAGACCACATTCACATAATTTTTATTACAGTCTATCATTATACTTGTTTTATTCTATTACTCGTTGTTAATCTCTTACTGTGCCTAATTTATAGATTAAACTTTGGCATAGCCATGTATGTATAGATAAAAATGTTATATATGTTTAGGGTTTGGTATTACCCACAGTTTCAGGCATACACTGGGGTGGTCTTAGAATGTTTCCTCTGCAAATAAGAGGGGGCTACTATAATATACATATCATATTTATTTATATATTTAATATATTTATATTCATTTGTTGAGGGCTAGGTGAGTGCATATGTTCAACTTCACTTGTCCTCTGAACACCACCCAGGCAAAAGTGGGGTACTGATTCAAATTGCCTTGTTTGAGGCGGTGGGGTGGGAGTTCAGCTCAGCCCTCAGCCTCACGTGCACTTTCTGGGTGAAAATGCCTTTTACCTCTGATTGAAGATGGAAATTCAGCTCCCTGTTCAGCCCCACTGACATCAGAGGAGGGGCAAGTGGAGTGCTTATTACCCCCCTCCCAGCAGCTCATTAAGAGGTAGAGTTATATTTTCTGCTGTTGATATTTGCCAGGAGTAGGGCAGGAATTGCCAAAAAGGTTATCTCTTGTTAGGTCACCCTTTTCCGAGTCTTTGGCTAGGAGGAGCAGGCTCTTGGAGTTTTTTCTGTTCATCTCTTGGCAGTTCCTGAATGGAGGCCCCTGCACTGCTCTGTCTGAGACATCTGGGAGGCGGCAAGGACTCCAGAGGACTCGCCGTGTGTTGTTCTGCAAATCCTGAGGTCCCTGGGCACTCCACATTCTCCTTTCCACTTTTCAGAAATTCCTATATTTGTCAGTTGTGTTGTTTCTAGGTTATTTTAGTATTAGAGGGAGGACATTGGAGGATGGGGTACTCTGTTTTGGTGTATCCCAAAATCTCTGGGCCACATTTTAAAACACAGAAGTGAGTTTGGGAGAGTGGAGGCAATCAGTGGAGAAGAAAAAGTATATCCCCCAAAGTCACAAAAGTAGAAAATTTGTCCTTCTACTTGCCTCTGTTAACACATCTTCTGGGAATGTAGTTTCCTTTTTCTCTTTTTAATTCTCAAAGTTCATGCTTTTTTGCTTTCTGACTCAGAAATTGACTTTATTAGACATTGTAAAATAGCATTTTCAAATGTCTTGCTAGACAATCAAAAGGTGAATTATATTGTATTAGGCTCTTTGGTTGCTCATTTCCTCTGGTGCTGTTCTGACTTCTGTAGAAGATGTCATTTCACTGTTTAAAAAAGTATTAAATTGTTTTGGTTTGTTTTTATGTTTGATTTGTTGTTGTTGTTGTTTTTGTTGTTGCTTCAAAGCTAAGCCAATAGCCAGGAAGTCCCAGAAACATGAACCATGCAGGAGCTTCATGTGCTGACACCCAGTTTCATTATTTTTAAAACTTCATATAAATTAGACTTTATAGGCAGATCCAAGAATGTCACAATTTTGGCTTATAATATTAATAAATATAGAGACTCAGAAACATGTCAGTAGCACTAGAAATAGATTATCTAGTCCTGTACAAAAGTTAAAAATAATATATATCCCCAAAGAAGTAGAGTGTTTGAAAGAATGTCACAAAATATGTAGTGATTATGCAAAACCCATAATCTAATTATTCGACCAGTGTTTGTTGTTTTTGTTTTTAATTTCAATCACATGAGTTAGATAACCAGAGCAGTTTCTATAAGATATTTAAAACTTCCTAAGAAGATAAAAAAAATTATGATAATTATGGTTCTGGCTAATACTGGAATTAAGCTTTCTCAGGTATATACCATAGTATTGATCCCATCAGCTGAGTTTTTTAGAGAGTGACATTTTAAAAACTTAATGAGAAATAATTCAGTTCTTCAAGGAAAGGGAACTTGGAGGAAATTGAAGTCTAAAAAGATAGCTTCACCTCTCTGGGAAAGCACAATAAGAGCCCAAATAAAGTCAGGGCAGTGAACCATGTAGGAGGAGTGGATTTGGAGATTTGAGGAGATAAAGAAGAAAGAGAATATAAATGTCTCTAGTGGTTTCGGATGTGTGAGCAAAAAGTGATAAATTCTAATCCATTATTTAATTGGAAGCTGGAAATACCAACCTGGAGTTCAGAGAAAGGATGGAGTGGATCACTGGAGAGTGGAAATTTAGTGACATGCGGGTGCTACTTTAAGTCTAAGACTTAAATTATAAGGCACCTGTTATGGATCTAATTGTGTCCCCACCATAGTCAATGTGGAAGTCCCAACCTTCACTGTAACTGTATTTAGTGACAGGGTCTATAAGGAAGTAATGAAGGTTAAACGAGGTGCTGATCTAATCGCATTAGTGTCCTCTTTGGAAGACAGACCCGAGAACTCTTGCTCTCTGGTTCTCATTCTGTGCATGCTCACATGTGGGGACATAGTAAGAAGGAGGCCATCTGCCAGCCAGGAGGAGAGCTCTCGCCAGAGCCTTGATCTTGGACTTCCCAGCCTCCAGAACTGTAAAAATAAATGTTTGTTGTTTAAGCCACCCCATCTGGGGTATTTTGGTATGGCAGACCAAGCAGACTGATATAGCATGTAAATGCAAGAAATTTCTCAGGGAAACTGGTTATTATTATGAGAAGAGCTAAGTAGTGTGTAAGTTATCTTAGAAGGTTTAAATTGACTCTTTTAGCAGATGATATGATTAGGATAATCAGTTATCAGCTAAAATCTATCAAAATTAATGACAGATAATGATGCATCCAGTCACAAAAAAACATTTTAAAAAAATCAATAGTTTTCCTAAATACCAAAATTAGCAGATTAAAAATATAATGGATGGAGACTCAAATTCACAATAACAAGAAAGTATAAAATACATAGTATCACATAAAGTAAATAGTAATTATCAATACATAATAAAGAAAATTTAAAACTTTCTAAAGATGTGAAAGAACATCTAGATAAATGGATTAACCTGCTTTCTTTGGTAGAAAAACCGATTACTGTATTGCTGCTAATTGTTTAATAATGGATGTAATTAATGCAATTTTGAGCAAAATATCATCAGGACATTTTTTTCAGAAATGTGGCAGTCATAAAATAGTTAACAACAACAGCTCAGAATATTTAGAAAAAGAGACTAATAAATGCTTTTGGCTTCTCTGATAATGAAATCATCACCATCATCTGCAATATTTGAAACAGGATGGTACTTAGAAAGATACAAACACTTGAACCGGTGGAACACAAGGTCTGGAAACAGTTTTATGTAAATATAAAAACCAGTCTGTAATGAAGGTGACACCATTCACTTAGGGTAGGAAAAAACACTTGAATTTTATATAATGCCCCAAACACAAAAAGGTGTACTCGTACGCACTACAACAGCTGGGTTAGTCTGTAAGAGAACAAAAATATTAGGTTTAACCAACCACATATCAAAGTAAATTCCAGGCTTTAAATAGGGGAAAAGGGAATAGGTAAAATAGCGAAGAGAGGGCAAACATCCCTAAGTGTGAAGTAGAACTTTATTTACATAATGTTAAGTGCCACAAAGAAAAGTACTGCTTGAGTTCATAAAAATTCTAAATTGTTATGATTATTAACAAAATAAAGCTACAGGTAAACTTCAAAAGTGGTAAAAATTGTAACATGCCTCAGAACGATGTGACAACATCCAATAAGACAGATGATTAAAAGTCCAATAGAAAAACAAGATTAAACATGTAAAAAGTAAAGTTTTTAAAAGATAGTATGAATATAAATGTGAAAATTAAAATGTGAAAATAGTAAACCCCATTAATTCTCCAAAATTACATATTAAAATAATAATTAAATATATCTTGCATCTAACAAATTAACAAAGATATAAAAGAAGGAAAAATGATGTTGGAGAGAATTGGAATTATCATGCACTATGGCAGAAAGGCAAGTTGCTATAATATCTATGTAGACCAATTTGAAAACAGAAGAGAGCCTGAAGGTATATATACTCCACTCTTGTGATTTTAGTCTGAAGGAAGGCTTAAGAATATATGCCAACTGCTATATACATGCCTATATAAAAATATTTTTAAGAATAACCTAAAAACAACCTAAGTATTCAACAGTATTAGAGTCGCTGAATAAATTTGTGTAATGGAATCATGTCCACTTATTAAAAATAATTAAACTTATTAAGTTTAATTAACTTATTAAGTTTAATGAACTAAACTACAATTAACTAAACTTACTAATTCAGAAATATGTTCATGTTATATATAAATAATTTTTACAGTAACATGTAGAGAAGTAAACCTTTAAAATGAATAAATTCGTGTAATGGAAACATGTCCATTCATTAAACATAATTAAGTTTAATTAATGAATCTAAATTAAACTTAACTACAATTAACTAAACTTACTAATTCAGAAAGATGTTTATGTTATATATAAACAGGTTATACAATAATATGTGGAGGGGTAAGCTTTCAAACCTACGCATCTCTTCCAAGTGGCTGTTGCTGAGTTATATCCTTTTATATAAAATACTGTAATCTAGTAAGTAAAATGTTTGAATTCTCTGAGCCCCTTTAGCAAATTAATCAAACCCAAAGGGGGGGGGGGTGGTCATTGGGGCTTCCAGTCTACAGACGGTTGGTCAGAAGTACAGGAGACAACATGGACTTGCAGTTGGCCCCTGGAAGGGAGAGGGCAGGTGGTACAAGACTGAGCACTTAACCTGCAGGGTCTGACTCTGTCTCCAGATGGATAGTGTCAGAACTGAGGACACTGAGCTGGTTGTTTGGATGTGTTGGAGAAAACCCCATCCACTGGTGCTAGAAGAAAACCTAGAAGCATAGGTATCAAATTAACAATGCTGATCTCTGGTGAATATTTTCCCTTGTGTACATTCTCTGACTTAAAAAACACACACTAAAGACTCTCAGTATCTTGTGAAATAAAATATTCTATTTAGAAAAATAAGAATCCTTGGTCACCCTAATGTGGGTACAAGAAGAGAAGCAAACAGTTAAAAGCAAACAAAAAAAGAAATAGAGATTTAGGTAGGAAAGAAGAAGGAGGCATGCTATTAAAGCAGAAAAGGGAAACTTTAATGAATAATGGAGGGGAGATAGAGTGCCCATGGCATCCTAATTTATTAAGTGCTTGGACTATGCCCAGCACTCTTCTAGGTGCTGAAGGGCAAGCAGTAACGTCATGCAAGTCTCTACCTTAATAGAACTTAGAGTCTAGGAGAGGGACAGGATGATGGATGAAACACAATTTACAATGCTTGCTTAAAATTGTGTGGTGGCAGTAGAGACAGGGGGAAATAGAGAGATTTAAACCATTTTGGTTGAGAACTCACAGGACATTTTGGATGAGAGAACACATTTTGGGTCTTGCTGATGGGTTGCATATGGAGCAGAAGAAAGAATTATTATTGAGGATTACTCTTAGATTTTGGTTGTAGTTATCTACTGAAATTAATAACACAGAGGGAGAAAGATATCAAAAGTTAAATTTTGGATATACTAAATATGGAATGGTGATTAGGTCTTTGAGTGAACATATCAGGTGGAATGTTGGATAAATATGTTTGAAGCTTAATGGAGGAATCAATGCTGGCGATAGAGATTTGGGAAATTATAAAAATAAAGATGACTAATAAAGTCAAAAGATTAAATAAGATCACTTAAGCAGAGGGTGTAAATGGCCAAGGGCTGACTCTTGGACCACTTTAACGTAGGGAGTGTTTGGAGAAGAGCAAGGATGCGCAGATGACTGAAGGAAACCAGCAAGAAGAAGAAAGAACACAGGAGGGTGTGATGTCACAGGAGCTATGAGAAGAAAGGGTTTCTGATGAGTAAATTATAATCTATTTGGCCAAATACTAATGACAAAACAGAAAAATGTCCATTGGATTTGGCCACACTGATGTCACTGACAAGAACCTAGTTAAGACCAGTTTCCGTGCGTGATGGGGTCAGAAGCCAGATTGGAGTGGGTTGAAGAGTGATTCAGCAAGTGTTGCTGAGGATTTTGTGAAAAGGAAGAGAGAAATATATAGTATCTGAAAGCTATATTTCTGGAAACTGAATTACTCATCTCCAACTCTCCAATGTCCCTTTATGTATGACACTTCCCATCTCAGGTGACGCCAACACTATACTTCCAGTTGCTTAAAATTAAACCAAAGTCCTCTTAATTGTCCTTAACTCACTGAACTGTGTGGGAGCCTTAACAAAATCTATCTAGAAGTCTAAACTTGGAACTTTATGAATCCAAGGATTGTATGGGAGATTTAAGGATAGGTTGCATATTTATTAACAAGAAAACTTATTGCTTATCAGGTAAGATTGGCTCAGAGCCTAATGAGATCAGTCACCCCTCCTCTAGGCTGTTTTTCTTACATATCTGAGGCATCTGAGAGACACAGCTTCTTACTCCAGGGCTCTGTTAGAAGTTGTATAGAGGAGTCTTCTGATCTTCTAGAGGACATATTGAAAACATTTAGGAGGGTGGTGAAGAACAGGGTTTGGATAGAATTAGAGTGGTACCCATTAATGAACAAGGACAATGACACCAGAGGCATAGAGGCTTGGCCATCTATGAATGATGAGGTAGAGTAAATATTTGCTTCAGTTCCCTCTGAATTCATCTAAGAGTTACTTCAAGAGTGTTGACAATCAGTGTAAGCTAGAGTTCTATATATTTAGTTTACTTTGGTATTGAGCAATGAGGGAACAAAATTTGTTACATCGAGGAGGTGATTTTGCTTTTTCAAATTCAGAGTTATTACTTTTAGAATACAGAGTATGTTTTTTTGGTGTGTGTGTTCATGCATAGCCCAATGAGCATTGCCTAAATGAGAAAAAATAAGGTCTGTAAGATGTAGAAAGAAGAGGAATGTCACATCTGAGAGGCTAGGAAGGATAAGATTGTAAGAATCATGTGTTCATCAAAGCTGAATTCATTCTCACCATCTTCAGGAGCTCAAGGTGGCCTCCAGAACACTATTGGGAGGACATTTGAGAAGAATTTTGAGAGTTGGGAACTCCTGGCTAATGTGCATATGTAACATGCAAGAAGAGAATAAAATAAAATTCCTGTACCCATTGGTATGATAGAACACATGGGGAGGGAAAAGAGGAAATAAAGTCAGTAGATGTACAAGTGATTGCTAGAAAAGTAAGCACTTAATTTAAATAAGTAGCCAATAGTTATCATTGGTAAGTGGCTATTATGTGTCCTACACTATCCTAGGGTTATAGCTAATTTAATTTGTTTAACCCCCATTAGAAAATAGAAACAAAAACAAAATCTGGAGTGGCATACAGGAAACGGAGGCCTGGAGAGGTAAGTACCCTGCCAGGATTTTGCAGCCAGTTAGTGGGGCCAGGATTCATACCCATTCAGTTTGTCCCCAGAGCTCTTTGTCTTAACCACTAGGAAGGTGAAATAAGAAATTCAAGAATGATACAATAAATCAAACAACATTGTTTTAGCAGAAAAAAATTAATTCAGAAATATTAGAGAATTAATTGAGGAAATAGGTTATAGAAAAAGATCTACCGTATTTCTGAAGATATGTCAGGAATATCATCATAAATGCCGAGTATTAAAAAATTAATTACTTAAATTTAATATGAGTATTTTGATCAGAAAAAAATTATATAGACAGGGCTGGCTTCATGAGTAGGCAACCCTTTAAGTCACACAGGGCTCTGTGCTTAGAGGAACCATGTGTTTTGTTTAATGCATTAATATCAACTGGGCATTATTCTGAATACACTTAGAAAAAGGGGCTTATATTTTCATTTTGCACGTGAGGCCTCATGAATTATGTAACTGGTCCTATATGTAGCTAATGAAATATTTGACAAATTATCTCAACATGAGTATTTACTTAAATTTGTATCTAATTTAGCCAAAGTGAAAGCACTGAAAAAGTTATGGTTGAAGATTCGGAATGTATTATTAAAACATGAAATGAAACTTATTCATGTACTCTGTTTAAAACAAAACAAAACAGCAACATATCTTTGGCTCTGAAAAAAGGTAAGTCAATTGCAACTAATTAACTAATTATAATTGAGTTTGGAAGGATGTTCGAATTACTGGTAAGGTAAAGCCTCTGAGAATGTTTCAGGAAGCAGTTGCAGCCAAGAAAAAAGAAAAGGTCCAACTTAGTTTCAGGAAGCAAATGCACAGAGGAGTTTGAAGGCTGTACCAGGGCATCTGCCAGCTCTGCCTGGGAGACAATAAGAGAACAGATGGGAACAGAAAGTGACAATGCATGCCCATACAAGTCAAGACATCTTCTGGCCAGCAGAAGAGGAACCACCACAATAGCACAAGTCCTTTAGGACACAGCCAAAATGGATGAGAGGAACCTTCCAAATCTGCCAGGTTTTTGCTAATGCCATTTCAGTCATGAGCATGTGGGATGAAAGAATGTCAACTAACCCCATGGGAGCCCAAGCAGAGATGTGCATGGTATGTGTGATCTCTTGTAAAATTTCTGCTTCAATGGGTAGGGCAGTAAAGTACAGAGAAAGAAAGTGTATTTCACTCAGTAACGTATTTCCTTATTATTATTCCCAGAGTGGGGACTTAGCAAACCAAATAAATACAGTTCTATACAAAGGATGACAATAGAATGTCACCCGATTGTTAGTTTGCCAGACAATGGAAACACTGAGTGTTTTAGATCAAGATATACTTCTAACAGGGAGCTATTGGCTATTCCAAAATTATAACAGTCTTTTTCCCCCTTTATTGAGCACATAAATATAGAGACTTTCTCACATCATATAAAGACAAGAAGTGCTCCATGTGTTGAGTGGAATTTAACCAGATTAGGCACTTTTTCACTGTGTCTTCATATTAAGGTACACATTTAATCATGAAAATCCTGTAAGCCAAATTCATATATTATGCTACTTTTAAAAATATAAGTAGTTCTAAAAAATTATAAATGGATTATCAGAAAATGGATCAGTTTTATATTGTTTTCTCATTCAAGAAATACAGATATTCTCTTAAGTGTCAGAGTGATTTTAGTTTCCCAACACCTGAGTGTTGATTTGTAAATTTTCAATTGTATGGTGTTGGAGGAATATTTTTGGATTATTTATTATCAAGCCTAGCTTTGACAAGCAATCTTACATATCCAGAATAAAGCCTCTGCAGTAAACGCGACAGCAAAATTGATGTAACATGAGAAGCTTCACATTACCTGTATCTATAAGAAATCTATAATCAGGACTCCAGATATTCTGAAGTTGAATAGGAGTGCTGAGAGTGGCCACTTTGTCTGCTTCTGATCTTAGGAGGGAAAACTTTCAACTTTTTATCATTGAGTGTGATGTTAGCTGCAAAATTCTCATACACAGACTTTTATTACATTGAAGAATTCTACACCCAATAAATCGAACATTTTTATCCCCTCCATTTCTGAAGTAAAAATTTGTCAGCTAAATTATTTTTGGTTTGCAGGGTTTTTTCCCTCACCACTTTGAAAGTATCATTCCATTTTTGTCCTGGCCTGTAATGTTTCTGCAGCAAAATCTGTTGACAGCCTTATGGGAGTTCCCTTGTCAGTTACAAGCTCCCCCCACCCACTTTATTCTTTTAAAACTATCTCTTTGTCTTTGATTTTTAACATTTTTTATTGCAATGTACCTTGGAGAAGATCTCCTTAAATTTATTTTGTTTGGTGACCTATAAGCTCCATGTACTTAGATATCCAAATCTCTCTCCAGATTTGGGAAGTTCTTGGCCATCGTTTCTTTAAATAAGCTTTCTGTCCCCTTCTCCTGAAACATCAGTGATTTGCAGTTTTTTTCTTTTGGTGGTATCCAGATAGGCTTTCCTCCCTTTTTAAACTTTTTTTCTTCATTCTACTTTGGCTAGATGATTTCAAAGCCCTGTCTTCAACATCAGATTCTTTCTTCTGCTTGATTAGTTTTATTTATGCTCTCTTTTTCCCCCATTTTTAATTCATTCATTGTTTTGTTCGTGTGTGTGTTAGTTGCAGAAATTCTGTTTGGTTCCTTTTTATGATTTCTTTGTTAAGCTTCTCACTTTGTTCATGTATTATTTTCCTGATTTTGTTAAATTGTCCTTCTGTATTTTCTTGTAGTTTGTTGAGATTCCTTAAAACAACTGTTTTGAATTCTTCATCTGGTAAATCACAGATCTCCATATATTTGGTTATGGTTACCAGAAGTCTATTGTGATCCTTTGATGGTGTTTTGTTACCTTAATTTTTCATGTTCCTTGAAGTTTTGCATTACTGTCTTCACATATGAAGTAGCAGTCACCTCCCATCTTTACCACCTTTGGAGGAGAAATGACTTCGGACAGCCTTGCATGAGATTCTGAGGCTTTCTTAGACCAATAGATACAACTGCTCCACACTTCTTTTTCCCTCTTGTGGCAGAATTCTTAAGCTTGTATGCCTTCTTTGTGTCCTGCAATGGTCTGGGCTAAGTGCTGACATCCTCTCTTTAGTTTCCCCAAACATGACCTAAAAGTCAAGTTTGAGATTTCTCCTGGGACTGCCAATTTGCTCAGCCTTTTACATGTTCTCATTAGCTGCCTGCCAAAGTCTGTCCTTGCCACTGCTATTGGGAACATGCACAGGGAGCTGTCCATAGGGTGGGTTGTGTGTGGGTGAAGCACTTGAGCACTGAGGGTGCCCATAGACCAGCTGGGGGAATCCATAGGTGAGGTGTTCCCAGTGACTCATTAGGTGGGCTTCTCTTTTTTTCTATTTAAAAAAAATAAAAATAAAAAATAAATAAAATATATATTCTTTAAATAAGCTTTCTGTCCCCTTCTCCTGAAACATCAGTGATTTGCAGTTTTTTTCTTTTGGTGGTATCCAGATAGGCTTTCCTCCCTTTTTAAACTTTTTTTCTTCATTCTACTTTGGCTAGATGATTTCAAAGCCCTGTCTTCAACCTCAGATTCTTTCTTATATATATATATATTAGAGAGAGAGAGGGAGGGAGGAGGAGAGAGAGAGAAACATCTATGTGAGGGAAAAACATTTATCAACTGCCTCTTGCCTGCCCCTACTGGGGACTGAGCCCGAAACCCAGGCATATGCCCTGACCGAGAATCAACCTGCCAGTATTTTGGTGCACAAGACAAGACCCAACCAGTTGAGCCACACCTGCCAGGCACAGGTGGGCTTCTTGATGAAACCTGTGACACAGTATTGTTCACATCCTTTCAATGTCCTTCAGAGTCCTAACTTCTGCTCCCCTCACCACTTCTTACACACTGGTCTTTTATCTTATGATTCTGTGCCCTGGATAGGGCAAAAGGGAAATGAGCCCCTTTGGCAGTGTCCAGCAGCACAGCCACAGAGACTCACTCACTAGCTCTCCTTTACCCTTGAAGGAGAAATCATGGGTCAGTGAAAATCTCTCCTGAACTCCTCTGACTCTAAGTTGTACCCACGTAGGGGGAGAGTGACCTAGATAAAGCTGTTTTCTTCTACCGCCTCCAGCACATCCAAACTCACATATACAAAACAATGTCGAAAACAATGCTGATGCTTCTTCTCTGGAAACCTGGATTCCAGAAAGGCTCTCTTGTCTGTGGGTTATTGTCTCCATCAGTGTTCTCCAGGGGCCCCTGACCACAGTCTAGAGTGGCTGGGGTTGCTTCACAGGCTACTGCAGTGTTCATAGCCAGGACCATGTCCTGTGTGCTTATTTCCTGATGCAGGGGTGGGTCCCTTGGCATATGGGTC
This sequence comes from Miniopterus schreibersii, assembly GCF_964146895.1. Lineage (NCBI taxonomy): Eukaryota > Metazoa > Chordata > Mammalia > Chiroptera > Miniopteridae > Miniopterus > Miniopterus schreibersii. Next base: position 37,756,644 of record NC_138103.1, on the reverse strand, counting down.
CCTTGGTATTTGGTGCTGGGTCCCACAGCTCTCTCAAAGGCACTTTCTTCCATGGTTGATGCTGAATTTTTGTTTTTTGAGTGAGGGAAAAAAATAATGAATGTCTTTTGCCACCATGATGATCACTTCACTCTGAAAAGGTTGAGAGTTAAAAACCTCATTAGCTAGTGAGTGTTGTATGTTATTTTAATAAAACAAGTATATTCTTTGCTTATGAAGCAACAGTACTTGCTGTACATTTGAATCACTGTTGGAACGCAGGTGCTTAGACACAGGTTCATCAGATTAACTCCTATGACTGCTGAAGGCTGAGATTGATTTTAATTCTTAAATTTGCTAGTCAACCATAATATAAGCCCTTTAGGTAGTGAATATTGTAATATTCACAGTCTCTTATCTTAGTGTAATATATTGAAGATATTATTTTGAGTGCTGCACTGCCTCACACATCCACATACCCATATTAGATACCGTTATTGAACCTTAAAATTCCCTCTTTAAAGCTTAACTATATTCTATAACATAATTTACCTGGATTGTTTTTAAATTGTCCCAGGTCATTTCTCAACTACTGATTTTTTTTTTAAAAAAATATCTTTATTGATTTCAGAGGAAGGAAGGGAGAGAGAAAAATCAATGATGAGAGTCATTGATAGGTTGCCTCCTGCATGTCCCCCACTGGGGATCGAGTCCAAAACCCAGGCATATGCCCTGACCTGGAATCTAACTGAGATATCGTGGATCTTAGGTCAATGCTCAACCGCTGAGCCTCACCCAAATACTGAATTTGTAATGGAATGCAACTAAACTATATTCTTGATGAAAAAGCATAATTTAATTTATTTCAATTTCTCTTTGTTATGCACATACAGCATCATTATGTTCATGCTTGTTTGCCCTAACATCATGAATTTAATTATGTGTTAAATTTGTAGGTCTCCATTGTTATATTTAAATTATGAGAAAAATATTCATCCTTACCTTGCCTCTAGTTATTCCCTATTTGCTTGCATTTTTATAGACTATTTTTAAAGTAGTTTTACACATACAAAAAATTGAACATATAGTGAACAAATGATAGAACTCCCTCCCCATTCACAGTCTCCACTGTTATTAATATTTTACATTAGTATGTTATATTTGCAACAATCAACCAATATTTGTAAATTATTGTTAACAAAATCTATAGTTGTTTCAGATTTTCTTAATTGTATCTAATGTTCTTTTTCCTGTATTCCAGGATTCTATCCATAATATCACATTATATTTAATCGTCATTTCCTATTAGATTCCTCTTGGGTGTGATAGTTTTGCAGATTTTTCTTGTTTTTGATGACCTTGACAGTTTTGAGGAGTATTGGTTAACTATGTAGTAGGATACCCTTTTATTGGAATCTGTCTGATTTTTCATGGTTAGACTGAGATTATGGGTTTTAGGAAGCATGATCACAGAGAAAAAATGCCATTTTCATCACATCATATCAAGGGTACATACTATCAACATGATTTATGACTGTTAGCATTGACCTTGATCACCTCGCTGTAGGAGTATTTGTCAGATTTTTCCTCTGTAAAGTTAAACTTTTGTTTCCTCCTTTCTCTTCTGATGGAAGTCAACTGTAGGGTGGAGTGTCTACATAATTTATTTGAAATTCTTTTGCATGGAGGATTTGCCCTTTTTCATTTATTAATTATTTAATCATTTATATACATTATCTGGACTCATTTATTTTATATTTATGATTATAATGCCTACTTCATTTTATTGCCTTTTTTATCTTTGGCAATTGAGAGCCTTTCAGTTGGCTCCTATGCCCCTGTAAAATGCCTTATTATTGTGTGTGTGTGTGTGTGTGCGCACTCACTTCACTGTTTTATGACATTATGAGATGCTCCATGCTCATCTTGAATATTTCCAGCACTAGTCCTAAAATCACAATGGATCTCCAAGGATCGCTGGTTCTTTTTATTAAAGAATGGTATTAGAAACCAAGATCTGAATACTAAGTACACTTGTACTATTGGGCATCATTTCTTTTAAACACTCTCAGCTCAGTTAAAAAGAACTATGAAAGGTATGTGTATATTAACCTATGTGAGTACATATATCAATAAATGTTTTCACATGTGAAACCATCTTCTCTATTGTTAAACATTAATTTTTTACTAATATTCCCAATTCTAATGCTTTACCACATGGATATTCTAGCTTCCTCTCTTGTTTATCTATAAATTCCACTCCAACAATGAGAAACATGGAATGTTCCATTTGCCATTCATTTACTTAATTGATCAATTCCAGTATAGATGTATAGCAATCTCAGAATTGCTCACACATACCACTGTGTTGACAATCTTTTGACTAGAGTACAGTACTTATATACAGTTCTTTTTGCTTTTGGTCTTGCACATGCCACTCATTTTCAAAGTTACTCAGGTTACTACCTTTCCCGCACTTCCTTTGGTGAGATTATTTCACATATTTGTAATAGAGTTACATTCTCTTGTCACAATCTGTATGCTTTCCTGAGATTCCTCCAACATGCTAAATAATTTTTAAAACTCACATTAACTTTTATTCTTTGTGCTATGAAGTTCCCTGGGTTTTGGCAAATGCCTAATGACATGTATTTATTATTACATTATCATTCATAATTGTTTCATGGTCTTAAAAAGTCCCTTTCCTATTCTTCCCTTTCCCCTCTCCCTGAACCCAGAACAACAATTGATTTTTTTTTTTTTACTATTTCTATTGTTTTACCTTTTCCACACTGTCAATTGGAGTCAGAAAGTATAAAGCATTTTCATACTGTTTCTTTAACTTAGCATGCATTTAAGCTTCTTCCATGTCTTTTCCTGACTTGATAGCTCATTTCTTTTTTCATAGACTAATATTCCATTTTATGGATGTTTCGTTGTTTTTTATCTATTCACCTATTGAAGGACATTTTGGTTGCTTCTACTTTTTGGCAATATGCATAAAGTTGATATCAGTATTCATGTGCAGGTTCTGTGTGGACATCAGTTTTCAATTTACTTGAGTAAATACCTAGGATTACAATTACTGGATTATATGGTAAGACTGTCTATCTTTGTAACAGCCTGTTAGATTGCCTTGGTACTCTTTACTTCAACTGCTGTCTTACTGATTTCCTGCTGAGTCTGTCAATAACTGAGAGTGGAATGTTGAAGTCTCTAACTATAATAGAGGAGACCTCTCTGTCTCTGTAATAAAATAGTGTTTTTTATAGGCAACATATAGTTGCATGTTGCTTTTTTAATCCACTTTGACAATCTCTGACTTTTAATTGGAATATTTAGACCATTCACATTTAAAGTGATCATTTTTAGAGTTGGATTAAGTAGAAGGAAGGAAATAACAAAGATCAGAGCATAAATAAATGATATCAAGACTAAAAAAACAATTCAAAAGATCAATGAAACCAAGACCTGGTTCATTGAAAAGATAAACAAGATTGATGAACCTTCAACCAGACTCATCAAGAAACAAAGAGAGAGGATCCAAATAAACAAAATCAGAAACAAAAGAGGTGAAATAACAGCTGACCCAACAGAAATACAAAGGATTATAAGAAAATACTATGAACAACTATATGCCACCAAGCTGGACAACCTGGTTGAAATGGAAAAATTCCTAGAAAAATACAATGTTACAAAACTCAATCAGGAAGAGTCAGAAAGCCTGAATATACCAATAACTGCTGATGAAGTTGAAGCAATAATCAAAGGGATCCCAGCACACAAAAGCCCTGGCCCAGGTGGCTTCACAGGGGAGTTTTACCAAACGTTCAAAGACAAATTAACACCTATTCTCCTCAAACTCCCTCAAAAATCCAAGGGGAAAAAACACTTCCAAACTCTTTTTAGAAGGCCAGCATTAGCCTAATTCCAAAACCAGATAAGAACACTACAAAGAAAGGGAATTACAGGCCAATATCCCTAATAAACATAGATGCTAAAATCCTCAACAAAGTATTAGCAAATTGGATCCAGCAATATATTAAAAAGGTCATACACCATAACCAAGTGGGATTTATTCCAGGAATGCAAGGCTGGTACAATATTTGCAAATCAATAAATGTGTTACATCACATAAACAAGTTGAAAGACAAAAATCACATGATCATATAAATAGATGCAGAAAAAGCATTTGATAAAATCCAACACTCACTTTTGATAAAACCTCTCAGCAAAGGGGGAATAGAGGGATCATACCTCAATGTAATAAAGGCCATATATCACAAACTTACAGCCCACAGCATACTCAAAGGGCAAAAACTAAAAACATTTCCCCTAAGAACATCTGATAAAGGATTAATATCCAAAATATATAAGAAACTCATGCAACTTAACAAAAGGAAGACAAACAATCCAATTAAAAAATGGGCAAAGGACCTAAATAGACACTTCTCCGAAGAGGACATACAGATGGCTAAGAGACATAAGAAAAAATGCTCGATGTCACTAATCATCAGAGAGATGCAAATTAAAACCACAATGAGGTATCACTTCATACTTGTCAGAATGGCTGCCGTCAAGAAATCAGTGAACGACAAGTGCTGGCTAGGGTGTGGAGAGAAAGGAACCCTAATACACTGCTGGTGGGAATGCAGACTGGAGCAGCCGCTGTGGAAAGCAGTATGGAGTTTTCTCAAAAGATTAAAAATTGACCTGCCAATTGTCCCAGTGATCCCACTTCTAGGAATATATCCTAAGGAACCCAAAACACCAATCAGAAAGAACTTATGCACCCCTATGTTCATAGCAGCTCAATTTACAATAGCTAAGATCTGGAAACAGCCCAAGTGCCCATCAGTAGATGAGTGGATAAAAAAAGCTGTGTCACATTTACACCATGGAATACTATGTGGCTGTAAAAAAGAAGGATCTTTTATCCTTTGGCACAGCATGGAGGGAACTAGAAAGTATTATGCTAAGTGAAATAAGCCAGTCAGAGAAAGACAAGTACCGCATGATCTCACTTATATATGGAATATAATAAATAAACTGATGAACAAAATAGATCCAGAGACATAGAAGCATGGAACAGACTGAGGGATCTCAGAGGGAAGGTGGGGAGGGGGAAGTGAGCAGGAAGAGATTAATTAAAGAACTTATATTTTTATAAACATAACCCATGGACACAGACACTGGTCTGGGGAAGGCCTGGGGGTGGTGTGGATGTGGGGGGGAGGGGATCAATGGGGGTAAAAGGGGACATTTGTAATATTTTTAATAATACTCAAATAAAAAAACAAAAAGATGCAAAAAACTGGAAAAAAATCACAATTAATAAAGATTCAAAATGATAAATTAAAATGTTAGCATGTTAAATCATTCTACACTACAAAAGCAATATCAATAATGCAATAAGCAATTAGAACTTATATCAGAATGCAAAGATAGTTCAACACTGGAAAACTTAGTAATGTGATCGGCCTCATTTATCAATGGGAAAATATAGCTAAGAGTAATTAGTATGACTTCTAATAGAGCAGTGCACCCACTAAAATTGCATACAAAATTCTTTCTCAATGTGCAAATGAGTTTATAACATTCCTTAGATACATAAATATTGGATACTAAAAATTAATAATTTAAAAAATCAACTATATAACTATATATATATGTAAAAATAAAAGCCAACATCAAAATCTGATTTAAAATATGTGTATTTTACATCTAACATCATACTTTTAAAAGAAATTTCACATAAGAGACTAGTTAAGGGGTGTCTGCTCTTATTTTTATCACACATTGTAGGTACACACCCAACATTTAACTGTGGGTATCTCTAGCTAGTAGGATTATATATATATATTCTTTTACTTAATAGCATTTTACATTTTAAAAAATAACATTAATTTTATTGTAAAAATTAAACTGATCATAGAAAAGTCTTGGCAGATTTCATTCATACTTATAATAAGCATGCTATAATAGTAATAATATATTTTGGTAGCTGTTCGTGTAACACACATGAAACATTAAAAATAAAGCAAGGTTTTGAAAAATAAAAAACAAAATTTGTGCCTATATTATATTTCTTGATTTTTTTCTGTTACCAGTTCTTCACTGGTTTTCATTGAGCATTTTATATAATTCTATTTTCTGTTCTCTCTTAGTATAGTAATTAGAGTTATTTAATTTACTTGTTTTAGTGAGTGTGTTTGAGAGGCTATAGTGTCTATTTACATAATATACTTTAAAGTAACACCATATCTGCTTCACTGATAGTACAAGTATTTTCTAACCTAGTGTTTCCAATGTCTGCTTCCTATCCTTTATAAGATTACTGTCATTCACTTCACCTAGCCATATGCTATAATCACCCAGTATGTTGTTACTATTATTATTTTGGACAGTTATCTATTAGATCAATTAAGAATAATACAAATAAAATATTTATTTTACTTGATTGACTCCATCACTGACACTTTTTAAAAAATGTAGATCAGAGTTTCTGACCAATGAAATTTTCCTACCCTTTGATTTAAAATGTATTTTTAAAAATTTATTTTTTTATTACAGCTGGCACACAATATATTAGTTTCAGGTGTACAACATAGTGATTAGACATTTATATACCTTTCAAAGTGATCACCCTAATAAATCTAATACCCATCTGACACCATACGTAGTTATTACAGTATTGCTAACTATATTCCCTATGCTGTACTTTATATCTCTGTGACTATTTTTATAACAATTCATACTTCTTAATCTCTTTAACCTTTTTTCAAACCTTCCTACAATCCCCTTCCCATCTAGTGACCACAAATTTGATCTCTGTATAAGTAAATAATAAAGCTTAACACACACGTGCACGCACACACACACACACACACACACACAGAGAGATTTTAAAAAATGGACAGGTGACCTGAATAGAGATTTCTCCAAAGAGAACATACAGATGGCCCATAGACATATGAAAAGATGCTCAGCATCACTAACCATCAGGGAAATACAAATGAAAACCACTATGAGAGACCACCTCACCCCTGTCAGAATCTTGTCATCAATAAAGCAACAAACAAGTGTTGGTGACGAGGTGGAGAAACAGGCACCATCGTCGGTGGTGGTGTAAATTGGTGCAGTCACTATGCAAAGCAGTATGGAAGTTCCTCAAAAAATTAAAAGTAAAACTACCATATGACCCAGCAGTCCACTTCTGGGTATTTATCAGAAGAAATCCAAAGCACCAATTTGAAAAGATACGTGCACCCCTATGTTCACTGCAGTATTATTTACAATAGCCAAGATCTGAAGAATGTCTTTTAACCTTTATTGTAGGCAAGTCTACTGAAGACAAATTGCCTCAGTTTTGTTTACAGAGAAAGTCGTTATTTTTCTTTCACTTTTGAAGAATAGTTTCATGGGATTTAGAATTCTGGTGCATTATTTTTTTTCGGCACTAAATATTGTACTGTACTACCTTCTTGCTTGCGAACTTTTTGACAAGATGCCTGATGTAATTATGATCCTTGTTACTCTGTAAGGTGGTTTTGCTCCTTCTGGTTTCTCTCAAGATTTTGTCTTTGTCTTTGGTTTTCTGAAGTTAGAATATGACATGCTTCAGTGTAGTATTTTGGTATTTATCCTTCCCAGTGTTTTGTGGGCTTTCTTGAACTATGTTTTGGTGTTTGGCATTAATTTTAGAAAATTCTCAGGTATTATTACCTCAAATATTTCTTCTGCTTCTTTATTTATTTAATAAAATTCTTCCTCCTCGCATTTCATTTAAGGAAGTTTCTTTTTTGATTTACATTATTTTTATGCCTGCCTAATGTATCTCTGTATCCACATTCTTTAAATACCAGGTGTTTAGAATTCCAATGTTTTACTATTATGTATCTTGCTACTTTAAACATCTGTTCTTGCATAAGCTTCATCCACATTCCAGGAAAATTTTCTAAAAGGGGAAAATAAATAAAATTCTTTTGCACTATGACTAGTGAATTTTTGAGTTGATTCATTTTTTAGTAATCTGGGAATATCCTAAACAAAGTATATTCTGTATATTTGTTCACAATTTGGGAAAAATTACTGACACTAGTCTGTTTAAAACATATCTTTAAGTTTCTTTCTTCAGCCATGCCCAATCTACTGATACTCCCGTCAAATAAATTCTTGATTTTTGATAGTGTTTTTTTATTCTAACATTTCACTCTGATTTTTTTACTAGAGTCTTGCTCTCTCTGTTTACATTATCCATCAGTCCTTTTATGTTTTCTGCTTTTTTCCATTAGAGGCCTTAACGAATTAATCATAGTTATTTTAAATTCCCTATCTAATCTGATAATTCCCAAATTGACATCATATATGAGTCAACTTCTGTTACTTGCTTTGTCTCTTCAGACTGTGCTTCTTTTCATACCTTTTAGCATGCCTTGGAATTTTTTGTTGAAATCAGACATGATCTATCAGGTAATGGGAACTGAGACAGACACGTACTTATATGAGATTTTATGTTAATATGGCTCAGAGATTAGCTGTCTTTAATGTGTGCTGTAGTTACAGGTATTAGAGGCTTCAGATTACTCCAGTATCCTTGTTTTTCCCTGTTATTTATGGGTCCTCTAAGAATAAATATTAAATAGATTGTGTCTTATAGCTCTTTCAAATATAATCCACTGTTATTATAGGAGTCCTGTTATGTTGTGGTAAAGTGTGAAGAAGGGGAAGCAGTATATAATCTTATGTTTTAGTGGGCTTGAAACCTGGGCTGTGACCTTCAGAAGTGTTTCTCAACTCTCCGCCTCACCCCTGGTTAGGTGAGACATGAAAACGAGAGAGTGCTTGAGTTGGCTAATTGCCCTTCCTTTAGGTTGGATAAGCCTCTGTTATTAGTTTTTTCCCTTGGACAGTAGGCCTTTGTTGTGGAGAACATTCTGGACATGTTTCAAAATGGTTAATTTTTCCCTCCCCTTGCCAGAAGCACAAGGTGATTTTTGTTGGCTCTTTACCATAAGAACCTGTTAGGGTTTCTGGAGATAAAATCCATGAAAGTGTGGGGCCCTAGGATTCAGACCTGGCACAGAAGCTGATGGATTCATATACTAATAAAAACACTTAAATGTTAATTTTGATGAATCACAGGAGGCTGAATGTAGATGAGGTTGAGAGAGTAATTCTTCAATCTAATTTTTTGTTCCTTAGGACTTGAGATATGGGAATAGCTGTTTGAATGGATTTTACCACCCTAGCTCAAAGAACATAGCAGGATTCTAGGGACATTGAGGATGTTTGTGAATACATGTGTCTACATTTCCAACCACCACCTCTGCCTATGTTTGCTTCTAGGATTTTTATGGTTGCACGACTCACATTTAAGTCTTTTATCCAGTTTGAATTTATTCTTGTATATTGGTATAAGTTGGTGGTCTAGTTTTATTTTTTTGCATGTACTTGTCCAATTTTCCCAATACCATTTATTAAACGGACTGTCTTTACCCCATTGTATGCTCTTGCCTCTTTTGTCAAATATTAATTGACCATATAAGTGTGGGTTGATTTCTGGGCTCTCTGTTCTATTCCACTGATCTATATGGGGAGGCAAGGGGATGTTTATGACATATTGTCATGCTGTTGATCTTCAGTTCTTTGAACACACCAACACATGCAGTCTGGTCAACATGAGTATCTGGCCTATATTTGACTTATAAAAAAGTAGAAAGATCAAAAAGTTTTTGCTTGCATGTGGCATAATAGAATAAATAAGGCGGAGGGAACCCAATCCTACTCTATAAAGTATTTTAAATCAGAATGTGTGGAAGGATATACTTTCAAAATACCTGGTGCTTTTATTAAGTGATTGAAGTATTTCTGCATAGTGACAGTAATTTTAAATGTCAAAAATAAATTGGAAAATGTTTTTAATAATACAGTGTTCTTGGAGTATTCATAATCATTATTAGATTAGCAATCATTTAAAGAAACATCATGATCCATCTTTGCTCTGGAATATTGTAAGTTGTATAATAATCATCTCTTTAGTCAAAGTTACTGATTTATATGTGTGAAAACAATGAAAAAAGCTTAAATAACTTCAAATACTAAGATTTATTCCTTATAGATGTAAATATTCAGTTAACCTTTAGATACTTCACTATTCTATCTTGAGATTTAAAAAAAATTTTCTATCTCAAAAACCAGATCAATTTTGTAAGAAGATCACAATGTGTGTCAATAGACCCTAGGGCCCTGAAAGAGAATGTTTGATTTATTAGAGACCTAAACACAGATCTCTTTATTTAAAATCTGGCGCTGTCTTGTAGTGCCCAATCTGACTAGATCTTAATATTTTTACTATATGTTTAAAAAACTCCAACTTTTGATGTTATGAGCAATTTTTACTTTTAGGGTAGATAATTAAATTACTAAATTCTTCTAGGGACATATTCTTTATTTCTTAGGGGCAGGAAGATGGTAGTAGAATTTTTAGTTTTGCATTGGTAGAATTTTTTGTTTATAGATATGAATCAAGTGTCTGCCCATTGATCTTAATGGGATAAGGGAAGGTGACAAAAGGAATTGTCAACTGAGGTCAGAAGCCACTTGGGCTTAGAGGCACAGTGTATTTCAAGTGGTGACAGGGTTGGGAATGTGGGTGTGATAAAACCTGACATTTGGAAGGTAGCTGAGTGCTCCCTGAACATTAGCCCTGTAGAGATTCTAAAGCTGGGCAGGCTAAATTCTTTGAATAGCTGCCTCTATAAATATTGGAGAAGGTATCTCAGAGCAGAGCTCCATTCCCTCGCTCAGATAAGTTAATTGACAGAAATCATCCACAAAGGACAGCTGTATTCAGAATAGAGGGTCAGTACCCAATACCCAGTATTGGATGATGCCATTAAACCTTGGGCAATGAGTGAACTGCTGAAGAGTCAAGGTGCCTGTTGAACACTAATACAGAGCAATTGTTTACCTTTATGCCTGTGATATCTGCTATTGGCTGAATTCACCATCCTATCACTACTGGCTGTCACCCACATCTCCCAGCATTGCACCAGGCGCCCGAAGGCTAGAGAAACTAATCATACTTGTTTCATGTAGACATTTGAGGCTGCCAGTTTTTTCTGTATTTTCCCCTCCTCAGTTCACTGATATAGCAGCAGCCTATTTCGCAACTGACTGCTTTCTTCATTACATTACTGAACATTACTGTTATAGGTAGCAACACATTTAGCCCCCAGTGGTATTTACATAGCAACTGAGATGCAATTGGAGTTTAAGCAAGCTGGACCTTAGCAAAGTTGCTTAAATTTCAATTGTGTCTCAGTTGCACCTACCACATGGGGTTATTGTAAGGATCATAAGAGACACATCATTTCCTTTCAATCTTACGAGGCCCACTCAAATCAAATAGCACCCTCTCCCTTTGAATTCTACCAAGTTCTTTGCCTCTGGATAGAATTTACTGCTTCCCATTTGAATTCCCCAAGTAGTTTTAGAAATCACCATAACTTACAATACTTATTTACAAATTCATCTTTTTCAAGTAACTGTGAATTCCTTAAAAAGAGTAATCATAACTTTTTTATTTTTACCTCACTTATATCTAGCACAATGCAGGGCACATAAAAGATGTTCTCTAACCATTTGTTTTTAAATAAAGTACAATATTGAAATAGTGTTTTGCAATTTAAGTGGATATTCTTCCCTCCATTGCTATGGCTACCATGTCCTGATGGGTAGTTTCAATAAAAAAGAAAGCTATGGGAAATATAGAATTAGATGTTTTTCACAGGGGCTAAAATATTAAAATATGCAAATAACAGGTGAAAGAGTGATGATCAGAAGGTAAATTTAGTATGTGAAAGGAAGAAAGTATATTAAATTTAGTATTAAGTAAATACAGTGTTTTAGTTAGTAATTTTAAGAGAAATTATATGTTATATTTAGAAAAGTTTCCAAGTATAATATGCATGTTAATTATATTTGGAAAAGTTTCCTATAATATGTTAGTAGAAAAATTTGTTCTTAGTTGGTGGATTTAAAGTAATATATCTTGGTCCGTTTGAGAAATGAAGATTAATGTGAGTTGAATCAAAGGAAACAGTAGTGTGTTTACATTCAGTAGCCATAAGGTTAAGGTGAGTAAAATGCAAATAGCTATTAACCAAATATAGCAGACGGTCCAGTGAAGACTAACCATTACGATCAGCATTCCTGTGAGCCCTGGTTATAGGTTCTCTTCCTCATGTTAGTGAAGTTTAATAGGTAAAGTCACAGGCAAACAGTTGAAAGGTAATCAGAGTTGAAGTAACACCTGGCACTGTGAGCTTCCCATTGGAGGAGGAATGGAAAAAATATTAGTTGTTCCAATAAAAGAAAAAAGAGAAACATGGAAGGACGTTGCACATGGAAGGAGCTGGATGGTTAAAGAAATGAAAGGAAAAGCTTGCATGTTCTAGAACATTTTGGATATAGTAACACGTTACTTCTAAGCAAAGAAAAATCATGATTGCACATCCCTACGCTACCCAACTGTTTACCATCACTGCATGGAGGAAAGCCATCAGAGAGGGGGACAGGGGACTCAACATATACTGACACCAACGTGATCCCCTCAAGATATTATCAATTGCCTCACGGTTTTTCTCTCCACTTCTCAATTGCTATCAGCCTCCTAGAATCTACTAGTAATGCTGGAGACTTTGGCTTTTTCAACATTTATTATATATCAGATCATACATGATGATTTCTGTTCCAGTTTATAGTACTCTGAAGTGATCAATAAGGTTATTTAAAAAGTGAAATACATACTAATTAAATGATCATATCTGACATATTGCCACATCTAAATTTCAGTAGCTAAAAATAGGATTTATCATTTTCATAGAGACAAATAAATGTGAAGAAAAGTGTAAAGAAAAAGACCACTTTTACTTCTAATCATTAAAACAATTATCTACATATGCATATTAAACTAGGGGATTAAATGCAATTCTGTCCCAATTGGAGGCAATATGGTTTTTGTATGTTTATGTAAGATTAATTTTTTTCATCTTCAAATACAGTAGAATTTTTTTCTACAAAGAGCAAATTACTTTTGCGTAGGAAAGTTTTTACATAAGTGGCCAATACTTTAGATTTTAACTATAAAACTTTATAGTTGATTCAGACTTTTAAATAATTCAGTGGAATACATGGAACAATATGGACATTTCAAAGTAAAAATTTCAGGACCCAGAATTTTATATAACTAAAGTAGATAAGTAATTCCCACTTCTGAATCAGAGAGCAACAAAATATTGTTTAATAATTGAAGCACAATAACAGTGCCATATAAATGAAAATATTAATGATAATTCTTTTGTCCAACACAGTGTTTAAAATATAAATAAATTTAAAATTAAAAAATTTAAATTAAGTGCAGTAATTTTAGAACAAGATTTTTGAAAAATTAAAATTTATACTAGTTTATTTGATAATTAAGACATGATTATTATAGACAGTTTAAAAAGTAGAAGAAAAAATATCACTGTCATTTACCATGAGACATTCTAGTCTATTCCCCTCCCACTCCTTCTGCGGCCTTCTGCGGCCTTCTGTATATTGAAGCCACCACTGACCAGTCTATGTGCCCAAATTCTTTCTCAGTCCCAGTTTTTAGTATTCAGTTGCCTACTGAAAAGCACTACAGCCTGTGGCACTTCAACATATCCCAAATTTGGGTAGAACATGTCAGTCACTGGAAAGAGACAGTTTTAAAAATGATTTTCAGACCTGACTGCACCACACTGAAATGTAATCTACAATGTGACTAATGATTTAGGTCTATTTCAGGTACCTAACAGATGTAGACTAAGAAAATATATTTAGAGTATGCAAAATTTCTTCCCCTGAGTTTGACCTTCCCTAATCTTATCTAGAATCCAGAGATTTCCCACTCTGAAATAAGTGACAAGATGGCTGAAATTAAGCTAGTAAATATTTTCCAAGGTGATATATTTAATTTTTTTTAATGACCCTAGCTTTAGAATGGCTCTTACTGTTTATATTTAGTTAAGCCAGTAGGTAGAACTGTAATATTTTCTTACAAAACCTGTACAGCTTAGCTTATTCCTATCAAGGATATATCTGCCTAGAGAACTCTTCTCATGGGTGTGTGTAAAACTCTAAATCAAGAAGGGAAACTCTTCCCCTCCCCAGTTTTCAGGCAGTGTGATCTTAAGAGTGGACTATATGAACTGGTAAGAGTCCTGAAGTGCCAGGGTTTATTTATTTTTATCTCATCCCTTTAAAGTTTTGTTTTGGCATATATGCTTTATAATGTAGATATTCCAGAAAAATATCAATGCTAAGCTGGGTAGCACTTAAATATATTTATGACTGTGATAGATGGAATATCTTTTAAGTAGGTGAGATAAGCATTAGCAAGTATATACCAACATTGAATTTGACAACAGATAAATCGAAACATAGTCTGTTTCATGTTGGTATCCCTGAATACGAGGGCTGCAATTTTGCACAGTGTGTATTTTTTAATTTGTTTTCTTTGCTTAGAATGAATTGTTAAAGACGTAGTAAAGACCACATACTTGCATCAGCTATGGTGTTGAACTACTGTTAGTGTAATGGCTGCTCAGTGAGTTGGAGGAGGCACTGAATAGCTATTGAACTTAGATTCTTAGTAAGAGAAAATACAGACTTAAAAATACTGGAGTGTTTTTTTTTTTTTAGAACGTGGTGCCAATTTAGTAATATAGGTTTAAAATTTTGCATGCTGTGCTTGATTATTATATCTTAATAATGAACAGTAGTATTCATCTTCTTTGATGAATGGCCTACAGCTTATTCAGCTGAGGACTGAGCACAGCATACAGAACTATTAACATGTTTTTATCTACCCACTACAAACTAATAAGTCAGTCTGCCTGAGGGATTATGACAATTATCTCCCATCAACATCAGAGTACATTCTTTTTTATTCTTTTATATGTCTTTATTCATTTCAGAGAGAGGAAGGGAGAGGGAGAGGGAGAGAGATAGAAACATCAATGATGAGAGAGTCGTCATTGATCAGCTGCCTCCAGCACCCCCCCCACACTGGGGGTCGAGCCCAAAAGCAGAGCATGTGCCTTGATCAGGAATTGAATCTTGATCTCCTGGATCATAGGTCAATGTTCAACCGCTGAGCAACACCGGCCAGGCCAGAGTACATTCTTTTAAAATTAAACCGATGTAGATTTGGGCTAACAATTGAATAGTCCCTTAATCTCAGATAAGCACAAATAAAACACATGTACAAGAATTGTGGCCTGGTATTTCCAGTTGGCACTAATCTTTGCATTTGTTTAATTATATACCTTAATTTGAGGATTTCTCTCAAAGAGCTACACTTACTGGCTCTACCTAAAATCCTGAGGTTTGTAGTTTCACATCTTCGGTTACACTGAATAGTTTGTTTACAGAGTAGACTGCTATTAACAGACCATTTCTAAATTCCCAAAGCCAGAGCTATTCAGGTAGTATGCCCCATCCTTCTGTCAAAAGCTTGGTGTAACTTAATGCAAAGAAGGAACAATTTTAATTAATCTGTTCAAGCTTTCCATTTCTGAGGTTTTTCAATTTTGGCAATTCATATTTTTGTAAGTAAATCATCCATTTCTTCTAAATTTTCAAATGCATTGCCATAGAGTTGAAAGTATTAGTTTAATTGAACATTTTCTGAGCTTGTTATGCTTTCTCTTAATTCTGTATCTCTCTCTTTCCCCCCTCCCTCATTCTCTTGTTGGAATAAGAAGAGTTTTAACTATTTTATTCATCATTACAAAGATTCAGCTTTTGAATTTATTCTTTCTACTAATTTTCATTATATATTTCCTGCTTCATTCATGTCAGCTTTTATCTTTATTAATTTTGTTTTCTTTCAATTCTGTTGTAGTTTTTTCCTAACATTCAAAATACTTGTGTTTTTTTCATTTTTAGTCTTTCTTCTTTAATATTAAAGAATTAAATGTACATTTTTCTGAGTACAGTTTATACTGTGTCTCATAAGTTGGTTGTCAGTGTGGAGTAGTCTCTTTTCAATAACTTCAAGTTCTGCAATTTCCTGTTGATTTCCTCTTTGATACATGGATTTTCAAGGGTCAGTTTCTTAAATTCTAATGAATTAAGGTTTGTTCACTTTTTAATTATTTAGTCATAATTTTATTGAATTCTGATCAGAGGACCCAGTGCTGTAATTTTTCACAATTTAATTTGTGTAGTTTCTATATATCCAAGCAAATGATAGCATTTTTATGTTTCATGAACACAAATAAAAAATACATTTGTTCCCATCTGAGGGCTGTTAAGGGTTTTTTGGGGGAGGGGCACATGGTAAAATATTTATTTAATAAATTCCAAAGGTTAGAAGCTTTCAAATCAGCCAACTAGAAATTTCTAAGCAGTGAATCTAAGAGCAGTTCAAAGTCAACTGAGCAATGAGTAGAGAATTAAACTTCCTATTTACACACACATCTTTTAATAGACAAGCACTGTTCACATTATTGAAAATTATTGAGTGATTTAAGTTACATCAAAGGAGCAATTGCTGTTAAATGAAGCCTACTTACATTTTATCAGTTTAGCCACCAAAATGTAAGGTTTTATGTATGTGTGTAGTTGTGTGTTCAAGGTTATTGGCTTTTTAAATTCAATTCTTACATACCCCTCTGTTAGTCTATTTCAGCTGCTATAACAAAATACCATAGACTATGGAGGCTTATAAACAATAGAAATGTATTTCTCACAGTTCTGGAAGGTGGAAGTTCGACATCACCAGTCCAGCGTGGTCTAGTGAGGGTCCCCTTCCAGGTTGCAGACTGCCAACTTCTCCGTGTGTCCTCTCAAGGTGAAAGCGGTGAGGGAGCCCTCTTGGCCCCTTTGATAAGGGTATTAATCTCATTCATGAGGGGTCTGTCCTCATGACCTAATCTCTCCCCAAAGTCCTCACTTCCTAATACTATTACATTGGGCATCAGGATTTCAACATTTGAATTTGGGGGTACACAATCATTCAGATCATAACAACCCTTATTGCCTACCAGATATACCCAAGATAGGAAGAGGAATTTTTTAATTTCCTACTTTAATTTCAATCACGTTTTCATTTTTTTTTTGCATAGCTTTTGCTTCATGTGTTTATATTCGGCGCACTTGGTTTAAACGAATTTGTTATCCTTTCCCTAAATTGGGAATTTTATTGTTAAATACTCTCCAGTCTCAGCTTCAGTTCTCTGAACCTTAGATTCTACTGCCTGATGCTACTTTCTAGTTTCAGTTTCTCTTTATCCTTTGTTTTAAATGTTTCTTTTAAACATCAAATAGCTGTGTATTTTTTAAAAACATCTGATGATCTCTGTGTTTTAATTGAAGAATTCAGATGTTTTGCTTTTAGGGTAATGCTTTATTTTCCTTCATTACTGTGAGTTTGCTATTTTTCTTGCATTGTAGTTTTTTGTTCACTTTTCTCTTTTTGTTTTATTGATTTTATTATTATGCATTTAAATTTTTTTCTTGTTAATTTTGAAGAGCTACATACTTTACATACCATGTTGACCTCCTCCAGCTTCCAAATCTGTTATTATTTATAAGCTAGATCTCCTGAATTCATTCTCTCAGCAATTTATCTTTTCCTTCTGTTTACTGTATCAATAATTTTCTCTTTGCAATAAAATGTTATTTTTATAGTTGATAATCCAGGTTGCCCAGGAAGTTATTATGCTGTTCTTTAACTTACTGAATTATTTAGGAACCCATGCTATTTTAAGATCCAGAAAGGTTTTATTTTTCTGCTTGTTAGTGGTATACTTGAATTTTCTTAAATGCCCCCCCCCCTTTAAAGTTACTGTTTGGATTGTCCAAAATCTCTATTTTGTGCCTTAATTGATCTTTTATTAGCTTCTGGGTTCTCAGATATACGCTGCTATTTATCTCTGTTGGCTTCCTCGGCCTCAGATGCAGTTGCTGGAGTACCCTTAGAGTGGCATCCTAACCAGTGGTGGAAGATGATTTTGGAGTGACAGGCTGCAGCTATAGAAACAGATAGGTTCCAGGATATTTGCATAGGTGCCAGTGGAAGCTTTCCTGCTCTCCCAACTTCTTATGCTCTCCTTATAAAGAGAGAAGTTAGGTCATCTATCCTTCTTGACATCTTGTGAGTAGTGGGAAATCAGGAACACTGAGGAGGGGGACAAGGCAATGTTGGCTTCCTAAATGATACCACAGATTTCTGTTGGCCACTGCTTTCTACTTCTTACACTGAGGCTCCCAAAAGTTGGTCTCCAGATATTCACACAGGCACAGGACAAGCTGTCAATCAGAACTTCCAAAATACATAATTTCCTCATTTGAACTAAGGAGCTATGTTCCCAAGGAAGGTTATGTTCCCTTCCTGTCTTCCATCAAAAATTATCAGACTTATTGGTAGCTTTAGGCCACCAGTGAAATTAGGTGAAGTGTCCACTATTCTAGGAAACACATTTCTGTTTCATCTCAGGTCATATATATGCAATATTTTATTTTCCCCATCGACGTGGTGACTGCTCATGGCCCAGTTCTAAAGCAAGAATTGGCCTGTGTTTGGCTTTGTGTTGGCCTGGATACTTCACAAACTCATTCTAACAGATCAGTCACTTTATAGCAAAATCCTCATTAAATCTTTATAGTTATATCTTCATTAAATTTAACCATTTTTAAAAAAGTGAAAACATAATAAATTTGTCCTTATAAGTTGCAAAGACCATTCAAAGTTTAGATCTAATTAGCAAGCTAAATTTCCATTTCATGGTGTTTTTTAAAATAAAGAATTGAATTTTCTCATTAGTATTCATGATTTTTAATAAATAAAAGAGAGAAGTGGCTGCATAAAAATTTAATCTCTGTCAGCTCAATGGTTGGACTTTTAATTATGAAGCATCCTCCTTTATGTCAAAGAATATTGCCCTCTTTCAAATTAAGTTGTTAATTATTATTAGATGCTTCTTATTTTTTTCTCTTGATTTTCTGTCTCTAATCAAAATTTATCATGAAAATAAGACTATTCTTTGGAGTATTTATGGTAATAATATTAAAAAATCATCCAACTAATTTAGATCTTTGAATAACAAGAAATGTTAGTCATACCATAAAGAAATGGAAGTTCACTAGGCAAAAACCCCCAAAACATTGACTATTTTCTTTATAACACTGGAGATTTCTTTTTAGCCGCTTCCCCTGTGAGGTCACTGCATATTCCCTCCATGAGGTTATAAGAGGTCAGTCCTTGTATAAGCAGCCATGTTAACCCCCTCATCTGACTTTCATATTTCTTCAGTCTTTGGGATTTCTGAATATGATGCTCTGCACAAAAATAATACTTTATAGCACATCATTTTTATTAATAAAATTTGCCCTCAATGTCTTGTTTATAAATTAAATTTTTATTATTAATAACAATGGGTCTTACTAACCCTAAACAGAAACAGGAAAATAAGTAGTTTTTACAATTTTTTTCAAGATACATGTAGATTGAATGTGTCTCTCTAAATTTTAAAATATGTGCAAGGCTGATTTTCCTTTTTCTTTCATTTACTGTATGACCTGAATTAAGAAGAAATAATGAGATTCATTAAAATGATATCTCATTTGCTTTTGCTTCATTTACATTTAAAATTTTTCAGAATAGAGTGATGAAAAAGAAAAATACAGTAATATATTCTTACCAAATAGAATTTACTCACTTGTAAAGAATTACAAAAGGAAAGAAAAATGGGATCTCTGAAAATATCATATGCATCTGCATTTTTAATTAATGAAGAATTTTTTTGTAGTGGCATAAATGTTATATTGTCTTAAGGTAAAAAGAAATCTGTTATTTAAAATTTAAATCTATAAACAACTGTATCTACTATTTTTAAGAACTGGTATTTAGGAAGAGAAGTGGAATGGTGGGATGCATACAATTAAAAAAATAGAATATACACCTTTCTAATAAATATCCTGCCTATGCCTGCAGCTGGACTGTTCTAATATTACCAGTTAGAAACAATCCTTTAACCAGTCTTTACCTGACATTTTATGGAAGTAATCAGCCTTTATTTTGTTACTAATAATATAAACTCAACTTAGACTAGCTAAAGTTACAAAGGGAGTTCATTGCTTCATACAAAGTGGAGATTCAGGAGTGGAAATGCCTTTAGCTATGTTTCAAATGACGATACATAGACTAAGCCTTTCAGACTTTCAGTTCTGCTTTCTTTTTGGGGGGCTTTTTGCCTATATCAGACAGACTCTCTCTACATGGTCACAAAAATATTCATGGCTGCTCCAGGTTTACGTTGTCCTTAGAGTTTTTATTGCATAACTAACTTCAGAATATAAGCCTTTCTTAGGTGCACATGGAACATATTCAAGGATAGGTGATGTTAGGTTGCAAAACAATCTTTAGCAAATGTAAGAAGATTAAATTCATACTAAGTATGGTATGAATATACACAATAGTATGAAAATAGGAATCAATAACAGGACTAAAACTAGATATTTACAAGTATGTGGAAAATAAACACACTCCTGAAAAGTCAATAGATCAAAGAAGAAATCAAAAGAGAAATTTAAAAAATATCTTGAAGAAAATGAAAATGAAATGTTGCAAAACTTTTGGGATAGAGCAAAAGCAGGGCTAAGAGGGATGTTTATTGCAAAAAACACCCCCATTAAGAAAAAAGAAAGATCTCAAAAAAACCTACATTTGCACTTGAAGAAACTAGAAAAAGACAACACTAAACCCAAAGTAAGCAGGAGGAAGGAAATGACAAAGATCAAAGCAGAAGTAAACAAAATAGAGGCCAAAAATCAATGGAAAAGATCAACAAAACCAAGAGTTGTTTTTTTAAAGTATATTTAATATATTTTATTGAATTTTTTATTTATTTTATTTTATTTTTTTAGAGAGGAAGGGAAAGGGAGAGATAGAAGCATCAATGAGAGACAAACATCCATAGTCTGCTTCCTTCACGTCCCCTGCTGGCGGCCCCCCCCCCCACATGCAAAGAAAGAAATTCTTCCATTTTGACAACATGAATGAACTTTGAGGACATTATGTTAAGTGAAATATGCCAGACAGAGAAAGACAGATACTGACTGCATGGTGTCACTTAATTTGGAATCTTTAAAAAAAAAAAAAGTTGTTTTCACGAACAGAAAGTGGAATGGTGGTTGTCAGGGGATGAGTTGTGGAGAAATGGTAAGAGGCTGGTAATAGTACAAACTTTCAGTTATAAAAGATAAATAAAATCTGAGTATCTAATGTATAACACGGTGACTACAGTTGAAAATACTGTATTGTATAATTGTAATTTGCTGAGAGTAGAATTTAAATGTTCTCAAAAAAAGTAAAATGTGATGTGATAAATGTTTTAATTAACTCAGTTGTGGGAATCCTTTATATATCTTACACTTTTGTCAATTTTAAGTCAATAAATCTGAGAAAACATCTATTACATTAAGATTTTATTTTAATACTGATGATAAGCACTTTGATTCATCACTCACTAATATTCAATTTGCAGAATTAAGAAATGAAGTTCTGTCTATTATGGATATGAAATAACTTCCTTAAGAAAGCTAAAGCATGATACACTTAGAGAAGAAAAAAGTGAGGAAAGACTTGTTCACTATGAGGGTTTATTTGAGTAGAGTAATAAAAATGGTCTTTTATACTAAATGTAATGGAATTTAAACCCACCAGCACTGTGCTGGATTAAAGACAGACACTGCTGAGCAAGAGAGAGACTTTAGCAAGGAACAGCATCAGCAGCAAAAAATTAAAGACCTGTCATTTGCCATCTAAGGGGATGTGTAACGTAGCGGAGCGTATTGGAGGTAGTTTCCCAGAGGAGATGAGTGGGCCCACCCAGCTCTTGAATGTGGTGTGAAGGTTGAGAAACTGGTCTTTTAATATCTTTTAACTGTAAGTAAAGTCTTTCCAGGCATTCAAAGCCTGGACACTAAATCCTTAAGAATTTACATTTCTCAGACATCAGTTTTTGTGGGATTACCAGTTTTGTCTTTTAGTCCCAGCTTGTTCTTTGTAGGAGGAATTGGTGATATTTGACAATGGGTATTGTGCAAATGAATACAAATGATCTGTGGGGCTTCATTAGAAAAACATTAAATACTTCATTAATAGTTAAGACCTTCGAACCATGTGAGTGTCCTCCCAAATTCTGTTTTTTAGGATCCTTAAATAATTAAACTCGTATGAACATGATTAAATAGTTACAGACAAAAAGTGGTAGTTTACTAATTTCAAATAAATAGTGAGTAGACATGTTGCTGCAATAAATAAAATCAGAGGTGCAAGCAGTCCTCATTGTCCTGACAGGTAAAATCTTTCTACATCCTTTTTTTAAATGTCACTTCTTACAATATATACCAAAATAGTATCACATATATTTTTTATAAATTAAAATTTGTGCATTACAAATCACCTCTGAGGTCACTGCATTTGTCTCCCAACTTTGTCATAGTTTCTCAATAAATTCTAGATACATTGCATCTTGATTTAAGATTAAATTCTTCAATAAATCTTCATTAAATGCTAGTTCTGTACCAAAATTCCTGAATTCATTCTAGTCAAAAGCTTCAGAAGAATATATATTTATATCCTAAGGAGATGAAGTTGCAGTGAGGAATGTATATTCATTTAAGTATTTCAGTTTTGTGATGGAAAAGTGAAGAGGTTTCAAACTCTACAAAATGAAGGCCAAAGGAGCTGAACACAGGCGTTGATGAATAAATTCATGGAATTAGTCTAATGCACTCTTAAGTAGTTATCCAACTTGACAAAACCCTAATCACACCCTTAATGCACAAATCAGAACCCTGCTGGGCTGATTAAACAGATAGTATCTGAGTTCTTGTATTCAATGGGATCAGATATGTGATGCATGAAGAGGCCATAGCAAGTTATGCCCAAGATCTTGAGGTTTCGATTACCCATCAATTTCCATATAAATTTAGTCTGTGCTTTAGTTTTTAGATGTAACACTAATTGCATTCCTTCACTCACTAAAATTTATCTTTTAGTATAGTACATTTATTCCAAGATGACTTGATTTAGGTGTAACTTTAACACTCTCCAACAAAGCTTTTTATTTTATGAGTACTGATTTGATTTGAATTTTTTATATTATGCTATTGTCTAAGCATCAAATAATCTACAGTGATTCATGAAAGCTGTTTCTAGGCTAGTATAAGGCAGAACTTTCCAATAATGAAGTAGTGGAATTCTGTTAAAAGCATTCTTTTCCTTCTGGGGATAAAAGTGTAGAGAGGAATAGAATGAAGACTCATAGCATAATTTAGCTATTTTAACCTTGGTTGAGATTTCCCCAATTTTCACATGGATCTTTAACCTCTCTTTTACTCTACCAAGGACCAAGTAATTCAGACTACAGATCCGGGTAACCTTCTCATAGAACTACTTGGTCTGCCTTAGGAAAGTGGTAATTCTCCCTGACTTGATACACCCCCACTAAATGCAGTTTGAAACAGCCCACATCCATGAACAGGAGAATTAGCTTCTTTGGGTCAAAACACATTTAAATTCATTGAAATGCAATATCTTTTCCAGTTTATAAATGAGAAATGTTTAACTAATTAAGGAATATCATTGCCATGACATTCTTCACTGTTTAAAAATGACGAACTAGCAGTTAGTCATAATGTAATCAGTGATGGTTGGTTTCATCTTATATTAGTGAGACAATGCAAAATCAGTGCAAATTCAAGAGGAGCTAATGAAAAAAGTCCACTTAACAAGGAAAATAAATGAAAGATGGCTTCTTAAATATTCATTCTAACTAAGCTAAAAACTATTTTTGCTACTTTAGTTCAAAATATTCATAATAATAGTAATCCCCATTTATTCTGGACTTAAATGCTAGCCAGTGCAAAGTAGTGATGATACTATTACATTTAATCCTCACAACAGTCCTATAAACTGAATATTACCACATTTACAAATGTGGAAAATCAATCTCGAGGAGCTGAATTACTTGCCCAAGACCACCCCATAATGAGTGGGAGAAAAGGAAATGAACATCAGATTTCTGGCTTCCAGCAGGTACCCTGTGACCTTGATGTACATTGCCCCTGTTCTTCTTTTCCTTCTCAGCTTGGTTCATTTTCCAGTTGTGGATCCCAAAAGTCAACAGTGTGGGAGACCTATCCAACATGGTATTTTCTGCGACTGCTACTGCTTATAGAATTTATTTCCTTAAATACAGTGAGGGCTACAGCAATTCATTCATCTAATATGTACTAGGTATTATATTTAAGTGCTAGTGATAAAATGATAAGTTATCTAAGGAAATAATTATAATTATTTTAACTTAAGATTATATAGGTAGTTATTAAAACACTTTTCTGCCCTGGCCAGTGGCTTGGTTGGTTGGAGTGTCATCCCGTGCACCAGGGGATTGTGGGTCTGGCTCCCAGTCAGGGCACATACCTAGGTTGTGGGTTCAATGCCTGGTGGGGGCACAAGTGCCCCAACAGGGAGACAACACATCAATGTTGACAGAAATATGTAATCAGCAGCAAGGCATATTTTATAGACACCACTGGTTAATTTTCAAAATTGATGAAAAACTAAAAAAATTAAGAAATATCAAGAATATACATGCTTCTGGAACTGACTGAGGAATCTCAGAGGAAAGGCAGGGGTTGAGGGGGAGGCAGAGAACAACTCAAGAACTTATATACATATATGCATATCCCATGGACACAGACAATAGTGTGGTGAAGGCCTGTGGCAGGCAGGTTACAGGGTGGAGGGGATCAATGGGGGGAAAAGGGGACATTTGTAATACTTTCAACAATAAAGATAAATTTGAAAAAATGTATATGTTTCAAGTTTCCAATGTAGTTTTAACTTAATTCTATAATTAAAACTTCACAATTGACAATATTATGTTTGATTTTAAAACTCCAGAAGCTTTCCTTTATTTACTTTAATATAGGATTTTTTCTATTCTACCTGTGGTTTCATAAAATTAGTTAGTTCTAAATTTAGTGAACTTTAGATTTTAGAACTCATTTGTCCTCCTGAATTTAATAACCTTATTTTGTTATTTTATAATTGTAATAGTTTTCAATTGCTGCTGTCACAAATTACCACAAGGTTAGTGGTTTAAAACAATACACACTTATTGTCTCACAATTCTGTAGGTCAGAAGTCTGAGTGACTTACCTGCTGTCTCTGATCTGAGTGTTAAAAGGCCAAAATCAAGGCATTAGCCAGTCTGGGCTCTTATGTAGAGGCTATGGGGGAGAATTTCCTTCCAGGCTTGTTCATTGTTGGCAGAATCCAGTTGCATGCAGTTGGAAGACTGTAATCCTCATTTCTTTGTAGGTGGTCAAGTACAGTGAGCCCTTAGCTCCTACAGGTCTCTCTCTCTTATCATTGCACATGGACTCTATATGCCAATAATGGCACATAAAATTTTCTCATCCTTGGAATCTTTTTCACATCTTTTTCTGCCACATATTATTTGTTCACAGCCAGAGAATGTATTTTTTTGTTTGTTTTTAAGGGCTCATGTGATTAGGCCCATTTGGATAATCCAGGATATAATCTCTATATTTTAAATTCAATGACCTTAATTCCTTGTGCAAAGTCCCTTTTTCCATGTAACACAACAACATGTTCACATTTTCTAGGGATAATGTATTCTTTTGTTTTCTTACAGTTTCAAATCCTTTTGATGGGGTGAATTTTAAAATCAACAGTGGATCATAATTAATTTATGAGTTTTTCCTGTCACACATAATATACATATTATAATGGATACATTACTTATTGTCCTACATAATATAATGATTTGTACATGTTACTATGATATGTTGGAATCTATGAAACATAATTTATTTTATGCTACCCTTGAATATCATTTAAACTCTTAAAGAGCTATCAGAAGAATCATGAATAAAAAAACAAATGTCCTAATAAAATTAGCTGAAATGAAGAAACCACTCATAAAAATAATCTAAATGGAAAAATATATATACAAAAATTGTAACTGTCCTAGAAATCAAAGAAGTGTACCTTAAAAGAAGCTTCAATTTTTCATGTATCAAATTGCTCATTAGAGTAGAAGGAATAGAGTTAGAGGCAGAAACAACTTTGGAGGCAAATACTGTAATACATTTTGTAAGACAAAAGTCTTTAAATACATTAACTCTAAGAAATTTTGCCATAGAAGTATTAAAATACATCCACAAATATTGATGTATGTGGTTTGTTGCAACCTGATTTATAATAACGAACAATTGAAAAAGACTTCCTATTGTCAAATTTAAAAATACTGGTTAAACAAGCCTGGTACATCCTTATAAAGAGCACTTACAAGGCCAATAAAAGTGATACTGTGTTAGGATCTCTAATGAGAGAGAGGAAAATATGCATCAAATATCAAATAGAAAGAGATGGTTAGATAATGGCAGGTTAGTAATTTTGAGAAAGGGAGAAAACCAAGCATTTATTTTCAGGAACACAGAATTGTATGGAACCACAAAAGACCCTGAAGATCCAAAGAAATCCCGAGAAAAAAAGAATGAAGCCAGAGGTATCATAGTTCCTGACTTCAAATTACACTATAAAGTGACACTAATCAAAACAGCATGACAATGGCAGGAAAAGAGATGCAAAAACCAATGGAACAGAATTGAGAGCCCAGAAATAAACCCACATGTATATGGGCAAATACTTTTTTATAAAGGAGCCAAAACATACAATGGAGAAAAGAAAGCTTCTTCAAAAAATGGTGATGGGAAAATTGGAGAGCCACATGCAAAAGAATGAAACTAGACTTCTGTGTGTCCCTGTATACAAAAATTAACTCAAAATGGATCAAAGCCCTAAATATAAGACCTGAAACAATAAGTTACATAGAAGAAAACATAGGTACTAAGCTTATGGGTCTTGGTATTAGAGGAGATTTTATGAATTTGACCTCAAAAGCAAGAGAAGTAAAGGAAAAAATAAACGAATGGGACTATATCAAACTAAAAGCTTCTGCACACCAAAGGAAACCAAAAAAAGCAAAATGGCAACCAACCGAATAAGAGAAGATAATTTGCAAACAACAGCTCCAACAAGAGGTTAATATCCAAAATATATAAAGAACTCATACACCTCAACACTGAACAAACAAACAAGTCAATTAAAAAAATGGGCAGTGTACCTGAACAGATACTTCTCCCAAGAAGACATACAAATGGCCAACACATATATGAAAAAATGCTCATTTTCACTAGCTATAAGGGAAATGCAATTCAAAACTACAGTGAAATAGCATCTCACACCTGTTAGAATGGCTATTACTAAAAAGACAAGTAATAACAAGTGTTGGAGAGGTTGTGGAGAAAAAGGAACCCTCATTTACTGCTGGTGGGAATGGAAACTGGTAAAGCCACTATGGAAAACAGCATGGAGGCACCTCAAAAATTAATACTAGAGTTACCATATGACCCAGCAACCCTTCTTATGGGAATCTACCTGAAAAATTTGAACATATATATTTGCAAAGGTATATATATACCCCTATGTTCATTGCAGCATTGTTCACAGTGGCCAACACATGAAAACAATAGAAGTTATCCTTCAATAGAGGATTGGGTAAAGAAGATGTGGTACATATATACAGTGGACTACTACTCAGCCATAATGAAAGATGAAATACTGCCGTTTACTACAACATGGATGGATCTTGGGAGTATTATGCTAATTGAAATAAGCCAGATAAAAAAAGTGAAGAACATATGATTTCACTCACATATGAAATATAAAACTGAAAGCAACAAATTAACAAACAAGAAAAATGAAGGAACAAAAACTCATAGACACAGATTACAGTAT
Source organism: Miniopterus schreibersii (assembly GCF_964146895.1). Taxonomy (NCBI): domain Eukaryota; kingdom Metazoa; phylum Chordata; class Mammalia; order Chiroptera; family Miniopteridae; genus Miniopterus; species Miniopterus schreibersii. The sequence continues at coordinate 37,728,728 of NC_138103.1, read as the reverse complement.
GGTGGTTACCAGAGGGAAGATGTGTGGGGGAGTAATAAAGGGAAAAGGGGGTCAAATACATGGTAATGGACGAAGATTTGACTTTGGGTGGGGACCACAAAATGCAATATGCAGATGATGTGTCATAGATTTGTACACTTGAAACCTATGTAATTTTATTAACCAATGTCACCTCAATAAATTTAATTTAAAAAAAGGAGCCTGTAATGCAATGAGATGTATTTCAAACTGAAGTGATCAGGGAAAACTTAATGGAAAAGCCAGCATTGGAACTAGACTATGAAAATCTAAATGTGGCATAAATGAGGCATGAGGACAGAGGAGCCTAGAATATGGAATTCTCTTGCCCCGAAGTCATCTTCTGTTGCTACTTTGTCCAGGGTAGTTTAACAAATACAATTTATATTCAAATAGTATCAAATGTCTCACATTTTCATTTTGTCTTATAGAAAAGCTGCTGGGTTTTTTTTTCCCCCCTTGGGAATATTATTTCACAATATTGATCATAGTTTCTTTCTAATAGACCCTCAGAAATAACAATTTAGAATCAGATAATTTATAAGACTTGATAGTTCAGCATAAAACTTGACAATTCAGCATATCATTCCATGTTCACTTCTTCCCTGAAGTGCAGTGTTGGGGTGTGGATAGTTCAGAGATCAATATTTCTGCCCCTGTCCTTACCTATCTAGATCTGAGGGTATAATAGGTAGTTATTCCCTGTCTTTAGACTCACACTGGTCTGTGGTTTTAGTGCATGTGTGTTGTGAGGAGGAGGAGGGGTAGTTAGCTACTTGGTTGAGTTTATTGAGTTGTTTCTCCATAAGGTCTTTCCATTGGGTGTTCTAAAGTTTGAATAGCAAATATATTCAATATGGAAGCCTATGCAGGGTTGTGATTTGAGACAGTTTTAATCCTTTATTCTTCAATTACTTTTTGATAATCTGCTTTTCCAAGATTGTATTACTGGTGAGTCAGGGAGAAATCTAGTTTCTCCATGGAAATGTTTTATATTTCATATCAAATATCCAGAAAAGAGTGAATAGTCTGCTTGTTAGTTTTCTCAAGGGCACATTAGCATGGTAAAAACTTTGGCATTTCAGCTGCAAATTTTCATTTAGAAAATGCAACTATTAACCAGGCTACCCTAATCTTGACATTATCAAAAGAACGATTGTTTTAGACTGCTCTAGGAAAATGTTTCCACTGGGTCTGTTTATTGAACTCCATTGACTTTCTGCCTCACCAAGTCATTTGGAATCTAACTATTCAGAAGATAATTCTCTTCACCAAAATATATATGTCATACCACATTCTACCTTTCATAACAGTTTATTTGCTTATAATTAGCAACACTGAGCTGAAGACCTAAGTGGGCACTGAAGCTACAATATTAATAATTTTGTTACCTAGCAAATAGAGAAAAAAACAATATTTAAACTTTTGTAAATGAAGAGTTTCAGCATTCTTTAAAACACAGTTAATATATGTTCTGAAATTCCATTTGAAAACAAATCAGGTAATATGAATTGGCTATGATTGGGTCCATGGTCTGAAATAATGATCTTAGCTAGAGAACCAGTATTTTTATTTAGCTTATTGAAAAGCTAATTTTTCAGTGTTATTGTAATGAAAAACTGAGATAATATATATGTATACACACACACACACACACACATACAGATGATGAAAAATAACTTTAGAGTCAGGTAAACTGGGTTCAAATCTTGGCTCTGCTACTTATCTCTGCAATCTAGGGTATTTAAACCATTTGAGTCTTGATTTCTTTCATCATAAAAAATAGCTGTTTCTACTTTATAAGTGTTTCTTCTCTCACTTTAAGGTTGAGTGTTATGACATTTCTGGTTTCTGAACTGTAATTTAGAAGTGTAATTTTCTGCATTCTCTAGAATAAATTCACATTGAGATTTTTCTATTCATGTTTCAGAAGCTATAAGAACTTCCATTTATATGAACTATATTCAACTATGTATGTCTTCTTGAGAGTTTCCTGACCAGTTCCCTAAAGTCAGTGCACCTGTCCCTCAGGCACTGTGGGTACCTGCTGCTAATTGCTCACAGTCCTCCCCCTTTTCATAAACCACAGTGAAGGACTGACTGACATGGAGTTACAAAAGGTCAGCCTCCTTGCCTCAAGGTAAAACTGTTGCTTAATTAATGTTCCATACCTGTCCCTGGAGCCAAGCTGCAGCTAGAACCCTGTTTTAGTTTCTTCACTTGCCCCATCTTTTTTTTTTAATATATCTTTATTGATTTCAGAGAGAGGAAGGGAGAGGGAGAGAGAGAGATAGAAACATCAATGATGAGAGAGTCATTGATCGGCTGCAGCCCGCAACCCAGGCCTGTGCCCTGACCGGGAATCAAACCCTGATCGCCTGGATCCTAGGCCGACGCTCAACCGCTGAGCCACGCCTGGCTGGGCCAACTTGCCCCATCTTGCCTCCCTCAGTCTTGTTCTACTGAGAACACTTCCTCCATCAATCCATTCCCTCAAATCAATGTGTTAGGCTCTGCTTTCAGGGACCCAACTTCAGACACAGGTCATTAAAAAAAATTATGAAATGGTGATGTTGTGTGAACAGTATGCTTCAGTGGAAAATGTAGCCAGGTCTGATTTGGATTTCTTTTCTTCAACTTGGTCTGTATATAATCTTGTGTAGATATTTCAGTCTTCTCAAGTCTCTGTTTACCTTAAAGGGTGTAAAATATTTTCTACTGGCCTATCGTGAGAACTGAGATAATGTGTGTGTTTGTGTGTGTGTGTGTATACACACACACACACACATACACAAACACACACACAAATCATGCACCACTGATTTTGGCAGCAAATAAGATTCAACAAATATAAGTTCTCTTCTCTTTGCATCTAATGCTTTCTATACAGTCTGCCCCCATCTATGCTTTGTTCCAACTTGCAATGCTGTTTATTCCTTTTATTCCCTATTTTTCAATGGTCTTTTTCTGGATACTTTTTTCTGCCTAGGAGGCCAGGAAGCTTGCTGTAGGAGCTGACTGTGAGAGCAGTTTAATCTCTATAATAAGAGATTAAACAATGTGGAGTATTAAAGTAAAGGCATTGAAAAAGAAAATATTTTTGGGTCATGTAAAGCCCCAATGATGGGATTAAGAAAGATTGGGTTAAGCAGGTAAGTAGGGATATTTGAAGCAAAGACTAGAAAAGGGGTGTTTGTTCCCTTACTGAGCCCTGCTTGACCTGGGAGGCATCTTCCAGGAACCTGAGCTCTTTTCCAAGGTTCAGGGGCTTGGAAGACACTAAATCTTCTGATAGTGAGATGTGGAGAAAGTAATTGTTTTCTTTCAAGTTATCAAAGACAGCAATGGTGGTGAACTACAGCTGAAATGAAAGAATGGCAAAACTGTTGGTAGCCAAAGCCCTACCTTTTCAGTCCTAGGGGAAGGAGCATGCTTAAGTCACCCAAGAGCTATATTTAAGCTCTTCATTAGTAATTTCTCTAAAGAACCACAGAAGAATGCAGGGTTCATTGGAAATAGCAATTTTTAAAAGTAATTCTGTTTTGTATGAGTTCTAAAGCCACAGCAACTTCTTTAGTGGTCATAATTTTAATTTTTACCATTGTTCTCTAAAAATTCTAGATAACATTAAGGAACTTGGCATCAAACTCTGCTTTGCCTCTATACTCAGCTCTGCCTTTCAAAGACTGACTGTCTCAGCTTTGTGAGAGGCACAGAAGGCACAGTTGCAAAATATAAATTTTCTTACATAGCCTGGGTACTGTGCTAAGAAGTTTATGTTCATTACCTCACCAAGTGCTCACAAAAACTTATACATTAATTTATATTTTTCTCCAGTATTACAGATAAGAAACTGTGACTAGAAAGTTTTTAGTTATTTCCTCAATAAAAATAATAGGTGACACTGTTTCAAATCTAAATCAGTCCAATTCAGAATCCCAGACAATGGTACACAAGTAGGTGGTTTGAGGATCCTTGTAATAATCCCATAATATTCATTTCTCTATAGAAAGTCAGATGAATTTAGGTTTTCTTAATAGTACTTATTTAAAATATAGACAAAATCAATATCATAAACTTTGCTATTTTATGGACCTGTAACATTCAATCTACATAAAAACATTTGTCTGATTCTGAAAATGCCTCTTTCAGACAAGTCCACCATCCTTCCCTCTGTGTTATCACCTTGAAGCTCTGCCCATTCAGAAATGTGGAAGCTGACATTCAATCATGCTTTTAAGACAAACACATTTGGGGGAAACAAAGACAATTCTAACCATATTAAAAAAGGGTAAACATTTTAAATTATTGTTGTTCATTGACTCTCATTATTCAAGAATGATATTTCTTTCTTAAAAATTAGACCTGCTCTGGAGTTGACACAGTCACAGTGTCTTCTGGGCTGACCTCTGGATTTTTCCTATTTTATGTGAGAATGCCAATTCCAGTGTTCTTCAGTGTCATGTATTTAAATTCTTGGTCTTTAATAAAAGGACTAGTGAATTTCCAAACTTCAATTTTAGAGCCAGTTTGGAATAATTAATAAAAAGTATAAAGTTACAAACCAAATGAGAACAGCATTCTTAATTTCCCTGTTCCATCCCTAGGGGTGGTACTGCAGCTTACCAATATTTTAAAACCAGGATCCAGCAATATCAGCTGCCTAAAGGGCATGAAATGAGTGGACTCAGCTGTGTGCAGGAACAAAACATTATAGAGTCCTAAGCTTATCTAAGGGAAATACAAATTGTTACTCAACATCATCTGATTATTGCCCTGAAAAATCAGGAATAGCATTGCCAGATTTAAGTCAAGAGAAAACAGAGATTCAGATTTTCTTACACAGCTTTTAGATTTGTAAACATTTTAAACTAATTTTTTGAAGTTTAAAATGTGACGTTGGCTGAAACAAAACAAAACAAAACAAAAATTTGGCTTATAAGCTACCAGTTTTAAACTTGTATATCTAGTAATGGGGTCTGAGATTGCCTTTGTTAATTATCTGTTGCTCGTGTGACTATGATTTCTGTAGAAAGGGCCATGAAAGCTATTATTACCAAAGGTCACTAACTCAGCATCTCTCTTGCAATATTAAGAAAAGACAAGAATTCTAATTAATTACCAGATAGGTTTTTGGAGAGCGAATAATGTACTAAATGTGAACCACAAAATAATTTATGTGATAAAATGCACTTTAGTTCCCTATAATCACTTATTAAAGATAGGAAAGAAGACCGCAAATTATCTAGGTAAAAGAGGTGTGGAGAAAAAAGGACGGTCTAAGGAGAAAAAGGTGAGAGTATGAAAGAGTGTATGGGAAATGAAAGGGTTAGGTGATCAAAGAGTGGAGGCAGACTGTTCTGGCTAAGTGTATTAGAAGAACACATTTTCCTATGTGGTGTATCAGAGAAAATTTTTGTAGTCTTTGTAGTGATTAAGAGAATAAGCATTTAAAAAAAAATATATATATATATATATATATCAATCAATATAACAAAGAATAGTTATTTCAAACTATTATTCTACACCATAAAAATAAGAGAGTGAGCACTAGAGCTCAATTCCTAACTCCACCAGTGACCACGGACAAGTTATTTAACCTCTCAAAACCTTAGTTCCCTTTTCTATAAAATTAGGATAATAATATCTCCATTATGCTGTTTTTTTAAGAAACAAATCAGTTAATTATTTGTAAAGTTCTTAGAACAATGTCTGACATATCAATATTATCATTATTATATTGTTTTAAAATTAAGCTGTAATTATCAGTGAAGTTTCTTGGTTTTTGGTTTTTGTTAAAGGCAACTTCCCTTTTTCATGGCTCTCTGAAGATTTCTAAAGTTGACAAAGGAATAATATGTGTGTGTGTGTGTGTGTGTGTGTGTGTGCGCGATTTAACATTTTTCTTAATCAGATCTATCCTAAAGCAGAATTTTAAGAGTTTGTGTCACTGTTTCTCTCTGCTTTGGGCATAGTTCTTTCTACAGAATTAATTTATAGAGTATTTCATTTTATAACATAGGAACCAAAGAATTGTAAGATCAAATCTTTGTTTTGCAATGTTTACTTTTTCCTACCAGCTCCTATGTTATGTAGTTTTTGCACAGGTATTCAATTTAGAACAATTCGTTCAATGGTTAATTAAAAGTCGGCCTTGGGTGGACCATTTTATTCCTGATATTACTCATCCTGGCAAAGTTTATATCACTGTTGGATGGCAACAGAGATTGAGCCTTTAAGTGGCACGTTTAACAATAATAAAATAGTTGTTATGAATTATTGAGGAGGATTGTTTGACTGAATTTGTCCACTGGAGGCATTAATGAAATTCCTTAATTTCTCTTTAGAGAATCTAGGTAAGCTCACCAGAAAAGCATTGCCCTTCCCCAATTTCTGACATAATTTACTTTCCCAGGGCTATTATGTCTTCATTTAGAAACACTAATTTTATCACTTTCGTTTTTTTTTTAATTAAAAAGAAATTTAAGACAATATTTTTAGAGAAGTTTTAGGTGCATAGCAAAATTGAGAAGAAAGTTCCAGAGGTTTCCCATGGACCCTCTGCCTCCACAATGGCCTAGCCTCATTCCTTGCCCACATCTCCCACCAGAGGGGTACATCTGTTATAATTTATACATCTACATTGATACATCATAATCACCCAACGTCCATAGTTTACATTATGGTTCACTCCTTTTTTATTTTTTATGTTTATCTTTGAAAGTATTACAGATGTCCCCCCATTTCTCCCCCATTGAGCCCCTCTCCCCGCTCCCACCCCACCCCAGACCTTCACAGCGCTATTGTCTGTGGCCATGAGTTATGCATATATGCATGTAAGTTCTTTGGTTACTCTCTTCCCACCCCCCTTCCCCCTTCCCTGTTATGGTTCACTCTTGGTGTAGTACTTTCTATGGGTTTGGACAAATTTATAATGATATGTATCCATCATTATGATATCATGCAGAATGTTTGCACTGCCCTAAAAATCCTCTGTTCTTTGCATACTAATTTTTGTTCCCTGACTCAACTCTGGCAAGCACTTACCTTTTTATTGTCTTCATAGTTTTGCCTTTTCCAGGATATCATTTAGTTGGACTCATACTATATGTAGCCTTTTCAGATTGGCTTCTTTCACTTAATTACATGCATTTAAGATTCCTCTATGTGTGTTCATGGCTTGGTAGCTTATGTCTTTTTAGTGCTGAATTCCGTTGTCTGAGTGTACCAGGTTATTTATCCACTAACCTACTGAAGGACATCTTGATCGCTTCCAGGTTTTGCCAGTTATAGATAAAGCTACTCTAAACATCCATATGTGGGTATTTGTGTGGACATGTTTTCAGCTCCTTTGGGTAAATGCCAATATATGTAATTGATAGGCTAGTAGTAGTAGTTTTGTAAGAAACTGCCAAACTGTCTTCCAAAGTCCTTTCATTTTTAATAGGTGGCTTTATGATATCATTTGATTTTTCTAAATAATTCTGAAATCAGTTTGCAATTGCAAAGAACATGACACCTTCCTCTTCAACTTGTTCCATATATTTTTTTCTCACTCTAATGCTGAGGATTCACTTCCACCAACCACTCAAATCAAAGGCGAGGCCAGTCGCTTGTATTTCATATATAAAGTATTATTCCTTTTAACTTCTACGTTATCATCTGCTTTCTTGCTTTACCTTTTAGTTCTTGTTTAGTGATTTTACTGGACTCACAACTCTGTGGTCTGGCTTCTAAAATTGTCATCTTAAGTTAGAAATATGTGTCATAGCAGTCTATATAAGTATTTAAAAAATGCAGTGACATGAGAATTTGAAGAAAAAGAAAGTTGACAAAGACTGACAGTGGTTGGATTGGTTCTTGACAATGATGAAAATTTGAATTTTTGTTTTTATTATCATTTTTACCTACTTCCATTCCTGGAGGTGGAGAGTAATTTTGGAGGTAATTATAATTTCATACATTTTGAACTTTTATTTTGTCAAGTTCTCATAAATCAAAGTCTATTTAGTGACAGGTTTTTTTCACACTTTTGTGCTTTTGATGATGATTTCCTTGTTTAAAATGATTCAAATATAGAACTGAAATGTCATCTAGTGCTCTCGGTTCAAGGAAGCTGTGATGTGTCTTCTGAAGGAAATATATGTTTTAGATAAGTTTCATTCAGGCATGAGTGAGTTATAGTGCCATTGACTGTGAGTTTGTTAAACAATCAAATATATTATATATATATAATTAAATATAATCAAATATATGTAATACAATAAGATGTCTTTAATTATAAGCAAATATAAAACAAGGTTATGTATTGATCAGTTGAGGAAAATATGACCAGAGGCTCTCCGGAGCCTACCCTGTGTGTCCCCTAGGAGCAGTAATTCAGTATTCTCTAATTCAGGGTTGGTGATGACTTTATAGAACATGACTACTGCAAATAATGAGAATTGACTGTATATAACTTATTGGGTTTTAAACATATTTATATAATTATAAATATATTCCATATATACCTATTTAAATATATAAGCACACACACATCCGTTTATTTTTCAAAAAGCTCCCTAGGTATGCAACCAAAGTTTGAGGACCACTGGTTTATTAGGATATGGAGTTTAAGGAAAGAAAATTAAGCAGTTTAGGTTTGGTTGGATAATAAATGTTGCCTAGAATTGTTTCTGATTTTCTTGCAAAATAGCAATTCTGGCAATGGCATCAATTTATTATTTTAGTAATAAAATTTTTATGGTAGTTAAACAGCCTTCACACCCACACTTTTCCCTCATATACCTGGGGATTTCTTACTTCTACTTATTGCTATCATCTTTTCCAACTCACTTCCCATCGATTTGCCTCAGCTGGATTTTGTTTGCTAACAGTAGCCACTCACATTATGTCTTAAGCTGGGAAGCGATGATACCAGCAGGAGAACTGGAGAGTAGCCGTGCCACAGCATGCCACATCTAGGGCTTACTGGCTTCTTAGGAAAGAGTTAGCGACACAGTGTGCCTTGCTCGGAGACCGTTTAACCCCTTGGATGCAGGAAGCTCAGCTCTTCGGTACGCCTGTACCTCACAACAGGACCATCTTTTATTCACCATGTTTAAGAGGTTGTTTTCCCCCTCACTTATTTTTATTATTTCCTATTTCCTAATTAGAATAGTGCAGAATACATAGGTAGATGTTCATTCAGTTATTCATTCATTCAATAGTTACTGACCGCCAGGGCACTGCGTGAGACCATGGAACGTGACAATGTTTCTGCTCAAGGGGCTTTCAATTTAGAGCAGGAAAAAGAGAAATAAAACAAGTAAACAAATTAGATACTTTCAAATAGGAGTAAAGCTATACAGGAAATAAAGAAGGGATGGAATAGAAAGGAACCCAGGCCAAGGTGGAAGAAGTACTGCTTTTTTAATTATGCTGGCTGGGGAAGAGAGAGATCTGAAAGAAGGTTTGCACCCACTCTATGCCTTGAAATAGTATTGATAAGACCAGTCATCATACCCCAAATTTACAATCACTGTGCTTCTAACAATTACCGTCATTACCATCATTATACATGGTAACCAGCAGTGGCAGAAATGAAACTACCTAAAGATTTTCACCATCTACTAGAGAAAATAATTAATATATATTTTTAAATTTTAATTCTCAAGACAAGGGGGGATATTCCCTAAGAGGAGACAAATCTTTTGAGGAAAGAGATGCTACTTTCCACTCCTGTCATTCATTCATGCATTCATTCACTGATTGTCGGAAAGATTTCTGAAAAGGGTGGTATTCATTAAACTGGGACTTGAAGAAATGGCTGGGAAATGGCTCTCTGGACAGAGGAGTTGGTAGGGTTAAGTACTGTAACTTATGCCTAGTTTGTAAAAAGCCATGGATATCAGACAGATGAGTGTAGCTTTGTTCCTATATCTCTGGAAGCTTTTAAGAGAGGAAGTGACATGATCAGAATTGTGTATTAAGGTATTTTTACATTGATAATGAAAGGATAGTTGGAGGAGGCAAGAGGAGACAAGGAAGACCTCCAAGTGGCTCTTGCAAAAGTTGCAAGAGAACTGAAAGTCACAGATGAAATGAGAATGGAAGGGAGAGGATAGAAGCAGTGACATTTGGAGCTAGAAGTAAAAGACTTAGTATTGGCTTTAAATATAAGAGGGCTGAGTGACTTTTTCAATGGGGGGCATAAATTTTTGAATTTTGGCAGGAAAATAACGGGAAAGTTGAAGAATGCTTTGATTTTTTTTCTTTCTAAATTGTATTTATTTTTATTGAATTTTTGAGGTAACATTGGTTAATAAATTTATATAGCTTTCAAGTATACAATTCTACAGTACATCAGCAGCATATTGTATTGTGTGTTTACCACCCCCCAAGTCAAATCTCCTTCTATCACCATCTCCCCCATTACTCTCCTCTATCTTCCCCCAAACCCCTTCCCTCTGGAAATCACTATACTGTTATCTGTGTCCATGAGTCTTTCTTTTTTAATGTTCTGAGATTAAGAAGATGGTAATTCTGTTCTCCAAATAAATTTTGAAGTTTTCTCTTTGTATATATTTTCATGAAGAGAATTTGTATTATTTCAGTCTAAATGTTAGATATTCACCAGAAATGCAAGGCTAATTCAACATTCAAAAACTAAATAATTTGAAGATTAGTGTAATCCATTACATCAACAGGCAAGAAAAGTTCTATGATCATGTCAACAGCTGCAAAAATAAAAAATTAAAAAATTAGACAAAACCCAATATACATTCATGACTAAAAACTCTCAGCAAACTAGAAATATAGGGGAACTTCTTCAACTTGAAAAGAACATTTCATTTACAAAAACAAAACAAAACACTTCAATTAAAATTATACTAGTGATGAGAAACTATGTGCTTTATCCCTAAGATTGGGAAGAAGACAAGGATGTCTCCTCTCAACACTTCTATTCAACATCATATTGGATGTTCTAACTAATGCAATAAGAAAATGCAATAAGAAAAGGCAGAAAATAAAAGATATACAGATTGTGTTAGAAAAAATAAAACTGTCAATCCACAGATGACATAGATGATTATCTATGTAGAAAATAACAGGAATTTTAAAAAAGTTTTGGAACTAATAAATGACTACAACATGGTTATAGAATAAAAAGTCAATGTACAGCCCAGCTGGGCATGGCTCAGTGGTTGAGCATAGACCTAGGATCCAGGAGATCTCCATTCAATTCCGTCAGGGCACATGCCCCGGTTGTGAGCTCAGTCCCCATGGGGGATGTGTAGGAGGCAGCCGATCAATGACTCTCTCATCATTGATGTTTCTCTCTCTCTCTCCCTCTCCCTTCCTCTCTCTGAAATCAATAAAGATATATTTTTTAAAAATTAATGTACAAAAGACAATTGCTTTCCTATGTAACAGCCATAAACAATTAGAATTTTAAATTAAAGATACAAACCATTTATATTAGCACCAAAAATTAAATGTTTAGATATTAATCTAACAAAATATGGACAAGATCTATTTGTGAAAAACTACAAAGCTCATATGAAAGAAATCAAAGATCTAGATAAATTGGAAAATATTTTATTTCATGGTTATAAAGACTCAACATTAAGATGTCAGTTTTTTCCAACTGGATGTACTGATGAAATGCCATTTCATTAAAATCAGAGCAAGTTATTTTATAAATATTGACCAACTGATTCTAAAGATTATGTAGAAAATCAAAAGTCAAAGGACCGATATTATCTGTGTTCAAGACTTAATTGTAAAGCTACTTTAATCGGGAAAGCATGGTATTGGTGAAAGAATAGACACGTGGATTAATGGGAAAATATAGCCTAGAGAAAAAACCACCAAATATAGTCAACTGCTTTTTTACAAAGGAGCAACAGCAGTTCAAAGGATAGTCCTTTAAAAATAGAATGCTGGCTCAACTGGACATCCAAAACAATCTAAACGCAGATTTCATATCTTTGACAAAAAGTCATTGAAACTGTATCATACACCTGCCAATGCAAAAGTATAAAATTAATAAAAGATAACATAGCATTAAATATAGGTCACCTTGAATTTGATCATGAATTTTTAGATATGTTAGTATGACTCATGAAAAAAACTCCTAAGTTGGACTTCATAAAAATTAGATATGTTTGCTCTATAAAGACATTTTTAAGAGGATACAAAGACAACTACATATTTGGAGAAAATGTTTACCAAAAAAATCTGATGCTGGACTTGCACTCAAATTATACAAGCACACTTAAAACTAGAAAACAAGTAACTCAAATTTTTAAAAAAGAGTGTAAGATCTGAGCAGACACCTCACTAAGAAGATTTACAGGTGGCAGCCTGGGGAAGCTGCTCATTAGGGAGTTACCAAGTAAAACAATGGGATACCACTACCCTTCTGTTACAATGGCTTACATAATAATAATTTTAAAAAACCCTGACCAAGTGCTGATGGGGATCTAGACCTACCAGAACTCTCATTTACTGCTGGTAGGAATGCAAAATCATACAGCCACTTTGGAAGATAGTTTGGAAGTTTCTTACAAAACTAATCATCTTTCTTATCATAGGATCTAGCACTCCAAGGTATTTACTCAAGTGAGTTTAAAAGTGACGTCCGCACAAAAACCTGCACACGAATGTTTATGACAGCTTTATTTGTAATTGCCAGAACTGGAAGAAACCAACATATCCTTCATTAGGTGAGCGGATAAGCAAACTGTAGTTCATCCACACAATGGATTATTATTTAGAAATTTTTAAAAATGAAGTATCAAGCCATGAAAAGGCATGGAGGAAACTTAAAATGCACATTGCTAAGTAAAAGAAGGCTCAGTGCCCAGTAGGGGGTGTGCAGGAGGCAGCTGATCAATGATGGGTGTTTCTCTCTCTCTCCCTCTCCCTCCCTCCCTCTCCCTTTCCTTCTCTCTAAAATCAGTAAAAACATATTTTAAAAAACAACAACACATTTTTTCTTCATTTATGATGCTGATCAATCAATGTATATGACATACTCTTAATTGAATTATAAGCTTCTAACGGGTAGACTATTATAGTTTTATCGTTTAAGATAAAGCTATTTATATACATAATGATTATTAATTAAATATCAATTAAGTATTAAATCACTGAGATCCAATTGATATGACTAGAACCCAAATTTATGAACTAAAATGCTCTGCAACTTGATTGCCCCATGCTGCCTTTCACTTTTTGTCACATAAAAACTAAGTTCTTTTCTTTTACCAAGAGGGTGAAATTATAATTGATTATTCATTAGAAGTGCCTATTACTTGAAAAAAAATATTTAGCATGCATATGTAGAGGATTTATTATGTACATTAAAATTTACTCATTTGGTCCTTTTAAAAAATACTACTTAATTTCCACAGAACCTTGTGACATTATTTGAACATTTAATAAATATCAGTAGAGATTAACCCCCCAAATTAGCACAGTGTCATTGTAATGATTTACAACGACAGCGAGTCCCAGAGATGAGGAAATGAGGAGGCCTCATATGATGAGGCAAATACCCTAAGATGGCAGTACAGTTGCATGATCATGGAAATGTAATTAGTGAAAGAACAAAGATTTTGTGGGTATCTGATTACTAATTAACCTATTCACAGTTAAATCTAGAAGAAGCAAAACTTATAGGAAGTGAGGCTTTCTTATATTCAAGGAGACTTTTAAGACTGCCATTTCTGTAAAATTTCATCGTTTAGCTTAAAATCTGAAGTTACTACTTTCAATGTATAAAATGCAATATTAAAAGTTTTAACATCTAAACTTTTTCAACATTGGCCCAAGTTAATTCCAGCATGCTATTTGTTTTTCAGTACATTAAAGGCTTTTTTGCTTAAAAAAAAATTTCAGAATGTACTACTCACCATCCCCCACAGCCTTCACTGTTATTGAGACTTAATTAATTACTTAAATTTAATTCATCACAGATTTAAAACCCAACTTAAGTAAATCCCTTAAAATAATCACAGTTGCCCTAGTTAATAATACTCTAATAACTATGTATGGTGTTAGGTGGATGCGAGATTTATTGGGATGATCACTTAGTAAGTTATGTAATGTCTAATCAGTAGGGTGTACACCTGAAACTAATATAATATTGTATGCCAACTGTAATTGAAAAATAATTATTTTAAAATAATAAAAAATAATAATCACAGTTAACATCTATTAAATGTATTCATTTTATGAAAATTACAAATATGTGTTAAAAATTAGCTTATATTTCTATATGCTCACTAAATCCTTTACTATCTGATCATAGAAATCTGCCTTCTTTATCTCTCTGTCACCAATGTGGTCAGTGTAGGGGTAGCCCCGTCATCATATCTGACTCTGGCTACTTAAGCAGAACAGAAGGGTAAAGCACTTCAAGCAATCTGCATGAATCAAAGTGCTAAAGTAGTTTTGTGTCAGTGCTTCAGGCCCAGACTCCAGAAGAGTTGGGAAAAGCAAGAATATATTAGATTTCTGACATTCCTCCATAACATTACATACCTAATATTACAAACTAAAGAAAGCTGAATTCCCGACTTGCCATTATTTCCCATCAGCATTGCCATAGGAAATTGGAAAGAGTTGCATGCATGTTAACCTAACAGAATCTTCTCGTAAAAATACAAAGTTTCATAAAATACAAGGTGAGAGAATCCCAATAAGCTGTTACTTGATTTGAACATTACATTTCCCTGATACAGTGATGGGTTTCATTGTACCGCTAATTGATCCAAGTTGAAAAGCAGGGTTCTTAAATGCCATTCTCATTTGCATAATCCAGAGAGAGAGTCTGTCATTCCCCCCAAATGTACCACTGAATATATCATCAAAATTCTTGTACCTCCTCTCCTTTCCCCAACAAATTAGAAGGTTTTTCTATATTAAGGAGCTTAAAATTAGCCTACCTGTAAGGTCTTGATTATATTATGGAAGACGGGAAACAGAAAAAGTTAACCAATTTTCCAGAAAATCGTCCTAGTTGAATGGGAAGGTGAATATATATAGTTGATTGAGTCATGAGACATTTTGAAGATTCAGAGCTGGTTTGAGGTATCCCTCAGGTATTTTTCCAGTATGATTTGAATCAATTTAGAGACTCTGAGGGAGTTATTTCTTCAAGACGTGTGTGTGTGTGTATGTGTGTGTGTTACTAGAATGAGCCGCAGCCCAGGCTGTTGCTAGCGGTTCTCAAACTCAAGCATGCGTTTAGAATCACTTTGAGGGCCTGTGAAAACACTGATTGCTGGGTCTCAGTCTCAGAGCTTTTGGTTCTTAGAGTGGGGCGTATGAATTTTCATTTCTAGCAGGTGATGCTAATGCAGCTGGTCTGGGGACCTTACTTGAGGAACTCTAACTGCTCTACATCAAATTCAGTCCATTGTACAGCCACAGAATTGACCAAATAATTTAAAAGTCAACAGGTTCTCATCTTCTAAATACATTTTTAGCAAAATTTCTTAGATTTTAAATCAACTATCTGGCTTCTGTCCATATCCCCTTGGAGTACAAACCCAAATAATATGGTTGCTAAATATCATTCCTTTAAAAAAAAATCATGTTCTATCCACTCTACACAGATTAAGTCTTTGAAATTGTTCAAAAATATTCAGTAATTAAGTTCAGTGCTCTTGCCACCAACAGAAGTGGAATACTATTAGAAATTATAGTTTTAAAAAAGTCAGAATTGTAGTATTTTCACATTAAATTTTAGATAATTACCATCTCCATACCTCAAATTTATAATATTTCATGCCTATGTATAAAATGTATCACAAATGAAAAACCTCATATCTGTATCTATGCCTGTTTCATATATATGGTTTCTTTTGAAACAAGAACTGGACTAGATTATGTTAACATTTCTGAAAGAAAAGGGCAATTTACCTCCTCCCAAAAGCTAATAAAATAGAACAAAAATGCTGATTTCCCCTAATATTCATTCAAAACCCTTGTAACTATATACTTTATTGGAGATATTGATGCATGAACTGAACTTATTATTTAATTTAAGGTAGACAAAGGTGTTTTATACATAAATTAAGCCATCTTTAAATATGTTCTTTTCTGTCTACTTGAATTACTACCCCCTTCCATTCCTCAATGTGTTTACCAAGTATACACCATACCCTTTTTCCTTTACACATACTTTTCATTTTCATTATTCTACTTCTAACCATTCAGTCTTTAAAAAAAATGTTATTTCTGAATTTTTATGAATGTATATATGCATATGTCATAATCTTTCCCATCTATTTTTAGGAGATAAAAATCTCTGATGTTAAAGATGTTTTCTTTAAATGCAGCATGTACCTCATGACTTCCAGATGCTCGGGGTACTTAATAACCTTTACATCACCATCACTGATATCATTATCATCAATCACTGAAGCTGTTCTCAGCTCTGATTCAATTAGACATAGATTTTAAAAAGGACCTTTCCTTATGTCTCTGGTTGCTGTTCAACCCTGATGGCTTCCCTTTTAAAAATAACACCTGCTCTCCTTCAAGTAATTTTTGTGTGTCTCTCATACCTTTAATGCTGGTACTTTCAGATTAGTGAGAGAAGTTAATTGAAATAAGCTAGGACTTTCTGATGAAAGTAAGTGTTGGGTTCAGCAGGAGAATGCTAGCCTGTTTCCACATGACTGACCAGCGTTGCACAAAAGTAAATCATCACTGAAATATGGTCATTGCCTTAATCACCTAATGGTTCTATTACTTATATATAGACAAATGCACATAGGACATTTCATTATCTTTAGAAAGGTCACTCGGCAGTCATTGGAGTCAAGTAATAGAGGATTATACTGTCCTTCTCAACACCATAAACTTACCTGCTAATATACACCCTATGGTTACAGAGCAGAGATATAAAATCCAAAATGAATTTCACTGAAAAGTACATCTGCAGTGGTCTATAACCAGAAACACCATTTGTGCCTTTGAAAAGCTGCAGTGTTTTCAAACCTGAAAAGTCTTTTGAATTAATTTTCATCTATGGAGCGTTTTGTTCACATTGGATTTTATATGGCAGTATTTTATGTAAAAGAGACAAAAGCATGTGTTGTATGAATGAAGCCAGGTTGGGAGGGGTTGGCAGGTTTAACCTGCCTTTCACTCCAGCAGCCCCATAGGGATCTCCAGAGATCTGAAAGCAGCATGAAAATCCTGTATTTGAAGGTTAATCCATGGGGTCCTCCTTTTTCTCCTAATAGCATACTATATTTATTACCAAGTAGCCTACTATGTACATTATTTTATTTTTTGCTCACTGATTAATTTACAGTGGGATCTAAGTTGTATGGAGACTTTTTAATCTACTTGATACATAGTAGGTACTCAACAAATATTTGTTGAATGAATGTTTACTAATTAGTAGCATGAAGAAACAATGATAGGTCCTCAGGATTATTTAATAAAAAAATAAAGTAGGACATAGTCCCTGACCCAAAAGAATACATAAAGTAGTTGAAGCAGATATAATATCCAGAAGAAAACATGTAATAATATGAAGCCAGTACATATGGATATCTTTCCAGTGGTACAGGGACTGTGTGCTAGTGTAATTCAGATAAGGAGGCGCTGGATCAATTTGATCAAAAGATTCATGGGGGGAAATGACTAGATGTGTGGCCTTAAATTCTTCTCTTAAATTTTCTGGGCCTCAGTTTCTTCATATAAAATCAGGTTTTTCTTTCTAAAGACCATTAAGATCCCTGGAGTTTTAGGCAAAAAAGAGTTTTTGAATGGATGGTAAAAATCTGAAATAGGAGACAATTTCTCTGCAAATTTGCCTTGTGAATTTAAGTTAGGCTGTTTTGAGCTCTATACTACACTGCACTATGGCATGGCTACAGTTTGAATTTGATGAAATTAAACCGAAGTTAAAAGAAGTGTGTTAGAAGTAGAATTCATTTAAAAATGTTTTTCTGACTCAGTGTGCATAGAAATTCATAACTGGCAACTGAAGCAATACCTTTGATGAAAAAACAGTTTTGCGCTGCACAGAGGTAGAGCTGTGGGCATGTCTTAGGAGCAGTTTACCAACTAAAGTTTACCTCCTGTTTTCTCTGAGTAACATTTTTTTTTTTATGTATGAATAACGAAGATACAGAAAAGTGCACACAACATAGTTTGCAGCTTAGTGAAATTTTACACAGTGAACATACTGACATCATGCACCACAAGGAATAAGGAAATTGGATGTTACCATTACTGCAGAAGCTTCTCCAGAGGCCCTTCCGCTTGTTACACACCCCAAAGGCAGAAACCGTTTCGGCTTTAAGCATAATAGGTTAATTTTGCTTGTTTTTGAACTTCCTTTGGATGGAGTGATACATTAGGTTCTATTTTCTTCCTTTTACTTAACCTTATGAGATTTATAACACATAATTGTAATGATTGACGTATTAGAAATTAAACTTAATGTTTTCTATCAACTCTTTTTTCTCACTCTTGACTTCTTGTTGAATGATCAAGTGTGTCAAAAATTAGTGTTCTTTTTATTATTTTAGTTATTTTCCTTTTATATTCATTTAGTGGTTTAACCCTAAATCTTAGTCTTACGTGAATCTCAGGATCCCTTTATATTTTTAAAAATTATTGAGGATCCAAGTGTATTTTGATAATGTGGTCTGCATAATTTGATATTTACCATATTTCAAATTAAAACTGAGAAAGTTTTAAAACACAAGAATACACAAGCAGGTATCACCTTAGTCATCAGAGCAAGGATGATATATGTCATGTTACCTCTGCAAAACTCCACTGTATGCATGTATGAAAATGAGAGAAAAAAATAATAATAACATTTCCATGAAAATATTTGTCACTGCACAGATCCCCTGAAAGGTTCTCCTTTGAGAACAGTTAACTTCAAGATTCAACATGAATACTTAATTTATTGGGATCTACTGTAGATTAATATTTTCTGCCTCTAGATTGTGGGTGGATTTAGTGACTCACTTTTAAGAAATAGAATGCAGTCAAAGTGATAGGATGGTATTTCCAATATTAAGTTATAAAAAGACTAGTGTGCACTCTCTCTAGAATCACATGCTCTGGGGAAGCCGACTGTCAGGTTGTAAAGCACTCCTGCGGGGAAGACCATGTAGAGAGCTTGTGAGCAGATACTCTCTCAGTTGAGCTCAACCTTGATTGCAGCCACATGAGAAACCCTGAGTCGAAACTATCTAGCTAAGCCCTCCCATATCCCTAACCCGCAGAGTCTGTGAGATAATAAATGTTCATTGTTTCAAGCTGCCAAATTTGGGAGGTGTTATAAACTAATAGGTAACTAATATACCTGGTACATGTTTTCCATGCTTTATTTTCAAATTTCTGTGTTTGTATACTTAAATAATATTTTTTTATCCTGTAGATCTTAGGCTTTCACTTGTATTATTTAGTTCATTTCACATTTATTGGTATAATTTAAGGTGATGTCTACTGTCTTTACTATATCTTTTCAATTTAATACACCAGCAGTATATTCTTTTATTTTCTCTAATTACCTAGTTTTGAATTACCTATGTTTTAAGTTGTATTTCATTTCCATCTATTAGTGTGTTACTTAGTAATTATTCTATTTTCTAAGGGTTACCCTTGAGATTACAACATATATATGTAACTATTCAAATCAATTAAAATTTGTTTTATTTATCCCTTTACCAATAATTCAAAAATCATAGAAAGCATTAACTCCATTTACTTCTGCGTTCTGCCTGTTTAGTGCCTCCTGTGTTTACAATACCATAAGGCAATATAACCGTCATTTTGTATGACCAGTATTCATTATATTTACTTCCATGTTTGCCTTCTTCTCTGTTCTTTATTCCATTCTGCATTTCCATGTTTCCAAATTGGATCCTTTTCCTTCCCCTCAGTAACTCTCTTTCTTATTTCTTTTAGTACAGACTTCCATGTAACAAATATGTCATCTTGTTGTCTTACCAGTAGTTAATTTTATCTTTATATTTCAAGAATATTTTCCATGGGAATAGAAATTTTGTTTGGCATTTACTCAATATCAGAATAGTATTAAAGGTGATATACCAACAGACAAAGGAATGTCTTTTGGCTTTCGTCATTTCTGTTGTTTCCTTAACTCAGTCATATTGCTGCTCTTTTGAAGGTAATGTACTTTCTTTTCTCTAGTTGCTTTTTTTAAATTAAATGTATTGGGGTGGCAATGGTCAATATAAACACATAGGTTTCAGGTGTGGGTTTCTATGTTATAAAATCTGTATAGTTGCTTTTAAAACTGTCATTTTATTTGTGTTTTTTAACAGTTTTACCATAATGAGTCCATGTTTGGTTTGCTTTATATTTATTTTGCTTGGACTATGCCAGACTTCTTGACTCTGTGGGTAGATATCCTTCATCTGTTCTGGAAAATTCTCAACGACAAAAATATTGTTTCTGCCCCATTTTTTTCTTTCTCTCCCTTGAGAACTCCAATTACTTGTATATTAAACTATTTGACTGAATTCCACATTGCTGTTATACTCTGTTCTGCCTGCACACCCTACCATTATTGCTTTCTGGGAATCATGTGGATATTTTCCTATGATTTGTGTTTGAATTCACCCATCCTGTCTTTTACTATGTCTAATCTACAGTTACACTCATCCGAATTCTCTATATTATGTTTTTAAATACTACAGTATTTATTTGATCTTTATAAATTCTAGTTCTCTGTTACAATTTCCATTCTTTCATTCATTTTATCTGTTTTGTATCCATTTTCATGATCTTATTAGTCATAATTATTTCCAGATGATCAATAGATGGGTCATTTGTCAGTCTGCTTCTACTGTTTATTTTTTCCTTCATAATTGGCTACATTGACTTGCCTCTTCTCGTAACTCATAAATGTTTTATTGGATTCTGGATATTGTGTGTGAAAGAAATATAGATATTCATATAATGAAATCTTCTACTGGAGAAATTTACTTTATTTTCCACTAAAAATATACAGTTGTGGTGTCAAGTGAAGTCTGAGAGAAAGAAGACCACCTCAATCCAACAAGGACTGAGTTAAGTCAAACCTGGTTTAAATTTTAGTAAGACTCCGTTTATGTGTTCATATTTGTTCCTAGCTTGTTTTATACTCAATTCAAGGTAACTTTAGGAAACTTAATTCTGTCCTTCAGAAGCTTAGTTTCATGTGCAATTTCAAAATTTGTCACGTGTAGAGGGGAAGATAGGCCAAATGTTTAGGGACCCTCACATTTCGAATTTTGTCACTCCCGCCCATGCAGTCGCTAAAATTGCCTATTGTTTGCCCTTTTCCCTGGCGAAGGCTCAGGCTAAGGCTTGGTCCTCGGACTCTAGCCTGGATCTATCATTAATAATTTCCACTAGGGCAAAAGAGTTGCGGCTACTCAGCCTACTTCTAAATTTTCCTCAACTCCCTGGAGTTTTAGCCAATTTTGTCATTGTTTCCAAGCTCTTTAAGGCCTCGAATTATTTGTAGGAATGACAGCTTGTTGCAATGATGCAACATTGTTACAATGATGACATTCTGTCCCAAAGTGGAAGCAGCCAATATCCCTTCTAATGTGGACTCTGTTCATTCTTTATTTCTTCTCTATTTCCAGGGCTCTAATAAAATGTGTTTCTGAACTTTTCACTCTGTGCCACATGTTTAGCTCTTCTCTGTATTTTTTTTTTCTCTCTGATCTTTAAATCTGGATATGTGATCTACAGACCTAAGCTACAGTTCTCCAGACTGTGAATCCACTTTACTGCTGTGTCTAATTTAGTGTTAAATGCATCGGTTAAATTTTTATTTCAGTTGTTATTTTTAAAGATTGGGATGAAAAGATAAAGCAGCTGGCCTGTGATTTATTCCCTCCCTTTACTGGGGAATGCCTATGGAGAAAGGAAAGAATGCAGAAAAGGTAACACAGTCTAACCTTGCAAACTGGATATGCAGGTAAAAGAACTAATGGTATTTACTAAATAGAAGAGACTTTATCTCTAAAATGCCCTTACCTAGCTCTCCCTAGCTAAGCAGGGGTGGAGAACCTTTTTTCTGCCAAGGGCCATTTGGATATTTATAACATCATTTGTGGCCATACAAAAGTATCAACTTAAAAAATTAGCTATTAAAAAGAGCTCCTAGATTTATTGAATTTTGAGTCCCGCCTGTGGTTGCCTTGGCAGGGCCAGACCAAATGATTTCGAGGGAGTAAAGGGCCCTCGGGCTAAAGGTTCCCCACCCCTGAGCTAAGGATAACCTGTATAAAACAGAGTCCAGCATATGAAACTTGGCTCCAGAGAGAATGTTACATAAGTTACAACTTCCTAGACTATTAAATGGAAATGTGTACAAGTTGAAATGTTCCGTGTTTTGTGAGGAAGCCATAAACATCACTTAGAGGCTCCACGTAGTCTGAGCCAGAGGTTCAAGTCCAGATAGGAATGAAGGACCTGTGAGAATTGTTGTTGTCCCAGAAGCTTCTTTCTCTTAGATCTAAGCCTTTTGATTGCTTCTGTACACTATTTAGTAAAGTTTGACATTGGGTTATATCATTGATTCATATGATTATCAATTCATAATCTGATTCTGTATGTTATAATCCTGTAGTTTTTATTTTCCTGTTTTTGGTGACATTATCTAGTTTAGCATATATTTTCTTGGTCATATTAATCACAATTATTTTAAAGCAATATCTGGATTGCCTAAAGGATAATTTCTGTTATATATTTATATTTTGATAATTTTTTCCTATCTCCTAGCATGCCTGGTAGTTTAGGATTGCATGGTTAACATTATGTATAAAAAATTAAAGAGGCCGTGGATGATGGTATATTCTCAAATTTTCTTGCAGAAGGAAGTGATAGTAGGACAGGTGACCTTGTTCCACTCAGAGACTGAGTTGATTTATGGCTAAGGCTGTTTCAATGTTGGTTATCCTGCAGCATAGCCTTCCAGGAGTCTCAATTGAAAGCCTGAGGTATTTCTGAGGCCATTTCTCCTCAGGCTTATACTATCATTCTTAGCCCATAACACTGTGAGGCTGCCATGAGCTCTGCTTAGATTTTTAGCCTGATTTCTTGATCTCTTGCTCAACTCAGGCAGGAAATCAACAAATGCCTTTAGGCAAAAATCAACAGAAATGTTGGTCTTACCTCAGTGCATTTCTCTTTTTCCAGCATCTTGGCCTCACTAATTTGTGGTTGGTTATTTCCTGATGCCTTGAAATAGTAGATTTTTAAAATTTTAAGCTCATTTTATAGTTGTTCTAAGATGGATAATTTTTCTGTTACTGGGTGTTTAATCATAGCCAGAAATAAAAGTCTAGGTGGGGTTTTTTTTGAGTAAGGATTGAGTTTCAACTATTCTAGGCAGCTTACTTAACACAAAGAAATGGGGTGGAAGGGGGGAGACTTGTCTTCTTGCACAATAGAAAAGAAATTCGTTGCAGTCTTTTTAAAATTTGAGTATATTTTCATTGTGATTAAATAATGAAATTGCCTTTGAAAATGTTTCTGTTATACTTTTGATAGTAAGGACATCAAAGTCAAAAAAGTATGTTTAAGGACCAGCAGGTAGGCCCATTTGGATTTGGGTAGGAAAGACATGGAAGACAAATAAGACACTAAACTATGTAATAAATTGTTTTAATTTGTATGTTCTTAGACATTCACATATGAAAAAATGTCATGATCAAAGCTGCAATCTCACAGTCTCTTAGTATTTTGTATATGACACTAAAGAAGGGGGGATCTTTTGTAGAAGAAATATCCATGTATTTGAATATAAGACCTGAGTCTTTGTACTGAATCAGGGATAGTGCAGTAGACCCAGTGGAGACCTATAGCATTTTGTGAGTAAGTAGACTGAGAAAAGTTATTCATCACTTTTCTTATTGCTTAATGACTCAGTCTCACACACAACGCCAGGTAGCACTGAGAATTTTTCAGCTGGTAACTATGGCCAAAGGACAAGATGGATTAAAAACTAAGAAAAGAGAAATGATGAAATCTGTGCACACTAAGCTGTATTTACTATCATATTAATTTAATGTACTAATAATTCTGATAAAGAAGCTGACATATCAAACTTGATGTGCAAAATGAAGTGACCATTTTATAACTGTATTTATGTATTATATACAAACATAGTAATTGGTATGAAAAGTAATACATTGTTATAGAAAATTTTGAAAATACAAAAAATTAAAAAAATATTATTCATAATCTTGCAATACAGAGAAAATGAGAGTATTTTGAAAATACTCTTGTATATTTTTAAAAGTTTATCCAAAATAGGCTCAAACTTATTAAATGCATGTTTCTGTCTCTCTCTCTCTCTTCCCTCCCTCCCGCTCTCTCCCTTCCTCTCTGTATTCAAGTCTTCAGGTGAGGATTAAAG
The DNA here is from genome assembly GCF_964146895.1 of Miniopterus schreibersii. Classification (NCBI taxonomy): domain Eukaryota; kingdom Metazoa; phylum Chordata; class Mammalia; order Chiroptera; family Miniopteridae; genus Miniopterus; species Miniopterus schreibersii. Next base: position 37,704,295 of record NC_138103.1, on the reverse strand, counting down.
AAGAAAAAGTATTCTTTTGCATCATTGGTAGTAATGTAAATTGGTATAATCATGTTGGAAAACAATTTCAGATATTCACTGCAGAGAAATTTTCCATCATGGGACCAGGTAGCATGTACAAAGATATTTATTGAAGCATTATTTATAAAAGTGAAAAATTATATACCACTGATTGCCCATCAATATGGAAATGGATATTATGGATAAATCTCAAAAGCTCACTTCAAAAGAAAAGTTGCAAAATGATATATTTCTATCATTTAGATGAAATGAGATTAACATAAATCATACATGTGTGCATGAGTGCACCTGTGTATAAATGTCTGGAATAAAATCTGGAAATACGGAGTGTGGCAAAAGTAGATTTACATTTGTTTGTATGAGAAATAATACAATAATTAATAAGTAATATAAGAATAAATGTTGTTTCATGTACTCACAACTATAAACCTACTTTAACCTCACCCTGTATATTAATCACTAAACAATTGATTACTTCTCACAAGTTTGGTTACCTCTCACAACTGAGGTATAATATCCTTAAAGTTGAGTATGGTTTTTCTTCTAAAAATGATGGAAATTGACTTGTTTGTTAATTTCTTTGTTTTTAGAAATTTAACATGGTAATCTCTTGAGAATTACCACCTAATCACAGATCAGTAACAAAAGGGGCCACACGTTTTGTCTATGTTTTACTTTGTTCAAGCTACTATAACAAAAATACCTTAAAGCAGTGACTTCCACATAACAGGCATGCATTTCTCACAGTTCTGGAGACTGGGAAGTCAGAGATAAGCACACGGGCAGATTTGGTGTCTGGTGAGAACCCACTTCCCAATCAGTTTTCTCTGTGCTGTGTCCTCCTTGGCAGAAGGCATGGGATCTCTCTTTCTCTTGTCTCTTCCATAAAGGCACAAAGCCCCATGTCTCAAAGCAGTGCCTTACGGGTTAGGGTTTCAACATAGGAATTTTATCAAGACACAGACATTCAAACCATAACAGTCTACATAAGTAACAACAACTTGAATACGTTTCCATCATCTTTACTTTGTCAAATAATTAGGCCTATCTCTTTGACTTTTTACTCTCTCTTTTCTGAAATTCATATATACTCACCTACTAAAATGTGGATATTAACAGAAATCTCAACTGTAGGCACTAATAAAAATTTTAGTAAATCACAAGAATAAAAATTTGAAGACTAAAGTAGTTTTATTGCTAAAATCTTGTTATATTCCAAAATCACCATTTTACTTGAAACAACATGTATTTTTATGTTGTTATGGCACAACTCAGTGTACACCATGGATTGTCATAATGTCTTGATTTCTTAAAAACATGTTTATTTTACTTTGCTATTTTATTTTTGTTTTTGGAAAATTAAACCAGATTTTAGAGTATATAAAAAATACCTTGCCCAGCCAGGCGTGGCTCAGCGGTTGAGCATCAACCTAGGATCCAGGCGATCGGGGTTCGATTCCCGGTCAGGGCACATGCCCGGGTTGCGGGCTCGATCCCCAGTCGGGGGTGTGCAGGAGGCAGCCGATCAATGACTCTCTCATCACTGATGTTTCTATCTCTCTCTCTCCTTCTCCTTTCCTCTCTCTCAAATCAATAAAGATATATTAAATATATATATATACCTTTTTTTCTTGAATCTTAAAAATAATTACTACATCCAATTTTATTTTATTCTAAGAAGTAAAGTTTGAAGCACTAAAGCCAGGTGGAGAGTCAAAGAAATGATTCATGTTATTGAGGCAACAGCAGATTTAGTGTGATTATTGACCTAAGTTGAGGTTTTGCCACTGGAATTAGGTTTATTTTCTGTGTCCTCAGAATATCTGGTGTATTCTAGGTGATTGATTGAAGAGTTACAGCAGTAAGCACCATAGAGCCACAGTTATCCATCTCAAGGATATAGCCTATGGGTGTGAGTCACCATGAGAATGGATTGGTATGTATAAGGGCTGAAAAAAATTTTTTTAGCAGTTACAATTTTTGCCCATATCCAAGCTATGGTTGGATTTTTATTTATTTTCTGCACTCATAAACCTTCATGAGAGCACAGAACAAGCCTGACCTTGCTCTTTATTTCCTTTCTAGTGCCTGGTGCAGGTTAGGTTCTCAGTGAATATTTGCTGAATTAAATGAAATAATGGGCTCAAAATTGTGGCATCAGTTATTTGGTGGTCATTAAGATGGCAAAGAATAAGATTCTGGCCAAACCCCGGGAAGCTCTATCTCTCTTACTTTGCTCTATTTATTTATTTTAAATGTATCTTTATTGTTGAAAGTATTACAGATGTCCCCCTTTTCCCCCTCCATTGATCTCCTCCACTCTGCTCCTGCCCCCTCCCCAGGACTTCCCGGATCTATTGTCTGTCCGTGGGCTATGCATAGATGCATATAAATTCTTTGGTTAATCTCTTCCTGCCCCCTCACCTTCCCTCTGATATACTTCCGTCTGCTACTCTGCTTTATTTTCATTAGTATTTAACACATATATTTGACTGTTTATAGTCCGTTTCCCCAGTGAGAACTGTGTTAGGTGTAATCATATGAAGACAAACATTATGAAGATGCAGACTATGCCTTTCTATTCTCCACTGTACCCCAGCCAAGACATTCTGACGTGAAAAAATATTATGAATGAATGAATTCCACAACCACAGTAGGTCAAATAAGTCTGATCCATATAAGCATTCCTTTATCTCTAGCTTGTTTGTTCACTAACTGAAAGTTAATGACTGGCTGTAATTGAAAGGAATAATTATTTCTTCCAATACTGATTGATTAATTGATTGATTGATCGATTGATTGTTTCATTCATTCAGCATAGCCCTGGCAGTGGAGTAGCAAACATTTTGAACATGGTTTCTGGTATCCTAGAAGTATTTTGGTAAATATTCATGTTTAAGAGTCAAACATGGGATCAATGAATAAACTAAAATATTTAAGTTGCCAAATAAATTAATCAAGTTGTTGAATGTTTTAATATTCTTCTCTTTGGAGCAACAGAACACTTTGACTACAATTTACATTTGAACCAACTAGATACTACAGAGTAATTTGATAAAATAAATGATATTTAGTTTCCCTCTATTTGTTCTACCACATGTAAAACCACAACTGATCAATTATGGTTGAAACTGGTCAGGGATGGCTCCTGCTGTCATTGTGTTCCTGAGGACTATATATACAACCAAACATACAGTTTCTGTAGGAAACTAAGCCATCACATAGGCTGTTCAAAGTTAGAGCTCATGTAGTTTTTCTTTTTAGACCTTGTTTTCCTGATGTAAAAAGAGATTAAAAACTTGAATTTTCATATATTAATTAAATTCAAAGTGTGTCAATACTTACTGCCTCAGTTTTAACTACTGTTTTAATTTGAACCAGCTAAATACTACTAATACAATAAGAATAAGTTTTGCTTTTTTTTATGCAACAACATATAAAACCAGTATTTTAGCAAGTGCAGTGCCATTTAAGCAGAAGTGTATAAAGATTTAAAAGCATAGCTTAAAAATAAGATTTTTAAAAATTTTCTTAAGAAATGAACGAAAGGACATTGAAGTAAATACCTGGAAATGACTGTGAAAGAAGTCTGACATTAAGAAAAATTACATTAATTATGGTTCTTTAGTAGAAGAACAAAACAAAATGACAGTGTCATTAAAGGATTACATGTCACGATGTAAGAGGATGTTGAAGAAGGTTTTTTCCTTTTTGCCAGAATTGATGACTAATATCCAAAATTAAGGACAAAGTATCAAGTAGCTCAGTTATAGAGAGAAATTATTACTCTTGTAGGCTGACTGGCTCCGCTGCCCCCAGCATCACTCTTTGCCTTCTATGGCCACCGTCTATGTCTCAGAAGACTAAGGAGTAGAGAAGGGGAGGCATGGCTGTCAGCCAGGAGAGTTGTGAGAGTTGGATTTGGAGGTGGGGCTGCTATGGCTTTGTGCACTCATTTTCTCCAAGGCAGAATAGGTGATCATGGATTCCAAGAGAATTACACATATGGTCTAGGCATGATGTTGGCTTCCTGTTCTGTATTTATGCATTTGCTTATGTGTCGAGTTGTTGAGCAGCTCTCCATGCCTATTGAAGAAGAGAGGAAAGAGTCAGGGCAGGAAGGAGAAAGGTAATCAGCTGAGCAGCCTGCATTCCCACACTGAACATGACATAACATATGGGTTTTCTCTCGTTCGTATGGTCACCACTGAAGGTAGCCAGGAGTGAGAGCTATACCGGCTAGTTTAGGAGCCGAGGGGTGTTAGAGGTGTTGAGCAGCAGCCAGAAGAACACATGCAATGCCATCTACAAGGGGATCCAAAGGATATGAGACTACAAGGTTTATCCCAGGAACAAAAGCTAAAATGAGATGTTGAATAGTTTGCAGGTCTCCTACATCAAAGATGGGGAGCACTCAAGCAGGGCCCTTAAATGAATTGCATATGCACTCAAATAGACAGTACATTTTTGGATGCTTGTCTCATAAAAGCCAGCAGAAGCCAGTCATTTTAACTAGGCGGGGAACTATAGCAGCAGCTAGTTAAATCAGAGACTTGCTCACCCCTTCTCCATCTATCCTGACTTAAAACAGCAGAGGAAGAAAGGGGTAAAGTGCAGAACTCCTGCACTGCCTATTCCTCATATTAAATTACTTAATTAAATATGAATATGTGAGCTGTGTCCTCATACAACACAATAAACTCTTGGACTATTAGAGTCTATGACTTATTTCATCTCTAGCTCTCTATTGCCATAATAGCAACAGATAGGGATATAATGCGTTATATTTTTAGTACTCCAACTCCTAGTTTGAGAAGGTAAGACCCAGGAATCTGTTTCTCTTGTCTAAAAGTCTGCTCTTTACATTTCAGTGCTCTGCTATCTACATGTAAATGTGTAAAAGTTTTATTGTGCACTGTCTCCTTCACAAAACAAAACAAAAAACCCTGCATGCCATTCAATGTTTTGTTTTCCCCCCAAATATTCTGATAATTTTATATTAATATGTTGACCATTATCTATCTGGTATATCACGGCTAATACTAATTTTAAAAAATACTTTCTGTAGCACCTGGCATTAGCGAGTATTTCGTAAAAGTATATAGTCCAGTATTATTTGTTTGCTAATCCAATCTGACATGTCTCTTTAAATGAGGGCATTAAACCCATTATTAATTTGTATTAAATATTTGTTTTGGTCTTCCTTCTATAATCTAATTTTATAGGTTATATTTTGAATACTTGTTTGTTTCCCTGTTTTCTACATTTAATTAGCTGCTTTCTATCTTCAATTAGTTATATAAGTCTACCCTTTCTTTTCTAACGATTTGGTAGTTTTATGACTTAGGTGTGTAATCCAAGAAGAATAAAATATGGCTTTTATAATTAGTTTTTATTCATGGACATGGAATGAACTTTCTGCAAAAGACAATTTTAAAGAAACAGTGGTAGATGAAAATTAAGTTGTTTAATGATTGTGTTCTGTGGTTCTTGCTTATTTAATGTATTGGACATAGACACACAATACTTACACATACAGCACTTATAATTGCTAACACTTATATAGTACACTTTCTAAGTCACTTGCTAGTAAGTCAGGAGTTTTTAGACCATTTTGCTCTCAGGATTGTTCTCTAATCTATGCTCTACTTATAAATATTCCTCAAAATGTTTGTCTGTGCTGACTCATCTAGATGTCAAAATATCTACTGTATGTGGAATACATCCATTCTTAGAAATGCCATAGAAATTTCTAAAAATATTCTTTAATACAGGACTTCCATGAAGATGCTGTTTTAATTATTTGTTGCTATGCTCAATCCACCCCCACAATTTAGTGGCTTAAAACAATGATCTATTATTTCTCAAATTTCTTCCTGATTCTTCTGTTGTGTTTTCCTGGGCTCACTCATGCAGTTGCATTTGGCTGAGGGGTGGGCTGGGTTGGAGGGTAAGATGGCATCGCTCACACGTCTGGCAGGTGCGCCTGCGGCCAGCTAAGGCCCTTTCATTCTCTTCACACGGTCTAACCCTCTAGAAGGCTAGCTTGGCTTCTTTACCTCGTAGAGTCAGGACAGCATTGCAAGAAAACAAGAGCAGAATGCTGCAAAACTTCTTAAGATCTAGTGAAGACGTTGTTACATCACTTCTGCTTCGTTCTGTTGTTTGACAAATGCCAGACCAGATTCAAAGAGTGGGGAAATAAACTCTCTCTCTAATGGGAAAAACAAAACCACACAGCATGGAGGATACACACTGGATTGGGAGGAATTTGTGGCCATATTTTGGAATCACTGTATATGAGAAAAATTAGTTGAGAGCACTGACATTGAGTATGGGTATTGATTTCCAGTTGCTTCTCACTAAAGCACTGATGCAGTCGCTTGACCCAGCGTAACTAAAGAAAACGTCTTTGTGATGAGGAGGCTTGTATTTCTCTTCTTGCACCATCCAGGTCCTGCTCATCCTCTTGTATAAAAATAGGTTCAATAGCCAACCCTTATTTAATCCTAGTGCCATGTTCTAAGTGGTTTCCATTTAATCCTTATAACAACCCAAATAAGTAGTATGATTACCCACCTCTTAAAGATGAATCAAATATTCAGAAAGTTGAAGCCACACAACCAGTGAGTGGTGGAACTGAAATCTGAACCCAAGCTCACACTCTTAACCACCGTGGTTATTCCTTCTCTGATCATCCCTGGGGTTTTATTTTCACCCTCGTCACGAATTGATACAGCTTGTTTATATCAGGACTTTTATTTTCAGCCTCTGCCAATTCAGTTGTTCAAAATATATGCTCTAACACCTTAATCAGAATGAATCAGTCAGTGTCCAAAATAATTAATCTTCTGGGGCCATTAGTGTGGTGAGTCTGATCTGTGTTGTATAAACGGGTTAATGTGTTTTCCAGACTAATTAATCTGCCAGGGCCATCAGCAGATTCAGATTGCTCAGGCAATGAGAGGTGGCATTGCGTAGTGGTGAAGAACACTGGTTGGAACCATACTCCAAAGATTAGAATTCTGGCTTGCCACTTACTATCTCAGAAACTTTGGGGATGTTAATTGGTGTGGATAATAATAGTTTCTACTTGATAATGAAGATTAAAATTAACCAAATTAATATTTGTAGAAGTCCTTGGGATTCTATCTGGCATGCACTCGTTAGACAATTAAAAATATATATATATGTTCACTTCAGGCCACCCAGTCAGGGGCAAATGACATGTCTGAGCACTCAGTACACTGGAGTTTCACAGGTGACTAGATGTTCATCCAGTCATAGGTTTTACTTGTCTCACCTCCTCTTTGGTCTATTGGAAATACCAGTCTTCCCGATGAGAGTAGTCTTTAGTGCAGCTTGGCTAGAGATGTGTTCAGGAGTAGTTTTGGCCTCCAGTTTACTGCCCAAAGAGCCACGACTCACCCCGTGGAGGTGAGACTCTTCCCTCATCCCCACCAAGACTTGTCTACAGGTGTGTTTCAGGAATGAGAGGGAGAACTTCCCGGACTTGGTCCTAGGCTGCGCTTTGAATGACCTTGGTGGCAACAACCCCCAGCCTCATCAAATCCCACCAGCTTCTCATATCTTCAAAGTTCCACCCATGGATGACAGACCATCAACCCAATACCATGGTAGCTAAATCAGTCTCTCTCTCCTGCTCTGCTGGGCCTTTTCACAATGTGCACCAAACTGTTGTAAATTAGGTGACCTGAGCACCAGAATTAGGAAATGTGGTTCTTTGGCATTTACTATTAAAATCTGAAATTATTAATGAACTAAATATCTCTCTCAACTGTAAAACAGCGACGATGATAAAATAGCACTTATTTAGAAGGTTTTTATCTTACCACAGTATCTAGTTTATAGTTAGCTCTCTTTAAATGGTAGATGTTATTATCTATTGGATGTAGAAAATAATTTAATATTTCTCTAAAGTTCAAAGGGACTAGTTTTCACAGAATAAATGCGTATTCATTGGCAGGAATATCCTTGTATATACCATAATGTGTTGTACTTCGGGGAAAGTTAAATTCATGCCCAACTGAACTTTGGGAAGCCATACTTCAATACTTCATATGGAAAAAATTCAATAATTCATCTTTAGAAGTTTGACTTCATTTTTAAAAAATATGTTTTTATTAATTTCAGAGAGAGAAAAGGAGAGGGAGAGAGATAGAAATATCAATGACAAGAGAGAATCACTTGCTGCCTCCTGCACTCTCCCCACTGGGGACTGAGCGTACAACCCAGGCATCTGACCGGAAATCTAATTGGGGACTTCTTGGTTCATGGGTCAGCACTCAACCACTGAGCCACACTGACTGAGCCCATGATTTAATTTCGATTTCTTTTTTCAAAGCTCATATATTAACCAAACATAAAATTTATATCTCATTGTAAGTTAGACAGACGATCCTAAAGCTTCTATTTTAATTCATAGTCAGAATTGGTACTTTCATTGCCACTCTTTAAGTTATTGTGCAGGTGGTTGTTTTCTTTACTCAGGGGTGTGTCTAAAATAGCACACCTAATCTGTTCAGTCTCCTAATCTGTTAAAAAAAAAAAAAAAATCCTGAGTTGAAGACTGTTAAGATAGTCCATTTAAGAACAAATGAAAAGCCTGTGATCCGAGCCGCTTAGAAGTAAATGTATAGCCCTACATTATCATTATCACATTGAACATCCAATACAGAAGTATCCATTCTGCAGCATTGAAGCAGGCTGTGTATGTCAAATGCAGAAATCATGACACCTGCAATTTATCTCAGTCTCTCCCTTCCTTGTTTTTATTTTAATAGATCATAATCAAGACCAAGATCCTGAGAGAAATATGTTGTTTATATTTACCAGAATACATAGGTAGAATTTAATTCTTACAAAATGGATTAAAAAATTATTTTTGAAGTGACAGGTCTAGAATCTGAGAGAAAAGTTCATAAGAACTTTAAATTGGACTTCAAAATGAGAATAATGCCCACTAGAATTCTGAATTAATCGTTTGAAGGAATTTCAAATATTTGAGGGCAAGATTAGGCAATCCATCATTTCAGAATTGGCAGAAGTGCTTGTGAGCATTATAATTAAAATATTCATGGTTTTAGATAGAGTTAGTATTCTCTTAGCTAATATACCTTCAGAATACATAATTGCTATTGACTGTGTATATTTATTACAAACAAGATAAAAGTTTGGTGTCTCTCCTGGTTAAATGATAGAAAAATGCAATTTATCCATGTTATCAACACTTTGTCAGTGCAATACAGAAAATAGAATATAAATGAAATAAAAAATCTCACAATGTTCAAGATGGTTTATAACAGGATATTTGGCTTCAGTTTTTTTCAGGAAATAAATGTTTATTTGAGAATCTATTTAGAGTTCTTGAGCCCCTTTAATTTTGGGGTGGTTTTTATTTTCTTTAGTTTTGTATGATAGAATACCACTACTATTCAGAGAAAATAACATCAAGGGTAATAATATTTGGAATCCTAGAGTAAGGAAGCAGAAGGATTTCTTTACTGCAAAATTTCTGTGTGTGTGTGGTTTTTTTTTTTAAAGGACTCTCTAAGAAGATATTCAGGGTGTTAAAAAATTTCCCAAGTATAAATTGCCATAAACCCTTATCCCTACCCCAGAAATTCCTATAAACATAATGAATCTTAGTGTATTATGAAAAGCTGTTCCTGAAAAGTCATCTCTTCTTTGCTCTTCTTGTGGAATGGGTGACTGTAGACCAGGGGACTTGAGTTTCTCCCAAAGGCAATATTGGATTTATTTTGGAATAAAGTAGATTTTTTCACTTCAATCAGTTGTGGGGGTTTTTTGCAAATATTATTTTCCCACACAGGTAGTGTATTTTTCTAGCACTTTGCCACAAAGGGGATGGATAGCTTGATAATATCTAATTAGATTCAATTGGTTATCTTGCTTAAAATATGGTATATTTTCCCAAACTCTCAAAGGGCTAAAGAAACTCCTTTAAAAAAGCTCAATGGTTTTCTCAAGTAATATTCATTTATATGTGTCATAAATAGTTAGAATATCTATTTTCCTTTCTCAAATGGTTAGTACATCTGTATTCATAGATGTGTAGTGCATAGTTTCAAAAATTTACATGGAGTTATGCCAACCCTAATTGTTTTTCTTGTTTTTGTTTTTGTTGTTATGCTCTAATCATGCCATAATGTCCTAAATGTTGAAATCTTTCATTATTAATTCATACTGTTAATTACGAATCTAAAATTAAATGTTGAGTATAGGCAGTCAAGAAGAGAAATATTTTCACCTTGTTTATAGAACAGTATTTCATGATTACCTTGTTAGCAAAGGCCTCTAGATTCTCTCCTCTGTAAACAGTGAACAGTGAGAAACTCCAGAATATGAAATAAATGGTAAGAACTACTTTCTTTGCAATTCTCCTTTGTACATAAGTCAAAATTGTGCTTCAATATTTTTTTAAAATCACTAAATATGAGACACAACTCTTAGTCTTGAAATAGAGGTTCATTATCTACATATTTTATCCCACATATTAAAATTGCTGTTTTTATTTAGATCAAGTTGGAAATATGTGAATTCTGAAGTTATTTTGATATTACAGAGCTTTTTAAAATTTATCTTTATTGTTGAAAGTATTACAGATGTCTCCATTTTTCCCCCATTGACCCCCTCTATCTGACTCCTGCACACACACCCCCAGGCCACTAGTGGTAAGAAATGAGTTCCTATGAAACAGGACAAAACTGTGATTGATAAGTAATGAGAATGCCTTGAAATCAACACTTTAAAGAGAAGTTCCAAATGCCCCAGTCTAGACTTTTTAAATTGGCTGGACTTTTGTGCCCCCCAAAAATGTACTTCACTCTAGTCAACCCCAATAAAGAGTTAATAAGTTACAACAACATGAAGCTCTATCCTGTATCTATATTAGCAGCAGTGGATCTGGGCTTTGTGGAACCTGAACCTTATACAATTTGGAGGAGCACTCTGTAATAAAATTTTTCAAATTTGCCAATTTAAAATCGTGAGGCCTCTCTACAATCCTTAGAGGGAGGCTTATTTCAGCAAGAGAACTTGCAGCTTAAATTTCAATATGTTCATGGTAAATATGCCTTTGCATATGATAGTCAGATATCATGAATGAAGCCTACTGGGAAAGCAGCACAAAAGAAGCCAGGAGAGCTTTGTCAGTTCTGAGAGTCTTCTCTCTGGATTTCAATTTTCTCATGACAACACAGGCAAGAGAGCACTGGGGAAAATTATCTCTAAGGTTCCGTCCAATTGCACAGTTTCTATTTTTAATTGGAGAACCCATCACTTCTAGAATGAAAAGAACTCCATGTTAATGTGAAAGAAGCACATGAACCTTGTGAATTTATCTGGGAACCCTAATTTACACGATTATTTCCTGACATCCAGGTCCAGATTTTTTTTCACATGGCAATATAGTTGATAATTCTCAGAGGTCTCAATTTGATAAGGTCTGTTATAGTTTTGTAGTAATATTCCTAAGTACTTTCCATATCAAGGGCCTGAGTGCCAGCACCAGATCATGAATGGGGGGTGGGGATCTTACAGTGAGAAGAAAAGTAAGCAAGAGCCTTCTCTCCTTCTGTAATTCTTGGAATTGAATGGTTGGCCTATTAAATGAACCTTATTAACATGGTATCCTTGAAAGTGGAAGTAGTAAGTTCTCTAGGTTAGCAGTAGTTTTGTCTTTTTAATACTAGATTGGTAAATATAGAAGTCATATGAGTGTCATTGATGTGTTGTGAACATCTTTTCAGGATTTTTCCCCATAATCAGTGTAAAGATGGAGCTTTTTCTTTGTATTTTCTGTTTACATATGTGAATATGTAGAGAATAATTCTTCAGAAATTTGCTAAAATCTTTAACTTTGGTGCCAATTTCTAATGGTTTTAGATGACTAAAAAAACGATGACAACACTTATAAAAAAGTCTTTTTAAAAAGTCATTTAAAAATCTTATGCTAATATTAATAGATAAGGAGTTCAATAGAGGTAGACAGTGCACCTTATTTCTCACTGTGTTCTTAAACTATACAAGCAGCTGATATCAAATGTCCATAGCAATTAAATGTTGATTGAAAAATTAATAATTTCAAATAAACAATTTCAAATTATAGAGTATTAGCACTGTTCCAAATGTATGTTGGCAGCAATAAAGCTATATATTTTTATGATTAAAATAACATATAAATAAAATAAATGTGATGGTGTTAAACATCGCTTATAGGTAAAAAAGAAATATTCATAATTCTACCGCCTGTTAAAACAATAACTATTAACATTTGGGGTTCAATTAATTGGAAAAAGTAGTTAACCCCAAATATATCTATGCCTCTGTTTTCCCATAATTTTATATGCTACATATAAATGTAAATTTTTAAAAGTTTATTAAAATAGGAAAAATTGAAATAAAGTATCTTTAATATGCAGTTGCTCTCCATTTTGTGGACAACAGAAGAGTTAACTTACAACATTAACAATAGCTGAACACATTCAACAGTGTCTCTTGTTGTTCCGACAGTGCAAATATACAAAGCCAAAGAGTAGTCTTTAAGGAAGAAAAATCAAGTATCTTACTGAAAGAAATTCCCAAATTCAGTACAATGCATTTTTGTGGGATAGATTGGACTATTGCACACAGATTAAATTTGACAGGATTCCAGACTGTCGCCATATTTTTATTTTTCAGTCAGTACACTTTTTTGATAAATGTGGAACAGAAACTATATAATTATGTTTTTTTCCTGATGGGGAAAACCAATTGAATAATATTTCAAAACCTCACCATGACTGTGTATCTTACAATATTTTATAGATAGCCTGGGGGGGGAGGATTATCACCCTGACATTTCCCTTGTCCTGAAAATAGTGATGATACATGGACTGATACCACACAGAGCTTCCGTTTTTCTTCCCAAATGTGCGGCATGATTAGCCTTTTTATCCAGCCAAGATACTGCCCAAGGCAGCTTGTATGTCAAGGCCCATGCAGCTTTGATGAAGCAGCGTCTCAGGATATTGTGGTTTAAATTCCGGGCAGCAGTTGGAGACAGATTGTGTCCTGGTTTTGTTTTTCATTCATATTTGTCTCTTTCTCAGATAGAAATCGAAAAGGAGCTTTACATACTGTTTACACCTTTTGGAGATAAAAGGAATCCAGAGAAGATATAAATACATGTGGTAGGGCAGGGACAATGCGGGGAGATGGAAGAGACAGAAAACTTTATTTATACCCTGGCATCACCAGAACTCCAGGGCGCATATGCTACTCTGTTAAGTAGCACATACAGTTTTATCTTCTGACAAAAATTGAGAAAGGTTTTTAGAATAAAACTCCAAGTTGTGAAAGACTCCACAAGAACAGAGCCAATAAAATAGGTCTGAGAATAAGCAGAATGAATGTTACTTAAGGCCAGTTTTCTCATGAACACCAGCTAAAGCGCTTGAGGGAGAAGTTTAAAGATTACCAATTCTCAGTGTGTGCGTTCAAATATCCTCATTAGTTTATAACTTTTATTAGTCCATCTGAGCCCTAAATCCTGCCTTGACGGTGATAACCTGCCCTTCATTATTAACCCCGCCTGGAGTGGACTAGCTCACTGTGGCCCAAGGCAGGATGGCACATTCCCTTTGGGTAACAGTGTCCCATACAAATACTCAAGAAAGAGATCACCACATTTCAACAGATTGCTCAAAGGAGTTCTATCCCCTTGAGCTTCTTCACATTGGAAAAGGGAATGAAAAAGCTCATCTAACAGGAGTAGAGTTCTTGGGACAGACAGGCACCAAAATAACCATACAAATCAATATGAAGCATACTAAGAGCTCCACTGGACCCAATTGTGAAACAAAAATCTTGCTAGTTCTTGAGAAATTAATTTGTTTAATTTATCTCTTTCATTTGCATCATATCTAAGGAAAGTTAAATAATACACTATTTCTAATTTTTAAATATCAGGTCAAAATGTAGCTGAGATCTACCTTATAAAATGGAAAAGTGTCAAAGATGTACTAAGTGAGGGTTAGCTTGATGGGTTTTAGCTTTTCTGTAATATCCATCTATACCCTCCCCCACACCCACAAAACACAGACACACACACACACACAAGTAAATGTATCATCTAGGTGAAAGCAGTGTTTTGCTATGCATTGTTCTAAAATATGTGTCCTAGCCCCTTTTTTTAATACTAGATTGCCACACAAGGCCTCTCCTACTGAGAAAAATGGAGATCCCAGGAGACAACAGGGGCCGTGGAAGAAGACATAGGACTCCATTTGCCTTGGTGGCCACTGCAGCTAACCCCCTTGGGTTCCTCTTCGTCTTTTATTGAGGGCATTTATAGACTAGGACACCTATAAGGCAATTCCTATCATCACCCCAGGATTCCTTCTGTTATCACAGAATCAACTTTCAGATAGCCAGTTTGCTTATTAACCGTGGTTATACAAATAGATAATATATTGTGAAATGATTTAAAATGTTTGCTTGGAATGAAATATCATTTGCTCAGTCGGTGATGGGTATTCGTTGAAGTTATACAACACATTTTTATAAGGAAATACTTCTTCCCAGTGCACCCTTCCTCATACGTTGTTTCTGTCTCCTGGAAACTCCTCCGGCCAGTGGCCAACAGCAAACTGAAGGCTGGGATGTCTGCGGGCAGCTGAGCTTTTAACACTGGAATCGGGACTGCGGGGCAGAGTGGCAGACAGATGTGGATAAGTATGTAGAGGGAGGGAGGGTTTTTCCTGCCCAGCTAGGACGTCCTGTATTTAAGGGAGGAAATTCCACATAAGAAACCCTTGATACATTACATGTGGTTTTAATGGCTACCTTTAGGTTAAGACCGTCTGTGCCTCATATTGATTATGTTATTTTCCCTTCTCTTCATACTTCAACTGTAAAATCATTACTTGGGTGTATAATTCCCTTCTTTACAGTCATTTTGAAGAGAATTATAGCGTGGATAGTTCATATCCTATATACCTATGGAGGAATTTATAGAGTTGTCAGTGTGTTGTGTCACATTTCAGGAAAAAAAGCAAGTCACACCTCCGGAGAAGAAACTTGCCATTATCAAGGTTGTTCCCATGGCATCACTGACTTCATCTGACGGCAGGAGCCTAAAATTTCCATAGAAACTGGATCCGATGATGACTGCTGCAAGGGCGGTCCCCCTCGGCAGTATCAGTTGAATTAAAAAGGAAGCGCAAATTGTCTTAACAAAATCTTTTCCCAAACAGCCCATGTTCTCACAATAATCGCATTTCCTTGTCATAAGCAATTACCCAGTAACTTGCTGCCGAAGGGAGTGACTTTATAAAAGGCTTGCGATATAATCATTATGATCATCATAACCATCGCCATCGAGGTGATGCAGCTGTAAACTTTTAAACTGTGGTGCTTCGCTTGATCGTTGGGGTAAATGTCTTGTAAACCTTTCAGCAGAGGCGTTTAAAAGACCATCGGTTTCCGTTCCTTCTTGTCTTCCCCCTTCCTCCCTCTCTCTCCTGCCTCTTTCCCTTGCTTCCTTTCTCGGTCCTTCCTTCCCCTGCTCCTCCCTCAGACGGGCCTTCTCCTTCATCGTGAAGAGCACCCAGGGTTAAACCCCGCAGTGTCAGGGGAGTCCAGGATCTTTGATCTTCTCCCGTTTCCTGACTTGGTCTGTATCCGGCCAATCATTGCGGCCACCCCAAAAGTACCTGGGCTGAATCCCCTCAGGTACTGCAGATCCCCTGTGCAAACCTGGGGAGCACGTCCCATCTGTACTGCACCCCGCCTTCCCCATCCAGCCGAAGGGCTCCCAGGAAGAGCAGAAAGCCAGCAGGAAGGCCACTGGTTTCCTCTCCTGGCCCAGTACAGGCCGTTGATTGTGCCTCTCCTGTTAGTGCCGGGCCGGGAAAGAGCCTCTGGAGGGAGCTGGGTGCAGGTTCGACGGATGACTTAATTCAGGAATAGGAAACACGTAGCTCCCTACTGCTTGCTTCCGTCTGTCTGCTTCATTCATTCATTTATTCACCTATTTAATCATCCATTCATATAACAAATATTGACTCCCTGTTACCTCCTCACATAACCCTGTGACACCACGTGTCTGTTCCCTGCCTTGGCCATGTCATGACTCTCATCGTCTCACTTGCGCTTCTCCAGTAGCTTCTTACTGGTTCCCCACGCCCGCGACCAACCCTTTCCTGCAACCCATCCTACACACTCGTTGCCAGGCCAGGTTTCCTCAGGGGCTATTTGGATGCTGTTATTCACATTCTCCTGAACTTCCAGAACCTTCCCAGTTTCATGAAGTAAAACCCAAACTCTTTTTCTTTTAATTTATTGTGGTGACATTTGTTAATAAATTAATATAGGTGTCAAGTGAAGAGTCTGTGATGCATCATCTGTGTATGGCTTTGTGTGTTTACCACCCAAGCGCGCATCTTCTTCCGTCGCGTATATTTGACCTCCCTTTGCCCCCTCCACCCCCACCCCTCTTTCCTCTGGTAACCAGCACACTGTTGTCTGTGTCTATGAGTTTTTGTTCATTTGTTTTTCTTGTTCATTTGTTGCTTTCAGTTTTATATCCCACGTATGAGTGAAATCATATGGTTCTTGACTTTTTCTGTCTGACTTATTTCACTTAGTGTGACATTCACACACAAGATCCATCCATGTTGTCACAAATGGCAGTGTTTCATCCTTTCTGGGTGTTTACTCGAAATATTTGAAAATACTTATTCACAAAGATATATGAACCCAAATGCTCATTGCCTCTTTAGAATCTATGGTGAAGATTATCATTATGCTTCCTAAGTATTTTAATATTATGAACTTTGATAATAGTTTTCCGAATATTGAATCACAACAATTCAATTTCTCTGAATTCTGTTTGATAATATTTTATGTCGAAGTTTTAAATCAATATTCACACAGAAATTTCCCTCTAGTTTTTCTTTTGGTACAATTTATTCTAGGTGTTTACGCCAATATTGTTCTCATTTTGTAGAACTTTAAAGTTTTCCTTTTGTTTTATACTCCGTAAAAGTTTAAATAGCATTGGAATGATCAGTTCTTTTGGTTTTGTAGAAATTTCCTGTGGACAATAATCTTAGACTTCTAGTTTTTGATGACAGATGTGTGACAAAACTTTCTTTTTATGGAAATTGATCTTTTGGAATGCTATTCCCTTCAAAAGTTGGCTTTGGGAAATTTATTTTTTTCTCCTAGAAAATTGCTTGTTTCCTAAGTTTTTACAAATTTTTTGCACAGAGGAAAACAAAATTATTTAGTATGGTTCTATAAATTTTCTCTCTTTTTATTTGATTATCTTCCTGCTTCATATCTCTGATTTTTAGTAATTTCACTTTGCTCTTATTTATATACATTTGTTCAAAAACATTATTTTATTTTTTACTCTAGTTCCTCTTGGCTTCTCTTGCATTCTTCTAGTTTTTCTCCGATGTCTCTGGTCATAGTTTATCAGATTTCTTTGCCTCTTTTTCTTCTTTTTGTGTGTGTGTGTATCTAACCTGTAAGTATTGCAATTTCTTCAGCTTTCCCTTTAGCCCTTTTCTCTCAGTACCCCCATTCCTGAGATAAGCCACGTATCTCCCCACATGGTTTAAATGACTCTCCACATGCTGACTCCTCATATACATCACATGTGGAAACTCTACCTCTTAGTACTAGACATACATCATTCTTTTGATTTTCATAGACTAATAAAATTAAATATGTTTAGAAACATTGGTTCTCTTTCCTCGCGGTGAATGTCACCAGCATCTGCCTTGTTTCACAGTCCCAGAGTCCTGATAGGCATCTCTGGTACTTTGCTCTCTTACTCTCTACTTCACTAAAACAATGAATCCTTTTAAATTCTCCCTCTTAAGTATCTCAAATGTGTCTTCTCCCCTTCATAGACCCTATTCTATGCCATCATCTCTTGTCCAATCATGACAGTAACCTTAACCAGTCCCACTATATCCTCACTTGTTCCTTCCCAATTCTTCATCTTGAAACCAGACAGATCCCATAACATGTCTTTCTTGCTTAAGTCTACTCAGTGACTTGTCGATGTTACTCAGAAAAAATATTTTACATTTTTATGTGGCCTTTAAGCATCTCAGTGATGTGGTCCCTGCACACCAGTCTCAGCTTGAACTACTTTCCCCTTTGCTTTCTCTACTGCAGCCATCCCAGAAGCCTTTCCTTTCTTCAAATGCACCATTCTCCTTTTATCATTTTATGACATTTGCACATGCTACTCTCACCTTTGCTTGAAAAATTCACTGCTACTATTCCCTTTGTTACTAATTCCTTCTGATTCTTTAGAGTTTATCTTTGAAATCTACTTCTTAGATATGTTTTCTCATAACTCACCTTTTCTATATCCTTTTGATAGGTGGCTCTCTCTTTTTAAAAAAAAATATATCTTTATTGATTCAGAGAGAGGAAGCGAGAGGGAGAGAGAGATGGTAACATCAATGATGAGAGAGCCATTGATCAGCTGCTGCCTCCTGCATGCCCCAGATGGGGGATCAAGCCCGCAACCCGGGCATGTGCCCTGACCTGAATCCAACTGTGATCTCCTAGATCCTAGTTTGATGCTTAACCACTGAGCCACGCCCAGCCTGGCAGTTCTCTTTGCTTCATATACTAGTTGAGTTTACAGTTAAATAATTAATTGGGTAATTAGCTGTTTAATGATTATTTGTCCATAGTAAAATGTAGCCTCAATGTAGGTAGCAGTGTGGCTATCTGGTTCACTTCTTAATTCCCTGTACCTAGAAAGATAATGGAAGAAAAACACTAGAAAAAAATATCAATATCACTCATATGTGGAATCTTATAAACAAAATAGACTGAGGAACAAAATAGATCCAGAGACATAGAAGCATGGAACAGACTGAGGAGTCTCAATGGGAAGGAGGGGGTGGGTGAGGAGAGATTAATCAAAGAACTAACATGCATATATGCATAACCCATGGACAGATAATAGTGTGGAGAAGGCCGGAGTGTGGGGTGGGATGTGCAGTGGAGGGAATCAATCGGGGGGGGGGGGGGGGAAGAGGGATATCTGTAATACTTCCAACAATAAAGATAATTTTTTTAAAAATTATCAAGAGAAGCATAGTAAGTTTGAAAAATGTATTATCTCTCTAAAAATTAAAACAGAAATTATTGCATCATTGTAATATTATTAATCAAACAAGATGGACAGTTCAAAACAGAATTGTAAATTTAACATTTCACCTTGGTAAAGAAATGAATGATTATTTAATGATTGGTATTAGTATGATAGTCTAATTATCTGGACACATATACAAAGTAAGACTCCCAGGTTATATAAAATCTACATGAATGTACATGCAAATTTTTATGTAAGATTGTGTAACATCATAAAATTACTGAAAGAAAATATACATACATATTTATCTAATTGTGTTTAGAATAAAATCCATAAAATTTGACAAGGGCATAAATTAACAGGAAATGGTTAGTGAATTAAACTAAACAAAAAATAGAATGTTATTAGTATAAAAACTTGTTTAAAAAGGTACCCACAATAGGAGGGAAAAAGTATTCTAACACGTGACATAAAATAGGTTATTGTCCTTATATATTATATAAAATTATTTCATTATTATTTAAAGAATCTCTATACATCACAAAGAAAATGTCAAATTTCCAAGTTAAAGGGGAAAGTAATGGTTCTGAAGAAGCAAGTCACAAAATATAAAATATAAAATTATGACAATTTTTGACTGCTTTAATAACCATGGAAATGAAAACAAAAATGAGATATTATTTAATTAACATGGCAATGAGTAAAAGAATGATGATAACTAGAATTAATTAACATATGGGAAAGTGGATATCCTCAAACAATGCTGGCAGGATTATAAATGGAATAATCTTTGCAGTGTGCAACTCGACATTATGAGTGAAAAGTCTTCAGAATGATCATATTCTTTCCTCAGTTATTTCTAGAAACCTAACCAAAGGAAATATTTGCTTAAATGTAAGTGGATGTGTTTGACTTGTTGCCATTTAGCAACCTACCTATAAGAAGTGAAAAGGACTTTACAGCACAACTATTTATTTATACTATCAATATTCATAGCTACATTTAATTTCTCCTTTGCTTTTTATTTATCTGTTTTTATTCATTGTGATATTTTATGTATTGTATAAATTCTTATATGCAGGTACAAATGCTTTCTGAAACAAGGTATAGTACTATTGTGCACACACACACTGGGTATTTGTAATTGTGGCTTTTAACAGAGTACCTAATATCTAGAAACCATTCAATAATTTCTAATTAAATCAAACTTAAGTCAATATTTTATCACAGGAGTTATATGAGCAGAACCTGTATGATCCACTTGTCAGTGGTGGTTGTCTACTCATTAAGTAAAATATATCTTCTGTTTTCTCTGAAGTTCCTATCTAGAGGCCATGTCCATGGTGTGCTTACTTAATTGATTTTTGTGTGCTCATGTAGTTTATATATAGATTCGCTTCGTTTTGCAGAAGCCCTATCTCTCTTGGAGGGTCTGAGATAGAGTTGGAAGAAGTTGCTATTTATGTTTTCTCCTGGATAGGTAAGCTCTCCCTGTGTGGGATGAATTAATATTAACTTATAAAGGTAAAACAATACAAACAAAAATTGATATAAATTAGTATTATGAAAATTATATATGAAACATTGCAGTGTTTTGATTTTCTACTAGGTTAGGTTTTAAATAAATATGGTGTTTCATTACTTTGCTTTGAATATAGGAATTACTTTTTATCTATAAAGCATAGTTTGATAATTGGATACACATTTTCTCAACAGGAAATTATTGCAAATACATGTAATTAAAGATTAAAACCAAGGATATTACTGCTGCATAGGTCCAAAGAGATTTGTGCACCAGAAATGAAACTGTTTCTGTGGTTATACTATGAATGAAACAAGAAATATTCTAAAAAACAAAAAGAAATATCCTGATGTCCTGAGGCCAAATTGCCTACCTGTAACAAAGATATTAGGTTAGAGGATGTTCTTACAGTGCCAGTGAAAATTGCAGTTTCTCACATCTTTGTTTACATACTTTTAGAACAACTTTAAAATGGTATTTGATCATTTGTGATTTATTATTTTGTTAATTTTTTGTCAAAATCTGACAAGCTGATTTGTGTATATAGATATATATATATATATTCACACACACACACAGATATCTATATATACTGGTTGTCTCAAAAATGTATACGAACCCTTTGAATAATTATAAAGGCAGTGTTTATTAAAATACATTTCATTTTCAAAATTGAGCTATCATCTATTAAAGTGTATATACATTTTTTGGGACACTCTCTATATACACAATGGAATATTATTCAGCAAAAAAAGGAATGAAATCTTGCCACTTGCAACAAAATGGATGGACCTAGAGGGCATTATGTTAAGCGAAATCAGGCAGGACAAATATATGGTTTCACTAATATGTGTAATCTAAACAAACAAACAAGCAAAACAAAGCAGAAACAGATTCATAGCTGCAGAGAACAAACAACTGGGTGCCAGAGGGCAGGGGTTGGGAGAATGGGTGAAAAAGGTCAAAGGGACTAAGATGTACAAACTCCCAGTTATAAAATAATAAGTCATAGGGGATGTGATGCACAAGACAGGGAATAGAGTGAATATTGTAATAACGGCGTGTGGTGACACCAGACATATAATGGTGATCACATCATAAGGTATAGAAATGTAGAATCACTATGTTGTACACCTGTAACTAATATAATATTGTATGTCAACTATAATTTAAAAGCTTTGTTACTAGTTCTGAAAAAGATCATAGTTAGCCCGGCCGGGCTTGGCTCAGCGGTTGAGCGTCGACCTAGGATCCAGGCGATCGGGGTTCGATTCCCGGTCAGGGCACATGCCCGGGTTGTGGGCTCGATCAATGACTCTCTCATCATTGATGTTTCTGTCTCTCTCTCTCCCTCTCTTTTCCTCTCTCTGAAATTAATAAAGATATATATTTAAAAAAAAAAAAAAAGATCATAGTTAGACCAACATGACAGAAGCAACATCTAGAGAAAAAACTGTGAATGCTAATGGTAAAGTGACTGTTCATGGTGAGGAAATCATTAGATTTCTGTTGCACTCACATAGAAAAAGAAATCCTCAATATATTAAAGATCGAAAGTAAAATTATAAGGATCTTAGAAGAAAATAAAGGGGCATATATTTATAACCTTAGGATTTGTAATATTTCTTGTAAAAGACAAAATAAAAAAGGCAAAGATTGGTATATTTGATAATGATAAAATGAATAAACTTTTACACACAAAAGATACCATAAAACAATGTCAAATGACAAACTAAATCAGAAGTAATTTACAACCCAATACCTGGCAAAGAATTAGTGTCTATAACACAAAGAACTGCTACAAATTACTAAGTAGGAGAAACAGTTTAATGGGTAATTTTATCAAAGAATGTGAACAGATAAAGGCTAATAAACATATGCACATATCCTCATTTGCAAAAAAGAAAAAAAAGGAGTTGCAAATTTAAAAATTGATGAGATAGATGCCATTCTCATTATATTCTCATCTCGTTCTCATTGCATTGTAGGTCACATTTTAAAATATGACAATTGTAAGTTTTTGGAGGATGTGGGACACCTCGTTTTTCTCGTAGTTGTGTAAATTGGTACTACTGTGCACACCATAAGTAGGAACATTTCGTAAGGTCAAAAATAAACATATACATATCCTACAACCCATAATTTTTACCTCTAGGTGGATTCTTCTCTATAAACTAGGAGACATCTAACACAAATGTGTAAGGGGATGCGTACAGGAAGTTTACTGAAGCTTTCTTGATATAACAGCAAAATATTAAAATTAACCTCATTGCCTCTTAAACAGAAGGTGTATTAAAAATCTAAGGTATATTTATGTAATGGAAAACTATTTAGTAGGTAAAAATTAATGAAATAGAGTGATATAAATACATGTAAATAATTCTTAAAAATAATATTGAGTGGGGGAAAGCAAGCTACACAAGTATGCCCATTATTATGATAATAAAAGCATCCAAATCGATACCATATACTGATGAAAACACATACATGCAGTCAATGTATAAACACAGGGATGAAAGAAGAATCAGCAACCTAAGTGCAGCCCTTACTTCTGGAGCCTAAGTGGGGACTTGCATTAATAAGGATACAAATGTAGTTACAACTGTGTAATTAGTGAGGGTTTTTTTTATTAAAAGATCTGGAACAAATATCTCAAAACAACACTTAGTAAATCTGATATTAGTCTTTGGTTTTTAATTTCACAATCAAAATTGATTTAAATATGTAGAAAAATTTTGTTTTATTTCTTAAAAGTACGAATGTCAAGTAAATGAAAGCAAATTAATGTAATGTAGTCTAGGTAGTGCTCATAAAGGCATTCTAAATATAATCTAAAAGCAGTGTTTTTAATTAGATAAAAATAATTTGTGATTAGCTTCACTTATGTTTGCTTTTTTATTCTTATCAAAGATCTGCTTTTAGAAAGAATCTGATTAGTTTTATATTAAAAAATACTAATTAGATATAATTTGTTCTCTTCTAGTATTTTCATCTCACAAGAGAAATTGCAATTTTGATTTATACCAAGCATTAGCAGAGGAGAGTAGGATTTTTTTTTTTTTTTTGGTAGCATCTGTTAAACAAATTGTTTCACATTTGAAGTTTTCCACTGTAGCAAGGAATTATATAGTCAGCATTTTGCAAGGAGAAAAAAGTAGTGTCTCAAATACCTTAGGAATATAAACAAAAAGAATAAGTCTTTTTTTTTTTTCCGATTCAGACTGCCATCAAGCTCACGTTCCAAAAAATAATAAATTCAAAGACGAATCAACTTTACATTCAAACAAAGTAAGTTATTCCTCTATGTCTGGATCCATAGTTGGTGGGCTTAGAGAACAGAATCTCTATAGGCCTAAATCCATTTGTTTAACAGTAGTAATACCTGCTCTTTTTACAGGGAGTCACAAATTGTTTTCTTTTAATTGCTTTGTGAAGCCGTAAGACCACAATGCCAATTTTAAAAGAAAAAAAATTTAGATAATTTTTATTCTCATGAAAATGCACAGTTCAACAGTTAATTTATTCATTAAGACTGCATCTTAAATTTTTTCTCCTGCTTTTATGATTTAGTTGATGATTTTCTTTTTTTCTAAGTTTTAGTTTGAATTTTTAAACATAAGAAAAAATTGAAAGCATAAATCCATATTTGATAATATTTTTATTAAATTGCTTTTTTTCCATAACTCTCTTGGTGCTCTCCACATCTACCATTTTACATTTTGTTTAACCACTTAGTTGTGACACTTAAACCCTAAAAATGTTAACATTTACCTCCTATGAATAAGTATATTTTCCTACTCAGTTACAATAAGATTCCCACCTAAAAATATTTTTCATTCAGCAATTGAGTTTATCAGCCTAAAGTAAGTTTTTTCTATTTTTTCTAAACATATCAACACAATTTGTTCCCAAATATTCTTGAGAATATGAATTAAGAATTTTTTAAACCTTTTCTCTTATTTCTTGAAGTAAGTCTAGTTCACAGAGGAACATTTGCTCAAATTCCTTGGAAAGATCTCTTGCTTTCTCACTACAGAATGCTACCCTTATTCTAGTGGATTTTACTGGGCAGGCTCATAGTGTAGAAAGGGAAATCTAAATTGTCTACTACCTACGTATGAGGTGCCTTCTGTCAGAGCATATGTGGGATTCTGGTCAATGCTTTTAGTTCAAAAGGGAAAAGAGAAAGATTTTCTGTATTTCTCTTTCTCTCTCTCTCATAGTCTCTCTCTTTCCCCCCTCCTTCCCTCCCTCCCTCCCTCCCTCCCTCCCTTCTTTCCTTCCTTCCTTCCTTCCTTCCTTCCTTCCTTCCTTCCTTCCTTCCTTCCTTCCTTCCTTCCTTGTTTGGTTTTGGTGTTGATTCGGGTTCCAATTAGCCATGAGAAGCAGAGAGATGATCACTTGAAAGGCAATCTCTCTAAAGGAATGTTCACTGCTTAGTCAGGCACTTCCTTTTACCTAATCTGTGGGAAAGCACTTTCCTGCCTGTACTTTGCTGAAGCAGCTAGAAGGATCTTTTTCAGAGCAAAATTACAAGTATTTTTCAGCAGTAAGAGAAACAATAGTGTCGGCTTTAGGTCAGTTAGAGGGCTACCATATGAAGAGGAGTTTTGCCATTGTGGAAATATTTACATCTTTCCTTGCCTTTTTGGTGTTTTTTTTTCTGGTAGAAATATGAAATTACTGAGGGCACTGTGTTCCTGCCCTAAATCTGGCTCTATATTAGGAACCTGCTGCAATAATGGTCCCACTGATATTCAGGGGAGGACAGATATTCAAGCAGGAAAACCCAGGATGTCTATATCAGTTGCTAAAATATTTAAGTACTTCATATTGATTATTCCACCTCTGACTTTCACACTAACCAGCAAATAAAAGGTGTCTGTTTTGAGTGGCATCTGAGATTTCAGATTCTTGAATATTTTATCACTTTGCTTGGGGCCAGATATATAAAATTATAGTCTAGAGGGAAGAACTTTTATACCCCACACATACACATGTTCTTACAAAGAACGTGATGTGGAAAAGAGTAGTGTGTAGAATTTACTGTATACAGTCTTTATTAAGGGATATCTTGGGATCAGCACCTATTGTTGTGAGGCGAAGGGAGCTAGATTGGGTAAAGAGAGAAGTTGAGGTGTAATGTTAGCCAACAACAGCCTTGATGGACCCCATAGGGAGCTCTGGAGCTTAGATGATCCATCATAGATGTTCCTCATTGGGACGACATGGCCAGGCCTTTATAACACTTTCAGTTAGTTAGTAGAGGGTGCCGACTCAGGAAAGGCATGGCCTTGGGTGAGCTGCTCTCTGCAACTGAGGCAGTCCCAGAGCGGCCAGCAGCTGAAGAGTTTCTGCTGAGGAAACTCCCATCAACAGAGGCAGCAAGTCCTTCTCTGAAGGGAGATATAGATGGTGCATTTCCCTGACCATCACAAATCAATACCATATTATGGTACATTACATCACTGCATAAAGATGAATAGGCTTTAGGATGATTTTGTTTTTAAAAGATGAACTTAAATTTTGAAACTAAAATGTCTTTTGTTTTAATGTATTTAATTCGGGCTTCCATAGAAATTAGGCATTTCTGTCATCTAGTAATTTTAATTGTTTTTTTATTTGTCATATGACCTCCTTTTTTGCCTCTCTATTTTTTTAAATAAAATATTCCTTCCTCATATAAGTAACAAAAAATAAACTCTGGAGAGTAATAATATCAGGGTCAGATTAATGTGGAATATAATAGAAGAGTGGCATTACAGACTTTGGAAACCATTGGCAGATTCCTTGGCTATTGAAGGGCTCACACATTTGTATCAACTTCAAATTTGCAGAGAAGCCATATTGCTCAGTTTTCTCTCCTTGCCCTGCTCTCATTTTCCTCAGTTTTCCCTGCAGACCAGAAGCAAATGCCTAGGAAGATCCTAGGCATGATCATGTTTCTGAGACTTGCATAAATTAGAAAACAGAGCCTGAGGTAAAGTTTCATGCTATGCTTTATTGGGTGGTGCACTGCAAGGGCAACCATGAGCAGCATGAGAGGGAGGGGGGAGTGAATAAAATGTGGCTACTGAGGTTAGCTTAACAGGAAAATGCAACTGATTTCTTGGCCACTCTGGGTGTTGCCAGAGAAGCTGTCAGACAGGAGGAAAGACAAGGAATTTATCTTGTTTCTTCTAATCTCCTATTTTTTCCTGTTCAACATTTGTCTCTGGGGCATTAATGTCTCCACAATTCCAGTGTATCTAATGGAGCCCCACCTAGCAGTCACTGAAAACTCCAGATCCCTCTTCCCACAGCACTGTGCCTCATCTATATCTGGAAACTGTGAGTGAAACAGGAGTCTCCATAAATCCAGTGACATTATAATGGAGGCTGTGCACAATGCTGGCCTTTATTATGGGAGAAACTGAGGCAGCCATAGTTGTTAGGAAACAAGGCTAACAGCATTACTTGGGGCTGCATTCACAGGCAAGCCACACTGGTCTGAACTGAGGTAGATGGTGGGGGAGGGATTTGCCACTGCCGATCCAGGCGCAGAGCAGGCTGGAACAGCTCAGGTGAGCTTGACTCTCACTGCACAGCAGGCCTGGGTGTGCTCAGCCAAACAAATCTGGAAATTTGCACAAGTCAGGTTCACCAGAAACCCCTTGAGAAAATTCCAAATGGTGTCATATTCATATAAATCAGTAAAAACAGCAATCTTTATGAATCCTCTATTATTATCTCATGATACAAATTCACAGTAGGAAATCACCTTAGAAATCATGGAGCCAAGTTTCATTATCATTATTATGAAAGGAACTATAAAGTGACTTACTCAAAATTACAGAGAACACTTGAGATCAAAAAGGAGATCTCAGGTCTATGAGTTCATAAGCCAAGGATTTTATTCACTGTACCTTACTGCCTCTTGTTGCGTATCCTAAAATCTTTAAATAAATGGACTTAACACAGGATCCCAATCAAAATGATATACATGTAATCCACTTTATGAAAAATCTATATGCAAGGAAATAAAGATAGAAAAAGATAAATTATTGACATTTTGTGAAAAATATTCTGCCATCAGAAAAAGGAAATCCTGCCAGTTGCCTTAGAAGAGTGAGGGGGCCCTGCTGGTGTGGCTCAGTTGGTTGAGCGTCACCCTGTGCACCAAAAGGTCACCAGTTCAATTCCCGGTCGGGGCACATGCCCAGGTTGAAGGTTCCGTCCCTGGTCGGGGTGTGTATGGGAGGCAACCGACCGGTGTTTCTTTCTCACATCAATGTCTCTCTCTCTTTCTCTCCCTCTCCCTTCTTTCTTTCAAATCAATGAAGACATATTTAAAAAACACACAATAGTGAGGTGGATCTGCCATGTTAGTGCTGGCAATGACCTTATAGGTTATCCAGTTCATGGAATCCTTCAAATGGGGTTGATGGACGTCTCCCTAAAGACACCCACTGGAATTTTGTGCAAAACTGGGTGCCTATGTGCATTTTCATGGGAAGAAGCTTTAGAGGTTTAAGAGATCCTCAAAGAAATCAGTTAGAGCTTAAGAGATGAAGAAGAGGAACAAGGAACAGGAGGGAAAAAACATCATTGAACTGCCTAATTTTATTCAGGAGGAAGCAGAGGCTCAGAGAAGTTGACACCATCTCCAACAGCATCGGATGGGTGAGAGCAGAGGTCAGACTAAATTACTGGTTTCGTGACTGTAGGCCCAGTGCAGTTCCCACTGATGGAAACCTACCCTGGAGCATTTTGGATTATTAACTTTTTTTTTTTTCAGAAGAGCTAAGAGTTAGAAAAAATAATGAAAGTAAAGGGATTTTTATTCTTACCTTTAAAGAGAGCTTACCAGTCAATGTCTGTATTTTTGTAGGAGAGAAAAGTAAAAACCCAAGAGCCTTTCTCAATATGGCAGTCAGTTAATGACAATTCTGATCTGGACTCTGTGACTCACTTCCTCCCACTTCTACTGCTCTGTATTTTTACTGTATCTGAAAAAGAAAAATGAGCAGAAATTTGTAGAAAGCATATACATGTCAGTTGTACATTCACAAAATCGACATTTATAAACATTCTATTCATACATCTCACTTTGTAAAAAAAAAGTCAATGTAAGAAAAACAATATTGTACATATTTCAAAGTGATTTTTATAAAACTTGAAAGTGATATATTTATATAGCTATATTGTCTCTTTCATCCTGCCCTTCTTGTGTAAAAGATAGAGTGAAAAACTAGCTGTTACTTCTAGCCTAAATATGAGTAACGGTTTATTTGGTAGAATTTAATTATCTAGAAAACTTGTTAATTAATTAATTAATTTTTACTTTACATCTGTCCTTAAAAGGCAAATTTTAAGGTAGCATTGTACCCTTTAATAAAGATTTGATCCCCAATAGCAATTCTGGTTTTGAAGGGCTGTTGCAGCCACCTGTAAAGATCCAAGCCCAGGGTTTTCAGAACTGCTCTCTTGCTAGGGAAGGCTTGTGGACTGAGAAGGTTTTTGAGTTTTTGTAAGTTCTTGGGCTTCGATTTCTTTCAGGATAAAGCCACCCTCTGTTTATCACATGCCATTTTCCTTTTATTTACTTGTTTTTTTGCTGCAGTAACTTTGCCTAAATGCTGCCTTTTTGTTTTCTTCATCATGTTCTTGCATAACTTGGTAACTTGGCAGCTCTATCTAGACTCTTTCTTTGCACTGAAACAGTGTAGTAAGTTCTACCTGATTCCTTCCTCATCTGAAATCTGTTTTCCTCTGAGGTCATGCTGAGGACTGAGTGTGTGCCAGTGCCTGGACTGGTGTGGAGGAAACTGCAGAACGGGGAAGGGTTCGGCAGGACTCTGTGGTCACTGCGTTCATTCCCATCCAAGCATGTTAAATGTCCTGACCTGTATTCTCACTCCACAGTGTCAGGGAGGCATCCCTGTCCAGTGTGGGAATGGCCCTTGACTTCAGATAATTCCCCTAACTCATTTTGGAGAAGCTGACCACCCATTCAGTATCTAGGACCAGTTCAGTGGCACTCTCATCTTTGCAGTCATTTCCACTTGCCAACAATAGAGAGAAATATATGCATAATATGTTTCTTGGCACTTGCATTAAAAGTCCGTGGGTGGAGTGAGGGTGGGGGACTAGCAGCTGAGGATCTCCATAAGCAATGTCTGCTTCCCATTTGCTTTCAAATTCTTGTTCATTTATTTCATCTTTCGTAATCTGTTTGATTAAATTGCAGTTTGCTACTGGAGATAATTAGCTCTGAGTGTTTGGGGGAGTGTTTAGCTTTCCCTTTACAGTTTTATGCCCATTTAGGGAATCATCAAAATGGACAAGGGCAGTGCTTTTCCTTGCCCCTGGTAGTGAATCAGAAGGGGACAGGCGAGGGCTTCTATTTTTGTGGAAATGTCCACCTCTTCTTCCAAAATCCCAAAGCTCACTTCTCTCACTCTCCTGAGTGGAATTAAGTAGTGATACTTTTTGGACATTGTTTTCTTACCTAATCTATATCCATCCCACTTCCCAACACAAACCAAGCAGAATTTGGAGCTGCTGGGACTGTCCTAAACTACGGCATATCAATAACTTGACTCCAGTGATTTTCCTTGATTGTGCTAGTATATTTTTGCTGTATTTTGTTTTCTTTAATTATTTGTTTTATTCTCATTTTTTGGCGGATACATTTTGTCTTGTTATCAGTTCACTATCTTAAGTGTAGAAAAGATAATTTTTTAAATGAGTAAAATATTAAAATTTTCACAGAGGCACTGTTATAATTAGTGTTAATGAACAAAATCTACTAAAAAGAGTGAAAGACATATTAATGCTCCCTCAGTGTTTTCTTCTCATTTTTTTTTTCGACTTCTTATCTTTATTTGTCTCACCTGGAGTAGAAATCATGAGAGAGAACACATTTATTTGTCAAAAGAAATTTCCATCAATAGGTCATATTTTTCTGAACACCTGAAGGGGAGAAAGCTTGAGAATTCCATCCAGTGAGAGTCTGTTTTCTCTTTCATTGTGTCCTCTGAGTATTCACAGCATAGTCTGTCACGGTTCTTAGAATGCACTTGAATCTCAGTTTTCTTATTGTTTATGAAGGAGGGACTGGAGCATGTGGCTGACATGGGAACTTGCTCTTTCTTCCACTCACAACCGAATACAAACACATACACACAATTATACGCACACACTCATAATCATCATAGGCTGCAATATTCCCCCAGATGTGAAATTAGAAATGCAACATTTAGAATTTTCCTTTGTGGCTTGACTTCCCTGACTGAGATTACTTGTATGTCTATATTAAGATCTTCTTCTGTAAAGAAAAAATAATGGATACTGTCAAGGAGGTTGATAGGTTTCACCTAAGAGAGTACCTACTGTTACTCAGGCGTAGAATTGGAAAGCAGATGGCTATCTACATAAAAAAAGCCTAGTTCACAAAAGTCAACCAAGGCTGCTGGGTTGGCAATGCTGCTAAGACTCCCAGGATTCTTTGGGGTTCCATCGATCCAGTAGGAGCCTCACACAATGGCCTGAAATGAGTTCAGTCTTTTTGTTCAGCAGTGAAAGTTACACTTTGACATTATCAAAGTCAAGATGCCACACAGATAATTGAATTAAATTTTACAGGCAATATCTTAGTGTCAGAACTGCATTTTTATAGAGAAATGGTACCTTTTAAAATACTTAATAAGACCACACACACACACAAACAGAAACACACTCATACATATATGAAGTTATATATGCATATGCAAAACAGAATATAGGTATATCTGTCTAGGTGTAAGTGTGTATAGAAAATTCCTCTCCATTCTACAAAAGAAAAAATTTGATTCATAATTGTAAAGCTGACAATTCATGTCCTGAGAAAATGATCATTATTAAAATGTATCCTATAGTATTTTATGAATGAATGATAGTAGAAGATAGTGAGATAGAGAAGTTATTGATACAAAGGGGAAAAGTTACATAAGAGAAATGGGCCAGAGTCACTGTTCAAGCAATGGCAGCTATTGTTATAATGATGATTTTAAAGTCTTTTCATTTTTAACTATTGTGTTTATATAATACCAACTTCAAAAAATACTTTGAGATAATACTCAGTAGAAAATTTTTTTAAAACTGTAGTCATTTAATAAAAGCTGTGAAAGAAGAGGGAGACAGTTACATTATAAAGCATCAGGGGTTAAAATGGGCTAAGGAATCACCCAGAAAATTCTGAGGTAAGGAAATGTATAGCTATTGAGCACACAGTTAACCTTGAGTTTCCTGGAAGTCAAACAAAGAATAAAAACATAATGAGATGTAGCTTTCATAGTTAAGTAAAACACCAATTTCCCAGAAGGGACCAATGATTCCCTATCTATGCAATCAACAGAAAAATCTCCTGCATTTATACAAGTAGTATGATCTACTTCTGGATTGTTAGGGGCTTTTCCAGTTCAAAATCTGCAATTATTTACATAAAACTTTCACTCTCAAAAACATCCTTGTTTGTAAAATAAATTATGTAGTCATGCTCTACAATAGCAGAAAAAGATATTGAAACACAGGGACTGGTCAAGGTATTATGAAGCCTGGAACTTACATCATCTTGGAGTCCCTCATTTAAGAAAAAAACTGTGTAATTGCAAATGTAAAATTAGGAAGAAAAGATAACATTTCTTAGAATGAAAAAATAAATCACAGAAAATTAAAACTCTTTAAAGTTGACAATAAATTATTAACAACTTGTCATAACTCGATATTTTTTTCCTACATTTGTTCACTGACTGTTTACTGTAGGAGCAAACACCAAGAAAAACAACTGTTTTATTAAACTATAATTGACATATAACATTATATTATTTTAAGGTGTGCATTACAACAATTTTATATCATTATCTTTAGAAAAATAGCATGGTTGATAAACTTTTTTATTACTGATAACTTTTAGAAGTTTGTTTATTTGAGCTTTACAACTTGTTTGTAATGTAATGTAAATTATTAGGATTGTTGTCAAATTTGAGAACATGTCTATTATATTTCTTTCATATGCGAGCTGTAAAATTTCAGGGAATTTATATTTCAAGTTTTGGGGGGCAGACTAATATTAAATATTCCTTAAACTGAAAACATACATTGGCCAGTATGTCATTGATGCTTGGATTACAGTGGCCTATGAGTTTTATTATCTTTATTAATGTCAGTAATTCATGCTAAATCAAATTAGCAAGAAATTTAAATATTTTCCCAGCATACTCATATGATGTGTTCCTCTTCATTATCTAAATTATTGAACAATCCAAGACTCTATTCATTACTTCTATGAGAAGTTTATCTTTTCTCTATCTCTGTCTCTATCATCTCTATCTCTGTTTCTATCTCTATCTCTATATCTATCTCTATCTGTATCTATATATCATCTATTTATCTTTCACAAATGAATTTCAAAATTCTTATTCAAAGTCCCTAATCTTTCCCATTTTAACAGTTTTATCTCTATATTGAAGAAAAGAAAACACAAAAGCAAATGGCTCGTTTGATGAATTTTTTACATCTTAGCTCAGAAAACAAATAAAGGAGTCTAGAGGAAGAAAGGCATAGCTTCAATAACCTCTTTTTCTTGTATGGGACAGAGTCCTCCATAGATGAGAGGTCTAGTCAGGCTAAGAGCTTCTCTGGTGATTGTAGACTCATAAGGGGACAAATGCTTCTTCAGGAATCCTGCAGCAGTCCTTCTGTTTCTGTCTGTGGGGAGGGTATCAGGATTTACCCAAGGTTTTCATCTTCTCAGTCTGGCTCAATCTTATGCATAAATCATACAAAGTCAGCAGGCCTGATATTCAGGGTTTGGACTGGATATCCTCCTGGCCCATCTTCTTCTTCTCCTCTGTATTCTGATTTGTCATATTATCCTGCAGCAAAGTTTGGGCAGCTTTTCTAGCATCCTTCCTTATTATCAAATTGGACAATTAACAAACATGTATATTTGTATGCTTGTAGATAAACACATGTCCATATCTGACTAAGAACTTTTATTTATAATTTTTATGCAGACCCTTGCCCCAGTCCTCAAAAAGTTGAGGAATCATTACAAGATATTGTAGGGCATTAAAATATTGTAGTTGAGGATTACCTCCCAAACTGTCTCTACAATATTTATGTTCTTGTCATTTTAAACCAAATTAAAAGCTCATGTTCACTTGTATAGTCAAAAATGTAGCAAATAGTATCTTTTTTATATAGCATATTAAAAGCATATCTTTTTCTCCAAATCAAATCCAATTTTAAAAATACATTGCCTAATGAATTTTAAAATATAATGTGAGCTTATATTCCATTACTTAAATTTGGAAAGGTCATAATGAATCACATGCCTACTCCAAAATCCCAATTTCTATAAATATTGCTAATATTCTCTTACACATCTAAACACCCTTTATAAAGTGCTTATAACATAATTAAGTAATTATTCAATATCTAGCTAGTTTGTTAGTTTTATGTGTTTGTTCTAAGTGCAATGATAATACATAGAATCAGGCACAAATTATGTTTTACTTCTACATTGCAATAAACATTAATTGCAATAGAAATAAAATTGAAAAAATATGAATAGACATGTAAGATGCAAATAACAGTAAATTAAAATATAAAAAAAAGTTATAACTGGTTTATCAATTAAAACATGATTTACTATAATAGTTTTTAAGTTATACAAATTTTCATTTAGAAAAAACATATTATTAATGAGAATTTAGAATGCAAAAGACAGGTTTTTACACATTTATAAGCAAAAGGCAAAGGATGATTTCAGTTCTAGATTTTTTTTTTTAACATAACATTTTTGCAAGCATTTCTAAATATATTTGAATGATTGAGTACAACCTATCTAGTGATTTTATCCAGAAATACAAATTATATTTTACTTTCTTTACTACTTTTAATAAGTTCCTAGTCAAAGGTGATATCACTGACAATAATTTTCCTTTCCCATTAAAAAGCTGAGGGGCCTTTCAACACATTCTTATTTCTGCTGTCTAGAAATAGTCCTTAAAACAGTACCAATTATATTTTTAAAACTAAAAGTAACCTTAGAAAAAAACAATCATTGAATGTAATTGTAAAAAAAAAGAAAATATGGGGAAAATGTCACAAGTACTATAAGTTCATATGTATTATATTTATACATATTATATATATAATGTACATATTATACATAGTATATATTACATATGTATATATATACCTACAACTAAAAAAATGCATCATACTTTCATTTCTTTTGGGGACTGAACCTGCAACCTTGGCATGTTTCCTGACCTGAATCGAACCAGCAACCTTTCAGTACACCGGACAACACTCAGCCAACTGAGTCACACTGGCCAGGGCTAGACTCTCTTTTTATTTTTCTTTTTTAATTGTTGAGAGTGTTACAGATGCTCCCCACTCCCCCCCCCCGACCTCCCTCCACCCATCTCCCACCCCACCCCACCCCAGGCCCCAGCCTGTCCATTGTCGGTGTCCATGGGCTGCCCATATATGCTTAGAAGTTCTTTGGTTAATCTCTTCCCGCCCTCCTTCCTGCCTTCCCTCTGAGATCTGTTGGTCTGCTCCCTGCTTCCATGTCTGTGGTCTTATCTTGTTTGTCAACTATTCTGTTCCTTAGATTCCGAATATGAGTAAGATCACGTGGTCTTGTCTCCCTCTCACTGGCTCATTTCACTCTCTTTTAAAGGAGATTTGGAATTAGAAATGATCCTGTCAAACTATTTTATAAAACCTTGAAATATTTTTCGTATACTCTTTCTTTTCCCAAAGACTAAAAGAGAATTAATGGTTCCTTTCGCTTTAAAACATCATTAGTTCAGATCTTGTTAATTCAAAATTTATTATTATTCTCACTGGTGCTCACCAGAAGCTTGTCTATAAAAAATATTTATAAAAATGTTATTTACGTAAGAAAAGTGCACAAATAATATGTTGCAATTTAATTTTTCACAAACCGAACATATGCATGTAATGAGCACCCAGATTAAGAAATAAAACCTTACCAGACACTGAGGCACTCTCCCTGTGACCCCTCCCAGCCAGTGCTAACACCCTAAGGCTAACCGGTCATCCTAGTCAGCCATAGACTGTGTTGGCCTGTTTTCCAACTTTACTTCAATAGAATCGTACAGTATGTGCTCTTTGGTGTCTGGATTCTTCTTGCTAAAGATTATGCTTGTGAGACTGATCCATTGTCGAGAGTAGTTGCAGCTTTTTCATTTTCACTGATGTGTAGTTATTTCCTTGTGTGAATATATAAAAATTAATTCTCTAGTCTCCTACTGATGGGCAATTTAATAGTGTCTAATTTGGGGTTCTTGCAGATAATGCTGCTGTCAACAAGTCTTTGTCATTTGGTGAACATATGTACACATTTCTGTTAGGTTAGAAATTGATGGTTCAAAGATAAGAGTGTATTTAGCTTTAATAGATAGTGCCAAGTAATTTTCCAGTGTTTTCCAAAATGATTGCATATTAAATACTCACCAAGAGTATATGTGGTGTTTGCTTTCTCCACATTTTTATCCACATTTAGCACTGCTTCTCTTTTTCATTTTAGTCATTCTGGTGGGAGAAACTTGTCTTCTTTATCTGTGAAATATTTTTCCAGGCATGTAACACTGGAAGTAATGATTAATCATAGCATGTTAATGCATTCCCTTGTACACTGTGACGGCCTCACCATTTGAAAATGGTATATTTCCAGTGACAAGTATAGCGATTAATAAAAACTGGTGGTAGATAATGTAATTATGCATGCCTCTTTCCCTTTTATTTTATGCAAAGCAGTCAATGTTTAGGTGCAATCCTGGTGTCTTCTGCTTTTGGAGTACAGAAAACTAAAAATTGCCATACAATTATATTAAATGATTAATACATTATCCTATTCAGGATTCTTGAACTTACATACTATAGATCAATAATTACTATTTCAAAAAGTGAATAAATATAGGTCTAAGTGAGGATTATGTTTAGGTCCTTCCATAGACATGATGTCACACCTCTTAAATAGGTGGCTTTAACTTCCAGGTTACGTGGGATAATGCTCCTGATTTATTGCTTTTGCCCTGGCAAAGTGACCCTTTCACCTACAAAGGTATCATATTTTGCATAATATGTCATATGTCCACCTTCTCAGAACCAAAGCCAGCTTGGCTCCAAGTATTCTGTTTAGTTTGAGCATAGAACAGATCCTGTCTTTCGGTAGCTTACAGCCCAGAGTAACTTTCTACTTCAAGTTTATCTGATTCAGCTCGTATTTGCTGGAATAGCCTGTCATAAATGCACATTATTTTGGAAATGAAAATATTTTCCTGTTGACATAATATATGATTTTGAAGTTGATCCCATTAAATATAATTGAGCTTTTATATTTGTCGTTTTTACTGCTTTGAGATCTTAAACAATATTTTTCAGTGTTGCACAATGTATTCATGATTGCTTCAGCATTCCCCATTTCCAAATCCGAATCCATTTATTGCTGTGGGGCCCTTTCAGTAATATTGTTAACAGTTTTTCATTTAATCATTTGATTTCCTTTCTTTATTAAATTTTCTCTTAAAGCAACACAAGTACTGTATGTTTTTCAAACTGAGACCTTACCGTCATTCAAATGTTCTTTTAAAAGAAGTGGCAGCACATATTTAATGCTCTGTGACAGCAATTTTCAACCTTGTTCATCTCATGGCACACATAATTACTAAAATTCTGTGGCACACCAAAAAATATTTTCTATGTTTTGCCGATCTGAAACAAAAAAGTATAATTTTGATTCACTCACAATGGACTGCTGTTGTGTTGGCTGCTGTTATTTTTTTATTTGACAATCTAAGGGAAAAGAGGTCAGTGCCTCTGATGAAACAGTCAGACATTGCATATTTTAAAGTTCTTGCAGCACACCAGTTGAAAATTGCTGCTCTATAATAACGTAAATTAGCGTAGTTGGAGAAAAAATGGAGTAAATGAGTGTATATAAATATCAAAAAAGTATGAAAATTCCTTTTGCAACCCTGAATTTGTATTAGAATCTGATTGTATTAACCACATCCTTAAATTATGTGAGTTACATTATGAAGCAGAGAGTTTGCTCTGAAATTTTCTGGCTGTGTTATCATAATATTGAGCATATGGAGCTTACAATACCGTCCCGAGATAAATCAGACCTCAAAGGCAGACTCAGAATGAATTTCCTCATAAGAAACATGAATTTGTTGTTTTAAGGGACCAGCTTGTTTTTATTTACCATAGTAAAAATAAGAAGGCGATACAATCCTGTGGATGTCTTACAGCATGGCCAATAGGTTTTTCATATTCTTTAGAAGTCTCTGTGTATCGGTAAGTAGTACGTCAAGATCCTGCCTCCTGAGCCGCCTCCGCTGGCTGGACTTTCAGGGCCGCAGGCGCGGTCGCTCAGGTGCAGGATTCCAGCTTCATTTGCTCACACTCCCAGCTTATGCCGCTGCGCTCGCCCGCAGCATGACCCCACCTCACTTCACTCCTAGGAGAGCGTTTGATCCTAACCTACGGGCCAGCAATCCCGGGGCTCCTGACAGTGTGGGACTGAGGACATGAGCAATGGGCCGTACAAGGAAAGTTAAGACGGGTGGTCATTAATGGAAACACCATCTGACATCAAGTTAGTGATGAGAAAATGAAAAGCTATGCAGACAGACCAGAGCTTTAATAACCACTAATAAGATTCCTTGAAACCATCTTCATTCGACATGCTATAAAGTGAATATACTTATTTATTGTTTTTACATAGTCTATTTCCTTTATGTGGCATGACATTTTTGGTGAATTATCGGGGGTCTCAAGTCAGCCAGAACTGATTTTATGTACTATCTCTCTAAGTCTCAGCATTTTCACATGTAATATGGAGGTAATAATTATAATATTGTTATGCAGATGTGTTGAAATGATGTATACAAAGCACTAGTCACGGTACACAGCATAGTAAGTACCCAGTAAATTATAATTATACATTGTTATTTATAGTCTTGTTCTCCCAAAGACAGTGCATCAGAAGAATCAAAGTTGCTAAAAATAAAAAATAAAAAAAAATCTCTAAGAAATCTAGAAAAATTTCTAGAACTACTGCTATCAAATTTTGATTCTATAACTCAGGCTTTTATGAATGCAACCAAATTATTAATTGCAAATAATTAAACTCCTACTTGGGAGTATACTAAATAAGATATATATATGTATAACTACAGTTAATAAACATTAGAGTTGTGTTACTTCCTGATAACTCTTCCTCACTGGGAGATCGTAGAAATGCTGAACCTGGCAGGACTAGCTCAGATCCTGGTTTTCTCCGTTCATCCATCTGGTAGCTCTTGTCCATGTGCTATAGCTTAGGATTCTCGGTTCAAATTCTGAACTCACTGCTTCCTAGATTGTGGTTTTGAGCAAGATACCTAATTTTTTTGCACTTCACTGTCCTTTCTTTAAAGTAATACACAGCTGTGTGAAGTTGTGAGTGCGAAAGAAGATAATGCTTGATATATTTCAAAAAGCCAGTAAAAGTTAGCTAACTACCTGCACTTCAACAGTCACTTACCTGGAATAGGTTTACCACTAACCACAGCCCATTTTTGGAGTCTTTGCAAATGCTGAGGGTGCAGGCTTGTATTAATTGGTTTCATTAATCATTTCCATGAATCTGTGGAGTGCTCGAGTTTCAGGAGGCTTGTTCACTTTTCAAACGCTGCCTGCAGCTACTCATTAGGAGGAATGTTCTCCGTGTTCTGCACGCTGTTGCACCTTCTCTCTGTTCTCTGTGCTCTGAACTATGCCATATCTTGGAACTCTGCTGCCAAAGCTCTAACTTCAAGTAGGAGGAGAGTTGCATCTGGGCCAGGTATGATCTGAAAATGACTCTTTGGCTGTGCACAGAAATCCAGGGCTACAAGTTACTTCCTAAGGCTGCAATTCTGGACCACCGTTAGCTACAGCCACTTGGAATTTGCCATCTATTTCACTCTCAACACTATAAGGACTTTGCAAATAGACCGCTTATCTATATTCAAGTATCGGAGGAGCTTCAATGACAATATATATGTGACAATATTTTGTGATCTCAAAATGTATCTGGATTTCCTGATTGTAGGTATATTTTCTCATTTCACATATTCAACACATATTTATTGAACACCTTCCATGTTTCAGACATCATTTTAGGTATTAGGGATTCAGCAGGGAACATGGAGGGAGTGGGTTAAGGGGGGAGTTTTAATTTGGGGTAGGGTGGCCAGGTGTCAACAGTTGAGAAAGGGTGATGGAGCAAATTAGTAGATTTTGGGGGAAAAAAGCAATCCTGACAGGGGGAAAGCAAATGCAAAGTCCTGGAGCAGTTATAACTGTCTTCATGTGACTTCATGTGGGTGCAAGAAGGAAGATATAGGAGAGAAGATTGGAGAAATATCCAAGAACAAGGACAGAATGGGTAAATTCCCACAGGCCATCATAAGGACTTTGGCTTTTACTTGGGTTAATTATAACTCAGGTTATCTCTGCAAGTTACAAAAAAAAGTAAGCATGTGGAAGGGCTGTGCAGATAGGCAGGTATCTAACCCACTGATGAGCACCTGTTATAAAGGGACTCGGGGTGGCCATATCAGTAAGCAGAATAAGTGTCCACCCAATTGCAGGCATGTGGGTCAAATTCCAGCTCTTCTGAGTATTTATCTGAAAGAATTGAAATCAGGATCTAAAGGAATGTCTTCGCTCCCGTGTTCATCACAGCATTATTCGCAATAGCCTAAGTATGGAAACAACCTAAATGCTCATTAATGGATGAATGGATAAAGAAAATATGGTATAAATATACAGTGGGGTATTCTTTAGCCTTAGAAAGTGAAGGAAATCCTGCCATATGCAACAACTAGATGAACCTGGAGGACATTATACTAAGTGAAATAAGCTAGTCACTGGAGGATACATACTGCATGGGTAGACATATGTAGGAGGTGTCAAAATAGACTAGCTCATAGAAACAGGGAGTAAATGCTGGTTGCCAAAGGTAGGGGGGTATTGAGAAATGGGAAGTTGCTGTTCAATGGGTATAATGTTCCAATTACACAAGATGAATGAGTTCTAAAGATCTACTGTAAATCATTGTGACTATAATTAACAATAATGTATCATACACTCAGAAATTTAAGCTAGCAGACCTCATGTTGTGTT
The DNA here is from genome assembly GCF_964146895.1 of Miniopterus schreibersii. Lineage (NCBI taxonomy): Eukaryota > Metazoa > Chordata > Mammalia > Chiroptera > Miniopteridae > Miniopterus > Miniopterus schreibersii. Next base: position 37,663,379 of record NC_138103.1, on the reverse strand, counting down.
CTTACCACAATAAAAAAATCTAGATTTTCAAAATATATGCTCCGAAACTTTACACCAGTTAGCACAATGCCTCAAATTCTACCCTCTTTGGTTATCCTTTAAGCCTATTTTTTTTTTTAATCTTTTAAAGTACTATCATAAAATCTAGATATGGCTGAAGACAATAGTGCATTTAACAATGAGCACATCTCTGAGATGAAGGATCTTTGGCAATGAGAAAGCAAGTTCCATGACTGCTGAAGTAATGCCTAACATGCTGAACACTCAACTGTTAGAAGTCAAGGTGGATAATTAGGACCAACCTAAAAGTAATAATCAAGCCTTTACCACTTATAACAGTAAAAGAAAGAGGAAAAAAGTGGTGCCAACTCCCCAGTATTCCATTTTTTCACCATGGAATAGTACCAGCTGAGGTCAGGTGGATACAGCACAGAAGCCCCGGCTAAAAAGGCTTCTGCCTCTCTATTGACCCGTGGGCTGTGGGGAAGGAGAGGGGAAGGGGTAAGAGTGACTGAGTCCAAGTGGGAAAGACTCAGGATAAAGAAGCCTGTGGTAGAGCCACCTGGGAATGACCTTACCTGACACCCCTGATAAGAGGACCTCAAAATGGCCTAGACGGACCTGGGTCCTTGACTGCAACTCCCTCCAAAAAACTTCAATGCAGTGGCTATACAGTAAGTGTGGTATGAGAGGGGAACTTTATACAGTAATTGACTATGATATGACCTAAAAGGTCACACAAGAGTTTAGCTTGAAGCCAGACTCATTATTAACAGATATTGGTTGTTGAGTGAATGTAGTAGCTAGATGTTTACTAATGGCCATAAAGAAAGAGAGGGAAGAAAAACAATGTTGGGAAATAGGTTTTCACTGTGGACAAACTTCTTCGTACTTTTTCCTACAAATGATCCTGAGTGAATTTTATTAGGGCCACTACAGATCTTTTACTTAGCTGAAAGAAAATTAGGTCAGCACAAAACAGAAGTAATATTGTATAAAATACTGTCAATCTATACTTTGATAATTCTCTCCTATACAACTGGAACAAATGAAGATGAACCATTTAAATCAGTGTTGCCCTAAAGGAAGAACTCTAACCAGAACAATGTGCCTTTAGAGGCACAATTTCTTTCAAATCAAACTACTAGAAGTGGATATAACTTTATCTGTCATTATCAATGAAATTTTAACTATTATATGTATAATATATGCTTTCTTGGGTAGATCTGATTGATAGATACATGAATATTTCTTTAAAATAAAAGGAAAACTTTTCTTGGTTTCATCATCTTCCATGTTATAGTTTTAAAAAACATGATATATTGACACAGATAAAATTTAAAAGCAAAAATAAGTAAAAACAATATTGAAATTTCTTGGTTTGATGTATCAGTCAGAGATATCCAGCTGTCTCCAAAATAGTAACACATTATCATAATTTCATAGACTCCCCAAAGCATTAGTTTGAAATTTCAAATAGTAATGAGTGTCTTAGTGAATTTGTATTTTACAAATTTAATCACTCCAGCAAACTGTAGTGAGAGGAAGTGCCTTCCCAAATAGGGTTTAGCTCTAATTTTCTTTACCAAAAAAGTCTAGATTGCCACACAAGTAAAAATAACAGAAGAGAGGAATTAAACATTAAAAAACAATAATTGATATTCATTTCTGAACTTGTATCTATACTTATAAAATTAAGAGCTAGATGAAATAATTTCAAAATGTTCAATCTTTTTATTCATAGGGATCTCTTCCTCATTCCTATCTTTAGTCATTTTCACCCTACTTTGAACACATTTACATCAGTGGAAATTAAGAACTATTGTCTCTTTATTATATCCTTTATTATTCTTGGACAGCATTGTTCCTTTCCATATTATTGCATAATAAATATGACATGAATATTAATAAGTTGTCAAATTTCAAAAATATCTTCTATAGTTTACTTGGAATTCTGGTGCATTTCTTCAGGGGGCTAACTATGACCATATTTAACACTGTTAATCAGTACCTACTATGTATAAAGTATTGGCTAGATGCATGGTCTCTATCCTCAAAAGGTTTAAAATTTCACAGTTGAGACAGATATGCGAGTGATAATTTATAATATAAATGAATCGAATAAGTGAAGAACAGTGGTACCCACACAACTGTATGAGCATTTCATTGTCTATATTGGATAAAGAATACTTCATGAAGAGAGTGTGTGTATGAGTCAGTATAGTACGTGCTGTGGTTCACTGCCCAGATTCCCCTTTCAAGGTAACTATTCCTCCCAGATGCAGGGCATGTTTGCTGATGGGATGTCACAAATGAATTTCCTCCCCGGTAAATGCCCTAGGCCAAAGGGAGCTGCCATGTGAAATTTTAGGCCCCCTTTCTGCTTGCAACTGAGTGGGTATGGAGGGCTACAAAGTTCACCCATTAGCCTCATTTGGGGCATCTTTGCCAACTGCAAGTTACTGTGGCATTGAGTGGGACCTCTGGTGCAGTTCCACCACAGTTCCAATTACTCTCTATACAGTCCTGCTTCTCTCACTCACTTTTAAGTATTGATCCCAGAGAATATTCCCCAATAAATCATAGGCAAACCAATTTCCATCTGAAAGTTTCTTTTCTGGGAAATACCATATGCGACTGCTAGTGTCAGGAGTGAGTGATCAAAAAAAACACCAGGCTCTAAAATGGATTCTGGAATTGGGTCCCCTGCTGGCTGGTTGGTATAAAGGATTCACCACTGATGGTGAATGAAGTGCTGTGCATGCTGTAGAGGTGTAATTATTAAATGTTTCACTAGTAGTAGGGGTTGTAATAGAGGAATGAGAAAATGTATAAGTGAGTACACTGTGAGTCCATTTGAGAAATTCTGGAAAAGTAGTAGATATAAGAATTATAGAACTGGATGTCTACTTGGACTAATTGAGACCTTGGAGAAAGACAATGTAAGACTGAAGGTGATTAATCACCTGTTTCAGGCCAACTGTGAAACCAGAGGTCTAATTGGTAGGATATAAAGAGATTTTCATCTCCTTAAGCTAGAGGGTAAAGTGGAGGATCATGCCCAGAACTTAATTACAAGGGCCACAGAGTCCCAGAGAATTTTCAAACCTGGAAGGTCCACTGTGCCAAGATCAAGGCCTTTTGGGGAAGGAGTGATACAATGTGACTGGCAATAGGATTAGCAGTGTCTACACATTGAAAGTATTCTTTTTAATTAAAAAAAGATTTTTTCAATTACAGTAGACATTTAATATTATATTATATTAGTTTGAGGTGTATAACCTAATGGTTAGACATCTATATAATTTACGAATTGATCCTTCCGATAAATTTAGTACCTTCCTAGCACTATAGGTAGTTATTACATTATTGACTATTTCCCTGTGCTGTACTTTATATCCCTGTGACTATTTTGTAACTACCAACTGAGCTGCTTTAGCCCTTCACCCTTTTCACTCAGCCCCTGGCCTCCCTCCCATCTGGCAGCTATGAGCTTGTTCTCTGTCTCATAGTCTGTTTCTGATTTGTTCGTTCCTTTATATTGTCTTTAGATTCCACATATAAGTGAAATCATATGGTATTGGTCTTTCTCTGACTGACTTATTTCACTAAGTGTAATACCCTCTAGGTGCATTCATGTTGTCTCAAATGGTAAGATTTCATTCTTTTTTATGGCCAAGTAATATTCCATTTATATATATATATATATATATATATATAGACACACGCACACATATATATACACACCACTTCTTTTTCCAATTGTCTATTGATCATCTTAGATTGTTTCTATCTCTTGGCTATTGTAAATAATGCTGCAATTAACAAAGGGATACATATATCATTTCGAAAAAGTTTTGAATCCTCAGATTTTCTTAATCCTCGGGTTTGCCGAAGTGGCCCTCTACTCCTTTTAAAGGGTGGCACTTCCTTCTTGTTTGAAAATAATACAGAGGCTACTGCCTTTCAAGATCTCATTTAAGGTTTACCTCTACCTCTCATTCTAATCATCAGATCAAACATTAGGATTAGCTCATGGTGTACCCCAGCCAGGGAAAGAGCAGGTCCTGTTTGGAGAAAGGAACTACAGTGCAAAGGAAATGCAGAAACTAGTGTACCTACAGCATTGGGAAGGTATCCTCCTGACGGTGCTTAATGCAAGGGTTCAAAGCACACAGTTCAATGAAAGAGAGTTTATCGGTGTGGGAGCCAATCTTCAGAAATATAAACTCATCATTTTTACAATGCCACAGTAGTATATTTGTAAAGAGATTTACCTTTTTAGCTCAAAATACTATAGATTTTTAAAATGAAAATGAAGGGAGTGAAATGAAGCAAAGTAAATTTCTGAAATTACATATGGAAATAAAATGGCTCAAGAAGTGGTTGCCAATCTGAATAGGCCAATGTCTGTCTTGACAATATGCTGTATGGTACCTAGTCAAAGTTTGTAAATCAGTTTCTGCTTTTATTTTTTGTTTGCTTTTTGATTCTTTGGATTTTATTATTTTTTGCATTTTAAGTTAACTTTCTCTATTTATTATGTCATATAAGAGAATTTGGTTTTTTTAAAATTCAAAACTGTTTTCTAAACCCTGGAAATTGATATAATTTTTGTTTTAGAACAAAAGCTGAGGTGAAAGGTTATATCTTCTCTCTTCCTCTCTTTTTAATCATTTTAAAAATAAAACCACTTTCTTTTTTGCAGTCATAATTCAACCACATCAATCATCCATGAATATTTTGTTATTAAGCCTAATTTTAGAAGAATTAATTACAATGATTAAATGGGAAAATTGACTTTTTGCTGAAATAATATAAATTAGGTTTGCTCCATTGTATCATTGTCCCCACTCAATGATTTATTCATTCCTCATCCTTTATCTTAGATTTATTAAATTTGTGCCTTTAATTATTATCTTTTACAAGCACTCAGTAGATTATTTCAACATTTTTATTCCTAATGCTAAGTTTACCACTATGCTTCCTTCTTAGGTGGAAGAGGGAAGATAAACCTGACTTTGAGCAGTGCAACAACACAGTTGCTTTTGTTCTTAGTGTATTTTTTCAAGTCAAGTTGCATGATCAATTACTTTCCTTTTTGATTATATTAACATTTACATTTTCTAATTTGCTTACTTACAATGCATACAAATATCAATATCACAATCTTTAAGAACTTGCTTGTGACTATGTTCAACAATTTTGTATTAAGATTGTAAGTTATGTAACCATCTTTTTAAAAAATTACTTCTCAAAGGCTCTCATGTGCTGGGGGCCAATGGTGGCAATGCGTAAAAGAGCGCTTTTGAAAGACAGAATACTTGGATCAAACACACTGTTGTTTTTTTAAGAATGTAATTTATACATATCTGGTTAAATAAAGTGATGTTCTTATTTCAACTGACTTGTTTATATCATGTAAGCATGGTCCTGTACCAATGGGACTAATAAAGACAGGAAAAAAATGAAAGCAATGGAGTGGAGGGTAAGAAGGGTATTTTGCAAAAAAAACCTTGGGCGCTGAGACAAATTACTGGGGCCAGTTATGCCCAGGCCAAGAAATGTAGCATATTAACAAAAAAAATCTCATAGAAAATTTTTAGCTGGTGCGGAATAGAAATATACTTTTCATCTGACCCCAGTAGCTGATTATTTGAAATGTGTTTTTTTTTATTTTTTTCTTATGTTCTATGATCTCTCTTCCACCCTTGTACTTTTTCCATCTACACTGAATTCTGATCACATAATTTTAAATAAAATTAATTATTGTAGAGTGTGGATTCAATGAAATATTCTATATAAACAAAGATTTTTCAATAAAATACAAATTTAATTTGCCAAAAATGTCTGTAGGATAATTTAAAGTGTCTATGGAATAGTTGACTATAGAGGGTGGGGCAAAAGTAGGTTTATAGTTCTGAGTATGTGGAACAGAGTTTGTTCTTTAATTATTATTCATTTAATTATTGTATTTTCCATACAAACAACTGTAAACTTACTTTTGCCTCACCCTATAGTATAATGTAGTGGACTGTGCTAATTTATATTTTAAAATTCTTAATGGTAAAAATAAGAGAAATTATAACATACAATTAAAAGTAATTATCCATCTTGTCCCCAAACCCCCAAATTGTTTAGCCTCCCCAGAAACGTCTTTATTAAATTTATTTTATTTCTTTCCAGACATTTGCTAAGTATGCATATATATATATAAATTTCAAGGTTTTTTAAAAATTTTGTTTGAGTATTATCAAAACTGTTCTCTAAAGTAACTGACTTTTTTAGCAGTACCTACTCCTTTTATACTGTGACTATTTTTTAATTTTCTAAATAATTTTACTTTTTCTTTCATTCCTGAGCTACGCCAGCTTCATCCTTCTGTTGTTTCATTATATCTTCTTTGACCTCCAGTTTCCCATTACAGGAGCTGCTGCTGCTTGTAATTTCTTTGCATATATCACACACCGTATCATTTTTAATTATTGCTAATCTTGGAATGAGAGATATTATTTCTGGGCCAGCTCTCTGCTTAACAACAGCACTTGAGCCCGAGCCAGAGTATTGAGCTGGAAAAGCACGCATATGTAATTTGGGTCAGTTACACAAACTCACTAAAACTCTCCTCTTGGCTGTATTTCTGCCCAGCAACAGCAGAAGATATTTTTGACTCAGACCAGAACTCAATGTTTCACATGGCTTATGCTGGGTTTTCACTTCTCTCCAGTTGCAAGAAATTAGAAGTTTTAGAAATGATATCCACTTAATGTACTCCTCCACCCTGGCACAATGACAGGACCCTCAGGCAAAGATGATGTGTGCATGATGTTCTTCATCCATTCCATGTCCCTTGTCACTCTGTGATGTCACATCGGCACTGGGACTTCCTTGCAGCCTTGTGAGCCCATTGGCCTCATTTTTTCAAAGAAGGTACCACTGATTTGCCCTCCACCCTTAGGGCATGCCACCTAATTGGGGAGTATTCTGTGTTCTGTTTGAGATCTGAAATGGTTTAAATCCTTAGTATCTACCCTCAGTTTGGCCCACATTTCATTATATTTGGCAGTGGTTCTTCCATAGTTTCATTAAAAATAAAAGGTTACTTTTTTCTTATTATTTGTTTGTATTCACTGATTTCAGAACAGAAAGTAGAAGTAGCAATGACTTTAAACAATAATTTTTAACCCAAAACTATATACTGAGTTTATTAAAGTTTTATCATTTGCTATTACAAAGCAAACAAAAAGTATTTTTTTTGTATTTTTAATTTCTTTAAAATTTTTTTTAGAAATAACTTTTCTCGAATAGTTAGAAAAAAATTTCATTTGAGTGTTTCTAAAATAGCATAACTTAATAGACATGCTAATTTTTTTTTAGACAGACATTTAAGTTCATAATAATACAGTTTCTTTTCTGTAATGAAACTAATGGTGGATAGACTCAATTATTTTTTAAACCAAAGAGAGGAACAAGGAAAAAAGACTACTATAGGGAAGAAAATGGCAGAACAAGTTTTAGATAATCTGCCCTTAGTAAGTAAACATATGTATAGTATATATATACCAGCTGCCAGAAAATTTAGAGAAATATCTGTGTTCGCAAAATAAATATGATAGATTTTGGTTTAATTGCTTAATTTGTTGAGTTTGTTTGGGTTAAACTGACTTTAATGAGTCAAATAAGTGTTGGATTGAGGGAAGTTTTTATAAAAAGCAAAGGCTTTTGTTCATCTTTCTTAGCAGTGTAATTACAAGGATGATCTGATGCTCAGAAATGAGGAAAAAAACATACACACAAAAAAAAGAGCTACCCAGAAGACTGAGGAGTTGCATGTTGTGAAAGTCCATGCTTGGTCTATTTTAGAGATGAAGGGAAAGTTTCAGAAGTGTTACGACTCAGCTGGATATGTTTTCCGGAACACTGTGCTTCTTTACTCAGTCAGTGGCGGGCTTATTTCCTTTAGTTCAGCATCATTCCTACTAGACCATCAGTAAAGGTTACATCTGACCACATGTTGATGAGTGTTTTGATTTTATTTTAAAGTGAGAGGAAAGAGTTCATGAACATTTTAATATAAAAATATAATTGATCAATTAATTCAGAAATCATTAAATTTGTTTATGTTCTTAAATCCTTATGTTATTGGTCACTTATACTGGACTTTTTCTGCACTTTAGAGTTGTTCTTTATTTAAAGTTTTTATTTTATTTTATTGATTTTTAGAAAGTGAGGAAGGGATAGGGAAACCTTGATTGGCTGTGCCTGCAGGGCCCTCCCGTGGACTGAGCCAGCAGCGTGGCATGTGCCTTGACCTGGAATCGAGCCGGCAATCTTTCCAGTACACGGGACGTTGCCCAACCAACTGAGCCACACTGGCCAGGGCTAGAGTTGTTCTTGATAGAAATTAGCCACATTTCTTTGCCCTGTTCTCGTTTTATCTTCTTAGTAAATTAAATAGCTGACATTGAATTTGATTCTACCTTCCACTTAGAAACCCCTTTCTTTCTACCTTCCATACCCAAGTTCTTCCTAACATCACTTCACCCAACCCAAGCATTAATACTACTGTTTTATCACCTCTGAAATCCCCTTGTAAAAAATTGCATGTTTAAAAATGCGCATTGTCCTTCAATCTGTATTGTGCAGCAGATATATTTTATTTTGTAGGCAGGTTTGGACCTAGGAAAATGTTAATCCCAAGAATATTACATTTAGAAAGGTCAAGGCAACCACTGGGAAATTTTCTTGAAGCTGTTCATTACCAACTGAAGCATATCCAGCGTTCCCTATGACTCAGATGACATAGGGCACATTTTGTATTAACAGGAGGCAGATGTTTTGCTCACTTTTAAATGGCTATTGTTTTGAAGCCTTCATTATAGAATGGCTATAAAATCCAACAATTATAGAAAATTTTGAATACAGGCTAAAATTTGAGTTCTGAATTGGAATTTAGCACCTAAGTACTAAAATACGAACATATGAGCCATCTGTTTTGTTTGTTAGTCACAAAATATTTTATCCATTGTATCAATAGGATATTTAAGTTGAATAACACATTCAAATATGCACACACACATAGAAATAAAAGTTCAGAGTTAAATTCAATTTTCAATCACAGAAAATTAAGTAGCGATTTGGCCATCTATTTACTTGATTACCAAAAATCTGCTTGTGGATTTTATCTTTGAATAATTAGGTTCAACAACATATATTAATAAAAACTGATATTTAGATGCCTTCTTGAAATAAATGGTGAAATAACATTTTCCAAAATAACAGGTTTGGGAGAAGTCCTCAGAAATTTCTAATTATTTGTAAGATGGTAAGGGGGAGGGTATTTTTAGTGTGTGACCAACATTTTAATTTCTTTAATAAGATATCAAGAAGTAATATAACAATACATTTTATTTGAATGTAGAAGGCCAGAGAGCAATAATTCATATAAAAATGAATGTATTTATGTGAATTCATTCATAGAATGGAAATAATAGGCAAGAAGAGACAGATACATGGTATGTGCAGTTTAGAGACATGTTCTGAGGGGTGTCAGGCAGGCAGCATGGTTTACTTAGAGGCAGATTAGGGTGATACAGCATGGGGAGGAAGGGGCAATAGGGAGCCTTCCCAACAGTGGTCACAGACTAGAAATCAGCCAGAACTGCACAGTACTGTTTCCAAGAAAGCTGACAACATCTATTTACTATATGACTGAAAAATTGATGCCAGGATTGGAGAGAAGAAGCCCTTATGGAGCTTTTTACGGTCTTCCAAAATCTGCCTAAATGATTTCACACTGTGGTACATATAAAATGATCTTGCTCACAGTGGGAGTTTTACAGATACAGAAAGAGAATATTATAAAATTCATTGAAGCAAAATATCAGCAAATTTAAAATTTGGTAACTGAATAAGTAGATAGCACTAACATGAACTTGGTAGAGGTAGGATATTGTTTTGAAACAAAATTTTAACTAATTTAACCCTAAAACTATATTTTGTGAAGAACACTAAACTTTCATCTTTTCTAAATCCATGTCAATGCCTGGGAGACTATAATGGGAGGGGACCCCAACTGTTTTTAGGTTGCAGTAATACCATAAAAACAGTTCTCTGTGAACCACGTGCTAAACACAGTACACTCATGATGAATATGTGAGGGTCAGCTTCTCACTCCATTCAGTAGAAAAAATGTCCTATACTTAGATGGATGGCATACTTGCCCACCAAAATTATTCCTTACACAGTCCACAGAAGGGTTATATTAATTTCCATAATTAATATTTTACTGAGGGGAAATTTTTTTTTTTTTACTCTTTATTTCATCTTTTTTACAAAGAAAAAAGTGAGGTCAGAATGATAGGATAGATAAATGCTTTTGCTCCGTCTTCTTGATAGATTTTAATCATTACCCCATAAAATGTGCATAAAATGTACAGGCTGACAGGTCTTTTTACTTTCAGTTTTCATTTCTTTTTAGCTGAGGAAGAAAACAAAATTCACATTTAAGAGTCCATTTGTGTGCACATCTCTGGATTATTATATCTTTGCAGTGGATGCAACATAAGGTATTAAACTTCTTGATTGCTTCCTCCACCCTAAGAAGCAAAGGAAATAAACATCACATTAAAGCAATGATAGGAAACTGCCACTCTGAAGTGGATGGGTTTAAAGTAGATACTTTTTAAACATTATATAACCTCTTTCAGTCACTTTCTTTTAGCCCTCCTCCCCCCAAAATTAATAGTTTTAGTTTTCCTCCTTTAAAAACATATGGGTTCATTTTAGACCATATTTAAAATATGTCCAATATTGCCCTGCTGGCGTGGCTCAGCGGTTGATCCAGGAGATTGAGGTTCGATTCCCGGCCAGGGCACATGTGGGCTCCGTCCCCAGCAGGGGGCGTGCAAGAGGCAGCTGATCAATGACTCTCTCATCATTGATGTTTCTCTCTCTTTCCCTCTCCCTTCCTCTTTCTGAAATCAATAAAGTTTTTTTTTTTTTTAATTTTTTAAATGGAGTGAGTTTCTGTAGGAAGTGGGGAGGAATATGACTAAAACTACTCATTTCTGTTATAATCCCGAGTTACTTTTTTTCATCATGGGCATGTACTACTTCAGTAAAACTTCTTAAAATTAACACTTAAGCCACTAGAAGTTCATTTTGTTATAAAGATAAGGTACAAAAATTTTCACAGTGGATGGTCTTTCTGAAGAATCCATTCTTTGTGTGCCAAACTGGAATATCACCTTTATTCTTTCCTGTATTCCTCAACCATTTAGATCTGTTTCTGGACTTTCTATTTTTTCACATCTAGCTATCTATTCTGACCAAGCATCAGACTATTTACCTGTTATTAATGCACATGCTATTTGATATTCATTAATTCTTAAGACCTTGAAAACATTTTCATTAACTATTTTCATCTACTTAGGTCTCTAGAATCCAAGTATAAAAGGAAAAAGAAAGCAAGAAATGTGAACAATGACAAAGGAGAGCAATAGCTTGTATTAACTTAGAGAAAACACACACATACACACACACACACACACCCATAACTCATTGGAATAAAAGTGCCGTTCCTGAATCACTGCCTATCCAGGGTTAGAGCCCAACATTCTGCACAGAAACTGACCCTCAGAGGTCACCAGACATCAACTTTGTTCTCAAACTTTCTCAGTGGTATTTGTTTTTTCCACAGTGCTCAGCAGCTTCTTCTCTGTATTTCAGATCTCGAACCATACTACGTAATCAGGACTTCACAATGTAGATCTCTAGATTATTAAGGTTTCATCTGTGTGTCACATGTATACACTTGAGCATAAATGTGCTTCTAAGTATACTTCACAAACTGTAAGTTAGTTAAGCTATTCTATTTCTTTTTGCCATAATTACCATTATGTTCTATTCTTCATATTCTGCTGTCATAAACTACAAGCAGTGTGGTTCAGATATCCAAAATATTGGACAATCCTAAGATTCTTTAAGGCGGATTTAGGAATTTATTATTGCAAATATGAGATTATTTTCTGTTTGAGAAAAATGCCGGTCTTATTGGTATTAATATTAAAATTGCTTTCACCCCCATGCATGTTTTGAATAAGCAAGTGACTGAGCAAACCCTCCCAGATTTACTTTTTAAAAAAAACACTGAGATATAGTATCCTTAACTTTGTCTTCATTATTTGTATCAACAAATATGAAAAACATGCTTTATGCTAAACACTGTGATAGGCCTGGTCACAAAGCATTAAATATAATCCAGACACTTTCGATGTCTAGGGGAGAGACATCGAGCAAATAGAAAAATCAATGGGGAAAAAAAAGAAAGGACGGGCACAAACAAACACCCAGGTCAGGTGCCAAACCCACAGTGGCTTTAAAAACACACTCGTGCATACACGGTAACTTCTCAGTGGCTGAGAGCATGTACACTTCTTGCTTCCTTTATAAGTTAAGTTTTTGTTTGGTTTAAACTTTAATTTGGCGAGTACACTTTTTGGTGCCCTATTAGGCTTATTTTCTATCCGTTGCTTTTGAGGGAGGGGTGACAAAGGAATGGGGTCCTCTTATTGCTGAGTGCGCTGTGCCGTGTGGCCTCCTAAATGAAGGGAGAAGCAGAGATGCCCTGGACTACTAGAAACTGAAAGCGCAAACATAGCTCTATCCCGAATCCGCTCCAGCCATGGAAATGCTCCTCTCGCCTCCAGCTGCAGAGAGCAGAGCTTCCTCCCGGGTTCACGGGGGCTGCCCCGCGGGTGTTGGATTGGCAGGGCCCCCCCTTATCCGGACCTGCCTGGGAGTGCTCTGCAGTGTGACTCTTCCTGCCCAGCCCTGTCCCTTCTCCCTCTTCTTCCTACTCAGCCCTTGGCATCGTGATCTGAAGGCTCTCCCCGCACTCTCCAGTTCTCTCACCTTTATTCTGAGCAGGGGTCTTCCCAATAAATCTCTAATACCCAATCCCATCTTGACATCTGCTTTTCAGAGAACTTTAATTTACATAATCTGACATAAGTAAGTCAATGGAAAGAGATGCAATTCTATTTACCACCAGTTCTTTTCAACTCTGTTATTCGTAGGTGTTTACATATTAATTGAATAATTATTCCAATCACTTAAATCTCAGTTTTTTAGTTTAACTTGTTCCTTCAAAATAAAATCTTGAGGTTTTAAATTATAATCTGTGCTTTTGGGAGGTAAAATAGTAAGTACATTAGATTAAGAATATGCGTGATGACAAAGTGAAAGAACTAGGAAAATACAATTAAAGTTTTAAAATTTTAAATTACTTTTTAGGATTGAATAAGTCAGTTCTAAAGTTAATACAGCAGCAGCAGGTTTTCACAGATCTCAAAGTCTTATCTATTTGTTCCTATATGCAGTCTGTGGGGATTTGGGGCAAAGAAGACAGGTCACTGACCATTCATTAGTTCATCTATTTATTAAAAAGATGTGTGTTTGTTTCTATTCCAGTGAGCAGGCTCTGTGCTGAGAGTGTCTCTCAACTATTAGACCCTAAATACAGCTAAACTTTGTCTGGTGTTAAATTTGACATTTAGAACACGAATCTAAGTAAATGCCAGAGTTTTACTCTGAAGATGTAGCAATTTCCTGTATTTGAAACGGTTTGTCCTTTTTGGTTCTGTACCGTTCAGTCAGAAAACATTTATATAAACTTCTGGTGGCTGATTCCCATAACCAAGTTTGTAAATCAAATACAACCACAAAATCTACGAGAACAGGATATGATTCATACCTTGCTCAATAGTTTCTGTTTTTACTTCATTTTTTTTCTTCTTTTACGAGTGTGGAATGCATCAGTTCTAATGTCAACAGCAGTGTCTTCCATTTATTGTGCTGCTCTTCTGTCTGGAAGAACACCAGAGAATATGTTTTCCTCACCATGTCACTAAAACAGGGTTTAACATAATCATATAAAAATTAAAAAATTTTGTTAAATCAGTTCAGCATAGGTTTTGACTGCATCACCTCACCCTGGATGTTATCCCTAAAATCTGAGATTCTTCACCTTCTATACCTAATGAAATTTTTACTCTCGATGGCTACATGTAATCTAAAATTCCTCATTATTTTACATATTTTTTGCTTTGAAAGATTTAATGTTTTTCTCTAACCATTTCCACAGCTAGTGCTTGACACTTAAGTATGATCCTGTGGGCCTTCCTTGAGAACTTGTTTATATTATAGTAAAAACCTTCTGATTCCCGTCTCTCCCAGCCCCAGCCCTTCCTCCTGCCTTCACCCCCTCCCTGCTTTTCAACAGACTTCCCCTGTTTTGCCGCGACAGTGTTCTCCCGGTAAACATCGGCCGCTTCGCTCAACGTGCTCCAGCCTTTTGCATAGGACTTGATGAAATTTTTCAACAGAAATTCTTTTAATAAAGTCATGTTGTCACTTGAGTAAGAGAAAGAATACAAAAGTTATAAAAAGGAGGAATGGAATCCCACCTCTAATGATTTCCTTAAATTAAAAACAATCCGTTAATGGCCCTTTTAAAATAACAGATTACATGTATACTCTGTGCCAGAGGGTCGATTGCACAAAAGACAGACTTTTTTTCCTAAATGGGGCTGGGCTAGTTGGGAAAGAAAGCGCTCTTGTCAGAGAGCTTTAAAGCTCTGTTTAACTTGAAATGCTCTTTAAATGGAGTGCCCTGAGTGCACATAAAGAGAGAATATAAGTGTATGGGAGTGAAGATAGATTAAGAAAATTGATTTTCTGACCCTCAACTTCTGTATGTCCTCTTTCCTCAGAAAATTCTTGCTATAAAGGAACATGCCTGTTCTGCTTTCCCAGCTTCTTTTGGAAAATCACCTTTTTCTGTCATACCTCTTTGCATTCCAAGTCTTCCATGCTGTATTCCCAGAGATACAAAAGTGCTAGGAGCTAAAGGGAAGCACCTTTAATCAAGGCACCATCATGAGGCTTCCTCCCACTTATCTTGCCAATAGATTCATTTCAATAAAACTTTTACCTGTTTATGTTTTTAAATTTTTATCTCTAATGATATATAATGTTGCCTTGAACAAGTGGTTAGTAATTATTATCATAACTAGTTCCAGAAGAAACTTTAAATGCTCAAAACCCATGTTATAGGAAATTTTAGTGTACATTTATATTTATTTATATATTTTACTGCAAAGCAATATGATAGTATTCAAGGAAAACATTGAAGTATAAAAATATATTAGGATAAAAATCTATAGGAAAAAGTGGAATGAAAATATGATTTCATTGAGGAAAAGGAGCAATTTTTTTGAATATTAAAATATGTTCACATACTTTTAACTGAATAATAGGGTAATTACATGGAGATTATATTTACTATCCTTTTGAGAACATTTTAAAAAGTGATATAATAGTTGTATTTAAAATGGGAACTATATCCTTTAAAATTATTAAAATTTATAGTAACAAATTTTAGATTCTAACTTTAGAAACAGAGGATGTATAGTTAAAATTATCCTGGGGAGCCCAGCCGGGCGTGGCTCAGGGGTTGAGCGTCGGCCTGGGATCCAGGTGATAGGGGTTCGCTTCCCGGTCAGGGCACATGCCCGGGTTGAGGGCTAGATCAATGACTCTCTCACCATTGATGTTTCTATCTCTCTCTCTCTCCCTCTCCTTTCCTCTCTCTGAAATCACTAAAGATATATTTTTTAAAAAAAAAAATATCCTGGGGAGTAGAAGATCTACGGATCTCATGCTCGTAGTTTATCAACACTTATGAGCACCATACTTTATATATTTGCCCTTTTTTCAAGAAGAGCTCCCCCAATGAAGTCATTTCTCTCCCTTCAGGCCCTTATGACCATTTTGGAGAGGATATTTTTCCATGGAGGCAGATCTGTCACTGCATGAAAGTTCATGCCAAGATCATCCCCCTTGGGACTTCAAAACTCTTGCTCAACATGCTGGTTTCTTTATATCCTGATCCCCAGCAAAGAATAACAAATATCTATGATATCTAGTTAATAATTTTTAATCCACAATTCTAAAATTACTTTGTTGGACTATTTTCCAGAAATAAGCTGTGCATCAAAGATTTCCCTCAGAAAGGGTAAAGGGGTCTTTGGGGAACATCTCAGCTTTAATTGAGGAGGTGCACTGTTTCCTTGGTCTCACCTCAATTTTTAGTGCCACTGTTGTTTTTCTGGGTCAAAATTCTTAACTTCCCCATTTTTTTCTTTATTTCCTTTTTTTCCCTTTTGACATCTATGAAACTTTGCTCTGAGAGGAAGTCTTTCTCCAAATGCATCCCTGGGGCACTATTAAAAGCTGAGAACAGCAAGCTCTTCTCCCTCTGTTCCATCTGAGTCACTCACTCAATATATGTGTCATGAGCCTGAGCCTACCCACAGCTCTGTGAAGGCAATTCACTCTGACAACACTACACCATGCACCCAAAACTATTTGAGACACAGGAAGCGGTAAAATATGAAGATAAGAAGAAATGGACCTCAAGGGAATTTAAAATTTCATCGAGTATATAAACAATTCAAGTTGGTATAGAGATGACTATAGTACAAGGGCAAAAGTGAGGAAGGAGGTAGTTACGATGGAAATACGGGGAGGGCAAAATTATCTCCGTTAGGGTTTGGTTCAGGGGAAGTTTAGGGCATTCGAAAAGCTACCACTTGAGATTTGGAAAGAATTTGGACAACTAGAGTTGTTGGAATGTGGCAGTGGTGTTTTCCAGTGAAACCATATAAGGAATCTATAGGTTGTGCTTGAGAAAGATTAAGTAGCCTCATTTGCTGACAATCTATAGTGTGTGCAGAATAACAACACAGATAGAAAAGGAGCATGTGAGTAGTTTCTTGGTGCAGCTCACATCCCCTGGTTCAAGCCCTCCATGAACTATGGAAAATGTGACTGTAGCTCAGAACTAAGCTGTGTGTTTCTTTTCATGTTGGGCAAAGTGCCTACTCTTTTGACCACCTGTGGGCATTAATTGAGCTTTGAATAAGAAATGCACTCTTCGAAGTCAAATTCTCCTCAGGCCAATTTCACATTCAAAGATAAACAGGGGTTGCACATACCAAACACTGAATTTTACTCGACTGAGAAGCTGATCTTTTTTTATGCTCTAATACAACATCTTTCTGAATATCTCAGTTTTATAGTGGCAAGTACCTTGGAGATAGTGAGACAGAGAGAACCGTTCCGAAAGACACGGGGGAATGAAGCTTTCAAAGAGCGTCTCTCACGTTCTTTAGATTTGTGCCAAAACTTAGTGGTTAAAATAGTGACATTATACCATTTCCCGGTAAATATGATAAACTATTCTAATTAAGCCATTTAAAACAACAATTTTATTCCAAACATATGTGCAACCAAATGTGGCTTTTAAATTAATTTTCCATTGCTCTTTTGTACAAATTGGTTGTATCACTGCAAATGTGATTTTGTAAAATAAAAATATTACTAACCAGAATTTGTGAAAATAAAATATAGGGTGGGCAAAAGTAGGTTTGCAGTTGGGAGTACATGAAATAGTTTACTGTTGTATTGTTATTTATATATTTTGTATTACTTATTATTATTACTGACCTACTTTTGCCCACTGCTGTAAATTACTTGCTTATTGGAATTTGTTATACATGTTATACAAACAAATGAAAGAACAATAAAACTAAGAATTTTGCTTCCAAAATAAAAATATTAACTAATTTTTAAATATTAAAAAAACTAAAACTTAATAATAAAAGCAGTATAACATTTCTGGAAATTACCTTAATAGCATATATATACTTTAGAAAATATGTAATTTGAGAGTGTTTTTCTTTCAAATGAAGCTGAAAGATATTTTCATTCTGCATTCACCTTGTCACATAGTTTGAACATTGAGATGCAAGCTTGGTTTAGTTGTTTTGGTGCTATACAATTATTTATATAAATTTTTCAATGTTGATATAGCTCTTGTTTATCATTTATGTTATCTCCATATGACATAAAGCTCTAAAATCTGAATAACTTGGGTGCAAGTATTTTGTGAAAATTATGAATTTTGCAATAGCATAAAGAATAAAATTTGATATTTCATGGTGTAAATGTCCCACAGCTTTTTTATCCACTCATATACTGATGGGGACTTGGGCTGTTTACACCATGGAATACTACACAGCTATGAAGAAGAAGGATCTCCTACCCTTTGGGACAGTGTGGAAGGACCTGGAGAGTATTATGCTAAGCAAAATAAGCCAGACAGAGAAAAACAAACATCATGTGATCTCACTCATATGTGGAATCTAAAGAACTTAATAAACTGAGGAACAGAATAGATTCAATGACATGGAAGCACAGATGAGACCGACGAATCTCAGAAGGACAGAGGAGGGCAGATGGGTGGAGAGGGAGAGAGTAACCAAAGAATTTATATGCATATATGCACAACCCAAGGACACAGACAATGGTGTGGAGGGGGTTGGGGAGGGGGGTGAGGTGGAGTGGAACAGGTCATTGGGGAGAAAAAGGGACATCTGTAATATTTTGAATAATAAAAAAAAGACTTGATCACAGGGAATTAAAAAAAAAATGATAAAATTTGAAGAATTTAAAACACACCATTTAGTAATTTGCAGTAACTTTTTTAAAAGTCAGGGGTATAATTTCATCTTTATTTCACCCTTTAATCTGGAGCTCCTTTGCCACCAGCCTATGCCAAGATATCAGGCAGCGTCCTTCATCTAGACTATTTCCATGGCTCTCCTGAATAACTTTCTGACAATCATCATGCCCCTCCTTTAGTCCATTCTCCACAAGGCAGCCTGAGTTATCTTTTAAGACTGAAAATATGATAATGCCACTTCTATTGCTTAAAACATTTCAATGGCTTCTTATCGCTCTTGGGACAAAATGGTCCCAGAAGGACCTGGATAAGATGGGTTTTGTCTAGATCTCAAGCCTTTACCCCAACCTCTCTAAATATTACTGTTTTTGTGGAGTTTCTTTTTTTCTCAGTTTCTCAAATACGTTTCTTCTTTCTAGAATGCTTCCATGCTCCTCCATTTTCTAGGTAGTAACAAAATATGCTTTACATTAGAGAACAAATCACACATATTTCTGTTTAGATCTCTTCCATCGTTACAGGCTCACATAGGGCCATGCTCCTTCCCGTTAAATGTTTGTTTTAATTAGTAATTCATAATAAATTATGTGACAATTTGAATAAAATCTGCCTCACCAACTAAATAAGAGCTCATGAAGGAAGGGGTTATATATGAGTTTAATCATAAGTTTATCGTTAACATCTAGCAGAACACCTGTCATTAATTACTAAATTGAATGACTGAAAAAAAAATACAGCAAAGTGAATCCAGCAATGCATAAAATTGATTACATGCTGCGACCAAGTAGGACTTAATGCAAGAATGCAAAGTGGTTTTAACAGCTAAACACCAAACAATGTCATATACCATATTAACATAATAAGGTAAAAAAACAAATGGTTATCTCAAATGATTTACAAAATGCATTTGATAAAATCTAATTTTCTTTCATGGTGAAAATTCTCAATGAACTAAGAATGGAAGATAATTTCTTCAATCTGATAAAGAGCCCTTAGATAAAACACAGCCACAAAATGGTGAAAACCAATGTTTTTCATTTAAAATCAAGAACAAGTCAAGACTATCCACTCTTACCACTTTTATTTAAAATTGTACTGGAGGTCCTAGACAAGGCAAGAAAAAGAAATAATAAGCATCCAGGTTGGAAAAGATGATGTAAAATTACTTCTATTTGCATGTAGTACAAACTTGTATATAGAAATACTAAGTAATGCATTTAAAAAGTGTTAGAACTTAAAAAATGAGTTTAACTGGATTTCAGGATTAAAGATCAATAAAATATGTATTCCTATACATATTTTTTTACTAGGTATTCCTATACATAATTTTATACTAGTAATGAATATCCAAATAATATTTATACTAGTGATAATATTTATACTTGTAATATACTAGTAATGAATATTCAAATAATAAATTTAAGAAAATAATTCCATTTCAAAAGCACTTAAAAAAGAACAAAATACTTTGTTCAATACAAATTTAGCAAACAAAATTCAAAACTTGTACACAGAAAACTACAAAACATTGTTTAAAGAAATGAAAGGAGACCTAAATTAATGTTGTTAAGATTGGCAATACTTTCTAAATTGATCTAACAGTTAAATGCAACTCCTATCAAAATCCTAGCTTGTTTTCTTTGCAGTAATTGACAATCTAAAAATAAAATTTATATCAAAATTCAAAGGATCTAGAAGAGACAAAACAATCTTGAAAAAGAACTAAAATGGAAAACTTACATGTTCTTATTTTAAATTTTACTACACTGCTACAGTAATCAAGAGGGTGTGGTATTGACATGAGCACAGATATATCAGTGGAACAGAAATGAGAGTCCAGAAATAATCCCTTATGTTTATGGTCAATGACAAGGGTGTCAAGATAATTAAAAAGGAATAATAGTCTTTTTGATATATGGTGCTAAGACAACTGGATACCCATTACAAAAGAATAACGTTGTACCCCTACCTCACACCATACACTAAAATTATCTCAAATTGGATCATAGACTTTAATGTAAAAGTTAAAACTATAAAATCCTTACAAGAAAATATAGTATAAACCTTCTTTGGGATAGACAGTAGTTTTTTAGACATGACATTAAAAGCATAAGCATAAAAAGGAAAAATTAGGTAATTTGAATTAGATCAAAATACAAAAAGATGTTTTGTACTTCAAATTATACCATCAACAGAGTAAAAAGACAATGTACAAAATGGGAGAAAATATTTCTAAATTATATATCTGATAAAAGATTTGTACCTAGGATGTATAAAGAACTCTTATAACTCAATAATAAAAACACAAGTAACTGAATTAAAAATGAAGAAAAGTATTGAATAGGATTTTCCAAAGAAAATACACAAATGGCCAAAAAAAGCATATGAAAAGATACTTAACAGCATTAGTCATTAGTAAAATGCAAATCAAAACCACAATAAGATGCCATTTCACTCCCACAACTATGACTATGATCAAAAAGGCAGACAATGACAAGTGTCCTTGAGAATGTAGAGAAATTGGAATCTGCACACATTCCTGGTAGTAATATAAAATGATGCAGTCACTTTGGTAAACAATAGGGCAAGTCCTCAAAAATGTAAATACAGAGTAACCATATGAGTCAACAGTTTCAGTCAAGAGAGTGAAAAACATTTATCCACACAAAAACTTGTAGGGATTCATAACAGCATTATTCATAATAGCCAAAAGTGGAAAGCAACCCAAATGTCTATCAACTGAAGCAAAGAACAGTAACAAGTTGCATAGCTATACAACAGAATATTATTTGTCAATAAAAAGAAATGAATTGCTGGTATATACTACAACTGGATAATCCCTGGAAGCATTTTGCTAAGTGAAAAAAAAAACAGTTACAAATAACCACATATTGTCTGATTATATTTATATGAAATTTCCAGAATAGGCAAATCTGTAAACACTGAAATTAGATTAATGGTTGGTGAGAGAGAGGGGTGTTGTAGGGAGGCAATGAATGTAAGGTTTCTCTTAGAGGAGACAAAACCGTTCTAAAGTTAGTTTTTGGTCACAGTTGCAGAACTCTGTAAATATACTACAAGGCATTGAATTGTACACTTTAAACGGGTGCTTTTTATGGTATATGAATTCTCTCAGTAAAGACGCTTAAAATGATTGAATGAATGAATAAGCAAATTAATACTAAAAGCAATGTTATACACTTAAGATATTTTAAAATAAACATACTAAGTACAGTAAAGTCTGCTGCATGTTCAGTGGATATAAAATGCAAGCTCCCCCAGTTGCTGTAATAATTAGAAACTTACATCCATTTATTCAGCAGGGTTCCTGAAGGCCACCCATAAAAACAGTTGGAATGTATAACCTGTATGTTAGTATCATTCTTTAAACAGCCTGGTTTTTTTTTTCAACCTTGAAACAGGACTTGACTTTTCATCACGGCCCTCTAAAATTAAATCCACTACCAAATTATTAGTGAGCAGTGTAGATTTTACCCAAACATTTGTGTCAGGTACACAGAAAGAGAGGAAAAAGTTTATACGAAATTTCACGTGGAAAATCTTAACAAGTATGCCATTTGACATTTCAGTCATTTCATAAATTCTTTCTTCTGCTGTCACTCATTTACCTCAGTTTTCCCTCTCTCATCTAAACCCTGCCTCTTGCTTCTGCAGAGTTTCCTGAGGACTTCACAGATGTGCTCATCCTAAGTGCAGGATGACACAGCCCTGCACACGCAGCTTCCCAGTAAGTTTATTACGGCTTTAACTCAGAACTGTCGGCATTTTGTTGCCTGTATACAAGCAACATGTTCTTTATATCTAGATCCTTATAATTAGATAAATAAATGTTATTAAGGTATTTTGAAACACTGAATTTGTTAATACACATAATTAACATGTACATAGTACATAAATTTTGCAACTTAACTGCACAACCATTCATTGACACAATGTGTCAGACAGAAATCATGGTAGATGCTGGATAATATCCAAATATGGAAGGAAGCTACAGTCCTTGCACTTAAGAAATTCACAATCCAGTTCTGTCACAAACATGATCTAAATTAACATTCTTCCATCTCTGTAAGTAAACTAAGGCAAAATGAGGAAATTAAGGTTCAAGAACATTATGTTGAGTCACGTACCTAGTGCCCAGATTTACACTAAAAGTTTCTAATAATATGGGTTTTTTTATTTGACCCATAAGTCACGCTGACTATAAAGCAATTTGCATACATCATCTTATTTATGTTTCCTAGAATTCCATTCACAGATTCCAAAAAACTTTCACCTGGATACTTTGTATAGATAGCATTAACCCTGGTATCTCTGAGGACTCTTATTTACATAAAACATAATTCACTGTAGCAAATTTGAGCAGAAAGAAATTGATAGCCAGGTAATAAAAATTGTGAGTGGTTCTTTGTTGTGATAGTGAGAGGGGCCGGTCTCATTTTGATGCCTTACAAGGTTTCTGGACCCACATATCCTGGTTTGGGGAAAGAAGGAAACAGGATCATATATTAATATCTGATTCAGACTATAATATATATATACTATTTCCTAAAGAATGGTTCCAAAACATTTCAAGGCGCATCTCCCAGCAGGTCCTGTAACTGTCTTCAATATTTCTTTCTACTGGCCTATAATTCAGATAGCTTCTAAGTGATAAGGGACATGATTAAAAAAAGAAGAAGAAAAAGAATCCTGCGGACACACGCTTCATTGCCTTACTTCTCGAGACAATGAGTTCCTTGATCTTGGTCAGAGTTTCTTGATCCATATAGTAGTTTATTTTGTCAAATTAATTATTCAGTGCATCTTCAGCAGCTGGATGAGCACTCACAAAGAACAAAATTACTCCTCTACTCAGGGCGCATTCCACGAGGAAAACTTTCCAAAACTTTACCAGTTATCCATTTTCCATTCTTGCCCCTTCCAAGTTCCTGACCATCCTGACAAACCATTCTTTAGTTTAGTCTCTTACATTTCAGTGTCAGTTATACATTAGAATACATTTCCTTCCAGAGGAAAAATATTTTCAGCCACAAGAAAGTTTTCTCTACTTTGTTGACTTCCAGGGCCAAGCCCAGGTGAGGCTATAACATCCCAGTAATCCACTTCTAGCAAGTACAGTCATGCCATATAAAGCCCTGTGCAAGCTAAGCTTGTATGTTCCCTCCACACTACACTAGGGAACTCTATCTGAGGCTAAGGTTGTGATCTGAGGGAGGGTGGGCAATAAGCAGGAGTGAGCTCACTGAGAATGTTAGCCACCTGCTTCAGAACTTGTTTATTCATGGCTATGCCCCATCAGTCACTTCTAATTATATGGAATCATTCTGGTCATGTCAGAATATATGACTTGCTGGATCAGAAAACACCCAGTTCCTGATGGGGCAGTTGAGGTTGGATGGGTAACTAGTGTTCTATGACGAGCTAGTTAGTCTCAGCCGTGGCCCGTGAGTAAATTGAGTAAAAAGGGTTCTACTGTGATGTGTCTAGTGCAATTTTCCTATCATTCCTATGCACAGACATTTCAAACACCATTCAGTGTGCTTGACCAATGTGGTCAGATGACAAAGCTGTTTATACCATAGACTGCGACTGTAAGGACAACTTAAGTGCACTTTATTTCCTGCAGATAAGAACTTCAATTTAGAATATTAAGACAAATAGAAACTGAGATAGCTTACCAACAACCGACCTTATTACTTGAAATGCAAAGGGTGTACTTAAAAAATGAGAAAAAATATTCAATAAGGAAGGTCTGATATGCAATAAGCAATAATGAGCAAAGATAAATGATGATGGAAGGAGACTTGACTTGGCAAGGTGAACACACATTACAATATACAGGTGATGTATTATAGAATTGGACACCTGAAATCTATATGATTTTATTAACCAATGTCACCCCAATAAGTTTAATTAAAAGAAAAAAAGAAATTGGTAAATGTCTAGGCATATACAAATCATCAATATCATCTAATTTGAAAAGCTAAAAATACCAATAATAACATATTTGACATCAATATATAGAGTATCCCAAAGAACGTATACACACAATTTGAATAATTACGAAGGCAGTGTTTATTAAAATACATTTCGTTTTCAAAATTGAGCCACTAGCTGTAAAGTGTGTATTCATTTTTGGGGGGACACCCTGTACAAGCTGAAAAAAGAAGGGCAATAGAAGATTATGTGTTCCAAGACCCTAGTCATGTAGGACAAAAAAGATTGTGATTAGCCACTGAATTGTTACGTATGTGTGGTAAAAGTAGAATGGCAACCACTAAAATAACTGAAATGTATGTAACCTCCAAAAAATTAAAAGGAGAACATGGAATTTTTAAAAGTCAGCCTAAAAAACAAGTAAATAAGGAAACACAAATGATATAAACAGAAGATGACAAAAAAGGTGGAAACGAGAATAGCAAGAGAACATGTATGATGATTGAGTGCACGCCTGCTTCCCCAGCCCGGGGGGTGCTGCCAAAGTGCCTAAGCCCTCCTGCAGCCCGAGGCTCCCCGGGAGCTGCCTGGGGGGGCACGGGAAGGGGCAGGGGCAGGGGCCGTGGTGGGCAGAACTGCTGGAGGACATTAAAGGTGTGCAATTTCTACAATTTCTACTTGTTTCACAGATTCTATCCGGATGCCTACCCATGAGGCTCACCCACGGATCCCCCCCAACTGGCCCACGGGCACCCCAGCACTCCGCATGCCTCACCTACACACAGTGCCCTCCCTGCGGCCAGCTTCCTATGTGTCATCCGCCCAGTAACACGATGGGCTGTGGCAGATGGCTGGTGAGCGTGAACAGAAAGTCAGCCAACTCTGTGGGCCAGGGAGGGGCAGCAAACCTAAGCTCTAGCGCCCTGTTTGAGAAAACTAGAGGCTGTCCGGGCCTGGCCTTGTGCTTTGCATTCAGAGGAGGCATGCAAGGTTAAGAATTCTGCCACAAGAGGGAGCAAGAAGCATGAGGCAGGTACACCTATAGAATCCAAAAATCCACAGCCTCCAAATCGCTAGCACTGACCAAGGGATTTCTCTCCAGAAGGCAGTTAGTAAAGACTGGAGGAGATGGCTGCTATTTCAGATGTTAAGAGAGCAACATAAAACTTCAAGGAACATAAAAAAATCAGGGTACAATGACACAATCAAAGGATGGCAATAATCTTCTGGTAACTGAAAACAATGTGTGGTTCATATAGTCAATAACGTTTTAATAAGTGTGTATGGTGCCAGGTGGGTACTTAAAATATCATGGGGGCCACTTTGTAAAGTATAGGATTGTCTAACCACTATGCTATACACCTGAAACTAATACAAGCTATAATTTTAAAAAGAACCAAATAGAAATTTTGGAGCTAAAAATATAATTAAAGAAATTAAAAGTGAAATTGCGAGCATCAACAGCAGAATGCTTCAAGCAGAAATAAGACTCTGTGAGACCACAGGCAGGAACTTTGAAATAATCCAGTCAGAGAAGAACAAGGAGAAAAAGGGTAAAAAGAAAAAGAGTGAGAAAAGCCTACATGATCTATTGCTTACCATTAAAAGGACCAATTTATAAATTACTGGAGTTCCAGAAGGAGAAGAAAGGAACAAGGAGTTGGGGGTGGGCAGAAATCTTATTTAAAGAAATAATAGCTGAAAACTTTCCAAATATGGGAAGAGATTTGGATATCAAGTTTATGAAGCTCATAGGTCACCAAAGGAAACTTAAATAGAAGACTGAAATAAATAAAATCAAAAATGAAAGAAGAGATATTACAACTGACCACAAAAATACATAGGATCATAAGAGACTACTATGAACAATTATTTGTCAACAAATTGGATAATCTAGAAACAAATAATACATTCCTAGAAATGTATTATTTACCAAGACTAAATAATGAAGAAATAGGAAATCTGAAACTGCCAGTGATGAGAAAGGAGATTGTAACAGTAACCTTAAAAACTCCCATCAAAGAAAACCTCAGGAACAATTGGTTTCACTGGTGATTGTAGCAAACATTTAAAGAAAAATTAATGTGAATCCTTCTCAAAGACTTCCACAAAACTGAAGAGAGGGAATCCTTCCAAACTGATTTTAGGAGGCTAGCATTATCCTGATAACAAAACCAAATAAGAACTCTACAGGAAAAGAAAACTACTGTGCAAAATCCCTGATGAATGTAGGTGCCAATATTCTCAACAGATTATTAGCAAACCAAATTCAACAACACATTAAAATGATCATACACCACAATCAAGTGGGACTTATTCCTATCATGCAAGGATAGTTCAGCATATGCAAATTAACAAACATGAGTCACCACATTAATAGAACAACAGGTAAAAATCATATCATCTCATAGATGCGCGCGCACACACAGCTACAATCAGAAATTTAAAAATCCACTCTCAAAGGGAACTAGCAGTAAAGAAATAAAAGTTATTAATAATAAGTATATATTTATATTTATATAACAAATACAAATGATATAAAAACTTGCAATGTTTCTATGTTTATATTGGTTTTATACATAAATTTGATATGTGTGTTCAAATCTACACATCGTATTTTTCCTAACTGGCCATTTTCTAGTTTTAAGAATACAATCAATTTTAAAATTTTAATATCATAGTTTATGTCTGATCACATTGTAATCACATTGAACTCAATAATAAAAATATTGATTAAAATATCAAATATTTAGGACTTTAGAAGCACACTTTAAATAGCTAATCATCTAAAGAAGAAAAGGTAATGTAAAAAGAAACTACTTTTAACTGAATGCTGAAGAAATTTCCATATGCCACACTTGTAGGATATAGCTAAAATAGTACTTAGAGGGCATTTTACATCTTAAATGTGTTTATTATATATAGGTAAATGTTTTAAATTAATATGCTAAACTAACTGAAGAATTTCAAAAAACAAAGCAAAGCAATAACATAATTCTAAGAAAAAAGAGAAGAAAGTAACAATAAAATTGAAACAAATATATCTTCAACAACCCTAGAATCTGTTTGTTTGAAAACTCTAGTAAAATAGAAAAAACTTTAGCAAGGGTGATGTAAGCTCACATTTAAAAAAAAAAAGATTAATTCAGAAATCTGTACATTGAGAAGGTAGTGAAACAATACTTCAGAAACATTATGTCCATGCATCCCTCTTTGTAAGTGTAGGTTAACTGCATATATCCTAGAATTTATCAAAACTTAAGAAGAATTAGAAATATGAATGTTCTTGTTACTATTAAAGAAACCGACTCATTATTTAAAAATCTTTTTCACATCAGCCCTGGCCAGTGTGGCCCAGTTTGTTGAGCGTTGTCCTGCACACCGAGAGGTCACTGGTTCCATTCCAGGTCAGGGCACATGCCCTGGTTGTGGCTCGATCCCCGGTAGGGGGCATGCAGGAGGCAGCCAATGGATGTTTCTCTCCCTCTCCCTTCCTCTCTCTCTAAATCAATAAAAACATATTTTTTAAATGATAAAATAATAATAAATAAAATTAAAAACAATATATTTTCACACCAAAACTAAAAGATCCACTTGATATACACATAGATTTTATTAAACATACAAGGAATTATCATTTAAGCCATTAGATTTTTACACAAAAAAAGCAAAAGCCAAAATACTTTGTGGTAAGCAGAATAGTCATCCCTAAACTTGTTTGCATCTAACCCTCAGTACCTGTGAATCCACAGCAAAAGGGTCTTTGCAAATGTATTAAGGACCTGGATACACTGGATTATCTAGGGTGGTCCAATGGAATTACAAGGGTCTCTAAAAGTAAGAGAGAGGCAGAAGAGGAGTGTCAAAGAGATATGACAATGGAATTAGGTTCAAAAAGCTGCTACACTGTTGGCTTTGAAGATAGAAAAGGGTCTATAAACCATCAAATTAGTATGCCCTCTAGATGCTGAAAAAAGCAAGGAATGACTTCTCTCCCAGAGCCTCCGAAAGAATGCAATCTCACAGGCAACTTTATAATAGCCCAGTAAGGCTCATGGCAGACTTCTAACCTAGCGAGCTGTAAGACGTTAAGTTGGTGTTGTTTTAAGCCATTAAGTTATAATATTATAGCAGCAGTAGTAAACCAATGCATTCCTCAACTAATTTTATAAAGCTAATATATTCTTGATACAAATTCTATGCAAAGTCAAAAAGAGAATGGGAAATCATATGTTGGTCTTACTTTTGAAAAAAGAAAAAAGAGAGGAGGAGAGGAGAGGAGGGGAGGGGAGGGGAGGGGAGGGGAGGGGAGGGGAGGGGAGGGGAGGGGAGGGGAGGGAAGGGAAGGGAAGGGAAGGGAAGGGAAGGGAAGGGAAGGGAAGGGAAGGGAAGGGAAGGGAAGGGAAGGGAAGGGAAGGGAAGGAAAGAGAAGAGAAGAGAAGAGAAGAGAAGAGAAGAGAAGAGAAGAGAAGAGAAGAGAAGAGAAGAGAAGAGAAGAGAAGAGAAGAGAAGAGAAGAGAAGAGAAGAGAAGAGAAGAGAAGAGAAGAGAAGAAGAGAAGAGAAGAGAAATACCAGAAAACTGAACCCATCCAAGTATAAAAAGTAAAACATTTAAAAACTAGTATGGTTTAACAAGGATGCAAGGATTGTTCAACATAAAGAGACTGAAAGAGAAAAACCAAACTATATGATCAGCTCAACAGATTAGAAATATTCTCAATAAAAATTCAACACACACACACACACACACACACAATCCCACACATTTAAGATAGAAAGTCAACCCAGCAATAGAAGGGAATCTTCCTAACTGGATATGTGCTAGCTTCTGAAAACCTTTGTGAAATAATCTGGTGAAATGCTAGAGTAATTCCCTTTGAAAGCACGAATAAGACAAGGCTACTCACCATCGCCTCCTCAACAAGTCCATAGGTTCTGATTTATTAAGGGAGATAGAAGTATGAAATAAATAGTATAAGAAAAGGAGAAAAAGCAGAAAAACTGTCATTTATTTATATAAAACAGATTTTTTTACCTGTTTGTAGAAAGAAATTTTACCGAGGACTTTGTAGTGTCATGGATATATTTAAGTGGTAGGTACACTGGTATACATCATAGTATTATCCAATCCTTATAGACATTCTTACGTATATGCTAAAACAAAACATTTTTAATCACAAAGAAATTTTTTCGTTTTGTTTGCTTTTACATCTACAGTCCCTTGTCTATTCCATATTGTATCTAATTTGGTGTTTTGCTGTCACTTTCTTCACATTCTTTGTTAGTTATGCTACTCCGATCTGTAGTTAATAAATATGTTTTTATGTGACTCTACAGATCAGAATGGCTATTATTTCCCTAAATTTGGATGCCGTATGTTCTTCTATTGACACACTCTTAATCTTAAATATTTTAACTGTTTAGAGAGTCACATCACTGCTGATTCATATTATGTTTTTATTTAACTAAAACATCTAATTCTAAAATATAGAGTATAACTGAATAAACCTGTACTTTATTCATCCTTTAATTTATCCATTCAACAAATTTGAATTGAGTGGCATGTGTTAAGAATTCTGTTTGACACTGGGGCTTATGCAGCTCACAGTCTAATAGGAAAGACTGACAATGAGTCAATTAAAGTAGGGCGTGCTACATTTTATGTCAGATGAGGTTGGAAGGAAGTCAGGAGGGCAAAATAAAATATTTTTCGGACAGGCTCCAGCATTGGCATTTGGCAGAGCTCGGTTATATCGCAGTACATTCAGTCAAGCAGTTTAAAATCTGGAACTTCTACATGGCAAAAGAAAAGAAAGGAAGGGAGGGAGGGGAGGAGGGAGGGAGAGAGGGAGAGAGGGAGGAGGGGGCAGGGGAGAGGGGGGAGGGAGGGAGGAGAGAATGTCAGGCAGGAACCAGAATGTTTGTCCTTGTTGTTCCTGCATTAAAGAATTTAGATACTATCCTGAAGGTGTTGGGTACCAACTGGAAGTGAGAACGTAAGTCTTACACTGAGAACGTAAGTCTTACACTTCTAAAATATTACGCTCATAGCTGAAGCAGAGTTGGTTAGGAAACTAAAGAAGTTAAATTATATACTCAAAAATTATAGATGAAATCAGAGGTGAGATAATTTAAGGATAAAGGCACTGACTTTTTAGAATAGAACCCCCCATGGTAAATCTATTAGTATATTAGCCTCTTAAAGCTCTTTGATTGTCTTCTTAAATTGCATGACTGAGTCCTGCATTCCAAGGTGTGGCATGAGTGGGAATATAGTTTTTAGGAGAACTATACAATAATGTGTTCCTGGAATACACTGTTACATCATTAAGAACTGAAATGAGCAAACAATACATGCCTGTTTTTAGTGTGTATACAACCTTTTTTAGTATGTATACAACCATGGAAAGTTTATTTTTACAGTTAAACTGAATTAGCTTACAATACCATGGAGACATTAGCTTACAATACACTATAGGCTTTTAACATTTCTTCAAAGTCTGTATTGTGAAGTATTTGTACTTCAAATGATTAAGAACAGTAACAGGATAGATTAAATTCCTGCTGTAAAAGGTGTTAAATAGGCTTCTTTTCTAGCCCACCTTCTAATTACTCTCAGAAATAGTAACTAGGCATCAACTCTATAAATACTGACACTGTTGTCTTGGGAGACAAGCTTCAAGATAGAAATAGACAGTTTTATATAACCCCCTCCAAAACTTCATTTCAGCCACCTAAAAGTCTGTATGTGCAGCCAGCCAGTCCTTGACAGGCCCCTGAGGGTGCTGTACCTCTCTAAGTCAAATGCTCAACAGGAGTTATGCTGAAGTTATTCTGTAGTCAAAGTGATTTGCATCTGAGTTCAAATATTTCAAGTCAAAGTAAGTTTTTCCCTATCTGAAGCTCTATAGCCAAGTGTCATGATAAATCAGTTATCTAAATGTTTAAGTAAAATTCAAAGGAACTTTTAAAATCAAGGAATGAAGCCCTGCACAGAGAACCTATCCCTATGTGCATTTTGAGAAGTAGGATGGTTTTCTAAGGGGCCAGAACACCCATCTGCCCACAGCATTTAACTGAACATGACAACTCTGTTTCCTGAGCATCTGGAAGATAAAATCTGTGGATTATTCTTTGTCCAATCTTTTGCTCCGAAGGGACAGAGTGATCTTTTTAAAATGTCAAGTAGATCAAGTGGCACCACTCTCCCTTCAAACTCTTCAAATGCCTAGTGTTGCACTTGGTATAAACTCCAAATTCTGTAACATGTCCCCAGGGCTGTACATGACCTGGCCAGTGACTTCTCTCACTTAAGATGCTCCATCAGACAAGCTGTCTCCTTCCTCAAACACATGCACATACAAAACAGTCTGGTAGTTCCTCAAACATGCAAAGCTCTTGCCTCAGGGTATTTTTTAAAAAATATATCTTTATTGATTTCATAGAGAGGGAAGGAGAGGGAGAGAGATAGAAACATCAATGATGAGAGAGTCATTGATCAGCTGCCTCCTGCACGCCCCCGACTGGGGATTGAACCTGCAACCCGGGACATGTGCCCTGATCGGGAATCGAACCCCGATTGCCTGGATCCTGGGTTGACGCTCAACCGCTGAGCCATTCCCGGCCGGGCCAGGATATTTTCACTTGTTCCTAAAATGCAAAGCACTCTCCTCTAGTCAGTACTTGACTAATTCCTACCAACCTTCAGGTCTCAGCCCAACTGTGACTCCCTGACTATTTTAGAAAAGACAGTTATCATCCCGTAACCTAATTTGGGATCCATTACATTTTCCAAGCACAATTATGTTTTCTTTCATAGCAAAGACAGACTAAATGTAAA
Organism: Miniopterus schreibersii; assembly: GCF_964146895.1. Taxonomy (NCBI): domain Eukaryota; kingdom Metazoa; phylum Chordata; class Mammalia; order Chiroptera; family Miniopteridae; genus Miniopterus; species Miniopterus schreibersii. Next base: position 37,630,991 of record NC_138103.1, on the reverse strand, counting down.
GAAGAAGTTGATGGGAAGGAGTTATATTGACATATTGGGATGAGCTACATCCCAAAGTGAATCTATTAAGAATGATACAAATTGTATTGCAATTACTAAAGTAGGTGATCATATATTTGTGTTTTTATTTGACTGATGTATGTCTTCCACCTTTCAACATTACATACTGAAAACCTTTGAGGACAAAGATCCTTTTGTTTTATTCATTATTGCATACTCAGCACGTGTTCAAGGCCTCACACATGATAGATTATTATTATTATTAAATATGTTTTTATTGATTTAGAGAGATAGAAAGGGAGGGAGAGAGATAGAATCATAGATAGATGAGAGAGAAACATCGATTGGCTGCCTCCTGCCTGCCCCCCACTGGGGACCTAGCCTGAAACTGGGGCATGTGCTCTGATTGGGAATCAAACTGGCCACCTCCTGGTGCAGGGGATGATGCTCAGCCAACTGAGCCCCACCAGCGGGGCTATGATAGATTATTTTTTATAATAAATGTATAATTTATAAAAAAATTAACATAGTTAAATGAAAAAATGTGCAGGCAGATATCATATAATTCAGCACTAATTGAGAGCATTCCGGCACACGTCAGGGACTGAGTGATATTTTGGCCATTATATTTCAAAAAAAGTAAATCAGTAAATGTTTCCTAAGGTTTTGCTAACCCCTATTTTCGTTTAAAGTAAAATTACCAGGACTGAATTAAGACTTAATTTCAAATAACAGCTTTCATAAATAATTGATATATTTTATCTGTAAGTCCAACCACTTGTTAAAGAGTTCTTTCTGCATTGAATTACTTTTGTATATGTTTAGGGCTATTTTTGGACTTTCTCTTCTGCTCCATTGGTCTATCGGTCTATCTTTACACTATTATCATGCCATCTTGATTATTGTGGCTTTTTCATATCTTAAAATATGATAGTACAATTCTTCTGAACTCATTCTACTTCAAAAGTATTTTTGCTTATTCAAGATCCTATTTTTTTATACAAATTTGTCAGTTTCCTAAGAAAATAACCTTTTGAAATTTTGATGAAGATTGCATTAAATACATACTAATTTGAGGATAGTTGAGAACTTAGCATGTTTTTGTCTTCCAATCCATGAATGAGACCTTATTCCCTTATTTGGTGGGATTTAATTATGTTAAATTATTTCATAAGTTGTAGATGTTTTCTATATTTCACTTTCCAGTTGTTCCCAGCTTCTTTAAAAAAACACAGTTAATTTTTGACTCTTGACTTTGCATTCAGTAACTTGTTAAATTCACTTCTTGGTTCTAGTAGATTTTGGCGATTCCTTGGGATTTTCAATGTATATAATCATATTGTCTTTGCATAAAGGTAACTTTATTTCTTCCTTTCAATCATTATTCCTTTTATTTCTTTTTCTTACCTCTTGGTACTGACCAGTAACTATGTTGATAATTTTAAATTTTTCATAGTAAATATGACGACATTTAGGAAGTTCTCCCTCTTGCCAATATGTTGAGAGTTTCTTTTATTTATTATAAATGGGAGTTGATTATAAATATATGATAATTTTTTCCTACTTTAGTCCTTAAATGTGGTGAATAAAATTGACTAATTTTAAGTATTAACCTAGTCGTTAATTCCTGAGGTAAACTACACTTTGTTGTGATAGATTATACATTTTATACATTACTGGGTTGAAATTGCTACTATTTTGTTAAGGGTTTTTGCATTTTTCTTCAGGATGGATTTTGGTCTATAATTTTCTTTCTTAAAATGTCTTTGCATAAAAGTTTGCATATTATCACTATTATTTCATCCTTAAAAGTTAATATAATTCACCAGTAAAACCAGCCGATTGTAGATAATAAATGGTATATTTTAAAGTACAGTGCGGGATAAGAGAAGTTTTATAAGAACTAGTCTTCCAGTTTTTAATGCTAACCTCCATTCTTTCACTTTCTGGACAAAATAAAGACCAGCATCTACTAAAGAGAATACTCGGGAGTGGGGTTGGTATAGGGATTTGTTTATTCCAACTCCTCCCTGGTAAGAAGTTGTCAAGGTTCAAGAGGGTTTATCTGGGTAGGGGAAATGGGCTCATTTATTCTCTTTAAATTAAAGGAGAGCTCATTCACCCATTAAAGATGATATAGAAGTCAGTATAAACTTCCTCACAATCAGAGCTTTCTCCTGCCTAATAGTAACCTTGAAAGAGAGAGAGACAGAAATTTAAAAACCTCCATCTTTATAGTCTCCTCTCTTATTCCAAGCCCAGCTTCCTCATTAATAGAAAAGTATAGATTAATTTATTATTAGTAACAACTGTTTTGTTATTACTTGGCTTTGTCTACTTTTCTGTTTGGCTAGTTTAATACTGCAGAAATTTAATCCTATAAATACCAGCCTGATTAGCATGTTTAACATACACACACATGTTTGAAAAAACCCACACACAGTAATAGCATAAAGATAGAATCATCATCTATCAAGGGAGGAAATCTAAGGAAAAATGCAGCGCTCATTCAAGCACCTCGTCACGTCCCCCAGCGCAGTAGCTGGCTCCTGGTCTATTATTATATCACGATCTATCCTTTCCCTTTCCTCAGCTCTTTAGCCAGAAGTTTTGGAAACTTTGCCAAGTAGAATAGCTTATACTTTTATCCTTGAGGTATATAAGCAATTTACAGTTCTACCTGGTCAGAGCTCTAGTAGTTTTCCTAAAATATTTACTATCAAACCCATTTCTCTTTGATATTCCAGGGGTATTAATCCAGACAATGTGTCTTTATTTTCCGCCTGGGCCCATAATGATAGTAGTGGTCCAAGATGGTCAATTGATCATTCTAGTTTCCAATTACTAATCATCCCTGGTTTTTAGTTGAAAACAAAGGAATCTAGTTTGGTTCGTTTCAGTACAAAGGCATAGTTAAAAGGAAAGTAGACAGTTTTTACGAATATTGGCAGGGCTGAAGCCACACGTCTTGTTTGAGTTATGGGGAATGAGGCTCTCCAAAGATGCTTCTGATTCTGTCCTTTCAAGCTGCTGTCATATTAACAAGCCATGGCAAAAGCTGTCCATACTACCAGCAAAGTATACAAAACTAAATTCTGAGTTAAAGTCGTGTGTGTGTGTGTGTGTGTGTGTGTGTGTGTGTGCATCTGATTGGCAGAACAATAATTACATACTGAGCCTTAGCTGCAAGGGAGTCTAAAGAAAGGATTTTTTGTTATTCTATCTTCTGCACACGAGAAGTAGTTTGGAATGGGTATTGAGTGACTTGTTACCGTATACAAGACCCTTGGGAAAAATATTCCTTCTTTGACTATGTAAACATTTTGTCTACCAGAGCCCAGAAGAGATAGCATATACAACATCGGAGAGTTAGCTCCCAAATTCATAATTTTTACCTTCTACGTAAAGCCACTGCTGAGACTCCATTTTCTATCCTACCTTCCTAGTGGCCTAAGAAGAGTGCAGCAGACTCTGATGACATCCTCAGTTCAGTGCTCCCCTTTCTCGGAAAAGGGCCCCACACACAGGAGACCCATTAACTCTTCTTTTAAAAGAATATATGTCTTTATTGATTTCGGAGAGAGGAAGTGAGAGGGAGAGAGAGAGAGAGAAACATTAATGATGAGAGAGTGGTTGATCGGCTGCCTCCTGCATGCCCCTGACTGGGGATGGAGCCCACAACCCGGGCACGTGCCATGACCGAGAATCAAACCACGATGGCCTGGATCCTGGGTCAAAGATGCTCAACCGCTGAGCCACGCCCGGCCAGGGGAGACCCATTAACTCTTAACTGCCCTGTGACCTGGCTTCCACCCTTAAAAACAGTTCTAAACACAATCCATCAGAGAAATTACAGTGTTCCTATGCCTTTCTCCATTGCACTTACATTGTTTGTATGACTATACAATACTATTGTTTATCTTTCAGATGTTTTTGGCAAAGAATCCAAGTGTTTTCTCCTCTATTCCATATGTTTGCAATAATGTGTTACTGACATAAATTCTAACAATAAAAGAATAATTTTTTACAGGAAGTAGTAAGTCACAGTAACTCACAGTACAGAGAAAGTTAAAAAAACTTTGTTGTAAAGTTAAAGAATGGGTTTTCTAATCCACACGGAACTCTGCCCATCAAAATTATTAGCACATCAAGAGACCACAGGTAGGGAAAGAAGCTTGAAGAGAATAACCTCAAAAAGGGATTAGACCATGTAGCATATGTATGTACTAAGACATGATGTAAAACAAACTGAACAAAAATAAATATTTTATTACCAAGATATGATATTGGACATTCAAATTTGAAACACAATATTAATCTTTCCACTTTAGAAAAATACATTATTTTTATACTCTTGATTTCTATTTTAATTAAATCTGTTTTATCACCAAATTAAAAAGAATTATTTAAATATCTATTTGAATGCACTAATCATAGACGAACAAACAAGACAGTCTTTGCTGTTTATAATTTTCATATGACGAAAGAGAACATTTATGTAGATGGAGACATTAATGATATATTTACATATTTAATTATATATTATGACTATATACAAAATTACATATAATTGTATATATTACATAAATATCCACATTGGGCACAGAGAAAACAAGGCATACTTTTAAATATTTTGAATGAAAAGTATGAATGACAAGGTTGAGATTTATTGCCATAAGTAAATGTATGAGAATTGTTTTATATGGGCAACTACCTTCTCTTGCTGTAAATTCTGCCTCCCCCCATCTTCAGGAATTTATAATAGATGCTAGGACAAATGACATACGTACCTGTGGATGGGAAATACAATTTATTATTCACGCAGTAAACCACACGAGGCTTTTCCCAAGTGAAGGGTTCAGCTTCTCTAACGAGTGAAGCAAGAGCAGAGCAGAGAGCAGCTTCTTGGGCGTGGGATGGGCAAGAGTCTCTGCGGGGGTTGCCAGGGCTTGTCACTGACCTCGGGACGCAGGACTCTGTTACCTTGCTTGCCATACGTCGGGCAGCAGGAAAGAGATGGAAAACTAAAACCTGCCAGGCCAAACGTAAAGAAAGAGCGCCCAGCTCTTTGTTACAGGAACCAGTGTGGAGGAAACCGGGCAATCCTTGCCTCTGTGGGCAGGTGGGGAAGCGGCGGGCTGAGCGACACCGGGCTTGGTGGCCAGCAGGACGCGGCCCAGCCGGCCAGAGCCCATCCTGCCGGCTGCGCAGCCTTTGGCGGGGCCTGGGCGCTGTCTCCGGGGGATCTCCTTTGGTGGCCCTGGGAGTGGCCAGGAGCTGGGCTGGGCTAAATTAAGAAATATTTATGGAGAGAATTCAAGGGCGGGGAAGGCAAGTTCTGCACAACCGCAGGTACTTAGGGTGTTAAGGACGCAGAGTGAGGGTCACGGGGGGGCTTCTTTTTCTCAGCCAGGTGCCTGAAGAAGGTAGAAACACGATGCACATTTTTTAACTGGCTTACTAGAGCTAGCGTTTCAGTGGAGATTTGGATGGAGAATGTAATAATAGTCCCCTTTAGTAAGACAGCATACTTAAAATCATTTGTAGGAAACTTACACTTTTCTGAAAAATGTTATCTACAAATATTGATAGTGTGTAGCCTGTATCATGCATTGTGCAGGTGCTCTCATGTGTATAAGCATTAATATTTTCAGAAGAATGAATATTCTTTTAATATGTAAATCATTTCCAGAAAAATAGAGTTTCGGTGAAATAGATTACATGAAATAAATCCTGACTTTTTCCTGTATGTTATAGTCAGTCATTGTTTTTCTCTGTGATAAGGGACAAAACTTTATGCTTTTTATTCTAAAAATGTTTGTCACTGGTTTACTTAATACTTAATAGTTTAATGAAATATGTTTTATAACTTTTACATATTCTTCATATAAAAATTCTGATTTATTTTCTATCTAGCCTTTTTGAAAAAAATAATTTACCTCAGGTTACTGTACAAAGTAAACACTTAACAGTAAGCTATTATTCATATTAGCGCTAATTTTAGAATCACTAATACAGTCTTTCATTGATTATAAAACACACAGTGAATTTAGATGTCCTAATGTCCATTTAGCTCTGATGCTAAAGACAGAATAAGAAATAGTAAAATCTTCTCTACCGTGTGCGCTGCGAAACCATATATCGTAGTTCATTAATTCATTTGTGCAAAGCTTTATACTAATTAATAATATTATATCCTCACTTGGCCAAGTTAACTATGTTTTTATCGATGGTCATACATGGCACCCTGAATCTCATTTAGCTTTCTTTTAACTCATACCACCAGTAGCAAGTAGGAATGAACCGGAGTGATGAGTCAGCACAATCCATAAATTATACCAGAAAAATAGCTCAAAATATATTTCCGGCTGATTTATTCAGTTCTGCCACCCCTGAATTCCCTGTTAATACAAATAATTACTACAGAAGGCAGCCAAGTCCATCCTCCAAAATAGTATTGCTGTCGAGTAGGTCATTATGTTTACTGTGTGTATCAGAGAGACATATTTCAGCGCATCCAGCAGATACAATGGGTTATGATGGGCATAATCTAAAAATTACAATTTACAAAGGCCTTGTAGTACTACATAGAATATTCCAAACCAAGGAACATTTCTGACTTTTTTTACCTTTCAATTTACACATAGTTTAAATTTACTTTCTCTTCAGCCAATACCAGATTGTTAGAATCTCAGATCTCTTGTGTAATTTATCATTTATTGAGGCACATGGCACTTATTTTAAACACAAGTCAAAACTTCAGAGAATTACAAATTAAATTACACATATACATACACAACTTCTGTCATTTTTATCACAGTCATAACATAGCCAGCTGCTTCTGAGATGATATCAAGTAGCAATTAAAATAGCACCAATAATGTTGCACTACAGTTAGGTACAGAAAATATTTTATCTGGAAAAAGCAAGAAGTATATTTAGATGGTTGGGATTTATGTTCCATATTAAAGGAACAGATGCCGTGAAAGATTAATCTTTGGTGCCATGGTGTCTATTTCTGCAGAATGTTGGACACAATGGGGATTTTGTGGGCCAGATGCCTGCCTTGTCCAATTTTATTCCTGTAAGCAGTGGTCTCCAAATATCTTCTGCAGACCACTAGTTCAACAGAATACTAATAGGCATTCTGTCAAAAATTGGTTTTATGGTCAGATAAGATTTTGAAACACTGTTCAAGTTGCACATTTTTCTCTCGAATGAACTGTCAGGCTCTCTAATATACTCACACGCATTATGGATCTTCTAGAGAAGATGCATCACTTCCCACAATTACTTAACTATGGAACCAGTGTCATAATAAACATTAACCATTAGGCAGATGAAATATATGTTTGGGATACTAGCACATTTGGGAAGAAAAAATTATATTGATATTTAATATTTGTTTAAAACATTGAGGAAATTAACATGAGAGAAAATCAGAATTTTGTTGCACTTGATACATTTATTCCACACTGATGTGCTTGGTATGCACTATGGGTGTAAACTTGATTTTTTCAGTGTTTAAAATCTTCAATGGAATTGATCCAGAACTCTTTTTTTTCAAGGAGCATCTATTGGGGTAATGTTGCATGGAGCACACTTAGGGAATTGCTGTTCTAAAGCCTGTTGGCCATATTTAGCTCATCTAAAGATAATATAATACTTTTCCTTCTTGGAACCTTCTGGCATTACCAGTTCTCCTGAAATAACTATGGGTCTGATGTGGCTGCCTCAGGTTTTGCGGTTAGAGAAGGACCCAGCCACCTCTTTAGAATATACAAGGGCAGAGGGTCAATTTAGGATACATGGTGACACTGAGAAGGTCTCCTGCTTTGAGCAGTGGAAACAATGGGGCAAGATGATCTGCTTTAATCCCAATAAACTTCCTTTGAGCTGACCAGGATTCTGCTTAATACAAGAATTGACACCCAGCATTAGGACCAAACTAAGGCAAAATAGCAAAGCCCACAGGTAATTTTTAGTAGCCTTTCTTTCAGGGTTCTTTCTCTTCTCGTATGTTCCAATCAGCCATGCTCTCTGGAACCCCCAAGCAACCTGTTCTGTAATTCAGAGTCTTTCTACTGCAACACCCCACTTCTCCACTGCTCAGCCACTGGTGTTTATGTGCTCTTTCTTCAAATTCTCAGCTAAATGACAGTGTGTGAGTTTTTAAATAGGGTGATCACATGAAAAGATAAAGAACTGGAGCAAAGACTACAGAAGGGACCATCGTAATTGACGTAACAAAACAGAAAGTTAAAACCAAAGTGCCTTCAGAGAGATAGGCCAAAGACAAGGAAGGCAGTTTGCCCTGAAGGACCCACGAAAAGCTGAAAGGATTAATGGGGGAAAAAGGGGACATCTGTAATACTTTCAACAATAAAAATAAGTGTAAATAATAATAATAGATGAGATCGATATTGATAGATGATAGATAAATAACAAAAATAAATAAAAACTAGAGGTACCAAACCTACCAAATGCAGGGATTATTTGGAGCTAAAAACAGAGGGACTGGTCAAAAACAGAGTCCTGTCGACCAATAGAGTTCTAATGAACCATCCTTACCTGCAGAAATCCAGAACTCATTATGCACTGCTTCTTGACCCAAAATGAAAGAATCCTTTTCTAGAGAAAATTAAAGGGCCTCAGGGAAACTATTCCTTCAGATATTAGTAAATGAGATGAGTGTGATGAAAAGTCTGACATTTTATGATCGCTATGTTGAAGTCAACTGAAGCAGCACTTCACAAACTCAAATGTGCACGTGAATTGCTTGATCTCTTACTGAAATGTAGATTTTGATTTATTGGTTCTGGGGTGTGGCCTGAGATTTTGCATCAATGCTTCTGTGTTTGTGCTGGTCCATGAACCCCACTGAGTGCAAAGGCACTAGCCAACACACTGCAGATGTGCTCACAGTAATCAGTCAGTTTTTACTGGTTCAGTTTTAACTATGTGAGACAGACAAGTGGCCAGTATTTGAAGGAAGCTTCCTATATAAAAGGCAGAGACCAGGAGGGATATTAGAAAGAAAAAGAAAATAACATGAAGGATATGGAGATGAAGTTATGTACAGAATAAAATATCAAAAAAGTGGAAAATGTAACTCCCTGTACATATCATCATAGTAAAGTTTATTTCTAAAACCAAAACAAGATTCTAAGGAAAAATTAGAATCAGCAAGCAAGAAGGTATTCTAGAAATTTAAAATAGATGAGAAAAATATAAATAGAAGAGTTAGAAAAGAAAATCAAAGAAATCTCCTAGAAAGTAGATTCTATATACCAAAAGACTGACAATAAGAATGAATGGTTAAGGAATTCAGAATCAATCCGTGAAGACCAACATCTGAGAAAATAGTTGTTTTAGCAAGAGAAAAAAAAGAGGAGCTTTCAGCTGTGATGAAGGCAGAGTCTTCAGTGGGCTGGGCAGAAGGGAGCCTATCTGTTGGCCACACACGCCTGGACCTTAGCCTCAGCAGCCTATGGCTGGTGGTAGGAAGATAAATGCTGATGGCCTTCCTGTCCCGAGGACACAGCCCTCTGACTGGGAACTGCAGGAAGAAGAGCCCTGTTCTTGGCTGAATCCAACGAGAACTGGGTTTCACTCTCTTCTCCCAGAGCTGGGAGGGAGGGGGAAAGGCGTGGGTCTTATGTTAAATACCTCATTGCTTTTACATATATTAAATATATTGTGTCTTAGTATATTTTCTGTAAGAAAATTTTCTTCTTTTGGTGTATGCTGTTAGAACCATTTCTAGAGACTTAAATGGTTATTTTGTTGATTGATTTTAGAGGGGAGGGGGGAGAGAGAGACAGAGAGAGAGAATGTCAATTTGTTGTTATTTATGCATTCATTGGTTGATTCTTGTATGTGCCCTGACCGCAGATCGAACCCACAACCTTGGCATATTAGGAAAATACTCCAACCAACTGAGCTACCCACCCAAAGCTAAATGGATATTTTTTGAAAAGAAATTTCACCAGTTTCACTGAGGAGCAGATCCTCAGGCTGTTATATCAGCTTCAATTTTATATCAGTTTTGATTTTATATCAACAATTTAACTTCTCTTAGATTCAGTTATATTTCCTTTAAAATTAAAATAATGCCACCTAATTTTCTAGGGTTTTTTTTTTTAGTATTAAATAAAATATGCACATAAAATATTTATTTAACATAATATTTTTCATATGAAACACATTTTTATAAAGAAGAACTATTATAACCTTTAATCAGAAGTGATCATATGTTCTGTATTCTGAGCAAATCAGAGGAGATGTCTCCATAGAGCTTATATTCTAATGGACAAAATAGACAATAAACAAGTAAATATATAAAATCATGTCAGGAAGTCCTAGGCATGATAAAGAAAAATAAAACAGGATAAGAAAGTGATGGGGAGTGCCAGAGATTTGCAGATTCCTAGTATTTTACTTTGCCCATTAAAACGTCAACCTTGTCTAAAATTTACAAACTATGGCATAAATGCCTTTTGTCCACAGAAGTAGAGCAAAAATCCTTTATCAACCACTGATCCCCACTTTTGGACCTGCAGAATACAGACATAAACATTTCTGCTGTGACAGAGGCTAAGCTTCTGGAGCAGTGCTTAAATGCAATAACCTTTAGACATTGCTTCTACTCTTGTAAGTTCACATCTGCCTAAAAGTGATGGGGCCACTTTTGGTCCCTTCTAATTCTGTACTTCTGTGATGTAAAGATGTGTGTGCTCTATGTGAATGGGAATTCAGGGAGAGTGAGGGAGAAAGATTAACTAAAGATCTTATAAATCCTATCAATTACAGCTGGAATTAAAGATATTGTAGATGTCAGAATTTATTATCCTGATAATAACTTTAAAAAGGAAAGTGATGAAATATACAATATAAGATAAATGAATTATGAGAACTAATTACTGAATTGGTTTCTATGCCTTAGCATTCTCTCAGAAAATAGAATATCCCCTTGACTCTTCACCCTAAATCATAAACACTGAGATCCTATTAAGAACCTGACATTATCAGAGGGCATGCAGCTGGTATTAAGACATATGCCCTATCCTCAAGGAGTTTGTTTTATAGTAGAAAGAATAAAACAACTACAGAAATAACTATGTAAAGTTATATCCCCAGGCCACTGGCACCAGATTAGTGTTAAGATGAAGTTAGTACTATAATAGCTCTAATACCTAAACTGCATCACCTTTCCTTCTGTCTCAACAAGCATGGTAGAGGATTTAATGGGCAGGCATGATTTCCTGGATGTCTCCCACAGCCATGTCTTACTCCTAATTGCCCCAACGCGTCTTGGAGAGCCAGGTGCTCCTGGAAGACTCCCCAATCTACTGTTTCAACCACTAATTCTTGTGTAGATCAATGGGCTTAGGCAATGGGGAAGGGATGCTTCTGCGTATACGCTGTCTTCCCTTGACTTAAGCAGGAAGTTCTGTGCTGGAAACCTGTGCAGAGAAAGTTGGCAAAAATTGTGTTAAAGACAGAAACTAGGGAGTTTCATTGCAAGGCTTCTGCTCCTTCTGAAACACCTGTTGTGCCCCACAAAGTCATTGCCATCATTCACAGCTGGCCACCACTGTGCATTGACATTCATTGCAATAGCTCCCTGAAAAATGCTCTTTTCACAGCCTAAAATAGCCTATTTTATTCTCTCTGTATAGCTTCAAGACGCTCTGGGATAAGGGTTCCAAACTTGCCTCTAATTTTTGAGAAATTATTGATCTTGTTGCCTCATAAATTGCTGACCATGAGTGACCTGAAATTCCCTCTTTCCCTTTTCTAAAAGTATCCTAGAAGTTTTTTCATTAAAAACCCAAGTTACCCTTTTGGAGTCTCACCTATCCCAAGGGCAACTTCCTATTTTAATCAAACAATCCCCTTTACTAATGCCACCAGCAGATTTATGTTGGGAGGTTTGGAAAAGGAAAAAAATGATATAAAAGACACTTAGAAGGTAGAAAGGACAGAGCTTAGTGACCAGTTGGATGTCACTAAGAGAAGACTGCAAGGTTAAGGGTGGTTTCCTGGATTCTGGCATAGACCATTGGTAGGAGACAAATGATAGAAATTTAAAAAGATGGGGAGGCCCAGGGCCAACAGGTTTTGGTAACCCCTATGTTTAAAAGCTCATAATGTATATTCAGCTTCAAAGAGTGAAAACAGAAATTCATACAGGAAACAGGCAGAAAGGAAACATAGGCACTAATAAGGACGGTGACACTGCCTTGGATAATGCTATTGGTGGGTGCCATCCTCCATACATTCAGAGCTTTCACTCAAGTGACAATATTCAAGAGTCCAGGCCAGAAGAGTATTTTTATGTTGATATTGAGCTGCTGCTTGATAATAGATCCATGACTACACTCTGCTGTTAATGAGTTCAGAGAGGGAGTTAGAGACTAGGGATATGTGGTCTGAGAATGAGACAGTTTAAGTTTAAGATTTCAGAGATGAAGCAGCTCCGGATTGTTTAAGGAGGGGCCTGGAGGTGAAGGGCATTGGAAATACAGGACATGAGGAAATTGAGTCTAGCGTATTGGGTTTGTTGTTCTCGTGGGGGTTTATATTAAACAAAAGGACAGATAGAAGCAGTGCAAAGAATTATGATTAAAGCAGGTGATACAAAAAGTCCTCCTATAGTGGGAACTAGGGTAAGGGAAATGCAGTAAGTTATGGTGAGGGTAAAAAGGAAATGACATTCCACCCATCCCTGTCTAACAGAACTTCCTGCAATGATGGAAATGCTCGATATCTGCATTAATCCATATAATTGCCACTGGCCACGTATCATACTGAGCACTTAAAATATGACTAGTTTGAGGAACTGAATATGGGAAACTAAATTTTTAATGATATTTAATTTAATTTTAGTTAAGTTTAATTTAAATAACCACATTAGGCTAATGTCTATCATATTGGCCACTGCAATTCCACAAATTAGGAAGAACAATGGGATGAAACCAGTAAGAGTGAGGTGGTATATTGCTGATCCTTCCAGCAAACTGGCCCACAGGATATAAATGAACCTCACACTGTCCTTCGCTTGTCTTTCCAGGTGTCTTACTATCTACCTACTCCTCCAGGGATATAATTGTATGGAGACTAAAAGAATAAGTCATACTTAGGTAGCAGAGAGTAAATATGCTGTAGATAATTATAAGCTCTTGTTAACTATGTACTATTGATAAATATGTGTCATTGTAGCCTTTAAACATGATATTTCTCCTGCCAGAATGTCTTTTAAGCTTCTATATCTACAGCAATAATTCCCAAAGTTTGGTCCATGGAACTCTGGGTATTCTCAGGACCCTTCCAGGGGGTCCAAGAGACCAAAATTATTTTCAAAATATACTATGACATCACTTGCCTTTTTTCACTCTGCTGACATTTGCTCTAATTTTACAAAAGTAATGGTAGGATAAAGTTAGCACTAATTAAGGCATTGGCACCAAACTATACAAGTAATCACTGTATTTTTCACTGCCAGGCACTTGCAGTTAAAAGGGAGAGAGAGAGATTTTACTTAGGAATAGCTTTCATGAAGCATTAAAAATTATCAATTTTATCAGTCTGGCCAGGCGTTCAGTTGGTGGGAGGGTCATACTGATAGAGCCAGATTGAGGGGTTGATCCCTAGTCAGGGCACATACAAGAATCAACCAATGAATGCATAAATAAGTGGAACAACAAATCGATGTTTCTCTCTCTCTCTCTAATCAATAAACATATCACCAGGTGAGGATTAAAAAAATAATAAAGGGAAAGTTATGAGCTGGTACTAACATTGGACTCTGAAATACAATGGCTGTCCCAAAAACATGTGCAGCTATTTGAGTCATGAGCTGAACTAGACACATTTGTCAATGAATACCATTTTACTTGAAAGAATGACTGAAAATTTTGATTATTCAGAATCATGTTTGACAGACATTCCTTGAAAAATGAACAAAGTGTGCTCATCACTTCAAAGAAAAAAATTGATAGTATGTATATGTTAGCAACGATAAATTTTGAGATTTCCATAAAAATTGGAATTTTGGAAAACTTTTATTTGCCACTGTGAACTTGACTATTTTTCAGTGCTTACAGACTTTTCCGATATTGGTGGTGATATTAATGAAGGGTTTTTTAAAATTGTATAATAAAAGTGTAAAAATTTGGAAGATCTGCATAATTCTATGAATGCATATTTTCCAAATGACCAATACACAATGATTCATGAGTAAAATGTCAAAGTACAAGAGAGTCCAGTGGATTTTAATGAAATAGGGTAAGAATAGTTTACTGATATGGTTTCAGATGTACATTATAACTAATCTGTACAAGTTTATCATTTCTTGAGTTTGAGTGTAGTATCAAAAACAATATTCTCAATTATCTGGGAAGGCTATTAAAATCATCTTCACTTGTTCATATATATATATATATATATATATATATATATATATATATATGAGGCAGGATTTTCTTTACATACTTCAATAAAAACAACATTTTGCAACAGATTTAATGGAGAGCAGATATGAAATGCCAGTAAGGTTTTAAGTCAGACATTAAAGAGATTTGCAAAATTGTAAAACAATGATACTATGACTTTAAAAAATATGGCTATTTTTGTAAAAATATTTTTATGTTAATATGCAATAGGTTTTTGTTATTTGTAAGTGAATATAAAATATTTTATTAATTTCTGCTTTGAATTCTAGTGCACAAACACCAATAGACATAACTCATATAAACAAAAACTCACCATTAAGGGCATAAAGGGATCATGAGATCAAAACATTTGAGAACCACTGATCTAGAAGAAACTCATCGTGTTTTTTAACACCTTTCTTGAACTTCAGTTTTAAAATTTTTTTCCCTTAGCTCTCAAGCCAGTCACTCCCTGTTCTGTGTTTGTATAGCATTTGTGTTAATGTTCCTTTGACAAAGACAGACAAGCCGACAGACACACAGACACAGGTGGAATTAAGCAGTAACCCTTTGTATAAATTAAGGACAATGGCACACTGACGGACAAACACAGAGGAGCGAGTGGATAGGAAAAATAAAAATCAAAAGAAAACTGTAGCACAGTGAATCAAGGGCATTTGCTAAGTGTTAAGAGCACTACATTGAGAGAGGTTAGTATTGCTAAAAATTTAGTATTGGTGAAATAAAAACTAAGACTGATGAGCGATACCGTGTTGAACGACTTCATTCTCTTTAACAGCAAGAGGGTGCACTGTCAGTTACTACAAGAAAAAAAAGAGAGGGTTCTCGGAAGCATGGCCACCATCACCTTAAGACAGTGCTAGGGCCAAATGGAGAGGAACTGAAAGGCTTGCTGCCCATCAGAGAGGGTGTGGCCCTGGTTAGATAGATCAGATATTTATCAGAACCTGTCTGACCTTTCCTGGACTTTCTCTTACCCAGGGGTCAGAGAAGCTGGAGTCAAAGTAAAGTTCAGAACTAGCATAGAAAAGGCCACCAAAAACAGAGCTAGGGAGTGGCTTGGGCAGGCCTGGAAGTCTGTGATTACGGAGTCGCAAAGAGGCTTTCGTTTGTTTGCTTTATTTGGCACATTTGATTGTTGATTAAGTATACAGCAAATTACATGAGTAACTTACTCTGGCAAATAATTGGTGTATATTATAATTTCTTATGTAATTAGAAATTACATAATTTCTATATTGTAAATTATGACAATTTACAATAGCTCTAATGTCTAATTTAATTGAGACTAATGAGCAAATTTACTTATTATGGCTCCAATTATAACTCTTTCATGAGGATCAGGAGACCTCAGAGTAAAATACACTTTATGCCTTAATTCCAGGAACACAATCTTATAAAATCTCTTTCAGCAGCAATCATCCTTAAGTGGCATTGGTGAGGGTACAGCAGTTAATGTAAATAAATTATGGTAGTTTCCCCTTATCTTCAGTTTTGCTTTCCATGGTTTTGGTTACCACATATCAACCGTAATCCAAAAATATTAAATGGAAAATTTCAGAAATAACAATTCGTGAGTTTCAATTGCATGCTGTTCTGAGTAGCCTCATTATATAGGCATTTTACCATTTCGCATCATCACAATAAGATATTTTGAGAGAGAGAGAAAGAGACCAGATTCATATAACTTTTATTACAGCATATTGTTTTAATTGTTCTATTTTATTCTATTTTAGTTGTTGTCAATCTCTTACTGTACCTAATTTATAAATTAAACTTTATCATAGGTATGAATGTATAGGAAAAAACATGATATATATACTATCTGCGGTTTCAAGCATCCACTTGGGTCTTGGAACATATTCCCAGTGGATAAAGGGTGACTAGTGTATACATAGTGTTACATAAATTATAATCTGAGTCTTAAAAATAATTACCATATTTTTTCCATGTTTTGAAAATTAACCAATATTTGGGTTGAATCTTGTCACCAAAAAAAGTGATAACATGAGTTTGTGCATTTCCACCAAAGGAGACTTTTGACTCTTCCAATTAGTCGTTACATTCCTTGATTTCCCAAGTCTAACTAGATGCCCTCCTACTGGGTTTCCATAACACTATGCCAGCCTGTATTTGGGGATGTATCATATGGTATTATAAGCACTCATTCACTTGTCTGCATCACTCAAAAAAAAAAATCCTGAAGGGCAAGATATGTATTTTATTTATTATATCATCCTTAGAGGCAGACATAGTACTTGGCAAATACTACATAGTAGTTAATAAATATTTTAAATCAATTTGAACACAAAAATAAGAAAAAGAGAGTAGTGAAACAAGTCACAATAATTTGAACCTGAGTTGGTTTATCCAAGCTAAAGAAAGGGGCAAGGTGACACACAGGGACAGGGTTCACACTTCTATTTGCAGGTGCAAACCCTGTAGCTCTTTATTGTGTGGCTGCAGGAAGTTTTGAATTAAGCTAATATATCTATGATCCCTTACTATTTAAGCATCTGGGATCATGGGTTATCTAACACAGTCAATCTTTTTTGCTTAAATATTTGAGATATTTTCTGTCACCTTCACCCTAATTGGGAACAAACACTCTACTAGCCAGAGAATCTATAAAACCGTTCTGGGCTGTCATCCACCTTTCTTTGGATATTTATTTAAGTTAGAAAAAATACACAACTCCTTCTGTCCTAGAAGCTTTCAGGTATTTGTAGGTAATTTTAAATGATGCTTTTTAACATGCAGTACATACAGTTACACATTGCTCAAAGTTATAGAAGAATATAAATAATAGAAAAAATCCCCTTCCCTTCCCCACCGTCCAGTCGCAAAGTTCAATCCACTTAGGGCAAACACTGAAGAAGATTTTATAGATCATTTGTAAATTAGGAAATTAATTTTGATAAAAATGCATCTTCTAAATAAATTCTCTCTTCTTGCATATTTCTCATATTGTAAATAGCTGGCCAAGCTATCTCACCTTTTATATCCCATTTGAAAGGACAGATACTTAGGAAGACCTTTCCTGACCCTTTATTGCAGTTTCCTTTCTCTTGTTATTTGATTCCATAAGACCAGATAATTTATCTTTTGTAATATGTATTATACCTTCAATTTATTATATAGTATCTATCTTTCCACTGGGTGATAATTTTCATAAACAATAGGAAAAAATGTGTATTTTACTCTTACACAGTGTCTTGCACAAGTTTGAAGTCTTGGTGAATGAGTGTGAAATGAGTAAGTGTGGGTTAATCTATGAGCCCAGCCCAAAAAACAGAAACTATTCTAGGTCTCTCAAACAGAGGGAATAAAAATTCATGGAATTGTTTACATGGGTGATAGAAGAGCTGATGAATCAGTCAGGGATAATGAAGAAAACTAGAGATTAAAGACAGCTGGAAGCACATGTAGCCCATAGAAGAAGGGACAGAGGGAAGAAATAATTATACCAGATCTAGAAGTTGGGCTACTGAAGGGGATCTAGAACCTTGGCCATTAGAAGTTGGATGCCACAGGGAGGGACAGTTCTGCATGAGCTGAGGAGATGCCGCCACTGCCAAAGATGTTGCTTCAGAGTCTAAGAGAGAAAGAAATACTTTGGTTTCTCTGTTACTCTCACCTTCTCATTTTCACCATTGCCGAATAAACATGCCCAGAAGCCAGTTTTCAGGAGAAGCTAGCTCCAGGAAAACGTTCCCTGTGCTGTAGAACAGAGTAGGGGGAAGGGCAGGAAGATAATTAGTAGAGTAAGAAATATCCAGTACAATTAACCCTATAAAGCACCTGGAAGACTGATTTCTGGGGGACCCAGCCTGTGACCTGTGGGACATCAAATAATAATTCAATGTGTAGATGAATTCACTTTATGTGTGTGTGTGTGTGTGTGTGTGTGCGTGTGTGCATGTGTGTGTGTAGTCATTATTATTTCAAGAGAGTAAAGAGCAAAATAATTCTATTTCAAATGAAAAGTGTTATACAAGCATTAAATCTATTAAATCTATTCATACTCATAAGATATTACTGGCATGGTTTATGGGAAAACATATATTGAGTAATTAGAAAAATGTATTAAATCTATAGACAAAAGAGAATCATGATGAGAGTAATCATTTCTGACATGTAAAGTATGTGGAAACACAAAGAACAGAATAGCAAAGTACTTTAAAACTTTTGTGGGAAACATTTATAGCTTTTGGGATATAAAAATGTGAGATCATAAAAAAATCTTTTGTTTTTCTGACATCAAATTTATGATCCAAGGAATAGATTTAAACCATCAGAGAAAATACTCCAGACCCCTTTTTTTTATTGTGTCATTACTAAACAGCTAAAAGTAAAACAAGAAAAACAGTTAGTCAATTACATACATATGGAGGATTTTCAATAAGTATGCTCTGTCTCAAAATAAAGAAAATAGTATTTGGGTAGGGAGGATGTGGCTCAACTGTTGGTGGTAGAAGTTATCTAAGGAAAGAAGCAGGAAAACACAGATGATAGCTATTTCTGTCTCCTGGGGGAATCTATGAAAAAAGTAATGCAAAAAAAATGAATAATTTGAATCCAAGTAATCTAGTGAGGTATTGAAAAATGTCTGGGCACTTGATGCAAGCTCATTACATATATGATTGATTTAGTATATGGAATATTGTAAGTGAAAAATGTATTAGAGATCATGAAGTAAAATGTCTTCATTACACAGATTAAAAAATTGAGACCAGGAAAGGACAGAAACCTGTTCAAGTTTGCAGAGACATGACTGATAGTAAATGGAGTTCCTACTTCTTCAAAAACTGGTAGTTATGGATGCTGACTTTGCAGTCAGTCAGACTTGAGACTAATTTAGAACTCTGCTACTGTGTGACAATATGCCATTAAGTTCATTTTGCTTCAGTGTTCTCATCTGTACAGGAAGATAAACATTATATAACTCATGGGATGTTTTAAAGATGAAATGAGTTAAGGCATATAAGGCATGGAGCAGAGTACATAGAGGGGCATAGTAGATGTTATCTCATTTTTGTTCTTCCACACTCCCAGACTGTCCACCAATCGCTGATTATCTAAGCATTTAAGTTGAAAACATGGTCTTAATAGCTATGGAGATCCATAGGAGGAGGCAGCAATCATTCACTTACTCTTGTGATATTTTCTTTGGGATTCATTCCAGTATCTTCCCACTATCATGATATACCCTTGTGGTTTTCTTATCCAAACTCATAGTCAATTTATTATTCTATGATTACTTCTATTATCTAGAACAAATAGGCTACTTGGCATCAAACTGACCATTGGAATTGTTAGTCTATTTGGACAAAGAACTTCGTAATTAGACCTTACTAGACATGAGATGAGTAACAGTAGTCATCCTGTGACACATTGATTAACACAAAATAAGCAAGAAAGGCAGTGTTTAGTGAGATGCTTTGTACATAATTGGTGCTCATGAATTTCTGTTATAATAAACCAATTAAGAGATATGGAGTTGCATTTCCCTAATGATTAGTGATGTTGAGCATCTTTTCACAGTCTGTTGGCCATCTGTACATCCTCTTGGGAGAAATGTCTATTCAGGTCCACTGCCCATGTTTTAACCAGATTGTTTCTTTTTTTGTTTGTTTTTTTTTGGTGTGAAGTTGTATGAGTTCTTTATACCCCTTATCAGTTATATCATTGGTGAATATCTTGTCCTATTCAGTAGGTTGTCCTTTCATTTGTCGATAAGTTGGACAAAGACAAATAGCGTATAATTTCACTTATATGTGGGATCTAAAGAGCAAAATAAATAAGCAAACAAAACAGAAACAAACTCATAGATACAGAGAACAAATTGATGGTCACCAAATTCTTGGAAGGGTGAAAAAGGTAAAGGGGATTAAGAAGTACAAATTGGCAGTTACGATAATAACCGTAGAAATATAAAGTACAGCATAGGGAATATAGTCAATAGTACTGTACTAACTATGTATGCTGTCAGATGGGTAATAGTCTTATGTAAGCGCCTAATCACTATGTTGTATATCTGAAACTAATGTCATATTGTATGTGGACTGTAAATGAAGCATTGAAAAATTAAAAAAAAATTTTTTTAAAGATATGGAGTTGGAATATGTTTCAGACATGATTTATCTGACCAAACATGTCAAGGGCTTTACAAATGTTAGCAATTAATCAGAAAAATTTTTAAATAATTAATAATGTCAATAGCCAAAGTCAGGGTCTTGATAGGGAAGGTGTGGGTCCATGAGACTAAAGATGGATATATGTAGGTAGAAGCAGTTGAAATATACCAACTTGAACATTCCCCTGACACCTCTTGGCTTGTGGAATTAGTTTACTTCCTTGTTAGAGACCAAGGGCCCCCACTGTTTGAAGACATAAATGTGGTAAATGCCTTTCAGGACAATCTTGACTTATTCAGGATTTTTTCTCAACTACTCTTTGTGCCATCAGATGAATAATTTTGTCAAATCTGAGTATGGTGTGAATGGGAAGAGCTCAGTATGTGAAGAGAGGAGAGAATTTTTTTCTTTTACCTCAGGAACTGTGAGACCCAGCTAACATAACATGTATAATATGTGCCAAAAAGAATGGGAGAATAAAGAGCTTTCCAGACAACAAAAAGCTAAAGGAGTTCACCACCACCAAGCCAGTATTATATGAGATGTTAAAGGTCTTCTGGAAGGAGGAGGGGGGAGGGGAGAGGGAAAAAAGAAGCTAAAAAATATGAACAACAAAATGGCAATAAGTACATATCTGTCAACAATTGAATCTAAAAAACAAAATGAACAAGCAGACGGTTGTCAGATGGGAGGCAGGTTGTGGGGATGGATGGAGAAGGTGAAGGGATTAAGAAATACAAATTGGTAGTTACAGAATAGTCATGGGATGTAAAGTATAAAATAGGGAATAGAATCAATAATATTCTAATAACTATGTATGGTGTCAGATGGGTGTGAGATTTAGCAGGATGATCACTTAGTAAGTTATGTAATGTCTAATCACTCATATAATAATGTATGTCGACTGTAATTGAAAAATAAAAAGACAAAAAAGGACCAAAAAAATTTTTGAAAAGTATGCTTGGGAGTGTATATACCTAAGGTACTGAGCCATAAGGGACAAAAATATAATCTTGGATAAGGGAGAATTTTCAGTTTGGGGCAAATATTACATGCCTCAGGAATTAACTCCTTGGCACGCCTTTGGAAATAATTTTAATATGCTTCTAGATGACTCTTGGAAACTTGGAAAAGGCAATGACTCACATTAAGTGAGTTAGAGGTGGCAGGACTGCTGTGGGAGACTATGCAAGAATGGGTCAACAGGCTCCGAGAGGGGCACATGCTCGAAGGAATCTGCTGTGTAAGGCTGGAAGGCGTGCCAGTTGACTATGCCAAAGCAATAAAGGATGCATCCGTGAGAGAAGCACCAGCATTCCTGAGTACCTGGGTACTGGTGGTCCTCTCTAGGACAGGATGGGCAGTGGGAGATTCTGTTACTCCCCATGACACTGAGGATGAGAGATCCCAGAATAGCGGAGGTTGAGAAGCAGCACTTAATCATCTGAAAGAAGGTAGGTATAATAATCTTAAAGGGCATCTAAAGCAGAATGGCAGCCTTGAGACATCTGACATTTGACTCAGAAGAATCTTTCGAGAGGACTCATAAAGCATGGCATACCCAGAGGTGACCAACAAGGATATCATTATATATAATATATAACAGCCTGAGTGATACAATTTATATTTTAGAGCTCATGGTGGGACCAGACAGCCCCACTTAAAGGCAGGTGTTCTACAACTACAACTGTTGTGGGCTGCATGTTTTTGCCCTCCCAAGATTTATACATTGAAGCCCAAATACCCAATGTGATGGCACTTGGAGATGGGTCCTCTGGGAGGTCATTAGGGTTAGATGAGGTCATGAGGGTAGGGCCCTTATAATGAGATTATTGCCCTTATAAGAAGAGACTCTAGAGAGTCTCAGTCTCTCACTCTTTCTCTCCCTGTTGGTCATCAGTACATGTACAGACATATTTGACTTTGTGTGTATATAAGGCTGTATAAGGCAGGGCCGGGTAAGGCATGACACTTTCACACTTTCTTAAACTCTTTTAAACTCTTTAAAAGAGTTTAAGAAAAGGATAGTAGGCTATAGTCTGCTTAGAGTTTAGTGAAACCAAGCAGTGATGCAGAACCTCTAAAGAGGCTGAGGCCTGAAGGGCAGAGCAGGAAGAACGGTGTAAACAGAACCAAGGAAGGCCTCTGTCAAGGGCTGTGACTCAGGGACCCAGACAGCCCTACAGGAAATATGGCAAAAAAGAAATACTCTTCCCCTAGACCCTATTACCTGAACCAATCTAGAATGCAGAGAGCAAAGGAACGCATGGATATAGTCTATACAGGTGAATCTCCTGTGCACGGATTACTGCAAAAAATAGTGGAGAGTTTGTCTGGCTCTATCAATTCAAATTCTTGTTCTGGCGACTCCCTCCTCGGGCTCCATTTATCTACTCTCTTATCCCTCACCTGCCTTCCAGTCCGCACTTTGTGACAGCAGGATCATTTCAGTAGACAGAAACCCCATTTAAATTTCATACCTTTAATAGGGTTATTCTTACCAACTTGACTAAAAAGATTCTAATGTATGTATTCTGTAAAAATCACAAGGATAATATTGCATGAACTTTATAATATGCAATGGATTACTAGATATAGCGAAACACTATACATTACAACAATTTTTAAGCTTAGAAACATATATACATTGTCAGGCAAATAAGAAACAGTGTATAGCCCTACTAGAATCAATATCGCATAAATGATTGATTTTTATGCTGCAACTCCTAAAACAATAAAAATCCCGGGTCAGGAGCAAGTTGAATCCAATGGTAACATGGTTGCAGATTTGGTACACAGTACGGGTTTTGCATCATTCCAACCCTCGGTTCGCGTGGCTGTAAATTTCCTGGCGGTCAGCCTATCAAAGAGGAGCTGACAGCCCACAGTGAGCTGCAGCATGGCCAGGTGCCACCGGAGCCTAAGTCACGCTTTCTATTCAAGGGCTGCTGTACGCACAGCTCAGGAACGTTAGGAACGTAACGGAGCTGCCGCTGTGTCAAATGCATGGTGGAAATGGGTTTTCTTGGTTGCGCTAGTGTATCCTGAGCTCTTTTATGGCTCCAGATGGGTACCACTTGAACGACTGCTTTTCTTTCATAAAACATTGCCATGCCCTTATGTCAGGGACAGTCTCGCTGCTATAGTACACACTGTTCTATTACAGGATTATTAACCCAGACCTCTGAGGATTCAGTCTTATGCTTAAAAACTCTGAAATAGCCAGGTTTATTTTTTTCAAGGTAGATTTTAAAATTTGTTGAATAAATCTCAGTTTGAATTTGAGAATGGGAGGCTTTTCCTCAAGTAATTCAAACCAAATATAAACCTCCCAGCCTCCCTCTCCTGTTCCTAAATACCCTGCAGCGAGTAAAGATAGGGGTTCAGCTATCAGGCAGCTAAAAATAAGCAAGCAAATCCTACCCTTCACGCTTCTGACCTGAAGCAGAAAATACACTATTTGTTGGCACTTGAGGACAGCAAGGAGAATGGGACATGCCCAGTATGAAAGGCAAAGGGGTCAAGCAGCTTTGCACTGCAGGAGAAAGCTCCATGAGCGAGATTGAGGACACCTGGCCTCTGCTGCTGGTTCTGTCCCATGGCAGAGTGTGACCTCAAGTGAGTCCCTTAGCCTCGGAAGCCTCATCTGTAAATTAAGAATAATAGTACTAACCCTCTCTCATTTTATTGGATTATCCTGAGAGTCAAGGGAAATAATGATGTGACATTGGGACCTGCTTAAATAGTAGTAAAGTTCTGTAAAAAATACAGCATGAATAAAAATAACAGAACAAAATTTGTGATATGGAAAAATACATCAGCCTAAAACTACTACTGAAAGACACACACACACACACACACACACACACACACACACACACACACTCCTGATAATGCCCTTCTCTACAGAATGACCCAGGCACACAGAATCATTCTTAGGAAAAGCAAAATATGATTGAGAGTCATCACTAGAACTTTCGGAGTGTATCTTACTCAATCATTTTCTATGAAATTCTTTACATTGAATGCTTATAGGTGTTATGTTAAAAGAAGAGAAGGGGAGGGGAGGGGAGGGGGGAGGGGAGGGGAGGGGAGGGGGGAGGGGAGGGGAGGGGAGGGGGGAGGGGAGGGGAGGGGAAAGAGGGAAGAAGGGAAGGAAAGAAGGAAGGAAGGAGGGAAGGAGGGAAGGAGGGAGAAAAGGAGGGAGGGAGGGGACAGAAAGAAAAGAATTCCATAGTGGTTCCACTGAATTCCATATGGTGATTTTCAACCTTTTTCATCTCATGACACACATAAACTAATTAAAATTCTGCAGCACATCAAAAAATATATTTCTTGCCAATCGGACAAAAAAAAAATAGGTATCCTTTTGATTCATTCACACCAGGCAGCTATTGTGTTGGCTGTTGTCACTTTTTAATTTGACAGTCTAAGGGAAAAGAGGTCAGTGCCCCTGACTCAATAGTCAGGTGTTGCATATTTTAAAAATTCTTGCGGCACACCGGTTGAAAATCGCTGGTCTAATACAATATGTTGGAAATGAAAATTAAACAGGTAAGATTTTTCAGACTCCAATATCCTGATGTTTAACCTCATCATTCTGTGAGAGGGAAACATAGTAATGCAGTGTTTCCAATTTTATTTGAAATTGGAACTGCTGTAACATACTTTGAGAAATGTTTCTGCAGAGGGATTTACTTAATCAAGCAATTCTGGAAAGCAGCCAAGTCATGGAACAGTGGAGGTAGCAGGTTCCTTGATGCACAGAGAACATCAATCAAAACGAGCAAGAAAAGAATGACGGTGACTAAGATTTGTTCAGTAATTCACAGGTTACAAAACATTTCCACATAATTATCTCTTGATTCGCAGTCTACTTCTGCAAAATAGGTAGTATATCCACATTTGCAGATAAAGAAGCAAATGATGGTGGAGTTTGGTGTTTAAGATCACAGAGCTGCTGGCACAATGTGAGCTTCAAACCGAAGGTGTCTAACATCAGACCCGCTGAGTTTCCCCCATATTCTGCTGCTTTATTGTTTAGAAAGAACGAGAGAGGGAATGAGGCACTTTTGTACTAGGTCTTTAAAAACTCAAAATAAGGAGTATATACTTTTCCTTCTGTTAGATCCTAAAGACCACATGGTGCAGTGATTTTTAGAGGGAACCCTCCAGGGGCCTTTTAGATATCAGGGCAGCTGATATGACTGGCATTTAATGGAATGAGGGATAAAAATGCCTGTGCCTTGTGGGAAAGGGCTGAGTCATTTTCCAGTGTCCTGCTAAACTATTGGTTTAGCTAGTGCTAAGCACACTGAAAATACAGTCTAATAGGACTTTATACATATACCAAAAAAATTTTTACAAAAATTATGTGAAAATCTAAGTAATATAGGAGAAGTCCATTACAATGGGATGCTACTAAGGAATAGACGGTCTTGATGTTTATTAATGCTGAGCATTCTTTCCTGTCACTTACAAGTACATGCTGAGTTGAATGTAATTTCAATGAATTAGAACAGTATTGGAAAAGAATCAAAACAGCTTGCAAGTATGTAAAGGGATATTTGGGAAACATTTGACAAAATTAGAGCCAAATATTATTAAAATAACAAAGATCAAGGTTTTGATTAAAAAAATTGTTAAAAATATTCCTATGTCACCACTCTGTAACAGATATTAAACTTCTGAAACCTAATGATGAGGAATCTATGCTGTGAAAAGTTATATACTAACTTTTTGGCTATATTACTAAGTTAACAGTTGCTTTTCTATCTTGTTCTGATACTGTCCTTGAGGTCTCCTACACAGCCTTTCTAGAACCTCTAGCATTAATGCTTCCTTTTTCTGATCGCTGCTGTCTTTCAAAGGATATTATTGACAAGAACTTTTAAAGTATTAGAGATTGACTATATGTCTCAAGATGTAGGGTCCTTCTAAGGTCTAAGAGATGGCTTTTATTATGCCTCATTAGTATGCAATGCTTTCAAACCGGTTAGTTTAGGGGCAGCTAATGTTCTCTTGAACTATTTATATCACTTGGGGTTCCATGTATGACCAAGTATTAGGTCTGATTCTGGTCATTTTTTGATTCTGTGATTTCTGACTAATCATGCAATCTCTCTGAACTCAGAGTCTATAACAGTAAGATGAAAAGACTTGGTTTTATGTGGCTCTTAAAGTCATTTCCAGTCCTGAAATTCTAAGGTTTTCTAAATTCTTGCTATAATTAGTGTTTTCCATTAGAGTGCAAGCATCTGCCTATTTTGTGATGTTGATTACTCTTCTGCATGAAGTTTTAGAATGAAACCTCGTCTTTGAATAGTATACCTTTCACATACACACTTCCATTCTCAGAGGAAATTAGTCCATGGCCATTTGATCTCATTATATATGGTAGATGCATTCTGCTTATTTTTCCTTCAGTCCATCAAAATGCATCATTACCAGATTCTGCATGACTTTTAAGGATATTTCAAAACATTTTCTCTTCTAGACTCCCATATCCTCCTCTGCCACTCTCCACCCCCACCCCCCAGTGAAAACTATTTTTGTCAAACAAAGCTATCATTATTTTCCCCTTCATGTTTTCAAATAACTCTAATAACATTATTAAATTTTACAAACAAAAATAAGTTCACACAAAAGAAAAAGAAAGAAACCAAAGGCCTCTATTGAGAGTGACATTATGCATATCACCCTTGTTTTGAGAATTGATGAGCGTTATTAAGGTAGTATATCAATAAGAGCCACTGCCAACAGAAATGGGACAAAATATTTTTGGAATATTGTTTAGCTCTCTGTGAATTAAAAATTATGTCGACATCATAGCATTTCCTTATGCAGGTTATTAAGGATTGATTGCAACAGATTACACACACACACACACACACACACACACACACACACAAGAATACCGATAAGTGCTTATAACTAAAAAAACAGACCCTATAAATGATCTCCTGTAATTACCCAACGTTTCCTACTGCAAACCTCAGAAAATAATGACTTAAGAAAGAATAAAATGCTCGGTGTACAATCACTTCTATATGTAAGACCTTCCTTTTCTATTTAGAAATCTTTACTCTAAGTGATATGGTTTGAGTATGTATTAATTTGCAGCCAGCATTAGTATATAAGTTTATGGACAGATTCACTGGATATTTTATTAGGTGTCCCTTTTGCTGTTTGGCCCCTGTAATTTGGCTTTAAGACATTATATATACTTATCTCCAAAAGAGTACAGGATAAGGAATGAATGATTTTTCCATAAGAGTAATAAAAAAATAGGGAGTAAATAAACTTTATTTGTCCACATGTCACTTTCATCCTGCCTCCTTCCTCTCAATATTTTTAACTGTCCTTGTAAAATTTCCTCTTCTATGAATATTTTACCCATGCCTGCTTAATGGCTGGGAGATAGAGGTAGCTACAGCTGCTGGGGTCCTACTAGCATGTCAGTCTAGGTTTGGGAGCCAATTTTAACTTTTTCGTTTCAGATAATTCCATACTGTATTTAGATATGGATATAGATAGATGATAGCCATTATTTAAGAGTAAATGGTGATATGTGTGTGGATGGTGTGTTTTAGAGTAATAATTATGTTTTGATTTTAAGAGGGGAATAGTTTGGTTCATTAATAACAATGAATAGCATAGGACAACAGATTGTTTTTTAACCTTCAGTGAAGGCAATTCATAGGATCATGGAGATATTCTTATACTGTAAGATGGTTATTTTATCAGTGGGAAGGAAAACACCAATTCCCTCTTCTTCAATATTCTTCTCCAAAGTCATTCTATTTTGAGGTTTTGGAGCTTTCCTACTCACTTGCCTACTATTGAGAGTGAAATATTCAGATCTAGAGGAGCAGCACCGTCTCATTTCCTCATATTATCTCCTGTCATTTCTGACCATTCATCTTTATTCAGATATGAAAAATAAGAATATCATTAAAGGTCAGCAATTTCCAGTGTGGGAGTTTTTATCCGTGATATAATTATTTTTACTGTCACATCTTTATATAATAAAGAAGGACCTGCAAAGATAAAAGAACTTCACAAAAGACTATCCTCCCAACCTCAGAGAACTCAAAAATATAATTATTTCTTTTCTTTTCTTTCCTTCTCTCCAATTTCCTTACTGCACATTGGTTCTTTTATTCTTTTTTTTCTTTTGATTCCCTTCCAGCAACCTCTGTTTTCCACTATGTCCACTGATTTTTTTTTTTTTTAAATAGTTTTTATTGATTTCAGAGAGAGGAAAGGAGAGGGAGTGAGAGACAAACATCAGTGATGAGAGAGAATCATAGACCAGCTGCCTCCTGTGCGCCCCCTACTGGGGGCTGAGCCTGAATCCAACCTGACCTCCAGGTTCAGGGGTCCACCCTCAACCACTAAGCCACACCTGCTGGGTCCACTGATTTTTTCAATGCTGCTATTCTTTTGCCATCACTTCTAAATTTCTACTTTTAGTTTTGTTGTCTCTTTTTTCTTTCATATTTCAAATATGACTCCCAAAGGTTGTGCCAAGATGAACTGTTGAGAATGAAGACGGTGATTGATTATGAGGGGCTTAAGGAACTGGACAGAGGAGGCGCTGTCAAGAACTTCTTCATGTAATAGAGGTGTGTTGGACAGACCTGGGATATGAGAAGCAAGGCACAGAGAGCCCTACCAAGGCCTGACCAAAATGGGACACCTATTAAAATAATTATTTGGAGTAGTGTGCACTGAAGAAAATAAAAGAAACCAGTCTGACAGGTCAGTAGCTAATAACCCATGGGTTTGTTACTAAGGAAATTAAAACTTAGGTAATGAGAATGGCAGCCACCAACTGAGAATGAAACTAAAAGCTTCCTATTAACTCCCTCCCTGGGTCCTTTTGACAGAACAGTTGGAAAGTTATTTCCTATTTATTTAGTAGCAAAAGACTTGAAATGGAGGCAAAAAAGAAAAAAGACGATGCAAACTCTAATTTAGCTCTCTCAAGAGGAGATCCAGACAGGGTATTTTTTCCCCTCTGGCCAAAACATACATCAGCATAGGTCAGGAAAAGAGGAAGGACAGGAAGGACAGGAAGGACGGAAGGACGGAAGGACGGAAGGAAGGAAGGAAGGAAGGAGAGAGAGAGAGAGAGAAAGAGAGAGATATATGGAGGGAGGGAGGAAAGGAAGGAAAGGAAGGAAGGGAAGGAAAAGGGAGGGAGGGAAGGAGGGAAGGAAGGAAGGAAGGAAGGAAGGAAGGAAGGAAGGAAGGAAGGAAGGAAGGAAGGAAGGAAGGAGAGAGAGAGAGAAAGAGAAAGAGAGAGATATATGGAGGGAGGGAGGGAGGAAAGGAAGG